>NC_086092.1:4088208-5586060 GCF_948474715.1 Cydia amplana
ATGAATTTTTAAAAACGCTGAAATTACTTTTTTTTGTATTCTTATAATATGCCCTTATACAAAGATTCAAGTCCCGCAGTCAAAAAAATATTTGATGTGCATACAAACTTTCAACCCCTTTTTCACCCCAATTTTCAAAAACGCTGAAATTAGTTTTCTTCTCTTTTATTATAATACCTTTTTACGAAGTTTCAAGTTCCTAGCTTACAATAAAATTTTAACCCCAAGACAAACTTTCATCCCCTTTTTAACCTCCTTAGGGGTTGAATTTTTAATAATGTTCAATTAATGTTATTTTTTTATTTTATGTTACGCGTTTATAAGAAGTTTCAAAGAATTCGTAATGGATTCCATCTTTCAACCCCGTTTTAAACCTGTTAGGGGATGAATTTTTAAAAACGCTGAATTTACTTTTCTTGTATTTTAATAATATGCCTATATACAAAGTTTCAAGTCCCGCACTCGAAAAAAAATTCGATCTCCATACAAACTTTCTACCCCTTTTTCACCACCTTAGGGGATGAATTTTCAAAAACGCTGACATCAGTTTTCTTGTATTTTAATAATATATCTTTTAACGAAGTTTCAATTACCTAGCTCAAAATAAAACTTGAACCCCATACAAACTTTGGACCCCCATTTCACCCCTTTAGGGGATGAATTTTGAAAAATCCTTTCTTACTGGACCCCTAGACCTTATAAGGAACCTACTTGCCAAATTTGTACTTTCTAGTCCCAGCGGTTTTGGCTGTGCGTTGATTTAAGTCAGTCAGTCAGTCAGTCAGTCAGGTCTTTCACGTTTATATATATAGAAGATTAAAAAACTTCAAAGTTGTCCCCTAAAATCCGTTGTCTGACTATAATACTTCGTTATAATACAATTTAAAGTTTATTCTAGACAGCGTCGGTGTAAAAGCGTCTTCTTAAGGAGCAAACTTGACTAATCGCCCCGGCAATTATGCCAAGAAGTAACACGTAGGAATCCAAGATGGCGGCGCGTCACTTTTGACAGCTCAAAGCGCCCTTCGCAATTTAACTGGCTATGTAATTGTGTTATTACTTGGTAGGATTGAAACGGTTTATTTGATTTATGTTTTAATTGTTATTTATCTATAAAATGCTCACAGGCCTAGTTATGTACAGTCAGTACAGTAAGTATCAAATAAATAGTGATAAAATATATCGAAACTATAGAGAAATATAAGTAAAGAAAGAGTGGTAACTCCATACATCAGTTTTCTTACCAAAACGCGAGTTATTTTGTAGGCGACATCTAACATCAATGTAGTGGAATTATGAGTACCGCTAATTGACACCAGATATTTCGCTACTGAAAAGCGTGCTTTCTTTAGTCATACGAAAGAAAGTAAAGTATGAATATGAAATACAAAGATCCAGACAACTCACCCTAACCAATACACAAAACAACATTATAGCACCGTTGTTTAATTCAAAACAAATATTATATCACCGTTGTTATGTACGTTAATTTAGTACGGTCAGTCCAAGTTACAACCCAGAAAGGTGTTTTCATTAGGCCAATAATCAAAATTATTTTGTTACCTATTAATTAGCTAGAATAGTTCATTTTGTGTTAAAAGGGCCGAGAATGTTCGGTATTAAAACCTTCTCCGTTTAGTTATATTGATTTTCTACATTTAAAACATTGTCATATTAAAAGAATGTGACTTTTCTATTTAGATTTGCACCAAAAACATGTATTTTTTATTAATAAATAAGAAACAAAGATACATACGTGTTTAAATAAACATACACAATTACATAATACATAATTCACTTCATATAGGTACATATTGGGCTACGTCACCCATATTATTAATATTTATTTTTTAGGTATTAGTTTTAGTTTTGTAGGTATACTTGGTCAACCAGATCTTGACAGTAGAAAAAGGCGGCAAATTTGAAAAATGTATTATCATGCCGCGATCAGAAAGGGATTAGAAATAACAGATTTCCATACACTTACGTCAAAATCAATATGGATTGACAGCTATCTCAATCCCTTTCTAATCGCGATTCAGTAATAAGCACGAAGGGATATCGTCCCATAGAAAATTTGTTAACGCGCCTTTTTTTACTGACAAGATTTGGTTGACCAGCTATAGTTTTAATTTTAGTTTACTTTTTATTGTAAGTTTGTTATTAATTATGTTTAAATGGTTTTAATAAATAAAAAAAATCAAAACAACATTATAGCACCGTTGTTTAATTCAAAACAACATTATATCACAATTGGGTACTTTCTTCTACTTAAAACAAAATTATTTCTCAATGTGCACGAAATAAAAACACCAGATAATTATTAGAAAAACATAGACAGCAGTTATTTTTAAACACAATTTCTATTTAATACCTAAATCGGATTGAAATATAAAAAGTAGGCGAGTTGACCGTGACGTCACTACACACGTTTTCATATAAATTCCGATATTAGCAAACCGTTTTGACAGTTATAAATAAGTTTTTGGCAAAAATTTCATTTTTGATACAAGCTTTTATCGCTGACTGTACTTTTCTTACGACAGACAACTAATACTCATCAAGACAATTCTAAAAACCCCTAACACAATTAGGTTACGTTGTTTCATCACAGAGTTCCTATGGCCACCTCCTGTCTCCATCATCAGATCAGCTCTATGTCATAATAATATTGCATTGTCATCCGATTTATACATGCATGCAAAATTTCAGCTCACTCGGAAACCGGAAAGTGGATCAAATTTAACTTACCTACAAAATTTGATTACAGACCGACAGACAGACAACGGGACAGGTGAAACTAAATAAAAGCTTGTAAAAAGAAACTGATTTGACTGGTAGGAAAATAAATACCCTATTGTTTAATTCAGAAACCGTAAAGTCATTTATACAAACATCTATTGGCGAGTGTACGGTGGCGATAGAGGGTGTTCACTTTCTGATAGGGTGTTCATCTACAGGATGTTCATTCGCGTCATTACTCACCCTCGGGCCGGATTCCAAGGGGTGATGTAGTTTTAAACGTTTTTACACTCAAGAAAATCGATTGGTTGTGTGTAAAATGCGTTTTTTTGTTGTAACTGTAATTGGAACTGCTGATAAAAATAGGGTTCTTATTTTTAATTATTTTTGTAAAGTTTAATTATTTCTGTTAGGTATTTCCCATGTACTTCCATTTAAAGTTGGGACACCTATCATTAAGGATGACTCACGTTAGACCGGGCCGTCTCCGGGCCGGAGTTTCCGGAGCTTCGTTTTCTATGGAAAGCATCACCTGTCATAGAAAAGTAAGCGCCGGAAGCTCCGGCCCGGACACGGCCCGGTCTAACGTGAGTCATCCTTTAGTGTGGCTACCACCAGTTTGGCAATGAAATAAACGCTAGATTCTCTCAAATCTTCAATAGAACACGGTACTAGTGCGAGTGAGACAACTATTAGTTTCCGTCCCGTTCCCTCATATGACAGTGACAACGTCATTCCTAAGTATGAAAGCGGAAATCAAAGTGATATGAACTATTTCGGTACAAACTTTCATTGATATCTATAGGAATTAGCAGCGATACCACATGCAGTACAGCTATAGATCACGTCCAACAGACTACGCCAATGGGGTTGGCAACTGTCAAAGGTTTGCATAGATGGCGCCATCATAGCTTGCCCCTTTTTCTATGAGATTTGGCTTAAAGGACTGGCATCCAGGCTCCAGGGCATTCAAAAACAAAAATTTGACACAATTCTAGTTGACAGGGCATGCTATGATGGCGCCATCTGCTAAATACTTCGACCGGCCAACCCCATTGCCAAAGGTAGAAAACATCCCGACATGTTTAAAGTGATCTTCACTTAGTCTTGTTCACTAAGGGCCCCTTGCACCATCCCAATAACCCGGGGTTAACCCGTTAAACCGTTGTCAGTTAAATTGTACTGGTAACCATGGTAACTCCAGGTTTAACCGGTTAACCCCGGCTTAGTGGAATGGTGCAAGTGGCGCTGAAGTAACTAGCGGCCGTATTCGAACAATGCTTTTAAGATGTCACAGCCTTCTTCAACCAAAAACGTCACTTTTGACACTGACGGATCGGTATCGTGTCGCTGTGACATCTTATAAGCATTTGTTGGAATACGGCCGTAAGTCGCGACAAAATCAATATGAACATCTCTGTACCTAGACTGCCGTGCAATGTGCAAGCCCTAAACTGCAGTAACTGCAAAAAGTCGATTTCGAGAATTCGATGTATGTATGCTAACGCCAAGATGTAACAAAAATCGTACAATGCGCTACAAAAACAAACTTTTACTATCAGCCTCGCGACTTAAGATGCTTTCAACTGGGCCTTTTGTAATGTCAATAAAAATATATAACAAATTGCCAGAAGAATTAAAAGCGGAAACAATTGAAACAGCATTATTATTCCTTAAATAATATATATATATTTTTTACATAAAAAGGTTGAGGAAACACAAAATACAATTAACCTACACAACAAATTATACATCAGTTAGGGTTTTCTGAAATAAAATTATTAGGATTTTTTAAAATTCTAAAGGTAGTTAAGCTAACCTAACCTGACAAAAATTTAAAACATCATAATTATAACCAAATTTGGAACCTTCACCTTTTGAAATATTGAAGTCGATTAAAAATGGCAAATATGTCCTAGAACTGCTAGACGGTTGTTAGTATCACATACACACATAAAGTGAAACTATTACATGCCCTATCTAAGCATAAATGATCTGTAAGATCAGCGCACGGGTGCGAAAGAGACGGAGACACAGTACGTCCCGCTCGCTTATTGGTTTTGTTTTAAACTGCCTCGCTATCGGACGGCCGGGCCACCCAGACGGCGCGCTAGGGTTGCCACTGACGGATTAAACTAATAAAGTTTTAATAATAGTTAAATATTCAAGCATTAATTAATGCTACATTTCTGTGAAAATGTGACATGTGACGTTTTTAATGACACTCCCTCTGTTCTATTGAAGTCGATGCAGAGTTAGCTTAGACGGACTCTATCATTTGTTATGGCGATGGGTGTAAGGAGGTGCGCTTGCACATCATCATTAAAAAAACACGCTACTTAAACTCCTAGGGTGACCGGTATAGTTATTGGCCACTAGTAATTGGCCACTCCTAACAAATCAGAAATAAACAAGTCAAAAGGAGAGTTAAGAGTTAAGTTAACAGTGGCCAATTACTATAGCAGTCACCCTATATAACCTCAGATAAAGGTTTATTTAAAGGTATAGTGTGACATAAAATAGTAGAAAATAAATAAAATGGAACTAAAAAATTAATGCTATCAAAATCGTTGCAGACTTTTCTTGGTCTTACTCTAGGTACCGTAAAAGTATAAAACTCTTTCTTCAGAACGTGTATCTGTTACAAGTTATGTTAAAGGGCAAAGTTTTGCACTTTTACGGTAAGGCCCGTCAATGTAGCTAATTCCGTCATAGGGCCTATTCCGTCCACGAGCCTATATTTCTTTGATTTTCAATCGCAGGAAAAAAACAACCAGCTTTTGATTACTGAAACTAATAGTAATCGCTGCTTTGTCGATGAAATTATCAATTTTGTTCGTGGACCAAGAAAAACTAGTGGACGGAATAGCCCTTACGTATGAAGGAATTAGCCACATTGATCTTACCTAAAGGCGCTGGCTGGTGGCCTAGCGAAGGCGCTGGTGGCCTAGCGAAGGCGCTGGTGGCCTAGCGGTAAGAAGAGAAGAAGAGACTTGCAATCCGGAGGTCGCGGGTTCAAACCCCGGCTCATATACCAATGAGTTTTTCGGAACTTATGTACGAAATATCATTTGATATTTACCAGTCGCTTTTCGGTGAAGGAAAACATCGTGAGGAAACCGGACTAATCCCAATAAGGCCTAGTTTACCCTCTGGGTTGGAAGGTCAGATGGCATGGCAGTCGCTTAAGTAATAACTAGTGCCTACGCCAATTCCTGGGATTAGTTGCCAAGCGGACCCCAGGCTCCCATGAGCCGTGGCAAAATGCCGGGACAACGCGAGGATGAAGAAGAAGATCTTACCCAATGTTTTTGATGAGATTTTTTGTAGCGAGTGGCAACCCTGTGCAGGAATATAATTACAGCACACCGCGCGGAATTAATTTGTCAAAACATACATCGAGCGATGTCAAGCTATATCGCTGTACTTATAATACTTATACAGTTATAATGCTATACATGTAACACATACTTATTGACCGAACGTTGGTGAAGGTCTCCGTTTTGACTCGGGCAATACTTTCGAATGTCCGGATGTTCTCTACGTCGCAATTCTTATCTCAACCGATTCTCGTGAAATTTTGTAAGCAAGGGCCTATTTATCTATCTATCTATCTATCTAATACCTTTAAACGAGTAATTCTTGTTTATTTATTTATTTATTTATTTATATATACAGTGTGGAAAGATAAGTCGGGCCCTGGAGGGAAACTACCTTAAATCCTTAAGCTGGCTCATTTTACTTAAAGGAGACATTCCTTTATTTTTAAAAAGAAACAAAACTGCATTCAAATATTTTCTAAAACTCGCTTGCCTCGCCCGGGACTCGAACCGACTAAAAATTCCAAAAAATAAAAACTTGCAGTTTTATTCTACTAGTCGATACAGTTAATGTTAATGATAACATTTCTCCAAGAAACATTAGGTCTTAAACTCGTCTGTCGTACAAAATATCCATAAAATCTAATATTTAGTACTCAAGATTTTTTAGACAAGCCGAATTGAAGAAAAAATGAAAAATACTTTGAATGCAGTTTTGTTTCTTGTTAAAAATAAAGGAATGTCTCCATTAAGTAAAATGAGCCAGCTTAAGGATTTAAGGTAGTTTCCCTCCAGGGCCCGACTTATCTTGCCACACTGTATATATAATATATTTCGGCGATCTCGGAAACTGCTCTAACGATTTCCATGAAATTTGCTATACGGGGGTTTTCGGGGGCGAAAAATCGATCTAGCTAGGTATTATCTCTGGGAAAACGCGCATTTTCGAGTTTTTATATGTTTTCCGAGCGAAGCTCGGTCACCCAGATATTATTTATTTAATCATTAAACCTGGGGCCTTACTATAATGTGCGATTCAGTTTAGGGCCTGAACTGAATCGCAAATAAGATATTATGGTAAGGCCCCGGGTTTGAAGTAAATATATTTTTTTGTCGCTTTGGTTTTTGGATTTTCGAAATGGCGGAACCATACATTCTTGCTCTGAAAAAGAGCAAACGTCTATGGACATGTACCTTCTTGGATTGAGCAAACTCGGATTACACGCATGTAGGACCGGAATTAATTCTTCGAAAACATCTAATTTTATTGGCCTAAGTAATCTTATTAATTTATTTATTTAAAGCAAAATTCAACTTTACAGGACTAGCCTAAGTCATTATATTACATAGTAAGGTCCGGAAGCCCCGAAATACACTTTAAAGTTTTACTTACGTAAATCTATATATATAAACGTGAAAGACCTGACAGACTGACTTAAATCAACGCATAGCCCAAACCGCTGGGACTAGAAAGTCCAAATTTGGCAAGTAGGTTCCTTATATAAGGTCTAGGGGTCCACTAAGAAAGGATTTTTCAAAATTCATAAAAAAAAACAAAATTAAAAAAACTCTCCTGCGCGTGCGAAGCTGCGGGAAAAAGCTAGTAATAATCATAATTGTTTATTACAGCCATGGTATTAGTAGGGACAAAGCTATTTGTTAGAATAAGATAACGATATTCATCTCTCATTCTGTAATAGCTGTATCCCTACGTACGTAAGTAAAACTTACAAGTGTATCTTGGGCCTAATGATGCCGTGTTACAAAAGTTAACTGCCGTGTCGTGTGGATGCGCCGACTTAAGGACGACGCACGTTAGACCGTTTACTTTTCTATGTCAGATGACCACGTGTCCATAGAAAACGAAGCTCCGGAAGCTCCGGCCCGGACACGGCCCGGTCTAACGTGTCATCCTTTATTATATAAAATGTCATTCAACAGAACTTGCTAACTAGGTAAACAAACCGCCATACTAAAATTGACACTGAATGTCAAATTACTAGTAACTTTTGTTTACATAGTTAGCAAGTTCTATTGAATGACAGTTTAGGAGCCCCTTGACGTACTCGGCATGAAAACTTGGCACGGTTTGACTGAGATATTGACAGAGTCATAAGATAATCATTCTGAGCAGAGTACCGGACACAACACCTCGGTTCAAAATCAATTTTTTAAACATGCAGATTACGTCTGCGAGCGATATTCCAAATTTTATATTAAAGGAAAAAATGGAAAAATTACGCTTCCGGCAGGACTTGAACCCGCAACCTCCGCAATCCGTGCGTTAGCTCTGCCAATTGAGCTACGGAAGCCTACCAGAATCTTGCGAATTTTTCCATTCCTTCCCTCATGCATACACGCCTTTGGGGTGGCATATAGCGACATCTACCGAGAGACGATTACATCTTTTTAACGGCACCGGAGTCTCAAGTTGCATTGAGAATTCACCAGTAACAATGTGCTAACCCGTACTAAATCAAGGAAAGATAACGCGGTGAGGGAAGGAATGGAAAAATTCGCAAGATTCTGGTGGGCTTCCGTAGCTCAATTGTCAGAGCTAACGCACGGATTGCGGAGGTTGCGGGTTCAAGTCCTGCCGGAAGAGTAATTTTTCCATTTTTTCCTTTAATATGAAATTTGGAACACCTCGGTTCGCCGGGGTCTCTCCCAGAAGTCGTCGGCAACATCAAGGGTCAGCTAGGCTTCCTGGAAGAGTTGGGTTGGCAAGAATGGTGCCGACAACCCACCACGCAAAATAGGCGCAATTTTATGACGTCGAGTTGCGGCAACCAAACCCGCGAATAGGTACCTATAACCACTATATAACCTAAGATAATCATTCCTGTACGAAATGAAGGGACGTCATCGAAGTATCGTACATTCACGGCGTGGGCTGAAGTCTCTATAGACCGCACACGACGCGATATAGTTGTCAATTGCTATTGCCTGTACAGGGTGGTAGCAAACCGCTCAAATAACGTTTATGTTTCCGCCGAGTTTCTTGCCGGTCCCATATTGGGATACCCTCCTCTAATTGAGGGGGGATTTAAATCTTCTCTAGGCAGAGGTGTCCGGTCCGGTCGATATAAGTCCAGTGAAACTAACCGTGAATCATTCAAAACTGTCACTAAATTTTCATCACACCAACGCGAGCAAAATACTAAATGTAAAAAATACAAAGAAAATTCAAATGAACGTTAATAAGGCCCACTTGCACCATCCCACTAACCCAGGGTTAAGCGGTTAAACTGTTAACCCAGTGTCAACATACAGGGTGTCCCATAAGTGACACGTCACAGTGACACTGGAGGTAGACCAGGCCAAGAGGACCCAAACCAACTTAACATGACCCCAGTAAAAGTGGCACGGTTTTCAAGTTACTGCCAAATTAAGGTTTTTTCATGAATTTTGCCCGTTTTTAACATTGTTAGTGTCAGTGTGCACTCGGAAAGGCCTCAAAGTTTGGCCATTCTACTAATACTTAATGGGCGTTTTTTTTTATCTCTGTATCCATAATGAGATATCTTAACATTAAATCGTTATTTTTACTAAGTAGCAACGGATTGCAGATTTCCTAATTTTAACTTACTTTTTATTAGGCATTCTAAAGATGATAATAATTCCTATTTTATTGCAGGAAGGTACATGTATTATACCATTTTTTAATTTGCATGACATGCTTAATAAAGTGACGTTATTTGCTCATTACTTTTCTAGTATTTTTTTTTCACGACAGGTGGTCAAAGTCGAAATTAATGTTTCGCTGTGATCTTATTTCAAGATTAAACCAGTATTTTATTGCATTTTACATTGTTTATCGACAAAATACCTCTTTAGTTATCTTAATTAACTATTCAACTATTCATGATGCCGTATACGTAAAAAGAACTAACTTTGAGACCTTTCCGAGTGCACACTGACACTAACAATGTTAAAAATGGGCAAAATTCACGAAAAACCTTAATTTGGCAATAACTTGAAAACGGTGCCACTTTTACTGGGGTCATGTTAAGTTGGTTTGGGTCCTCTTGGCCTGGTCTACCTCCAGTGTCATTGTGACGTGTCACTTATGGGACAACCTGTATACTGGTAACCATAGTAACTCCAGGTTTAAGCGCTTAACCCCGGGTTACTGGATTGGTGCAAGTGGGCCTAAATCATTAACAATTATCACCTAAAAGTCAATTCTACCAGCCAACACGAGGAAACCACTCGATTTGCCCCGTAAGTTTAATTTTCCTATTGACTGCTATCACGATTATCACGAGTATATGCACACACTTTCCGACATCACCCCGTACATTTGAAACACATAAAAGAAATCCCGGCTTGCGCCTACGCAGGCCGCCATATATCTTCGCGGGTAGCCACGGGCGTCATAAACATACTATGTATATATGTATATGTCTTCTTGCGGACACAATAACTTGGTTGCCTATTACTACTATTACTACTGTAGTACTATTACTACTATAAGGCCCACTTGCATAAGGTCCACTTTCATTCCACTAATCCGGGGCTAACCGGTTAAACCTGGAGCTACCATGTAATGGTTATCAGTAAAATTGCACACTGGGTTAACGGTTTAACCGCTTAACCCCGGGTTAGTGCCCTTGCATCCATCAAGATTGCCTTGAGAGGTCTGTGGCAGTACCTACTAGAAATTAACCTAAAATAACTTTATCTCGATTGACAAAACTGCCCTTTACAGATTTATCTAAAGCAGACACGTATAAATAGAGCCTATTAGGCCTGATCCATCAACCGACTTATCGGGCCGTGTCAAATTATCTTTAAAAAAAAAAGCAAAACGTCAAACTCATTTGTCAATGGTCCAGTTTCCATGGTCCAAGTAATTAAAAAGTTAATTGGAATACTCTTTGACGCTCATTTGTTTTTATGGCGATTATTTTTGTTTTATCTGGTAGCCGTGTCATTTATAGTTGGTCAAACCAATTTGTCAGTGAATAGGAACAAAAAAAACTATACTCATCCTTTTCTTTTGGGTGCTAGTACTAGTGTAAGAGAAAGATAGTATGACTCTCTCTGTCTATGTTTGAAATAAGGCAGTCCTTTGACACACTATAGATGATGTGAATCTTAGAGGATATAACCAAACGGAGTAGCCATTAACAGGAGTTCCCCTCTGTCGAAAATAGGCGGCCAATGGTCATACACAATGTATGGACTGACGTTTATCTGACATGGCTATTTTTACGTTACGTATACATTTGACGTGCCCCTCCCCCGCAAAAATCAGCAGACTGTTTTGCACAGAAAATTATCGACAAGGCGTCTCCGTTTGGTTCTATCTTCCAAGATGTAAATACATATGTATATTAGTTATAATTATCCTCCAAGATGTAAATAGATTACTTAGTTATAATAAAGTAGGATTGAGCTATTTTAACCCTTTTTTCTGTGACAATAAAACATATATTAAAGGTATTGCTTATGTGGTATTTGTTGTGCTGTACTGTAAAATAAAATTCATAAAAATTAGACTAATACGTCAGGGGATTACGCCAAAACGACAATGGTTGATAGAAAAAAAAAATGGAAACAGTCACGTGACTTTTCGTAGCGTCTGTCATCCCAATTCATTTTTTTTCGTTTGTCGATCTTCGATTGTCACCTTGGCTAGGCCCTCTGGCCTTTTAAAATGAGCACTAATGAATTGCAATACCCATATATTCGTATGTACCTACAGTCAGCTGAAGAAGTTGCTAAGCGGGCGAAGTATGTATAATCGTTAACTTACTGGAATAAGAAATGATTTGCCATCTACAGTTTCATCAGTCAAAGTTACGTCGCCATGATTTTTTATTGCTTTTTATGAATTCGTTACGAAATTGTGTTTCCTAAATGAATTAAATTAAAAGAAAGCGCATCTAATTCGAGCTATAAAGTTTTAAATTTAACTTCATTATTCAATTATGAGGTATAAGCTTGGTTAACGAACTTTAAGTTTAATTTAAAGCTAATCAAAATTTCTTTCAGTATCACTGTATCACTAGTACAATACATTTTTCACCTCCGCAGCTCGAACAAGGGTACTTTGATTCTTAAAAACAGTGAGCAAAATGCGATTTTGCTCACTGAGTGAGACAAAATGACATTCAAGTGACCTTTATAGTCAAATGGCATTCCAACATGCGGGGTCTAATAAAAGTTCGAAATACTTGGGTTCTATTATCTCTGTCCCTTTCACACTGTTAGCATAAAGAAACAGACAAAAAAAGTTAAAACGACATTCAACGGTATATTCACGGTTTATAATAGACCCCCGAAAAACTTCAGACCGCATCGTTCCAAACCACGTACGAGTATGAATTCTTAATAATTAATTAATAAAAATAAAGTTTAAGATTTGATAAAAACTGATAAAATACTATATTTTAGGTATTTTATTGTACAATTAAAATAATGAACTCAAAAAATACACAGATCATCACGCAAAATTAATTATTTTACTTTTAAGAATTTCTACCATAGTTGAGAAATAGTACGTACGTATCCGCAATTCGGACCGTATCGTACAAAGATTTTTTTTTACAAAAAAAAGTTGTTGATTGAAGTGTCAGTTAATGTTTGTTATTTCTATATTATTTTGACTGGAATTTATTATTATATACGTTTTGTTTTTGTGTTCCATTGCGGTAATTAAACTTAATTGTTTGTATATCTTAAGAAAACATGAGTGCATGTATTGATGAAGATGGATTACATTTTTCAAGTTGTCTAATAGCTATGTTCTCACTGCTCAGGTGAAAACTGTTGTGTACTACACGAGATCAAAGTTATTTACATCTCGTGCGCTTTTGAGTCCCTTACTATGCTCAAGATTCTAAATTAGATTCACTCGCTACGCTCGTGAATCTATTATAGAATCTTTCGCTTGCACGGGACTCAAATAAGCACTCGAAGAAATATCAAACTTTGATCACTTGTTGTACAAATAACTATTGTCACTCTGCCAGAGTCTTTTTAAAAAGGCCCACAGACCTAATTCCTAAAAGGCCTAATTCCGTGGTATTTTTATTAAATCAGAATTGGGGAAAATACAAACAATAGGGTTGAGTGGAGGAAACGAGGGAGGCCTTTGCGCAGCAGTGGAACACTAAATTAGGCTGACAAATAAAAACAGAATTGCCTTTTTGTTGGCAAGTTTTGATTTGAATTTTTGTTTTTTTATCACAAAGTCACAATTCGAACTTAAAAAGTCTGTTCTTTTTAGTTTGTGTCTGTAGTTAGGTTTCAGAGCCTATCTATACTAAAAGGAAGGTTGTGCCCTTTAAAATTCCTCCCTTGTCCCTAACATACCTCCCTGAATTTCGTCAAAGTGTCAAGGGGAAGTGAAAAGTCATATAAGCATAAGGATTAGCTAGGTAATTGGACGCGATTCTACGTGCACATCGCCTAAATAGCCTAAAATTAAAATGTCTAAGTTTTAATCATATTTTAGACGGCGGATTTAACAAGTGCTATTCCAGAACGTCAAGCTGACTAAATTTAGCCAGATTTCGTTTCGACCTGTAGGCTGCAGTAATGATTTGTTAATACTTAGTAATTTTATTTTGTATATTGATAATTTGTTTTATTTGTAAGGAAGCGATATTTCATTTTAATTTTATTGTAATCTTTTCTTTTCAACGCTCTGTCAAATACAAATAGGTGGCACTCACACGCCATGACATCAAAATATCAAACACGTCGCAGTGACTGATATATCCGTCGTTGGCGTTGAACCGATGGTGCGGATATATACGTCGTTGGCGCCCAAATGGTTAAACTACAACCGTGGCAAACAAGCCCACGTGGACGATTCTGATTTCAAAAACAATCACGAGCGCGCTGCTTACCCTTTTTAACCCCTGACGCAAAAACGACGGGGTGTTATAAGTTTGACGTGTCTGTGTGCGTAAATGTGTATGTGTCCTTGTGGCATCGTAGCTCCCAAACGGATGATCCGATTTTAATGCGGTTTTTTTTTGTTTGAAAGGTATATCAGTCGAGAGTGTTCTTAGCTATGTTTGGTGGAAATCGGTTCAGGTCATCAGGTCGTTTGTTATTTTTGGTCGGGGGTTTTTTAAATTTTAAATTTAGGTTAGGTTATTGATATGAGAATTCGTTATATTGACAGCTAGAGACAAATGCAGGTACCCCAATCTCAAAACAACGTAGTTCCGGAAGCTCTGGAGACCCCTGGAAGTCTGTAATGTGTGCACTAGTGCCACTCGTAAATAACTGTGATTTAAATTTAACGTTAGATATTGAAACGAGGGGAGGCCTACGTCCAGCAGTGGACGTCCATCAGCTGATATGATGATGATGATTTAAATAACTAACCAACTCAGGAAAGTTGGTAAGCCCCTGACATTTTCATTTCAAAGAACAACATTTTCCTCAAAAACGGCTGGACCGATTTGATAATGATAAAACATGTCTAAGAACCATTGCTCTACAATACAGACATTTATTATTTTCCAGTTGCTTAAGCATTATTGAGAGGCTTGCTCAGATAAATATTTAAAATAATCTGTTTAGATATAAGTATTTGTACCTTACTACGTACATTTATGTTTGAAACCTTGGAAATGCTCATAATGAACTCAACGGTATAGACTGATAGCAGTACTTTTACCTATATACTGCTATCAGAATGAAATATCGCTCCGCAAATGGGTCTAAATTTCCCAAAAAAAACCTGTTTCCAGTATAGAATGTAGAACATTTTGTCAGCTTTCAAATATTTTTCTAGGCATATCCTAATAAGCGAAAAACAATAACTTGATTTGCCTTAAGGCTCATTTTAATTTACACAGAGATGGCAAGATTTATTTCAAAATATTACTTAAACTATAAGTTATGAAGGAATGTACCAAACTGTAATTGTAATAAGTAATAAAAGACTATGATAGTGTTAACTTTGTTTTTAATACATAAATATTAGAAAGCATTTTTTTACGCAAGTCGAACTAGTCTCATAGTAAGCTCAATGAGGCTTGTAGTGGGTACTAGACGATGATATATTATAGACATGTTTACATAGAAAACAGGCCGACAAATCAAATAAAAAAAACAGTTGATGTTTTAATCAATTAAAAAATCTATTAATTAAAAATGCACGTCGTCCACGGGCTTTATTAAAAAAATTGACATCATTCTCTGGTTGTTGTGGGAGATCTTCAGGATCATTCTGTTCTTCATCATCCTCCTCTACTTCACTTAGATCTGTGATGTCTTCGTCACTCTCAGAATCGTGCTGTCTGAATCATGATTAATTTCTAATTCATTAATCATATTATAAATTGTGCAGCATGATATTATAATTTGGCAGCTTTTTCTGGACTGTAATGCAGCGTTCGGTGGCGATGAAGGCATCTAAATTTGTTTTTTAATACTCCAAAGCACATCTCTATGACCCCTCTCGCCTGTGCATGGCACCTATTAAATCTTGCCTCTGGTGACTCGGCAACTGGGTCAGGATGAGGTGTCATCAGCCACGGGAGAAGTGGGTAGCCTTTGTCCCCAAGAAGCCACTCCATCGCTTGGTTCTGAAGATACTGCCCTTCGAGGTGCTGGTGCACATTGCTGCTCCTCCAAACAGCAGCATCATGGGTTGAACCCGGAAAGTTAGGGTTTACGCTAGTGATCCGACCTGTGGCATCGCACACCACTTGACAATTTATACTATAAAACCCTTTTCTGTTGTAGAAAATATTACCCGGGGCTATAGGGTGGTTATTTGGGGGTTTGTGTATAGGGATGTGACTCCCATCTACCGCACCCAATGTATATGGCATTCCAAAATTGTCCTGGAACTCCCGCATTGCCCTGTCTTTCTCCAGTCTGGTCACTGGGAATTTGATCCACTGTGGGGTCAACCTTTCTATAATAACAGGACACACATCTGCCAGACTGCGGCTTATTGTTGGCTGACTTTGAGCTAGTATATTAATTTCTCCCACAGCAGTCTGGTAGCTGCCATGGGCAAAAAAGTTCAGTGCACTTAGGACCTTTAAATGTGGTGGCACCGTCCCCGCTCGTAGCGCATCGCCTTCACACAGAGTGTCCACTACGTGACGGCCCATGGCCCGCGACAGCCTAAACAATTTACGGAACTTCCGCTCGGACCGGTCAAATGGGTTAGACCCGTCTCGCAACCTCTTCAAATACATTTTTTCACCCTCGCCCTCGCCATACTCCCTCTCTTCGGCCACCACAGCAGCTATGACGTATTCTTCATCCATTTCGAACAAGAAATTCTGCAAAACTTGACTTTTTTGTGTTATCGTATTTTAAACGGGACTATTTTATTCGCCGCTAAAATTAGTCAGTTTAGCTTGACGTTTCTATGTTTTTGTTTAAAAAAGACATGTACTGTACGGATATGATGGTCGTTCTTGTCTACGTGACAGCGTGATAAAACGGTGTCCGTCACTTTCTTTCCCACGGTGTTAAACAGTGACAGTTATTTTATCACGTGGATAAAGATGGATAAAGCTATCCATAATAGGCTGGCTGAATAGCATTTAAGCAGCTAAACCTAAATTGAATAGACCGCCTAAATTAAGAAACGTCAGATTCAAATTGGTGTTGTCATTTGATTATGACAGCTGCTCATAGAATAGCAAAGTGGTTTAGCGACGCCTAAATAAAATTAGGAGATTTAGCGGCCGCCGTAGAATCGCGTCCAATACCAATATACTCGTAAGCTCCTATTTCTACAAGTTAAACATTTTCTCACAATGATTCAAGATAGATTATTTTTTGTACACAATAAAAGAACGCAGCAAAACGCTTAATGAAACCAAAAATAGTTCCCGAATGGCGCCATTTTTAACCACGCCATTCATAATTAACAGGACACAACGCCAGACTGTTATGAAAACTGAAAACACATTTAATTCACAATGTGTGGTCCGATAAATAACCTAAATTAATTCACGCTCTATAAAAAAAATCTTGTCTATGGTTTAGCCGCGTAAATCAAACGAACTGTCAGAATGACAGCGATTTTGGCGCGAAACGCTGCAGCTGTCATGTTCCATCCAATGCGTTCCCGATTACGTATTTTTAGAGGCGTTTAGCGAACTAATGCTACGATTAGTGGAACTAAATTTCGTCGTGGACATATTTATACGGTCGTAACGTCAAAACAGAGTTATAGTTTCACATAATTAATAATAAGTTGACTTTATTTCTTGGCCGATTAGAGTCAAAGTCGTTTATTTTTTCTTTTTAAATGCAGCCGGTTTTCTGTTACGGAATCTTGTCATTCTCGTCTCACATGGGTGCGTTCATTGAGTGTCATTCAGAGACGTTTTTATACGTTTTGGGTGAATCAATTGGATTCCGTAGCCGTTAGGTAATTAAAGTTAACCTAAAAGTGCATTTGCGCTTTGTTAAGAGTAATTTTACGTTCATTGAAACACCGTTATGCTTCTTTATTTGGCAGTTTTATAGTTTCTCACAAATATTCTGAAGTGCCAAAACCGTTAACTGGTTTTTAAGGAATATACGTACTTATAGTCTGTCAAGCCATTTCCGTCAAAAGAAAAATCGGCAAATAAAAAAAATGTAGGTGCGAAGCATGAATCTAGTATAACTGGATTGGGCATGAGTGGTGGGGATAACTGACAGAACGGGATAGTCTTATGTATCTTTCAGGAGGAGTAGCAGCGAAAGCGCTATTATTGTTTGTCCTTGTCACAGTCTCACATCTTGTTTTATTCCCCACCGTAAATTGACCACCGTGATTGGTCGAATTCATTTGTTGCCCACCATAACAAAGAAATTCAACCAATCATAGCGTTGCAATGCGACGCTATAATTGGTCGAATTTATATGTTTTGTCCCTCACGAAGGCACGCGTAGACCACTTCTATAGGATGCTACCTTCTATGGTGCGAAGTATTATCGTCCCATAGACAATTTAAATTTCGCGCCTTTTTCCTGTTGTTTGACAGGTGACAGGCTATATTTAAGTATTTGTATTGTAGATTAATATACTCAACTACAAAAATACTCATAGTCAGACTATTCGTTTTGTACCTAAATAAATTATACCTTAGTAATATTTTTTGTGTTCCGTACAAAACTTTTTTTTTAACAGTTATGGCCGTACAAAACTTTGTTCACTGAACACTTCGGTCTGGCAAATCGGTTATTTTTAGAATTAAACAAGGTAGGTAGGTAGGTAGTAGGTGCCTATATTCCTACTCTGGATAGTCTGGATTCAAAAAAAGAACAAATAGATGACAAAATGAAAAATGACAAATTATTTTTATAGTTTTTGCGCTATCTACCAAAATATTCGTTTTCTTCACATTGTTCTGTATTTCAGTGGAACGTTCCAAGTTATACCTACATTAATTTTGTTCAAACATCCAAAGGCTTAAACGCTCCCATTGACGCTAATTTGACAGCTGTCAAAACGTCATGATGGATGGCAGGGAACTATTTGAGGCATGAGTCACTACTGGTGTTAATAGTTTTGGAAATACCATTTCCAAGTCGAATTTGGTTCAATGTTCGATAGCAAATGATCATTATTCTTCGCAAACTTACTTTAGATATGGAAAATAGACATCGAAAAATAGGCATAAAATGGACTGTTTTTATTGTTTATTTTCTAGTGTATTTAGGTACAGTCAAAAGTGTACCTAAAAATATGGGTGAATAATATATATAACTTACGGGGTCCCGTTGTTTCCTATAAAGTTTTAAGTCATAATGTACTGTTGGTCATATTATCACTAGTCATAAAATGTAACCGTTAACATTTCAGTATTTTCGTTAGGTTATCCTATAGATAGGTTAGGTAAGGTTAGGTTTGTTTTATGGCAATCCTGAAAAGTGACGCGTTTCTGAACCACATGAATTATGACTAACGAAAATGCGGGCAAACAATACATTATGGCTTAAAACTATTTGGGAGACAATAGAGACCCAACTTACTCAATTATATGTCCCATAGTTCGTAATTCGCCAACATAAGAACTATGGGACATATTTTTGAGTATGATGTGTGCACCCATATTTTTGCACTTGACTGTAGGCACTAAATTCATTTAATTTAATTTTTAACAAGCAGAAACGTCTGCGATCGATGCTATTAAGCTTATAATAAATTTAAAAGTGGAAAAATTACTGTCTTGGGTGAGATTTGAACTCACGGCCTCTGGATCGATACTCCAGCGCTCTACCATCTGGGCCACCAAGTACTCATCCAAAGCCAAATCTCTCCTGGAGAAAAAAAATGCACTTTTAAGTTTTAACAAACTTTTATTGAAGTTTTCAATTAAATAAAGTTACAAAAGTGAACGCGGGATGTGTCGTTAGTCGTTAGTTCGGATCAAGAAAGAAGAGAGAGTTGCCACATACCAAAATAAGGCAACTGCAAAATATGTTGCTATATAAAAGAATACTTAAGCTAAGCTTACACTCTATTATATGTTTTGTACATTCCATTTCTTTCTTTATAGAGACCGTGGGTTCAAGTATCACTCAAGACAGTAATTTTTCCACTTTTACATTTTAAATTACCGTAAAACACCCTAATCTCGCCTGTCAAGCCAAACATCGCCTAAATTAAAAATATTAAATTTTCTACTAAAATTGGTATCAAACGTGGCATATTTAACTACCATATCTATTGGGAAATTTATTTGTGGCAACACTGCTGTTACTTTTTTGTGTCTACCTTAATCTTGTTCACTTTTAGAGTGTCTTAAAGAGTGTTAGGTGTGACAAAGATTTTTTTGCTCGTGAATACTTCTGTCTCCAGCGGCACATGTTTAACATGTGAGTCAACAAAATACTTCAATCTATAATCGAAATTTAATGATCTTTCGCATGAAATAATTAGTTTTCACGTATCCCTCGTAATTAAAAAGTTATCTTGTAATATGTCACCTGAGAGGTCAAAACGCCATGTTCCTTCCAAATTTCGCCTACCCCTAGGGTTGTCACTTTAATGAAAAAAAAAATAGGAACTCGTTGCGTTTTTTTTTGTATTTCAAAATGTGTTACGTACTGTACAAAAACATGACAAAAAAAAACAATAAATAAAAGCAACTTCAAATTACAATTAAACTCAATACAAACTAAAAACTATTCTAAAATAAAGCTAAACTAAAATTAACCTAAATCTAAAAAAAAACGGCCAAGTGGGACTCGCCCATGAAGGGTTCCGTATTTAGGGGATTTATGACGTATTAAAAAAACTACTCTCGTTCAAACCAATTTTCGGTGGAAGTTTGCATGGAAATGTACATCATATATATTTTTTTAAGTTTTATCATTCTCTTATTTTAGAAGTTACAGGGGGGGGGGGGGGGACACATTTTACCACTTTGGAAGTGTCTCTCGCGCAAACTATTCAGTTTAGAAAAAAATGGTATTAGAAACCTCAATATCATTTTTGAAGACCTATCCATAGATACCCCACACGTATGGGTTTGATGAAAAAAAAAATTTTTGAGTTTGAGTTTTAAGTATGGGGAACCCCCAAAATTTATTGTTTTTTTTTCTTGAAAATCTTCATGCGGTTCACAGAATACGTCTACTGACCAAGTTTCAACAGTATAGTTCTTATAGTTTCGGAAAAAAGTGGCTGTGACATACGGACGGACAGACGGACAGACAGACAAGACGAATCCATAACGGTCCTGGTTGACTAATTTCAGAATGGCCGATTCACGTGTTTATTGTGTTGTGTTCAGGTCATTCTGAAATTTTAACTGAGTCATGTCATGTGGTATTTTTGTTGACATTTTTTTTTAATACCTAGGACCATGCGTTTGTAAATGGATTATACAAAGTTATTTTCTTGTGTCGTGGTATTTTACAAGATAACTTGAATCGTGATATAAAATATTTAGTTACTTATTGGGTCACTACAATCCTTATTTTCGATCATGCACACTCAGTTGCAAAATTGCATGGACACTTGATTAGTACGCGCAATTATGCAGCTTGATTTATCTATTTTTCACCTAACGTAAGCGGGATTTTTGTTAAGTAAGTACTTAATTAATATTACTCTTTAAATACATTTTGTGGTTGATTTTGAAATGATTTTTTTTCTTATACCTATATGATTTATGACATGAAAACCAAAAACCCTCTTTAATTGCGACAGTTGGTTAAAAACATGATTTTTGACAACCCTGAACGATCGTAGTAATATGTATGAAAACACGCTGGATGTCTTCCTATTTTCGCCTATGATGAAAATATGTGCGTAATAGGACCTTAATAACACCGGCGTACGATTCAATATAAATTACGTCAATCATACAGAGGGTAGAACATAATTTTAATGGAATGTGCCTATGTTCAGTCATGTTTGATAGGGTAGGCGAAATTAGGCAAAAAGATGAAACTTCGCCTATTGTCTTTGAGCTCCTTTTTTAGGTATAATTATACATACAATTGGGTTATTTTTAAATTAAATTTAGGTGTTATCATTATATATACCATTTAGATACTAGTGATGACACAATAAACATGTACCCCAAGAGGAAACTTCAAAAATATGTCAAAAAGTAGGCGAAAATAGGGTGTTTTACGGTAATTTAATTTTATAGTTAGCAGAAACATCTGCTAACTACATGCTATTAAGCTAAGAAATAAACCCCCCGAAATAAAACCGAGACAGTGAGTTTTTCAACTTTTCATTTATTTTGTAGATACTAGTCCGAAGACTTCAGAATTGTATAGAGTCTGTGCGGAAAGAGAAGAGTCGTGAAATGTATTGGATTCAATACATTCTAGGACTCTTCTCTTTCCGCACAGACTCTAATTGTGTGATTTTAAGGTTATGAAATAAAAACACTCCTAAAAAAGGCCCAAACTTTTGCCGCTGTGTGGCCAAGAATTGACAAAACACTATAATTTTATAATAAACACTAAACACTCCTAAAAAAGGGCCAAACTTTTGCCGCTGTGTGGCCAAGAATTGACAAAACACTATAATTTTATAATAAACACTAAACACTCCTAAAAAAGGGCCAAACTTTTGCCGCTGTGTGGCCAAGAATTGACAAAACACTATAATTTTATAATAAACACTATTTCGCCTTTAAACAGTGTTAATTTCCTAACTCTGGATTTATAGTCGCTATCATGGATGTTATTATCGTCGTTATGTCGCGGAAAATAATATATCATATGTCACGGCTCAACATACAATGATAAAAAAATATATATCACAAAACGGGATTTAAAAAGCACTGTTAGGCAATAAAATTGTAGTCCATAGTAGTAAAAATGGTAAAAAACCTATTTAACCTACATATTTGCAAGACCAAAGTGAACCCATAAGTGCTCCGTGATAAAAATTTTGTAGGGGGCACTAAAATGTATATTATGACAAAAAAAACGTTACTAAAAAAGGCCTTTTACTTTTGCCGTTGTGTGGCCAAGATTTGATAAACCATTTCGCCCAAAAACAGTGTTAATTTCCTAACTCTGGATTTATAGTCGCTATCATGGATATTATTGTCGTCGTTATGTCGCGGGAAATATCATATGTCACGGATATATTCGGTATCAGGATGCACACCCGCTGGCGGCAATGGTCATTTTTTTAACGTTGAAAGATATTCTAATATTCAAAAACAAATGCATTTGGAGTTGAAACTCTAGGTCCATGGGGTTCCAGCGCGCATAAGTTGTTCGCAGAAATCGCGAAGCGTCTGGTTGACGTAACTGGTGACCGAAGAGCTGGCGGCTACCTCGCACAACGTATCAGCATTGCGATACAGCGAGGAAATGTCGCCAGCATCCTTGGTACAATGCCTCAAGGGCCTATTTTAGATTTAAGCTAGATTTTAATTTATTTTAGTAATACAACTGTATATATCTTGTTTGTAAATAAATGATTATTAAAATAATTTAAATTGGTATGGATAAGCAAATGTGTTTAGTAGGTTAGTTAGGCAATTACTATTGCCACTATTATCAACTTTTACCCAAAATTTCATAATAACGATTTTTAATTTTTTGCCATTCTAAATAAGAAAATAGTTTTTAAGCCTTTTAATACTGACGTTACTTTAGTTATATTATCTCTTATCATTTATATTTCTTTGAATTTCTTTAGGTATACACATTTAAATACAGCTTGGTAATTTATTTTTAATTTTATTTTATGCACGACTATTCAAATAATCTTTTAACATTATTATGTTAATATTTAACAATAGGTACATTAACACATTTTGGTATTGATATAGGTAGTTCTACTTAACCGCTTTGTTGTTGTAATAATCATATTCAGATAAAAGAAAATAATAGTTAACAAGTATTTTAACAACTTACAAGTAATAAATAGGAATAATAATAGTACCTATATTTTTTGCAACTCTGGATTATTTCTAGAGTATAGCAATTTATAATAAAATACGTATATTTTTAATAATTATTTATTATAACTATTATTAACCAATAAAAACCCAATAATAGCAACCATCGGCGCTTGCGCAGTGCAGTGTCCGGTTACTCCGCGGTGGTTCTAAAAATTAAGTCATCACTCACAGACTTGTTGCCTTTTTACTGCGGGACGGCTGTATGCCACCCACGCCAACGATTTTGACGCAAAACGCATGGTTTTTTATATTTATGACGTCTGTTAAACTTTCGGTACGCCACCAATTTAGGTTTCTTTGGATTGTCAGGCGTGGCTCATTCCGCGATTTCGTCGGGTCGCTACAAGTACCTACAAGTACATGCGGCCCACACCAATTTTGGTGTCTATAGCCATAGTAGTTGCCGCGCACCGCCATGGAACTGACGCCTGCTCGCGCTTGCGCCACCTAGCGGCCATATTTGTCGTAATAAATGCGTTTTGTTAGAGAGTGAATCTTCTGTACCTAGTACTATTATTTATTCTGTGGCATTGTGGATATTTCATTGCGTAAGTATTGAATAAAAAAAAAAGCTTACGATTCACAAGAACTCGCCACCAAAAAGCAGCTTCCATACAAGTAACTCTGGAATGTTGTACATTAGCCGCGTAAGCTGAAGACGCGGGTTCAATTCCCGCCTCGGCCACCGGTGGATTTAATCACATTTTCATTGGTGTATGGTTTCTCTTTCAGTTTATAGTAGTGCGACTATGTACTTAAAAAAAACTAATCAAAATCATTCATAAAAATGATTTGATTTGCTCCCTAGAATCACAGAATAAAAAAAAGTACTAAGTACAGAAGACTCACTCTCTAACAAAACGCGTCTGTTACGATCAGCACAGATATGGCCGCTAGGTGGCGACAGCGCCACGCGCGGCTTATGGCTATCCCAAAATTGGGGCCGAACGGATGTGCTTTTAGCTACCTGTAGCAAAGCGACGAAATCGCGGAGTGAGACACGCCTGCTAGAATACAAATATGTACTTAAAATACATAGAAAACAACCATGACTCGGGAACAAATATCTGTGCTTATCACACAAATCAATGCCCTTACCGGGATCCGAACCAGGATCATTGGCTTCATAGGCAGGGCCACTACCCACTATAGGCCAGACCGGTCGTAAAAAAGTACAATAGTCAATAGTCAAAATATACTTTATTCATGTAGGCCTAGCAACAAGCACTTATGAATCGTAACATACTTATAAATTATCTTAAGCTAATTATCAGAGCAATTTATTGATGTTATTATTCCATAAGAATATTGGATTATTATACAAATCAAATTAAACACAAATTAAATTAAATTAAGAATTTCACAAAAGGATCGTCAAACATGAAAAAAAAAATTGTATAAAAAAATACTAGTCTAGAATGTTTCTAGAATAAAATCTAAATGTCTAAATGTACAGTAACGGAAACCTCCTAATCCGGAAACCAAACTTACCATAAACAAAACCGCAAACAGCAAAAAAGATAATCCTTCACTTTTGCTTATTTCATATGCAACTCACGCAACAGCAGTACAGAATAAAGCCATCCAAACGCTTTTATAATCCTTATTTTGACAGCCAGCCTCAATGGAGATAAAAACGCGATGGACAGGGATAGAGCTATACGCGCGAGAGGGACGGGGATGGATGGCGCGCTGGGTGGCATAGTGACTCAAGCCGTAACTGATGGGTAGCTAAAAAGGCTTAAGAGAGCGGATTATGGGTAGGGTTCCGTAGGAATGGAGACATATTTGGTCAAATTTAAGATAATAGGGTATTTGTCTTAGTCAGTTTCTTTTTTTGTACTGTCAAAACGATTTTGCTACCAAGGAATTATGATAATATGAAACTAGCACGTAACGTCACAATTAAATTACCTACTCTTTATAGTTTTATACGGGTATTAACACATAAAATGTGTCTAAAAATAACTGCTGTCTACGTTTCTCTATTAATCTACTGTAGTGCTGGCGGTACACCGAGGAATTTAGTAAAATGCTGCAAATTATGTTAAAGGTATGAAAATCGGTACGATTGATCTTTAGGAGATTTGAAACAATTTGACCCGAAGCACCAACAAATAAAAAAAAACGAGATGGGTGACATCATCTTTTTTATGTATGGAATAAAAAAAAAATTGTTTAGAAACCTATCGTGTGTGGTATTAATCGAAAGGGCTTTCTGAGCCGATTCCAAAAATATACTTGGTCAACCAGATCTTGACAGTAGAAAAAGGCGGCAAATTTGAAAAATGTAGGCGCGAAGGGATATCGTCCCATAGAAAATTTGAATTTCGCGCCTTTTTTTACTGACAAGATTTGGTTGACCAGCTATATATCATATCATTACATTTCAGTTACCTATATATTTTTTTAATTACTTATAAGTAATAAAAGTAATTTTCAAAACATACCGAGTTTGGGCTTCTCCAGATACAATACCGTTCAATATTTTTTTGTAAAATATAGCTCAAATTATACCAAATATTCTCGTATCTAAACCTAATAAAGCAGTTTTGAAAATATTTACATTTAGTTTTTTTTTTAATTTTTCAATTCCCTGTGTCTGCTGCGGCATTTTTTTCATGAAAATACAATAATTCTGCAACCGGGGTAAATTCAATAAATAGGTACAGTCGCCATTAGATATATCAGAACGGCCAAGGTGCTCACAAATATCTGAGCACGCCTCTATTTTCAAGGCGTTAGAGTGCTTGTTCAGATATTGTGAATACCTTGGCCGCTCCGCTATATCTGATGGAGCCGATACTACGGAACCTTCTAACTTGGCGGTCAACCGCCTTGCCCACATTTTTTACGTCCACCCAAAGTGTTAAGATTTGGGTTGTGGCCCATAGATACGACTAAGTAGGTTTGTATGGAAAAACGTTTGTATGAAAAAAGTGACACATCAAGTATTTGGCTACCGTTTGGGGCCGTTTGTCGGAAATTGCATGTTTTCTTAATTTCAGTGTATTAATCTAATCTTTGGTAATCTTGTTATAATCCTACATTGCTTAACGTTAGGTACCGTTATCGGTATAGCTGGCTTCTTTTTCGAACTAAAGGTAGTTTATTTGTACTATATTTAACCATAAAAACTAACAAAAAAAGTGTATAAAGGGAGAAGTAGAAGAGGGAGTTGGAAGGGGCAGACCTCGGCGGACTTTCTCTGATCAGATCTGGGAAATCCTGGAGAAAGGCCAGGTCAAGAGCACCCTAAACCGGCGAGCGTGTATGAGGAATGTTATGAAAGTAACGGAAGCGAAAGAGGTATGTCAGGATCGTAGCAAGTGGAAATCCGCGTGATCTCTGCCTACCCCTCCGGGAAATAGGCGTGATTATTATGTATGTATAAAAACTTCCATTTGAGATAAGTGATGAACCTCCTCGTCAGTAGCAGGAATGTGTATTAGTTTTATGTTAAACCTAGCGACCCGCCCCGGCTTCGCACGGGATAACAAATTATACATAAAACTTCCTCTTTAATCACTCTATCTATTAAAAAAAACCGCATCAAAATCCGTTGCGTAGTTTTAAAGATCTAAGCATATATAGGGACAGACAGACAGCGGGAAGCGACTTTGTTTTATACTATGTAGTGATTGTAGCTAATTTTTTCATCAAGATTTTAAGCTAGGTATTAAGTATCCACTTAATATTAAAATAAAAAAAAAATGGGAGCGACTAAAAGGTGTACCAAAATATCTAAGTTTGTGTTTTTTTTTAGTTACGTTATGTTAGATCCTACCTAACCTAACCCTACACACCCCAAACCCTATCACAAAAAAACTATAAATGAAAAATAAACCCTTAAAATCGCATTCAATTAAAAAAAATACTTCCGTTCACATCGTTATTTATATTAGCTGGTTTCCGCATTATACCATTTTTGTATTGTATCGTAATAGTGTCATTATGATACAACATTATTAATGTCGTATTATGGTACTGAGCATAAGTATTTATAGATTATCACGTATAGACTATTAAGTTCATTCGATACTTTTAGCTGAAAAAGGTTTTGCAAAGTTCTATTATACTTTTTTAGCCATAAAGTATAATTAGTCTATTTTGGTCTTGGAGGATACAACTAAACGGAGTAGCCATTAACAGGCTTTCCCCTCTGTCGAAAATAGGCGGCCAACGGTCATACACAATGTATGGACTGACGTTTATCTGACATGGCTATTTTTACGTTACGCATACATTTGACGTTCCCCTCCCCCGCAAAAATCGGCAGACTGTTTTGTACAGAAAATTACAGTCATGGCGTCTCCGTTTGATTATATCCTCCAAGATTTTGGTTAATACGTCTTTTGTGTTCTTTTGACAATAAAAAATACATGTAGATTATAAAAATTTAGAGACGAGTGTATAAACTGTAGGAACTTAATAGTAATTATGAACTAGGTTCGATAAAGTAACTTCCTAGAAGTTTTAAAAATATTTTACTTGTAATGTTTAAGTAGGTACTTACATACCTCTAGCGACTCTACCTACAGGAGCCACTATTACTTAGTAGTTCAAATTAGAAAATTCCTAACCATTCAAACTTTTAATAAAGTATATAGAATATATAGAACAACTGAAAACATTTAAGAATAGAATATATGTAATATATTTTTTTTAAGTATAAGTACACAGTTATTTGCTAATTTAAATGATCGTGGTCCCAATCACCTTCTTTCTTACGTATGTTATTTTAAGTACATACTTAGATAATTTTGTTTGAGACTTGCAAATACTTAATAACAGTTTAATAATCAGTAGGTACGTATATAAAGTCATTATGAAACAGTCATTAAATAACAACTCTAAAAATTTGCAAAATTGCACATCCTACGCCCACCAAGAATTCCTGGTGCCTTACTCACAACAATCCCCAATTCAATATAGATTTAGCCCTTATCATTACTACCTTAAAGTCTAATTTCGTAAATTGATATCCGGCCTGATTCAAATTTTAATATACTTCGAAAATTGAATCTTTATTGAACAACAACATAAGTATAAACTAACAATAAAAAGTAACCTAAAATTAAAACAAAACTAAAACTACTATATACTTAAAAATAAAAAAAAATAGATCTAGATACGATATGGATTGGATATGTCAGTGTTAAAAGTGACGATTTTGCTTGAAGAAATGTTTTGTCACTGACTGATCCGATCCATATCGTATCTAGATCTAATTTTTGACGTATATTAAAATTAGAATCAGGCCGATCGAAACAGTAACTATTGTTTTACGAACGGATGTTGCCGATAACGATGTGAAAACAGTGGGTTTTCGTCACACTGCCACATGTCAACAATTACCTATAAATGTGTCAACGATTAAAGTAACGGACCGCCCCGAAACCGCCTCTCCACACAAACGTAGTCCCCATTTTCCTTCTTGGATATTAACATTATTGAAAATATTTTAATACAATTTGATGTATTGTATGTATATTTATTTATTATAAGCCTATACAGTGTCCCACTGCTGGGCAAAGGCCTCTCCCCTCGATCTCCACTCGTATCGGTCTTGTATGTATATGGAGATTTACTTAAACTTAAAAGTGTATCATTTACTTTTTTTCGAAAATCCTTCAACTTTTGGGTTTTTCTACTCAGAATCAGGACTATCGATTTAAAAAGAAAGAAAATGTGTCCCAAAAAATTTAAGTTTTGTAACGCATTTTCACATACATTTTGTATGGACCGTTACAAAACTGACACCTAAAATTTGTATGAAAAACCAGGGACACTTTTTTTCTTTGTCTCATTCAATAGTACTCGTGAGTCTAAATAACCCATAAGTTGATGTGTTTCGAAAAAAAAGTAAATAATACCATTTTTTCTCAAAACTCCCATATGTCGAATTTAAACTGTTGTGAGACATGCTAACATTGAATAATTTTACGGTTTAGACTCTTGAGACTTAGAGTGCTTGAGAAAGGACTAGGTCTCCTTTCTCAAGCACTAACAGTACCCTAACCTAGGCTCTCCGAAACATGTCGCGCGAGTGACTTAAAACAAGTGAATCTAAACCGTAAAATTATTCAATGTTCAACCCCCATATGTATGAACCACAGCTATATAATAGGTACTTTTGAAAAGGTGACGGCAATTACACTTGTTGTTGAAGCTGAGTCATAAACTAGACTAATTGTAACTACTTTAGGCACTTTTATTTTAAAAACAGCTGACTCAATGGAAAAAATAATAATTGTGAAAGTGAGCATGTCTCTAAAGTCGGTTAAAGTGCTCCATTTAATACTATCCACAAAAAAACAACAATAAAACAACATTCGAGCTATACTGAGACAGACAGACAAAACAAAACGACGGAAGATATCTCAATTAGTTCTCACAAAACTTATAAATAGATAGTTCAAATACCACACGAAAATCAACCTTAAAACTAAAGCTATAACATTCAAAATCAAAGTAGAGGAAATTCTATCAAATTCCTTTATAATCCTTTTAAAGCAATTCAATAAAAAATCAACTCTAACAATTAACATATAAGTCTCACTTTCATATCCATACCATATGAGTAAATATGACAATACATTGCATTCAAAATTAAACCTTAATTGCTTAGTTTAAGGTGTGTTTTTGAATGTGTTGCAGAGAGATGTGGTAAGCCAGTTGGTTTGAAATGTTTTGGTGACATGCGCACAACGCATGATTCTGAAGGGGGTGGAGTCGCGTTTGTTAAAATAATTATGCATTTCATTATCATTATTATGCATTTTTAAGTTGATACCTAAAAATACCTAAGATGCCTAACTGATATGTTAGCGGCAATACGTTTATTGTTTGTTAAATCCATCCAACTGTGATTGTAGACATATAAAACTTCGTTTAGCTATATTTTCGTCGTATGTATAATAGTTTTATTTTGGCAAAGAAAACTTGTATTTTGCCGCAAGAAACTCAACTGTATTACTGAATCGCGATTAGAAAGGGATTGAGATAGCTGTCAATCCATATTGATTTTGACGTAAGTGTATGGAAATCTGTTATTTCTAATCCCTTTCTGATCGCGGCATGATAATAAATCGCGCAGCTGAACAAAGTCAAATCACTGACTTACTCGTAAAGTTTTCAAATTTTTAATTTGAACCTTATTCTATAAGTTAATTTAGACCGAATTAAGTTTGTTTTAAAAAGCTATGAAACAAATGAAATGCTACTTTATTTGGTTCATGAAAGGTTGTATTGTAAATTGTAATGTACATTTTTCTACTCCCGTACTTTTATTTGTCATTTAAAGGGTCGCACACACCTTTAAACCCCTATGTTATAGTTCTCAAGACAAGTCTTTAGTCTATTCCCCAAAAAAGTATTTGCATACACGCAGTATCTTTTTGGCACTTTTACGATACATCGTGTAATCACAAATTAAAAAATATTGAATGAAATACATTGTTGCAACCTAATTTTAATTGTCATCTCTGACAGATGAGTGAACCATAGACATGTTTTTTATTTCATTCATTCTTTTCCCGCCCCTACCCTCCATTCTTTGCTACTTCTTGAATGAAAAATATTTGTTAAATTTACAATTTTATTTCAAAGTAAGTGCTTGGTCGTAGAAAAAGTATTGTATGCAACGTTATTTAACTGAGTCAAAAAATACTCGTGGCGTCTTTATTAACAATTTTCGGCTTCGCCTCAAATTATTACTCACGCCGCTCGCCTTTTTTGACCTTTCTTAAACAACGATTGCATAAAATACTATTAATTTAGTCTCAGGAGGTTATAAGGTATATTAAGCGTAAAGACGATTACGAACGATACGAAGTGGGCCACTTACATATTATTGGTGTCAAATCACGATGTGCGCATCCAATGCGAATCAGAGCCCGTACCATGAGTCACTGACAGTGTCAAAACTGACATAATATATACGCTATCGAACATTTTTACTTTCTATACATCTCGTTTGCACTAATATGTGAGTGCGAGCGAGATGTATAGAATGTAAATTACGTTCTCGACGGCGTTTATGTCAGTGGCAAACTGATGGTAGCCGTACTGTCGTGCTCTATAACGCAACTAGGAACAAAAACACTTTTACCTATATATGTAATTTAAACTCCATATGTACTGGCGCACTTCGTATCGCCCGTAAGGCCCGTCTTTACGAAGTAATATATAGTTTGTCAAAGGACCGTCTTATTTCAAACCACAGAATATATTAAAGAGGTTAGAACGGCTATCGCGCGCAGTTAGTATCGGAACCGGTGTCGCCGCTCGTTCCTCTCCACATTTCCACATTTCTCGCGCAACGGTAGTAAAAACTTGTGTGCCTGGTGAATGGATACGCCTCCTTTAGACAGATTTGATGTCTGGCTTCTTAACTTCTGAACGTTATTGTGGCGCAAAAGGCATGTTTACGTTTTTCGGTCAGCGCGGTCGAGTATAGTATGGCTCTTCTGAGGTGAACTTGCATGCGAGCGTTTGCTCATAACCGGCGGCGACACGTACCCTGCTCGCATCGCCATTCTACTTGTTCTGTGTTTCAAACATAGACAGAGAAAATCATACTATCTTTATTAAACTAGTACTAGCACCCAAAAGAAAAGGATGAGTATAGTTTTTTTTGTTCTTATTTACTGACAATTTGGTTTGACCAACTATATAAGTAAATGCGTAAATATTGTACCGCGCTAGATGTTTCATTCGCATACAAATTTTATTTTAGCCAATCTTAACGTTTTGTGGCCTGTCCTGTCACAACCTTTTTTAGTAGCGGAAAATTGTGTATCATGCTAGCCTAGCATGAATTACGTCCTTGCGCGCGAGTCCATGCTTGAAGTCGCGTTAGATGGATGGAGTCGCGCGCGAGAACGCAACTCATGCTAGCAGATCTGGTACTATCAATGGTACTATTTAAAGCTGCAAGCTTCCCTTATTTATAGAGAAGGGATAACTGACTGTGATATGTGTCAGTTAAGTTTCAGTCATATACCTATAGACCGTTTTTAGGGTTCCGTACCCAAAGAGTAAAAATGGGACCCTATTACTAACAATAAGAATAAGAATAAGAAATGTTTATTAGCACAAATAATAATTAATAACACAAGATAAAATAACACAAAACTAAGATTCAATTACATAAATATTTGTGCCAAAAGGTCCCCACTCAGCTTTTTGTCACGTTGTGTATCCTAGGACACACAACGTGACGCTGATTTTCAGTGAGGCTTGGTAAAATACTAAAGCTAAAACTAAAACTAGGTATATGGTGGCAGGACCAAAACATAAAAATTCAACAATGAATAAATATATTATAAGGCTATTGATTTTATACATATCTATGTATCTTCTTTTGTCGGGCGCGTATGTGTATGTGTGTGTGTGTGTGTGTGTGTGTGTGTGTGTGTATGAGTATGTGTGATGTTTATTTGTTGGCACGGTTGCCTAAGTGCTACAATTTTTGTTTATCTAACAGAAAGTTCCGGAGTTTTACTTTAAAAGAGGCGACTGTCACCAGGCTGTATTTCACGAACCGTGATAGCTAGACAGTTGAAATTTTCACAGATGATGTATTTCTGTTGCCGCTATAACAACAAATACTAAAAACAGAATAAAATAAAGATTTAAGTGGGGCTCCCATACAACAAACGTGATTTTTGATCGAAGTTAAGCAACGTCGGGCGGGGTCAGTACTTGGATGGGTGACCGTTTTTTTGCTTGTTTTGCTCTATCTATTTTTTGTTGATGGTGCGGAACCCTCCGTGCGCGAGTCCGACTCGCACTTGGCCGGTTTTTTCAAAGACAAAAGGTATTGAGACTTTCGTCTATAATAACCCTCACTGGGTATACCTAAATGTCCTAGACAAACTAAAAGCACTAGAGTTTGCGTAAAAGTTTTAATTGTTAAGTCCCAGTTCCACGCACGGCTATGTGCGCGCGGCCTGGGTGGCCGACCACCCGCGCGTGTTTGTGCGCAGGCGCCGACCAGCGCGTGCGCACCGCGCGCTGCGCGCTAGCGATGGTTTAGGCTTCTGGCCCGTCTTAGACCAGGGTCTGAACACCACAGTGGATGTCATACTACATCGGTATGAAATCTGAGATGTTCTATTTTTTATATATTTTAAAAAGGATAATTATAATAAAATAAACTAGGGGTCTGTGAGCGACCGACCGAACCCTTATAGGATCACTCGTGCGTCTGTCTGTCTGTCTGTCTGTCCGAAACTACTGGGTCTAAAATTTGGAAAAAAATATACAAAATAGTTATTTACCTATAGATAACAGGAAAACCTATTAGAAATGTGCAGTCAAGCGTGAGACGGACTTAATGTACGGTACCCTTAGAACCCGAGTCCGACTCGCACTTGGCCGGTTTTTTGATTCCAATGTTTGTCACCTCTATATCTGATCAAAAGGACTCGAGCCTCTGAATAACCTCCTAACTACCGGGAATCAAAATTTGCCAGTGTAAATTCAACTCTGTCAAATTGGCAAAGAGTCAAATCTTAATTGAGGCCTATGTGCTATGTGTAGGACGCTTGTCGTCAGGCAAATTCCCCATCAACAATTTTGTAGGTTTATCCAATACCAGTATCAGTAAAGAAAATAAGTGCGATTGAATTTTAATCCATTTACTTTTAACCCTTGATTTTTTTGTAAAAAATAATTACGGCGTTATTCACAAACGTGCTAAGTTAATCAGCTGATGATCGACGTTTGTCCCTCTCTATGGCATAGCGACAGATAGGGACAAACGACGATAATCAACTGATTAAGTTAGCAGCCGTTTATGAATAACTAGGGATGTAACGATACATGATTTTGCCGATACGATACCGATACCGATATTTAAAGTAAATAATCGGCGATACCGATACCGATACCGATATCGATGACCTGGTAGTTAGTTAATAAATTAAATAAATAAAGAATGATATCCTTTATATGCATAAAACATACTTATGTTTAATAGACACTTGATTTTAAAAAGTGTAAAAACTGAAAAATAAAAAAGTTTTGACACTTCAAGTTAAAATTGAGGTGAAGAATATTCTTACCCAATAAAATACCTTACTGTGGGTTGTTTACATTTTGTTATGATATCGGGAGTATTTAAATCGGCGACGCCGATATATCGGTCTGCCGATTATATCGGCCGATATATCGTATCGGTATCGGTATCGTTACATCCCTATGAATAACGCTATTCGACGACCGGTCTGGCCTAGTGGGTAGTGACCCTGCCTGCTAAGCCGATGGTCCTGGGTTCGAATCCCGGTAAGGGCATTTATTTGTGTGATGAACAGTGATCGGCACGACCCGTGACGCACCGCGGGATTGCGAGCAGAAATCATAATATGGACATGATTAGATTATAACATAACTCCGTGATTTTGTTAAATAGAATAATTTTATTGTATGATATATATTTGCAAATATACGACAAAGTGTTAAATAAGCTTATAAAATGTATAATTAAATATTAAATAAAAAAATGATATATTACTATGTGATTATATACCTATTTTGAACTTGATGTCGTTTTATTTAATGGTAAAAATCATTCATCTTCCTGTGTGGAATACCTTTATGTACTACAATCGGAAATACTGACTTCCTAAAAAGACCGAAATCTCGGGGCATATCCATGTTCACATAATGATTGAGGTCATTGACACCGTGCGACACGGGTCGTGCCGATCACTGGTGATGAACACTAATATTTGTTCCGGAGTCATGGATGTTTTCTATGTATATAAGTATGTATTTATCTATATAAGTATGTATATCGTCGCCTAGTACCCATAGTACAAGCTTTGCTTAGTTTGGGGCTAGGTTGATCTGTGTAAGATGTCCCCCAATATTTATTTATTATTTATTAGAGTTCGCAGAAAAGGACTCAAGCCTCGAAAAAAACTTGAGTTACGATTCAGTTATAAAAGTCTGAAAAATTGAGTCGAGTCTTAAGCAGGTCTCTAAAGACTTGAAGCTTAAGCATTACTAATAAAAGATAGAGTTTCGAAAATTATGACAACAACTCCAAGAAACTATCAGTTCTCAGTCTAATACCGAAACAAGTATTCATAATAGAAGCGTCAGTTTTCTGGAAACATCTTTGACCTTTGACTGTCACTAGGCCAACCTTCACACTTAAACCCAAAACAATAGAACACACAAACTGCCTCGACGGGATTCGAAGCCGGGACCACCCGCGACCGTTGACTAATAAAGACATCATGGCCATAATTGCGATCATATCGCTCTCTTAATTGGCCGCCATGTTGTTTAACATGCGCTGAGTCAAGCGAATGACTGTATTCAGCCAAAGTAGGTTGGTAATTAAAAAAATCTGCCTGTCTTAAAAAAGTTTTAAAAAAGATAGACATCACATTTGACGCAATCGATATTAAGATTATAAGGGGAATTTTGACAAGGTGTTTTGTGTCTAGTTTTTTATTTGTTATTCAATATAAAACCACAATAATTCAAGTGAGGCAGCTAGTTTATCAAATAAATCGTGTGTTGCCACATGAAATAATTCAAAACCACGGCTTCCGAACGTTTGATCTCGCCGCTGGCAACATAAAACCCAACCTAAATAAACATAACCTTTAATTGCCTTTAACGATTTATTATATTCTAATTAATTAACCCTTAAACCCAAACAAAAGTAAACTTTATTATTCACGGAATAAAGTTCATTTTAAGTTTGTCCTTAAATAATAAAACGAAAGCAAACGACCTCAACCTAAAATATTTCTTAATTAAAAAAGCTAAAGTTCAAAATTCATCTTCGATTTTTGAATTTCGAGCGCAATTTCGAATTTTCGAACGGGACGTTTCCATCTATCCTTCAATTTTTCTGCAAATAAATTTGAACTTAAACATTAATGGGTCAAGGTTCATATTTCCTTGCGATGTTACGAGGTTCTTTATCAGCTAAGTAGTAATAATGGGTTGCTTATTGGAGGCAAATGTCTTCATTAAAGATCGTCGTTGGTGGCGCATGTCCGGTTTGTATTGTAAGGAGGTTACACCGTCCCGCCGGACGGTTTGAGGTATTTTATTAGAATTTTAATTATTAACGAATCTAATACAGACATCCAATTCTCTATGGTTCGTGCTTTGTATTGCCTTATGACAGAAAGGAGAAGGTTTTGCGTGTTAGGTACCTATAGTTCGCAAAAAAAAAGTTTGACAATTGGATTTATATGTTTAAAACAGCCCGAGAGATCTGATGAGCATAATTTTAAACTGAAGTATATTTTCAGAGTAATATAGATACAAGACAAGTTAAAAAGTTAATCACCCGTACGACGATCATATTTAAAAAGATATTTGTATTTGTATATCTTCCGTCGCAAGTTTTTCGCGGCGCGCCATATCTTTTTGTTTCCTTCTTCTTCTTACTTGGACGAAAAAAATGTGCCCCTCTTTAAAAAAAATCGTTTAACATCCCTATTTGCCTAAATTATGTCATAAAATATAAGTTACTATAATTGTCTGCATGTTATTATTAGCGCCTTTTTAACGTCAATTATTTCGATAAAATATGGCCGTCGCCACAAAAACTTAAACTTCATCGTATTCCAAGTGACTGTACGTATTTTAGCCTAAATTACAGTTATTACTAGTTTTACACGTAAAAACGCCAAGTGTTTAATTATTTCTTTAATTACTGTTCTTTCTTTTTCAATAATGGCAACATACGATCCACACTTGTCATCGATAATTCACCACAAAGGTCAAAAATAATTGTCTCTCAATAACTGACATTTCCTTTGTAAAACGAGGTAGCAAATACCTGTTTTATCATTTTTTTTTACGTTTTAATAAGACTGGGGCGCGAAAATTACATGTTGTTTTTTTAATTAAAAATTATGTTCGCACCGTAAAAGTAGTATAGGTGTTATACGATTGGAAAATTAAAGTATTTTTTATTGGGTTTTTTATCCAGTACCTAATTATAATTAACACGTATGTAAGAAATGAATGAATGAATTAAAATCTGGTACACATAGCTATTAGAAGTTGCTAAACGGCAGGAGTGTTCAAAATGTTTTGAGCATAACTTTAAAATTTGACATTAATGGTGACAGAACCACACTTTGTCACTTAACCATGAAGAGTTAACTTGGTCCGAACTACGTTTTTTCATTTGTCACACTACTATAAGAAATCGTGTAAATTAACATGCAGGAAGTCAATAACTTTTCTTTATCTTAATATTATACCAAAAACTAGTTTTAGAAATAGCGAAATTTAAACCAGTAAGAATATTTAAATATGTTAATATTAATTCGGACACGAATAAATAACCAAGTGTTATGTTTAATGGCTCTATCTGCCGCCATGTTTGCTTAAATGGCATCGACAAGATTTTTATTTTTTAATTGTGAATCTAATTAAAATGTTAATTAATTGAAGCCGATGTCAATTTAAAGAAAGTTAATGCTTAATTTACTGTGTAGGAATTCTCTAGTTTAGATTTTTGAATAGATAATATCTAAACGAGAGGGTCTCGTCTTATTTGGAATGATTATGACTTTGATAGCGAATATATTGCATATTACTATATTAGAGCAAATATTTATCATTATCGAATCTTATACTTTCGTTAATTCTACAACCCATCTGTCCAATATAGCCACAAAGCCCCCTAACCAAAAGCATGTTATTAAAAATTCTTATTAATGAAAACGTAAATATTTTCGTAATATAATTTAATTAAAGTAGGCTGAGACTGTAATCGTTGCTCGAATAATTCGTATCATTCTTCAAGTAATTAAGGGGCTCATTTAGTGAAATAAACTTTATCGACATCTACAGCAATAAAACATTATTATTTATTAGATTTGGGGTCCATATTCAAGCATATGAATAGGTTTAAAGCTTTATATGATTTTAATAAAAATAATAAATTTCTTTAGTGTTCACTACTTAAGAAAAGTTCATACTAAAGTGTCATTCTATGGAACTTGCTAACTATGTAAACAAAAGTCACTAGTAAATTGACATTCAGAGACAATTTTAATATGGCGGTTTGTTTGCATAGTTAGCAAGTTCCATAGAATGACACTTTACAAACAAAGACAGGACTTAAATGAGTAGGTAACATGCGGACTTGTCGCAATAAAGCGATCTCTTCTAGACAACCTTCTTTTAAGTAATAAGTAGATTAGGACCAAGCTCTACATGGCATTTGAAACAACTAAGTGTGACAATCATTAATGTCAAATTTCTATGAAAGTATGACGTTTATAATGACACTCCTTTCACTTAAATAGACGGACTCTAACAAAAATATGTTTATTTTAAGTTTGTTTTCTAATTGAAATGTGTGAAAATTGTTTCGTTTGTCAAAATTATTCTAATTGTGTTTTTCTCTTTTGTTTTAGGACGAAGTAAGTACGGGACCTCACGGCAGACACGTGAGAACTTTCCAATATTTTATTATTTTTAATTTAAAATTTTATAAAAAAAAAAACATTTTCTTTTTATAAATATTTCTACTAGGCATCTTTGACCAACTAGAGGAGAAAAGAACGTGCTTGCACCTCCTATACGAGTCTCTTAAAGCCGAAACACACTATCGCACCGCACCGCGACCTTGGTGCGTCGCACCCATAAGTGAGAGCGAGAAAGAGATAGGTATGTTTTCTCGCTCTCACTTATGGGTGCGACGCACCAAGGTCGCAGTGCGGTGCGATAGTGTGTTACCACTTTTACGAGATTACGATATAGCGAGAGAGATGGTGTTGCCATATAGATACTTATAGTAAATTTACTTTTTAATTTGTTGATTTCACTGTTTATAAACGATTTTAATAAATCAGTAACTATAGCTGGTCAACCAAACCTTGTCAGTAAAAAAAGGCGCGAAATTCAAATTTTCTATGAGACGATATCCCTTCGCGCCTACATTTTTCAAATTTGCCGCCTTTTTCTACTGTCAAGATCTGGTTGACCAAGTATATAAAATATTATTGTGTGATATCAAAACGTTATAAGTGATTGATAAGATCATTCAATATGAAATCTAAAACCTTATATTTTTATCCTTTTTAACTCTTTAACTAAAAAAGGCCATTTGTGCCATGATTCATTGAAAAAAATGGGAATGACATGGTCATTTTCCCAAATATTTTGACACAAACATTAATAATGTCAACCTATTCATTGACAGTTCACGCGTGAACCCTCACACTGTCACAACAAAAACTACAAAAAAAACGAATTAACAGACTAAATGATACCTCAGAAAACTTAGAAAAAATGGCTATGGTTGATTAGAAACAATACGTGGCCAATGACCTTAGTCGATCCATCATAATGTATTTAAAAAGTTGGAGCAAAAAAGTGTCATTCGTCTGAGGCGGAATGGTTTGGGTCGTAGGCTGTTGGGAAAAAAAAAAGTTTGGTATTAGACGAGTCATTTGACAATTAAAGATTGTTGTGGAATGTAAGGGGTAATCGATTATATTGTTAATGGAGTAAAATGGATGTTTTTCTCTTCGTTTAAGATGTGTTCGAGGCAGGAATCTCTACTGGTTTCAATAAAAACCGAAATGTCACCCATAATTGGCAGACATTTGATTTTTTTAAGTAATTTAAAAACAGTAACCAAAAAAAGTTATTATAGTACGTTGAGTTAACAGGTCATCTAAACAAAAGGTTAGAAACAGAGGTATAGTTTAAAAAGCGAGATAACGAAATTATAAGTAAATACTGTATTTGAAAAATTACAGGTGCTATTACTTAAATATGGTAAATGAACTACACTTCGCTATTAAGATATTTTTTCTACTCCCGTACTTTTATTTGTCATTTAAAGGGTCGTGCACACACCTTTAAAACCCTACCTTATAGTTGTCAAGACAAGTCTTTAGTCTATTCCCCAAAAAGGAATTTGTGCATACACGCAGTATCTTTTTGGCGATTTTACGATACTTCGTGTAATGACCACTTAAAAAATATTGAATGAAATACAGTGTTGCCAACCTTATTCTAAATGTCATCTCTGACAAATAAGTAAACCATAGACATGTTTTCTTTTTTAATTTCATTCGTTCATTCATTCTTTTCCCGCCAGTGCCCTTCATGTTTGCTACTTCTTGAATTAAAAATATTTGTTTATACAATTTTATTTCAAAGAAAGTGCTTGGTCTTAGTGAAAGTATTGTATGCAACGTTGTTTAACTGAGTCAAAAAATACTCGTGGCGTCTTTATTAACAATTTTCGGCTTCGCCTCAAATTGTTACTCACGCCACTCGCCTTTTTTGACCTCTCTTAAACAACGGTTGCATAAAATACTATTGATAAAGTGTAATTATTTTCATATGCGATAAAATTTTACAGTAAATCATAATTAACTTTTTGTTAATTAGGGACACTTATTTACTTACAGCTAAAATGTTGCCAGTTTTACCTAAATATTGTTTTTATAAAGATGGTCAAGCAAATCTTGTCAGTAGTAAAAGGCGCGATATTCAAATTCTATGGGACGATATCCCTTCGCGCCTACATTTTTCAAATTTGCCGCCTTTTTGTACTGACAAGATCTGCTTGACCAGCTTTATATTTACACTTAGGTACATCATTTTGCATCCTTTCTAGTGTAGAAAATTTAATTTTTCCCACAGCCAACGTCACTTCATTTTACACCCGGCAGGCAGTCGGTGAAATATTTTGACCAATTTTAAAGTTACGTGCGCAGACACTGAATTGGTTAAGATATTGCATCGTCTGCTCGTACGGGATTATCGACGAGGGGCGCCATGTTTGTTTGTTGTTTGTAATGTGTGTTTTTGTTTGTGTATTTATTGTAATAGTGCTAACAGACGGGAGTACCGAAACGCGACTTTGATCCGATCAGCTTTTGAGCCACCCCACACTAGAAGCCATGGAAAATAGCGCCTCTGCCGCTGCGCAGTTGCGCCAACGTTGCGTCGAGCAGCAGCCATAGAGTTGATTCGATGACGCTTGGGAGACGCTATACTTGCCGCAAAAACTAAGTGGCGAATCAGGCGGCCTAGCCAAGGTGACGATCGCTATCGCTTCGCCATCGGATCGCTTTGTGTCTCTCTATCACTCTTCCATATTAGTGTGACAGTGACCGTTGCGTTTCGTTCGCTACGGAGCGTTAGCGATTGGCATGTTGGCTACGGGGCCAGCGCATAATGAAATTAATGAATCATGGTAGATGTATGGAAATAGCCTTAGACCAGACCAAGGTCGCGGACCGTTAGGTACGCCCGTCTGTTAGTCTGTTTTTGCAATGTGTTTGTTCCTTTTATTGTATTTTTATTTTACTTATCATCTACTGTGTTATCTAATATCATAATAATCGCAGATTGGTCGATAACAAACATCATTTGCTTACGACAAAGGCTTATGCATGCATAAATACACGCTTATATGCACAAGATTGCTGTTCATGTCATGTACAGTCGCCATCAGATATATCCGAGCGGCCAAGGTGATCACAAATATCTGACAAGCACTCTAACGCCTTAAGAATAGAGGCGTGTTCAGATATTTATGAGCGCCTTGGCTGCTTCGATATATCTGATGGCGACTGTACATTGGGTACGTGATTGTTATCATCAGGCCTCGGAGTTTTTTTAGCACGGTAAGACTAAGGAGAGCTATGGAGTCTTTGTTAACATTAAAATTAAATTCATACTCATACTCATCCTCATTAATTAAGTTCGTCCGAATCGTTTTATAAATACTTAGACTACTTATATGTAATTAATTCTGTTTACATATATTTAATTAAATGTTATATTATAAAAAAGTAATAATATGTATATGTGTATGTTAATATTATTATATTACCCATATTGCAGTGAAAGTTATTGGTCTTATAAGAGAGGCATACGATTTTTTCGAAAATGATTATCCAGTTTTGGATCAAGTAAAGTTATTATAATGTTATTGTAGCGTTTCCGTGTCAGCGTGATTATTTACACTCAGTTTATATTGTTTTAATTTATTTTAGATAGAAAATATGCGGTCCACGTTTTACTGTTTGAAACTTCCTCATACAATCTACGTTGACATGTTCTTCAAAGGACTACCTCGTGAGGCTATATCTCTTAAAGATCAAGGGATGAAATCAACTGGATATTGTGAAGATTGCTGCCGTCACTATTGGTGTCTTGAAAATGATGCCCATGAATGCGACTTACGACGTTTATACTGCCCATTATGTGTGAACGAACTGTTTTGTAGACGTAAGGAAGAGTAACGCATAACTATTCTAAAATATTGTAGCTCTATATCAACCTTAATGAATAATAAACAGTTTTAATATCTATGGAATATCGTTTTAATATGTCGAATACGTATTACCAATGTTTATAATCATAGGTTGCATGTCTTAAGTACTTTTTTAAGTGATAGGCCACTTATGATTAAACCTCTTTACCTAAATATGTGTATGAGTAAATCAGATGTCACATTATGTCATGAATATATAGTTACGTATTTCGTTATTGTGATGATCGCTGATATTTATTAGGTCTAGAGCTGTACATAATTTACTTGTACTTAATTAATGAGGATGAGTATGAGTATGAACTTAATTTTAATGTTAACAAAGACTCCATAGCTCTCCTTAGTCTTACCGTGCTAAAAAAACTCCGAGGCCTGGTTATCATTCCCTCCTACCTGTCATTATACAAAAAAAACCTGTCATTATATTTTGCCCTCTTAAATACTCTGGCACAGTGACCTTGTCAGCAGGAAATGGCGTCAAATTTAAAAAAAAATTGGCGCGAAGAGTTGACTTACCATAGATAATTACAATTTTGCACCTTTTTCTACTGACCATTTTGTGTGTGTTTCAGTATAATAAAGTTTTTCAGGTATTAAAACCCTCAAGACATAGTTTTGTATATTAAAACAAGTTACTCAGTAGCAAAAGACGCGAAATTCAAATTTTCTGGGACGATAACCCTTCGCGCTTACATTTTTTAAATTTGCCGCTTTTTTCTACTGCTGGAAATGGCCTGACAGACTATAACTACGACGTATTAGGCTATCAGGTCAATCTGACTTTTTGTATGGAACACGCGACAAATATGCCGTCGGTGGTTGAGCGGGTGTCACAGATTGACAGCCGATAGCTATTAAAAACTGGTAATATAGGAAGCATTTTTATTCTATGGCAACATCTATACCTACTTTTGAAGTGAAAACTTCTTTAGCGGCGCTGGGCACTTTTTGAGGTGGGGAAAAAATGATAAACTCGAGACAGCGTAAGGCGATCACGTGACCGTAAGATTTATATGGCCACTCATTTAGATGGCAATTAAATCAATAAAGAAAAACTCAATAACATTACATGAAAAAGGTTCTAATCTTGTACGGGCTAAAACACGAGGATCTCACAGTTATATCATATCCAGGCCTCGGAGTTTTTTTATCACGGTAAGACTAAGGAGAGCTATGGAGTCTTTGTTAACATTAAAATTAAGTTCATACTCATACTCATCCTCATTAATTAAGTACAAGTAAATTATGTACAGCTCTAGACCTAATAAATATCAGCGATCATCACAATAACGAAATACGTAACTATATATTCATGACATAATGTGACATCTGATTTACTCATACACATATTTAGGTAAAGAGGTTTAATCATAAGTGGCCTATCACTTAAAAAAGTACTTAAGACATGCAACCTATGATTATAAACATTGGTAATACGTATTCGACATATTAAAACGATATTCCATAGATATTAAAACTGTTTATTATTCATTAAGGTTGATATAGAGCTACAATATTTTAGAATAGTTATGCGTTACTCTTCCTTACGTCTACAAAACAGTTCGTTCACACATAATGGGCAGTATAAACGTCGTAAGTCGCATTCATGGGCATCATTTTCAAGACACCAATAGTGACGGCAGCAATCTTCACAATATCCAGTTGATTTCATCCCTTCATCTTGAAGAGATATAGCCTCACGAGGTAGTCCTTTGAAGAACATGTCAACGTAGATTGTATGAGGAAGTTTCAAACAGTAAAACGTGGACCGCATATTTTCTATCTAAAATAAATTAAAACAATATAAACTGAGTGTAAATAATCACGCTGACACGGAAACGCTACAATAACATTATAATAACTTTACTTGATCCAAAACTGGATAATCATTTTCGAAAAAATCGTATGCCTCTCTTATAAGACCAATAACTTTCACTGCAATATGGGTAATATAATAATATTAACATACACATATACATATTATTACTTTTTTATAATATAACATTTAATTAAATATATGTAAACAGAATTAATTACATATAAGTAGTCTAAGTATTTATAAAACGATTCGGACGAACTTAATTAATGAGGATGAGTATGAGTATGAATTTAATTTTAATGTTAACAAAGACTCCATAGCTCTCCTTAGTCTTACCGTGCTAAAAAAACTCCGAGGCCTGATCATATCCACTCGGCCACCACCATTCATTCACATTTGACTACATAAGTATATACATATATTTTTATACTGATGTGTTGTTGCAAATTTGTATTGCTTTTTTTGTGGTTTCTGCTTGTGATGTATTGTTTTAACTGTGCAGTGTGTAATTTTTCATGCCAGTTTTTATGGCACATCCCCCTTTTTTAAATGGCCTACTAGAGTTTGTGCGGAAAGAGAAGAGTACGGGGCCCAACACATTCCACGACTCTTTTCTTTCCGAACAGACTCTAGATTGTATTGTTGTTAATCATTGCATTTTTATATTTTTCACTTCTCATGCTCAAAAAATGCACCTTTATGTCGTGCGTAGACGACATAAAGTTGCTTATTATGTTCTAGAGCATAAAGTAAAATCATCTATTGCGACCCTTATTGACCTAGCAATAAAGCCCAAAATCTGCCATACAAACTGGCAGCCTTGCCGGCGCGCCCGCGCCCGACCGGCGCGCTCCCGCCCGGCGTGTCTCGCGCCCGCGACCGGCCCGAATAAAATTTTCTTTAGTCTTGAATAAATACAGGAAAATAACCTAAAATATTGGATATTTTTGTATGTATATTTTCCTCGCAATCGAAGTGAAAAGCAGAGTGTACAACAAGGGCATAAATGTCCATTTTTACCCTCGTCTACATTTTACAAAATATTCTACAAAAAATTGCCTCGGGTAAAAATGGGTCACTTTATGCCCTTGTTGTACAATCTACTATTGTATAAACATGCAATGATTTTTAATATGAATATGTATACAATGATAGTTTCTTTTTTGTGTTTGTATATTAGATACTGTTCTGTTTTTATGCTTATTTTACGTTTGTGTGTGTTTTCGGTAAAACCGTCAACTTTTATGCTAATATTTAAAAAGTATGGGTGATTTAAAGTGAAAGAAAACAAACTCGGCAAGTTACACTTAGTTTGTTGAATATCATTAATACATATAATACCACTACAATTAATATTATTAATTACTTCGTCACAGTGTGTAAATCCAATACGGCCAATAAATTTAGAATAGAATTTATCCGTCTAATCATTAATTACGAAAAGTTTTTAAAGTTGAGTCTGTGCGGAAAAAGAAGAGTCGTAGAATGTAATGGATCCCATACATTTCACACTCTTTTCTTTCCGCACAGACTCTACACTTAATTGTGACCCCGTAATATTATTTACGTCACCCTAGGCCCGTAATTGGGTTTTTGTCCCCGCTACGCGAGGAGAAAATCTCACTTTCTGGCCAAGGCAAGACGTAAAACTTTAGACAAACCACGGGCGGTAATTCATAAAGCCCCAGATCGCATATTTATAGCCCTCACCTTCGGTTCGGGCCACAAACACCTGCGATCTGGTGCATTCAGGACTCACCTCCCTAGGTAGGTATGTAATGTACTATTTTTTCACTTTCTGAGCAGCAATGTGCTGCAAATATTAAGATACAAAATGACATGACAAAATACGGGCTTTTTATAGTAAAAACTACCAACAAGCCATAGGTAGGATCCTAATAGATGTGGTATACGCGTGCGTCCGTGAGGGACAAAACATACGCAATGCTAAATTAATAATTCATACTTAATTACGGTGGGGAATAAGAAAAAAAGTGCATGAGACTGTGACAAGGACAAACAATAATCTGAAAGATACATAAGACTATCCCGTTCGGTGATTCCCCCCACCCCTCATGCCTGATCCAGTTAATCAAGATTCAAGCAACAAGCGTTGACAAACTTCGATCGTCGATGACTCAAAATAAGTACTATAAATTTTGAGTCATCGACAAAAGTACGAAAGCCATTGCACTTTCCAGGAGATTGAGAGATTTTTAGACCCACCAGGCCAAACCAATCGTCAAATATATATACTCACAAAAATTATGGACTCGAAATTTTCTGGACTCTCATATGAAAAGAAGTCGGACATATGCATAATTACATTTTCTCTCTGTCTAGGTCCGCGCACGCGCCGCCCTAAGAAGCCCCCTGGAGAGGCCCCACAGAATGACGAGAAACGGCCCAGGACCGCGTTCTCTGGCCCGCAACTCGCCAGGCTAAAGGTAATTCAGCTCATACACGTCCCACTGCTGGGCACAGGTCTCCTCTAAAGCGCGAGAGGGTTTGTCCAATGCGGGTTGGGACTCACCTTACACACCTCACCTCACCTCACCTCACCTCACCTTGGGATACACCTATGAATTTAGAACCACCAACGATAAATATAACCCGATAAATCCCACCACACCAGGATAAATATAATAATAACTCAATCCATATACGTCCCACTGCTGGGCACAGGGGCCTTACCATCATGATGTCCTTATTGCGATTCTGTTTAACACCTAAACTGCATCGCTAAAGGATGGAGCTATGCAAGTTATATAGCTTCGTCCTTTAGCCCTAAACAGAATCGCAATAAGGACATCATGGTAAGGCCCCAGGTCTCCTCTCTTGCGCGAGAAAGTTGGCCCAATGAGGGTTGGAACTACACATAGACCTTTGAATTTCTTCGCTAATGTATGCAGGTTCACGATGTTTTCCTTTACCGAAAAGCTATTAGTAATAGTATCTAATGATATTCCTACATGAGTTCCCAAAACCTGATTGGTATGAACCATAGCCCGTCAGCTGTTCGGAACTGTCACCTTTTACGTTTTTAACTTGCTTTCATCCGGCGAACTGGTAATCTGTGGGCCCCTTTAATGTGATCTTGTCCTTTTGAATACATCTTCTCTTCTCCAAAACTAACTGATCCTTCTTCCACAGCACGAGTTCGCCGAGAACCGCTACCTGACCGAACGGAGACGGCAAGCTCTCGCCGCGGAGCTCGGCCTGGCTGAAGCCCAGATCAAGATCTGGTTCCAGAACAAGCGAGCCAAGATCAAGAAGGCATCAGGACAGAGGAACCCGCTGGCCTTACAGCTGATGGCCCAGGGCTTGTATAATCACAGCACGGTGCCGCTGACGAGGGAAGAGGAAGAGTTAGAGATGAAAGCAAGAGAGAGGGAGCAACAGAATAGACAGTAGGTTTTGGGAAAAGACGAGGCTAATGTTTGAACTGAAGTTTTAACTACAAAATATTAGATAGTTCCTTTTTAGGGTTCCGTACTTAAAGGGTAAAATCGGGACCCTATTAGTAAGACTAAGTCTGTCTTTCCGTCTGTCTGTCATCAGAGGGGCTACCGCGAAAACCGAAATTCGCAAACTGCGGGGATCTTTCTCTTTTACTCCAATGAAGGCGTAATTATAGTGAAAGAGAAAAATGCCCGCCATTTGCGAACTCCGATTTTCTGATGAACCGTGATAGCTATAGTCAGTTGAAATTTTCACAGATGATTATTTCTGTTCCCGCTATAACAACAAACAATAAAAATAAGCACGGAACCCTCGGTGGACGGGTCCGACTCGCACTTGTTCGGTTTCTTTAATTTAGACAAAAAGATTTGCCACATGATTTTGCAATAGGTCGTTTTTAGATTTTAACTTAGCCTTGTCTTTTTAGCAAAATTGTGTAAATTCTTGAATTAAACGTGCATTTGTAGTTTTTTCGGACACGATAGGTTATTTTTACTGATGTTTTAGTCAAACTTTAAGATTTCGTTTTCATGACAAATTTTAGAATCTTTTTTGTTAAATCTTTTAAGTTTCCATAAGTGACTGACAGTTTCATTGTTCCTAATTATTAGTGCCATGACATATGGACTTGAAAATTTGTAAAAATATTGTTTATGTGGGGTTTTGTTCAGAAAGCAAACTAACATTAGATCTCTGTGCTAAATTTATTTAATTTTGTGCAATAAAATGTATAGAAATTAAATATTATTTATGTTTCTGTGAGTTGTGAAGTCAAACACAATTTAGTTGTAACAGCAAAATATTGAAATATCTTATTTAATTACATTTATTGAGAAAACTGAATAAAACCTTGTCCTGAACTTCTATTTATAAGAACGATAAATAGTACTAGCGTATAGACTTGTCACTCCATAGTACATACTTACATAGATACCTACGCACGACGCCCTACCCTTTTTCTAGAATGCGTAGTGCATTGATACTAGGGCTGTCACCTAGAAATGTATTTTTACAAATGCAATTGTGATTAGCTATATTCAAGGGTTGATTGATATAGATATCGTTCTCTTACTTACACTGAAACATACATTAATATGAGTAAAAGAGATAAGTGCTGTATTTTTTTTACTTATTGACGCTATGTCTATTTGTCATTCTTATTAATTTGCCATACAAATGGGCTTTGTAAATAAGTATTTAGGTAAATAATGTTAAGTAAATAATGTCCCACTCGATTGTATAAATAAATAATTTAAAATATCATGTAAATATTATTTAATAAGTTTTAATAATAATTAAGTTATTTATTGTGCAATGTAGCAGTATTAGTAGAGTTGTAAGGGTTGGTGACAAACTGACGATGAATCGACACACCAGCTCTCCTATTTGCCACCTTTGTGGTCTACAAAAGAACTCTACAAGAATCTCAATGCTTGCTCTGATATTATGAAACCTAAAGACTGACATCATTAGTGACACCCCTATAATAACTATTCAGAAAGAAAAACCTTTTGAACACCTATGGTGCGCGGCGCGCCATCATGAACCTTATTGGAATGCACGAAGCTTTATATTGGACTGTAGCCGCGCAGTTGACGTCTTTGGCGGTCAGGGTCAAAATCCCCGTGTATAGATAATTTTGATCGCTTGGTACGTATAGCTACAAGTGCACTCATCAGACTGTCACCAGCTCCGACCATACAGTAGCAGTTTATAGGAAAAACATTATTAAAACAAGTTTAAAAAATTGCTCCTTGTTTTTTTTTTTCCGCTAATTATTTACTTCTTTTTGAACAAGATATTGTACATTCAAAAAAAAAAAAATTGTTGTATTGTTTGTATTTTTTGTTCTTACCCTAAAGCTCTTTCAAATCATAAGTGATATTACCTACTTACATAGTTGCATAATTAGAAACTATATTTTTTTATAAAGAAAATCACAAACCTTTGATGATATATAAACTCGTATCTCTGAAACAGACACCATCATACTGTATCAAACATGACAAAGAAAAAAACCCTTAAAATGTACTTTTAAAGAATTTTTTTAATGCTATATCACTCTCTGTCTAACACCTGCACTGTGAGAGAGACGAAATATGCCAAAATATATCGAGATAGGATAGGATATCGTAAGATACCAAAATATGTGGACTCTGTCAAATAGTAGTACGTAAAAGATATTGTAAGATGCCTTCTCTTACGATATCTGACAATATATTCTGTCTGTCTGTGACAGGCTTAATTATAGCGACTTTTGAAGTCACCGAAAACAACCGAAAACAAACCAATCAAACAGCAAGAAACATTAACACCTGCAAACATTAAAAACGCGAACAAAACACCCCAACGTCTCAAACACCCCAATACAGTTTAAAAAACTCCCACCCCCTAAAAAATACAAAATTAAAGTTGTCAGTGAATCGATCCAGCATTCCCGATTCGCGATGCCGCAAAAATTCCAATAAGGGGCTGACAGACGGAATGAAAGGGGTGTGAGATTGGGGGTGAAAAAGTTTTATTGGGTGTCGAGGGTCTTTATTTGGATAAATTAAAAACAACGTAACTGACACTCAAGTACAGTCGGTTTGAATTAGAGCTGTGGAAAATGATGACCAGAAGTATGGTACCTAAGTATGACAAAACGTTTAAGTATCAAAAATGTAAAATTATATAAAATAGAATAACAACAAGAACATGGCGCTAGTGCAGGGTGGAGGTAGACGGGTTGGGTATGGCTGCACCTTCATTGAGCCCGAAGAAATATTGGATGGATTTGAATCTGTGACGTGTCCCGCGAAAATTACACGAGATTGTGGAAAATTAACCTGAATTTTTTAGAAATTGACCAGAGCTAGCCAAGGTGGAGTATATAGAAAAGTACGCGCCGGAAGCTCCGGCCCGGACACGGTCCGGTCACGGCCCGGTCTAACGTGAGTCATCCTTAAAGATGCTTGCGGGTCTGCATTCGACGCGAGAGGTATAGGTGGGTGAAAGTATCTGAAAGGCTTACATAGACTGGGAACTAGGGATGTCCCGACTAGTCGCCGACTAGTCGGGAAAGCCGACTATTCGGCCTCATTTGTAGTCGGCGATTAGTCGGCAAAAATGGCCGATTAGTCGGCACTTCATAAGTGACAGAAAAACAGGCCAAAAAGAAATAAACAGCACATATTTTCATAAGCTTTTTACCTATTTTACCCAAATTTTTATTTATGGTGCTAACGAAAACTTTTGTTCGAAATTATTGACCCTGTGGTCGCTTTTTTATGTCCGATTGTGCGGTCGCCGTATGGAATATAACCTTAGGATTTTTTTATTAAATTTTTTAGCGTTACTATATGATGATAAATAGCGCGACGAAAGGGTAAAAGGATTGTTTTTAGTGCATTTGAACCGAACTTAGACCAAACTAATTATCTGGCCGACTAGCCGACTAGTCGGCCGACTAATCGGCCATCCGTGCGCCGATTAGTCGGCTAGTCGGCTAGTTGGCCAAATCAATAGTCGGTACATCACTACTGGGAACGCATGGACACCTGCAACCCCTCTGGCGTCGCAGGTGTCCATGGATGACGGTGATTGCTTACCATTAGATGATCCGTCTGCTCGTTTGTCTATCATAAAAAATTAGGCATCTAAACATTATTTCACCGCGCATATTAGATACGGAACCGATGGATGTAGATCTAGAACCTTAAAAAAACTAAACTTGTAAGAGTTGTAAGGGTATAAAAGTGGGAAGAGAGACCCCCCCCCCCTTGAATCGGCGAAAAACAGTTAATTTCAGACGTCGCCGAGCACGCATTCCTCGCGTGCCGCGCCGCGCCGGGATCACATGGAGCAGTGAAAAACGGAAAAAAAGTTGAATAAAAAAACGGAGCAGTAAGTAAATCGAAACCCCTAGTGTAAGGGCTCATTTAGGCGGTGCAAGTTTTATTACATTGCGGGTTTTGATTAGTCGGTTGAATTGGACGTAATCAACAGTCCGCAATGTAACTAAAATCGCATGCGAGTTCACGCGCCGTCTAAATCAGCCCTAAATTTCATTCGATAGCGAGACGGGCGTACGCGTTTGCGTTATGTCTATTTTTGTATAGGATTTTGAACTGCCCGTTATGCGGGGCGTTTTGGAAACTCAAAATCCCATGCAAAATGACACTTAACGCAAACGCGTACGCCACGTCACGCTATCGAATGAAATTTACACTAGGGTGCGGAAAAGTGAAGTCTTTAAAATGTACTGTCACACTTGACATGACCCCCCACTGACGTAATATGTTGATGTTAACCCTTAGGCGACGCAACATTCATGCCCACCTCGAATAAGTAACGTTACAGGGCGTTTGCGTATACATATATGTGCGCGCGGCACGTCTGTACACGCGTCATTGCATATGTGTGGGTAAGTCGCTATACTGAGAGTACGCCAGAAGTCCGCCAGATTCATGTCGCGGGGCGAGGTAATGCGAGTCGGGGCGGGGCGGTGCGTGGCCGTTCTGTATAATAATACTATTACTTATTCTGTGGCAACTGGCAACGTCCATGTAAGCCGACCCGAGTCTCCACCCCGCATTCCCGGCAGTATAAGGGTGCTTTATACCTTTTATTGATCTACTTGTAACCGTGTAACAACATTATTCTCCACGATCACGGAAATCAATAAACAAAGCTATTGTATAATTTTACAGTTTAGACTCACTTGTTTTAAGTCACTCGCGCGACATGTTTCGGAGAGCCTAGGTCTTCTTTCGTCGCACGAGTGACTTAAAACAAGTGAGTCTAAACCGTAAAATTATTCAATGTTAGTATGTCTCACAACAGTTTAAATTCGAAAGCTATTTATTGTTGACTTAGAATTAATTATAATAAAATATAAATTCCACAGCCCTTTTTACAGTATCGGCCCTCTTCTTGCCAAAATTTGAAAAAATCTTGAGTTCATATCTCGCTTGCACCTAATAAAGCAAAAAATGCTCGTAGAAAAAAAAATAACGAATGTAAAGTTATGTATCTTTAAAGATACACTGCCAAGAAAAGGGTTAATTTAGAACTTTCTCGTAGAAGATTGGAGAATTAAATCTACTTTTACGTATATGTTTTACTTACTAAAGCATAATACAATCTACAAAAAAAAGGTGCATGCAGCAAACGGTTTAGTTTACAATAGTTATTAGTCTATCAGATAATTGAATAGTCTTGTTTAATTAATGTACCTACTTTAAAAGACACTGCACCTACTTAATATTTCTGGTTTAACCCATTGGTTGACTGGTAGAGAATGCCTTAAGGCATTAATCCGCCATTTATACCTGCCATGTATTGTGCAATAAAGATTAAAATAAATAAATATTTTCTCAATTTTACACATGTCTTGAACGATCTACATAAAATTAATGCGGAAATGCGTCAAATACCTAACTGAGAAATAAATTAGAAAACTTTTTAATCAATATGTAGAAATTACCTTTCCAAAAAAAAATTACTATACATATTTCTATGTAAGTAGGTTTCTACCAAGAAACATTATTAATTGAATTATTAATTGAGTACCTAAATAGTTTTCACACTTCATTCGTCCCACTTTCTATGTGTATTATTTACATCGAAATATCATATCATATAATCACTACAAAAAAAAGAAAAAACTATCACTACATAGTACAAAACAAAGTCGCTGTTTGTCTGTCCCTATGTATGCTTAGATCTTTAAAACTACGCAACGGATATTGATGCGGTTTTTTTAATAGATAGAGTGATTCAAGAGGAACGTTTATGTACGTATGACTTGTTAACCCGTGCGAAGCCGGCCGCTATTAGTATCATATAAAATGGACATATGTAAACCTCAAAGTAGTCCAAGTCGAATAGCTCCCTTTAATCACCCAGATTCTCACACTACATACATTCTCGTTTGCGAAACCAAAACCAACATAATATCCAATATAACTTGACCCCTGATTTTTCATCCCATCCTCTCCACCATGTGTCTTCTTATACTGGGTGTAAACGTCCAGTATATAAAGGGCTCTACTTGGAAGTATATTACTTGTAAGTAGAGGTCTATGTGTTTTGGTTTGTTCGTCTTCGTGGGTGGTCAATGGTTTTTTATTGAGTAGAGTTCGTTAACATCGGAGTTTTATTTTAACAGTTGGTAAGTCTAGTTTCGAGAATGTATGGAAATGTTTAATTGGCTTGTTATAGTTATGACTATATTTTTGAAAATGTTTTACAGTAGGAACGTTTATGATTAAAAAAATATTAATAGGGTCAGACCAAGATAAGTTGGCAGCGATTTTGGTAGCTCAGAGTGTGTGTGTTATTTAAACGTCATCATTTCATAGAGGTTTGACGTTAAAATAACACTTGCACAGTCTGGGCTATCAAAATCGCTGCAGAATTAGCTTGGTCTAACTCTACATGCTTTTTTCCCCTAAGCGCCACTTGCTCCATCCCACTAACCCGGGGTTAAGCGGTTATACCGTTACCCAGTGTCAAATTTTACTGGTAGTCATGGTAACTCCAGGTTTAACCGGTTAACCCCGGGTTAGTGGAATGGTGCAATTGCCGTAAGAATATGAAAATATACAGGGTGAGGCCAAACAGGGATGAAAATTAAATAAGTGTCGCTTTAGTTATTATAATTAACTAAACTGCATAATTATTTTCAAATTATTTTGGACTGTAGAAATGGTTATAATTAATTAGTTTTATTTTAACATAGGTACGCCCGTTTTGCCCAAAAATATAAAAAATACACTGGGTGAGACTTAAAAACAGGGGCAAAATAAAATAAAAAACCGGCCAAGTGCGAGTCGGACTTGTGTTCCAAGAGTTCGGTGCATTAAGTCCGACTCACGCTTGACTGCACATTTCTAATAGGTTTTCCTGTCATCTGTAGGCAAAGAACTATTTTGTGTATTTTTTTCAAAATTACCCGTAGTTTCGGTGATAAAGGTGGGGAACGGTCGGACAGGCAGACAGACAGACGCACGAGTGATCCTTGGGTTCCGTTTTTCCCTTTTGAGGTACGGAACCCTAAAAATGGCAGTATTAATTAAAGTGGCATTTTATTTTAATACGGAGAGAGTGACACGCAGCGTTATGATTTATTAACAAGCTTTTTTTACTGTATTTGAATTTTATTAAATAACATATTAATCTCAGTTCATCGAATACTTAATCACAGCAGCGATTTCGGTTATGCGTAAATTGGTGTATTTCAAGTGTTTTTTTAATATTTATTACTCCATGGAAATAAAATGATGTAAGTAGGTAAATATCTTTTCACCAACGTTCAAGATTCCACTTTTCAATCCACTCGGTACGCTCGTTGTTCGATTTTTGGAATCTTTCGCTTGCTCGGATATCAATATTAGCACGAAGGTTTAAACAACTTTGCCCTCTTGCAAAACTAGTAGGTACCTAATTAATTTTGTAATTTTCATTGTAGTGTTTTAGTTTCAACTTATTTATGGTTTGCATTATAATAGTTATTTGTTTTACAAGGGGGCAAAGTTGTGTTTAACTGGTCGTGCTAATTAATATTGATACCCGAGCAAGCAAAAGATTCCAAAATTGAACCACGAGCGTAGCGAGTGGTTCGAAAAATGGAAGCGTTGCGAGGGGTTTAAAGCACGAGGGTTAAACAAAATTTGCCCCTGAGTGAAACACAAAATTTTTCACCACACCAACCCGAAGCAAATATTAAATGTAAAATATCAAACAAAATCAAACCAAATCAAATCCAAATGAATGTTATTGAATATTTATCATCCAAAATCATAATTTAAAAGTCAATTCTACCAGAAAACATAAGAAAATAACTCAAAATTTGCATTTGATTACTTTGCCTCACATGTGAATAAAATGCAACTTTGCTATCAGTTTTTGAAGTGCAAAGTAAGCCTTATTATCACGACAATTAAATAAAAGTACAACCTTTTAACGTGGCGCCATCTCTATTAAATGCTATCGTTATTAAAAACAAACATTTATTACCAACTTACAAATTAAATTTGCAGTTCATAAAAATATCCAAACTCTTTATTCTAAGGACAATAGGCGCAAATTAGCATGATTTATTTTTGATGAACGTTAGAAACGCATTATTTTTTTACACCTAAGTAATTACACTATAACTCTTATGTCAATGGGTTAAAGTTTATATTTAGTAAGTTTATGTTTAATGGACGGCAAAAATAAAGTTGTAAGACACGAAAGCGATTGAACACGATATTATACGTAAAAGGAATTTTGAAAATAGAATGTGCAATGCGTTTGGCTAATTTGAAGATAGGGTTGTCAACACTTATAATTAGGGTCCGACTTGGCATTTTACTTATAGGTATTATTTTTCAAATAGGTGAGGCACGATGAGAGCTGTCATCTCCATACAATTTATAGCCTTAAAACGCAAAATATCGCAAAATTGAACTAAAATGACAGCTATCACCGTACTTAAGCTATTTGTAAAATACTACATAGAGCTTGAAATGTGTAAACTGTATATATGTAAATTATTAATTTGTATGTAGTTACAAAATATGTTTAAACATAATCATCATAAATTTGTATCATGTTTTCTCGGGAAATATTCTCTAATATATTATATAGAAACACAAAAAAAAAAGAAGTGCACTTATAGCTGGTCAACCAAATCTTTTCAGTAAAAAAGGCGCGAAATTCAAATTTTCTATGGGACGATATCCCTTTGCGCCTACATTTTTCAAATTTGCCGCCTTTTTCTACTGTCAAGATCTGTACGGATATGATGGTCGTTCTTGTCTACGTGACAGCGTGATAAAACGGTGTCCGTCACTTTCTTTCCCACGGTGTTAAACAGTGACAGTTATTTTATCACGTGGATAAAGATGGATAAAGCTATCCATAATAGGCATCCTGGTTAACCAAGTATATCTATTATTTCTATGTTTGTACCTACCTAAGTTAAAAAAGTAAAATTTAACTTTACTCGTCTTACGGAAACCACATTGACTTATTATTATATAAGTACTAGGCTTAATAAAATACCGCTTAAATAAATTTTATATTAACCCCTTTCAAATCCTGCATTCTAAGTGGATAATTTTCGACATGACACATAGCTACACATAGCTATATACACATACATATAGCTATTTTAATGCACTGCACGTCCTAGCATCGTTAGCAACATTGTTAATTTAATAAATAATCGCCAGAGGGCCTACCGCGAACCACGTTCGACGTGTTGCCTCCCGGTCACACTTACGTACGAATTCAGAAGTGCGACAGAGAGGCAACACGTCGAACGTGGTTCGCGGTAGGCTCGAACATTTAGTGCGGATGACGTAAAAATGACGTCGTTGCGCACACAAGACGATATGGTTAATAAAATAAGTTTTATGAAACTTGTTACCGTAACGTATGATTATTTAATTTTTTATGTTTTTTTTTGTGCTACCTCTTGCACAGATGGGGATGGAAGGACTCAGCCTTGTGTGAATGTGGTGAAGAGGCCCAAACCATGGAACACATTATCCAGCGCTGCCCCCTGCATTCATACTCTGGACCACCGGAAGACCTCCTTGGTCGCATGGCTGAACACACTGAATGTTAAAATCTGATTTTATGATTGTTTTGTTGTAATTTTAATTGTTAATGCCTATATTTTATGTACTTGTGCCATACGACTAAATAATTTAATTTTGTGTTTTAGTTTATAGGTACACTATCTTTGTAACCATGATAAAAGGATGAGGTAATTGTAATTTTTAAAAGTCAAATGTTTTTGTCAGCACAATGTCGGTCAAAGAGACGTTATGCACTGAGGGGCTACCGCGAAAGCCGATTTTTTCTCTGTCACTCTAATTGCGCCTTCATTGGAGTAAAAGAGAAAGCTCCCCGCAATTCGGTTTTCGCGGTAGCCCCTCTGCTCGTCATATATTTTAATTAAAGAGGTTGATAAGTGGTAATTGTTTACGAAAAGACTATTTGAACTCATCCTAAATTTGGTTTGGCGTCATCATCGGCACTAAAATTTCGAGCACTGATAATCGCCAACCCTATTCGTCGATCTATCACTGCGTACGCGCAAATATCAGGCCAATTCGAACTTACACTGATATCAGAATGACATCTAACTGATGTCAATTCAGTTATCGTGCATTTCGACATTTTTTTTGACATTTAGATTTTATTCTAGAAATCCTAGACTAGTATTTTTTATAAAAAAAAAATATGTTTGACGATCTTTTTGTATAATAATCCAATGTTATTATGGAATAATATTAACATCAATAAATTGCTCTGATAATTAGACTAAGATAGTATGTACCTATGTAATAACTAATTACTATTCATAAGTGCTTGTTGCTAGGCCTACATGAATAAAGTATATTTTGAATTGAATTGAATTGATGTCAGTGTTCGAATTGGCCTGTAAGTACTCAATTATAAATAACTAGGTATACCAATTTTTAACGCTCCGCACGTCCTAGCCACATCGTTAAGCAACATTGTTAAATTAATAAATAATCGCCAACCCTATTCGTCGGCCAACCAATCAGCGCTCGCGTCGATCTATCACTGCGTACGCGCAAATATAAATAATAAGTAATAATAACTGCTTGGGTGGCCAGCTTACTCGTACGTATTGCTAATGGTTATGGACCTCTCGGTATATGGCATATTTTGAACACGCGACTTAATAACAAATATAAACTAAACATATTCAAGATTGGCAAATTTAAAAAATACTTACCGGATTAAAAAAAAACAGTGGCTATAATTGGCCATAATAACCAAAAACCAGCAACCAACTAACCAAAAAAAAGTACTCTGGCAAAAAATTTCATCAGTAAAAAAAGTAATAATTTAAAAATATTGTATTGTATAGAACGTTTGCGCCTATATTTCTTAATTTGCCACCTTTTTCTAAGTACATATTCGACTAAATTGGTTTACCTATAGATAATTATTACAGGATATTAAATGACATATAAATATTTAGGTCCAACCAACAATAAATTACATATATTTGATAAAAAAAACTTTTGTCTACTATTATAAATATAAGGTAGGTGGGGATGCGGAAAAACTTACCGTTTTATGCACTGGCGCAGAATAAATAATAGTACTAAGTACAGAAGACTCACTCTCTAACAAAACGCGTCTGTTACGATCAGCACAGATATGGCCGCTAGGTGGCGACAGCGCCACGCGCGGCTCATGGCTTTCCCCAAAATTGGGGCCGAACGGATGTACTTTTAGCTACCTGTAGCAAAGCGACGAAATCGCGGAATGAGACACGCCTGGCACTGGTTCTGATTTTACCCCTTTTAGAGTCTCCACTGAACGGCGGCACTTTATTATTGTTGTACGAATTATAGGGATCCTTTTGGTTTATATTATTCTTAATTTTTCTTCTGCACACAATATCGTAGCGAATTTTATTTTACATGTGGCATTTTCTTTTTTATCGTCTTGCACTGTATATTTGAAAACCCGACAAGGAAGTATCCTACATAGGAGAATAAAGGTTAGAGGTTTACGTGGCGCAAACAGTAGGTAACATGAGAAGAGTATCTGCAAATAATTTAGAATAAAAAAGTTTTATTTTATAAAAAAATATAATTGACAACCCTATTCGTCAGCCAATCAGCGTCGCGGCGCGCTCCAAAATAAATGCCGTACCACGTGGGTGGCGCAGTACCTATATCAATTACACGTAACTTAACACGTGCAATACTTAATTAAAACATTATACAACTGTGTCAAAATGTAGGCGGGTCATAAAAATACGAAGAAACTAAAGTGTCTTTTCACCACACCAACTGGTAAAGGCTTTGAACTTTGATTATTCAAAAACTGACAGAAAAGTTGCATTTTATTCACATGTGAGGCAAAGTAATCAAATGCAAATTTTGAGTTATTTTTTTTATGTTTGCTGGTAGAATTGACTTTTAAATGATGATTTTGAATGATAAATATTGTATAACATTCATTTGGATTTGTATTGGTTTGATTTTGTTTGATATCTTATAGTTAAATCTATATATATAAATGCAAGTGTCCTGACTGACTGACTGACTGACTGACTGACTGACTGATTCATCAACGCAGAGCCGAAACTACAAAAGCTAGAAAGTTGAAATTTGCACACTAGGTTGAATTTATAAAGTGTACAAGAGATAAGAAGCGATTTTGAAAAATTCAACCCCTAAGGGGGTTAAAAAGGGGATGAAAGGTTGTATGGGGTGCAAGTTTTATTTTAAGCTAGGAATTTAAAACTTTGTAAAAATGTACTATATTAAAAAACAAGAAAACTAATTTCTACGTTTTCGAAAATTCATCCCCCAAGGTGGTGAAAAAGGGGTTGAAAGTTTGTATGGATATCAAATATTTTTGGGAGTGTTGGACTTGAAACTTTGTATATGGAGATATTATTATAAGACGGGAAAAGTAATTTCAGCGTTTTTGAAAATTCATCCCCTAACAGGGTTAAAAAGGGGTTGAAAGTTTGAACCCATTACAAATGCTTTGAAACTTCTTAGAAAGACATAATAGCCGATGACAAAAAAAAGGAATTGCGACGTTTTAGGTAATTCAACCCCTAAGGGGGTAAAAAAGGGGATGAAACTTTGTCCTGGGGTGCAAATTTTATTTTAAGCTAGGACCTTGAAACTTCGTAAAAAGGTACTAAATTAAAAAACAAGAAAACTAATTTCTGCGTTTTCGAAAATTCATCCCCCAAGGTGTTGAAAAAGGGGTTGAAAGTTTGTATGGAGATCAAATATTTTTGAGAGTGTTGGACTTGAAACTTTGTATATGGGGATATTATTATAAGACGGGAAAAGTAATTTCAGCGTTTTTGAAAATTCATCCCCCAAGGTGGTGAAAAAGGGGTTGAAAGTTTGTATGGAGATCAAATATTTTTGTGAGTGTTGGACTTGAAACTTTGTATATGGGGATATTATTATAAGATGGGAAAAGTAATTTCAGCGTTTTTGAAAATTCATCCCCTAACAGGGTTAAAAAGGGGTTGAAAGTTTGAATCCATTAAAAATGCTTTGAAACTTCTTAGAAAGACATAATAGCCGATGACAAAAAACAGGAATTGCGACGTTTTAGGTAATTCAACCCCTAAGGGGGTAAAAAAGGAGATGAAACTTTGTCCTGGGGTGCAAATTTTATTTTAAGCTAGGACCTTAAAACTTCGTATAAAGGTAATTAATTAAAAAAACAAGAAAACTAATTTCAGCGTTTTTAAAACTTCTTCCCCCGAGGTGGTAAAAACGGGGTTGAAAGTTTGTACGGAGATCAAATATTTTTGAGAGTGCGGGACTTGAATCTTTGTATTTGGGGATATTATTAGAAGACAGGAAAAGTTATTTCAGGGTTTTGTAAAATTCATCCCCTAAAAGGGTTAAAAGGGGGATGAAAGTTTGTATGGAGTTCAAATTTTATTTTAAGTTAGGAACTTGAAACTTCGTAAAAATATATGTTATTAAAATACAAGAAAACTCATTTCAGCGTTTTTGAATTATCATCCCCTAAGGTGGTAAAAAGGGGGTTGAAAGTTTGTATGGATATCAAACATTTTTTCGAACGCGGGACTTGAATCTTTGTATTTCGGGATATTATTAAAATACAGGAAAAATAATTTCAGCGTTTTGTAAAATTCATCCCCCAACAGGATTAAAAAGGGGTTGAAAGTTTTAATCCATTACAAATGCTTTGAAACTTCTTAGAAAGCCATAATAGCCGATTACAAGAAAGTAATTGCTATTTTTTGGAAATTCAACCCCTAAGGGGGATAAAAAGAGGATGAAAGTTCGTCTTAGGGTGCAAATTTTATTTTAAGCTAGGAACTTGAAACTTTGCAAAAAGGTATTAAATTAAGATACAAGAAAACTAATTTCAGCGTTTTTGAAAATTCATCCCCTAAGGTGGTGAAAAAGGGGTTGGAAGTTTGTATGAATATCAAACATTTTTTCGAACGCGTGACTTGAATCTTTCTATTTGAGGATATTATTAGAAGACAGGAAAAGTTATTTTAGCGTTTTGTAAAATTCATCCTCTAACAGGGTTAAAACAGGGGGTTGAAAGTTTGTATAGGGTTTAAATTTTATTTAAAGCTACAAACTTGAAACTTCGTAAAAATGTATTTTATCAAAAGAGAAGAAAACTAATTTCAGAGATTTTGATAATTCATCCCCCGAGGTGGTGAAAAAGGGGTTGAAAATTTGTTTGGAGGCCAAACATTTTTTTGAGTGCGGGACTTGAATCGTTGTATAAAGGAATATTATTAGAATACAAGAAAAATAATTTCAGCTTTTAAAAAATCATCCCCTAAAATGATTAAAAAGGGGTTGAAAGTTTGTATAGGGTTCAAATTTTATTTAAAGCTAGGAACTTCAAACTTCGTAAATAGGTAGTTAGGTAGTAGGTTTTATTAAATAGAGGACATGAAAATCTTCTAAGGGGGTTTAGAGGGATTATATCGAGGACAATTTTATTCAGTTAGGGGCTTGAAACTTCGTAGGTTGTGAAAGACAAAGTCTCATGCGTTGTATAATATATATATGTTGTATGCGTTGTGTAATAATTAACAAATGATTAACCGTCCTACCGCAATCACTTGCTGCACAATGTTCTAAGCTAATGTAGAATATATAACCACCAATATACAAATCCACGCGTACGAAGTCGCGGGCAACAGCTATAAGTAATATTTTCTTCGGGTTGAAGAGGTGATTTTTTTTGTGTTTCACTCGGGGGCAAATATTGTTTAACCCTCGTGCTTTGAAACCTTTCGCTTGCTCGGGTACATTACCACGAGCGGTTAAACAACTTTGCCCCCTCGTAAAACAAATAACCATTTAAATTTCTGTACTTTTTTCTTATACAAATACAAATAATTTATTTATAACACCAAGTTACAAACTTAATTTGTACCTTTTATATATTATAGGTATATTTGCGTTAATAATATGTATAAGAAACCCTTGGGTGGCCGTAATACATCACATCAGTATAATCTCCTTAGTAACTTAACACGTGTGATGCCTACGCCGCGAACGGGTTAATTATACCATTACATAGCTGACACATTGGTGACATTATACTGTGGTGGAAACAAGGATAATGCGTACTCTACTACATTACAGCGTCATTTTTGCGGTTTTAACCCCCCCACGCAAAAATAGGCATTATGAGCGTTTTCCAAAAAAATGTACATTTCATTCATGTCTTCAAAATATTGACTTCTTGGGCTCATTTTACTCAGAATCATTTGTACATTCACGCCTCATACATGAAAAAATATGTCCCAAGATATCCTTTCCAGATCATCACATTTTTGTATGCATTTTTTTTTTTTATTTGTATGAACGTGACGCACTGGAAAAATATTTCTTCATACAAAATTTTGGGACACATTTTTTCATGTATGAGGCGTGAATGTACAAATGATTCTGAGTAAAGTGAGCCCAAGAAGTCAATATTTTGAAGACATGAATGAATTGTACATTTTTTTTTGGAAAACGCTCTTATACGTTTACGCCAATGGCTGTAAGTGTCCGTCTGTGGCATCGTAGCTCTCAAACGGATGGACCGATTTCGATGCGGATTTTTTTTCGTGAAGGCCGAGCCGGTTTATAAAACTCGAACCAGCAGTTTGAAGAATAAGAATGGAAAATTCGATCTGAATTTGTCCTTTAAAAAGAACATCGGGTCTAAAATATAGTTTGTCAAAGTACTGTCTCATTTCAAACATAGAGAGAATCACACTATCTTTGTCTTACACTAGTACTAGCATTAACTAGCACCCAAAAGAAAAGGATGAGTATAGTTTGCCTGTGAACCAGGCAAACTACTGACTGACAAATTGGTTTGACCAACTATAATAACCACGTGGGTGGCCGTAATACATCACATCATTATAATCTTAGTAACTTAACCCGTGTAATGCCCACGGCCGCGAACGGGTTGATTAAACCATTAAACAAGTCGCAGTGTGTCACTGTGGCAATATGATATCATGCTCGTAAGAGCACTGACTGACAGCTGAAGAAGATGGCGCTGTAGGTTGCACTGACCAACGACAATTTTTGACAACCAGGGCTATCGCGAAAATGGAAGTTCGCGAATTGCGGTCATCTATCTCTGTCACTTTAATTACGCCTTCGTTAGAGTAAAAGAGAAATTTGCGAATTTCGGTTTTCGCGGTCCCCAGGGCGAACATAGGATGGACTGATTTCGATGCGATTTTTAGGGTTCCGTACCTCAAAGGAAAAACGGAACCCTAATAGGATCACTCGTGTGTCTGTCTGTCCGTCCGTCTGTCACAGCCTATTTTCTCCGAAACTACTGGACCAATTAAGTTGAAATTTGGCACACATATGTAAGTTTGTGACCCAAAGATGGACGTATAACGTAAATAAATGAATTTTAAATATGGAGGCCATTTTTGGGGGGTAAATGAGAAAATTAAAAAATAAAGTTTTTCAAACTATATCGTGTTACATATCAAATGAAAGAGCTCATTGTAAGAATCTCAAATATAGGTTTTTTTTATAATTTTTATAGTTTAGCAGTTATTCAAGAAAATAGGCAAAAAATTACCCTTCCCCCCTCCCCCCCCCCCCTTATCTCCAAAACTACCAAGTCTAAAATTTTGAAAAAAAAACACAAAATAGTTCTTTACCTATAGATGACAGGAAAACATATTAGAAATGTGCAGTCAAGCGTGAGTCGGACTTAATGTACGGAACCCTTGGAACGCGAGTCCGACTCGCACTTGGCCGGGTTTTTTTTAGTAAAACCGAGTTTTCTTGCGATGAGCTTGAGGTGTAAATATTTGATTATATAAAAAAATACTTTTCCTGCATCTTTGAGAATCTTTTTTTTGTAATAATTGCTAAATATTTTCTTGTTTACATCAGTATCATTCGATGACTTTCCGCGTCTATTGTCAAAGCTAGGGCTTGCAATTCGAATATTCGAATATTCGAATTTGTCGAATATTCGACCTGTTTTGATATTCGAATATTCGGCCGCTCAGGTTTCGAATATTCGAATATTTTTTATTACTATAAAAAATCTATGTCATCCGCTGTAGTTACAGTTTCTGTGTGTTTTACGGGTATTTACAGTGAGTGAGGAACGGTAGGTAGGTATTTGGGTACCCAAATACGAAGGAAATAATATTTTTACTGTATTCCTCTCGATAGACTTCGTGAATACAGTGAAACCTAACTCAATTTAAAAGAAACGAAATAAAAAAGTATGTAATTTTTACGGTGCGTAAGTTTTAAGTTAAAGGGTCATTCTGTTTATTCAGTACAAGCGTACGTTAAGCGATTTTTTGAAGTCTAAACCTTGCCACTTATCGCAATTCTCAAATTTAATCATACCAAACCTGCCCAACTTGGTAATCTAACCATGCACCTTTAGCTGACGAATAATCCACCCAGTACTCAACTAACTTTTTCCCTTAAATATTCCAATATTATATAATTAGCCGACCATTAGGAATAATAACTTGCCAAAACAAATAAAGTCAATAAAGATTCAAAATACAATGAAATTAAAGGCCTTTTTACAGGCCTCTGAGTGATTACAAGTTAATTTAAATCGGAAAATGATTACCTACTAAAAAAAATATCTTACATACCTAGGTGTTTGGATGGTTAAAGTTATATTATTTCACGCAACGACGCATTTATAATAAGTTTTATCTAGAAATATTAAATACGTCTAATTTTGGCGTTTTACTTGTTTTTATAAATGTGGGCATCTTATAAATAGTAGGATGATAAAATCTAGTCAATTAAGTGGATTTCTGCCAAATATCCTCAGTTTTAGCAATATGTGAAAAAAGCTTTTGAATAAAACGATAATAAACCGATTTCTCGTTCCTTTTCTTATTTTTTATAATATTCGAATAATTATTCGAATATTCGAATACGTCGTCAGAAAAAGTCGAATATTCGAATATCAGAAAGTTTCGAATATTTGCAAGCCCTAGTCAAAGCGTACTCCATAATTGTATTGATTTGCCAGATAAATAAATTAGTACCACTGAAAATCCGCACCATGGCGAAAGCTCAATAAAATCTTGTCAGACATTACATACAATCACTGAATCATTGATAAACTGTTGAAATCATAACCCCTAACCTGCCGTAATCGGCTAAAAATGTATACTATCACATTCTTAACATTTAAACCAATAGACGTGTTGTGCGTCCTAGATCAATTAGGCCGATAGCGTCTGTTTTGACAGCCGTGACAGTTTGACAGGCTCTGACAAGCGTACGAGCTGACCAATTAGAGATCGCACAATACAGTTGACCAATACCGAGTCTTATTGGGAGGTGATAAGGTCTGCGAAAGGTCGATTTAGTGGGTTGGTGTAAGAAGGTCAAAGGTGCGAAGAGATGAGAGATAGTCGATTTTGGACAGGTAGGTCAGAAATCGATCTATGTTTTTTTTTCGTCATATTTTGATAACATTCGGTAAGTTAGAAGAGCTCATTCTGGACGATATAAATACGAAAAAACCAATAATTCTTGAGCTGCATAATTTGCATGACTTAATGACACTCCCTCACTTTGACCCAACTTTGACCTATCTCAATTAGTGTTGTGAATAACGCTCATTTTGAGGCTTAAAGACTCGAACCCTTAAGATTAAAATAAATAAATACAATTCTCAAATATAGTCGATCGAGTCTTCAAGACTTACGAGTCTTGAGAGCTCGAGTCTTTAAGCCTAAAAATAAGCGTTATTCACAACACTGAATCTCAATAGATGATGTTTAGTCGGTACATGATTTAATTCAAGCATACGTATGCTTGTATACTACATTGTATCAGATGACTTTTGGTCAAAGTTACTAATAATAAGTTAAACTTTGCAACTTTATCTTTATCTTGTCTTTGTAGCTAAACAGCATCATAAAGGCCATATAACCAGCGAATTAAGGCCTTAAGGTGATTGACCACCCACGCATACCCTTTACTGATAGCCGAAAGCGGTGGAAACAGAGCTTTCTGGTGTGAAACGCACATATCATACACATAAATATGTAGTCATTACAATTTAAGGCCCGTGTACACCTACACATTACAATTGGTTACATATATTTGAGAAAATGGGAAGTTGCATTATTTTGAAGATACATACATATGTATAATCACGCTTATTTCCCGGAGGGGTAGGCAGAGACCACGGATTTCCACTTGCTACGATCCTGACATACCTCTTTCGCTTCCGTTACTTTCATAACATTCCTCATACACGCTCGCCGGTTTAGGGTGCTCTTGACCTGGCCTTTCTCCAGGATTTCCCCGATCTGATCAGAGAAAGTCCGCCGAGGTCTGCCCCTTCCAACTCCCTCTTCTACTTCTATTTTGCAGATATGCCTCCTAAATCATTCATTTCAGGGTTGCCCTGTCTTCGGATTTACCCCATGCAATGCACCCTACCTAAATAAACTGACTAATATATATATATATATATATATATATATATATATATATATACATATACATATACATATTTATAATATTTTATATAAGTACCTAAATAAACTGCATAATAATACATACATTCATAAAACTAATGAAACGAAGTAATAATAGTTATAGGCCGCCCGTATTGAAAGCGAGGACCTACAACTATAATAATAGCTATAAGAAAAAAAAATCATTCATTTATGAATTATGATTTAGGAGGCAAACGAGCAGACTAATCGCCCGATGGTAAGCAATGACCGTCGCCCATGGACACCCGCAACACCCCTGGTTCGGGGTTCTGGTCCTGGTCCTGGTCGCAAGTTCGATGCCGGCTGGGAGTACGCTCTTTTCTTGAAGGTCGTATCGGTGCGGAAATACAGCTCATTCCACAGTTTAGCTGTGCGAGGTAGGAAGTTTCTGGAGAAACGCACAACTGAGGACTGCCAACAGTGCCAAATTAGTTAGTGGATCATGTTCTCGATCTTCAATTAAGTCAGAATTAGGGGAGATGTGGGTATAATGATCCCCTTAAAGGAGAAACTTTACTGTGTTCACAGTTGGAGACAAAAACACAAGATTTAGGTATTTATGAATAGTCCATTTACTTAACTACGTAACTGCATACTTATTCCTCGTATTTTTTATTTATTTAAATAATTATGTTATGTTTTCTAAAGGTTTAGTAAAGGATCATTTTATACATAGGTATGTATAAAACGATCCCTAGGGTAGAGTTAAAATAATCACAGATGATTCCTTTGTAATATCAAGATTTCTTCGTCTTAATCATTTAAGTCAGTCGATTCCAGTGTTTCTTTAATTTCAGAAGATGAGTGTTATTTTTTTATTCTATTTTGGCCTTATTTTTAACGCCGTCAGGGGCACAGATTTTGCTTGGTATTTTAAAAGGCAATCCATAATTTAATCGCATTAAGAGCCCTTAGAATTTCTTACTAAGGTTTTTTTTCGAAAGTAAGTGGCTTTGCGCACATAAATTCGCGACATAATATGTTATGGGAACAGGAAATGCTCATAGTAAATTACTTAGGGGGTAAAATGATTCCAGGGATCATTTTACGCCTACGAAAAGGGATCATTTGACCTCAAACACCAAATTTGAAATATCGACAAAAATATAACTTTCAAATTCAACTTGATTCAATATAAACATCCTTAAAGTATAGATAAACAACATTAAGATCCGACATTGAAACATAATTTGAATAAAACGCAACATGCTAAAAGTAATGGAATTCGGAAAATAGGCTACCGTAGATTAGACGTATATGTTTTAATTATTTTCTAATAAAATCAGGCTACGTGCTCATACCGCCATGACACTTTAAGAGGCAACTGGCGGGGTCACGGGGAAGACGTTTAATACATATTTAGATAGATGGCATCAGTAGTTGCTCAGATAAGAGGGGGGATCATTTCACTTTGAGGGATCATTATACACGCATCTCCCCTACTTATTTTGTATTACGTCTTGGGTGCCACCCTGTAGGTATACCTACTCTTTACGTTACTATGTCTACTTTTTATATACTACTTATTTTATTTGAATTGTATGTCGAACCCTTTTTGAACTAAACGGTAAATCACTTCACTTTTCAAGTTTGTCTTTAAACTTGTCTGTATTGAAAAGCCTGGCTTCAAAATAAGGTGTTTTTTTGTGAAAGTCTGAAAGGGCCTTATTAAAGAGATTTTTATCTGAAAACATGGACATAATGTGTAATCCGAAAATCGTTAATGCCAACTTTAGGCGTTCTACTGATACGTTAGTATTTTTATTGACTGTCTTATATGGAAATAACACAATTTGATGACGGTCTGATGATAAAAACGTTATTTCATGACGATTTGATCGGGGACCACCTTATTTTAATGTAGCAAGTAAGTAGGTACGTACAATAACGCGCAACATCGATTTGACCAAAAACTTTTCGGAATAACCCCAATGCACGGTACGGCACTAAAGGGGCCCACGATATCGGCCTGTCAGTTGTTGTCTTGAGTACGTGGAGCTCGGCCTTCGGCCTTACGCGGAGCTCGGCCTTCGGCCCTACGCGGAGCTCGGCCTTTGGCCTTCGCAATGAAGACACTTGGAGAAGTTACAGGAAGCACGCACCGGGTCTGTCTTACGCTCCAGGCATTCGGCCCTACGCGGAGCTCGGCCTTCGGCCTTCGCAACTTGACTGTCAACTTTTTGTTCTAACTGACAGGCCGATATCGTCCGGCGGACTGATAATCAGTGGGCCCCTTTAGTAAGTGTTGTGGGGTGGGGTCAAGCTTTGCAGTTAGTTTAGTAGATATAAGCATTTTCAAAATTATCCGGTTGTCGAACTTGCCCCAATGCACCTTACTTTAAACCCTCCCCTATAAACTTTTACCATCAACATTTTCTTTCAACTTTAACTGCAACTATAGGTGATATAATTATTCCGTACTTGACATATATTAATTTTTTTTTATATATAAATTTTGACTGACTTTCTACATTTGTATATTTTATTGTAATTGTATTTTTTTTAATTACCTAGATAATTATTTTTCTTGTTGTTGGGCAAAATAATGTGTATTACTTGTATGTTACTGTGTATTTCTTTTGTGTTAGCCAATTTGTATGTATAATTTCCAATGCGATGTAAATATTGCTTGTGAATAAATAAATGAAAATGAAATGAAATGAAAAACTACACCTACATTTAATGTGGTTTTTAATATACATGTGGTTTAGATGTTTCTATACAAAGTAACCCATTTTTATTAAGTGTAAGTGTTGGTATAGCTTCCTAGCCGCATCAATCGAATGCGAGCATAGTGCGTCAAACAAACGGTTGCTGGGAGTATACGGGGTTCAATTCCGGACTGCGCCGCGTTGTGTATACCGGCATTGTCATTTATCAGACAAATGTGTACCTATCTTTTTTTAGGGTTCCGTACCCAATACCCAAAGGGTAAAAACGGAACCCTATTAAGTCTTAAAGTGTCATTCTATGGAACTTGCTCTAGTAAATTCCAAATTTTTGGCAGTTTGAATATGGCGGTTTGTGTACATAGTTACCAAGTTCTATAGAATGATATTTTCGTAGACTCCACGTCCGTCTGTCTGTCTGTCACCAGGCTGTATCTCATGAACCGTGATAGCTAGACAGTTGAAATTTTTTATTTCTGTTGCCGCTATAACAACAAATACTAAAAACAGAATAAAATAGTACATTACAGTACAAATGCAAAAAAGTAAGGAATTCGCAACGAGTAGATAAATTGAAATACGACCGAAGGGACTGTTTTAAAATGAAACACGACCGAAGGGAGTGTTTTAAATCAAATTTGGAATCGAAGGTCCCGAATTTGGACCCGTACGTACACTTGCTCTCGCACAATCGCTGGCCGGGATCAAAAAATGTATTGGCACAGCGCAACCGAGACCACTTGGTACTTGACGGGGACACGCGAAGGAATTCCGTTTTGATACTTGAATGTCTACTAAAGTATGTGATATATGAAAAAATGCAGTAAAACTATTTCTTATATTAAGCCCTACTAAAATAGGATTAAAAGAACTGTCATAGTGTCATAACAGGGATCATCATTCGAGGCGGGAGGAATAAAAGTTTCACTTTTGCCTAACATATAAGATCTGTGTTTAGAAAAATCAGTAAAAATCAATTAGGGAGCCAACCTCCTAAAAATAGCATCTGTAACTAATTATTGGCGTGGAAACGTTTCTTCACGTTGTTAAAAATACTAGTTTCTATATTTGCTATTTCAAAAAAATACTTAGTAACAGTCAATTTAATACGGTTTTTGTCAATTTAATTTTTAGCAAGTTTAATCGTGACTAAAATCGTGACGATTCCATCAAATGTAAAATATCTTAGTTATTACTTATTTAAGCATGCATGTGTTTTGCGATTTTATGCTTCGGGTAGACCACCGTATGGTCACTAAATCTAGTGGCTAGATTCCGTCAGGCGTGGCTCACTCCGCGATTTCGGAGTGAGCCACGCCTGTACAGGCTCACACCAATTTTGGTGTCTAGCCATTGTAGTTATGGCACCGCTACGGAACGGACGCTTGCTCGCGCTTGCACCTAGCGGTCATATTCGCAACGATTCTTTATTTCAGATAAATTTTATCCATAGAATTGTTAGTTTGGCTTATGACTCGTTAATTACTTAACTACTACTACGCGCACACGCTATCGAATGAAATTTACACTTGGGTTTCCGGGGGTTCTGACAGAAGGTAAAATAACTTACAAACTAATTTCATTTAATATCAAAAACTTATGTATAGCTGGTCAACCAAATCTTGTCAGTAAAAAAAGGCGCGAAATTCAAATTTTCTGTGGGACGCTATCCCTTCGCGCCTACATTTTTCAAATTTGCCGCCTTTTTCTACTGTCAAGATCTGGTTGACCAAGTATAGTTATCATGTCATATTGGTGAACAATAAAGAATATTTGTATTGTATTGTAGGTACGCATCAAATACAATGTTAACCCCCCGTTATGTTATAAAACCCCAATTAACCCGTTAAACGATTAAATCTGCACAATCTATCAAAACCATGCGAACCCTAAAAAAAAGAAAAAACCTGTAAACTATCAAGACTTATTGCGCACGACGAAACGCTGCGACGACTTGGGTGGTCCGGGGTGTGCTGTCTCGCTCGCGCGCGCGGAGAAAGGTGGTGGCGTCCCAAAGAGTATGGACGTAGAAAGTTGGATGGGATTCGTATTGGAATCTTATTGGCGAATTATTTGATGACAAGTGTGTACGAATGTTTGAGTTTGGAATGTGTTTATACCTAGTTATTTTCGATACAAGTGCGAAAAAGAGGAAATTCGAAACGAGTGGCGATAAATTAAAACACGACCGAAGGGAGTGTTTTAAATCGACACGAGTTGCGAATTACCTATTCGCACGTGTATCGAACAACGTTTTACAGTACATATGGCACTTTAAAGTTTCGACATACGCACGAAAAGTGCTATTTTACGCACTAGTGCGGAAAAGTAGCCCCATATGTACTGTAAACTTTTTAATACATGTACAGTCGAGGTAATAAATATGTAGGTAAGGTAGGTATAGTTTTTTATTAGTTTAAGGTGAAGAAATGTATACATACTTATGAACTCGTCTGTAAAGTAAAATCTGCACTTTTGGCATTTCATCAATGCGTAACATAAGGTGGGTAAGTATTAGGCATAGGCATATCTAAACACTAATAATTATAATTATTATCCAGGATGCTTTTCCTGACGGTCTATCGCGAAAATCAAAAATCAACATTTCGATTAGGTTCCTTTCCTAAGTTCCTTTAATTACGTCACACGTTTAGGGGGAAGGAGGGGGTCAAGAAAATGTGACATGTTGTGACATGGGGGAGGGGGGAGTCACAAACATTGTGATGTCACTTTAACTTCATCAGTAACCGAAAATTTATTTACATTTTTTTATTCGCTGTACAGTTAAATAATGAGATTTTGGATGTATGTTATAAAATTACTAATATTTATATATCAAAAATATTTTTTTATTAAAAAAATTATGCCGTGTTAATATTGTCGATTTCGTTGAAAACAAAATTGTCTAAAATGTGACGTCACACCAGGGGGGGGGGGGGGGTTTGCAAAATGTGACCAAGTGTGACAAGGAGGGGGGAGGGGTAAAAAAACCTAGAAATTCGTGTGACGTAATTAATGGATGATCCGGTAAGTTCCGTAATTATTCACGTAGAATGGGTACTGAAAAACACCGGCCATTCACACGGCGGTCTAGCATGATATACGTATCTTGGGCGACTTCAAGTATGGAGTCGCGCGCGAGAATGCAACTCATGCTAGACCGCCTGATACAGGTTGATTTTGTCAACGTATTATGTCATGTACTCATGTCTTACCTAGGATAGTTATCTATTTCTAGATATCTTAATGACGATATGTTTACTATAACTTCGATTTCATATGTTTTATTGATCTTAACTTTTCAGAAATAATCGCAAGCTCTAGAGTCAGACCAAGATAACTCTGCAGCAATTCTTATAGTACAGACGTGCAAGTGTTGTTTTAAACGTCAAACGTCTATGAAATTCTGACGTTTTAAATAACACTTGCACGTCTGTGCTATAAAAATCGCCGCAAAGTTATCTTGGTCTGACTCTATTTACCCAAAGGTATGTATGTACTACAAAATAATAATATTCAGAATTATTTAATTAAGCTAAGACATCTCTCCCTGTCTAATCTTTGAATTTCCCCTTTATCATTACACATTCGCGATCTTACCTCCCACTCGCACCCCCCGAAATTCCCCGCCATCTCCCTCGCACACTTGCACTTATGACCCGACATCTCGCTCTAATGAGTCTCACTTTTTGTTATACAATTGCTTCGTCTTTTTGAACTTTTTCGGCGTTTTAAAGGAAAGATGTCTATTGTCTTTGGTTTATATGAATATTGATGACATTTTTAATGTGTGTGTGTCTGTGTGTGTGTGTGTGTGTGTGCATATATATGTGTGTGTGTGTGTGTGTGTTTAGATATACACGCATTACATGTGACCTTGATGAACTCGAAAATTTAGTACTTCCTGAGGGCCTACGCGAAAACCGAAATTGGCAAATTGCGGGGATGTTTCTCTTTTAGCGTAATTAGAGTGACAGAGAAAGATGCCCGCAATTTGCGAATTTGTAGGTATTACAAGATTTAGGGGTGAAAAACAAGCGAGCGTAGCGAGTGGTTCTAAAAATGGAATCTTGACTGTAGCGAGGGTTTCAAAGCACGAGGGTTAAACAAATTTTGCCCCCGGGTGAAACACAACATTTTTCACCACACCAACCCGAGGATCTGTAAGATATCAAACAAAATCAATTGAAATCAAATCCAAGTGAACGTCATTATTATTTATCATCCGAAATCATCATTTAAAAGTCAATTCTATAAGGAAACAACTCAAAATTTGCATCAGTCTTTACTTTGCCCCACATGTGGATAAAATGCAACTTTCTCGCCAGTTTTCGAAGAATCAAGAGAGCCTTTACCAGTTGGTGTGGTGAAATAGTAGATTGCACACTCTAAATACTTTTCATTTCGAATACGAGGAAAGTAACATGCATGTGCTTTTTTTAGGGTTCCGTACCCAAAGGGTAAAAACGGGACCCTATTACTAAGACTCCGCTGTCCGTCCGTCTGTCACCAGGCTGTATCTCACGAACCGTGATAGCTAGACAGTTGAAATTTTCACAGATGATGTATTTCTGTTGCCGCTATAACAACAAATACTAAAAACAGAATAAAATAAAGATTTAAGTGGGGCTCCCATAAAACAAACGTGATTTTTGACCGAAGTTAAGCAACGTCGGGCGGGGTCAGTACTTGGATGGGTGACCGTTTTTTTGCTTGTTTTGCTCTATTTTTTGTTGATGGTGCGGAACCCTCCGTGCGCGAGTCCGACTCGCACTTGGCCGGTTTTTTTAAACGTGATTTAAGTAGACATTTTTATAGTAAAACTTGAGGGTACTTTCAATTAACAATTTAGGTAAAAGTATCGATTTTATGGAATGGGAAGTTAAATACCAGAATGGAAATTGTATAACAAATCCATTTAAACCCAAATTTCAATTACTAATCGTAAAAAAAAAATACCTATAGGAACGTAAAATGCTCTAGTGTTGAATATATCATTTTCTGCACACCCTTTAGAACAACAATGACCCGCTTTCAGAGCTTGAGAAATGAATAGATATTTACAGTACATATGAGGCTACTTTTCCGCACTAGTGCGTAAAATAGCACTTTTCGTGCGTATGTCGAAACTTTAAAGTGCCATATGTACTGTAAAACGTTGTTCGATACACGTGCGAATAGGTAATTCGCAACTCGTGTCGATTTAAAACACTCCCTTCGGTCGTGTTTTAATTTATCGCCACTCGTTTCGAATTTCCTCTTTTTCGCACTTGTATCGAAAATAACTATTACGATACAAGTGCGGGAAAGAGGAAATTCGAAAATGGCGATAAATTAAAACAGGACCGAAGGGAGTATTTTAAATCGACACGAGTTGCGAATTACCTATTCGCACGTGTATCGTACAACGTTTTACAGTACATATGGCACTTTAAAACTTTCGACATAGGGGAAGTCCGGGTAAAGCGAACACCCCAAGCAAAGCGAATTCGGGCTCCCAATCCTAAACTATTCGACTTTGTCGCACCACGCGCCTATATGATGTTCAGGATCCTTCGCTCTATGAGCGGCAAGCGTCATAGGGAGCGGTCGCTGTGAGCGTCGTCGGTGACGAGTCAAAATGTGTTTTTAGTGCAAAATATTCGATTTTGAAAGGCAAGTACATTGTATGTTATTTTGTCACAGTAATTATCTCGAATTTAAATTCAAGATGCTTCTATTGCTTATTAAAGTATCTTCATTTTACAATGCATTTCTTTTAAAACAATCCAACGGTTTTTTTTTAATTCTTAATTTCTTTAACTGACTGAATGGGCAAAGTGGATCGGGCAAAGCGGATAGCGTGTTCACTTTGAATTTATTAGGTAATTTTTTTTAATGATAATATTTTGTTACAGATGGTATATAAATATCAAAAAAAGATCGATAATGGCTCCTGGCTAACAGACGTCATGGAAATGGCTATCAGAACGTGGATTCGCTGCGTTAAAATGTCTTCAGAAATGCCGTGAAGACTTATGCTTATGAAATCAGTGAAAATATATCAAAAGTTACTTGTGACAGCTTTTTCTAATTAATTTTATTGAAATGATCTTATGTTGATTAATTTTCACTTAGTTATTCAATTTCAATTTCAATTTTATTTATTCAGTAAAGATAACACGATCTTATATTTGTTAGTACATTCTTAAAAATAATGTTAGTACTTAAAAACTAAATTAGATTTTACATTTAAAATTATTTCATTAATTACAGGACAACACACATGATCAGCTATCATCTTTAGGATGCTGTTCGGGCTGTCCCTCGTTCTGCTCAACAGAGACGCTGCTTTCTTGCGCAAAATTGCTGCAAATCCATCCGTCCGTGACTCCGCGAACATGTTGGATGCGCTGCAGAACTTGGGCAGGCCAATCAGCATCCTAAAGGCATTGTTGTACTGCACCCTAATAGCATTGTATGACTTTTGGGTATATCGGACCCACAGGCTGCCAGTGTAAAAAGACGAGCAGTATGTCTTGAATAAAGTAATTTTCACTGCATTTGAGCACTTAGCAAACCTGCGGGCCAGCATGTTCGCCCTCACACACAATGCTCTTCGCTCTCTTTCCATATCGGCATCGTCCTTCAGATCGTCAGTAACAACGTGCCCGAGATATTTGAAGCGAGTGACTCTCGCGAGGGCGATGCCGTTTAGTTGGACGGGAGGTATAATAGTGGGATACTTGTTTCCAGCCTTAAAAATCATTATCTCACTTTTTTTTCCCGTTATACAATAAACCGTGTGAGGAGGCGTAGGATTCACATATAGCTATAAGTTTACGGAGCGCCCCAATGGAGGGAGCCAGCAGCACCATGTCGTCCGCGTAACTGATGTTGTTTAGGCATACGCCATCAACATGGCACCCGACATGTGTACTGCTGAGCTGCTCGACTAGTGCATCTACATACAAGCAAAAAAGTAAAGGTGAGCTCAAACCACCCTGACGCACCCCGCACTCAAGCCGGTATGGTTCCGTAGCCTCACCCGCCCACCTCACACGGTTCTCCTGATGTAAATACCAGTACCTGAGAAGATGGATTAACTCTGGCGGTAGCCCAGACCTCTGCAACTTAGCCCACAGAATATCATAAGATACGAGATCAAAAGCTTTCGTTAGGTCCAAAAAACAGGCATAAATAGGCGTGTTTCTGTCTGTGTAGTATTTGACAGTGTGCTTTAAACTAAGAATGGCCATCTCTGTTGACAACCCAGCCCGAAAACCGAACTGAGCGTCGTGTAGTTTTATACGTGCACTTAGGTAGGAGTTAAGCACACTATCAAACACTTTCGCTACAATAGTCGCTAATGATATAGGCCTGTAATTTGTACCATCCGAAGCATCACCGGTTCTATTTTTGATGATAGGCACCACCAAAGTCTCCATCAACTCAGGCGGTAAATAAGAGTGATTTAAGCACAAGTTGAACAACAAGGCCAGTACTCGAGGTAGATGGACACCAGCATGCCGGAGATGTTCGACGCTTAAGCCGTCATGTCCAGGCGACTTGCCCCTTCTCATTTTCATTATTGCCATTTCAACGTCTTTGTCAAGTTATTAAGTTCACTAAGATCTTATGAGTAATATTTGCTTTGCCCGGGGGCCAGTTTCACTTTGCCCGGCACCCTGGGCAAAGCGAATAAAATATCTTTTTTTACGTTTTGTTCAAAATTGCAGCAACTGTTAAACATTGGAGGCTAGTGTTGTTTTAAATTAAAAGATTATTAAATAAAGACTTATTATTGATACTTTTTTAATTTCTTCCTCGTTAAATTTTTCTGTTATGTCAAGTCAAAGGTAAAGGTGTTCACTATGCCCGGACTTCCCCTACGCACGGAATGTGCTCTTTTCCGCACTAGTTCGGGAAAGTAGCACCATATGTACTGTAAACGTATTTTCTGCACACCTTTTTAGAACAACAATGACCCGCTTTCAGAACATGAGAAATGAAAACATTATTGCATTTGTCTAAAGTCGTCACAAAAATCTAAGGTCCCCGTACCACGTCGCCCCCGTACCACGACGCCCCCGTATAACGTCGCCCCCGTACCACGTTACCCCCGGTACCACGGTATCGCCGCACTCTCGCACTCTGTTATTATTGATGCCGGTTATAGCTCCCGAGTAACGAGATGCATAAGGAGGCTGCGCTCTGGATTATTGAGGGTTTTTCCGTTTTTTAATACATCATCAAACATCAAACATCAACATTTATTCAGCAAATAGGCCACAAGGGCACTTTTACACGTCAACATGGAATTTACATACAGCAAAAAAAAACACATCTACAATTATAAAATACAACATTCTAAGCCGCAAATATAAAATCAAACTAAAGTATTACATAGAGATGTATAAAGTCTCTAAATGTCGAATTACAAATAAAAAAACGCTATAACAATAGTATTGAAAAAAAGAACACAAAGATACAAAAACTATAATCTAAAATTATTTAGAGATGTAAATGTCTCTAAGTGTCATCATAACTAAAAGATTACATACGTCTGTTATATTGTATAATTTATTATTGAAAAGTTGGAAAAGTTCTCAGAAATTTCGGGAAATATGCACCATAATCAAAGGAATCAAGTGTTTATTACCATTTTAAAATACATACACCAATGACCGTATTAAAATTATTGTTAAAACTCAAATAATACAGAGGCCCACCGAGGGTTCCGTACTTTTTAGTATTTGTTGTTATAGCGGCAACCGAAATACATCATCTGTGGAAATTTCAATTGTCTAGCTATCACGGCTCATGAGATACAGCCTGGTGACAGACAGACAGACAGACGGAAAGAATAGGGTCCCGTTTTTACCCTTTGGGTACCGGACCCTAAGAAATTTAGTAAATCGAAGAAAGAATAAATATCTGGAAGACCGGAAAGCATATTAAAACTCAAAAATGCGCGTTTTCCCAGAGATAAGATCTTGAAAAGTTTTTTTCGCCCCCGAAAACCCCCATCTAGCAAATTTCATCGAAATCGTTAGAGCCGTTTCAGAGATCCTCAAAATATATACATATACATATAAATAAATACAAATATACAAGAATTGCTCGTTTAAAGGTATAAGATTATATGGGGCATGTCCATATAATGCGCGCCTGCGTCGTGTGTGGTCGCTCCACTTCGGGTACATTTTACACGTTTTCCGAGCGCCGCATTCCGACTAGAAAACCTATTACTTACCTACTACTACACAGCACCAAGACATAACTATAGCTAACAGCTGTGTCCAGACGGGCTGGGCAAATCGACCGATTTGATTAGGAAAATAATTAGCGCCAATCTCATCTATTAGCCTGCACACAATTTGCATTTCATATATACTAACTTCGAAAATTGGCATTAGGTATCCGCACCTGCTGATTTGATCGGGGAATGAAATTGGCGTTTGCGTCCGCACGGCCTGATTCGATCGGACAATTTCATCAGATTGGCGAAAAATTGTCTCGTCTGTACTCCACTTATTGTTTTTTACTTTTACTTAAGTAACAGTAAGTATGAGTATTTAGTTAAAAAAAAGTTTTGCGTTATACTTAGGTCTTTATAATTATTTATAATTTAGGAGTAAAAAATATGTTATTTTATATAGCATACATATAAAGAAGTATGTACCTATAGGTACTCGTTTGTTTGTAGGGCGCTAAGCTTATAGTTTTGCTGACTGTACCTCACCGGGGCCATAGAAGCATGACCAAGTAAATTAAAAAAATACCGAACAAACGGAAGGAAATAAGTGAAATAACAACACAAGCAAACCCGCTACAGTTTCCAAATTATCACCATCTTACAACCGCCGATGTTTGCCGAACGCTCACGATGTTTGACGAACACCCGATGTGTTGGAAAAAAATGCGGTCAACAACACTCTTTTGCACTTAAATTAAGGTTCAACTTCGTCTGACCCAAGCGTAACGTTTGGTATACGCGTAACGAGCATGATCGAGTTAAAATCTATGTACAATATTGACTTTTTCTTACAACGGAAACAAACTTATAAGCGCAGTTGGGTTACGTACAAATTGTTAAGGAATTTCAGTTGATTGACGGAAAATGTATGTTTGTAAATTTCATATCACGAGTACAAATTTAAAAATGGATTCGAGATTTCAAATAGTTGGTTAAGAATGTATGAGATTTGGAGTTGATGGGTGGTAAATTAAAGTTTGTTTTAAAAGTACTAAGGTTAAATATTGTTTTGAACAATAATTGAGCATTGTTCTAGTGTTTATTGTAATTAGAACAATGAGGAGTGTGTGGGGAAGTTATTTAACGTCAAATATGTCGGTCATGACTTGAGTGTTTATGATTGACTGGGGCAGTTTAGTTTCTGTAAAAAGGCCCAAAAATTATTCTGTAAATGTAACACCTCAACCTCGGTGGTTTTCATAAATGGAAAATTTGATATCAATGCGGTCAATGCATTGATATCAAAAGAGAGTTTCTGAATATGCCTCAGTACCACCACTATCAAAAATAACTAGCCAAGATGGAAATACATAGTTGGCAGGAAACGCCAATAGAAAGTTAAATAATGTATGGAAATAGACACATGACTTATCGAAGGATCTGTCATCCCTTAAAATTTTATTTTCGTTTGACGTTTGCCGATGTATTGTCATCTTGGCTAGGCACCCTGAACTCACGTCTATTGCCAAGGCCTTATTACCTTCAGATTTTTTAAGCAGCCTGTATATTATTAGTACTTATTACCTAAGGCCACTTGCACCATTCACTAACCCGGGGTTAACCGGTTAAACCTGGAGTTACCATTGTGACCAGTACAATTTGACACTGGGTTAACGGTTTAACCGGTTAACCCCGGGTTAGTGGGATGGAGCAAGTGGTGCTTACAAATTAATATTTTTTTATTTCGACTAAGCCCGAAAAAAACTTCCGGCTGATAACTATCATTTCAAAACGTGTCAAAAACGTATTAAGCAATCCTTAAAAATATTACTTTCAATTTAAAAGGTGTTTTGCGTTTATTTTTGTACAAAAATGTTTAACCCTCCAACTGCTACCAGGTTAATTTTAGCGCACTTACTATGATAAATGTGTTCCGCTGACAGGTTCACTTACTAGCAGATTATACAAATATAGTAAATATACAATCATATATAAAGCATCGAATTTAATTACGCGAGGGATTAAATAAATAAAGTAATTGAATTAATTGAATTAATTAAATTAATTAAATTAATTAATTACGCTATATAGGTATATTTTAATATGTCTAAATATTAAAGGAGTCGGCTAATAAGGAAAAAAAAGATTACCTATAATTATGTAAGCTTCTTTACAAAACATTAAATAACTATTGGTTTCACCTGTCCGTGTAGTGTAAAAAGTTATTCATTTATGCGTGTATATATGTATCGTAACGTCGGAATTATTAAGCAGATTGTAATAAATGAGGTGTCAATCGATTAATTTATATGGCCCGATTGAGCCACATTTTTAACTTAAAGTACTTCCAAACTTCTTATTATTTACGTATAATTCCGTAAACCGGTTATTTTTTACTTTTTCTTCTCTCTTTACACCAGTAAGTATGTTAATTTTAGCGCCCTTTACTATGATATATTGATATATGTGTCCAGTTGACAGATTTACTTTCTGACTGCGCGTATAATATATTCACGATAGAGGTCAGAATGTATAAATATTGATGTAAATATGTTCAAGTGTGATCGGGTTATCTAAAAGTTATACCGGTTGACCATATATCTAAATAAATGGACATTGACAATATAATATGGTCACCCTACAGTGACCAGGTATACGACTTCATTCCCTATATTGTTTTGTGTCAAAACTTCAAAAGTAATAGGGTGCCTATATTTTTTAAGTTAGACATTGTTTATTTACTGAACCTAACTACCAAACAACATCTTTATCATATATTTGGAGAAGGTCATTTTTTTTAAGAAGAAGCTAGACGGACGTTTACGATATTTCCTAACATATTCAAAATAATTACCGTAAAATGGGGTGAGTAGGGTCAAAACTGAAATTCAAACCTCGATAACATTTTATTTTTACATATGAAAACTGAATGGTGTATATAATAAGTGTTCCGGACGTTTGTATTTTAGTTTTTATTTTATTTTGGGTAGTTCCATTTCATAACTTTGACGATAAAGAGGAAAACCCACCTCACCCCGTAGTGCCTCGTATTTGGGGTGAGAGGGGTTTTCATACAAAGGTGATTTTAGAAGATTGTTGGATCGATTTTTTTTATTATGCGTATTACTATAGCTCCATTTTAAATTGGAATACATTATTTTTGTAGCAGTAGTCTTAAAATCCCTTCTCATCCCCCTCTCAAACCTTCTCTCCCCATTCATAACCCACCTCTCCCCGCAAAACCTACTCACCCCGTTTTACGGTATTCAAGAAATATACCTAAGGTTAGGTCAAGGGGTAAGTGCAAACATAGTTTATTTTGCTTGGGGAAAGAGAAACCCTCTAAGGAAAGACCTTCTACGTAAGTTAATCTTAATTATGTATTAGTTTTATCTTTGGTAGGTAATATCATTTAATACTTAGTTTTAGGCTGTGAAGCCGCGGTCCTGGGTTCGAATCCCAGTAAGGGCATTTATTTGTGTTATGAGCACAGATATTTGTTCCTGAGTCATGGTTGTTTTCTATGTATGTAAGTATTTGTATATATTATATCTATCGTTGTCTGAGTACACACAACACAAGCCTTCTTGAGCTTACTGTGGGGCTTAGTCAATTTGTGTAAAAAATGTCCTATGATATTTATTTATTTTTTTTTTTTTTTTTTTTTAGTTTTAATAACTATCTTAATTTACTCATCTCAGGCCGCGTAGCCAACATGCCAATCGCTTACGCTCCGTAGCGATCGAAACGCAACTGTCACTGTCGCACTAATATGAAAGAGTGATAGAGAGACACAAAGCGTTTCGTTGTCGAAGCGATAGTAACATTTTGTAACCTTAGCTAGGCCAGCTGACTGTTTTATTTCCCCTACAAGTGTTTCTTTTTCCCCCATAGTTTTTCTTACCCCACCTAACTTTATATTTATAGCTACTTTACACGTTTCAGTATGTTTTAAATGGCCGTTTCAGCTTCACTTACCGCACATTTAGTTAAGCTCACGTGCTAAGAGATATATTAAGTACGCGATAACGGCCGACAGACAGACGGACAGACGATAATTAATGCTTAGAGACAGGAGCTGTCCGCGGCCGCGGTAAAATATGAATTATAAATACTTGCTAGATGTTTGAACACTTTTAAATGTGCATACATATTACTTTATTTATTAAGTATTTTAATTTGTATTGAACAACAACATAAACAACATAAAGTAACCTAAATAAAATTAAAACTACCTACAAAACTAAAACTACTACTTAAAAAAGGAAAACTAAAAATCTATATCTAAAGAGGGTCCCTGGGGCATAGTACCAAAGATACTGGCAGCATTTCCTCGCTGAATTGCAACGCTTATTCGTTGAGCGAGGAAGCTGCCAGCTCTTTTGTCCCCAGTGACCTCAACCAGCCGTTTGGCCAAATATGTAAATAGATTTTGAGCTCCCGGACCCCACGGACCGAGGGTCTCGACACCGAAAGGAATAAAGTTGTAATTGGCGTCGAGACCCCCGTATTTCCGCCTCTTGAGGGTCTCGGCAGCTTCGGCAGCAGCACCCGCTTTCTTGGTAGTACCGTGAAGGTGAGACGGTGCCAGTGTGTCCACGCAGGTCGCGTCCCACACCAATACTCGTCCCATCCTCCACGGAATCAGCGACATACCATCAGGTCTCTTGCCATCGTCCCGAGCTATACCGGCCGGCTCGAGTATCGCAGGCACGTTGACGGTGACAAGAGACCGGCGGATAATGTCATTGAGCGCGGCGTGACGAGACAATGGCCCCGCGCTTCGCTGGCAAGACAGACCATGACGCCCCAGCTGATCCACATCACTCCCACAGTGGCATATATGCGGCGCACAGATTGGAACCCCCAGGCGTAGACCAACTGCCACACGGAGGGTGTTTCCGTCTAGATGAGTGCCAGTATTGGGTGAGGGATATGCGTTGAGCCAGTGGCCAGCGTCCCTACAACCAACTGCGATCAAACGAGCGCGTTCAGCTCCTTCGCTGTTATCTAAACATGTGGTATATGTTAATTTCGATAAAGCATCATCCCAGCTCCTCTGTGATTTTAGATTATATGGAGGGTCAATTCCCGGGCAGGCAGACAGCCAGGCATTTCTAGCATCGCCCAAGCCTGTGATCTCATAGTTTGTGGGTAAAACCCTTAGGATTAAGTATTAGGTGTTTTACTCATCTTAAAAAAACCGGCCTAATGCGAGTGGGACCGAACATTCGAAAACTTCTGATATTATTGTATTGGATTGAAATTTTCCATTTCCAAAATGAACGTTTCCGTAACTTTTTCATTTATGATTGCGCTTCTACTACTCGCAGTAAACTGTACAAATAAACGACTAAGACAAACTAACCTCAAAAGTACGCTACACTGTTAATTTTAACCCCAAAACATTACACGGTTAAATATTATGAAATATGGCGGCAGTCACTAATTGGTAGCCAATTAACGGTGTCCTCGGTGACATATGGTTAGACGCGTATTTTCGTCCGTCGCGCGCCATTGGCGACTGAATAATAGGGTATTTGCCTGGCTAGTCAAATCAGTTTCTTTTTTCGAACTGTCTAAACTAGTTCATTCATTCATTCTTTTAAAATTCTAGTCTAGCCATAGTACTTAAGTAGTTGCCGCGCACCGCTACGGAACGGACGCCTGGGGGCCGATTTTTGAATTTCGACCACTCGATTTCGTGTATTTCGTTAAATAATATCTCCACTACAAGGCATATAAATTCTACTAATAGAATTGAAAACGAGTGGTCAATACCACTCGATTCCAAATTTCTATCGCTCGTAAATATTTCAAAAATTAGCATTTGCCGTTTTCCACAGATTTTTGAGTGACGAAATCGAGCGATCGAAATTCAAAAATCGGCCCCCTGCTCGCGCTCGCTCAAGACGACTTCGACATTTTCCTAAACTTGGCACTTTCCTATCTTGTCTCTTTTTTAACTTGCCATTTTCTTACCTGGTCTCTTTCCCAAACTTGTCTCTTTCCTAACTGGTCTCTTTTTAACTTGCCATTTTCTTACCTGGTCTCTTTCTCAAATTTGTCTCTTTCGCCACCTAGTGGTCATGTCTGTCGTAATAGTCGCGTTTTGTTAGAGAGTGAATCTTCTATAGATAGTTACCTATTTGTTCCGTGACAACGTCAGACACAAATATCTGTGCTCATCACAAATATAAATGCCCTCACCGGGATTCGAACCCAGGATCATTGGCTTCATTGGCAGATTGCCTACCGGTCGTCCTAAAGATTCTTAACTTAAATTCGTTGCTAAAATAAAACCACACTAGCTCTGGCCCTTTATTTTGTGCAAAATGGCATTCACGCCATCACCTCCACTTTTTTGCTAAACTTAGATCAAAGACCGCCACACCGGAGTCCCGGGTTCGATTCCGCGAACACTTAAATCATGGCTGACTTAACGCCTGATTTACAGCTTTGTATGATTTATTCCAGTTAACATGAGAGGTACTTAGTATTTTGGTCTGTTTGGTTTAGCCAATGCTAGGAATTGAAAGCGTAATGCTAATTTTGCTGATTGTCATTACATATTACCATACAAGAGGTAGTAATAATTAACAATTAGCACTCAGGTAAATTTAACGTTATCTCTTGTTGACTGTACCTTACATTGTACAGTCTAGTCGGCTAAAAGTATCTGCCAACCTTTACTAGTTTTACCTACTAATAAAGATACAATCTACTTTATTAGATACCTCTTACATACAGCGGGACCTAACTAATCCGTACCCCTAGTGTAAATTACATTCAATGGCGTGACGTGACGTAGGTACGCGTTAGCGTTAAGTGTCGTTTTCATCATTTTGAGTTTCCAAAACCCCCGCTTGGCGCGCTGTTCATAATCCCATACACAAATAGACAACGCAAACGCGAACGCTCGTCACGCGCACATTGCTGCTTTTTAGGGTTCCGTAGCCAAATGGCAAAAAACGGAACCCTTATAGATTCGTCATGTCTGTCTGTCTGTCTGTCCGTCTGTCTGTCCGTCCGTATGTCACAGCCACTTTTCTCCGAAACTATAAGAACTATACTGTTGAAACTTGGTAAGTAGATGTATTCTGTGAACCGCATTAAGATTTTCACACAAAAATAGATAAAAAACAATAAATTTTTGGGGTTCCCCATACTTCGAACTGAAACTCAAAAATTTTTTTTTCATCAAACCCATACGTGTGGGGTATCTATGGATAGGTCTTCAAAAATGATATTGAGGTTCCTAATATCATTTTTTTCTAAACTGAATAGTTTGCGCGAGAGACACTTCCAAATTGGTAAAATGTGTGTCCCCCCCCCCCTGTAACTTCTAAAATAAGAGAATGATAAAACTAAAAAAAATATATGATGTACATTACCATGTAAACTTCCACCGAAAATTGATTTGAACGAGATCTAGTAAGTAGTTTTTTTTATACGTCATAAATCGCCTAAATACGGAACCCTTCATGGGCGAGTCCGACTCGCACTTGGCCGCTTTTTGTTCGTTTCCTAGGGATGCCATACTTTAGTTTGCTTTACATTGCTACTGACATATTCAGCGTGACCAGTGGGGAGCAAAGAATATAATACTGTGGGGAGACACTCCTTCTTTCGGGCAAACTCGGCTCCATTCGGCTCAGCATTGCTCCGAACAATTATTAGGGTTGGCACTACTTGATGTCCTTTTCCGTGCACGCAAAATTCAAGAATTTTGACAACCGAAACCGAAAGGGATAGTGCTATACATTAGAAAGGGAAAGAATGATTCGTCCCTGAATCGCTGTCAAACTTCGGTTTTGTAGGAAGTGTCCTTTCTGTACTATTATTTATTCTGTGGCTTGACAGACTTAGTTCAATTTTTTTTTTAAGAGAGTGTAAATTTGATTGTAGTTACGTCGGCGGCTAGTATCTATCCTATAGGTTCTTGTGACTCTTAATACTTATTTCCTGTCAGTTTACTTTTACTTATTGGAGGATGGAGGTGGTGGATTATTATAAAGAGGAAAATGGAGAACTGCTTCGCTTCTAAATACAAAAGTTGCCCCGTTTCCCTCTCTGGATGTTGACATTATCACTACCTACACCTTATAAAGCTAAGTCCCCCGCCGCGTCTGACTGTTTGTGTGTTTGTATGTTCGCGATAAACTCAAAAACTACTGACCGGATTTTCATGCGGTTTTCATCTATCAATAGAGTGATTCTTCAGGAAAGTTTGTGTATAATTTGTTAACCCGAAGCCGCTCGCTGCGGTTTTCAAAATATGTTCAATATTTTTCTTTGTTTATAACTTTTATATGTAGGTACTTATAGCTAATAAACAAAACGAAATGATTAATTGAAGGGGCGTAACTATTGGTCAATATAAATCAAATCGTGTAAAAACATTCTTCATAATCCAGAGAGGAAATTCGGGGACTACGTTTGTATGGACACAGAATAAATAATAGTACTAAGTACAGAAGACTCACTCTCTAACAAAACGCGTCTGTTACGATAAGCACAGATATGGCCGCTAGGTGGCGACAGCGCCACGCGCGGCTTATGGCTTTCCCCAAAATTGGGGCCGAACGGATGTACTTTTAGCTACCTGTAGCAAAGCGACGAAATCGCGGAGTGAGACACGCCTGGTATGGAGAAGCCACTAGTTTCCTCTTAAAGAAGATTGAAACTTTGAAATGCATGTAAATAAATGTAGGTTGTATCTCAATAAAACCAAAGTTTAATTTGAAAACCATAGATATAATTTATTACTTTTTACACTTAAAACTAAAACAGTCAAGACCGAACATCCAATAGATAATTTAAAATTAATATTTACAAACGAAAATGGAAGAAATGTGACTAAGTTCATCAAATAAAAAAGTACACTCAACGGCACAAGTGATAATGACTTTTTTTTTTACGAAAACAGGCAAGATTTTGCAATGGCTGACATTTTCACAAAAATCTAAACAAGAAGGCGTTATTAGCGTAGCTTAATATACTTAAAAATACTATAATATGATGTCTAAAACTACGCTTAAACTTTTTATAATTTATAATTTTTATACATTGTGCCACTTGCGTTGCTGGACTTTTCTATAATTTTATCTAATGTTTTATTCTTATAACTATTTGGTTAGATATCGCATCTTTAATCGAAATTTTGTGTTTTATTAAACAGTGCAACGACGTTAAAAAAAACTTGTGTTAAAAAATGATTTCGCCAAAAATGTCACAATCCGGCATTTGTGATTTTTTTATGAAACATGTTGTTTTATTCTAACTTACAATATAAAGTCTGACGGCTAAACGTATTACTTACCTAAAAGGTTTTTCTTAAAGATAAGAAGACGCCAGACAAAAGTAGGTATGTAAAAGTCTAAAATACAATTTAATATTGGCGTAAACCAATAACATCCTGAACTGAATATTCCCAAAAATGGAAATGCCACGTTTTTGTTTTTATCCTTATTAATTATCAGAATAATGGCGTATTATTATCTATAATAATTTATTATTACAAGCCCTACTATTCACAATGCTATAATTACGATGACAAATAAATAATTTTCTTATTTTAATTGTAAAATACAGGAACATTTTTAATAGCACTAATTATTTATAATACGTGATTTTATGTAACTGTAAAACAATGGTGTTTTATTTACGTCAAGATTTTTCTTTATGTTTGTAGATATACAATTGAAGGGATGTTTACAAAAACAACATAAGTACTTAGAGCGGTTGACACTTTTTTAAGAACATTGTTAATCGTTTCAGGTGTCAACTGTCAACCAGTGTAGTCAGTTATGTAGTTTTTGTAAACATCCCTTCAATTGATGGAGTAACCTAAGCCTCCGCAAGTTTTAACTATCAATAAACATTATTTTACATAAATTTAGAGAAGCTTCCTTTTTCTTTTATTTTAATAGCGGTATCGTCAAACAAGTTGGCCCAAATGCCAAAATTACAGGTGCTATTTTTCTATCAAAACGTAAATCGGGAGTCCCTAAATACGTAAAACTACCCTCACAAAATATAAATTGGTAGGTAGATACATTGTTAATTCCATTTCATTTTATTTTTCATAGTTCTTTCATGCTCTTGACGCATCATATTGAAAGATAATTTTGATATTTTGAACTGATCATCCAATCCTTGGTCATTCTCATTTTTCAAATATGATGGCGATTCAAGCCTCCCAAAAAGCCAGCTCCTACTACATTTGTACGGCCCCCTGTAGAGCGTTCTTCTGTCTCGAGGACTTCTTGATATTGTATGATGTCTAATCATCCAAACAGCTAACTACTATTGCCTATACAGTATCCTCAACTACAGAAACCCATCTTCCTACGTGACACTAATCTCCTACTCCTTATCTCTCTCAGTCGCGGTGCTGTGATTGTCCAGCCCCTGTACAGGTCTCTTCTTTCCCGAGGCTTTCTTGATATTGTATTGTCTAGTTATCCAAACAGCTAATGTACAGTCCTCAACTACAGAAACCCATCTCCCTACGTTACACTAATCTCCTCTTCCTCATCGCTCTCAGTCGCAGTGCTGTGGTTGTACAGCCCTTGTGCCATCAGCTGCATGGCCAGCGGGTTCCTCTGCCCTGTGGCCTTCTTGATCTTGGCTCGCTTGTTCTGGAACCAGATCTTGATCTGGGCTTCAGCCAGGCCGAGCTCCGCGGCGAGAGCTTGCCGTCTCCGTTCGGTCAGGTAGCGGTTCTCCGCGAACTCGTGCTGTGGACAAAAGGAATGTATTAATTTTAGAGAACAAGAATTCGACTGGCAAGTAGGGAGAAATCAGGAAAAACTGTGAAATTTGTGTCAAACTAATTAAGAGCTTGTTACAGTAAGTAGGACGTAGGTACCTAGGAGTAGTGCAAATATTATATGATTAACTCTCCAGATTTTCTCCTTTACTTAGAATACTTAGAATTTAGTCCGGCTTGGAGCACCTATATAGATAGGTTGGTTGACTTTTGCGATTTCTACATACTATATAATGACTAGTTGACTATGGCATCCATGTTGCAAAACAAGTTGAAAAAGTTGTCAAAATCCATTCAACAATTTACTGCTGGACAAAAAACTCTTTCAGAAAACCTTATACTCTTAACGGGAGAAACCAAATAGAATAGAATAGAATATAATTTATTTGTAAGCACAAACAATACATAATATAAAAGAAAACCCAAAATAAGATTAAAGTGCCACGAAATGGCCTCATCTCAGTATGTTGCTGGCGGCTTCCAGCGCTGGTCTTCCGACCATCAAGTGAGAAGAATCACGATTTTGAAGTAAGGTAAAGGAGCAAGCTTCTTATATAATATGGTGAAATAGAGGTGTCGTGGCCTCTAAGCTCCGTGGCGACCTGACAGACTGACTGACTGGCTGACTGACATACATATTTGTTCACGACGGACAGCCACCAAGACCAGACAGACTGTTCAAGAGGTAAATGTAGATATAATGTACCTTTAGTCTAGCGAGCTGCGCTGCGCTAAAGGCGGTTCTCGGTCTCTTCTCTTCTGGGGTCGCGCGTTTCTTCATCCGTCTGCTTCTGGGCCCTGTGGACAAAAGAAAAAACAAATGTTACTGTGATGTTAACATTTTATGATCCATCTAATTCCATTTGGGATAATTATATTGTTTGTAGGTAAATAACACAATTAATTATCGCTCCATACAGTGCGCCCGTTACACTGCCGGCCGCCATCATGCTCGCTAGTGTTGCCAACGCATCTGCTTATTTATTGATGAACACCACAGTTACTATTTTTTTTAACTAATCAGAGAAGCCATGTTAAATCCAATGTAAGAAAACAACGAAATAATTTAAAACTGAAATAGATCCAATAAATTTAAAAATACATTTAATAAATAATTTTATTCTAACCCTAGTTGAACGAAATAATTTCTTTAATTTCATAAAATAGATATAAATACAGTAATTGATACCCAAAACAAGAAAGTTTTCTAAGTTACGTATAATTACCTATACCTATGTAGAATAAAACTTAGAAAACTGTTGTTTTCAACTGAGCAATTACAGTTTCAAATGAAATGGTGTAATTACAAAAGACAAATTAGAGGTAATTAATTTAACCTCACGAGATGGAGTATTAACCCTTTCACCAAAATAATAATTAACGGTAATTACCGTAACCGGCTTAATTAACTATTAAGGAAAGAACCCTCTTCCTAACTAATTGTGAACTATATGTGGGTAGTTCATAATTAATTCTTAGTGGGTATTTGTAAAACTATGTGAAAGGGTGAAGTCAACGATTTTTTTATTAATGTACTAGCTTCTATCCGCGACTTTCTCTGCGTTTATTGATGATGATGATCATCATCATCATCATCATCTTAATTTCAGAGTTACTTTCTCTATTTTAATATTAGTAGGGATGTAAATGTTTAAGTTTTAAGTTTATCACGAATAAAATACTTGAATACTTTAATAAATGTGTATAGTTACGTAACTTCGCTTTTTTTACCTGAAGACAATTAATTATACAAGGATGTTTCCTGTAACAGGAGCAATAAATTAAACAGTAGGCTATACTCCTCAAACAGACCAACATTTGTTCAGCAACTTTTAAATATAACTTATATTTTGATATTTCACTTAGAGTTTATTCTAAGACGCAATGTATTGCAAATTTTGTTATCTTTAAAGCGTGACAAGCAACGTCAAACACACTGATATCCAGGGTTGGGCAGTATTTCAATTACATGTATTTGAAATACGTATTTGAAATACAAATTAGTATTTTGTATTTGTATTTCAAATACTACCTCAAAAGTATTTTGTATTTGGTATTTCAAATACTGCACTCACATGTATTTAGTATTTTGTATTTCAAATACTTCAAGCTTCAAAATACATTTCTATAAATACATTTTATTAAATTCTATAATCCTAAAATGTCTAATCTCTCGCACAAGCTGTGAGCCGACCGCGAACCTCCGATCCAGCCGAGATACAATTTTCATTGGCTGGATACTGGATCTATATTAGGTCAACTTCTGCGTGGAACTTTTCGTTTAAATCTAGGGGATAGGGTCATTGCAGTAGTTTCCGTCCATGCACTAGTTTTCGACGACTTGACGGATTATCAAATATATATTTCATTTTTAATTTACTACTTTTTGCGAAATCTTCATCTTCCTCGCGTTGTCCCGGCATTTTGCCACGGCTCATGGGAGCCTGGGGTCCGCTTGGAAACTAATCCCAGTAATTGGCGTTGGCACTAGTTTTTACGATAGCGACTGCCATCTGACCTTCCAACCCAGAGGGTAAACTAGGGCCGTAATTGGAATTAGTCCGGTTTCCTCACGATGTTTTCCTTCACCGAAAAGCGACTGGTAAATATCAAATGATATTTCGTACATAGTTCCGAAAAACTCATTGGTTCGAGCCGGGGTTCGAACTCGCGACCTCCGGATTGCAAGTCGCACGCTCTTACCGCTAGGCCACCAGCGCTTCCTTTTTGCCAAATATCATTGTTATATGTAGACAGATATATTGCTTAGACGCCTTAGACATAAGGATTGAAATCAGTCCAAATTTGTGCAGGAATGTAGGTATATATTCAAATTTCGTCAAGTGGACGTAAACTAGAGCTGGACGAAAACTAGCGCAATGACCCTATAAGTTTATATGAAAGGATATTCGTTAACGTTAAAACTAAATGCTAAACAAAAAAAATAAATAAAGGTATATTTTGTAATTGAAATACATTATTTTAAACACTGTAATTTGTATTTTGTATTTCAAATACCCGTCACCAAAGTAGTTTGTATTTTGTATTTCAAATACTTTTAAAAATGTTTTTTTTTTTTTTGTAATTTGTATTTCAAATACGTGGAAGCCAGTATTTTGCCCAACCCTGCTGATATCAGCGTACATTGAAGGCAATATTTAGTTTGTATGAAAAAGAGGAAGTCTAAAAGATTCATAATTTTTAAAAGTTATTTAACAAAAGTTTTACTATTTGAGGTATTAGCTTGTGTTACAGGCAACACCCTGTATTTTACAATAAATATCGATACTTGGCGAATTTCTGTTTTTTTTTTCATATAATTTATATACATGACCAGTAGGTAATTAAACCATAATATACTTTTAAAAAAAATACAGTCGGAAACATCAACACCACTGGTACCTACTTGTTATATTGAAAGTAACCTAGTTCTTTTTTTCTTATAACCACAATAAGAACGATTAATAAATCAATCTAATTCCTTATTTAATTATATCCATCTAATTCCACCACCATACGGCACCCCTCACCTAAACCTAATAAATATTACATGGCATAACATAATTGCACACAACACAACATTTTTCACACCATTATGGGACGGACCCCACCCACACCAATTAAGGAATAGGGGTCCGTTGTGTTGCGGGGAAATGGCGTAAGTGTAACTAGTGTAAGGCCTGAGTGGACGCTCGAGTTGGACGTGCAGCGGGGCGGGGGTGCGGCGTGCATGTTAAACAAATGCAAGCGTATAGGAGCGGCCTTAGTACACGCTGCTCAAATTATTTGTGAGCCCGACGCCACGCTGCACGCCCCGCCGAACGCTCCACTTCGAGCGTCCACTCAGGCCTTACACTAAGTTATGTGTATTTTGGTTATGTTATGGTTAAGTTATTATTTGTACAGTCGCCTTCAGATATATCGGAGCGCACGAGGTGTCCAAAAATATCTGAACACGCACTTTAACGCCTTGAAAACAGATGTGTGTCAACAAAACGAAAAGTTCCAATCGTATCTCGCTTTAGTACAGTCGCCGTCAATATATGTGTCGAAGCGGCCAAGGTGCTCACAAATACCTGATGGCGACTGTACTTAAATACTGAATTTTCCCGTGATTTTCTTAGGAATGTAGAATGAGCATAACGAGTGCCTCGTGTTACGACCGCATTAACTTTATGCAAATCATTTGATTTATTTTATACGGAAATTGGATTTCCTGGTTTCTTATAATTTCGCACTTGCAGAGCAGTTATATTTCTTTGATTAATTGCTCATTTTTCACGTGTTAAGCAGTTTTTTAAGCAAAATTGTGGATTTATATCGTATTCTGTACTTTAAAATTACGTTTATTTGAGTGCAGGTTCGTAATAACTATTGTTTATTTGACGATAGGTATCATACTTCTAAGTCTTGTCAATGAAATGGGCTCTAAGTCATTTTTATAGTAGGTACTATTTTATGTCACATTATTTTCATCATTTCAGTTCAAAAACAAAAAAGCTTGTACATAAAAATAAGTAGGTACTTCTACGAGTACCTACACAATAAAATAAAATGAAATAAATACGTAGATAAGTACTTCAAGGTAATAGAAGACCAAAATAATAAACCTATCACAGAAACTAGACCACAACATTATTTTAAAACAATACACCAATTACTATACAATCTAGATTCTAGGCCATATGTTAAACCTAATCTATTTAATTCTGCTAACAACATATTAAATCACTTAGTAATCTGTAAAAGGATCTAACATTTTCGCGTGTGACTGTACCGACAATAAATTCAACCTATCAGCGAAGGAAAAGCTATAAACACTTCTGTGGCTTCCTGTACTTTGAATTTAGATTTTTTTAGTATTAACTGCAATGAAAATTCGACTTTATTTTTTTAACGTACGATTGTAATTGCATTGACTATGTAGGATCCCATTGTTTTCCAACTGGACTTTTCAGTTAGTAAGTATAGCATGGCCACGGACTGTCTCATTTCAAATATAAAGAGTATCATACTGTCTTTGTTTTACACTAGTACTAGTAGTACTAGCACCTAAAAGAAAGGGACGAGTATAGTTTTCTTTGTTGTTTGCCAGAATATATTTTAGTTACTATACTCATACAACTTATTGGATACCTAGATTTTTAATACTTTTACTTTAGGTTTAAAATTTTATTTTAGTTTTTAGAATAACCTAAAGTACCTACCTAAAACAGAGACCATACTTTTATATCCGCAACGCAGGCTTCGTCAGGTAAACACAAACTTACAATCAGCTACAGGCATCGTCACAAAAAACTACAGCGATAAAATCCGCAACAGGCTTCGTCAACTCACTCTAAAAATACACATTAATAACAAAAAAAAAAAAAAGAAAAAAAAAAAAAAAACCTACAAATAAAATACACCCTCCAACTCACCGCCAGCAGGCAGTGTACCCAGCAGGCTGGCCGCATTTCCCCGTTGAATAGCTATACTAATTCTCTGGGAAAAATACTGGCCTGCCCTCTGGTCACCCGAGGCATCGACCAAACGCGACGCCAAATCCTTAAAAGTTCTCTCACTAGATCACCTCTGAAAATAAATATTTGAAAAGTAAAACACACAAAAAGTAAAATAGTGCCCTGTAAAATATAAGTCTAATTTATTTCACCAGAATCGAGAAAACCTGAATTTCACTGCAACTGTTTTAATGAAAATTGAATTTTATCGCTTTAAGAATAGAAACGGAAATGTTCTAAACACAAATCTTGCTAACAGTTGAAAAATTGTACACCGAATTGCTTTCTACGACAATGGAAAATGAACTCTATTTCATTAATCATAAGGTTGTTTTTAGCTTGTATAGTGGAATTGTTCGCGCCCGTTTATCACTCTATAAAATGGCCGCTAACTTTTTTATTCTTATTTTTAATTAAACAAAACGCTGCCAGCCAACGTAACGAGGCTGAAAAACGGTCGAGTTTTCTGTCTTAAAAAATGGCGGTTGCAGAATGTGCGTTACGTCGGTATTGTAATTTATGCTATATGGTAGAATACTGTAAGTACAATTTTAGATTTTTCAATTTTTATTTTTCTATTATTAATTTTGCTGTCAAAAAATTTGTCGCGTCAGATGTTGTTTATTTATTTTAATTGGTGTTTCTGAAATAAATGTAATTTATTAGGATATTTTTTTGGATAGTTAATATGAGTGTAACAACTTTTTTTTATGTACAAATACAAAATCGTATATGTTGTTGTATTAGTCAAATGGTATTTAACTTGACTAAGACTATAAAACCAGCTAGTGTCAAAAAGATTATTAGTTTCAACTGTCGCAAAATGGTGGGGTCGTATCTCGTCGCATAATAATTGATTGTCCTAATGTAATGTTACGCATAAAACTCTTTTCGCATAATTTTTCTCCAGCTGAAACAAAGTATTTTCGAAAATATTTTGCACAGGTTGTGTAGAACGGGGTAGGTTAGGTTAGGTTTCTTTTATAATACTTCAGAAATGTTAATAGTTTCAGCACAATAACAATTATCCGAAATGAGTTTTATGCGTAACATTATATTAGGACAATCAATTATTATGCGACCCAATATAGACTCCAAAATGGTAATTCTGGTTTAAAAAATAACAGTACATTTCGACATTTTTGCCAACGCTCCACAGTAAACCAGTAAAGCCACATAACTCTCACTAATGGAGTAACTAGTACCATTAACGTATAATACATCTGCGTATGTGTGTTTATATCCTTTTATGTATATTTACCTCACGCTTGTACAGTCAGCAATACTATTCGCTTAGCACCCCTTAGGTGGGTTACAATCATCTGCAGCTAACTGTATACCCTCCAGGATATTTATTTATTTTAAACTATATTGCAAAAAATAATTACGAAATATAAAAGGCGGAGTTCATGTCTAAAGGTATTCTCTACCAGTCAACCACTGGGCCAAACTTATATTTGGAAAAAAATGTTGCAAATACTTAATTAGTCTAATACTAATGTTTATTTAATTTAATTCTAATGTTAAACTACTAATATGTATAATATAAGTACATGTGTGTGTATATTAATATATGTATGTGTAATGTATGTAATGTCACTTCGCTTTTTTTTACACTCATCTCGATTGCCCCAGCTGTCCCTAGTCCCTGCTAATATTAAAGTAACTCTGTCTGTCTGTAACCTCATCACATTTAAACCGTGGATTTATATGGCATTCAGTATGGAGATAGATTGAGTCACGGACATATTCGAAAAACTAGTGTTTATCACGGTTATCATTATTCTACGCAGACGCATTCGCGGGCAGAATCTAGTAACTCAATAATTTAATAATGTGATCCTGATCAGTGAACCCCGGCTCGTACCAATGAGTTTTTCGGAACTTAAGTACGAAATATCATTTGATATTTACTAGTCGCTTTTCGGTGAAGGAAAACATCGTGAGGAAACCGGACTAATCCCAATATGGGCCTAGTTTACCCTCTAGGTTGGAAGGTCAGATGGCAGTCGCTTTCGTAAAAACTAGTGCCCACGCCAATTACTGGGATTAGTTGCCAAGCGGACCCCAGGCTCCCATGAGCCGTGGCAAAATGCCGGGACAACGCGAGGAAGATGATCCTGATCAGTCAATTTTTTTTATTTACCTTAATTACCCCAGCCAGTTATTTATTATATTTATAATTAGCAGTATATTTCAAAGCGTTATTCTCATCCAAATAATGTGATCAGTCAATCATCTTTTTTATTTCACTCAATTACCCCAGCCAGTTATTTATTATATTTATAATTAGTAGTATATCTCAGAGCGTTTTTCTCATCCAAAAAAGGACGTAATGTTAACTTTACCAGTATTTACAGGACAATAAAGCACTCGCAGCCATAACTCTTGCAAATGGTGGAACTTCGGACGTTAACATTCCATCCTAACGAGTCTAACGACCACCCTTAACCATGTGACGATTACTGAATGTTTTAATTGTCTAAACTAATTTATTTGGAAGTTTTTGTAGTTGACAGTTTAAACAAAAGTGTTTTGCTTGGCAACACGATACCTAAAGCAAAATTAAATCCATTACGGAATTGTATACTTAAGTAACTGGCAAACCCAATTTGTCAGTTAATAATAATAAAAACTATACGTATCCCTTATTTTTGGGTGTTAGTACTAGCGTAAGACAAAGACAGTATAATTCTCTAGCTATGTTTGAAATGAGACAGTTCCTGAGCAAAATATATGATTTTTTTTATAAATTTAAAACAATAAAATGTAAAATTACTGAGTGTCAGCTTTCACCTGCATTACTGTATGAAGCTAAAATGAAAACCTTTCAAACAGATTTGAACCAAATCTTGTCTTTAACGTTATTTGAATACAAACTTGTTAGTAATAAAGTTTAATCACCCAATCGTTGTAATCGAAGGCAAAACCTGATTGAGGCGACCCCACATTAAGAATAATTATCTCAAAACAAGAAAGACTTAAGTCAAAAACAATTTCTTACCAAATCCGTTGTTATGGATAAAATTATACACGAAATAAAAACATATTTAACCCAAAAATGGCACCGTGATCGTTGTTTTCACACAAAATTGTCATTTATTAGCGTGTGTTCACGAATTTCTTTTAAATAATGTTTTGAGTCCCTTTTCCAGTTAATACCAGCAGTTATTTCATTTTTATGTATGTAATGACATTGATAATACCTGTTATAGAGGTAAACATAAAGAAAGGATACAATCGTGTAGTTAGTAAATATATTTGCACTTACTAAGTTTTGTACAATAATACATTACATTATATACATATTTACAGTAATTATTAATTAATATTAATGCAATGCACTTCTTTCTCAATTCAAAGTAAAATAAATAAATAATTTCTGAAATTTCTTTAAAATCTGCAATCATTTAAGTACCTATATTGTATACATTTATCTACGAGTAAATAAGTAGTTAAAAAATGGCATTACGCAAAAATGTTAATTAGCAAGTTACTACCCTTTGCCGCCGCCTTAATGGGCCTGATGGATTTATTCCGGGGATTAATAAATTATCTGTCTCGTTTGTATACAGTCAACAAAAACAGTACACTAGGCGACAATAATAGGCCTCTGTTATAATCTTAATTTAAAATCAACCCTTTTCATTTCATAGATAATTGAAAAACTATACGTATGAACAATTTTGTTTTTCAGAAAATATTTGGCAGATAATATCAGGGAGCGCCATAAGCCTTCAGTAAGAAGTGCATATACCTACTTGGAAAAATTCGACCTATGCCGCTGTGGCCCGGTGGCCGAGTGGCACAGGCACCTGCCGCTGCCGCGATAACAGTGGACGCTGGTTCGATTTCAGCCTGACGCACTGAAGGCCTGGGTCACTTTTTCTTAGTATATGACATTTATTTCAGTTTATAATTGAAAAACTATCGCACTAGAGTCAGACTAAGCTAATTCTGCGCTGACTTTCCAGTGAGAAAGTCTATTTTGTTTATTTATTTATTAAATCCTCATAGGGCCCATAGTATACCATACAACATTTTCCTATTTTTAATTAAAAGTATTAACACTATGCTGCAGGTATAGTAAATTGGGTTGAATTTCTTTTGTTTGCGGAAGAAATGAAACAATACAAATGCTAAATTAAGTGACGTTTCTTCAACCAGAAATGTCACTAATGACACTGACATATCGTGTTAATAATAAATGCAGTTCAAATTCATACCCTGTAATTACTACCAGAAGCCTCTTTTAGTCAGATAAAAAAATCAACATAATATCCTTTATTATAGGTACCTACCTACTTGTCTAGTAATAATATGATTGATTTATTATTCAACACATATTATAGAATAAATAATCAGAAATAACTCATCACATCAGCATCATTGCTCACCTGTCGACATCATCACTCCAAATGTCAATTTAGTAAAATATAAATTTAAATATAATCAGACTTATGCGGTTTTGCGGTCTGGACGCGTTCTTTAATGTCGTGTGATGAGTGTTTTGCTCATTTTGCTACGTTTTACAGTGTAGTAGTAGTAGTAAAACATTTTATTGTACAACAATCAAAACAAAACAGGAAAAATAACATTCGTCATTAGTACACTTATCCCTTTAAGGGATCTCCTCCAGTGCAGTGTAGTGGGCAGTGTTTGGCTTATTTAGAATATATAGGTATATATGGGTCATGCCTGAACTAAATGATTATTTATTTATTTAATTTTTGTATTAGAAAAAAAATCTTACGTTTGTGTAAGAAATTACAAAAAAAATAGTTTCTTACGCATTTATTTCATAACAGAATCAAATAGAATATTTATATATAAGTACCTACTGCTCTGGCCTTGTTGTTAGTGACGCTGCCTATGAATTCTTCTAATATGGTCCCGGGTTCGATCCCGGTTGGAGGCCTAAATACTCAGTTTCAGTCATCGCGCCAACCATGTTAAAATGGGCATTTATTCGTGTGATGAGCACAGATACTCGTACCTATTTGTCCCTGAGTCATGGGTGTTTTCTATGTCATTAAGTATTTGTACCTATATTATAATTATGTATTGTTGTCTGAGTACCCAAAATACGAGTACAAGCCTTCTTGAGCTTATTATGCGTGGGGCTTAGTCAATTTGTGTAAGGACTAAGGATGCTATAATATTTATTTTATGCCAATATTAGGCATGGTTTTACGTCTTTCGCATGCCTTCGTATTTCTTTCAATGTAACAGAAAAGTAAGTATTCCTGTAAGAATTCTACCCTCTTTCACACCAAAACACCCCAAAAGGTACAAATGCCACCCCATCACATTTACCTACCAAATTATACCCCCGGAAACTACCCTTGGAAAATCAGAAAAAATCAATTCCTAACAAATGGTTACCCTACAACATAACACCATATCAACCCAAACAAATATGAACCATAAAGTACTAGTTTAAGGTTCAATTCAGATTGGAACAATCTTGAAGTGGGCTTGGTATGTAGCAAAGTTGGTTTTGCTGTGAGTTTAGAGGAATATGGACTTTATCTGTAAAAGGATAGGGTGGTTGGGAATGTATGGTGTAAGTTGGTAGAGTCGAGGCGTAAGGATGTGTATTGAATATCTAATAGAGTGACTTGGATGGATGAAACATATTTAGAGGAGTTTTTTGATGCGGTATAGTTAATTCACAAAGACCTACATTTTTCAAATTTTAAAAATTAGTTCTCTCGCCAGTCGCTTTAGCCGTGGTTGAGCAGGTCTTCTTTCTTCAGAAAAATGTATAGTTAGTCAAGCAAACCTTAATTGTCAGTAGAAAAAGACGGCAAATTTGAAAAATAGTAGGTTAGTAACACTACGTTTGAATTGTTCGAAAATCGCGTGTCATTTATATCTTATCTGTGAAACTGTTTTGTTTACATTTTATCCTTGTTCGATGTACATTGCTGCTTTTTGTTCATTTCTTAGGGATACCATACCTACTTTAGTTTGCTTTACATTGTTACTGACATATCCAGCATGACAAACGATATTCAAAACTTTTTTAATGTACGCAGAAAAGACGGTGGTCCCGAACGTTTTTGTCGCAACCACCGCATCCATTGCTTCCAACATGCACGTGTTAAAACAATCACTTTGTAGCCGAAAGTGCCTGTAATCTTAACATGCCCCAACTTTGCCACCTAAGTTCCGAAACTATCGTACCTACCTATAGATAAACACCAAATAATAGTAGGTATGTATGTGTAAACTTGAAACGAGCTTGTCTATGTATCTAAATATAGGTAGATACCTATTTTTAGATAGGTACATAATACTGTGCAAGTGTTATTTCAAACGTCAAACTTCTATGAAATTATGACATGTTAATAACCCTTGCACAGTCTGTGCTATCAAAATCGTTGCAGAGTTATCTGTTATCTTGATCTAACTCTAAATTTTTAGAATTTTTAGTTTTACCAGGCGTGGCACTCTGCGGTTTCGTCGCGTCGTTACAAGTACCTACAAGTACATGCGGCCCACACCAATTTTGGTGTCTAGCCATAGCAGTTGTCGCGCACCGCTACGGAACGGACGCCTGCTCGCGCTTGCGCCACCTAGCGGTCATATCTGTCGTAATAGACGCGTTTTCTTAGAGTGAATCTTCTGTACCTAGTACTATTATTTAGTCTGCGGTTTTACTTAAGTAATGTCGACGTATCCATCAAGTAGCTACATTGTGGTGGGAAAATAAAGAAATTTGTCCAAAAATCTCAACTTCACAAAATCGTTTAAATTAATCTCGCATAGTCCAATAATTACGTGTAAATATCCTGCATTACTGGTGCTGGGCCACCTAAACCGAAATCAAGTCATTACTGGATACCGGCCGGCAAAAACATTGCCGGCCTGGTGGCCTGCTGGCCTGTTCTTAGTAAACTAGGGGTGGGATGATGTCGAAATTAAAGGTACTTATTGATTTTTGGATTTTTACTTGACTTATGAATCAATCACTACATAGTATAAAACAAAGTCGCTTCCCGCTGTCTGTCTGTCCCTATGTATGCTTAGATCTTTAAAACTACGCAACGGATTTTGGTGCGTTTTTTTTAATAGATAGAGTGATTCAAGAAGAAGGTTTATGTATAATTTGTTAAAACGTGCGAAGCCGGGGCGGGTCGCTAGTATATAATAAAGAGAGGACGAGTGCTTTTGACATCGAGATGCCAAATGGCATTTTCAAGCAGCTATTTTTTTCCAAAAGCCATCTGACATCCGATATCGGACAATGTGAAAACGCTCTTAAGTCTTACCATCCATGTTACACTATAAAGACCTGACGTTTATGTCAAGAATTGAACCCAAGACCTTGTTAATTAGCGATTAGTTTAACTAATTGCCCATTAGTGTTTAGTGAAGCGTGGAGTTTACACTTGGTTTAGTTGTGTCCTAACACATTAGCGCTTTCGACGCTGTTGGATAAATTACGAGTGGAAATCACTTTGTTGCGACATGTTAGGCCGGCAAAGTTGTTACATACACACATTACTTACATTACCTACCTGAAAAGTAAGAAAGTTTCGGTACAGCGCCACCTATCGCGAAATTCGTTCACTAAGTTAAACAAAGCTTGCCACAACACAATCAAGTACGTATCTCGTGACTATTTGCAGTAAAGTATTATTATGATATTATAAAGGTTTTTTAAACTTAATTACGACTGTTATCATGATAATTAGTTTCCAAGATCGGCATTAATTTCCTCATTATTTTATTTATTTACTGTAAATGTTTGTTTTATGTTAAATCGATGTGCAATGATAAGAAATAAAATCATTGGGTAAGTATTATTTATATTTCCGAGTATGGAGTAGTTTTGTACTTATCCAGAAACTACCTGCCTAAAGGATGACTCACACCTGTAGACACGTGTAGACCGGGCCGGGCCTGGGCCGGAGCTACAGGCGCTTCGTTTTCTATGGAAAGCACCACGTGATCACCGATCAGCCGTCATAGAAAATGACATGTCACACTTGCCTGATTTATAGATGACAGACTGATGTATAGCCTCAAACCTTAATTTAAAGCGTGATTCGAACTTTAAGATACGTCAAATATTTGCCAAAGTTACGATATGGATCGGATATGTCAGTGTCCAAAGTTTAAGTTTATCACGAATAAAATGACTCTGATTCTGATCTGATCTGATCTGATCTGATGAATGATCACTTGATTCTGATTCTGATTGATTCAAAGTGACTTTTTTGTTTGAGTCTAACTATATCCAATCCATATCGTATCTTTAACCTTTTCCACGCCGTGTCAAACACAAAAGCTGTCACTCAGACGCCACATCATTGAAGTGTCAAAACTGAAGTTGAACTTTATGTATATGCACGTAGGTCGATGTTGTTCTGTGGTCTGTGACCGATTAATCGGTCTTTGGCGTTGAACCTACGGTGCGGATATATCGGTCATTGGCATCCAAAAGGTTAACAGTTAACACATATTTGACGTATCTTAAAGTTCGAATCACGCCTTAAATTAAGGTTTGAGCCAGTGGTCATTGTTTCAAGAAAAATGATTACAGCGCGAGGCAGGATTTTAACCATGAAACAGCGCCATCTATCGTGAAATTTGTTCACTAAATTAAACTTAACTTCATAAACACGATGAAGATGTTTTAATCTCGTGATTATCAGCATTACAATTTTTCTGCCTATCGTTAGAATATTAAATGGGGCATTATCTATGAAAAGGGACCTTACTGTCGATGGCGCTTACGCCGCACAGCGTCGCGCGGCATTGTATTTATATCGGAGCATCGTTAATAATGGCGTAAGCGCCACCGACAATAAGGTCCCTTTTCATAAATAACATCACAAATAGGAATTTACACTTAATTAAGGATGTTATCGTGTTATCCTGGTAATTAGGTTTCCTCGATATCATGATTACTTTGAGTGATGGGCCTTAATTTATTCATAAATATCTGGGTGACCGAGCTTCGCTCGGAAAACATATAAAAACTCGAAAATACGCGGTTTCCCAGAGATAAGACATAGCGAGATCGATTTTTAGCCCCCGAAAACCCCCGTATAGCAAATTTCATCGAAATCGTTAGAGCCGTTTCCGAGATCCCCGAAATATATATATATATATATATAAATAAATAAATAAACAAGAATTGCTCGTTTAAAGGTATTAGATAGATAGATAGATAGATTCCGTAGGTACACGGCGGGAAGAAGTTGATAACTCGCGGAAAAAAATGGAAGAAATTTGAACCTTATGCTATTTCATTTTAAGTTCAAATTTCTTCAATAAAATATCTCGAGTTATCAACTTCTTCCCGCCGTGTACGGAATTATTGACAAGTTGAATGTTTGCTTGCATGTTAAATTGGCAATAAGTGCTTAATAAGATTTTTACGAGCGACATTTCCTGGGCATAAGTTTCGATTTCTAATGTATGAAGAATAGATCTATTTACCTATTATGAAAACACGGGGAAATCGCCAGAGTCCGTGAGCCATTAGACAATAATTGTCATCTTGGCTAGCCCCCAGGTTACAATCGTTCGAAGCTGACTCCAACCGGCATCGGCACACATTAAATTTATTTCGGGTCTCTATTGTTTCCCAAAAAGTTTTAAGTCATAATTGTTTGCCCGCATTTTCATTAGTCATAATTCATTTGGTTCAGAAACGCGTCACTTTTCAGGATTGCCATAAATCAAACCTAACCTATCTATAGGATAACCTTACGAAAATCCTGAAAAGTTAATGGTTTCAGTTTTATGACTAATGATAATATGACAAACAATGCATTATGACTTAAAACTGAATGAATCATTGTTTTTTTTTTGGATATTTGAATTGTGTTGATTATTTTTATATTGGTTTAATTTTACTTTAATTGATAAATTAGAATGAATTGTAATTGACGTAATTATAAGTATTAATTACCTTTATGACATGTAAAGTTTGTAATTTTAAAAGGAATATGAATATGAATGGGAAACAAAAATAACTTAAATAACCCCATTTGTTTTAAATCAGTTTACCAGCTTAGTTTCTTAGATACTCAATCATTGTTCTTGTGTTGTGAATGACTATATTTCCATTAATTCTATATTAATGTTAATATAATCAAACAAATCATCAATATTGAGCAATTAACCTGTTGTCTGCTCGATATATTATTATATTGTCTGTTTTTTGCTTTAATGTCATACTTAAGGCCTGAGAATTGCTCTGATAAAACAATTGTCTAACGATGTGAAGAATCGAATATGAAATCATCACTTGAGTTCACTTTCAGTGGGAAGACTAACAGACACAAAGTGATAAGTGTTGTACGGTGATTATTACACATTATACAGATGTGGTGCATAATTATTTTCCATCGTAAACGAGTGCTATTTCATTCAGTTTCGAAACAAATAGCACCTACTGAGGTTGACTGAAGTGGCATGATAAATACGAATGTTTACGTGAAAATACGATGGAAAACAATTATGCACCACACCTGTACGGGTGATTCAACTTTTTTATGGACATTTAGTCATTATCATAAACTGTGTTTTTAGTGTAAGTACCGCACAACCTTTGTTCGCGGTACACTTATGGGATCACATCGGTCTTGCAAATCAGATAAATGTGTTTTTTAATGAGAAAGAGAGATTTGATTTTCAAACGCAGCTTAAGAATTTACAATGTGGTTGGCAACCTTAACAAAGATATATACTTACATGATAAAAGCGTTCAGAAACCAAGTCTATAATTAAGTTATACATATTATCACCCATCCGCAAGACTATGGTAACTCTTCAAGGATTAAAAACAGCATGGGGTCCGCTCGGTGGCCTAGTCCCAAGAATTGTTTTATCGACAAGGTATATCGTTTTATCGAGCAGCGCAGCCCTAATTCGTTTTAACCAATTGACGCTGTTGCGGGAAGTACATTAATTAGTGAATTCGTGCGAGTACTGTCGTGGACGCAAGTGTTAACTTTGTTTTATCTGATTTTTATTGAGGCTTTGGACACTCTAGGTGAACATGTCAGCCTCATAGGTAAAGATAAGATAAAAGATAAAATATAGTTCATTCAAGTAGGCATATTACAATGCGCTTATGAACGTCAAATAAAGCTACACCGGTTCCAGTTGCTTTCATTCATAGTTAGTACTCAAGGTAGTGTTAACTTGACTAGCTTACTAACGCTACGAGGGTTGTTTGAGAAGTAACTTGGTTTCATATCAAAAAATAATAATATTGCAAATGTATTTATTTTATTTCTCTACGTAATCCCTCCGAAGTTCTACGCACTTGTCCCAACGAGTCTGCAACTTCTCTATGCCTTCACGGAAGTGCGTTTCTTCAAGGGCCTCGAAATACGCATTGACCTCCATTGATATAACCTCCTCATCGGACTTAAAATTTCGCCCTAAGAGAAATGTTTTCAGTTTCGGGAAGAGGTGATAGTCCGACGAAGCCAAATCTGGTGAATAAGTAGGGTGTGGAAGAAGTTCCAATCGTAACTCCGACAATTTTTGTGCAGCGACACGACTTGAATGCACCGGAGCGTAGTCATGGTGAAAAATCATATTATTTTTTGCCAAACCTGGACGTTTTTCAGCTATTGCCGCCTGTAACTGATCCAAAAGTGATGCGTAGTATGCTCCAGTTATAGTTTTTCCCTTTGCCAGGTAGTCAATTAAAAGTATCCCTTTGCGTCCTAAAACACAGACGCCATCACCTTTCCAGCAGACGGAATGCATATGGCTTTCTTTGGAGTTGGCTCACCATGACCAGCGCATTGTTTCGACTGATGTTTCGTCTCCGGGATGTAGTGATGGATCCAGGTTCCATCCATAGTAACAAAACGGTGAATAAAATCTGTTGGATTTTTTTTAAACACCTGCAAATCTTCATCAGATGTTCACATGCGAATACGCATTTGTTCTGGAGTCAGTAATCGCGGCACTTACCTTACACAAAGCTTTTTCTTGTGCAAATCGTCGTGTAAAATAAAATGCACCCGCTCAGAAGAGATGTTTGTGGCTTCAGCTAATTCGCGTATTTTCAATCTTCGGTCGGCTAAAACTAAATCATGGATTTTATCGATGATTTCGGGTAAAAGTGCTGTTTTCGGGACTCCAGGGCGAGGTGCATCTTTAATGCATGTCCTGCCTCGCTTAAACTCATTTACGCAAAGTCAAATCGTTCCTTAGGAAGGACACGAACTACCCAACGTAGGTAAAATCCTTTTATGGATTTGTTTCACAGTTTTGCCTTCCAAAAAAAGAACTGAAGAACTCCACGAATTCCAATTTTCTCCATTTTCCCGCGTAACTCAGACCAGTTTTGTTTGAACTACTGTCAAATGTCAAATTCCTGCCAAAAATGACATGACGCCACATATTAAATATGTTTAATTACTAAACTAAATCAATACATACAGAGTTGACGCCAACGCCATTTATACGTAGGCGAAACAAGTTACTTCTCAAATTACCCTCGTATTTCTTTTAATAAGAACTTCTGAACATGCTAGGATAGTTGATGTTTGTTCTGATGGTATTGCCGTGGCTTAAAAATTTAATTGTGCCAATTTAAACTCTACTTCCAAACAATTTCAGAAATAACAAAAGACTAATTATTTTTAAAACCCCCGTATTTATAAAACTATACGGTCCTGATTTAGTTAAATTATGTTTTATCCCTTTCTTACAAATATGTCACGGAATACAATTTTCAATTTGGCAGATTCGTAACAGTTAAGCCGGCCTAGCCACGTGACAACCGCTGCTTGCGCTAAAACAACGAAACGCTTTGTGTTCTCCATCACTCTTCCATATTAGTGCAACAGTGACAGTTGCATTTCGTTCGCTACGGAGCGTATGCGATTGACATGTTGGCTACGCGGCCAGGCGGGTTAGCCAAGGTGACAATCGCTTGCGCTACAACAACGAAACGCTTGGTGTTCTCCATCACTCTTCCATATTAGTGCAACAGTGACAGTTGCATTTCGTTCGCTACGGAGCGTATGCGATTGGCATGTTGGCTACGCGGCCAGGCGGGTTAGCCAAGGTGACAATCGCTTGCGCTACAACAACGAAACGCTTTGTGTTCTCCATCACTCTTCCATATTAGTGCAACAGTGACAGTTGCATTTCGTTCGCTACGGAGCGTATGCGATTGGCATGTTGGCTACGCGGCCAGGCGGGTTAGCCAAGGTGACAATCGCTTGCGCTACAACAACGAAACGCTTGGTGTTCTCCATCACTCTTCCATATTAGTGTGACAGTGACAGTTGTGTTTCGCTCGCTACGTAGTGTTAGCGATTGGCATGTACAGTTGTCTACGGGGCCTGACCGCGTAGACAAGATGCCAATCGCTTCGTTGGCACAAAGCGATTCGTTGTCGTAGCGATAGCGATTGTCACCTTAACACTGTCTCTCGCGACTGTACTCAGTTTTTGCCGTCCAACCGGCAGCAACGTCGGGCATCCACAGTTCCCAAATCGCATAAAATCGAACACCTTCCGCCCAGGCTACAATGTCTCTTTTAAAGCATATAAATAAATATATTGGCATTTTCACTTAAAAGTGTACCATTTACTTTTTTCGAAAATCCATCAACTTTTGGGTTATTTCTCCTCAATCACGAGGACTATCGATTTAAAAAGAAAAAAGCGGCCAAGTGCGAGTCGGACTCGCCCATGAAGGGTTCCGTATTTAGGCGATTTATGACGTATAAAAAAAAACTACTTACTAGATCTCGTTCAAACCAATTTTCGGTGGAAGTTTACATGGTAATGTACATCATATATTTTTTTTAGTTTTATCATTCTGTTATTTTAGAAGTTACGGGGGGGAGGGGGGGGGACACACATTTTACCACTTTGGAAGTGTCTCTCGCGCAAACTATTCAGTTTAGAAAAAAATGATATTAGAAACCTCAATATCATTTTTGAAGACCTATCCATAGATACCCCACACGTATGGGTTTGATGAAAAAAAAAATTTTGAGTTTCAGTTCGAAGTATGGGGAACCCCAAAAATTTATTGTTTTTTTTCTATTTTTGTGTGAAAATCTTAATGCGGTTCACAGAATACATCTACTTACCAAGTTTCAACAGTATAGTTTCGGAGAAAAGTGGCTGTGACATACGGACGGACAGACAGACGGACAGACAGACAGACAGACAGACAGACAGACAGACAGACAGACATGACGAATCTATAAGGGTTCCGTTTTTTGCCATTTGGCTACGGAACCCTAAAAACATGTGTCCCAAAAAAACCTGTTTTGTAACGCATTTTCACAAACATTTTGTAAGGACCGTTACAAAACTGACACCCACTTTTTTTTCTTTGTCCCACCTACCTACTCGTGATTCTAAGTTATAACACTTATAACTTAAAAGTTGATGGTTTAAAAAAAATGTACCTAATTGGTACCATTTTTTCTGAAAACACCCATATAACCCGCATAAGAGTCACATGAACTGGTCGCTAAAAAGCCGCTCTCATACAATCAAAATTACGCTCTCATTTTAAAATGACATGCTTTAATTAAACATTTAGGTATGTATATAACTAATACCTATCTATGGCTGATACCTGCTAGTTTTCGTGCTAACTATTGTTAACAAAGAAAATGATCAAAATAGAGCATGTTATTTTCAGTCGTGGTACTCGTGGTATCAACCAATAGCATTGTTCCAGTATTTTTTAAGAAAAATGACATTTTTTGAAAAAAGAAAACGGTACCTAATGATCATGAGGTCCTACTGAATGGTTAAGAACATATTGTGTTATCATTATTGTTATTTTTTCTAACAAGTATAAAAGTGCGACATCGACACACGGCAGCGGCACCATAGCCGATAAAAAAGTAACATAGGTAGTAAAAATTACTAACTCAAGCATTTTTCAAAAAATACGTAATTGATATAAAACGAGGTTAAAAGCTACCCACACCCATAAGATAAACCAAAGAATATTAAGTATTAGGTAGTATTAGGTATACTTATATTAAGTCGATAGTTGCATCGAGCTCGTAAATCGATATAATCGCGATTATGGCCGTCGATTATCATCGGAAAACGATATGCTTGTAAAAAATAATCGATTTACATAACAAGTTTGGTTAAAAGTGAAAAAAAAGTTTAACTTTGCAACTAGGTATGTTATGATCGAACGCAATTCGACATTATTTGTTATTGCTCGTGACATTTCTAACCTATTGACACGGACGGTTTGACAAAATATGGACGCTTTGAAGTTTCTAATGAATTACTTTAGTAGTAACAATTTATTAAACAAACAGCAGTACGCCTACCAGCCCGGGCGATCAATAGCTGACGCAGCGCGCGACGTCAAGTCGCGCGTGCTGACGCACCTCGAGGGCGGGCGACAGGTCGCAGCGATATTCTGCGACTTGTCGCGCGCCTTCGAGATGATCGACCACTCCTTGCTCCTGGAAAAACTTTCGCGTTACGGCGTAAATGGATCTTTCTTACGCACTATAGGTTCGTTTTTAAAAAGAAGAAAGCAGAGTACGCATCTCTTAACGTCAAAGAGTAACCTGGAGCTGATAGGCGATTCTGCTGTCCCCCAAGGTTCGTCAATGGGTAATTGCCTGTTTTTAGTTCTAGTTAACGATGTCTCGACCGCCTGTTCGGAAATTGAATTCGTGACATTTGCGGATGACACGTGCCTACTAGTGAGCGCCGATAACTTTGAAATTTTGAAATCAAAGGTAAATAAGTCAATGTACCAGATATCCCAGTGGTTTACCGCGAATGGTATGATGTTAAACATAGAAAAAAACCAACATAATGCATTTTCAACTTAGGCACCACAATAATAATCAATTTGACATCATGCTAAACAATACCAGGGTACCTCAAATTTACAGGGCAAAATATTTAGGCTTCACTATCGATTCCGGACTAACATGGTCCCCTCACATCGACCTCTTATGTGAAAAGTTATCGTCAGCATGCTATGCGCTCTCGAGACTTGCTCCGAGTTTGTCATTCAAAAATGTTAAAAAGGCATACTATGGATATTTCCATGCCTTACTAATCCAAGGTGTCGATTTGTGGGCCACCGCGGCCGATCGCGACAGGGCTTTTAGGATGCAGAAACGAGCTGTTAGAATTATAATGAGAAAGGCATACGACTGTCCCGCTAAGGATCTTTTTAGGGAGTCGAAGATTATCACCCTGCCTGGCGCATACATACTTAACGCCTGCAAATATGTGAGAGCAAACCTGAACACATACACCACTCATTCCAGTACCCGTCGAAGTAATGTTCTGGTCGTGCCGCGTTGCAGATTCGCAAAAACTCGAGGGTCGCTCGGTGTCACGGGTGCAAGATTATATAACTCACTACCTATGGAGATTAAATTAGTACAAAGCGATGTTGTTTTTGCAAATCGCCTAAAAACATTATTAACAAGCCTCGCTTGCTATACCATTGACGAATTTGTCGAGGTGTGTAGTGACCCAAATATTTAAATTTAAGTTACGAACCTTATTGTCAAACCTGCTTAGAAAATAATGCAATGCATGCAGAAGTAATTTAGTACCTATCTACGTGTTAAATACTTATCTACCTAAGATCTAGTGTATAAATTGTTTATGTACCTTATCTGACATGTAAAACATTATGTTTTATGAATAAATAATCAATCAATCAATCAATCAATCAAAATTCTAATTTCTCTCTGTTGGGTTTTTATACTAAGTAGCATCAATGATTTATAACTCAAGATAGGTCACGGGCGTTCCAAAATTGAAGCGCTTACCTTGTGACAAATTGGACAAGTTGCCTTTAGTCGCGGCTGGACAAACAAGATGTGTGCACGTGCTAACGAGCTCCCGCACACCGAAAGAGAAAGAGACGACCTTATGTTTAACAACGAGTGTGACAAAGTTAGATGGAATGAGAAAATTAATCAAAAATAACACATTTCTTCGTAGGCACCGAAATAAATATGGAAGTATTTTTTGTGCTCCTCAAGTATGAGTATAATCTATGGTTATATAATATCATTGAGTAGCATAGGATAAGAAAAAGACAGTATGATTGTATCTACTGTTCCACTAACAAGCGACTCTTGACAAACTATATTTAATTTATAAAATGTAACTTAAGTAGGTAGGTACCTATTTATAAATATTGTCCTGAATAAGAGAGCTTCATAAGTATTGTCCTTAATAAGTAAGTAACGGTAGCTAACAAGACCATAAGTCGATGAAAACCGACAAAGCGTCACTTTTCATCGGAAACTATAAATTGCCGCAAAAACATAAAACCTCCTAGTTAGTACAACCACATACTCGTTAGCGTAACTCGGTCAAAACACCACAATTCATTATTTAATTACTATAGTTCCACAAAATGCAACGCTAAATACGCGCGTCACGAAAAAAAGGAAAAATTAACTAGCAACACTGAACGCTGCCGCGGTACGCACACCTTTTTTGCCACTGGCAACTGGGCGTGCCGCCATTACGTTACCAAGATGGCGGCGAAGAAAAAAAATGATAATCGCGCGAAATAATTGCTCCTAAATTGTTTCATTACTTCACCTGCCTTAAATTGCCGTCGATAAATTTTAGGACATTCGATTTTTAATTTTATTTTAACGGTATAAAAGCTATGCAGTTGTTGATGAAGCGTTTATGTAAGTTTGTGAGCGTGTAAGGGAATAAGGCAAGTGTCATTGTGTGAATGGAACGCTCTTTATTAGGCTTTTAACTTTGAGTACATTAAGATAAGGTCCATAATTGATTGAAGGTGATTGGAAAGTGTGAATAAATATTGCAATATTCGCTGCAAAATAACCAGTAATTATGTTGTCAATTCGCATTTTTATTTTTAAATGGACGCGTTTCAGTAGACGGGTCTCGACGCGGTTTTATTAAAAATAAAAACAAGTTCTTTATGATATAATTGGTCTTGTTACCGTAGGCCTTTTCAATTTCATGATGTCATTAAATTTTCTTTTTACGAATTCAATTTATAAGCGGCATGTACTTAAACAATTTGGTTGTAATTATTAAAAAAAACTACAATGACACAGTTTAAAAGGTGCAAGATTAACAGGAAAAAAAGAAGTTAATTGTATTGATTCAGTCACATTGTTTTTAAAACGAGCCATAGGCAATATGGTATGCTTTCTTGGAATTGAGTCTACGTGATTAAAAAAACAACAACAAGTGTATGACTGTTACCTACTGGCGGCAAAATACTCAGAAATTGAAGTAGGTATTACCTACCACTTAATTCAACCTTTTGATCTTTTTTCGGCTTACGAAATATAAAAGTGATAGGTAATATTTATATTGACATAAATATTTTACTCATAAGAGAAAATAATGAATACCTACATGTACTATGAAAAAACATTTAAGCGGGGCTACTTGGGACAACCGGGGCTAATAGGAACTATAAAAGACCATATTAAGTTTTTAGATTTAACATTTTATAGTAGGACCGGAAATATTGTATAATGCTAAAATAGCAGCACTTTAGGAGAAAATTCTCCAATGTTAGACATTCTTTTTCCAATCATCTTCCTCGCGTTGTCCCGGCATTTTGCCACGGCTCATGGGAGTCTGGGTCCGCTTGGCAACGAATCCCAGTAATTGGCGTGGGCACTAGTTTTTACGAAAGCGACTGCCATCTGACCTTCCAACCAGAGGGTAAGGGCGTTTTTTTTTTGTTGCCCCTAAATTTTTTTTTCAATTTTGGGATTTTTTATGTTATTTCTACTCAGAATCACGAGCTCTTTCTATCCTAATAGGAGAAAAAAAGTGTACAAAAAAAACATCCGTAAACTAGGCCCGTATTGGGATTAGTCCGGTTTCCTCACGATGTTTTCCTTCACCGAAAAGCGACTGGTAAATATCAAATGATATTTCGTACACAAGTTCCGAAAAACTCATTGGTACGAGCCGGGGTTCGAACCCGCGACCTCCGGATTGCAAGTCGCACGCTCTTACCGCTAGGCCACCAGCGCTTGAGCGTTAGACATTATTTTTCCAATTACTGACATAAATGGAACCTTAAGACGAAACAGGAGCTGAGATTTACATATTTTAGGTAAATATACCCATCTCGCTAACCGAAGCGGCTCCTAAAACTAGTGCGATAAGGACAAGGCGAAAACTCCTGCGTAAAAATCTCAAAAATAGAGGTTTCGTACTCGACTGTTTCCTCCTCCAAATCTTAACCAATCGTAACCAAATTTGGAAATCTAAATGATTATGATATTATCTGTGTCGGACCGTTTTGCTTTTTCGGATAATTGATATCAGTTTTGAATACCATGCCTCTCATTGCGGCATAGTCAATTAGGCCATTTTGGCTATTTTTGAAGGGCTCTAGCGCCTTAAAAAACAAAAATATCAAAAAAAGCAAAACGGTCCGACACAGATATTGACAATATTAATCCGTGTTGTAAAAATCATTGCTCTAGCCTCAAAAGTCAAAACCCACGGAGGAAACAGTCGAGTACGTTTGTATGGAGAAATGACCACTCCTGTTGGCTCTTAATGCTACAGTAGACAACCCGGGATATGATTTTGAAAGGCCTAAGCAGCCCCGAGGAATCTAAATCACCCCACGTAACGTTAGTAACCCTATCTTTTTCTCGTATGTCACAGTCATTAAAAACACACTAATAATGGATCATATTGGAAGAAAATACACAGCATTAAGTCCCTGACAAATTAGCCCGCCAAGTATAAACAAAACTCGAGATAATTTTGACAGAATGTCAAAAGCTGTCATTTAAAACAAATAGAACAATGACAATGACAACAATAGGCGGTGAGGCAGTCATTGTTTGTCAGTCATCACCGTTTTGACATATGTCAGGACTGTCCCTGTAAAAAAAATATTTAAATATCTTCTCGGTATTTTGCGTTAGGAGGAAATACGCAAATTAATCAGTAGTTGTAGCAGAGACGAGTATTAATATAGACGGTAGTCTCCATAGGAAATTGCGTTTTTTTTTTGACGAACATGACATATGGCAATGACATATCGTTGTATAAAATATGAGCACTAAAACCCCGTCAGTGTGACACCCTCAAGCCAATCTAAGTTCTTAATACAACAATGACGGAGAATTAAAACTACGAATTTGTATTAAAATATCAATCAATCAATCTTTATTTTTGACTAGTCTCTGGTTTCACTTTGTATTGCTTGAAAATCATTGAGTCATTAAAGTTAACTTAAAAAATCCCGACGGAAAAACGGCATAACTCAAAAAACCAAAAATAACCAACAATGCGTAATCCTAACAATTATGCTATTATAATTAGCTTGAAGCCATAAAAAATCAGTTTTATTTTTTCTCTAATTATTTAACAAATTTGCATAAAGATAATGCCTTAATTGCTTAATAAGAATGAACTATAAAATGTTATGTTAATTGTTTATGGCAGAATTTTGGGACCTCCAACGAAGTATGACCAGTACATTTTGTTGTTTTAGTTACGTAGTTGGTATTTATTCATTTGTTTTTGAGCATAATAACCTTCTGGTAGCCTAACTTATACATACACTATTAGGCAACACGTAAAAATGAGATATTGTAAGACAAATAACCTTTTTTTTTATCTCCATAATTATATGATAAATCTCTGTATTTACTCATTTTTTTCTTTTCAGATTTATTTATTATTTATTGTATTATCTTTACAAAATAGGAAAAGACTTATATTAAGAAAAAAATTGAGTAAAGTTGTCAACTATATACATCACCGCCGTTTATGATGCGATAATAAACTTAACTTTATAGCTTATGGAATTTTAAAATGATTCTTGGCATTCAAAAAAAGCTAGACTACATCATGACTCATAAAAAAAGATAAAAATTCAAACGGTCTACTGTTTTATTTATATTTGAGCGTTTTGTGATTATAATGTTTCAGATTATTCTGTTGGTAACAGCTGTTGGCAGTGTTTGAATAAATTGAATCTATTATATTATTCATGAGTGCTGGCTGGTGTTAGAATACTGGTGTACAGATGTGTATGTGTCAGTGCGTTTAAAATAGGACTTTAGGACGTTTGACGCTTATGATGATGTTGTATAACACTGCAATAAAAAGGCAACGAAACTGAGCATTTGACAAAAAGTGTCTTCCTTTGTATAAAAGTATATACCGGTCTAGCGTGTCATCCATTATTCTCTGTGATATTAGAACAAATTATACATCATTCTAAAAAGCAATCTGCCGATTAAATCACTCATATGCAACCATTTCGGTTTCATAACGCAATAAACGGCGCCATGATAGGCCGCAAGAATCCGAAATGCGGGCGTAACTCACGAATATTTGACTTCACTATTATGCTTTATTAACCACATTATAATGTTTAAGTATGCTTTATCGGCTTTTACCAGTTAACGTTTGTGTTAACATTTGTTAAGAGGAAAGGGGAGAGCCGCTTCTCCAAACAAACGTAGTCCCCATTTTCCTCTCTGGATATCGTCATTTTTTTACATAATTTAGTGTTAGTATATTAACCATAGCCAAAGATAATAGAGAGTATAGAGTGTCATGGTTAATTATATAGCCACAGTACATTTACTGCTACAGAAGATTAAAACTTTTAGAACGCCATTTGACTTTGATCCTTATTCTTTCACTGTTCACTGATATATGTTAAATTTGTTAAATATCAAAGAGTAACGCCATCTACTCAACAGTCGGCCAAAGGTAGGCCATCGCTCGGAAAGGTTGCAGCGTCAAAACATGTTCAATAATGTTAATATCCAGAGAGGAAAATGAGGACTACGATTGTATGAAAAGGCGATTTTTACACTTCTCCCACTGTCTTTCATTCTTCCTTTTATGTGTTCAATTAATATCATTAGAAACAGTTTCAGGAACTGGTTTACAATAGAATAACTTTACTGTAGTACCTACCTATATACGTATACGTGTATAAAGGGAATATTTCTTGTTTAGGTTCCTAACTTATAAGAACTATAAGACATAATAACGTCATATAAGACCAAGAAAAATAATAACGGATATTTTCCTAAAACGCGTCGTAAAATTTCAATTATCATAAATACAAGCGCATTCAAATAACTAGAATGATGAATTTGCAAAACCGCAACGCTTTGTGTGTCAAATAACGTTAACCACAAGTACAGGAAAACGCCGTAATAAATGGTTGTTTAAGGTACTTGTTTTACAAGCATGCCTATATGTTTAACTAGATTTAACCTCTGTCTTCTCTTTAATCGTCCCATACAAAACTCATACGTGTATTTCACACCCTCAGAGAAAATACGATAAAAAGCCGTGTCATTATACGGTATGTTTTTGTCCAAGGTATCATGGGGTACCTAAATATTACCCAAAATCATTTCAATTTGCCTGAAAGAATAATAAAATGCAAACATACACTCGAAACGACATTCCATTTCATATAATTGGTTAAATAACAAACATGTCAGTAAACTATGGAATGAACTCGTCTGCGGTATTTCCGTACTGATGCGACCTTCAAACCTTCAAGAAAAGAGCGTACTACCATCTTAAAACTGGCACTTACAACCCTTCTAGTGTTGCGGGTGTCCATGGACGGCGGTAATCGATAACCATCAGGTGATATGTATAAGTTTGTCTCCTATATCATAAAAAAAATTATAGGTGTGACGACATTGTGGTAAAGCAAACATAATGATAATAATCACTTTTCCGTCGGCCTACTGATACCGCTTACTAAACTTGTTTTGCTGACACTTTCGGTGTTAAACCAAAGATCAGAAGCTAATAAACCATATGTTTTTTGTCTCGTTAGCAATTAAACTATTTTCCTAATAAATTATTTCTAGTTAAATGTTGTACCAAAAAACTAGTAAGACATTCGAATCAAATCGAACTAGAAATAATTGAGTACCTAGGTCGGTACCTACCTATATTAATAATTATGTTAACGACCAACGGCTAAATAACTTGTTATAAAACAAACACATAATTAATTATTCATACTTATGTCTGTATATCACTTTACCAGTAATGCATACGTAAAAATAGTTAAACAGTATCTATTATTTCATACTGACCAACTGCCACTATAATTATAAAAGCATGTTGCCAATAAAAAAAAACATAAAATAAACCATCAATTTCATCCTTATTTTTCTAATGAACATCAGTCATCATTCCAAGTTATATGTCAAGCACTCTGTGCAAAACACAAGACCAACATTAATGAAAAAGTAAATTTAAAAAGTTACCTGAACTAGGTCTGTCGCTGTATCTCGTGCAGTACACCCACGCAGGCCACAGAGTAGAGTTTCCTTGGCTATTCGCTTCTGTACTGCCACATGTAGAAGGCGCTCCACTGGATGTTGACGATACTATGGAACTCGCTGAATCAGGCCTCTTAGCCTCAACCGGCTTCGGAATTTCTTTCTCCTTTTGCACTTCCCCGATTTGCGAAACAGTCTGTCTTAAACCACCCAATGGCGGCAATCTGTTGAAGTCCGGCTCTTTAGACTTTAGATAGTCGAAGCTGTATTTCTGGAAGTCGTTCTGCTTCGATAAATCGTAAGGTTTGTAGAGGATGCTGTGGTTAGGCCCGACGGATTTTGGTCCTTCGATTTTGTTCGTTTTTCTTAAAGCTTTCAAACCGAATTCAGGGTGTAGGATGTTGCTAATGGAGAAGTTGATTGGTAAGGTTGGTTGTTGTCTTTGATTCAACTTCGGGTCGAAATCTTGGTTGATGACAGGCTTGACATCTGGCGTTTCGGGTCTGTAGTAGTTCTGGTATTCTTGAGGGCTTGGTGGCGGCGAATTGGGTTGGACCTTGACGATAGTCATTGGTGCGTTGCGTTCGTACCTTGGTTCAATAGTCGTGCAGGTATACTGACTAGGCTGGCAGTAGGACCCCAAGTTCTCCGCATGCGGAGCCGGTACTCTAGCCACCGGCCCCGGACTGTTCGCCTGATTCGGACTGCAGCGGTCTTCGAAAGCCATGATAACTCTATTCAAGTCAATATCACTCAATGTCTTATTATACAGTCAATACACAGCTCACTTTCAACATCGATTTATGCATGTCAGTTTGTAATTCAAATTTGGAACGCGGCTGTCACTTTGACAGATGGGACGTCTGCGCACGACCGCGGCGGCCGACTGACTGAGATGCCGAGGGGACACGCCCCTCAACAAACAAGCTTTTTTTTCACCCTACCCCCTTCGGTTTTGTAGGCGTTATCCGTTTAGGCCCCAACGCTTTCGAATGTGCTACGTCTCTTTTTAACTTAACGGTTTTATTGTGGGGTAACCGAGATGGGTGTAGCAATTGATTTAACGTGATTGTGTATTTAGTGGGCATGGAGGGATTTGTGAATTCTGTTGTAAATTGGCGGTATGGCTCTTTTGCGTTTGTAATGTATCAATATCGTGCTTTGTACTGAATTTCAATTAAAGCCTGACAGAATTATTATATTGATAGGCGGTTGATGAATTATTGAACGTTTTCTTTTTAAATGTCATAGCGTAATTAAGTTGTTTTGGTATTTTTAGATTTTCTTGTGATGAGTTTTTGTTCTTGAAATGTAGGTACGGTTAATGTTTTGCTTTAATGTTTTGTGTGTTGCTAAAATTATGGCGGCTTATCTCATAGTCATTTTTCAGGTTTAAAAATAAGCTGTTTCATATTATTCGTAACTTGCTTCATAAATTATGAATACCTAAGTATATTATTAATTACAAATTGGAAAAATGTGTAGGTAAATGTTTATTTATTTATCTTTCATACCTATTTATTATTCTATTTGCCGTAGGGTAGGTAGGCATGTTAGGTATTTATAAATCTTCAAGACTTAAAATTAGAATAAATATTAGAATACATTTTTTTTTTAATAAATTATGCTTTCAATTGGATAGGTAAATAGACATTTAAGTTTTTTGATACACTTAATACGGTCCATGACCATTTTATTTTATTATCTTTCTTCAAATCTTTCTGTTTTATATCCAAACTATCCAAAATATCTTTGAACAAAGTGCTATTGTATGAGTAAAGTAAAAACCCTACAAACACAAACTTGCTTTTAGCAGTGTAACTAAAAAAAAAACAGTAAAAATGAGCAAAGCCCCTTCGCATGTTAACGATCCATTGTCTCCCAGTTTTTGTATTTTTGGAGTTACGCTGTTTTACCTCAAGGCCACAAAATATCGAAAATATTATTTTTTAATTTTCTTTTCTAGTCTGAAATTTTATTTTTTTTATTTACAATAAACTGGCATGTGATACCACTTAAAAATATTATAAGTAAATTACTGGCGAATATGACTAGGTAACTATAACGTCTGAACAATTTCTAATACTTAATCATTTTTCTTTAAAATATTTTGGCTTTGATTTATTGAAATACGTAAATACTTATTATTTTTATAATATGAAGATAAATGTTATTGAAAAAGGCACCATTTATTGTTAACTTTAGGATTGCACAAATAACAACAGCACAAGACTCGGGCTTAATGCCTTAAGCCCCTTAAGAATTTTTTCCCAGTCAACCGTAGGGTCAAATGGAGAAATGTTAAAAAAGGCGCGAAATTCAAATTTTCTATGGGACGATATCTCATCGCGCCTACATTTTTCAAATTTGCCGCCTTTTTCTACTAACAAGATCTACTTGACCATCTATAAATCTTTTTTCTGCAGCAAAGTAGCCTATTTTCAAAGATTCGCTGCTTTTACTCGTATAAGATATCTAAGAACAAATGAAGAATTACTTAAAAAAGTCATTGATGTTAAAAGCTTATTACAGAGTCGAGGACTACTTGACAGACAAACAGCTCAGGTAAGCAGGAAAACACATCAAATATTATATGTTGGTAATTCATAATAATCAATCAGATTTATATAATATGTTTTCCCATTTCTTTTAATAACTTTATTTTCTTTTCCTTTTGTAAGAATTTGATATGTTTTCTGAAAGAGCTACGAATTTGTATGATTCCATGTACATATGTATATTTTCTAAATCAAATTTATATTACACCTTATGTGTATAATTGCATGAATTCTATAGTGATTTAAATTGTATTTTTTTTCCTTATTTTCTCGTAATGCATGTTAATTATAAGAAGTAATTATTTTTGAAAAGATGTGTCCCGCCGAGTTTGTTGCCGGTCCCATAATGGGATACCCTCCTCCAATTGAGGGGGGATTTAAATCTTCTCGGGGCAGAGGTGTAGGGTTGGAGCCGGTCTACCTAGCTTTATTTGACGTTCATAAGCGCATTGTAATTATGCCTACTTGAATAAACTATCTTTTATCTTTATCTTTATCTTTAATGTTGCTCAGTTATTGACAGCTAAAAAAGATGGCGTTATACAGCGTAATGTTTTGTGGTAACTGAATTGTCAAACGTCAATTTTTGACAGCCACAGTTATCGCATAATGCAACATTGTATGCGATAAGACCGCCTGTTGTTTAACCTAACCTCTTCTTTTCTGTATTCTTTGGATTGTTTTCTGTAATGATATGTGCAATAAAGAGTATTTGTATTGTATAAACATATTCCGAATAAATTCATTTATAAATTGGTCTCCATTTGAAGGCTGTTAAACTCGAAGCACAATTTATTTGTCTTATAGGCCATTTCGAACGCACACTGATATTGATATCATTTTGCTCATACTTGTCTTGTGTGTACTATAATATATGTTGTATTGGCGCCGGCGAAACACACCATAACTAAATAATATGATTCAAATATCATTCTGATGTCAGTGTACCTACGTTAGAATTGGCCTATTAGACTTTACATATCTTACACCTTCAGATTATTTTGCTATTATAGGGTAAGTGCGTTAGTTTTCGTCCACTTGACGAAATTTGAATATAAACCTACATTGCTGCACAAATTTGGACTTATTGCAATCCTTAATGTCTAAACAATATATCTATCTACATAAAAATTATATTTTGCCAGTAGCAAATTAAAAATCAAATGTATTATTTGCAAATCTGTCAAAGAGAATGCTCCCGGTACCGAGTTTGTATGGCTAGAACCGGGAATTCCCGGTTCCGGTACTGTATTTGCATGGAAAACCAGCACGGGGAGCACTCCCTAGTTAAGTGGACGAAAACTAGAGCATGGATGGAAACTAGCGCCATGCCCCTACTAATTTATTTAAAAAGCCATGTCACGATTACATAAACCTAATTTGCCACCACATCAACGTCTAACTCTACAAAACATTTTGAATAACAATTGCTCAAACAACTTTTAAAAACAAACTTCGGCTTCAAAGGGATGTCACAGAGTAGAGGACAGAAAGTTCATTACGAGGGGCGTTCAAAATATTCTCGGTATTGATATCTTACAACCTCTTCTAAAATTTCTTTCGTTACTGGCCGCTAAGGTTTATTCATTGACATTAAAAAAAAGTATAATTCGAACCGAGATGTTCTTTTGTTTTTCTGCAATTGCTGAACAAACATGAACATCATGTGGGAATTGACAATGTTAACTAAATTAGAACATCGATGCGTGATAAAATTCTTGACAAAACATGGTAAAAATCAAAAAACCATAAAAGAGGAAATGGATTGTGTTTACCGTGAGTCTGCTCCTTCTTTATCTACCATTCAAAAGTGGTCAAGCGAGTTTAAACGTGGAAGGGAGAGTGTTGAAGACGACCCTAGACCTGGCCGGCCTGTAGTAGCTACTTCACAAGAAAATATTGATAAAGTGGAAAAACTTATATTGGAAGATGGTCGAGTGAAGGTAAAATCTATAGCACAAGTAACCAATCTCTCTATTGGTACCGTACATGATATTATCCATGACCATCTTAATATGTCAAAAGTAAGTGCAAGATGGGTTCCGCGAATGCTGACTCGGCTTCAAAAAGACATGCGTGTAGCTTGTTGTTCCGATTTTATTGACCTGTGCGGTGAAAATCCTGATGAGGTGCTGCAAAGAATAGTTACTGGAGATGAAACCTGGGTTCATCATTATGACCCAGAGAGTAAACAAGAGTCCATGCAGTGGCACATTAAGGGTTCAGCTCATCCCAAGAAGTTCAAGGTCATCCCTTCAGCTGGCAAGGTCATGGCCACGATATTTTGGGATTGTGAAGGAGTATTACTGATCGATTATAAAGAAAAAGGTGTAAATATCACAGGACAGTACTACGCTAACATTCTACGTCAATTAAAGGATGCAATCAAAGAAAAGAGGCGAGGAAAGTTAACCAAAGGTGTTATGCTTCTGCATGACAACGCCCCCGTCCATACTGCTCATATTGCCAAGGCAGCTATTGTTGAATGTGGGTTTGAAACTGTTACTCACCCACCGTATAGTCCGGACTTAGCCCCCAGCGACTTCTTTTTGTTCCCCAATCTTAAAAAGGATCTGCGTGGAAATAAATTTTCCGATGATGAAGCATTGAAGGCGGCAGTGGAGGAGCATTTTTACACCAAAGATAAAAAATATTTTTATGCAGGATTAAAAAAAATAATTGATCGATCTTTTAAGTGTATGAACATAGGGGGGGAGTACATTGAAAAATAAAAATATCAAACTTTTCGTACTTGTTTGTTTTCATTCTCATACCGAGAATATTTTGAATACCCCTCGTATATCAATAATATTTATTCATGAATAATCATATATAGTTTGTCAAAGGACTTTCTCATTTTAAACATAGACATAGAGAATCATACTATCTTTGTCTTACACTAGTACTAGCGCCCAAAAGAAAAGGATGAGTATAGATTTTTTTGTTCATATTTACTGACAAATTGGTTTGACCAACTATACAAAAGTAATCCGCCACATGTTTCGTCAAAACACATAATGTAATCCGCACAAGCATCGTCACAAACATAATTCTACATTAATGGGTAGGTACTAAACTAAAACAAACCATAATTTCGGCAACAAGCTTCGTCAAATAAATAAAGTAAGTACATTATTTAATTGTTAATTTAACCTTTCATAATACACTCATGGACAATTTAGAGGAACGGAAAAAAAATATAATTACTAATTTTGAAATTACTTTAGGTGCTGTAATCCAGTAATTAAACCTTTCATTTTCAGCTTTTCTAGGTATAGAAAACATTGACTCTGATTCACTGAAATGTATCAAACGGCAGATTCGCGATTACGGGGTTGGCCCCATAGTCAAAGTTAAATAAATAATAATAAATAAATATTATACGACACTTTTACATAGATCGACCTAGTCCTACAGGCGGCTCAATGGGGCTTGTGTTGTGGATATACTATTATAATTGTATACAGTAGAGTCCGGTTATAACGACGCCCAAGGGACCGCTGATATTACGTCGTACTAACCGGACGTCGCACTAAACGAACTGCCAATTATAATATATTTTTTTAATCAAAATAATGACATAATTTTGTATTTATTAATACTTATGCGACAATCAACGAAAAAAAAAACATTTTAATTAAAATATTCATTTACGTTAGTATTACAACACTTTGTCTTAAATGCAGAGACTTGTGTGTTTAGAAGAAGCCACTTTTGTAGGTTCGCGTACTCACACATCATCCGCAAATTACTCGAATCCCGTAAAATAAAGTCGTAATTTTTAGGGATCTAATCAAGGTGACAATCGAACATCGACAATCAAAAAATAAATAAGGTTTTTGTCAAACATTTCAATTTTGACTCAAGCCTTTATCGCGGACTGTTTACTTTTGTTTCAACAAGCAACCTATACTCAATTGAGACAATTCTTACAAACCCAAACTCAATTAGGATGCGTTGTTATATCAAACAGTTCCTATGGCCACCTCCAGCTCGAAGGTACCAAAATATTGCATTGTCACCCAACTTACATAATTATGTATGTGAAGTTTAAGCTCAATTGAATAATGCGAATTGGGTTTTATTTAGTTTGCTAGATTACGAAAAGTCACAGTTTTTCATCTTGCTGCGTATAGGCTAAGGGGGGAGGGGAGTTGGGTGCGCGGGACGGAGTAAGCTTCTTACCAACAATTTATTTGTAAAAATTACGTCGCTCGTCGTTGTAACCGGACTTGACGGACTGATTTTGTGTCAATTTCCGTCGTTAAAAGCGGTCGGTCGTTATAAGCGGAGTCGTAATAAACGGTTGTACTTTCATAGTAGCTCATACTAAAACCAAATAAGTGCTTATACTTACGTCGCTATAAGCGGTTGGTTGTTATATGCGAAGTCGTACTAATCGGATTCTACTGTACTTATATAAATACTTATTATACATAGAAACACCCATAAGTCAGGAACAAATATTTGTGATCAACACACAAATAAATGCCCGTACCAGGATTCGAACCCGGGACCTTCTGCTTCGTAGGCAGGTCACTACCGAGTCTACCGAGGCTAGGAGGCTGTATGGCAGTATGATCTACATATTCACACCTCAGAGTTTGTCAGATTCAGAGATAACAATATCACACTGTATTTGCCACTTTTGCTCTTGAAAGAGGAAGCGCACTTTCTGCCCCAACTTGCGCTGCGCCACAACAATGGCGGATTGACATCTGACAGCTATTTAGGCGGCAACTGACAGCCACGCTTGTTAGCGGCGCCATCATGGAATTGCTTTTTTGTCTATTGTACCTACGTAATTTATACTATTTATAGAACTTTATCGAATATTCTAGGCTTAACGATTGTGTGACCCAATTCACCTAATTGCTCTTATGGCAACAATTATAGATTACCTAATACTTTTACATAGGTAACCTGTACGGCTAAAATGGCCGGCTCTTTATCATTTGTCACCATGGCTGTCACGTTCTAACAAACATGTAAGCAATGATTTATAACATAACTCAAGATAGGTTATAGGCGTTCCAAAATTGAAGCGCTTACCTTGTGACAAATTTGACAAGTTGCATTTAGTCGCGGCTGGACAAGCGAGAAATGTGCACGTGCTAACGAGCTCCCGCACACCGAAAGAGAAAGAGACGACCTTATGTTTAACAATGAGTGTGACAAAGATGGATGGAATGAGAAAATTAATCAAAAATAACAGATTTCTTCGTAGGCACAGAAATAAATATGGAAGTAATTTTTTGTGCTCCTCAAGTATGAGTATAACCTATCTATGGTTATATAATATCATTGCATGTAAGTGCCAAAGTGACGCATAGCATGACAGGTGATAAAAATGCGACCATGATAGCTGGTCTAATCGTTCATAGACATTTCATTACATATTTATACCTATTCATAACTAGCGACCCGCCCTGGTTTCGCACGGGTTACACAAAACCTTAAAAAATTAGTTACATATTTACCTAAATATTTCCCAAGAATCACTCTATTGATAGGTGAAAACCACATGAAAATCCGTTCAGTAGTTTTTGAGTTTATCGCGAACACACAAACAGACAGGCGCGGTGGGGGACTTTGTTTTATAAGGTGTATTGATATTGTTTATTTAGTTGCCGTTTTACATTGTCTTAACAAGTTTGACATGATCTACACTACACAATTGTGCCATTTGTGCTTAGCCCGATCTAATAATTTAATATCTGGAAGACCGAGCTTCGCTCGGAAGACATATAAAAACTCAAAAATGAGCGTTTACCCAGAGATAAGACCTAGCTAGATCGATATTTCGCCCCCGAAAACCCCCATATACCAAATTTCATCGAAATCGTTAGAGCCGTTTCCGAGATCATTTAAATATACCTATATATAAATAAATAAATATGCAAGAATTGCTCGTTTAAAGGTACTTATAAGATTAGTTTATAAATTTACAAATAGTGCCGACGGCTACGCCCGTAATAGGGTATTTTCCTACTAGTCAAATCAGTTTCTTTTTTGAACTGTCAAACAATTTTCTAATATGGAATTTATATGCTTGATTACACAGTGACGTCACGGTCAACTCACCTACTTTTTATATTTTTATCCCATTTATTAAATAAGACTTGTGCTTAAAAATAACTGCTATCTATGTTTTTCTAATAATTATCTGGTGCTTTATTTCATGCATTTCATAATTTATTTTAAATAAGTACAGGAAAAAAGGTTTCGGTCTGATATGAGACCTTTACTAACATCCGTCAATTACATTATACTCGAATTTAGACACGGTTATAATAACGTAATTAAACACCGTGCTATTAACTTTTATGAAGTTCATATTAAAAACATCAGTCTTATTAAAACAATATACCAGCCAAGCGGCGTCATAATATTATTCCTGTAATAAAACGATTTTATATCAAACGATAGAAAATAAATAATATCGTGAAGAATATGAGGAATCTGTTTGTTTTATAAATGCGTCAAGAAATAGATGTGCTAAGGCTTGGGTACACTGAGACGCTGAAAACAGACGCTAGCGTGACGGACTGACGGAATTAGTAATATAAATTGTATATACCTATCCTATAGTATAGGATATAGTAATTTAAATTGTATTTTTTTTCTTATTTACTCGTAATGCATGTTAATTTTAAGATGTAATGTGTTGATAAGATGTGTCCCGCCGAGTTTGTTGCCGGTCCCATATTGGGATACCCTCCTCCAATTGAGGGGGGATTCCTACTCGAATAATAAACTATCTTAAACTATCTTTAATTCATATATACTCAACCGAAATTGAATTTTCTTGGCGTTGACCCGTTCAGATTTAACCATTTGTTATGATTTTGCACTGGTTTTGATACGACCTTAGTAATTGGGAGTATTACTGCAATGTTCTGCCGCCAGAGTGCAGCAATAGCACCCATCGTAAACCATACAGTAACTTATACATCTGTGCCTGAAACTGTTTATTGACAAGTTTTCAAATGACATTGATACATCAAGGCGGTTTGTTTTTACAAAGGGCCTACCGGGAAACGCGAAAATAGAAACTCAGCTATCTGCCTCTTTATCGCTCGAATATTCAAGAGTGATAGAGAGGATAGATAACAAAATTTCGACTCTCTCGTTTGTGGTAGACCCTTAGATTGTGACTTATTGTGGTAGTGGCGCCCCTATGCAGAGTTTCGTGTAATATTTATGTGTAGCGGCCGACACTAAGGGAATTGTTTTGATTTTCATGACATGAGTTTTATGTATGGCTCGGCCACGACATTGAGCGACTTGCGACGGCGACAGTGACAACCATAAGTGGGAACGAAAGGTCCCATCGCTTTGTCTCGCTCCAGCCTATAGTTATCGCTGCCGCCGTCGCAAATCGCTCAATGTCGTAGCCGAGCCGGTAAGTCTTGTTGCACTACAATACAACAGTCATATTGGAACTTTAAGATACGTCAAATATTAGATATCTAAACGATATGGATCGGATATGTCAGTGTCAAACAAGTGTCAAGAGTGAAGTTTTTGTTTGAAGAAACGTCACTTTTGACACTGACATATCCGATCCATATCGTTTCAATATCTTATATTTGACGTATGTTCGAATATGGCTGTAGCTAGTTTATCTTCAAGTGTGGTCCCGCCGGATCGTCGTGTGTGGCGCGCGTTAACTGGCGATCGGCGCCCGCGCAGCCGCGCACGCCGCGCCCGCGAGATGGCGGCACCTCACAGCGCTATCGATCTACAGACCACAGTGCTCTATACTCTATACCATAGATCACTTGAATACTAGATGAAATAAGAGACTTTAATAAAAAACGATTTTCTTTCTGTCGTTTCGGTTTTTGGAAAATGGTGGAAATCGGCAGAAAGGACTTCAGTGCCATTAGGGTCTATGTCACATAAAACTATTAAATGTTCGCTGTGTGTGTGATAAATTGATGATGACTCAATGAAGTAAGTTTTTTAAGAGCCAACAGGAGTGGTCATTTCTCCATACAAACGTACTCGACTGTTTCCTCCGTGGGTTTTGAAGCTAGAGCAATGATTTTTTCACCTCAGCAGCTCGAACAAGGGTACTTTGATTCTTAAAAACAGTGAGCAAAATGCGATTTTGCTCACTGAGTGAGACAAAATGACATTCAAGTGACCTTTATAGTCAAATGTCATTTCAACATGCGGGGTCTAATAAAAGTTCGAAATACTTGGGTTCTATTATCTCTGTCCCTTTCACACTGTTAGCAAAAAGAAACAGACAAAAAAAAGTTAAAACGACATTCAACAGTATATTCACGGTTTATAATAGACCCCCGAAAAACTTCAGACCGCATCGTTCCAAACCACGTACGAGTATGAATTCTTAATAATTAATAAATAAAAATAAAGTTTAAGATTTAATAAAAACTGATAAAATACTATATTTTAGGTATTTTATTGTACAATTAAAATATCGAACTCAAAAAATACACAGATCATCACGCAAAATTAATTATTTTACTTTTAAGAATTTCTACCATAGTTGACAAATAGTACGTATCCGCAATTCGGACCGTATCTTACAAAGATTTTTTTTTTTTTCAAAAAAAGTTGTCAATTGAAGTGGCAGTTAATGTTTGTTATTTCTATATTATTTTAATGGAATTTATTATTACGTTTTGTTTTTGTGTTCCATTGCGGTAATTAAACTTAATTGTTTGTATATCTTAAGAAAACATGAGTGCAGGTATTAAGTGATGAACAAGGATTACATTTTTCAAGTTGACTAATAGGTATGTTCTCACTGCGCTGAGGTGAAAAATGTTGTGTACTACACGAGATCAAAGTTATTTACATCTCGTGCGCTTTTGAGTCCCTTACCACGCTCAAGATTCTAAATTAGATTCACTCGCTACGCTCGTGAATCTATTATAGAATCTTTCGCTTGCACGTGAAATAGGCAGAGTACCGGGAGGGGAGTAGACACTAAACTCGGGTTCCTGTACTACGTGAGCTACGTGTAGATACGCGCATCTGCCTATCACACACGGGACTCAAAATAAGCACTCGAAGAAATATCAAACTTTGATCACTTGTTGTACAAATAACTATTTCAACACAGATTAATATTGTCAATATCTGTGTTGGACCGTTTTACTTTTTTTAATATTTTTGTTTTTTAAGGCGCTAGAGCCCTTCAAAAATGGCCAAAATGGCCTAATTGACTATGCCGCAATGAGAGGCGTGCTATTCAAAACTGATATCAATTAGTCAAAAAAGCAAAACGGTCCGACACAGATAATGTCATTATCATTTAGATTTCCAAATTTGGTTACGATTGGTTAAGTTTTGGAGGAGGAAACAGTCGAGTACGAAACCTCGATTTTTGAGATTTTTAAGCAGGATTTTTCGCCTTGTCCTTATCGCACTAGTTTTAGGAGCCGCTTCCGTTAGCGAGACGGGTATATTTACCTAAAATATTTAAATCTTAGCTCCTGTTGGCTCTTAAGCTTATGAATTATGAAGTTTACGCGCGAGGTCTATAGCTCACAGACCTACTAGATATAGGAACAAAATTTAGTCAAAACAAGCACCCTTGTTGCCTAAACTATGATTATAAGATAAGTACAAAATCAATACTTACCTGAACATGTAAACATACGCTGACAAGCAACAGATACCGTAAAATGGGGTGAGTAGGGTCAAAACTGAAATTCAAATCTCGATAACATTTTATTTTTACATATGAAAACTGAATGGTGTATTAATAAGTGTTCCGGACGTTTGTATTTTAGTTTTTATTTTATTTTGGGTAGTTCCATTTCATACCTTGACGATAAAGAGGAAAACCCACCTCACCCCGTAGTCCCTCGTATTTGGGGTGATTTTGGAAGATTGTTGGATCGTTTTTTTTATTATGCGTATTACTATAGCTCCATTTTAAATTGGAATACATTATTTTTGTAGCAGTAGCCTTAAAATCCCTTCTCACCCCCCTCTCAAACCTTCTCTCCCCATTCATAACCCACCTCTCCCCGCGAATCCCACTCACCCCGTTTTACGGTAGATGATTTATATACATATTTCGAAAAAGTTCCATATGTACTGTAAAACGTTGTATGATACACGTAAGTAATTCGCAACTCGCAACTAGCTAGATGGATTTTTGCCCCCGAATATCCCCATACTTAGGTATAGCAAATTTCATCGAAATCTTTAGAGCCGTTTCCGAAATCCCCGAAATATATATATACAAGAATTGCTCGTTTACAGGTAGATATAAGATATAACAGAGAAAATCTAAACAAAACAGGCACCCTTTTAGCCTAGAGTATGATTATAAGGTACAGAATCAATACTAAGTAATGACAGCCCTCACTTGCCTGAACATGTAAACATGCATGTAATGTAATGCATGTAATTACATACACTGGCATGGAACCGATCGTTTGTATGTATGAACCGTGCCGACTGGCGTGGTTGCGAAAAGAAGTTGCTATAATTTTAAATGTATAATGTAAAAGCTTCATTTCAAATGCTTTATGCATTACACATATCATATATTTTTGAAGTGAAAACTTCTTTAGCGGCGCTGTGCACTTTTTGAGGTGGGGATAAAATGTTAAACTCGAGACAGCGTAAGACGATCACGTGACCGTAAGATGGCCACTCATTTAGATGGCATTTAAATCAATAAAGAAAAACTCAATGACATTACATGAAAAACTGTTACCTACATGTAATGTCATTGAGTTTTTCTTTATTGATTAGTGATTATTGATTAGTGAGTTTCGCTCTAACTGGTATTAATATAATTCGAGTACTAACAGTGATGTGTTTAGGGGTTTCAAGTAATTAACGCTAACGCTAGATGGCGTTAACCTCAATTATACATAGTGCATTTTGCACTAGTTATTGAGTTTTCACTTCTGCCGGCACTCCCTGAGTGCAGCCCGTTGATTTTTTCGTGGACAATATTACACAAATCGACCTGGCCCCAAACTAAGCAAAACTTATAGGTACTTACTATGGGTGCTGACGATATACTACCTACATATATCTACGTAAGTATACATACTTATTGTGTACTTAGGTAGATAAATACTTAGATAAGTACATAATATATAACATCCATAACTCAAGAACAAATATTCGTGATGAGCACACAAATAAATGCCCTTACCAGGATTCTAACCCGGGACCTCCTGCTTCGTAAAGTGTCATTCTATGGAACTTGCTATGTAAACAAACCGCCATATTGAAATTGAGTAACTTTTGTTTACATAGTTTGCAAGTTCCATAGAATGACACTTTACGCTGAGTCACTGCCTACTAGGCCAGGCAGTACGGCTACCATCAGTTTGTCACTGACATAAACGCCGTCGAGAACGTAGTTTACTTTCTATACATCTCGCTCGTACTCGCATATTAGTGCAAACGAGATCGAGATGCATAGAAAGTAAATTACGTTCTCGATAGCGTAAATGTCAGTTTTGACACTGTCAGTGACTCATGGTACGGGCTCTATTCTATTTCTTTGCAAAACTTTCAAAACTAATTTTAGTGTCTAAAAGTCAACAATTCTGACACCGAAATTAGTTTTAATTGACCTTTATAATTATGAACACTTTCGGTTCGGCCAATTACAGTTACATTACTACCTAATTAAATTTCACTGGGTATACAAACAGTGACAGTTATGTACGAGAAATCTGACAAGTGAAAGGTCTTATGTTGTTTATCTGTCATTTTGACCCATCTTACAAAGATGGAATGGGAGGGCCATGTTTTTTTCAAGTATGTATACATATCACTACGTAGTACGTATAAAACAAGTCGCTTCCCGCTGTCTGTATGTCCCTATATATGCTTAGATCTTTAAAACTACGCAACGGATTTTGATGCGGTTTTTTTAATAGATAGAGTGATTCAAGCAGAAGGTTTACGTACAATTTGTTAACCCATGCAAAGCCGGGGCGGGTCGCTTGTAAGTGGTAGGCATGTGGTAGATTCAAAACGCCCATAGATGACGTAATAAAATCATTTTCAGAAAATGTTTTCCCGGATGATCTATTATTTCTTGTCACCTTAAACACGTTATTAATCTAGTCCCATGAGTCCCATTATCTATTATAAACCTATCCCTCCATTTGGTAGGTTTGCTCTATGGCGGGAGGGTCACTGTTTGTAGAATAATGAAAAACGCATTAGCAGTTAAGCATTCATTTTGACAACCCTATTGATCCACGACCAATTTATATTTTACTGTTAACACACAAATAAGTACGTTAGATGTGTAGGAAAAGACATTTTCACTAGCTGCAAAACTAAGTTGGTAGTTATAAATGCTCCACCAAGTTATTATTTACCGTCACCAGTGGCGCCACTGTGTAACAAAACAATGAAATTTGTATCAAGTAATGTGCGTTCGAGTTTTCAGCACCGGCAAAAATAAGTTGGTAGTTATAATCATAACCTCTTTGCTGGCAGCTGTCAGATTTCCCGCCAGTTTTCAATTTTCGAACTCACTGGGTTCCATAAACAAAGAATTAGTTTGAAATTGGAATGCGTTATGTAGATTATTGGATTGGTGGCATTCAAATTTAAACCATAATTTGTAGGTTATAAATGTTATAATAGAATACAGATATTTAAGATAATACGTTTGTTTTTGTTTTTTTAAATGTTGAGTGAAAGTAAATGGATTGGTTTTGGGCGGTGTCCCACCTAAAAATGGAATTATAAAATATGTCGCAAGGGAGTAAAATTAAGGAGTAGTTAGGGCGAGGCAGGAATATAATTAAAAATCTGGGCGCAGTGAATAATGAAGTTGTAGTTAGTAATCATATTATTAAGAAAACTATAAGCACCCATAGTAACGTAAATGATACTAATCGGCGTAGGTATAAAAAAAGTGGAAAAAAGGATATGCCTCTCATTCATATTGTGTTTATTTTTAATTTACCTATTCGACGAAGCAACTCGGATAAAAATGATAGTTTAGTCATTAATTATTGTGTACATATTATGAAGGGTAAATAACAATATATAGGGTGTCTCATTTAAATCGGTCAGTATTGGAACGAAAGACGAAAAACTGCATTCATACATTTAAAAAAACCTGTACTCAAAATAATAAAAAGGCGGTGGTCATTTCGAAGACTTGCTAAAATAAATTAAAGAATATGAAAACAATGCATTTTATTCATTTTAGACATCATATTTCATAGTAAAATGTACTTCTTAAGACCTACACAATCGATATCCAAATAAAAATAGTTTTAGTTTTATTTTTCAAAATGTACGGGTTCGATTCCCGAGCTGAGAACAGGTTTTTTTTTAAAGTATGAATGCAGTTTTTCATGTTATTAAAATCGATGACATGGTTCCTAAGAACAGATCTTCGTATGTCTTATAGTTTCAGACTTTCCCATACTGACCGATTTAAATGAGACACCCTGTATACATCTTAATTAAATTTGTGCGCTATTAATACTTAGTCAAAATTGCCTTGCCTATGCTTAAAGTTAGGTTCACGAGGAGAGTTGGGTTATGAATGGGGTGAGAAGGGATGAAAGGGGGGTGATATGGGTTTTTAAGGCTACTGCTACAAAAATAATGTATTCCAATTTAAAATGGAGCTATAGTAATACTCATAATAAAAAAAATCGATCCAACAATCTTCCAAAATCACCTTTGTATGAAAACCCAACTCACTCCATCAAATATGATGGACTACGGGGTGAGGTAGAATTTCCTGTTTATCGTCAAAGTAAAATAAAAACTAAGGAACTACCCAAAATAAAATAAAAACTAAAATACAAACGTCCGGAACACTTATTATACAGGGTGTTTGGCACATGTACCGACAAAATTTTTTTGAGGGTTTGTGGTGTCATTTCCTTCCCTTTCTTCCTTGGAACCTTGGTGCTAGGAGCCACGGATCTGGAGATACGATTTTTTTATTTTTTTTTTCATAAATCATCCAAAATCTGATTTTCGAAGCCCCATAACTTTTTTTGTATGGTCTTAAATGCATTGTTTGTATGGTCTTAAATGCATTGTTTGTATGGTCTTAAATGCGTCTTACATTAGGCCTGTCTGCTTCTAAAATTACTAGATTTTTATTACAAATTACAGCATAAAACGAACACATGGATCTTTTTCATTACAAATAAACTGAACATCTGCACTTCTAAATGAAATGAAAAAAAAACTAACATCAATTGGAGAGCTCTTTTTATTTAAAGGTCTTTGGTTTATGACTTCAATAAAAAAAGGCTTTGCAAATCAGATTTTAATCAAAAGGATAAAAAAGACAGACATGGAAATTAAGATTCGTAGGTAAGTAAATTAATTCATCGTAAATTTTGTTCGAACTGTTGTCCTCTCTCCCGCATACACGCCCGACACCTTTTTCTAATTTCATCCGTTGTCGTAGCTAGCACCATTTCTTCTTTCATGGTTTGAAATGCGGCGTTTATTCTTTCTACCAACACTTCTCTTGTAGGAACTTCCGTGGAATAAACTAATTCCTTAGCTCTTCCCCAGACGTAAAAATCCAACGGAGTTAGGTCTGGAGATCGAGCAGGCCAAGGGATGGGGCCGCCTCTGCCTATCCATGAATTTGGAAAGGAGTTGTTGAGGTGCTCCCGAACATCTCTCTGGAAATGTGCCGGGCAACCGTCATGCTGGAATACAATCGGCACATCTTCATCTACAACTTCATCATCTAGTAGCTCCGGCAATACAGTTTCTAAGAATTTTGGGGGGTTTGTGGTGTCATTTCCTTCCCTTTCTTCCTTGGAACCTTGGTCCTAGGAGCCACGGATCTGGAGATACGATTTTTTTATTTTTTTTCATAAATCATCCAAAATCTGATTTTCGAAGCCCCAGAACAAAAAGTCGTATCCATTTGAGATTAGTAGGAGACTTATGCCGTTTTTAAAATTATATAGGTTTAAGCCAATTATCGGAGTAAATACGATGAATTGAATAGAGAAATTTGTGTGGTTAATAATGTAGTTTAATTTGTTTGCTGAATGAAATGTAATCTTATAAAACTAAACTTCTTTTAAGTAACAAAACTACGTTACATTTCTTGGATAATTTACCTATATTGTTTATTTACTTGATTAGAATCTAGCGAACGATTTAATTCTTTGTGGCAACTACGCCAAGTGGACGGAAACAGGCACTGGACGGTGAACTGAACGCAATGACTCTATAAGTAAAATAATTATCTAGGTACTTATTTTGGGCCAACATTTTTATAATATTTGTTTTTATCAGAAACGATTAATAGGTACTATTTATACTTTTGCTACGAATTAAAACAAAACCTTTCATCTATTACTTGTATTTACACGTCAGTATATAGAGGTCTCGCAATATAACCAGTAAATATACCTAAACAAATATCGTGGAGGGGCATTAGGGCTTTTGTGGGCGCACCTGCCTTTTCCCGTGTAGGGGGACCATGCATGAGACACGTGAGACACGCAGCGCGGGACAGTCTTCCCAAGATATATTGTTTATTTATTTAAACTTAAAAATAATGTACATATAGCGGACTTAATCCCTAATGGCATTCTCTACAAGTCAAACCCACTACGGACCTGATGCCTAATGGCATTCTCTACCAGTCAAACCCACAACAGACTTAATGCCTAATGGCATTCTCTCCCATTGTCCCGTGATATTTATATTAGATTCTTCTTCTTCTTTGCTCCATCCCACTTTAATAGATGGGGTTAAAACAAATTATTTCGGATTAAAACAAATTATTTCGGTTTACAAATAAGTTAACCCTACAAAATCGGCACTTATCCCCCAACTCCCCACAGCGCTGGTCACCCCACCGCCCAACCCCAAGCGTTCATATTTCATAATTCAGTGAACATTTTTCTTAATCTATTTCACGGGGTTGCTTTCAGCAAGGGTGCCATTTTGAGTCAGGTAAGTACTTTGTGTTTACACATATACCTATACCTTTTGCATGGACATGCTTATACTTGTATGTGGACAACACTAATAAGTATGTAATGTATATGCCTATACCTTTGTCGGGGCCGACTTAAAGTTCCCAGGTAATGTTTTGATAGTAGACACCAGGGATGTTGCGAATATCCGCATCCGCATCCGCGGAGCTTCCGCATTATTTTCAACATCCGCATCCGCATAAAATCGATGCGGATTTAATGCGGATGCGGATGTGGAACAGGTCGGTACAGGAACGGCTTAGCATCGGCGTAAGTGCTAGACTGCTAGGTAATTTAGTCATTAGCCAAAAAAACCTATTAGAAATTAGCAGTCAAGCGTGAGTGGGACTTAATGTACGGAACCCTTGGAACGCGAGTCCGACTCGCACTTGGCCGGTTTTTTGAAATAAAAATTACTAAAATGTAATATTTGACGTTTTTTATGTACCTATCTTGACATCCGCATCCGCATCCGCATCCGCGGATGTGAGCCTTTAAAAATCCGCATCCGCATCCGCATCCGCGGATGTCAAAAAATCGGCATCCGCAATATCCCTGGTAGACACATTAAAACAATAGGTAAGTAGGTATCCAAACTATACATTTTATTAGTAGAATAAAATCTTTATACCTAAGTAAGAGTTTTATTAGTACCTAGGTATAGTAAACCTACAGTTACTGAAATCTATATTATATGTAATATGTAGGTAAATTTATGTATTAACAGTGTTGAACGATTCACGGTTAGTTTCACTATACTTATATCGACTGGGATATATATTACATATATCGGGAGGCAATGATATTATAACTCAAGATAGGTTATAAGTGTTCCAAAATTGAAGCGCTTAACTTGTGACAAATTGGACAAGTTGCCTTTAGTGGTAGCTGTGTTTAATACAAAACATATAGAGTGTAAACTTAGCTTAAGTATTTTTATTATATAGCAACACATTTGTAGTTGCCTTAAAAATGTATATGGCAACTCTCTCTCTTCACTCTCGATCCGAACTAACCGGCACGTCCCGCGATCACTGTAATTTAATTTAATTCAAAACTTCAATAAAAGTTAATTTAAACATTAAAGCGCATTTTGTATTCTCCATGCGCAAGTGGTCCTTCTAAGGAAAAGTATCAGTGTACGATGTTTCGTCGAAATAGTGTTCGCGGCAAGTGTGTGCGCGAGCTGGCTGGCCGTCTATACCGGCTGGTATCTCGTCGTGGCAGTGCCTAGGCTGGCGCTGCTGGCCTGCAACTTCGTTCTATCTATAATAGAGCGAAAATCATACACGGATTGAAGAAAAGAGCATCATCAAAAACCGCAAGTAATTCGGTTTATGTCGAATTTTTCGACCACCGGCATTCCTCATTTTTCAATATAAAGTGAAGTTGGCGCGGACCGCAGCCATCTTGCGGAACTTCGCAGCGGTTTTTGACATTTTGTGTCATCTGTCACGTTCATGTCACATTTGACATTGACGTTCAAATAAAAATCAAAACAAACTGCAATCGTGTCTCTGTGCCTTCGTTTAAAAATGTTTGTGCCTTCGTTTGTCATAAATACAGGTTAATATGTCTACCGAAATGGAGAAATTAAAAAAGTTACGTGTTATACGCTCACAGTGCAAAGGAACCATTACAAGAATCGACAGTTTTGTCAAGGATCCCGTAGCTTTGGCAGCCGCCAGCGCCGATATATTAGAGGCGCGTAAAGAGAAGCTTATTTCCACCTTAAAAGATTACGAAAAGGTGCAAATGGACATCCTAAGCATTGATGAAGGCGACGGTGAACAGGTGGGAGATATTGAAGAGAAATACTATTCCATATTAGCAAAAATAAATAGCTCTCTTAAAATGTTAAATACAAAAGTGACTTCGGAGTGCCACAACGCATCCACATGTAAGTTACCCACAATTGAAATACCCTTTTATGACGGAAAGGATTTCACTAAATTTAAACCCTTTTTCGACTTATTTACTGCTGTCATTGATCGGAATACCTCGCTGTCTGATGTGCAAAAGCTTTTTTATTTGAGAAAGTACCTACAGGACGATGCGTTGGCGGTTATTCTGAATTTGCCGTTGGTAAATGAGTCATATAAAGAAGCAATACAATTATTAAAAAAGAGATTTGACAATAAGGCTAGATTAGTTGCAAATCATATAGGTATATTGTTAGATATTTCTAATATACAAAAGGGCACAGCGGCTTCCATACGAACATTTGTTTCACAAATAAATCAACAGATGCATGCATTAAAAAATCTAGATGAACCCGTTGATAAATGGGACATGCTTTTGATATCAATTTTGACTCGAAAGTTAGATCAATTCACAAACCGGGCATACCAATTAGACCGGGACTCAGACACCATGCCTACGATGGCTGGTTTCATTGAATATTTAGAAAAGCGTGCTATAGCGCTCGAAGATAGTCATCAAAATAAACATAGTACCTACTATGATGGTGCTAACAAACATGTTAATAATAAAAGTACTTGCTATGAAGGTACTCACAAATCAATACCTAAGGTTACAAATGTGGTATCGAAGTCGTTGCCGCCCTGTAGGTATTGTGATAATAAAGACCATCAGATATATAACTGTCCTATATTTAAAATTTTGCCTATCGCTCAGAGGCAATCTTATGTAAATGAAAAGCACATGTGTAATGTATGCCTTAATAACCATGATGGTAAATGTAAATTTACTTTTAAATGTAAAATGTGTAAACAGGGCCACAACACATTGCTGCATCAGGAGCGCAATGTGCATGTGGACAAGCCCAGGACAAATAATGATGACAGTCAGCAGCCACTATCATCCGATGCTGGTGAGTTTGACATTGCTGTTAATACTATTTTAAATTGTGTGTCCGATAGTGGTGTTTTGCTGCCAACCATAAAGGTCAAATTAATAACTAAAAATAATGAAGAGGTGACATGCAAGGCATTACTGGATACTGCATCTCAAGGCAGTTTTATACGTTCAGATTTAGTAAGCAGGCTTGGCTTAAAACCGATGATGGAACCAAACAATATTATTGGTTTCCGTAAACAACTATGTAAAGTGAATGAGTATGTAATTTTGACTCTTCAGTCTTGTAAAAATAATGTTAAAATAATATTAAAATGTCATATTAGTGATGAAATTACTTCCAAACTGCCTCAAAGAACATTAGATGTATCTAAATATCATATCCCAAAAAATATAACTTTAGCTGATGACACATTTTACATTACAAATGATATCCCTCTGTTGCTTGCAGCAAACATCTATTTTGCTATATTGTTGCAGGGCTGCATTAAAACTGAAAATGGACCGGTATTTCAGAATACCATGTTAGGATATGTTGTTGGAGGAAGTATCCCCGAGCAAGGTACTACATGTAATATTGTAACAAATTTAATTAATATATCTGATGGTGAAAAATTGGAAAATGTAATGGAGCAATTTTGGCTCTCTGAAAAGCTTCCTGAAGTGGAAAAATCTACAAATGATGAGTTTATTCAAGCTGAAAAAATATTTCAGGACTCTGTATCACTAAAAGACAATATATTTTATGTTGATATGCCATTAGCTTTCCCCATGGAAGAGTTAGGCCTAGGTGACTCATTTTCTGTTGCCTATAATAGATTCATAATGTTAGAAAAAAGGTTACAAAAAGATCCTTTGTTATTTGAACAATATAAAAAATTTATTGACCTATATCTGGAATTAGGACATGCAAAGATAGTTGATATTGAGGGTTATGATTTAAATGGTCCTGTGTTTTTTCTAGGACACCACTGCGTGTTCAATCCTTCCAGTCGAACCTCACCTCATCGTGTGGTCTTTGATGGATCAATGAGATCTAGAAATGGGACATCGCTGAATCAAGTCATGCTGAACGGACCTGTTGTACAGAGTGAGCTCTTTGATATCCTTATTTTATTCAGGACTTATCCCTTTATTTTAACTTGTGACATTCAAAAAATGTTTCGCAATGTTTTTATTAATGAACATCAACGCGGACTTCAAAACATTTTATGGCGCGAATCGCCCAAAGACCCTATCAACTGCTTGCAGCTTCAAACTGTTACATACGGTTTAAAATCGAGTACATTTTTAGCTACAAGAGCTCTAAATGAGCTAGCAAATATGCATAAGGATCAATTTCCTTTGGCCGCTCAGGCTATTTATAAAAATACATTTGTTGATGATGTGTTGACTGGCGCTGATGATGTAGAGACACTTCAAGAGCTGAAAAGGCAAATTGTAGAGCTTCTGGAGTTAGGTAGTTTCTCATTACATAAATGGTGCTCGAACCACGCTCCAATTTTAAGCGATATACCAGTTGAGCACAGACAAATTGATAGTGTAGAGATAGGTCAAAACGACACCGTGAAGACATTAGGTCTCACACTCGAAATAAACTCAGATAAATTGAGTTTCTCTTGTCCTGCGGTTGATGACGCAACAATACTGAATACAAAAAGAAAAATTCTCAGCTTTATAGGGAAAATGTTTGACCCACTTGGTTTAATTGGCCCAGTAATTGTGGTGGCCAAACTATTCATGCAAGAACTCCATAGCTCTATGCGTAAAGATTGGGACTCTACAATCCCAAATGAAAAGTTCCTATACTGGTCAAACTTTTTAAATAATTTAAAACAAATGGGTCAAATTAAAATAGATAGATGTGTAAATTTTAAATTAGTATCACATGTAGAGCTAATAGGGTATGCCGATGCATCTCTTAAAGCTTTCGGGAGCTGTCTCTATCTAAGAGTTTTTATGACTGATGGCTCGGTTCAAGTGAACTTGTTGTGTTCCAAATCCCGTGTGTCCCCACTTTCTAAATCTCACACCATACCTCAATTGGAGCTTTCTGCTGCTCTACTTTTAGCGCAATTGGCAAGTAGAGTCAGTAAGATTTTAAAAGATAGAGTTCCTCATAAAATGTATCTTTATAGTGATTCCCAAATCGTATTGTGGTGGATCAAAACAGAGGCAGTAAAAAGTACTATATATGTAAAAAATAGAGTCAAACAAATAGTAGAGCTTACTGAAAACTCACAATGGCTGTATGTTAGGTCAAAAGATAATCCTGCTGACTTATTATCAAGGGGAGTCGAACCACATAAGCTGCAGGAGTGTGATTTATGGTGGCATGGTTCGCCAAGTCTTTGTGATGTAAATTATACACATACAAACTTAGAAGAATTTAATTATGACGATATCATGACACATGTAGACTCGCATGGTGCTTCATTGAATGCGTCTTCTAACGATGTAGAGGGAATTTTGTGCCATACCACAAATGTAGAGCCTCTAGATTTATTAAAAAATTATTCTAACTTGAATAAACTTCAAAGAGTAATAGGCTTTATTTATAGATTTTACAATAACTGCTTGAACAAAGACAACAAAATAACAAGTAGAAATTTAACTTCTAGGGAATTGCGTGACTCTATGTTTAAGATAGTACGTTGTACACAGGCAGAGCATTTTAGTAAAGAATTAGTCCTGCTCTCAAAAAATAAGCCTGTGACAATTAGTGATCAATTAGCATTTCTAGATAAAAACGGTGTAATTAGAGCCGTGGGGAGACTGCAAAATGCAGAGAACCTGTCTTATGACAAGCGGCATCCGACTATACTTCCAAAAAACTCCTTTATTACCGATCTCATTATAGAACGAGAGCACTTAAGACTTATGCATGCAGGCGCTAGGCTAGTATTAGGCTCTCTATCACAGAGACATCATCTGGTGAATGGTATACGAGAGGTAAAAAAGGTGGTGCATAAATGTATAAAATGTATACGTATGAAAGCTGAAGCAGCAAAGCAGTTGATGGGAGATCTTCCTAAAGAAAGAATCACTCAGAGCAGGCCCTTTCAGCATGTAGGAATTGATTTCTGCGGTCCGTTTAACGTAAAGGTCTCTCGCATTAGAAAACCTATTATTACAAAAGGCTACATCGCGCTTTTTGTTTGCTTTGCTGTAAAAGCGATACACTTAGAACTTGTTTCTGATCTCACGACTGAAACTTTCTTAGCATGTCTTAAACGATTTATTTCTCGGCGTGGCATGCCCACAAACATATTTTGTGACAATGCAAAAACCTTCAAAGGTGCTTCTAATACATTAAAAGACTTGTATGACCTATTTTCCTCCAAAGATTGTAGAGACTCTGTCAACAAATATTGCTTAAATAACTATATAACATTTAATTGGATACCGAGTTATTCTCCAACGTTTGGAGGAATTTGGGAAAGTGGCGTTAAAAGTGTAAAACACCACTTTAAAAGAATAGTAGGCAATCTATGTTTGACCTACGAACAACTAAACACTGTAATCATAGAGATTGAAGGCATTTTGAACAGTAGACCTATACTATCTGCTATTTCTAATGATTGTGATTATATAACTCCTGGACACTTCATTTGTGGCGCAGCCTTGACTGCTTATCCTGAAATAGATCTCACTGAAACCTCAGTAAATCGGGTTCCATTTTGGAAAATGTGCACTAAGCTTAAGCAAGACTTTTGGAAAACTTGGTCTCAAAGTTATTTGACCCAGCTACAAAGCCGCCCCAAATGGAAATACCAGCAAACTAATTTAAAGGAAGGTGATTTGGTAATTGTAAAGAATATGAACACCTCTCCATTAAATTGGCCAATGGCTCGTATAGTAAAAACGTTCCCTGGTAGGGACGGATTAGTAAGGGTAGCTGATGTTAAGATTAATAATAAGACATTTCGTAGAGCCATAACTAAATTATGTCCTTTACCTGTAATGTAGTATTAATAACTTGCCTTATGTTTAGGTTTCTATTGGCGGGTCCACTCTTTACCTGTATGTAATATTGCCTGGCCCCAACTATGTTTAATACAAAACATATAGAGTGTAAACTTAGCTTAAGTATTTTTATTATATAGCAACACATTTGTAGTTGCCTTAAAAATGTATATGGCAACTCTCTCTCTTCCTTCTCGATCCGAACTAACCGGCACGTCCCGCGATCACTGTATTTTTATTTAATTCAAAACTTCAATAAAAGTTAATTAAAACATAAAAGCGCATTTTGTATTCTCCAAGCTGGACAAGCGAGAAATGTGCACGTGCTAACGAGCTCCCGCACACTGAAAGAGAAAGAGACGACCCGAACTTATGTTTAACAACGAGTGTGAGAAAGATGGATGGAATGAGAAAATTAATCAAAAATAACAGATTTCTTCGTAGGCACAGAAATAAATATGGAAGTATTTTTTGTGTTCCTCAAGTATGAGTATAACCTATCTATGGTTATATAATATCATTGTCGGGAGGTCGAAAACAAAAGTCTAATATATGTATATCTATGCAGGTAAGTATACCTACGTAATGTTGTTAAGGAGATGGCTGAGAACGGAACTGCAAGCTCGAAATAATTGAAACTGGACGCCAATACACATTTCCTCTTAAACATATAATACATACAAAACAGAACGAACACATTTGCTCCTAAAAATCTACCTGGTGAGCAATTAATACGGTCCCACCCGCCATCTGTCGGTAGGACGAACTAATCACCCAATTTAGGCGGCGAGATTATTCTCGGGTAATACAGGTTGATGTTTTATAATATTTTTAGTTAAGTTAATATAATTTACTAGCGACCCGCCCCGGCTTCGCACAGGTTAACAAATTATACACAAACCTTCCTCTTGAATCACTCTATCTATTAAAAAAACCCGCATCTAAACCCGTTGCGTAGTTTTAAAGATCTAAGCTTACATACAGACAGACAGACAGCGGGAAGCGACTTTGTTTTATAACTATGTAGTGATGATGATTCAGCAAATTTCGTTAATGGTACATATATACATTCCTTAAAAAAAATAACTTAAAAATATCCTAATTGATTAATAAACTACAAATAAACTAATCAAAAAAACCTCAGCGAGCTGTACCGGGTGCAAAGGTGCCCATCACACTATTTAGTGGATTTCATGTTAGAGCAGCGCGCTCCGCGTCATGATAAGCTATTATTTCGGACAAAATAGCCATACTTAGAAATTAATTACAAAACAAGTTCCTTATACTTACATTATACAATTAAATCAATAGTTTAAACGTTTTTCTATCACATATACGTAGGCCCGAATATAACGGACCAGAACAATTACATTTTCTCTTAAAAATCGATTTCTACACGATTTTGTCCGAGTATTGCCCGAACCAGTGATTTTTTTCATATTTTCTTTATATATATATACAAGAATTGCTCGTTTAAAGGTATAAGATTTAACTAATGATGGTTGTACCTTGATGGAGTTTACTTTAGCAAGAATATTATAGGTACCTATAAGGTATGAATACCTGATATATTTCGGATAACAGTGCTCAAGTTTCTTTATAAATCGATACATAATATAGTTTTATCCCACGCTGTCACAACTAACTTTTAAGTATAATAAAACCAGAAATATACTTTTATTGAAATCTTTACCGCTTTTTCACATGGTTATTTTTTCCGTGGCTCAACTGCATATATCCATGGTCATCGAGAAATCTTATCGAGTCGAGTAATAAAACATTAAAACAATAAAATAAACGAACATAAATAACTTCTAAAATTGAGTTCTTTTTAGTGTCAACTTTGTAACTTCTATAAAATAATTAGAAAGGTTTTATTTATTTTATTGTTGATTTACATAAACATGAGGCGCTTAGAAAAGGAAATTCAACCGGTGGGCAGGTAATTATCTTTTTCCTTTTTCAATGTACTATATAAAGTCCGTCAACCAAATCTTGTCAGTAGTAAAAGGCGGCAAATTTGAAAAATCGCGGGTTAGCAACACTGTTTCGAATAATTCCAAAATGCGTGTCATCTGTGTTTTATCTGTGGAATGTGGATCGTGAACGACAGCCGTCACCTTATTTGTTTTCATTTGGTTTTCATTCTGAATCGTTTCTGTTTCAAGAGATATTTCTGCTGTCACCATTAAATACCAATACATTAAATAAGAATAAGCAAAGCTAAGGGGCCTACAATGTACAATCATGCTCGTTGATGGTAAACATTACTGAAACAAACAAACAAGTACTGGAAGAACTCTTTCGAACTTTTAAGATTATGTTCAGTTTTTTTGTTTTAGGGTTAAAAGGCATTAATAAAATTAAAACGTATGCCTAAATCTATCCAACAAGACCATAAATTGTGTCCTGGAAACCGTCCATAGGCCCACATGTCTAATATTTTCAGCAATCAGTTGTGACTATTTACAAAGGTAAACCTTTTAAACAGTATTAAGAGCCTTGATTATATCGCCGTTCTTTCGCAATATCTACCTAATCCATACATGTTTGTTGCAGGATTAAATCTTGCCCAATATAAGGCGTTCGTAGTAGGTAGTATCTTTTCAGACAATACTTACCTATGGCGGTTTATGTACGTGTACAACGCAACCAAGTCGAAAAGTGACCCTTATCTTATTTACCTTTAAATTAAATAAACACCCAAATATCAGTTGTTTTATTTTTAATATGTATATTGTACAATATATACCAATCAAAAAAATTACACAGGTATGTCATATTCATCCAGAACAGTACACTAATTTACATTAACAAGTGGCATATTATATTGTAAATAACAAATATATGCACTATCTAATTAAGTAATTATCTGCATTTTGATATGATTTTATTTTAGTAAACTTAGAAGACAGATAGGGAACAAAGAGAATATAAGCACTACTATAGGGAGTTGTTTTTGATATCTTCAAATTTGTTCATCATTTTGATTAACATTGTTTTAACATCGCTTTTAAATTGTCCGTCCATGTTTCAATTTTTTTCAATAAACCACGAGTGACAATTTGAATTGACGTACGCAGGGCGCGCTCAGCGGAAAAAAAAAACTGTTGGTTCGATGTACATTGCTGCTTTTCTTAGCGCAATACTGCTCTTTGAGTGTTGCCCTACTTTAGTTTGCTTTACATTGCTACTGACAAGATTTGGTTGACGGACTATAACTAATATGTACTAAATAAATTAGCAGCATAAGTATAGGTACGTAGAGACCGTTATACCTAGGTGTTTTCAACTATCAACTGCGCCATTATTTATTAAAAATAAGTCAAGCCCTAACAACTCTCAGACTTGAAATTCTTCCAGATAACTACATAAAGTAAGTGATTATGAATTAAAAATCCAATCATCCTGTTCCCAAATCGCACCCAAATGACATCCGACCCAAGTTATATTTTCAAAAACCGAGATAATTAAAAAAAGACCAAGATGGCCGCTTTCAACGGCCTTCGGCATTCTGAATTCAAAAATGAAGTTCGTAACCGTTACAACCTATAAAGTTACGCTCTTTTAGAAGATGCACTTCCAAATTCAAATGCGCCGAAAAGAAAAAAGCGTAATTTCATGCTCTCGCGCATCATTCCATTTTTAAAATGACTGGAACGAGACAGAGCTAGAATTTCGTGGATTAGAGAGGGAGGGATAGATTATGAATGTATTAATCGGGTCGTAATTTTGGGGAATATGTTGTTGAGTTGGATTATATCATTTTTTTGGCTCCGCGGGAGTTGTGGGTCGGGTTTTGTGTTTATGTAATTTGGGATGGAAGGAAAGTTTGAATGTTGTCTATGATGAGGTCATTAACAGACACGAATATAACGAACTGTAGATAATCTTGGTGGCATGATTTCATGTAATAATAGGTAATTTTTGAGTACTTGTTGGGTAGTCATTACAATCGATCCCGCGATTAATGTAGTCTCAGTAGCTTTCAGATTTGTTTTGGTTATGTGACTGTACTTAATGACATTATAAATAGCTTAAGTATTATGCCTACCTATACAAATAAATTTGAAATAAAAAGAAATGTTTTTTTGTTTTCATACAATTTTCTAACAAAATGTAGATTTGTACGGAAGTTGAATAAAACTGCAGCATTTTCATTAGGTGCCTTATATTTATTTGTTGATAAAAATGTTTACATGACTTACAGTAGTAACCAATGCGTCACGAAACTATACTTACCTACATTAATCTTAACTGAGAAAACTTAAATAAAACAGAAACTAGTGGTACATGCATACACGAAAAATGTTCACTTAATAAAATCAAGATAAATATGTAATTAAAGAAATGACAAACGAATGGAATGGACCAAAATATAATATTTTAAAGAGGTTTTTCATATATTTTTTTTATTTAAGTTCCCATTCCAGAAACTTTCAACATTACCTATGTATTTTGGTTCACGTGATGAACGTAGAGCCTGCTTAACTACAAAATTAAAATGCCGTCAACCGCCTGAGGCTAGAGTAAAGCTAGTTCATAAAGCCATTTCAATATTTTCAACCCACACGGAACATCTACATATTGCCTTAAGCTAGTAAAGATGTTGTAGGTTTAATTTTAAATCACAATTCGTGAATATTCGTAAATCAGAATAGGGTTCTTCAAAATTGTGATTAGCTACTTACTGGTTTTTGGTTGGCTGGGTAGGCAACGAGCTTATATATACACCACTACTATATAAATGCTTACTTGTTTATTTAATGGTAGATATTATGGTATGTTTTTACAAAATACAGTAAGTACCTACCTTGTACATAAAATTTAAAATTAGAATAGTATGTTAACCACTTTATTTAGGCAAGCTGTGTAATTAGTTAGGTACCATAACCGTATTATTAAAAAAATCAAACCAGTGATTCGTTGTCGCATGTAAGGTAGGTAACGTTAATGCGGCCAAATTCATCTGCGGGAAATTCCGTATACGAGCGTATTTTTTTTCATATTTTGTTCAACCGTTGGCAACAGAGCATAATACCTACTTTTGACTGCTGAAACTTAAACAATACACTCCTTTTTTGGGCAGTCGTGTAAAAAGCGCTTTATGTAGGTACGGAATTTCCCGCACCCGCATTGTTCTTAGGTACCTACTTGGGAACTACAAGAAAAAATGGTAGGTAAATAAGTAAATATTTTAATGTCCTTGTAGATTCTACATACCTAACTTAGGTAGGTATGTAAACTACAGAATATAAATTCAGTAAATAATCTCTGATCCCTGACAGAAACTATTATAAAACAAATATTTCACAAAACAAAAATTATTACCACCCAAAAAGTCGTTAATCTTCAACGGAACCATTCCAAATCCAAATATCCCTGTACCACAAAAAGCGCCGGCCATCTTTGGACCATGATTGCCTCTCAAAGTGCCGCGCCATTTAAAAACTTAATTCCGTCGGTCGTTAGTGTGTGAACGACTTTAAAAAAATGTGTCTATGGTATATTGAGTCTGTGGAGAAATTGTTTTTTAAGTTTTTTGTTTGATCACGTAGCGTTTTCTTCGCCTCTACGTGTCTTCAATGTTGTTCAGTTTTTGTTGTGCTCTCAGATGGGAATTTTGTGGAGTAGATTTGTAATTTTGTAGTTAGAGATGTTTTAATCTCCGACATTGAACCACTGGGGCATGAAGTTCCTACTCAACAATGATATTATAAGTCCAAATAGGTTATAGGCATTCCAAAATTTAAGAGACGTTCATGAGGCTTCCATACCCACTGTCGTTGGTTCGAATTCTAGTCTCTTAACACAAACAGTAGGTCTCGGTCTTTGTCTTGCGCTAGTATAGTGCGACATAAAATAGTAGAAATATTATAAAATAAAATGGAACTATAGCTGGTCAAGCAAATCTTGTCAGCAAAAAAGGCGCGAAATTCAAATTTTCTATGGGACGGTATCCCTTCGTGCCTACATTTTTCATGCCGCCTTTTTCTACTGACAAGATCTGCTTGACCAGCTATATATGTCAAATTTCTTGATCCTTGCGCGTCATTGCGATATTTGACGTTGTCAAGCTGCGCGCAGTAGAGTCGCTCGCGGCACATTATATAGTGCGACATAAAATAGTAGAAATATAACAATATGGAACTAAAAAAAATCATAATAAATTCTTGCCATGTTTAAGCATTTTACGTCAAAAATGTTAGTTACGTAGGAAGTGGCGCCCTCGTTTATTTTCTAGAATTTCTTATCGCGTACTATACGCCGGGTCATCACTACATAGTATAAAACAAAGTCGCTTCCCGCTGTCTGTCTGTCCCAATGTATGCTTAGAATGGCTTAGATCTTTAAAACTACGCAACGGATTTTGATGCGTTTTTTTTTTAAATAGATAGAGTGATTCAAGAGGAAGGTTTATGTATAATTTGTTAACCCGTGCGAAGCCGGGGCGGGTTCCTAGTTAGTTAAATAAGCTCTAGTAAGACTTTTATAGTTATTCTAGTCCATTGGTTGCCAAAGCAAACCTGAGCCATTTCGGATTCAACCTCGAAAGATCAGTTTTTTTAGTTTTTTAGGGTGATAAAACACAATATTTCGACTGGGGTTGCAGCTAGCTGCGACGTCATGTTCTAAAACAAACAAAAGCTAACAATAAGTGACACAACACGACGTCAACAGTTTATTTTAAATAAATGAATAAACACTCATTGTGCGCGAGTTGAGCCCGCCTCTTCATGTCTACAATGTGTTAATTTCGTTTTACGAGGGGTGTTCAAAATATTCTCGGTATGAGAATGAAAACAAACAAGTACGAAAAGTTTGATATTTTTATTTTTCAATATACTCCCCCCCTATGTTCATACACTTAAAAGATCGATCAATTATTTTTTTTAATCCCTCGTAAAAATATTTTTTATCTTTCGTGTAAAAATGCTCCTCCACTGCCGCCTTCAATGCTTCATCGTCAGAAAATTTATTTCCACGCAGATCCTTTTTAAGATTGGGGAGCAAAAAGAAGTCGCTGGGGGCTAAGTCCGGACTATACGGTGGGTGAGTAACAGTTTTAAACCCACATTCAACAATAGCTGCCTTGGCAATATGAGCAGTATGGACGGGGGCGTTGTCATGCAGAAGCAGAATACCTTTGGTTAACTTTCCTCGCCTCTTTTCTTTAATTACATCCTTTAATTGACGTAGAATGTTAGCGTAGTACTGTCCTGTGATATTTACACCTTTTTCTTTATAATCGATCAGTAATACTCCTTCACAATCCCAAAATATCGTGGCCATGACCTTGCCAGCTGAAGGGATGACCTTGAACTTCTTGGGATGAGCTGAACCCTTAATGTGCCACTGCATGGACTCTTGTTTACTCTCTGGGTCATAATGATGAACCCAGGTTTCATCTCCAGTAACTATTCTTTGCAGCACCTCATCAGGATTTTCACCGCACAGGTCAATAAAATCGGAACAACAAGCTACACGCATGTCTTTTTGAAGCCGAGTCAGCATTCGCGGAACCCATCTTGCACTTACTTTTGACATATTAAGATGGTCATGTATAATATCATGTACGGTACCAATAGAGAGATTGGTTACTTGTGCTATAGATTTTACCTTCACTCGACCATCTTCCAATATAAGTTTTTCCACTTTATCAATATTTTCTTGTGAAGTAGCTACTACAGGCCGGCCAGGTCTAGGGTCATCTTCAATACTCTCCCTTCCGCGTTTAAACTCGCTTGACCACTTTTGAATGGTAGATAAAGAAGGAGCAGACTCACGGTAAACACAATCCATTTCCTCTTTTATGGTTTTTTGATTTTTACCCTGTTTTGTCAAGAATTTTATCACGCATCGATGTTCTAATTTAGTTAACATTGTCAATTCGCACATGATGTTCATGTTTGTTCAGCAATTGCAGAAAAACAAAAGACTATCTCGGTTCGAATTATACTTTTTTTTAATGTCAATGAATAAACCTTAGCGGCCAGTAACGAAAGAAATTTTAGAAGAGGTCGTAAGATATCAATACCGAGAATATTTTGAACGCCCCTCGTATACCCATTCTCACTCTAATACATGTTTCAATAAGGTTTCGTCAATTTATAGGTATTTGACTGTATTTAAAATAAATTATTTTACACCATGCATGAAATAAAACACCAGAAGATTAGTAGAGAAACGTAGACATACATTTTTTAGACACAATTTCTATTTTAAAACTCGTATAAAACTATAAAGAGTAGGTTATTTGATTGTGACGTCACATGCTAGTGTTCTTATTAAATTCCATTGCAGCAAAATCGTTTTGACAGTTCAAAAAAAGAAAATGATTTGACTAGTAGTCAAATACCCAATTGTGGACACCTTATTGACTTGAAAGTTTGGAAAATATGTAGATCTGAAAAAAATCCAAAAATATTTCAAAATACCTAGCGACGGTAAAGAATAGGTACCTATTCTAAATATTCTAATATGATAGTGTACTAACCACTTAAATCCTACATATACTCTCTTTTTTTGAAACATTAAAACGAACTTTTTAATCAGTAACACATTTGATCATGTTTTGTATGTATTTCCGTACCTAAATATGTCATAACTGCTATGAAACAATTTAATCACCTACCTATAGACCAACAAAAAATTGTAGAAAATTATTGAGGGCCGCCACTTCCTACGTAAGTGTCACATTTGACGTAAAATGGTTAAACATGGCAACAATTTAGCATGGATTTTTTTAGAGGTCACTGCGGGCAAGACCGGCGGAAGATACTTTATTTTTTTTTTTACTTTGGAGTGATCTAGTTGCGTTAATTATTCACCTACGTTACCGTTTGTAATCGCATACGATGAAGAATTTAATAATTAATAGTTTAGCCATAGTGACAGATCATTTTAATCATAAATTAAGCAAAAACATTAGTATTTTTAAAAAGACGGCGAGTAGACGGACTTCCCTTGTAGTTTAAGGGAAGTCCGTCTAGTAATGATATCAGCCAATCTATGGGTGCGTATATGTTCGTAGTCGAATTCCTAAAAAGAATGAATCAAGACAATGAAAAGTGTACTTTCAACTTGTTAATATAGGGTTCAGATTCGAAATAAACGCCATTTTTCTAATATAAAAGCAAGTCCGGCATAAACTACGAAAATGGGGTGGTAAACCTTTTATGGCTAATAATTACACGTAATTATTTTTTGGATTTCCGAAATAAAAGACCAATATAAATTTTAAAATGTACTTTATTAGTTTCTTTTAATTTACTGAGATGAAAATTTAGGAAACTAACATCATGCGCAATGTCAGGCGGATTTGTCGATACCTTATCAAATCGTTATAATATTAAAGTCGCAAAAACAGTTGGTAATCTCTGATTTAACGAAAGTCCGGCATATGACGGACTTGCCTTGTACAGAATAGACGGACTTTCAAACTTAGTAACATTTTAATGTGATAAATGGTGGAACGTATAATTACAAAACTAAGCCAATTTCTGATATTTTAAACACAGAATAAAGATAACTGGTTCTTATGCTACTTATGTAGGTACTTTCTGATGCACAATCTTTTCAAAAACTATTTTTAACAATTTTTTTTCGAACGACAGTCGAACTATGACTTCGAGTTCAAAACACGAAATGACTTATTTAGGCGGATTGCTCTGAAATTGGTTGTCACAGCGGCATCTGTTTTAGAGTGAGGGAACTAACGGGCAAAACTGATTAATCGACTAGAATCCAAAGCGGCATACGCCTCTTAATTCAAAAGTTATAACGTGTAGACGGACTTGCCTTGTAGACGGTCTTGCCCGCAGTGACCATTTTATTTAATTTCTACTATTTTATGCATATTATTTTATGTCGCACTACCTCTATGAAACAACCCCATAGAACTTATTCCTTCCTTGAAGTCGGTTATATACCTATACCTACCTACGCAAATTAAATGACATCAAACATTTAAAATCCTTTCAAGAATTCTCAAATGAAGCCGCAGCCAACCTCGACAACTAAAACCGTCAGTTGCATAAATAAAAACAAATAAAATACCAATCCGCAATCACATGAAACGCGTATAATCACGGCTCGGAAATAAATAAAAAAATAAAGCGTGCTCTGTGGCCGGCCATAAATAAATAATGTCATCCAGGCTAGCACTCATTAACCCGAGAAAAAAGTTCAGTGCACCAACCAATCTGCTAAACATAAACAACCTTAAAACCTTAATATAAGGTTGAAAATGATATGATCTGTTTTGAAAACAGCGTGCGCACGAATTTCAAATTTCGAACTTTAAACCGACCAACTTATAAAGAACTCCAAAGGTGCTTAAATTAGAAAGAGATCTCTTCGTAGTGAGCTCTTTATAAACTGGTTATTATATGATAGAAAGAGACAGATATAGTTTGGTGAACATGGCGTAGTTAGAAGGGGCGGCGTGTGATTGGTTGAAATTTCCCGCGCTTTGGGCGTAGCCGGCCATTTCTCGTCATAAATTGAGCTGTTGACACATTAATAAGGTAAGGTTATGTTTTAATATTGCTTTTTTTTCCGCGCAAATTATAAGCGGTGAATACAATTATTGTTATGATTCAGGTTCAAATGAGCGACGTGTGTGGTCTGCTCGGATTTCTGGAATAATTAAAGGCTGTGTGGGACGCCATTTTGATTTTTGATTCATATTTTAATTCATTTTACAACTAGCGGTCACGGCTACTGAAAACATGCTTAATCGTCATTTTGATTGATGTTGGGTTTATTACTTTTAAAAATGGCTACCTACACATTTTGTTTTGCAACATATTGGTTTGGTTTAGATTGTGCTGGAGAGAAATGTAATTTTTCGATAAGATTTTTATGACTTTTTTACAGTTTGCGACGTAATTTGACCTGTTACTGTGAGGTGAAATGAATATTGCTGAATTGTAATTAGTTTTTTTATTCCTAAGTAGGTAATAAATATTTAATTTTCTAGTGTTAAAATGCAGGGAGATATGTAAATAAGTATTTTTTTATTTTAGCCAAAATATTTTTTTTTGTAACCAATTGCATTATTTTTATGTAAGTAATTCGTTCGCTGTTGTTGCGGATAAGTTGTATATGTGTGGACCTATAAGTTGAGGTTCAATGATGATCAAATAATTTATTTTACAGCCGAAATCTATCATCGAACTGTGTTTTAATTTTAACCATAAAACCGGTTATTATTAGTCACACCTTTAATTGTGTTGTAAATAGAATTAATTTAATAGGTTTAATAATCTATTAAAAAACGCAATTAACCAATAGTTCTCTAGTTCTTTAATTTAGAGCCGTTATACAATTAGGAACCTGCTTTTGGCAGGTTTACTCGTATTTATTTATAATGCCAAGCTAAACATCAGTTTATTGTATTCGCGGTTTTTAGATACTTAATAAAGTTGAATGATGACATTTTTCTTTAAAAAACATATCGACAATAAATTATAGAAATTTATTGAAGGTGCCAATGAGCTTTAACAGGCAACACATGAATAGAATAATGATCTCACAAAAATGTGATTGTTGTGACAAGTGAACTGGTGTTGACACTGTTTACTACGAATTATTATTACTAAAACTCGAACACTCCACACAGCAAATTTTTCTAAGTATTATTAAAAAAAACACGATAGACTCCACCGGCGATTTAAAAACCCGAGTACTTAAACAAATTAAGCTTTTAGTAGCTAACTTGGCTCAGTACATTGTCTTAAGTATGGGCCTGGTGTAAAAGCTGTAAGACTGCGTAGAACATCTATAGATTCCTCATTCCTCATACAAAGTAAAAACTACCAACAGCGTATCATATTCGTACACAGAGAATAAATCTCAACAAAACACCTTTAAAAGTAACAAGCCAATGTTTATGGTTAAACGATTTCATACTGGCTGCGTGACGCGGGAATGTATAAACATTGTTGACCATAAAGCACAAAAGGCGGGAAATAAGTCACAATTTTCGAAAAAGGAACGCCATCACCTGTTAATCAATTTGCCACAAAAATGCACTCTCAAAACAATTTCAATAAAAAATGAAAGTCATAACTCTCGACCTTATGGTATACAAAATAAAACTGTGAAGAGATGCTAATTTAAAGTTGTACAGGTAAAGTTTCCGAGAAAATTTCAAATACAAAGTCAGATCGAATTCATTAGTTTTGAGCGTAACGTATTTGGCATCCGAGTTTTACTTTGTACACTCCTCAATCTAAAATGCACTTTAATAGTAAACTTTTAAGGCTATTTTTAGTTTGAAGCTGTTGTTAAAAGTTTACTCCCGACTGCGTTTCAAATCGCGCCAAAATATTGACGTTTGTTTTTTTCAACGGCTACAAAGTTATCGCTGCTGTTCATCTTGGCGCTAGCGTCTTTAAATCGCCATGTCAATTGTAAGAGTGAGCGTTAATTTGAAATTTGACTAGCATTATATAAGTTTGTAAAATTGTTGACATCTATTTGACACACAGAAAAAGGTAAGGAATTGTCTGTTGTCACCTGAGCATAGAGAATTTGTTTACGGCGTTGCTAATTGTGTTTGTGTATTGTTGTATTTGTTTACATTGTTGTGTCTGGTTTTGTGTAATTGTGTTTAAGATTGGCCCGTTATCCTACCGTAGCACGTGACTGTTATAAAAGTTACAGTTTTAACTTTGTTCTTTTAGATGCTTCAGAATACTTTAGATGTTATTAAGTCATCAGTTCCTTATTTTAAAAATCTCATCGTTTATTGAAGTACCTGGGTTGAAAGCTTACTTAACTAATTGTCTAATTGCTTATTATTTCTTTGTCTTTGTTTAGCCCTGTAGGTACTTATCCTTTGAGTTTGAACACTGGAAAATCTCGTTTAAGAAATACGACCTGTAGAGGAGAACACCCGAACTTTTTCCAAGCTGAAACGGAGACCTTCGCTAACATTCGGTCAGGAAATAACAATATACTCGTACATGTTCTAGTTTCGAGTAGAGTACTTTACCTTATCAGACGATCAACCGTGATTGTCAAGCTTACATGCTGGTCAATGCTTGATCGTGTATGCACCGCTTAAACCGTCAAAAGTTCTTTAGGTGACAGCCATCAACACCTGTCGCGATAAGTGGAACGTCCAATTATGTACTAATTATCACATAGCTCGTTATAATTACATATAGGCCATTATGTACCGTTGTTACGTGCGAAAATGCCTTATTAGCACTTTAGGGTTCCGGCGGCGCATTTATATACTATGTAATCAGATCGTACGTGTTGCGGAGGTATTTTTAGTGTTCCGTACCTAAATTGTCTCAATTTGACACGTCGTTAAATCTAAAGGCTGCAACACACTGCAGTAATGCTAGTTTGGCAGCGCAAAGTGTGGAAACGCCACTAAAAGTAAATTTCACTGGAACTTGACATTTATGGTGCTGCCATATTCTGTCACTTTTCAGGTCAGTGTAGACTTAGCTTAATACATTTTTGCTGAATTGCCTATGACGGCTATGACAGGGATCGGCAAAGCACAGCTCTTCCAGGTACAATTGCGGCTCTTCGTGTGACCCAAAATAAACACTTGAGAGGTCTTAGACCTCTGAAATTAACGGATTTATTGATTCTAGTTACATGCGATATCCGAGATCCGAATTTAAAAGTGGAAAAATTACTGTCTTGTGTCTTGCATCACCTAAGAAAGTAATTTTTCCACTTTTTAATTTATTCCAAGCTTAATAGCATCGTTCGCAGACGTTTCTGCTTGTTCAAAAATAAAATTAATATGAAAACGCTCTTATACGACGACGGTAACCTTACTAATATACACATATATATGTCACCGTAAAATTATAAACACTTGTCAATTTATAATCTCACTACCTAGTTACCTACATTAAAAAACCGGCCAAGTGCGAGTCGGACTCGCGCACGGAGGGTTCCGCACCATCAACAAAAAATAGAGCAAAAAAATCGTGTTTGTTGTATGGGAGCCCCCCTTAAATATTTATCTTATTTTATTTTTAGTATTTGTTGTTATAGCGGCAAAAGAGATACATCATTTGTGAAAATTTCAACTGTCTAGCTATTCATGAGATACAGCCTGGTGACAGACGGACGGGCGGACGGACGGACGGACGGACGGACGGACGGACGGACGGACGGACGGACAGCGGAGTCTTAGTAATAGGGTCCCGTTTTTTACCCTTTGGGTACAGAACCCTAAAAACTGACAGTATTTAGAAAGATTACAAACTAACATAATCTACGTTAGATTGTAACTAACGGGTTCACAATCTTAAGGTGCCATATACATTGTTTCTTGTACATTACTTTCCAATGAAATAAATAAATAATTCAATAAAATTTCTGCGTGAAAAGTTTCTTGCTTGAGTGTTAAACTATGATAACTAATTCTTCCCAGTAATCCATTAAGTCTAGAGTAAATAACACGGCTATTATGAGACGTGTTCATTAAAGTAACATTATGCATTACCATAGAGTTGTTTTAAGACGAAAGTGGAGGACCCGCGCCTTATCATACAAACGTAGACCTCATTTTCCTCTCTGGATAGTAATATTATTGAAACTATATCGACACAATTAGCTGTATTATAAACCAACGCTATGCCTCTTCGGTTGATTTTTAATTATGATAAAAATTAAGGCCTTCTAGGCAGTAGGCACCTTGTTACAAAGCACCAAGTTGGAGCCAGTTTTTTATTTTTTATTTATAAGTAGTTTATAGTTTTAGTGTGCCCTTTTTTCAGTTTTATGTACCTAAAAAGTTTTAAATATAATGAAAATAACATTAAATTGAAGTGTGTCAAAGGACTGTCTTATTGCAAACATAGACAGAGAGAGTCATACTATCTTTGTCTTACACTAGTTCTAGTACTATCACCCAAAAGAAAAGGATGAGTATAGTTTTTTTGTTCCTATTTACTGACAAAATGGTTTGATCATCTATAGATAGTATCAATCAATAGTAAGTAATATTTATTAAAATAGGTACCTATCTAGTGAGGAAAATGAGGTCAACGATTGTATAGAGAAGCGCCCGTTCCCTTCCCTCTTAATCTGTTGCCCTTAATACCATCGTCCACATCGTTGACTGACTGATTGTGACCCTTGTTATTAAGACCATAAGGTCGACAAATGGTCATTTGTGTTGGATATGTAATTATGGTCATAAAGCGCATCAGCGTCACATTAGCGGCACATGTCGAATAATTAGTAACTACCTAAGCTACCACATGTTTTATTAAATACTTGCCTCTGCTTGCTACTTCGTCCAATTTCGCGCAGAAAATAATGGAAGTGCGTTTGTGCCCTAAATAGCCGAAAGGGACAGCATAAATCGTCCCTGAATCGCTGCCAACTTCGGTTTCATTGGAAGTTTCTTTTACTTACTATTACCTACTTATAGTGTGGTTGTGTTTCGTTTGCAAAAAACCCTTACATTCGGTAAAGCAGCGACTTTTAGTTCCAGACCTATAACCGCGTAATTTGATATTCGCAAATTGCGGGCATCTTTCTCTGTCACTCTATTTACGCCTTCGTTGGAGTAAAAGAGAAAGATCCTCACAATTTGTGAATTTTGTTTTCGCGGTAGGCCCTCAGCAATCAACGACGATATCGATAGTGCTCAGAGGGTTTACCGCGAACACCGAAGTTCGCAAATTGCATCTTTCTCTTTTACTCCAATTATGGAGTAATTAGAGTGACAGCGAAAGATGCCCGCAGGCCGCAATTTGCCGGGAAAATATTTTTTTTTTCAAGCTTATTTTACGATCTTTTCAAAAGTCAAGTATTTCATTGCATTTCCTGTGTACATCAGTTAGCTTGGTCAGACTCTAGATTCTATAGACGCCTATGAATAACACCATCAGATGTCCATCTAGTACACCTGTAGTACACGCTCGGTCGACAACTCTAACTATAGCTGGTCAAGCAAATCTTGACAGTAAAATTTTTTCTATGGGACGATACCCCTTCGCGCCTACATTTTTCAAATTTGCCGCCTTTTTCTACTGACAAGATCTGCTTGACCAGCTATAGCTTAAACGCATAAACTCTAGGCACAATTACCTTTCAATGTAAGCCCTTTTCTCATTAAACGTGTGGGTATAATTATAAAGGAACCTTACGTGCTTCAGTGTTGCCAGCCTCCCTAATAAGATAATTGCGGGGTTGCCAGAGTTACAACGCTTTACGGCGGGTATACTTAGCAAGTATGTGGAAAACGCAGGTTTAATAGGTAGATGATATTGTGATTTTATGTACCTACAACTACAATATTTATAGCTATTTTATTTACGCCTGTAAATATTCACTAGTATTTACTACTAGATACTAATTTGTAAATTTATGTCCAAATCCTTCATGACGCAAAAAAGTTTTTACAGATTGCGATGTTTCGTCGACAAAACAATATTTTTTTCCACTTTATAGGGTTTCAAACATCATCATCAAACATCAACATTTATTCAGCAAATAGGCCACAAGGGCACTTTTACACGTCAACATGGAATTTACATACTTACAGCAAAAAAATACATCAACAATTATAAAATACAACTAAGCCGCAAATATCAGATCAAACTAAAGTATTACATAGAGATGTATAAAGTCTCTAAATGTCGAATTAAAAAAAACTATAATAATAGTACCTATTGAAAAAGAAAACAAAGATACAAAAACTATAATCTAAAATTATTTAGAGCTGTAATAGTTAATCAAATTATCCTCTAAATGTCGAATTAAAAAAAAACTATAATAATAGTACCTATTGAAAAAGAAAACAAAGATACAAAAACTATAATCTAAAATTATTTTGAGGTGTAAATGTCTCCAAGTGTCATAACAAAAAGATTACAATAATATAGTTAATCAAATTATCCTTAGAGATGTATTAGGGTCTCCAAGAGTCAAAATCCTGTATCATACCCAACCTACCCTGTTTCATACCCACAGAGCAAAAACAGAACCTAAGACTTCGCGCGCTGTCCCTCTGTCCGTCTGTCACCAGGCTGTATCTCATGAACCGTGATAGCTAGACAGTTAAACTTTTCACAGATAATAATTCTGTTGACGCTATAACAACAAATACTAAAAACAGAATAAAATAATTATTTAAGTGGAGCTCCCATAGAACAAACGTCATTTTGCCGTTTTTTGCATAATTGTACGGGACCCTTCGTGCGCGAGTCCGACTCGCACTTGGCCGGTTTTTTTTTAATTTTATTATCAAATCTATACTTGCACTATTTTTCGGAAGGGAATGACACAGACTGAAACAAAACCGGGCGAACACGCAGGCATAGGTATCAATCACTACATAGTATAAAACAAAGTCTCTTCCCGCTGTCTGTCTGTATGTTTCAGATCTTTAAAACTACGTAACGGATTTTGATGCGGTTTGATTTTAGTACCTAGATAGAGTGATTCAAGAGGAAGGTTTAAATATAATTTGTTAACCCGTGCGAAGCCGGGACGGGTCGCTAGTCTAGTATGTAATGTAACACGATTATATGAACGCAATTCGACACGAACATATAATTAATGTATAATCACTTTAATTAACAATGCACCAGTCAAGTGACAGTGCATGACCAACCTTTCACCTAATTACAGTCATTAGTCATTAGTGTGGACACGTAATTAGTAATTAGTAATCAGGGTAATTAGTAAGGCTGCTTTCATACCGGATTGCTGGCCTTTCTTTTTAAAACTCCCGTGTCTTATATCGTATGCAAGAAAACGAATTGAACTTTCTTGAGATACTTACAAAGGTTAGAAGATTTCATTTCATTTCATTTATTTCCTTGCTTTGTGTGTACAGTAGGTCTTATTAATAATATTTATGTCTCAACACAACCCTGAGAGGGCACTGCAATTCACTTACAGATAAAATCTATATAATACAGTCGTCAGGTATGAATAATGATATAGTACAGTCGCTATCAAATTTCAGATAACTATTTATCTATTTTTTTATCAAGCAAAATTTTAATAAAATACCGCGTCGGGCAAGATTCGAACTTGCGACTCGAAACCGCATCAAAATCTGTTTCGTAATTTAAAAGATCTAAGCATTAGGTACCTACTTAAGATGACAGTCCATTTCCAACCGCAGCTACACTACTGTTCATTTTACTATGGAAATTGACAGTAACAGCGACGCGTTCAGTACCAGTAGTGCAGCTGCGGTCAGAAATGGAATGTACCCTTATGGACAGACAGCGCGGGAAACGACTTTTTTTATACTATGTACTATGTAGTGATATATTGTTTCAGTACTAGTTTAATAAAAGACCTTGCCCCATCCGAACTTTAAGATACGATAACTAGATACGATATGGATTAGATATGTCAGTGACAAAAGTGACGTTTCTTCAAACAAAAACGTATCGTATCTAGGCGTAATATTTGACGTATCTTATAGTTCGAATCGGGCAGCTAGTCTGGTCACCCAGTCATACTTATTTCTCTTTAGCTAAAACAATCACGATTTATCTGTGACAGAATTTATACATACTTAGTTCTTTATAGGTAGATTATTTATATAGGTACGTACCTATAAGCAAAATATTGCCACTCGAAAAATCATGTTTCGGATGCTCAGAGCAGCATTCCCACTCATGTACCTATATCACCTATATGTCGAGACCCGTGTATTAATATTAGTGCTGAACGTCCCTCGCCGTATCGGCAGCGTTGTAAAAAGAAACATTTTGACAGCTCACACAATGGACTGAGACCACATGCCGCCTTCACCACGGGTTTTGTAAAACGACGAGTCTTAGGGCTTAGGGCGGGGGACTTAGGGCCTTTCGTAGATTAAAGAAGTCGTGTTATGACCTTTTCATAATAAGTTGAAAGAAACATTCTTTGACCTTCGCAAGATCACTGGGTAAATCAATGTTTTGATCAGAGTTTGGTGAGATTTTTGAAATGAAAACTTCTTTAGCGGCGCTGTGCTCTTTTTGTGATGGGGAAAAAATGTTAAACTCGCGAGAGGTGTCACGAGACCGTAAGACGTAAGACGGACACGTGACCTTATCGAAAAACTGTTACTTCAATGTCATTGAGTTTTTCTTTATTGATTTAAATGCCATCTAGTGAGTGTCGCTCTAACTGGTATTAATATAACTCGAGTACTAACAGTGATGTGCTTAGGGGTTTCAAGTAATGCGACTAAATAACGCTAGATGGCATTAACCTCAATTATACATAGTGCTGCAGACATTTTGCAATAGGGATTGAGTTTTCACTTCTGCAGCGCTCCCGGAGTGCAACCCGTTGTTTTTTTTTATACCTAAGTTAGATTTATGACTTGCTTAAGTCACACCACAAAGAGTAAAATATAATTTCTACCAATGAAAACTACTATGTCTGATGTTTTATTATTGAAGTGAAAATTCTTTAGCGGCGCTGGGCACTTTTTGAGGTGGGGAAAAAATTATAAACTCGAGACAGCGTAAGGCGATCACGTGACCGTAAGGGGCGTAAGGCGATCACGTGACCGTAAGGTGGCCACTCATAATTTAAATAGCATTTAAATCAATAAAGATAAACTCAATGTTATTTGACATTTATATTGCGGACTCCTTTTCAAGACTCTTTACCTATGTTCAAATAATTTGACGTTGTCATGGCAGTATGTAAATAAACATGTCAATGAAAAAGTGTGATCTTATTTGAGAATGATAATAATATATAATAAATAAATAGAATACCTCCGCTAAAGGTATGTATCGTGTTACCGGGCGTCGGTAACATAGTGAGGTGCTGAGTTTTTACTTCTATCGGCACTCCCGGAGTGCAACCGTTGTTGCTTGTTATTTTATAATACGACGGTGGCAATGGCAAGCAAGCATACAGCCCGCCTGATGGTAAGCCGCCACCGTAGCCTATGGAAGCCTGCAACTCCAGAAGTGTTAATTGCGCGTTGCCGACCCTAGCACCCTCGTTGAGTTCTGGCAACCCTACACAACACAATTAGGGCTCATTTAGACGGCGCGCGAACTGGTATACTATTTTAGATACATTGCGGACCATTGAGGTTACATCAATTCAGCCGACCGATCAAATGACGCAATGCAATGAAACTCGCATGCGAGTTGTCGCCCCGTCTAAATGAGCCCTAAATGAGCTCTTAGGTAGTTTTCGTTGGTAGAAATTGTATAAAGAGTTTGTATGAGTTGTTCTGTGGAAATAAATACAGACAGCGATAAAAGTTTGTATTGTATTGTATGTAGGTACAAAGAAAATAGAGCGAATAGAAGTAACACTCCCAAAACTTCATAACCATTTTGACTACACGTGTGAAACGTCGAGGTACTTAAATAACTAAGTATACTTGACGATTCGAAAGCCTGCCCACAACGAGCCATATAATGTTGCCATAAAATTATAACTCTCGCAACAATCGCGTCGGCGCTGGCAACCCGCAATTATCTCATTAATCGTGACGAGGTAATAGGCTGGCAACATTGAAGACTTGTAATTATAGCTGTTTATGATAAAAACGGATAAAATACGGATATTATGTAAAAGCAGATGTTCGCAGGTTGTCTATGAATCAATTTATCTACACTAGGGTATTTGACTACTAGTCAAATCAGTTCTTTTTTCGAACTGTCAAAACGATTTTGCTACTATGGAATTTATATGAAACACTAGCATGTGACGTCACAATCAAATTACCTAGGTACTCTTTATAGTTTAATACCAATTTTAAAATAAAAATAGTGTCTAAAAATAACTGCTGTCGGAGTTTCTCTATTAATCTTTTGGTGCCACATTTGATACATGGTGTAAAAATAATTTATTATAAATAAAGTCAAATGGCAGGTACCCTATTGTATTTTTTTCTTTTAGACTGTTAGCTTTAATGTAGTTTTTGCATAATTTAATTTAACATAAATATAAAACTATGAATGTTAAGATTTTTTTTTTATATAAATAGGTATCTTTATTTCGAAGTACCTACACAGGACACATAGAAGTTTTAGCTACATAGGTACTTACTTATTTTAGGTTAGGTGTAAACAATATAAAAATGAATATTTATCCTAAATACTAAACTAAAACAATCTAAGAATTTTAACGACATATACCCAAACATCACTAAACCTTATAAAACAAAGTCCCCCGCCGCGTCTGTCTGTTTGTGTGTATGTATAATATGTATGTTCGCGATAACTCGAAAATTACTTAACGGATAGTCCCCCGCCGCGTCTGTCTGTTTGTGTGTATGTAATATGTATGTTCGCGATAACTCGAAAATTACTTAACGGATATTCATGCGGTTTTCACCTATCAATAGACTGATTCTTGAGGAAGGTTTAAGTGTATAATTTGTGACTTTAGTGTAACCCGTGCGAAGCCGAGGCGAGTCGCTAATAGTATATCATAATCATAACTTTTATTCTTTAAATTAGGTACCGTACTTTGATAAAAATAAAACAAATTACTAAGTACCTACATAAAAGAACCTCCCCTTAGGTACTCTCGGTTCAGAAGGCACCCATGGAGTAGTATAATTGAAATGAAACAGGTATTTTATGGTCGGCGCTTCAGCCATCGTTTTATGACTTTACAAATCCTGCTTTTTTATGATATTGTTTTGTTTTTGTTTTAAACTAAAATGCAGTGGGGTAATTAATATTCAGTTTTTTTTTAGTTCTCACTTAAAATTTTACTCTACAAAATTCTTTCTATAGTCAAACCCAACCCCTACCCAGACGCTATTAGCTAGATCAAACTTGGAAAGATAGAGTCTAAATACTTAATCACTCTAATTACCTTGAAAAAGTGATGCAATAAGTATAAATAAGTAGGCAAATGCGGTTCAAATAGGTTTAAATTTAAACACATAAACCTTAGTTTAATTACATATTATAGGTACCTAGATAATAATATATATATCAACTTGACAACGACATTTAAACGAACCACTTAAGAATTTAGCCTTACTCATGTATACAAATTGTTCTTTTTCGGGTTAAATCACTAATTAACTAACAAATAACTTACCTATCGAACGATCTTAAACTGAAAACTTCAGTTCCAAATTCAAAAACGTTCATAGTTTCGTAATAACGTTTGAATAGCCAATACATGCCAGCGTCAAGTGGAAAATTTCATTACCGACACCCGTACCAATCTAAACTGTATTTATATAAAGGAAAGATTGAATTTTCTTTGACAGCGATCCAAATCGGACCACACACGTCGAAGCGGCGTGGATTTAAAAAAGGAACTCACCAACCGCGCCTCGTTCGTTACCTCATCATCGAGTTCTTTTTTTGAAATTCTTTTTTTTTTCTTGCGGCTAGCTTTATACATAGGGCTCTAAAATATTATAAGGAATAATGTTGTACCTTTATAGAAGATTTCGGTTATAAATTAGCCGGTTTTATCGACCGACTTCTGATGTCCAGTAGTGTGGATGGCGTTTTATAGTTTTTTAAATACGGCACGGCAAACTTAACTTTATCTCTGGCAGTGTCGCCACGATCACACTTGGGTTTTTAAATTAGTAAGGCGGCTGGATTAGTTCTCGATTACGCCGCTTTAAAAAATAAGTTTGTTTTTTATTTTTCTTGAAAGTGGGATTATTTTGTTATCAGCCAGTAATAAAGTAGGGTCGGGGCGGTGGGAGCGATTTGACGATAAGTTTCGAATTAAGAACGATTGCTTTAACTGGCGGGAAATTGGCCGCCATCTTGGATGTAATTGGGGATTTTTGGTATTTGTTTGTACTAATTAATTGTCGGATTATGGGATAAAATATTAAAGCGGTTTTCTAATAGACCCTATTTCTTTATTTGAGTGCTAACTCGCTAGGACCGTTTATTTCAGTTTACCTGATAATTATTTCTTTTACAAGAGGGCACAGTTGTTTAATTCTTCGTACTAATATTGATAATCAGGAAAGCTAATAAGTCTCCTAACTAATATTTAAAAATACGAAAAAAAACGAACGTAGGGTACCATAGCTGTGGTTGATATACAACAGTCAACAAATTGGGTCAAAACATTTTCAATAATCTTAATACCTATCCAGAGAGGAAAATGAGGACTACGTTTGTCTGAAAAGACGATTTCGCACCAGTGTTGTGAATAACGCTTATTTTTAGGCTTAAAGACTCGAGCCCTCAAGACTCGTAAGTCTTGAAGACTCGACTATATTTGAGAATTGTATTTATTTATTTTACGCGTATGGATGTATAAAATCGTCTTTGCCGCCTTCGAGGCGTTAAGCCTCGAGAGTCTTAAGGGTTCGAATCTTTAAGCCTCGAAATAAGCGTTATTCACAACACTATTTCGCGCGCGTCCTCCACTTTCGTCACAGGCGTGGCTCACTTCGCGATTTCGCCACGTCGCTACAAATACCTACAAGTAAATGCGGACCACACCAATTTTGGTGTCTAGCCATAGTAGTTGCCGCGCACCGCTGCTCGGAACGGACGCCTGCTCGCGCTTGCGCCACCAAGCGGTCATATCTGTCGTAATAGAGCGCTTTGTTAGGGAGTGAATCTTCTGTAACTAGTCCTATTATTTATTCTGTGCTTTCTTCTTAAAACGTGTAAAAATTAAATATACAAACTACAAAGTTGTGTATCCCTCTTAAGCAATAAACGCAACCACAGATAGTAAGCAACACTCTTGAGGTGAGATCATAAAATGTAAATACATAATTTGTAATAGCAGAGGGAGAGATGAACCGCGGGGCACTTTGCACCCCTCGGCGGGGTTATTGCACGAGTTGGGGTTGATTTAGAGCGGTTGAAAGTTTTTTTTATCCACATATTTAAAAGAAGCCTTTATCAAAGAGACATGTCGGTTACGTTGGGCCTCTATATTCTTCATGCCATCCTTACTGTAGTGTCTGTAGTAACTTGATTGTTTAACTTACACTTTAGTTGCAATCAATATGATTTACCTATAAATATTTAATACTAATATCTGGGAGACCGGGAGACTGGGAGAAAATATATTATAAAAACTCAAAAATGCGCGTTTTCCCAGAGATAAGACCTAGCTAGATCGATTTTTCGCCTCCGTAAATCCCCATATAGCAAATTTCATCGAAATCGTTAGAGCTGTTTCCGAGTTCCTCAAAATATAGGTATATGTTACTGTAAAAGCCCGAAGTACGGTAAAACCTAGGATTTACCGGTAAAACCTAGGTTTTAATCCAAGAATTGCTCGTTTAAAGGTTTAGGATTAGGTTAAAACCGCTTAAAATGGAGCCCTACGTCCTTCATCCCCCGGGATGTGGGTAATTTGGGCCAGTTAGCACCCTCCTTACATTCAATTGTCTATGTACCGTGTTCCCGTGTTACTTTAGCCCTGGGGGGTAACATTGCCCACATATAACATAACAGTTTTGAATGATACATGGTTAGTTTCACTAGACTTATATCGACCGGGATATGAACCAATACAAAAGGTAATCACGGTTCATATCCCGGTCGATATAAATAAGTCACATATAACATGTTTAAACTAATTTAATACACATGTATTCAAAGTACAAATTACAACTCACGATTAATCTAATTTAATATACCTAGTGATAGTATGTTGTGTAGTTATAATTTTTTTTTATATTAATACCTAATTTCACTATATTAATTTTTCTCCAGAGACTTCCTGCTAAACTGTGGAATGAACTGCCTGCGGTATTCCGGACTGATACGACCAAACCTTCAAGAAAAGAGCGTACTCCCATCTTAAAGGCCGGCAACGCACTCACAACCTGTTGCGGTTGTGTTATTTGTTATTTTGTAACTAGCAAATTAAAAATGAAATACTATATATTTCATTATAATATATTTGCTAATCCGTCAAGTGGACGAAAACTAGAGCATGGACGGAAACTGGCGCAATGACCCTATACGAGGCACTTAAGTTCTTCACCTAATCGCATAACAAACCGCCTTTCATTACAAACACACCCATGGGCGTTTTTTTTTTAAGTTGTCCCCTACACTTTTTTTTTTCAAATTTGGGATTTTTTATGTTATGTCTACTCAGAATCACGAGCTCTTTATATCCTAATATGAGAAAAAAAGTGTCCTAAGGTTTTTATTTCCATTCCGTCACCATTTTTCATAGACTTTGTATGGCGGTCGCGGAATGAAAAGACCGAAAAATGTATGGAAATTTTGGGACACTTTTTTCTCCTATTAGGATAGAAAGAGCTCGTGATTCTGAGTAGAAATAACATAAAAAATCCCAAATTTGAAAAAAAGTGTAGGGGACAACTTTTAAAAAAAAGCGGCCAAGTGCGAGTCGGACTCGCCCATGAAGGGTTCCGTATTTAGGCGATTTATGACGTATAAAAAAAACTACTTACTAGATCTCGTTCAAACCAATTTTCGGTGGAAGTTTACATGGCAATGTACATCATATATTTTTTTTAGTTTTATCATTCTCTTATTTTAGAAGTTACAGGGGGGGGACGCACGTTTTACCACTTTGGAAGTGTCTCTCGCGCAAACTATTCAGTTTAGAAAAAAATGATATTAGAAATCTCGATATCATTTTTGAAGACCTATCCATAGATACCCCACACGTATGGGTTTAAAGAAAAAAATTTTTTTGAGTTTCAGTTCGAAGTATGGGGAACCCCAAAAATTTATTGTTTTTTTTCTATTTTTGTGTGAAAATCTTAATGCGGTTCACAGAATACATCTACTTACCAAGTTTCAACAGTATAGTTCTTATAGTTTCGGAGAAAAGTGGCTGTGACATACGGACGGACAGACAGACGGACAGACGGACAGACGGACAGACAGACAGACAGACAGACAGACAGACAGACAGACATGACGAATCTATAAGGGTTCCGTTTTTTGCCATTTGGCTACGGAACCCTAAAAACGCCCCCATACTTACTTTACTCTTTGAACACACCTAACAATGTCTTAATCGAAAACACAATGACACTTTAAAAAAGAAAGTCCATAGACAACGCGCGCTTTTCTTTCATGTTCCGCTCAAATTTCACCTTTGACCTGACGAAGAAGTTTAACGTTATTGTCACTGCTTACCCAACATTTGAGTTTAGCTTACGACTCTAACAAGTGAACCGAGACTTCGAGAACTAGTAGAAGCAGGTACTAGAGTATTAACCTTTTAAACGCCATAGACTGATATATAAGACATACAAAATCGGGATCATTTCGCCACTGTCTGATAAATAAGACAAAACTTCGTGAACTTCGTACCCCCCGGCGACACGAGCACGCTCGATAACGTATTCTATGGCGGTTAAAAGGTTAGAGTCACACGATCCCGCCGCTCCCATACAATCTAAAGGCGTGGCTCACTCCGCGATTTGGTCGCGTCGCTACAACTACCTACAAAACATGCGGCCCACACCAATTTTGGTGTCTAGCCATAGTAGTAGTTGCCGCGCACCGCTACGGAACGGACGCCTGCTCGCGCTTGCGCCACCTAGCGGTCATATCTGTCGTTATAGATGCGTTTTGTTAGAGAGTGAATCTTCTGTACCTAGTACTATTATTTATTCTGTGCTGCGGTGTGGAATTGTGAATGCACCTACAGACGCGTACAACTAAAGTGTCATTGTACGGAATTTGCTAACTATGTAAACAAAAGTCACTAGTAAATTAATCATTCAGAGACAATTTCAATATGGCGGTTTGTTTACATTGTTAGCAAGTTCCATAGAATTACACTTTAGCCGTATCCAGACGAGCTGGGCAAATCGACCGATTTGATGCGTAAAATAATTGGCGCCAATCTCATCTAGCGTCCACACGTACACAATTTAATCACCAATTTGCATTCCATAGATATACTAACTTCGAAAATTGCCATTTTTGTGTCCGCACCTGCTGATTTGATCGGGGAATCAAATTGGCGTTTGCGTCCGCACGGCCTGATTCGATCGGACAATTTCATCAGATTGGCGAAAAATTGTCTCGTCTGGACTCCACTTTTACTTCGCCTGAACGTTGAGAATGTAGATTTGACTTGCCCACGGACTCTTTGAAATAGGATATTCAGAGATTTGCATTTAAAAACCGAGTGGTATTGGAATAGTTGTATATTGGTTCGAATCTGAATAAGGTTTAAGAGGTTGGATTTCTTTTAGCCGACTACAGAAGAATTTCTTTGTGCATTCTGCGAGATTAAATGTTTTATTTGTCTTGACAAAATTCGATATTATTTTCACACTTTTGTAATAAGTACCTATAGGCCGTCAAGGTCCTATTGAGGGGGGATTTAAATCTTCTCGAGGCAGAGGTGTAGGGTTAGAGCCGGTGTAGCTTTATTTGATGACATAAGCTCCTTGTAATATGCCTACTTGAATAATAAACTATCTTTGTCTTAAGCTAAGTTTTCACGGATTCAAAAAGAACAAAGTGAGGGAGTGTCATTATAAACGTCATATTTTCATATAAATTTAACAATAAAGATGACATTGCGACAACGACCATGTTTGTTTTGTGTTGTCTCAGCTAGGTAGCTGAAATGTCGGATAAGATAAAACTAAAGAAATAATATCGCTTAAAGCCGTTTAAATCACTAAGTACCTTTTAAATTTTAAATATGACTTCGACAGCTTCCAGCTTCCTATAGAGAGGTCTACTCGTAACTTCGCTCGAGTTAAAATTTAACGGAAGTTTCTTTCATGGAGGTAAATTTGTAAACCGGTTTCCCACGCTTTTGGGTCTACTCTGATAACCGTGTTATTGAACGATTTCCCAGCGATTATCTTAGCCCTAACATTACTGGACGGATTATAACATTATTGGAAATTAAATATGTACCGTGTATGTAGGTGAGAGCGGGGACCAACGTAAACTAACTTGATTATCTTGATTTAATAAGTGCCAATCTTATTTAAAAGACTTATATTTTGTAATGCAAAATGTGTATTTTTATTAACCTTTTGGACGCCAATGACCGATATATCCGCACCGTAGGTTCAACGCCAAAGACCGATTAATCGGTCACAGACCACAGAGCAACATAGATCTACGTGCATATGCATAAAGTTCAATTTCAGTATTGACACTTCGGTGGCGTGGCGTCAGTGTGACAGCTTTTGTGTTTGACACGGCGTCGAAAAGGTAAAAACCCAAAACATACTTAAACTAACATTGCATTTGATATTTAACTAAGTATTGAACTTGTGAAAGTTGTGGACCATATTTGAATTTTGAAAAAGCTGAACCTACGAGAAAATAAAATGAAAAACTTAACAAAATAGAAAATGAATATCATTACAAGATTCAATTAAGCTACATTTTTATCTTATAAGTTAATCAACAAATCCATTGTTATCCGTACACCAAAGATGGCCCCCGGGCCCCAAACCCCAAAATTAACATTATTAACAATATCCCCCAACGTCATCATTCACAAATCATCATTTGAAAAAGCATCCCCTACCGCGAAATGTATTTATAAAAACGCCCAATAACATGCGTTAATACACGAAAACACGCAGCTGTTGTCTGTGGTTAGAAAAAAAAATACTGGCCTGTGATTGGCCAGCGCGGAATGGCGGGAACATTCCATGCATCTGTCAGTTAATATTGTCTATTTTGTCTAGTATTGCGTAACATGTGTAGTTGTTGCAAAGTTATATTTGCTGTTGGACATGACCGTAAATTCATAGTAAATGTATAGGAGTTAGGTTAGTTTTTGCTGCGGTCAGTGTATTTAATAAGTTTGTGCAATATGTATGGGGCAGAGATAAAGTTTTATTTGCCATATTTGTTTATTGCCGTGTTATTGCGATGATAGTTTAGTGGGTGAGCGTGAATTATATGAAATGTTGGGTTGGTAATGTAGGATTGATACCTATACCTATTACCTCTGCTACTTGCATTATTATTATAATTTATAACTCTTTACACAATATTAGGGTGACCAAGAAAACTCAGTACAGTCGGCCAAAAATGTGGTCTACCACCCTACGGTTGAGGTTCGTTTGAACGTCATGAGACAACAAGGTCGATTTGACATGAATGTCAGTGACAATTGTCAACCTTAGCGATCGTTAGATCTCGCAGAAACTTTTGTAAACTGGTAGACCACTTTCTTGGCCCACTGTACTACATAAGAATTTTCCCAAATATAAAACCTACTTAAATTGATTTCTTGTCTTCGTAGTTCGTAAGCTACCATATTGTTAATTTCATCGAAACAAATCAGAGGACCTACCCCGAAAACCAAAATATATAGAGTCCATCAAGCTAACTTTGCTTTTTAACTTTGCTTTGCCGAACAAAGTGAGGGATTTTAAACGTTATATTTTCATAGAAAAATTAACGATGACAATGCCACACTTTGTCGTTGCAAATGCCATGCAGAGGCATCATGGTCCAACTCTAAGCTATATTTTGTCTACAAATTAGACCAAAATCAAAATCAAATCAAAATAATAGTACTTTAGTTTTAGTTTTGTAGGTAGTTTACATTTTAGGTTACTTTTTATTCTTAGTTTATACTTATGTTGTTGTTCAATAGTATTATTGTTTAAGAATGAGCTTACTGTGAGACTAGGTCGATTTGTGTAAAGAAAGATTGTCCCGTAATATTTATTAAATTTCAAATTTAATAGTTTCATTGTTTTTTAGCGTTAGTAAAATATGTTATATAAATTTTATGTACTTGTGCCATACTACTAAATAAATAAATAGCGTTAATACTATTTCCATCTAGAACTGCTATATATTATATGCAATAAAGGAATAACTTATTATCTTACCTAATTTCGCCGACTTCAGAAGTGGGATCAAGAAGATATGACATAAAGCGAACATCCATTATGCCACACGTGTGAACGATGACACCGCAATCCACTCAAAAACAAAAGGGCTTAAGCGCCATAACATTCTATATACTATAGCCCCTTTTGAGCTAACTGTGATGACAACGCAATATAGAAGGGCATAAGTGTCATAATATTCCCTATAAGATAGGACCTTTTTCCTGAGCTGAATTTTGCCTTATTGGATTCCGAAATTGTCCCAAACCGCTGAATATGGCTAAAAGTGTAATATCTAGTTATTGGGTTTGGCTTTAGATATATTATAGGTACAGTCAGCGTCAATAGTAGAGTATTTATAAAACAAGGACATTACGCTAAATTACACATTTTTAATTCAATCGCGTCGAAAATTAAAGCCTGCCCAAGTGACCAGGAATCACGCGCCATGTTGCGGAATTTCACTGGAACTATTTTTTTCATACTATACTTACTGAATTGTCATCCTAATCCTATACATGAGAATAACAGCGCCCTCTTGACAATGATCATATATTTCTGGTCACGCTTCAAATAGACGTCTATGAATCTACTTTATTATAGTTTTTGGCGAACCGCGAGTTCTCAGTTCCGCGAACTACTATTATAAAGACGAATACATATAACACACAAACCAGATACACGTACAGATACACGTACTACACGTTTATATATAAACACAAAACAAACAAAACCTTAAAGAAGATCCGTGAAAAAACATTTTCTTACACTTTACAAGTCTGTAACTTTGACACCGTCTTGTTAGTCGCACCAAATAAGTACATTTATAAATATAAATAAGGGGGGATATAATACTCCAACACAATGGAGGCTAACAAATGTTTTGCGTCGGGTGTTGTCACTTTTTCTATGTAAATGCGCGTTGTAATTTGTGAGCGCCTTTGCCGCCATGTTTTTTGTGTGCCGCCATTCTGTTTTAAGCGCTTGGAGAGGAATGGCGAGTTGAAGGTGTAGGGAAACCAGATAATGATGTTATATTACTGCATGTTAATTATAAAATGCAATTTTTTTTTTAAAGATGTGTCCCGCCGAGTTTGTTGCCAGACCCATATGGGGTCATCCATTAATTACATCACACGTTTAGGGGGAGGGAGGGGGTCAAGAAAATGTGACATATTGCGACATGAGGGAGGGGGGAGACACAAACTTTGTGACGTCACTTTAACTTCATCAGTAACCGAAAAATTATTTAAATAACACGTTTTTACAACGATAATCGTTTTTATTCGTTTAATTTTCTTTCCTAAGCAGTTTTGGGTTATAAAATTACTAATATTTATATCGTCAAAAATATTTTGATAAAATATTAATAATACTTAGGTACATACTTAATTCGATTTGGCGATTTCGTAGAAAAAAATGTGACGTCACACTAGGGGGGAGGGGTTTGCCAAATGTGACCAAGTGTGACTAGGAGGGGGGGAGGGGTCAAAAAACCTAGAAATTCGTGTGACGTAATTAATGGATGACCCCTATTGGGATACCCTCCTCCAATTGAGGGGGGATTTAATTCTTCTCGGGGCAGAGGTGTAGGGTTGGAGCAGGTGTATTAGTGATTTTACATAGGTAAGTATAAAATCACATAGTATAAGCTTGCACTGGTTCTTGGCTGAAAGGACTCGCATCCAGATCCACTTGTAATTTTTTTTTACAGTGGTTTATTCAAAAATCGACTCACTCGAGCTATCTATCGTTATCTTGGCCAATGAGAATACTCGCTCGCTCGTTGTGCGACTTGTGCGCGGATAAATCAATTTGTTTTCCATGTAGTGTTTGTTTTAATTGCACTGTCTTCATCTTTTGATATCCTTAATTTTTGCCCCAATGTTTTTCTTATCCCATCTAAACCTTAGCCGTATTTTTCTTGGTGAAAATTTTATGTGTCAGACTATTGTACGCACTATCTATGTACAAAATTATCTATTTACTAGCGACCCGCCCCGGCTTTGCACGGTTAACAAATTATACATAAACCTTCCTCTTGAATCACTCAAACTATTAAAAAAACCGCATCAAAATCCGTTGCGTGGTTTTAAAAATCTAAGCATACATAGGGACAGACAGACAGCGGGAAGCGACTTTGTTTTATACTATGTAGTGTATCTTGAGTTTTCTAGAGCAATTTATCCAAATGTAACGAAAACAAAAGACAACAAAATAAACATCGGCCTATTTAATGCCGTATGCAGACTGATGTGCAGTACCTACTCATATACACCAGCAAGTAATGGAAAAAATGATTTGTTTTCTTTGTGAAACCTATACTTATACCTTTAAATAATACATTAGTTCATAACAGCCAATTGGTACCTACTACCTACGTGACGATACGAAAGATAAGTAGGTACTACAGATTAAACTAGGTAACATTTTTATAAAAATTAAAATTACATACGTTGAAATTATCATATTAGTACGACTTCGCATATAACAACCAACCGCTTATAACGACGTAAGTATAGGCACTTGTTTGGTTTTAGTATGAGCTACTATGAAAGTACAACCGTTTATTACGACTCCGCTTATAACGACCGATCGCTTTTAACGACGGAAATTGATTCAAAATCCGTCCCTCGAGTCCGGTTACAACGACGAGCGACGTAGTTTTTACAAATAAATAGGTAGTTGGTAAGAAGCTTGATGAAGCGCTGGTGGCCTAGCGGTAAGAGCGTGCGACTTGCAATTCGGAGGTCGCGGGTTCGAACCCTGGCTCGTACCAATGAGTTTTTCGGAACTTATGTACGAAATATCATTTGATATTTACAAGTCGCTTTTCGGTGAAGGAAAACATCGTGAGGAAACCGGACCGGGCCTAGTTTACCCTCTGGGTTGGAAGGTCAGATGGCAGTCGCTTTCGTAAAAACTAGTGCCCACGCCAATTACTGGGGTTAGTTGCCAAGCGGACCCCAGGCTCGAGCCGTGGCAAAATGCCGGGACAACGCGAGGAAGATGATGATGAGTTGGTAAGAAGCTTACTCCGTCCCGCGCACCTAACTCCCCTCCCCCTTTTGCATATACGCAGCAAGATGAAATAGTCATGTGACTTTTCGTAATCTTGCAAACTAAATAAAACCCAATTCCCATTATTCATTCGAGCTTAAACTTCACATACATAGTACCTTCGAGCTGATCTGATGATGGACACATGAGATGGCCATAGGAACTGTGTGATAAAACAACGTCAGATCCCCAAGAATTAGGTAGGTACGACTTTTTATTTTACGGGATTCGAGTAATTTGCGGATGACGAGTGAGTTGACGACGCGTACCTTGAAAAGTGTGGCTTCTTCTAAACACACAAGTCTCTCCATTTAAGACAAAGTGTTGTAATACTAACGTAAATAAATATTTTAAAGGAAATGTTTTTTTTTCTTTGATTGTCGCATAAGTATTAATAAATACAAAACGACGTAATTATTTTGATTAAAAAAAATATATGAAAATTGGCAGTTCGTTTTGTACGACGTCCGGTTAGTACGACGTAATATCAGCGGTCCCTTGGGCGTCGTTATAACCGGACTCTACTGTATGTATCACATAATTGTTTGCCCTTTCTAGGAAAAATAGTAAAAAAAAGTATATCATCGATTTTCACTGCGAAATCAGTGTTAAAAGTTGCATAGGCTCAATCATATTTTAGGAAATATATAGCTTTTAGTAAAGGGTATAGGAAAAATCTTAACTGCCATCAGAAAGGTACACTATTTATGATGTTCCTATGATAAAGTTTGTAAATATAAAATAATTACAAACCCCGAAAAATCTACCCAAAATCACATACTAAAAATCATCAACTTCCAGCCAGCCTATTATGGATAGCTTTATCCATCTTTATCCACGTGATAAAAAAACTGTCACTGTATAACACCGTGGGAAAGAAAGTGACGGACACCGTTTTATCACGCTGTCACGTAGACAAGAACGACCATCATATCCGTACAGGTTTTTCCAAGTTTTCGACATTTCGTCTATAAACAAATGTAATTTTTATAAATTAAAATACTGCGTATATGTAATAATTCGGAAAATTTATTAGTTTCACTATTGAAATAATATACAGGATCCAATAGAATTTGTTTAACCCTTAATCTGTGATGAGCTGTCATAATGCTTTGTAGACATTTGGCAACACTATGCATTTTAAGGGTTAAAACGTAGTGATTATATTCTCTTTGGATGTACTTACTTATTACTTATTTTTATGTCCATAAGAACTAAAAACTGAATTAAACTGAACTTATTTGTATGTCACATTTTATCTTACTTTTCTTCTTGCACCATTTTTATATGTCTTTGATTAGCCCGATAGTTGACTGGTAGATAACTCTATTAGGTATTAAGTCCGCCATTTGTATTTTTAGGGTTCCGTAGCCAAATGGCAAAAAACGGAACCCTTATAGATTCGTCATGTCTGTCCGTCTGTCCGCCTGTCTGTCCGTCCGTATGTCACAGCCACTTTTCTCCGAAACTATAAGAACTATACTGTTGAAACTTGGTAAGTAGATGTATTCTGTGAACCGCATTAAGATTTTCACACAAAAATAGAAAAAAAAAACAATAAATTTTTGGGGTTCCCCATACTTCGAACTGAAACTCAAATTTTTTTTTTCATCATACCCATACGTGTGGGGTATCTATGGATAGGTCTTCAAAAATGATATTGAGGTTTCTAATATATTTTTTTTCTAAACTGAATAGTTTGCGCGAGAGACACTTCCAAAGTGGTAAAATGTGTGTCCCCCCCCCTGTAACTTCTAAAATAAGAGAATAATAAAACTAAAAAAATATATGATGTACATTACCATGTAAACTTCCACCGAAAATTAGTTTGAACGAGATCCAGTAAGTAGTTTTTTTTAATACGTCATAAATCGCCTAAATACGGAACCCTTCATGGGCGAGTCCGACTCGCACTTGGCCGCTTTTTTTGTATTCGTGCTACAGTTTGAATAAACAAAAAAAAATCAAGGATTAAAGTAAACGTGATTCAGGATTTTGAATAAACAGAACAGCGTCATCTAGCGTTCAATTCATACATTAAAAGACAAACCCTTGATATTATAATTTATAATGTAAAATATTATATCATATCATATTTCAGATGTTAAAATAATATGAAATAAATAAATCTAAATCTATAGTGAAGCGCAGTTTTCTTTAACTATTTTCCTTTCCATACAAGGAAACCATATCCATAAAATTCACATTATATTTTAATCACCAGCGGACTTAGACAAAATAAAGCCCCAAATTTGAGGGATTAAGCCCAAGCCTACACTATAATCAGAGGACATTAGGCAGAGCCTACGGGATTGTAGTCTTTATGTCCTAGTAATAAGACGGTGGGTATTGAGTTATTTTTATGAGTTATTGAGGGACAAACGGGCAGTGAACACGCAAGCTTGTTTATGTTTGTTGATCTGTTTTGTCCAGGATTATGATATTCAGTATTCATGAAAGTTTAAGCTAAGCTATACTTGATAAGAAAAATAAGTAAAGTACAAACAGAGCTTACTTGTTTTTACAGCAAAACCATTTTAAAGTACAGATATGTCGATATAAAACAGATAAAAGATTATCAAAAATGACAAGATACCTAAATTTTTCCGGTAGACGCCACTCAATGGGGTTGGCAACTGTCAAAGATTTGCATAGATGACGCCATCATAGCTTGCCCCTTTTTCTATGAGATTTGACTTAAAGGGCTGGCATCTAGGGCATTAAAAAAAACAAAAAATTGAAACAATTATAGGGCAAACTATGATGGCGCCATTTGCTAAATACTTTGACCGGCCAACCCCATTGGAAAATTATCTAATATAGGTATTCAATGCTACGTATTTTAATGTTCCCGATCCCTAGCCTCAATTTATCCTTTTTATTTTTTTTTTTTTATTTATTTATTTAATTTAGCCTTAATTTATTGACCGGAAGCGTCTAGGAGCGGCAGCAATGCTTAGTTAGTAGTTAGTTTGTAAGTATGACTGACTGTATGTATGTCTTTTTAATTGTATTCATTAATAAATGTGAAAAATTTAACTAGTTATATATACCTATTTATGCATAAGTAATACACAAGTATTACAGTTTACAGTGTAATTTGGAATAATAATTTAATTCCCACCTGGCCCCAGAGGAGCGTGCCGTATCGCGCCGCGCGCCGCACAAAATCAATTTGCATGGTAATGCCACTTTTACGGCCAAGGGTGACAAGTGGCTGTTTTGGGGCCGGGGTAATGCGTCAAAAAAGGGAAATAGGTGTACCTATATGTTATGGAAGGAGGGAAAATCACGTGGAAACATCAACTCCATAATAATGCTTGTGTCGCAGCGAAGTGACAATACTTTATTTAAAACGCCAAATAAAACTAAAGTAAAAGAAAACCCCAATGGAAACTTAAATTGATGTATGGACATAATCACGTGACATAGTCATCTCGATATATTTTTCTATTTTCCGACCGAAATCTGATTTTTTGCCAAAACTGGAACTTGAATCGAGGATTCAAAGATTCAAAGAATTTATTTGCATAGTTATGACTTATGAGAAGGTGTTACGAAAAAAAAAGAAATCCGTGCATTCATTTCAGTCTATTCGGTTTTGCTCTAGTTTCGTCCGAAACCGAAAGTTTGACCGAAACATAATTTTTATACTGAAACCTGCCGAAAACGAAACTTCGGCCAGCCGGAAACTACCGAAATTACAGTGTCGGCGCGGTGAAAACATTTTTATGCCGAAATCTAATCGTGTAGAAATATTTTCTATCATGAGAGGGAAATTGGAATTACGTGTGTATGGAGACCCGGTCGTCCACTCTCCTTTCAATTTACTACGTACTGAACTGAGAATGTGTTAAAACACGTTTACGTATCGGAGTGGAAATTCTTATAAAAGCCGAATTGACGGTAAAGTAGAGTCGTTAAGGATCACAGTCATAAAATCAATAGTTTATCGTATCGCATGATTGCGGCCCTACTTTATACTAATTGGTCTCACTTTTAGGGACCCGTTGTAATTTTTTTTATTTATTTACCTTAAATAAATATAATAGGACAATTTTACGCACATCGACCTAGTCCCACAGTAAGATCAGTAAGGCTTGTGTTGCTTGCGGGTATTAGATGACGATTTTATACTGTATAATACTTATATAGTTATGTATAAATAGTTATATGTAAATGAATACATGTAGTACTAGTAGTACTAGTAGTAAACTCTTTATTGTACAAAAAGATATATTAAAAATAACAAAAAAAAATAGTAGGAAGTACAAAGGCAAACTTATCCCTTACATGTGTGCTAGACATAAATATTTGTTCCTTGGTTGTGGATGTTTTCTCGTGTGATCTTATTAAGAAACTCACTTCGTTCGTTTCATAAACCCACACCCGTACTTTAATGCCTTGCATTATGCAACAGTCACATAAAGTACTATTGTGCTAATAAATATTACTTAGGTACTTACTTACTTACAGAACCCTGGAAAACATACGTACAAAACCTCCCAGTACATAAACACTGACACTGTTTAGTATCCACTCGTAAAGCGATATAATTAACCGGAATATATAAAAATCCGTTTTTACGCGAATTCTTGAAGGCAGTCGGACGAAACTAATTGAAATTTAATAAAAATTGAGTGAATAACACTTTTGCGGTACATTAAGAGCTTCGCCGGTATTTGGCGGAGTTGCTCAGGGTCGGATACTTGGGCCCAATTTGTACATATCACATCGACGACAACAACGTATATGATTCTAATTGAAAAATGATAACTTTACAGGAGAGCAAAACAGAAGTACAATCCTTATACTTTTTTTCGTCTTAAAGATAATAAACAGGAATTTGGCAAATATGGTTATTAATTGTATTTTATTGCTTATAATATTTTCATATAACTCAATTTATTGGTAGTTTTCGAGAAAATGCAGATAGTCCACAAATTAAGTCATAATTATTTACTCACCGTTGGTTATACCGTTCTATCTACCAGTTAGAATATTATACTTGGTTAGATTTTTCTTTAAGAATGACGTATGCAAGTCTATCTGGGACTTAGAATATTATACTTGGTATAAAAACTGTCTAACTCACTGTAAAAAATATTCTATGTGTGGGTTAGGCACAGGGTTAGGTCATCAAAATTTAAGTCATTTATTAAAATTTTTGTTTTATTGTATGACATAGTTTTAACGCACTTTTATTTATTTTATATTTGGTTGCATTATTATTTTGTATAAATCTACATAACTATAATTTTGACAGATAGAATCATATACGTTTCATTAGTTTTATAGCTTAATAATAATGTAGAGAGTACTAAATACCAGTAAAAATATGTTATAGGTTTTATTTATTCAATAAAATGTTATAAAAATGTACCAAATAATATTCGTCTTAGAAAATAATTGCCCTTAAAGTAAACATATCTATAAAGAGAAAACAAAACTAATCAAAATAATAATCAGTCTAAGAGTTAAAAGTCAATCACAGCTCTGACTTAGGAACTTCAATCTTATCATATCACATTGATTAATCTTCAGTAGAATCGGATGAATTATCAGTTTTTTTCTAAAATGATTTAAAAAAGTTATGATACCTTTGTGGGATTATGAGTTTCTTGCCTATGCAATATCTATATATTGCAGATCTCGAAACTTTAATGCAGTCAAAGGCAATGGTTTATCGTAGGCTGGAACTAACACCTCTTCACGTCTTAATGATGCGGATTGTGTATTGCGTGTGACCCGCGTACAAGTTTGGGTACCACATTTCAAAGTTTTGTAATATTATTGACTCAAATGTTTTTTATAATAAATAATATTTATTTAGCTCTGTTTCGATGAAATCCGTACTCGATCTTTTTGCTCCTGTTTTTAATGATTCCAACCATCTCGCCCGTTTCTCCGTCATGATTAACAAACTTATATTATGTGTTTAATTGATGGATCGAATGAATTCAACAAAATTCTTAACAATAACTCAACATTAAGACTAGGGTTGCCAACTATTTTTTGGTAGAATATAGTATTTTCCAGAATAGGGCATCAAAAATATAGTACATTTCAAAAAAATATGGTACTTTTAGATAAAATACTAAACATAAGTGTAACATACGTTTAATCGGATTATAGCGTACTATATATTTTTCCAAAAGTATATAGTACAGAGAGCCAAAATATAGTACAATACTATATAATATAGTACGGTTGGCAACCCTAATTAAGACAGCAGTAACGTAATAACATGTTAATATTATCTAGGAGTCGCTCGACACGTTCACGACCGTTGATTAGCCGATCGGCCGCGAACTGAGTGCGATGTGGTAAATAGCGCTCTGTGCGTGCGAGTGAGTGAGATGGCAAACATCGCGTACGATTCGATGTGGCACTTGGAATGGTGTTCGTGTTAGAATACCGATTTTTGACTCAGATGGCGCTGTATGCGTCATTTAAAAATCTATACTAAGTGACAATTTAAGAAAAAAAATATACCAGACGATAGGTTTCGACTTGTACATCATTATGCTGCAGCTAACGCAGTTCGAACCTTTTAGCACTTTGCACCTTGTACGTTGTTGTCGTCGTAATCGGACTCTACTGTATATTAATTTCGGTCAAAAAGAAAAAATCATGCATTTAAGGGTTAAGAGACGGGGCTTCCATACTAGCGACTTGATCAGTTTTTGCAGTCTGTGTGTATGTTTGGTTCTCCAATCATTACCATCATGTACGACAAACAACTGTCAAAGAACAATAATACCGACATAACAGACTTAAATAGTGTAGTATCCTACACGCTTGCGCATTTTATCGATATCGATAAAAAAAATATCTATATCGATAAAATGGGGATGGTTGAAACATAGGCTCCTGTCAATAAATTTCGTATACTCAGGTTAGGATCAAGTCCACATTTAAGTCGCACGTTATATATAGTGTTATTTGAGTGGACTAATACATGATTGGACTTAAATTTGGACCAGAAATATTTTGGAGGATGGAGCAAAATGACAAATGTTTTTTTAAAGGTTTTTTTTTTCGAAATGGTCTCCGCATACAAATTTTAATTAATGTAACTTTTCTATGGGAAGATGTACCAGCTCTTCGTTCCCATTTAATTTGACCCTCTGCTTGCACCTGAAAACATACAGAAAACATCTAAATGTGTAAATATAACTCCAGTTTGCAAGCAAAATGTAGCGTGAAAGGGAGATTCTAAAAATAGGAAATTATGTGACTAGGTATAATGGCAAAAGGAAATTTTCCTGCAAGGAAGATATGTATCTGGGAAAATATTCAGAGATTTAATTAGTCGTATCGCATGCAAGATAGAGTTAGACCAAGAAAAGTCTGCAGCGATTTTGATAGTTGTCCCACACTGTGCATGTGTTATTTTAAACGTCATACGTCTTTTAAATTATGACGTATAAGTAACACTTGCACCGCGTGGGCTATCAAAATCGCTGCAGACTGTTCTTGGCCAAACTCTATCAGGAAATTTCAATCATCTTACTATATTATTTACATTGATAAACAAATAAAGCTGCAGTTATCGATACTTGTAGTATATCCCTAGTTGACAATGAAAATGGATATGAAATATCTAATTTTCGATGTGTTTATAGCCTGCTACACCCATGAACCTATAATATTCTAGGTCCATGGCTACACCAAAATAAGGCTAAAAGTATCTAAAGCAATACTTACCGGTCTTCATCCAACGGAAATTTCGCCATGAACTTTCTTATTTTGGGAACATCGCGAGTGTAGCGATTGCCAGTCATATTTCGCATTTAAAGACCTTGACTTTCGGTGGCATTTACACAAAATCTATGGAGTCACTATATCACATGATTGTATTTGAAAATGGTAAAGGCTTTGGATAATTAAACTCCAAGGAATACGCGAGTAACACATGCAAGGCACCATGACAAGCAAAGCAATATGGCTGACAGTTGACTTGATGTGACAGCTAAGTAGCACTGACGTTTTATTTTGTATTTTTGGCTATGGTTAGGTCACCAACTTCCAATCAAAACTTTTTTTTGTTCCTAGTTGCGTCAGCCTGAGTAGAGTACATCCACTAGCTTTTAAAATGTCAATACTTACCTTTTTTTCGCCCATAAACAATTTTGACTTTCTTTTGCGGCGCGTTTGAGCGCGATAGGGCTTTGTTGACCCAAACCCAAGTCTTGTTAAACTCGTGAAGAAGAAAAAAACGTCATTGTCGTTGGATCTTGTAATTGACTTTGGTGGCTTATAGTTTGGTTTAAAATTGGCTTTATAGTAAATTTACGCAATACTAAATAAAAGATTAGACGCATGGCTTTAGGTTTTTTTAGTTAAGTAACCATAAACTATTCTGTTTTTTAAGTGAAGTGACGGATTTTATCCTAAATGTATCTTTTATACTTAAGTCCGTATACAATCACTTTGTGGTGCTCCGTTATGTGTCAGCACCAATTTTCTTTATTCTTGATGTAAAAGTATTGAAGAATAAGTCCAATTTTCTATTATTTATTCTAAATACATACTTCCAATATATATAAAGCTACAAAAAACGGGTTACAATGCAATTATTTTAACTCTACAAATGGATGTGTAGGCAAGTGCCAATTGTATGTAAAATTAACCGATCCTGTTCGGCCTACCCTTCTTCAGATAAGAAAGGTTGTCTGGAAGAGATCGCTTTTTAGCAATAAGCCTGTTGCTTAACCTCTTCTTCCTGTATTATTTGTATTGTTTTCTGTAATGCGGTGTGCAATAAAGAGTATTTGTATTGTATATTTTTTTATTGTATTGTATTGGCTTTTGACATTATTGATATAAAATTTTAAAGACTATTTTCACTCATAATTTTAAAACTAATACGGAACTTAATCGCGCTAAACACGACGATATATGTACACACATTGTAGGATACAGGTTTACCTATTTTTTTAAGAAATTATTATGTTTTTTTATGCCCTTTAGTACAGCTTTGATGTCTACCGTTCTCCAATTCTCTACTCTCAATTGCTCAAAGGTTAACTGAAAGAGATCCCTGAAAGGGATAAGTTCGCCTTTGTACAAATGATGTGTGTTTTTTTTTCATGTTTTATGTGTCGTTTTGTACAGTAAAATGTTTTACTACTACTACGATACGACGATACTTTCTATTAATGCTAAAAAAATGAACTATAGTTTTTAAATTACGGCTTTGACCTCTGGCATCTCTGTGTAAGGCATGAGTGGACGCTCGAGTTGGGTGTGCAGCGGGGCGGGGCGTGCGACGTGCAAACAAATGCAAACGTATAGGAGCGGCCTTAGTGCACGCTGCTCAAATTACTTGTGAGCCCGACGCCACGCTGCACGCCCCGCCGAACGCTCCGCTTACAGTGTCCACTCAGGCCTTACACTTAGGGTGTCTCATTATTTAATTTTTTCTTCATTTTACAATCGTCTTGATCGCAAATGACTACGCCGTCTTCCACACAAGTGCACCAGTTGCATCCGAGCGGGTCTTTGAACTTACTTCCTGCTTTACACTCCTGCGCTAATTCTGAAATAAAGATAAGATAAGATAAAAGACAGTTTATTCAAGTAGGCACAATGCGCTTATGAACGTCAAATAGCTACACCGGCTCCAACCCTACATCTCTGCCTCGAGATTTAAATCCCCCCTCAATAGGCTACATGACTAATTTTTTTTTATGGTATCAATCGATCGGGTTTGTTTTTAGGATCAAATGTCTATATGGGACCCATTGCATTAAAGTAACACAAAAGTCAGAAATTGTAGTCAAAGGCCGACAGTCGCACTTCACTCGCGAAACGCCCTATACAAAACGGCCGAGGGCCGTGACGTCATCGCCCATCTTGTAGTATGGACAAAACAAGAAAATTGCGTTTTTGTCGGTGAAATATTGCGTTTATGTATATAGTTGCTATACAATATTTTATTGCATGAAATGTAAGGAATCGAATGGTACCCTTACTTTTATCGTTTTTGGAAGTTAAAGAAACTTAAATTTGAAACTTTCAGGTCCTGTATTTTTGTAATTTTTCAATATTTTATTTTAATATCCACATTATTGTGATAAATTGCTCGTTTGCTATTTATTTTACTAGATATTGTTATAAAATTCAACATGTGTCATCATCCCTATTGGAGCCATTGGAGGAGAGTAATCCCAATATGGGACCGGCAACAAAGACATAACCGGCAACAACCGGCAACAAAGCAACGCGTACTGCAGCACACCTAAAATCTCCTCTTATTCGCGCTCTAAAATTTCTGAACGCGCTTCTGTCATGGGCTCCTGAAAGTGATTTGTTTGCAAGTCGATGGGCAAGTGTATGTAGTATCTGTCTAAAGTATTGCGAGGCGATGGATGGTAGTGGTATTTTATAAAACTGTTTTTGTAAAGTGTTGTGTTCCGTAGCGTATAAGTAACTCTAAATTGTACAGTGATTTGGTTTATACTGTCAGACTGTATACATTCTGTTTGAATAAATAAAATAAATAAAAATAAAAATAAAATAATTCCATCAGAGATGGGTGGGGAGGTCCTGTTGGTCATCCTAAATATCGTTGGGCGGACAGAATGGAGGCAGATCTTCGTGACTTCGGCGTCGGCGAAAGCTGGCGTGATACCGCTCTGGACCGAGCCAAGTGGCGTGCTCTTGTGTTGGAGGCCAAGACTCATTTTGGGCCATCGTGCCAGCCAAGTAAGTAAAAGTAGTATCAGTGATGGCTCCTGATTCATGTGTATACGGAACATTTCCATTCCTTAGCCATTATTAGCTTGGTATAGGTGAACCAGGATCTATTGAGGGTGCGCCATGTTGCGGAATTTCACTGGAACTAATTTTTTCATACTACACTAAATTGTCACCCTATACATGAGAATAACAGCGCCCTCTTGACAATTATCATATATTACTGGTCAGGCTATACCTCTGCATAAAAATGTGTAGGTATACAGGGGTACTAAGCTAATAAATTGTCTTGCTGTAAATAAAGAAAGTTTCATCAATGTTCCAAAAGATCGCAAGACCGAGTTTTGCCGAAATCGGTGAATTTTTCAATTTTTTCTTTAATATAAAAATTTACTAATTATTTGACTACTTAATAATTCTGATATCACTTTATTATTGGTGTAATCTTACCTTTCATCGACTTCTTTAACCTCGTCTTTAATGTCATTTTCTCAGGCCGCAGCAAATCCTCCGTATCCGTGTTAGCATAATCAGGAAACCAATCTGTCAATTTCTTCAGCGTTTTGATCCCTTTATTCAGAAATATAGTTGGTCAAACCATTAATTTTTTAGACGTAAAGTTTTTAATGGGTCTTTAATTAAAAAAAAGAAATTAGGTCATAGGACAGCAATGATGCGACTTGTTTCTATACTATTATCTTTATCATTGTCAGGCATAAATTATTTGCCGAAATCCTTAAAATCTTAACTACTCTTATTTTTATGTGTTTTTGTAACACCTACTCTTTTTTGAGTAGGTTGTCTGAAAGAGATCGTTCTTTGCCGATAAGACCGCTTGTTCAGTTGTCTGCCTCTATATTTAATCAATTGTTCTTCTTTAAGCTGTATCTTTTACTCAGGTGTGCCAAACAAAGAGTTTTCTATCTATCTATCTAGATGTCTTCAGACAGTATATATCTATAATTGACGGTAAAATTCAATGACCCAGTATCTTTCAGAAAGTCAGGTCCTGGTAGCGGAGAGAAAAGTTTTTCGCAAGATCCTGGGTCGGCCCAGGTATCGCTGGGAAGACAGTGTGACGGCGGATCTGCTTCAGCTTCGCGTCGGTAACTGGCAGGAAGTTGCGCAGGGTCGGGACAGATGGCACGCTCTCGTTTCCGAGGCCAAGATTCACTTTGAATCACTGAGCTAAAATAGTTAGTTAGTACCTTTAGTTTTCCCAGGAGTACACAGGGTATAATTTCCACTAGCGATAAAACGGAAGCTTCCACTTCTGAACACGAACTGCGTACTTTCTTTTGTCTGCCCGACCAGTTTGGGACAGGACATGATCGTACACATTTGTATGGAAGCGATGCAGTAACACCAGTTGCATCCGTCCGGGTGCAGGAATCTGCCTGGCTTTCTATCCTTGGCTTTACAGACGTTGGGATCTGCAAATATATACATTAATAAGGTTTGTATAGGTAGGTGTAGGTACAATCTGCAATAATATGTTACACAACGAAGGCCACAAAAATATCTGAGACGATCTTATTTGTAGAGCCATAAAAGCGTGTCACATATTTTTGCGGACTTCGAAGAGTAACATATTATTGCAGGTGACTGTACTATGTAGAAATCGAATAAAAGGGTCAAAAACATTTTAGTATGATTATGATTTTTTTTTCTTGCAGACAGCAGAAATAAATGGATTTTAAAGCGTAACGTTCATGCTGGACCTGTACAGTCGCCATCAGATATATCGGAGCGGCCAAGGCGCTCACAAATATCTGTACACGCCTCTATTGTCAAGGCGCTAGAGTGCGTGTTCAGATATTTTTGAGCACCTCGGCTGCTCCGATATATCTGATGGCGACTGTATATATAAAATTGCTTAAAAACTATCAAATCGTTAACTTATATATCGTGTATAAGTTTTTGTACTACATTTTTACATACATTCCCATCTTTGAAATTTCTCAAAATCTTCTAACCCTTTTATAAAAACGGGCGATATTCGTAATTTTATGCTTGAATTATAATATAATATTTTGTTTTCAAATTTAAGTTGAAAAACACTTCAATAAATATTATCTTCCATTACCGCAATAGTTATTCGTGAAATAAAACTTATCATTCTTATCAACACTTTATATTCTACGAGTGGCGGATAATTTAAATAAGACCAAGAATGGTGAGAAACAAGGAAGATATTTGCCTTCGAGACACTTTTAAATAAAAAAAGAACTAGTAAATATAGTTCTTTAATTTTTGCCCACATCTTGAACGTACCCTTCAAACCCTTAAGCTGCTGTTTGTAACACTCCATCTGCGTGCAGATCGGTGTGTTTTCGTCTACGCAGTAACACCAGTTACACCCGTCTTCAGACTTGAATCTCCCCATAGGTTTGTTCTTACAGGACTGAACGTCTGACACTGAAAATATTGTGATTCTGATTCTTCTGAGATTATTGGGGGTAACTGCAGCCAGCAGATCCTGCAGCAAGGACTAGGAAGGGGAGACTACAGGGGGGAGGCAATGTTGATACAAAATAGATAAGATAAGATAAAAGATTTTTATTCGTGACGATCACAAAACATGTACGGACATGTACAGACAACAACAACAGCAAGAAAAGAAGAAATTAATAAGTGTACATCACGAAATGGACCCAACTCAGCATAATGCTAGCTATAAAGCACCGCTGGTCTTCCGTAGGGCGCATTCGGTGATGCCACGACAGATAACACATAATAAAACACTACAAAGATACACAAAAGGAATAATTAAGAAAATAGAGAATACAAAAAAATATACAAGGAAAATCCAAAAAACAGTCAAAATAAAAAAGGAAAAACATAAACATAGACAAAAGTTATTATTAAATAGCACTGTAGGCTCGCATTTCTCTGCTGATTCAACCTAAGCGGCAGCGAGTAGGTGCTGAGTGGACGCTCGAGTTGGGCGTGCAGCGGGGCGCCGTGCGGCGTGCATGTTAAACAAATGCAAGCGTATAGGAGCGGCCTTAGTGCACGCTGCTCAAATCACTCGTGAGCCCGACGCCACGCTGCACGCCCCGCCGAACGCTCCGCTTCGAGCGTCCACTCAGGCCTTACACTAAGTCTCAAACGCGAAATCAAACAAAGTACGCGAGCAAAGTCTGACACTGAAAAACATTGCGATGTAAATTTTCTTAGTGCTCGACAAAAATGCAAAAGATGACTAAAATTCGGTTAAGATTACATAATAACTTCTCAACAAACGGCCTCAGTTACTGTGGTTTTGATACTTAAAGATTTCTCCAGTTTTTAGAAACCTCAACTAGCCACTAAAAGGTCTAAAGCTAGCTAAAATATTACAGTTGTATCTACAGCAGATTTAAAACACTTTCGAGATCATCATCATCATAACTTAAGAGCTTTGCTCTTGTCGGTGGAGTAATCGCCAATCATTTCTTTCTTGTGACAGTCTTTCAATCTCCTCATACGACGCATTAATTTCTATTACGAGAGCTAAGGAAGCCTAATTAAGCCTAAGAGATAAAGAAAGCGCAATGTACGGCCAAAACGGGTTCGACCCAACATTGTACATAGTAATTTATAATTTATTGTAATGCATTTTTATCTTTTTGCTGTCTTTGTCTTTTGTATGTTATATATTAATTTTGTGGTCTCATCGGAAGATCAGCGCTGGAAGTCGCCAGCAACATGCTGAGATGAGACCATTTCGTGGCACTTTATCCTTTTATTTTCTGTTATATCTCTTGTTATCTCTTGTTATATCTCTGTTATATCTGTTACATCTGTTTCTATTTTGTGTTTGTGCTCACGAATAAAATTATTTCTATTCTATTCTAATTTAATATACTCCACTTTTATTCAGTAGAAATAACCGTCCAGAAGATTTTAGGATGGTGTCCGGAATTTTGTCAGATATCCCATTTTTTACATGGCAACTCTAGTAACGGTAAACCAAAAGTAAATGTAATCAGGTACTTACCTAATTTCTTTTTCTTAATACAATGCATCGCTGTGCAGATAGTGGAACCTTTATCACAAAAGCACCAATTGCAGCCATCTTCACCCTTAAACCGGCCTTTGGCTGTACACTTCTTGTCTTTACCTGAAAAGCACCGTAATAGTACATTACGATACACGTGCGAAAAGTAGGAAATTCGCAACGGGTGGCGATAAATTGAAACACAAGGGAGTGTTTTAAATCGACACGAGTTGCGAATTACCTTTTCGCACTTGCATTGTACAACGTTTTACAGTAGATATGGCCCTTTATAGCTAGCTCTAAACGACCTAAACGTGCGTATGTCGAAAGTTTAAAGTGCCATATGTACTGTAAAAAGTTGTACGTGTATACGTGCGAATGGGTAATTCGCAACTCGTATCGAATTTCCTCTTTTCCGCACTTGTATGGTAAATAACTATTACGTAATTAGAGTGACCGAAATAAATTGTGAATCTCATTTTTCGCGTTTATAGCCCAGTTGGCAAAGTATGGAAAGCTACTGGCAAGTTATATAAAAGTATGAAATTAAGTTAGGTATTTACTTACTGTTCTTCTTATATGATTCCAGGTTCTCCCTTTTTTTGCCATAGTCATACTGACTTAACGTTAATGGAATTGCCTGTAATTTTCTATGTATGTTAGTTATCAAGCAACATATAGTAAGAATGTATATAAACTGAAAATTGCTTCAAAAAATGCGTTATTTTACTTTTGATTTAAATATTATATATAACAATTCCAAACAATGGTATCCGAAAAAATATAAGAATATTAAATATATATGCAAAAGAAATAACAGAACTAACAAATACTTTTACTAATCTAAGATCTACAAACTTATCACAAATCTTTAGATCTATTTGCCGAAAATGTTTGACCCGACTTGTACATAGATAGGTAACTTTTTTTTAACTTACCAATATAAAAATAAGAAAATGTTTCATTGCATTCAGAAGTAAAGTGATTATGCTTAGAGACTAAGATCAGCGAAGTAAATCGATTTGCGATCAATTAAAAAATAATTAATAAACACTATGCAATCTAATTGATTGGTTCTGAATTCTTAAGTCTTAATTAACAAACTAGCGACCCGCCCCGGCTTTGCACGGGTTAACAAATTATACATAAACCTTCCTCTTGAATAACTCTATCTATTAAAAAAACGCATCAAAATCCGTTGCGTAGTTTTAAAGATCTAAGCATACATAGGTACTTACAGACAGACAGCGGGAAGCGACTTTGTTTTATACTATGTAGTGATACGGTATCGAAATGTTAATTATATTCAAGTTCACAAACTAACTAAAATTATCAAAATTTAAAAATTTATTCCGTAAGTAGGTCGCAAAGGCTCTTCCATATCATAAGTCAATATAACATATACAGTGACAAGGAAAGTACATATGTAGCAACATTTATATATGTATATGCATATATTTACAACAGATAATCTTAAAATTAATAATTACTGCAATATATCAGACTTGTAAGTATACAATATAGTATATAGGGTTAGATAAAATTTTTGGAAATAAAAACGGGCCCAAAATGTTAGTTTGTCAAAGGACTGTCTCATTTCAAACATAGACGGAGAGAGAATCATACTACCTTTGCCTTACACTAGTACTAGCACCCAAGAAAAAAGGATTAGTATAGTTTTCCTGGTTCTTACTGCCTGAGAAATTGGTTTGACCAACTATACCTGCAAAGTCACCAATCACCATCCGATTTTAAACTTTATTAATTAGTAGTCCTGTCATGCACTTAGCCAGTTATTGATATTTTAGTATGTATGTCGGCATGTCCGCAACAATGTCGATTTTTAATTATGACTACAGGTAACACGTAAAACCACCACCCGTGGTGTCCGAGAATTATAACCCGGGGACCGATTACACATGTCATGATAATAACTTGTGACATTGGTCACCATATGTGGACTTAAAAGTTTCCTGTGTCGTGATCGATTCTTATTTGTCCCTCTTGTGGTAGAAACTGGCTGTTGATGTTCAAAGGACAAGGCATTTATTGAGGAAGAGGTGTAATCACGATAATCTTAATCTAAATCTAAACTAAAACATCATCCAACCTTGGGTTACCTAGTTAGGTATATTTACAATTTACAAAACAAATAAAATTGCAATCTAAAATTTAAAAAAAAAAGTTAAAAATATACTAACTACTTATAATAAAATTAAAAACGAAACTAATCTAAATTTAAAAAACATCTAAAAAACAATACACTCCTTTTTTTTTGCAGTCGTGTAAAAAAGGCCCCCGCGGCATTGTGCCAAAGATGCTGGCAGCATTCCCTCGCTGAATGGCAATACTTATGCGCTGCGAGAGAAAGCTGCCAGCTCTCTGGTCACCAGCTGTATCCACTAGTTTTATACATAGTTCTTTGAAAAGAACATGAACGCTTGGTTAGTTAGATTAAGTTAGGTTCAAAAGATTATTCGCAAAACTCGCCCTGCTGGAGGGGTATAGACGCAAAAGATTATATCACGCTTGCCTAACGTTGGACCGCGCTGGACTTATGGACCATCAGGAACGACCCGAAGCGAGGGCCAAGACCACAAGCGTCTGTCCACTTCGTCAATATAGTGATAATATGTATTTTTTATATGAATGTTTAGTAAATAAAAAAAAATGTTTACAAGTTGTAAATAAGACATGTTGAATTTACCTCCCGACGTATTGTGTCAAAAACAAAAGAATCCATGTACTGGTACACATGACGATGATTGGACATCCAATCTATTGTCTTACTTTTTGCAAGATAGTGACCAAAATGCCTTGCGCGTAACAGGCTTCCGATTTTTTTCTCTAAAATAGCATGTTCTTTTGAACATGTTTGGGATATGTATATGTTACATTGCGAGTAAATGAACATGCTTGTATGTAATAGGTATTTTTACCGGTTAATTAAATGATACAGTTATTTGTAGGGTTCCGTACCTTAGCGGACCCAGCCCTCTGGGTCATATAGTAGCACAGCGGATCAGCATTGCCATACAACGTGGCAACGCTGCCAGCCTTTTGGGCACGCTGCCAATAGACGGCGATTTGGGGCAAAATTTCTATTTCAGTTTATATTAACTTTTATCTATAGTTTATTTTTTAGCTTAGTTTTTAATTTCAGTTTGTAATTTTTATTTTAAGGCTTTCTATTGTTTCTTGTATACTACTTATCACTACATAATATAGTATAGAACAAAGTCGCTTCCCGCTGTCTGTCCCTATGTATGCTTAGATCTTTGAAACTACGCAACGGATTTTGATGCGGTTTTTTTAATAGATTGAAGAGGAAGGTTTATGTATAATTTGTTATCCCGTGCGAAGCCGGGGCGGGTCTCTAGTACGCTATATAATCCATTTATAAGTTTTATTTTACGAGACTGAGTAGCAATAGCGGTAAAGACAATACTTATAGTCTGCCAACTGAACATCAATCAAAGATGGCCACGTGCCGTGTCAAATGCTACACATGTTTCCATTATGTTTACACTTATTCCTTTTGTACAATCTCTACAACAAATGCAAACGCCTCAAAATCATCATTATTTACCGCAAGCAACACCTGGTATGGCTGTTTATTCAAAAACACGTGTCCAACATTTGTACAATAAGAGCTACAACTGGCCACTCACAAAAGAAAAAACCTAAAAAAAAAACATCCGTCAGCTTTCCCGCGCTTTTGGAGAAAATAACCTAAAAGTCTAATTACAAAGGACGTGGACATCAGCTGTCATCCGCAAACTGACCAAAGTAATGACGGCTACAAAGAATCCTATTGTATCCTTGTCTAATTTAAACACGCCTACCTTTTCTCTTTTGAAAATCTACACGGCTCACGCTAAACTGGATACAACGACCAAATTACAAAGATACCTTGTCGATATGGCTGCTCGAACTTAAGCTAGGTCTTTTAAAGTTGGCAGTATAAAGCACCCATTTTGAAAAGAACTATGAAACAATTGAAACGAAAGTGTGCGGGGGTCTTTTTTGAATGGTTTCTGGTGTGTTTGAGCGCGTGCTACGTGTGTAAGTCGGTTCGCTCTGTTTGTTGTTTAAACAATAAACAATTGTTTGTAAAGATAAGAGCACTTCACTTTTGGGGTGCGATTTGCTACTGGTTTTGAAATTTAAGCGGGTCTGTATTTATTGTCTTTGTTTTTTTTATTGTTTGTGGTTTTAAATGATTTATAGAGAGGGCTAAGGTTTTAAGGACGATTGTCTATGTCTACGCTATGTCTATTCAATATAAAAAAAGATTTTTCTCAGAATGTAGTTCCGGTTATGCGTCAATAACCAATTTTACAGCATAATTTGCTATGGTTTTACTTAAAAAGTAAGACTGAAGTTCTGTTATTAAAAATCTAGGAACTCTCCAAAATTTATTCACCACCCACTTTTTTTATTTGCCAAATCCCTTCAGTGTTCTTGACTCTGTACAAAATTCACCTAACCAATATGAGATTACTAAATAAATCCCATAAGTTATCTTACACAATCCCCATTTTTATAGAGCAAACCTTTTTTTATCCTTAACAAAAAAATTGTACCAAATACGAATATACCACCCATACTCGCAAGTATCCATTACATTGACAAATCTTATTAAACAAAACTTAACCGCCACAATACTAACAATTAAAGAAAACCATAATGGCAACAACACATCAACGCGCAAGTCACTTCGCATTGATACCTTTGCTTTTGGCGGCATCTGAAAAAAAATCAATATGTCACTGGTCCACAAAACTGGCTATTAACGTCAAAATATTTTGAAAATGGAACGCCGCTTTGACATGCCGCGCGGCTGTGTGGCCATGGTGTGGCCGTTACCTGGCTCTGCGAAAAAGGTTTTTGCCTATAGTTTTTTTGGGTGGTTTTCCTTGTGTTGTATTATAAGGTTATTGTATATTCGTATCAAAATACTTATCAGATGTTTTGCTGCTTTAATTTTGATTTTACGTACAAATTAGACATCTGACATTGTTAGAAATAGGTAGGTATCCATATTCAGCCTCGGAAATTTTTAATACCTACTGCGGTTACTATGGATCGGTTTTTTTCTTTTAGTTTAGTATGTGATGTTCATATTACTTACTGTACATAAATAATAATATATTTTACTAGCAATTTAGTAACGCATTAAAAATCTTTTCTCACCTTTATTTTACATTTAAAACTGAACTGAAAGGCGAACGCAGTTTTTCATAAGCCAATTCTTTACATCCATGGCCCATAGACAACTTTTGCTAACTTTTTCAGAGCAGCGGGAGACGCCTTTGGCAGTACCGCTAAGAGGCGGTATATTTGTTGTTATTCACGTCAGTTTGGTGCAATTTGTATTTATTTCCGGAGTTTTATGGCACAGGTGACACTGGTCAGCAGGGAACATTCATACAAAGGATTTGAGGTGTATTTATGATTTTATGTCGCTTTATATTTAATGTCGCACTTTCGAAATAACCTGCCAAATTTCAAGTCGGTAATTGTTGCATGTTAATTGTTAAGTTTAATGTCTTGTTTAGGCTAAATTTGCTGTATACGAGTATTATTGATAAAGTAAAGGTCAATGTTTAGTATTTTATAATAAAATTTTAATAAGAATAAATAATACTTCTACTTGCACAAATTTTCATTTCGAAAGACGTTGAGCTACTACATGAATGAAATTATATTTGCAAATTTTGCAGATTACAATTATAATACTGACCCCAATTATATATACACACAAAGTCTACCAATTAAGCAACAAAAAGACAAAAGAATACAGCTATCACGAATTTAATTGCAGGCATTCGTAATATGAGATTTAGAAAATTCAAAATGGCTTTCCATGTGTCCAATAATTGGCTGCGTTCCATTGCACTCTACCAAATAAGCGAAAAGTATTAAATTAAAAACGACGTTATTTTAATTTGAATCATACTGCAACGCAATTGAGCTTAGAATTGTATTTGTTTAGTTTAAGAAAGTCATCTTTTGGTTAAGGAGCGAAATTTACGCAAAAATCGACACCATCGTGAGTGTAAAGGTTATTTTCAGTGGTTCCGTCAAATTGCTAAATAGTCATACTGATGGAATTAGGTGAAGTAAGTTTAGGTTTAGGCAATTTTTCAGTTCAATAAAAGTAAGCCAGATAGGTATCCTTTGAAGTTTTAACATTTATTTTGTACTACGTACTTGTTTATTGTTTTAATTACAGAATGATGATAAAAATCATCATAAAAATACCTAGAATCATTTCATATTTATCTAATATGGCTCCTACAAAATAAGGTAAACGTACTAGTGCTCGACATGCTAATGCCCAATAGATGACACCCTGCTGTCACCTCTATTGACAATGACTTAAGTTTCAAGATGACATGTACTGGTACCGCGTCGAGCACCAGTACGTTTACCTTAAGTAACTATTTAAATTACCTACTTATCAAAGAATTCAAAACAGAATCACAAAAAGTCACTATTTCGGCGCCAAATACCTACACCAACCGACCGAACACCGAAATTCAAAAAAGGAATTGTCTCCTCTAGATACTTATCTACGCCTCTAATGGCCCATTGTTTCGAAATTTAAAAGGAACAAATTCAAAATTGGTTTTTTCTTCCAAATTTAATTACAGCCATTTTTACGCATGTCAATGTGTTTTGACACTATTCTAAACTGCCTCAAGCGACGTCAAATTGTCAATATTTTAAATCTTTCTATTACTGCGTGATCTAAGTGTCTCTGACAAACTTATATTTACCGTTGGTTTAGCTCAGAGAGAAATAGGATTTATATTGCTGATACGATTTTTGACGGTAAATAAAGATTTGTTGTTAGGTAATTTAGGTAATAAGTCAGTTCGAATTTTAAAATTGAGATTAGATTTCTTTATCAATGGTTTGATGACAATGGAAGTGGATTTTTAAGCTTTAGGTATAACGTGCCACTGATATCTAGTGCGTAAAAAATACTAAAAAATAACAGTAGGTATTAATACCGTTTGTCCGATTTAGGTATGTTGAACATTGTAGGTAGTGAAAATCAATTATTAAATGAAATGAATATAATAGGTAGTTACTTATGTTTGAATAACGAACAAAGATGCCAACAATGGAATAGGTATTTAACTGACATTGGAATAATCAAACTCACAAATAACATCCATGCACAATCACTTAAATATACATTATCAATGTAAATACGAATGTAAATGATTATTTCATTAAACATATTCAAAAACACGAACAATAAACCTGCAAAAATACAGATAATAAAACCACTATCTAACATCTAATCGGTTATTCCGATGCCAACTCACAGAACACACATTAACCAATAAAGACAAATTAAACTTAACAAAACAAAATTCTTACATAATGCCAACCCCGCGAACCGAGACCATTTGAACAACCGGATGTTATAAACTAGTATTATGGCCCGATTATACAAAAACCACTAGCTTCCGTTGTGACAAGAATAGGAATGGAAGTATTAAAATTGAAATCAGAACGCAACCCTTGCATTAAAAAATAAGCCCGTTATCTATGGTCGCAGTGGCGGGAAAACAAATGTCAGCGTGACAGTTTAGCGAAATGGCACGTTGATTCAGATTAATCAATAAAAAAGTAAATAATGACAATGGAAATAAGGAACGAATATGCTAAGTCATGATTTTATTGAATGTCACACTGTTTAGCAATTAATCTTGTTATAATAAAATACGTACGTTACGTGCACGAAATCTCTTTTTAAACTTTATACGCAGTAGAACTACAAAACATTAATTCATTAATTAAATAAATTAATTAATTGTAATTTTATTCGCCGTTTTCCACCGATTTCCGAGTGACGAAATCGAATGATCGAAATTCAAAAATCGGCCCCCTGGAGGGAAAGTACCTACTCTAAATAATGGAGATATAGCTAGTCAACCAAACCTTGTCAGTAGAAAAAGGCGCGAAATTCAAATTTTCTATGGGACGATAACCCTTCGCGCCTACATTTTTCAAATTTGCCTCCTTTTTCTACTGACAAGATCTGGTTGAAGGTACTAACCTTGCGTGGTTAAACCACATTTTTCGATATGATACTTTTATAAATATTTTTTATTACAATTGCCATGATTTATCATAGTTGAACTCCGAACCTTTACTTAGCGCCAATTGCACCATCCTACTAAGCCGGGGTTAACCGATTAAACCTGGAGTTACCATGGTTACCAGTACAATTTTACACTGGGTTAACCATTTAATCGTTTAACCTCGTTACTGGGATAGTGCAAGTATGGCTCTGTTCTTTCCAATACCTGAGGCGTATAATGTGCACTCAAATACATATGTATCTTTTTATATATTTATGTAAAATTTAAATGTTAAAAGAAAATCACATTAAGCTTTATCAAAAATTATATAGAAACCAAATAGAATTTATAAAATGTAAGGTCTAACGATATTTAACTATTTAAATAACAGGAACCAATTACCTAATATACCTAATGATGATATTATGTTTACAAATAAACATACAATATCTACACAAAAAGCTAATTGACCGTTAAAAACTAACACCGAACACAAAACATTCGAATCTTTATTTAAATTTCGAATGCCAAAGAAATTCAAATTCGGAACTTTAAAGCGGGCCACACACGTCGTCGGGCACCGGGAGCTGATTCGGCTTGTTTTAACTACAGTTCGTGACATGACAACCATGTGGCTATTTTTTTAATGCACAAGAACGTTAGCGTAATATTTTCATAGTATAATTTCGAACTTTTCGAAGTATTTTTCTCGTAAAGTTTGCCAATTTTTTTGAGACTCGTCTTATCATAAATTTAATGTAACCGAATGGAAGTTACATAATCATTTTAAAATGTTTTGATAACTAAACGATTTCCGAAAAACAGCATGTTGACAATATTTTCGAAAAATATATACATTTTGCTAATCGGCTTTATATTATATCAAGTTAACATAATATCATACTCAGGCCTTGTTAATTACAAGATAGATTTCTCGGCGATATAACGAACTGTCAATTCGTAATCCCGAATTCCGTCGCTGAAAACCGCCGACTTAATTTCGTTTATCGGCATTCTTTTTAAATGAGACCGTCGCGAGCGCATCAAATGGCAACACTTGCGCCATCTGTCACAGATATACGTAATTGTGTAGGGAATAGGTGTAATTAAGGTTTTTGGCGGTTCGTTCTTAATTAGATATGGAAGGTCTTGTTATGCGACTATAGGTTTTGTTGTTATCAGGATGAATCACCTTTTTCTTGTCACTCGTTGCCATGGTTACGTTCTCCTAGGTCACTCTTTATAACCTAAATTTTAGGCATTTAAATTTACCAAACACTCTTTTTTGTGATACCTACTTATAAACCCTTTCCATTGAGGGTCGTCTACCAACCGTGTCAGAAAAAGGTGGACTACAATGTCTCTAACAAATTATGCTACTATTGTCTCTTGGTTGACCGGACAGAACAATAACAAGAAATAGTTGATCCGCCCTGATATGTTTTATAGTCTGTGCGGAAAGAGAAAAGTCGTGGAATGTATGGGGCCCAATACATTCCACGACTCTTCTCTTTCCGCACAGACTCTAAGCGATTTCATTCCAGATCTAGAGCAGAGCCCAATTGGGGAAGTACCACCTTACAGAAAACCGCAGCCAAATAACACTAGACCCTACTCAGTGTTGTGTTCCTCCCGGTGAGTAAGGTTGCCAGAGCTCAACGAGGGTGCGGAGTGTTAGGGTCGGCAACACGCATATAACATAACACCTATGGAGTTGAAGGCATCCATATACTACGGAGACTGCTTACCATCAAGCGGGCCATATGCATGATTGCCACAGACGTAGTATTAAAAAAAAATTGCCTCTGAAGTAATAAAACATGGGCATCGGGCATCTACAAATTATATTTTTATACAATTCTAATTACCACAATACCAAACCAGAGGGATCAAATAAAGATGTGCAAATTGTGGAAATTTTCAGGAAATAAGGGAAACTTAATCCCCATACAAAATATAAGAATTTCTCGAAATTTTTCCATGTAGAACGCAATTTTTGAATATTTTCGACGGCAAATCAGTAATCGGCTTTTAAGTGTCTAATATAATTTGGTAGAATAATAAATAGAAAAAAAATATTAAATGCAAAATAAGTGAAACTAAGCAGTACTTGCGCTTGTTTCCTTTTTTTGTTAATGTTTACCTCAAACATGTCAACGGAGACCATAAACAATGTAACCATTCTTACCTGACCGTAAACAAAACGAAGTGCCATTTTTTTATTCCATTGAAAGCCTTTTACGCCGAATTTCACGCCAAATTCTCATTAGACCGGACAAATTTCGCCGAAATATTTTAGGAGGTGTATTCCCTTATTTTAATAACTACATTTTTTCACAATTTGATTTTGTTTTTTGAGTTATCTGAATGATGTAAAGTGTATTATAATTTATTTTAATCAAATTAAAACACTGTACCTGTATCAAATATTGATCTTGTAATAATAAATAAATAAATATAGTGTAAGTGTTTTTATATTTTACTTTTATATTCATATTATAAATCACCTAGCCTAGAGAGTTCAAGTAAATAAAGAAAATAAATAAATATTAAACGACAATTTTATATAGATCGACGCAGTAATACTCCAGTAATATGTAGAAAACATCAATAATTTAGGAACAAACATTTGTGATAGGTACACAAAATGTTCCATAAAAAAAGTTAAAATTATTCTCGAATAAAGTAACCAGCATAAAACTTACGTAATCACCTTCATTTAGGTATAAACTCTTAAGTGACTCCTTAGTTATGTAACCTTAAAACCACCTAAACCTCTTTGGTGATTAAAAAATATACATAAAACATACCTGGCCGGAGCCTTTGGTGCCGGGGCCTTAAAACGAATTTAAAAAAAAGCTGTTCCTTTTTTAAAAGGGGCCAATGAAAAATCGCGTCGATACGCGCGGCCCTACTGGATTTAGAAATCAGAAACGATTTAGAACAGCGAAAGGTGTGGAGTGTGGAGTCATCATTTATATGCACCCTCATAAGTACACATATCCAACAAATATTCCATCGGTCGGTGTCACAGTTCTCTGACCAGTCTTGAACCTTGTTGCAATGAGATAAGGCCTATCGACTTGCAAGGTAACTGTAGGCATTGCTGATAGTACCTACTTACACCTTACACAGTAGATTAAGGATGCGAAGGTTGAGTGCTACCGTTCGCCAACAAACTGGCAGGTTAGCGAAAAAATATATAATGAATATTGCAAAAAAAACGTTACATTTTCTAATATTTATTTTGATTTATTAAGTGAAACACGAAGATATAAAACCAAAGAGCCATAATCTCTCTAAGCTATGGCTCTGGAAGCCATAATTGAATATATAATTTTATTTGTTTCTTTGTTTTATAAACAACAACATAAGTAAAATGTAAGATTACATTAGATATAACGAACGGTATTATCGAGGACCTGTTACATAGAGGTTTCCTTTCTGTCTTGTGAAATGAGCTGAAAAAAGTTTATATCATACCTCTTAAAATGTTTGTTGCAAGCCTACTAGATTACGTCTCCAAAAAAAATTAAAAGAGTAATTTTCTCCTTAGCAGCGACAGTAACAAATATAAGTAAGGTGTACGGAATTGTCCATAAATAGGCGAACATGCATTAAAATAACACAGCCTCAACCGAATACCTACCATAGAACCACCTCCTTGAAAAGACTGGTGTCAACTCTATTCGCTCCCAATCCCAACATTATATCGCCGCCGAAAACCATTTAGTTTTCAAAAAAAGAACGTTCGAATTCAAATCTCCCGCCGCTGTATATAAATTTGTAGGGGTCGTTTTTTTTTTAATTTAAGACGACGGCTTGTGCGATAAAGTGTTTACCGACTTATTTGCGGCCAGTGCTTTATCGTAATAAATTGAGCAAATTATTTGGCTCTCAGTGTTTCACGTAAAACTTTGTTTTTTTATGTTGTCAATTTTAGGTGAATGTATAAAATTGTCGTTAAATGACGATTAAATGTTTCTGAACTAAAAATATTTTCGTATTATTATGATTTTATTTTGTAAATACATAATTGTGAAAGATTATTAATCGTTTAGGTAGATAATTAATTTATTTAAATACTAACGACAAATTTTAGGATAAACTATATTCTTACTTACTATACACTGGCAAACCCACTTTGTCAGTAGAAAAAGGCGCGAAATTCTAATTATCTATGGGACGACAACCCTTCTCGCCTACATTTTATAAATTTGCCGCCGTTTTCTACTGACGGAAATGAATTGCCAAACTATATATATATATATATATATATAGTACATTGAAAAAGGAAAAAGATAATTACCTGCCCACCGGTTGAATTTCCTTTTCTAAGCGCCTCATGTTTATGTAAATCAACAATAAAATAAATAAAACCTTTCTAATTATTTTATAGAAGTTACAAAGTTGACACTAAAAAGAACTCAATTTTAGAAGTTATTTATGTTCGTTTATTTTATTGTTTTAATGTTTTATTACTCGACTCGATAAGATTTCTCGATGACCATGGATATATGCAGTTGAGCCACGGAAAAAATAACCATGTGAAAAAGCGGTAAAGATTTCAATAAAAGTATATTTCTGGTTTTATTGTACTTAAAAGTTAGTTGTGACAGCGTGGGATAAAACTATATTATGTAAATTTCTTCGATTTATAAAGAAACTTGAGCACTGTTATCCGAAATATATCAGGTATTCATACCTTATAGGTACCTATAATATTCTTGCTAAAGTAAACTCCATCAAGGTACAACCATCATTAGTTAAATCTTATACCTTTAAACGAGCAATTCTTGTATATATATATATATATATAATCTTTCGGGGATCTCGGAAACGGCTCTAACGATTTCGATGAAATACGCCATATGGGGGGTTTTCGGGGGCGTAAAATCGGTGATTTGAAAATATTTATATGACCCTTTTCAAGAATTGAACAAAAATTTAAAATGGGATTCAAAGTTTTTAGCGACTTCTACGTAACGCGACTCTGTCGCCTTTTTATCAAGATTCTTATGTGTTCATCTATATTTGTACATAGAGCCCGCCAGTCTACAATCCGAGTCTTCCCAAGCCCCACGGGGCTGGATAAATGATAAATGATAAATCAGCCCGGCGCGATAAATAAAAACATTACTCGCCGTGACGCGCTTCGCGCTCATCTGCTCTATACAGGGTGCCGGAAACAAAATGAAAAATTATCCATTATTTATGAAAAATTATTAGAAAATGAAAAGTTATCCTTTTCTTTTTCACTGTTTTTCATCTTCTTGTCCTGTGTATGTGTGCTTTGTCGAATAGATGACAACGGAACCCTATTACTCTCTCCGCTGTCCGTCTGTCCCGTCCGTCCGTCTGTGATAGCCAGACAGTTGAAATTTTCACAGATGATGAATTTCTGGCGCTATACCAACAAATAAATAAATATTATACGACACTTTTACACACTCAAATAGGTACTAAAACAAAATAAAATAAATATTTAAGTGGGACTTTTTTTCCCACTTAAATATTTATTTTATTTTGTGATTTTTTTGCAGTTTTTTGCGACAAATGGTACGGAACCCTTCGTTCGCTGTTTAGGTACATACCTGAATGCTTAAACACAAAACCAGATACTACCACCCTGCATAACCAGAATCCAAAAAACCGAAAAAAGCACATTAAAAATTAGAAACACCATGTATAGAAAAAACAATAATCACCAAACGAACACCGCCCATACACTTCACCTTAAAAAACTCTTCTCTCCTTCTCTAACTTCGTCTAATAACCTATCTCTGTCTTTTTCACGCCCAAAATGGACAGCCGAAAAGAAATTAATAACTCGAAATACACCAGTTTAGTTTGACCTCTGGTTATATGGGTTCGGGATAGAGCCCAGGGTCTAGTAATATTGGTAGTAAAAGGGTCTAGGCCAGAATACATATAATTTACTTCGGGTTCGTAAAATAATAATTATCTTTTGGGTTCAATTTTACTTTTTTGTCAATTGGGTAGGGTGGGTATGTTTCTAGACTGTCCTAGGACAAATATGAGGAATGATGCTATAATAAATACTCGTAAGTTTGTGGTATGGGGTCCCTTTGTTTCCCATAAAGTTTTAAGTCATAATGTACCTATTGTTTGTCATATTATCATTAGTCATAAAACTGAAACCGTTAACTTTTCAGGATTTTCATAAGGTTAGCCTATAGATAGGTTAGGTTAGGTTTGTTATATGGCAATCCTGAAAAGTGACGCGTTTCTGAACCAAATTAATTATGACTACCGAAAATGCGGACAAACAATACATTATGACTTAAAACTTTTTGAAAATCAATAGAGACCCTTATGGTATACATAGAAAACATCCGTAATTCATCAACACACAAATAAATAGAATTTGGACCCTCCTGCTTAATAGTAGCTAGAGTCACTAGGTCACTACCGACTGGGCTAGGAGGCCGTTAAACACAACAAAACATGTAGGCACTATAAAAATATGTACTCTTATCATTTTTCCTATTGATCATTACTTTGTTTTATCACAATCCGGTCCTATTATCCCATCCCCCCCATTTCTCGAACGATATTGGTCTAATATTATTATTCGGTTGTCATGGCAACCCATACGATTTGACAGTTCGTGGTCTAATAATATTAGTCTAATACCATTCGAGAAATGGGCCCCTGGTCACCCTACTGTCAATGATGTCGGCCATCTTGCCGTAATGACCCGCCGCGGGATGACTCTATATGATCTGTGGCCACGATCTATATTATCTATGGCACGCCTTGCGTTATTAACTACGTGGGATGTTTTGGTTAAATTTTAATTTTTTGGAAATTATTCCAAAAATGTATTAGACTTTAGAGATTATTACGAGCTTACAGTTCAATGATGGGAGGGTTAAATCATTGTAAGATATTCTACTCGTCTATGTAAGAAAGCAGAAACACAAATCATATTTAATGTAGGTATGTCATAATTAACGTGTATGTGCAGCCTACACAATAAAATATCAAATTTAGTTACTAAATAACATAATATTTCTCTATGCTAATAATTACATATAATGTATTTGTTCCTAGGTACCTATGTACCTACATATTTTTTCGATAATAAAATCGGTTTTCAGATTGCATTTTTCAAATTTGCAATGTAATTTAATTTTAAAAATTTTAACATTTATTTTAAGACGAAAGTTGCTGAACATTGAAAAAACCCAAGATTGATCATTTATTTTATTTATTTAAACTTTATTGCACAATAATAATAAAAAATATTTGTATGTGATTTAGGCGTTTTTTCGGGATTTGTAATAATTTCATATTCGAAAACTTATTATAGTTACCTAATGTAGTTATAATAATATCACCATTCTGATGGTAGTCTTTTTCATATACGGTGCTATTATTATTTGGTAACAGAATTTTCCAACGTCAACTATTGACAGACTTGCCGCGTAATATATATATAGCTGGTCAACCAAATCTTGTCAGTAAAAAAAGGGGCGAAATTCAAATTTTCTATGGGACGGTATCCCTTCGCGCCTACATTTTTCAAATTTGCCGCCTTTTCCTACTATCAAGATCTGGTTGACCAAGTATACCATTAATATACAGACCCATACAGCGCCATCTACATTAGCTGTCAAATTCAAAACACGAACTTATAGATACAATGAACGATATGACACTTCTTAAGTTATTGAATTACTTATATTCATTGCTTGCATATGACATAGAAATTATGTAAAGCATAGTTAGAATTGCTCAATATTCATTATACAGGGTGGCGCATTCAGATCGGTCATTCAGATGGGAAAATCTGAAACTATAAGACATACGACCAGGGATGTTGCGAACATCCGCATCCGCATCCGCAACCGCGGAACTTCCGCATTATTTTCAACATCCGCATCCGCATCCGCATCCGCAAAAAATCGATGCGGATTTAATGCGGATGCGGATGTGGAACAGTTCGGTACAGGAACGTCTTAGCATCGGCGGAAGTGCTAGACTGCTAGGTAATTTAGTAATTAGCCACAAAACGTATTAGAAATTAGCAGTCAAGCGTGAGTGGGACTTATTGTACGGAACCCTTGGAACGCGAGTCCGACTCGCACTTGGCCGGTTTTTTGAAATAAAAATTACTAAAATGTAATATTTGACGTTTTTTATGTACCTATCTTGACATCCGCATCCGCATCCGCGGATGTGAGCCTCGAAAAATCCGCATCCGCATCCGCATCCGCGGATGTCAAAAAATCGGCATCCGCAACATCCCTGCATACGACCAGGGATCGGAACCGGTTTTTTGCAAAAACTTAGAAATAACCATATTTTTCGAATTCTTTTATACTCGAAATGTAGGACTTAGGTGTTTTTAGGTTACGACTTCGTATTATTAGATTGCCCAATTAGAAATGAAGTAATTAGCAAAAAACGAAAAAATACCGTTTCCGTTCCCATACAAAAAATACCGCTATCCGATCCCTGCTGATACGACGATCTCTTCTTAGGAACCATGTCATCGATTTTAGTAACAAGAGAAACTGCATTCATACATTTAAAAAAAATGTGTACTCAGCTCGGGAATCGAACCCGGACGTTTTGAAAAAAAAAATCTAAAATTATTTCTATTTAGATATCGATTGTGTAGGTCTTAAGCAGTAAATGTTACTATGAAACATGATGTCTGAAATGAATAAAATGCATTGTTTTCATATCCTTTAATTTATTTTAGTATGTTTTCGAAATGGCCACCATTTTTTTCAATACATTTTACATAAAAAAAATTTAAATGTATATGAATGCAGTTTTTCTTGTTACTAAAATCGATGACATGGTTCCTAAGAAGAGATCGTCGTATGTCTTATAGTTTCAGATTTTCCCATACTGACCGATCTAAATGCGCCACCCTGTATATGAATAATGTTATGTTTGGTATCCACGTATTTTCAGAAGCTACAGTGTTACCTATATGTACATACAATATGAATATATTGCAATAATTTTCTTTTTATATTATAGAATTATGAGTCGTTCTTGCGCGAGATTCATTAAAACCGATTTAGTAATTCATGTTATGAATTATGGACTGTTAAATAGTCCTATTATAATACTTATGTAGTTACATGACAGTCGATTATTTAGTCAGTTAGAAAAACGTTGCATTATCATTATTAATTTAAACGTTCGCTTTTCAAGTCTAATGCTAATTATTTCAAGAAGTATTTGTAAAATCAATTAGGATACATATGATTCGAAAAACATGGAGGAAGTTAATGAAAAACTTGCATTCATAAAAAACTTCCATAAGAAATAGATATTGCTCCTCAGCCGCAACAGCATTGAAAAACTACCTAGTCTGAATTTAGAATTTATTGCGCGAACCAACTAGGAACAAATCAGATGATTTTAAAAATATTTTGACTTGTGTTTTTATAAACTGATATAAATATCATACACTAACCACTTGCACCATCCCACTAACCCGGGGTTAAGCAGTTAAACCGTTAACCTAGTGTCAAATTGTACTGGTAACCATGGTAACTCCAGGTTTAACCGGTTAATTTAATCCCGGGTTAGTGGAATGGTGCAAGTTGGCCTAAAGAAAAACTTTTCTTTAGTGTATGATATTGTCTATTTCCGTTTACTTAAGTACAATAGAAAACACCCATAACTCAGGAACATATATATACCTATTCGTGATAAACACACAAAATAAATGGCCTTACCAGGATTAGAACCCGGGACCTCCAGCTTTCTAGGCAGGATCACTACCGACTATTAGGCTGGAAGGCCCTGAACATCATAACATACATGATACACCTCATTTTAAAGATGCCTCACGTTAGACCGGGCCGTGTCCGGGCCGGAGCTTCCGGCGCTTACTTTTCTATGACAGATGATCACGTGATGCTTTCCATAGAAAACGAAGCTCCGGAAGCTCCGGCCCGGACACGGCCCGGTCTAACGTCATCTTTTACACGATATTAATAGTAATGTCCTACTTTTTCTTCTCTAGCCATGTATGTGTAAAAACACAGATTTGTAAAAACGAGTTTAGTAAAAAAGTTGATCAATGTGTAAAGTTCCGGTCTAACAGCTCACCGGATTTGTAGAAATAAGTACATATAACAAAACCTTGGCGCCATGTACTATTTCTCAATGATGTACTTGTTACATTATTGAATTAATATCTATACATAGGTATTTATAATGTTTTATATACTTGTCCTTAAACGGGTTCATATTTAGTTTAAGTTTTTATAAAGTATTGCATGGCGCCAAGAGTACTAAATAAACTGGTATTACGGTACTGACCACAATTTCAAGTTAACATGGTAAGTAATGTACCTATGTATTATGTATGCCACCCGGTATATATTTGTTTTGATTAGTTCCCGATATTACTCGAATTAACTCCGTGAAGATGGTATGTGCAACTGTGTCATCCCGATACATTTTTCTTTTCTTTTAGCGATTGTCGATGTAGGATTGTCTTCTTTTCTTGACTAGGCCCCTGGTACCCTTAATACCTTAAATCTCGTTAAGAAATGACAAATTTGTCTTTTTGTGACCAACGATTTTCATTAGCAACCCTTACTAATAGTCGCTCCAAACATCAATCCCTTAAAAACCTACTTTATAACCCCTATCAAAATCTCTCAATCTTATCCTGTGACGATCACAATCACTAAACACACAATAACGGCCCGGGCGGGGCGGCACATCTCAAAACTGGCCATAATTTACCATCGGCGTTATTGTGACTTATGTCACTTTGGCGCCTGCGACCACCCAGCTCACAAAAGCCCAGCAGTGGGTGAAAAAGTGGGCGAAAAAAGGACAAACGCGCCGGCTCTATAAATTTTGTCGCGGAGTCAAAATGTTTTGATTGTTGTGTCAGTTTTGCGATTTTGAAGGCTTCAATGGATGCGTATTAATGGTAGAGGTGTGCTATTTAGATAAAATCTTTAATAATAGGTAACGTTAACGTAATTAATGCTCAATGTGGAATTATCGTGGGAAAGGGAGATTTTTAATGGTAACCCACCATTTTTAGGGTGCCGTATGTACCTCAAAAGGAAAAACGGAACCCTTATAGGATCACTCGTGCGTCTGTCTGTCTGTCCGACTATTCCACCCCACTTTACCTCCGAAACTACTGGGTCTACAATTTTGAATAAAATACACAAAATAGTTCTTTACCTATAGATGACAGGAAAACCTATTAGAAATGTGCAGTCAAGCGTGAGTCGGACTTAATGTACGGAAGCCTTGAAAAAGACAGTCCGACCGACTCGCACTTGGCCGATTTTTTGGATAAAAGTTTTAGATGGTTTTACTTGAACCATCAGAAAGGTTCATGATCTGTATTATTATGCTATGTCTGCTATTAGCAAAAAAACGGGGTGGTAAATGTATTTATCAAATGAATATTTATTACATGAGGTCTTTTTAAGTTTCTTATTTTCAGTAGGTTTAGCGAAAAGTAATAAGTCAAATTAATAACTCGACGAAAATAAATTCTGTAGGTTAAACAAGGGTAATCGCTTATAAATAAAATCTTTAGAAATAAGAAGACATGTAGGTATACACAAATATTCAGCATTTTAATTTTGTAAAGAGTATCTACCTACTTAGGCACCTATATATACCTTAACTATTGCGAATTTCAAAATGGCTGATATTTTCTTGTAAATTCATATAGGTACCTAATTCATCTGCAAAGTATTTTTAATTTTTGTAACCTTCTTCTATGACTTCAAACTGATATCACGTACCTACCTAAATATAAAATAGCCTCATACCATTTAAATACATAAATAAATGTACAGTTATAGATATTAAGGATAGTTATGTATAGTTCTAACATTTGGATACTCAATACTCAATATTTTATTGCAATTTCACAAAGTAATTGTACAGGTGGTTATATTACTAACACAATGATCTTCGGTGGTCTTTAATAAAGAATTGGCTGAAGGACTTAGTGTAGACTTATAATTAAGTACAATATGCTTGCCATACGATTAAAATAAAATAAAGAATTTATTATTATATTATTATTTCAGCGTACATACGTCCCACTGCTGGGCACTCCTCTTATGCGCGAGATAGTAATAGAGACTTAACACACACCTTTGAATTTCTTCGCAGATGTATGCAGGTTTCCTCACGATGTTTTCCTTCACCGAAAAGCTAGTTGTAAATATCAAATGTTATTCCTTACATAGGTTCAGAAAACTCATTGATACGAGCCGGTATTTGAACCCGCGACCTCCGAATTGAATTTCCGTCATATCCACTGAGCCACCACCTCTTAAACGCGCGAAAATTGTTTCATTTCATTTATTCACTTCAATCAATCAGCACTTACAGATAAACCTTACGTGCTAATTGGCATTAGGTAATAAATACAATAAAATAAAATCGGATTAAATCAAAACTTAAATTATATGTACAATACCGAAGTATAGTTAATTATTAAGTTAGTTATTGGAGTATAGTTTTTTGTTCCTATTTACTGACAAATTGGTTTGACCATCTATATAAAAGAAATCGCCGATCAAGAGGCCGTGAGTTCAAGTCTCACCCAAGACAGTAATTTTTCCACTTTAATTTTTTTTAAGCTTAAAAGAAATCGTGCAAAAAAAGTAGGGTAGCCATAAGGTGTGTCCTCAAATTATTGGTCAGCGCTGTGGTCACAGATGGCCACCGGACTGCATTAAATGTCTCGGATACTTGTGGTCACCGTATTTGTACAGGTTTGCTATATTCTTATTATTATATCGGATTGGGTTCTGTACAAATAATTTCTACTAACTTTATTAATAACTGGCCGGGAAAGATCAACAACGGGAGTGGTGGAAATCAAGGGAGCCCTTTGCCCAGCAGTGGGACATTATCATAGAGAAAAAAATACATAGAGTGCTCACTCCATACATCAGTTTTAGTACCAAAAAGACTATTAGCATCTAGCATCGAGTAGCGGAACTATCAGCATCGAGTAGCGGAACTATCAGTACTGCTACTTGACAATAGATGTAGCACCGACCGGAAAGTCTTATGCTGTTGAGATAAGACTTTCCGGTCGGTGCTACATCTATTGTCAAGTAGCAGTACTGATAGTTCCGCTACTCGATGCTAGATGTAGACACTGAAATTAATAGTCTAAACCGATGTATGGAGTGAGCACTCTATGTATTTTTTTCTCTATGACATTATTAACGAGCTAGGTATTCCTCTTCTTCCACGCGTTGTCCCGGCATTTTGGCCACGGCTCATGGGAGCCTGGGATCCGCTAACGCCAATTCCTGGGATTAGTTGCCAAGCGGAGTCCTCTTTCGCATCACTACACCTTACACCTTATACAGCATTATACAGTATTATATATGTATGTACCTGTATGTATGTTCGCGACAAACTCAAAAACTACTGAACGGATTTTCATGCGGTTTTCACCTATCAATAGAGTGATTAAGGGGGAAGGTTTGGATGCCTAATTTGTTTAGGTTTTGTGTAACCCGTGCGAATCCGGGGAGAATTTATAAAATGAATCAGGGATAAGTATTTAGTAGGTAAATTGTTTTCAGACGTGTTAAAAATTGTGATTCTTGACAAAATTGTACAAGCAATTCTTTTTTATTTCTATATTTCGGGGATCTCGGAAACGGCTCTAACGATTTCGATGAAATTTGCTTTATGGGGGTTATCGCGGGCAAAAAATCGATCTAGCTAGGTCTTATCTCTGGAAAAACGCGCTGTTTTGAGTTTTTATGTTTTCCGAGCGAAGCTCGGTCTCCCAGATATTAAAAATTATACAAGCTCCCAACCGAACCCAAAAACTGTCCAAGCGAAGTATTTGCTCAGAAATTAAATATGACCCACATCTTGACCACTTCCTTCGTATAATTTTATACTCGATCCAAATTGGCAAGTTTCTCGAAATGATCCTTATTATGCGAACGGTCATTTCAATGGCCGAATTGAGGGTCCCATTGTTAATTGTAATGTTGTATTTGTAAAACGGAATATTGTCATGTCCAATTGTATTATTATGGAGAATAGTGATTTTGATAATGTTATATGTGACTTGATATTGTAAATTTTGCTTGCTGATAAGGGATTGCAAAAATATACCCTATATTTACCCCACCGCATTTCTAAAGAGCGCGAGGTCATAAATATGTCATGATTCTATACTAATATGTACCTAAAGTGTCATTCTATGGAACTTGCTAACTATGTAAACAAACCGCCATATCATAGAGAAAAAAATACATAGATTGCTAATTCCATACATATTACATATTGTACACTAACATAGATATAGGTAGTTAAATTGTATATTTAGTACTAATGCCTGAAATAAACGATTTCATACATCATTTTTAGTAACAAAAAGACTATTAGCATCTAGCATCGAGTAGCGGAACTATCAGTACTGCTACTTGACAATAGATGTAGCACCGACCGGAAAGTCTTATGCTGTTGAGATAAGACTTTCCGGTTGGTGCTACATCTATTGTCAAGTAGCGGTACTGATGGTTCCGCTACTCGATGCTAGATGTAGACACTGAAATTAATAGTCTAACTGATGTATGGAGTGAGCACTCTTGTCTTATTATATTTCTCTATGGCCATATTGAAATTGTCTCCGAATGTCAATTTACTAGTGACTTTTGTTTACATAGTTAGCAAGTTCCATAGAATGACACTTTACATAGATACTTGCAATTTTCCAATGCCCCCGCGTGCATTATAGTGGCATTATACCTACTAGGTATAGGTTGGGTATACGGACATGCTTTGCAACCTAACATTTTATGAGGTGTATACCTATATGTAATGATATTTCCGAATTTAATTTCTGATTCCGTATCCTTGCCTATTTCGTTTACGGCTATATCAAAAATACATACTGTATACTACGGGCGCAAACCCCAAGGATTCGGACAGAATTTTTCGATTGCTTAAATAAAATACGAGCAACGTCATACCCGATTAGGCACCCGTGTTGTATTGTAGGTAGAAAAGTACAAACAGTTTACAAATGTAAATAAGAAGTGGCGGTTACCCGTGGCCGTAATGTTGTTTTAAATGATGATGAGCTCCGAAATTAATGTTAATTTCACGGTCCAAGAACCATTGTTGATGGAGGCAGATATCTATAGAATGATTCTCTTACTTTAGGCTAAAGGCGTCCGCTGACTGGCTCGGGTGCACGGAGTGGGCGCAAGGGGCCTACCGCGACAAACCGAAATTCGCAAATTGCGGGGATCTTTCACTTTTGAATGAATGAATGAATGAATATTTATTCTCATTAAGATGTAATTAGTGACAGAGAAAAATTCCCGCAATTGAAGAACTTCGATTTTCGCAGTCATAGCCCAGGGCGCACGCATGCGGGTGCCATTGAAGGTAAAATCCGTCACACGCGTCCGCGCCAGTTAGCGTTGCTCGACTATTTTACAAGCTTTTATTTAGTTTCACCTGTCCCGTTGTCTGTCTGTCTGTCGGTCTGTAATCAAATCTTGCAAGTTTTTGATCCACTTCCGATTGAGCTGAAATTTTGCATACACATGTAAGTCGGGTGACAATGCAATATTATGGTACTATCGAGCTGATCTGATGATGGAGACAGGAGGTAGCCATAGGAACTCTGTGATGAAACATCGCAACCTAATTGTGTTAGGGGGTTTTAGAGAATTGTCTCGATGAGTATTAGTTGTCTGTCGCAAGAAAAATACAGTCAGCGATAAAAGGTGCAACCGCGCCAGATAGCGGACGCCCTAAAGGTCTACCATACGAGACGGTTTAACTGAGGCGGTTGGTAAGAAATTATTGATATTATGGTCAGCTACGGATTGGTAAAAAATCTACTGCTAGCTAAGGTACTAATTAGGAAGACATTAACGCCGTAGAAAAGAGTCCATAAGTTTGGAAAAACCACCTAACCGTAAAGAAATACACACCAAAAAAACCAATAAAACAAACTCCTTCGCTGCACGTGACCAGTAAAGCCATCTATTGGCGAGTAGTGACAATTCTAAGCTGCCACATGATTGATTAAAGCGCCATCTAGCGAGCAGTAGCATAACTAACGAAACTAGTAGTGTGACATTTAATTTTCATGAGTTCGCTTACATGAGCAACTTGCAAGTTCGATGGTCTGATAAGAGATGGCGCTTTTATCAATTATTAAAAATAGTTTGAAAGTTGACACATGGATGGCGCTACTTTACTATGACGTCAAATTAATTTTCTTCTGTGTAGAGAGGTATAATTATAATTACTGTTAATTCTGTTCAATTTTCGAGTCATGTTCCTATTTTTTTTTTATGAGTATGTGTTCTGAACAATAAATAAAAAATAAAAAAATTCTTTGCTTTGGAGCTTCTTGCTATTATTGTAATATGTATAAACTTTACCTCTAATCAATCCAGTTTGATCTGAATATTCTAATAAAGTCGAAAAGGTTTATTTATGAAACAAACTAATAATAATTGTAACATAAAATATATTTCTTATTAGCTAAATACAATTATTTATAAGTATTATTTACTATTTAAGCAATCCACCGTCGCCTTATGCCATAGACATTTTAGATTTATTTTTATATAAATTTATTTCTCGCATTAACAATATTTATAAAGATTGTGTGTAAGTCAAATAATGGAATGTAATATTATTACATTTTTATACACATTTTAAGTGGAAATGAAAATTATAATCACATTGTTTAAGGAAGATCAGAAATTATTTACAAACTTTTAGCTTTTTCTTGCATAAGAGGGAAATATTTAATAGATTTTCTAAATAAAATCTCTAAATATGCAGTTACATTAGTTATTTTACCTGAAGACGAAGAAAGCATTACAATTTAAAGTGACTTATTTATTGTACAATATTTTTTTAAACTGAATCGCTTAAATATCGACACTTCTACAATTGACACTCATAACAACATTTGACATAAAAAACACCAAAAAGTTTTAGGCTTTCAAGCTTATCCAATATAATATACATACATATATACACTCCTAAACATTACTCCCCCTTTCAATAGCAGTCGAATGTTAATAATTATCTATATCAGTAAAATCGGCGTTTTAGAAATTCATATATACTTGGTCAAGCAGATGTTGTCAGTAGAAAAAGGCGGCAAATTTGAAAAATGTAGGCGCGAAGGGATATCGTCCCATAGAAAATTTAAATTTCACGCCTTTTTTTACTGACAAGATTTGGTTGACCAGCTATAATGAATCTAAATAATCTATTGATATTTCTACCTATAAACACTTTGATAACTGTCATAGGTGAAAAATAGGGTCATAACACTCGTATTTTTTTGGAAAAAATTGTACACAAGTTCTATCAGAATTGAATACGGAGTATTACTGCAATGTTTTGCCGCCAGAGTGCAGCACTAGCGACGTAAGTACACCATACAGTAACTGCAATGTTTTGCCGCCAGAGTGCAGCACTAGCGACGTAAGTACACCATACAGTAACTTATACACACTGTACCTTAAACTGTTTTTTGACAAGTTTTCACAGACAATCAAATATGACATTGATATCAGGGATGTTGCGGATGCCGATTTTTTGACATCCGCGGATGCGGATGCGGATGCGGATTTTTAAAGGCTCACATCCGCGGATGCGGATGCGGATGCGGATGTCAAGATAGTACCATAAAAAACGTCAAATATTACATTTTAGTAATTTTTATTTCAAAAAACGGCCAAGTGTGAGTCGGACTCGCGTTCCAAGGGTTCCGTACATTAAGTCCCACTCACGCTTGACTGCTCATTTTTAATTAGGTTTTTTTGGTTAATGACTAAATTACTAGCAGTCTAGCGCTTACGCCGATGCTAAGACGTTCCTGTACCGACTTGTTCCACATCCACATCCGCATTAAATCCGCATCGATTTTATGCGGATGCGGATGCGGATGTTGAAAATAATGCGGAAGTTCCGCGGTTGCGGATGCGGATGCGGATATTCGCAACATCCCTGATTGATATCAAGGCGGTTTGTTTACAAAGGGCCTACCGGGAAACGCGACATCGAAACTCAGCTATCTGCCGCTTTATACCTCGAATATGCAAGTGATAGAGAGGTTAGATAACAAAATTTCGACTCTCGTTTACGGTAGACCCTTAGATTGTGACTTATTGTGGGAGTGGCGCCCCCTACGCAAACTTTCGCGTAATATTCCCTATTGGCGGATTGTGAATATCCAATATGACTTGGAACTCCGGTAGCCGTTTAAGTAGTGTGTAGTGTGACACTCTTAGAGCGGTTTTGCACTACGTCCGATCCGAATCCGATCCGAATCCATGAAAATATGGTCCGAAGTAGCCGTAGAACTATTTCTATGGTAATCTACGCACTCAGTCATCCGATTTCGGAAAGAAATCAGACGGATCTAGTGCGTAAATTACCATAGCAATAGTTCTACGGCTACTTCGGACCATATTTTCACGGATTCGGATCGGATTTGGATCGGACGTAGGAAACCGCTCTTACGGTAGATGTCGCTAGGGTTCCCTCCCTTAAGGCCGATGGTGGAAATATTTGCTGCACTTGAGGTCTTGGTAGCTCAAATGGCAAAGAATAGGCTACATGACTAATTTTTTTATGGTATCAATCGATCGGGTTTGTTTTTAGGATCAAATGTCTATATGGGACCCATTGCATTAAAGTAACACAAAAGTCAGAAATTGTAGTCAAAGTCCGACAGTCGCACTTCACTCGCGAAACGCCCTATACAAAACGGCCAGAGGCCGTGACGTCATCGCCCACCTTGTAGTTAGGGTTGCCAGATGGTCGGGATTCGGCGGGATTCTCCCGATTTTTAGCATGTGTTCCCGATTCCCGACGAAGTGAAAATTGTCCCGAAAAACAGCTTCACGTTATAAAACAATAATTTCAAGTTCTGAACTCGTCGAGCAAACCAGCGACCCGCGTCGAGCCCGTCAGCTCGCGCGCGGGGCGCGCGTGGCGAGATTGGGCAGAGCAGCTGACACAGTGCCAATAATGTAAAATATCGTTGTTTTTAATACAATTAATTTAATTTGATAGGTTTTTTTCCCGACTTAAGGCCCAAAATCCCGAAAATTTTTTTTTTTCCCGATAATAGCGGTTTTCGATCTGGCAACCCTACTTGTAGTATGGACAAAACAAGAAAATTGCGTTTTTGTCGGTGAAATATTGCGTTTATGTATATAGTTGCCATACAATATTTTTTTGGATGAAATGTAAGGAATCGAATGGTACCCTTACTTTTATCGTTTTTGGAAGTTAAAAAAAACTTATATTTTGAAACTTTCAGGTCCTGTAATTTTGTAATTTTTCAATATTTTATTTCAATATCCACATTATTGTGATAAATTGCTCGTTTGCTTAATTTTACTAGATTTTGTTATAAAATTCAACATGTGTCATCATCTCTATTGGGCTAATGGTTCAGTAGTCCTCAGTTCAAAGTCTCAGTAAATTTTTCCACTCTTACCAATAACCATGTCTCCGTTCTGGTCCCTAATTCTTACCTTTCTTTTTCTTTTTTTTTCTATACTCCACCGCCCCGCTCAAGTCCTGATAACCCTCACTCTGCGTCTCATACTCCGGGAAGTTGATCCCATCGGTCTGCTGGTAGTTCTCAGCGAAGCTCTCAGCGAACTTGGTCGAGAGTGTCTCGCTGCCAAAGAACTTGGTGGTATCCGGCTGGATGGTCTGGTATTTGTCGGGGCAGATGGTGTTGATGATGTTGGTGGCGAGGGCGACGGGCGTGGCGGGATACGCCTGATGCAACGGTCAGAACTTCAGGTCCTGGTACAAATACAGCGTTGTAATTGTAATTAGCCTTTATTATTGAAGCTGGTACATAACATATATTAATTTGATTTATCAACTTTAGCTTCAACTCGTCCTTTGACGTAGGCCTCCTCCATAGCTTTCCATTTGTTTCTTTCTTTTACTGTTTGCATCCATTTACAACGTTAGGAAATACATTAGAACCTTGATTATCAGAATTTCTTCCTCGCGTTTGTCCCGGCATTTTTTGCCATGGCTGAGAGCCTGGGGTCCGCTTGGCAACTAATCCCGGGAATTGGCGTTGGCGTTTTTACGAAAGCGACTGCCATCTGACCTTCCAACCCGGGTAAACTAGGCCTTATTGGGATTAGTCCGGTTTCCTCACGATGTTTTCCTTCACCGAAAAGCTTACTCTTTCTCGCGTTTGTCCCGGCATTTTTTGCCATGGCTGAGAGCCTGGGGTCCGCTTGGCAACTAATCCCGGGAATTGGCGTTGGCGTTTTTACGAAAGCGACTGCCATCTGACCTTCCAACCCGGGTAAACTAGGCCTTATTGGGATTAGTCCGGTTTCCTCACGATGTTTTCCTTCACCGAAAAGCTTACTCTTTCTCGCGTTGTCCCGGCATTTTGCCACGGCTCATGGGAGCCTGGGGTCCGCTTGGCAACTAATCCCAGTAATTGGCGTGGGCACTAGTTTTTACGAAAGCGACTGCCATCTGACCTTCAAACCCAGAGGGTAAACTAGGCCTTATTGGGATTAGTCCGGTTTCCTCACGATGTTTTCCTTCACCGAAAAGCGACTGGTAAATATCAAATGATATTTCATACATAAGTTCCGAAAAACTCATTGGTACGAGCCGGGGTTCGAACCCGCGACCTCCGGATTGAAAGTCGCACGCTCTTACCGCTAGGCCACCAGCGCTTCCTTGATTATCAGAACCTCGATTATCCAAAAATACAAACCCTCAATTATCCGAACACTGACTTATTAACATAACGCGAGGAAGATGATGATGACAAATTGTTTCATATAAAATATACTTCATATTATTATTTTCCATCAAATGATATATTTTGTATGGGCACAGAATAAATAATAGTACTAGGTACAGAAGACTCACTCTCTAACAAAACGCGTCTGTTACGATCAGCACAGATATGGCCGCTAGGTGGCGACAGCGCCACACGCGGCTTATGGCTAGCCACAAAAAGCGGCCAAGTGCGAGTCGGACTCGCCCATGAAGGGTTCCGTATTTAGGCGATTTATGACGTATAAAAAAAAACTACTTACTAGATCTCGTTCAAACCAATTTTCGGTGGAAGTTTACATGGTAATTAGTTTTATCATTCTCTTATTTTAGAAGTTACAGGGGGGGGACACACATTTTACCACTTTGGAAGTGTCTCTCGCGCAAACTATTCAGTTTAGAAAAAAATGATATTAGAAACCTCAATATCATTTTTGAAGACCTATCCATAGTAGTGTCCGACCGAAGGTTCGGTTTCGGTTTCGGTTTCGGCCAGTTTCGGCCAAAAAATCATGTTTCGGCTGTAGTTTCGGTTTCGGCCAAAAAACGGCCGAACCTTTCGGCCGGGCCGAAACTTACGAAATGGTACTTCGGACAAAGACCAAAAGTTGGGGAATAAGTAGGACAACAATATTAATACCTACATATACTGATTCATGTATATTAGGTACCTACAGACATTAATTGGTTTATTATAAAACACAATTCCACTAATGAGGGCGCCACTGGACGGTTGACGCAGTCTTAAGAGGCTGTCAATACCTATAAGTGAATGAGATAGCACTGTCGCATGTTACTGGGCCCTGGGCAAGATAATAATAAGAAAACTAGCCTCACTTTTTACCTCAATTTACCATTGGTTTGTGTTCCACATGTCCTCTACTTCAGCTTAGCCTTTGGCCTCGCTGCGCCATGCTCGGCCTGCGGTCTCGCTTTTGAATACAATGGACATTGGTTGGAGTCTGTGCTCAACTACTTATCCTGAAGCCTTAAGCACGGCTTTGACTTCGCATGAAAGTTCGCCTCATTGGGGCACTTCGGACTTTTCGGCCCAGGTGAAGATCGGTACCCGGCCTTGCGATATTGTTAACAAAAAATTTCGCGCTCGCTACGCTCGCGTTTTTGGTTGACCCTGTGCCTACATGTTAGCTTGACTGGTGAATGGATAGAGTTAGACCAAGAAAATTCTGCAATGATTTTGATAGCATACGCAGTGCAACTAGTGCAAGTGTTATTTATACGTCATAATTTCATAAAAGTTTTGACGTTTAAAATAACACTTGCACTGCGTGTGTTATCAACTTATAAAAATCGTTGCAGAATTATCTTGGTCTAACTCTAGTAATTTTCATAAAAAAGCTGCTTAAGTAACATCAATTTCAAGGACATTGGGTGTTGACAGCCCCATAATATGTGTGTAAAAGCGGTTTTATGACATTTTTTCAACGATTTTAACAAGTCTACAAAAGTTTCGGTTTCGGTTTCGGTTTCGGCCGAAACTAGAGCCAAAGCCGAACATTCGGTTTCGGTTTCGGTTTCGGCAAAAAAACATGTTTCGGTCGGACACTAATCCATAGATACCCCACACGTATGGGTTTGATGAAAAAAAATTTTTTGAGTTTCAGTTCGAAGTATGGGGAACCCCAAAAATTTATTCTTTTTTTTTTCTATTTTTGTGTGAAAATCTTAATGCGGTTCACAGAATACATCTACTTACCAAATTTCAATAGTATAGTTCTTATAGTTTCGGAGAAAAGTGGCTGTGACATACGGACGGACAGACAGACGGACAGACAGACGGACAGACTGACAGACAGACATGACGAATCTATAAGGGTTCCGTTTTTTGCCATTTGGCTACGAAACCCTAAAAATTGGTGTGGAACGGATGTACTTTTAGCTACCTGTAGCAAAGCGACGAAATCGCGGAGTGAGCCACGCCTGGTATGGGTAGTTAGTTATTAAGAAATTTATTTATTTATTTTATTTTATTTTATTTTAGTACATGGAAAACCAACAGCGCTACATATATCCAGAAATTACAATAGAATCACAGAGCCAATTATAGGTTCTCACTTATAGAAATACAATAAATTATAAAATGTTTTTGCCCAACTTAGTTACACATACAAGTTCACAAAGCATAAGAACAGATGATCTATATGTATATGATCTATGTTTACAAAAATAAGTAAAGAGAAGAAAAAAGAAAAAAAAACCTTTTGCGAAAAATTGTAAGGTAAATACCTAATAAGTAATATAATTGAGCATACCTTGATGGCCTGTGGCAGGTCGGGAAGCCGCATGTCCCGCAGCTGCTGCGGCAGGTTCATGCTCTTGACCGCCGACACGGCGCGCGCCGGCGCCGCGGATATACCCGCCTGTGCAAACACCGTACTGTTACGTTATGGCCAGGGCCCGTACCTGGGCACTGTGCACCAGGGATGTTGCGAACATCCGCATCCGCATCCGCAACCGCGGAACTTCCGCATTATTTTCAACATCCGCATCCGCATCCGCATAAAATCGATGCGGATTTAATGCGGATGCGGATGTGTAACAGTTCGGTACAGGAACGTCTTAGCATCGGCGTAAGTGCTAGATTGCTAGGTAATTTAGTCATTAGCCAAAAAAACCTATTAGAAATTAGCAGTCAAGCGTGAGTGGGACTTAATGAAGGGAACCCTTGGAACGCGAGTCCGACTCGCACTTGGCCGGTTTTTTGAAATAAAAATTACTAAAATGTAATATTTGACGTTTTTTATGTACCTATCTTGACATCCGCATCCGCATCCGCATCCGCATCCGCATCCGCATCCGCGGATGTGAACCGTTAAAAATCCGCATCCGCATCCGCATCCGCGGATGTCAAAAAATCGGCATCCGCAACATCCCTGCTGTGCACCTTTAACGGCCAGTTAGCAATCGTTAGTCTAGAGATGCAACGGATAATTGTTTGGCCGGATACCGGATATCCGGCCTGGACACTGGCCGAATATCCGGTATCCGGCCGCCGGATATTCGGCCGGCGAAACTATACCTATATTTTGAGTTTGGCAGGTGCGCGTCGTGCAGGTTTCGACCTGTTTCGTAGTGAACGTTCGCGCGGACACATTTCTAGGATCGTAACGAGTTTTATCATGTCATTACGTAGTAAGTTCGTTTATAGTTACAAGTGCGCGCGCGTATTTTTGTGTAAACAAATAAGTGTATTGTGTGACATGGTTACGTATTCATTTCTATCTACTATGTCGTTAGCATTATGACCGTGACTGTTTTTTAGATTCCATTTTTTACCCCAAAATGTGTTAATTTTACTATCCGGCCGGATAGTAGGTCACTATTCGGTATCCGGCCGGATACTAAAATAACGGCCGGATAGGCCGGATACCGGATAGTAACCGGATATCCGGTGCATCTCTAATCGTTACAAAACTGACGGTCAATGTCAGATCCCATACATTGTGTCAGTAATGTAACGGACTTAAGTCGCGCTTTAAGGTGCACAGTTAAGTGAAAATGCCCACCTATATGCCATGCCATTAACGGAAAAATGACGTCACGCTACACAGAATATAAGAAATCCAATTTATGCTTAAATACTAGTACATTCATAGATTCAACTTAAATAAGTAAACGTCATGTTAAGAACTATAATACCGGACAAATGTGTATTTTCTGTCGCTAATGGAAATTTGATAACAATATCTAAACTACTATTAACTCACATTTGTAGACGGGTCTAACGTGAAATTTATTCAATTACCTTCCCGTCTATAAATGTGAGTTAATATGTGTTCAGAACGCGAAAGTTTTAAATATTATAATACCTAAACTAAGTAAACATTGACTTGTGTCTTAGGTATGATTCCAATGGGGTTGGCCGGTCGAAGTATTTAGCAGATGGCGCCATAATAGCTTGCCCTGTCAACCCCTAGAATTGCGTCAAATTTTGTTTTAATAATGCCCTGGATGCCAGCCCTTTAAGCCAAATCCCACAAAAAGGGTTCCGTCACCGAGAAAGTTTGCGAACCGCTGCAATAAAGAAATCATGACATAATCTTACTTCAGCCTTCTGCATTTTGTTCTGCTCCTGTAGTCTACACAGAATGTCGGCCATGTTGGTCTGCAGCACCATCCCGCCCATCACCAGCTCATCCAGCACCTGGTCAAAACATTAGCAAATTAAATCCGGCCTCCGCCACTTGAGGGGCTGGTCCCGTAGCCAACATGCCAATCGCCAGGGGGGTGTCACTCCGCAGTTTAGGTACATTTGGCCGGCGCGCCCATCAGACAGGCGTATAGCAGTGGGCTGCCGCTCGGCGCGCACGATAGTCGTGTCACGCGGCGCTCGCGCAAAATTGAAAATACACAATGGCTTCGAAACTTACTCCGCGAGAATCAGACATGCTATTTTCGGATAAAACATGTATGTTTACATAATCAACGTTTGTAATTCCTACATATTTATCTTAAAAACAATAAATCAGTGGGTATAGGTATAAAAACATGTCAAGTGATAACCCCGTGCCGACACTCACAGCTCGGTCATAAAACTGCGGCGCGCAAAGGAGATTCACGGTTCGTGCGCGGTTATAAGTTTCAATTCTGCTTGCAGGCGGCGATATAGGTGTAATTTTATACCTAAACCTGACTTTTGTGAAGGGGTGAATTTTCTGTACGGTAGTACTATTAGTTATTCTGTGCAATCGCTAACACTCCGTAGCGCACGAAACCCAACTGTCACTATTATTTATTTTAAATACAGTCGAATACCCTAAGTTTGGCATCATACCTGGTGTGCAGCATCAGCATGGAAGATCAAATCCAGTTCGCAAACATTCTCGAAGCATTTGTCGAGGGTCTCAACAAACACCTGAAATTATAACAATTATCTATATACAGGGTGGTCCAAACCTTGACGTCCAAAAATTTTTTTTAGATTCCTCATGTCGTGGGCTATCAGAATATACCCCATGTATGTTAGCCGATTTTTCGTAGTTTTCGAGTTATGATTTTTTAAACTTTTAACTTTTGTTATGAAATTCCGGGGTTCCCATACAGGTGGCTAAAAAATAACTGCAACAAATTTTACTGTGGGACCAACACCCAAATCGCGAAAAAAAAATTTGGCTTTCATACATTTTGGCTGAGGTCCATTTTCTATGGAAGGGTAAATTTTTTTTCGCGATTTCGGGGTTTATCTCATAGTAAAAGTTGCTCAGTATAATCCCAAAACCTCCCTGGCAACGGGAATGCAGTTATTTTTTAGCCTCCCTGTATGGGAACCCCGGAATTTCATAACAAAAGTTAAAAGTTTAAAAAATCATAACTCGAAAACTACGAAAAATCGGCTAACATACATGGGGTACATTCTGATAGCCCACGACGTGAGGAATCTAAAAAAAATTTTTGGACATCAAGGTTTGGACCATCCTGTATATAAACGTGAAAGACCTGACTGACTGACTTAAATCAACGCACAGCCCAAACCGCTGGGACTAGAAAGTCCAAATTTGGCAAGTAGGTTCCTTATAAGGTCTAGGGGTCCACTAAGAAAGGATTTTTCAACATTCATACCCTAAAGGCTTGGAGGATACAACTAAACGGAGTAGCCATTAACAGGCTTTCCCCTCTGTCGAAAATAGGCGGCCAACGGTCATACACAATGTATGGACTGACGTTTATCTGACATGGCTATTTTTACGTTACGCATACATTTGACGTTCCCCTCCCCCGCAAAAATCGGCAGACTGTTTTGTACAAAAAATTACAGACATGGCGTCTCCGTTTGATTATATCCTCCAAGCCTAAAGGGGTGAAATGGGGGGGGCAAAGTTTGTATGGGGAAAATATACTAATCCACGGGTACGAAGTAGCGGGCAAGAGCTAGTTAATTCTAAATCTCCTGCAACCCAAAGACTGTCTGGAAGTGATCACTTTATAGCGATAAGGCCGCCTGTTGCTACCTTAACCTCTCGTCTCTGTAGGATCCCACCGAAATTTTTAGTCATCTTTCTGGTTCTCTCATTAGGGTTAGGGTAAAGTAGGGTTACTGGTTTAGAATAATTAGTGTGGTATAAGATATTAATTAATTTACCTGTATTAGATCTAGAATTCCCAGTTCGCTCTCCGAGCTGTCCACACAAAACACAAAGTACAGTGTCGCGTAGTGTCTGTAGATCAGCTTGTAGTCTGAACCTCCAATGAGACTAAAAAAGAGACATTCATTATATTTTCATTATATTAGGATAAAATTTGGCTGGTTTTATGAGATTTAAAAATAGAAACAGAAAGCTTATAATTAGGTTTGTGACAGTTTCACCAGAGTCGAGCCTTTAATAAGAAAACTTGTTTCAAAAAAAAAGAGATCGGACAGATTGGCGTCATTGCTCGCAATAATGTGGACATGACTCCAAATTTGATTAAATAATTAATCATTTAATTAATTTTTTACCTGAGATTTAATTTTGTTCCCTAGTCAATAAATAGCACTTAAATATATTTTTGATATAAAAAAATAAGTACCTACAGAAAATTTGGAAAACATACTGATTATTTTTTTAAATAAATTTACATTATAAGAACTCTTTGTGTTATTTATTGATTAGGAATCAAAATTAAACCTCAGGTAAGAAATTAATTAAATGATTAATTATTTAATCAATTTTGGAGTCATGTCCACATTATTGCGAGCAATGTCGCAAATTTGTCCGATCTCTGATTATAAGGGGCTTTTAAAGTTTTGTATGAATACCTTCCACCCTCCAAGAAATTGCACACATTGTCATCCCGCTTTGACACCAGCTGGAATGTTTCCTTTATGATCTGCTGCTGCATATCTTCATTCTGGAAATAAAATAAAATACACGCAAATGTATAAAAAATATTGTATATTAGTATTACGGTCTTAGGGTGGACTTGAGTCCAAGGCAAAAAAAAAAAGTAAAAAAAAATACTTGATTCAGAAGACCACTAAAATAAGATCGGTGATGGTAGGGTAACCCCTCCTCATCATAACAGCAGACTGTCCAGAAATAGATAAGCCAAAAATTGGGAACCCTTACAGCCAAACTTTTGTGAACTACTTTTTGCTCAAACTTGCTCTAAAAGTCACAGGACACATTGAAATAACTTTTAAAGAGCTATACGGCGAAGGATACTCCCAGGAAATCAACACATCACGTCGCAAGTAGCATAGTGTTATAAATAACGGATATCAAACAAAACCTACAAGTGAAAGGTAGAGGCAGACCATTAAGTAAAACCAGTCAGTAGAGTTATGGGAATAGAACCTAGTTCTACTTATAAATAACGCAAATAATAATATACAAAGAATACAAATTCAAAATACTTTAAAGTATCGTCTAAAAGTGCCGTTTAACAACGAACGAAAGGAAACATTGTATATTTCTCGAATACTTACAAAGTACTGATAGAATTTAGATAATCTCGGCTTCCCATGGTTGTTGAACACTAAAATTGCCTTGATCATTGTTGAGAGCAGCAATTCACAACTAGTTCAATGGCCTAATTATCTCATTTGTTGTACTAGTTTTGATAATACAGGGAGAAATATCGAAAACGAAAAGTGGAATAATCAATGGTGGATTTGACATGACAGTGACATAAGTGACATTTGTAATTTGGTTCGTTCGGTAATGCATTTCATATTTCTTGGAGTAAAAATGGCATGTTTTAATCTTGCTACTCAATAACTAGAAAATAATTTATGTTATTTTCATAACAGGCACTCGTAATTTCTGTTTATGTTAATAACGAAGTTATTGCATACTTAATTTAGGACAAACCATAGGGGCGAAAATTGAACGGCTGCCCCTTAAATAGAATGTACATTCTAAAATGTACAATGGCAACACAACACCGAACGTAGAAATAGACACGCACATTTTTTACAATCTGTGCGTGCGTCGCTTCGCGCTCCATCGCTCACGTCCGCGAGTGTCATAAAAGAAAATATTAAAAAACCAAACATTTATTGTGTGAAATAGATAATAATTGTTAACTATAGTGGTTTTTGTTGAGTTAACCATTGAATGGAATTACGCCTTGACTTCGGAGACGCTGTTACTGTAATAAAAAGGTTAGTGTGTTTTTAACAAATTGAGCACATTTAGTTATGTCTTAATTTGGAAGGCCGGCTCTTCCAGCGGTGTCAAGTAGCCTAAAAACGGTACTGATTACTTACGCTAATATCACGCATCTGTATACGCGGCTGGCGGCCAATGTTAGTGTGTAAACTAGGTGAAAACTACGGTATTTGATACTGTACGTTTTCCTTTCGGCACTTAAGGCAACTGGTTGCAGCGGTTGAAATTAGGATATAGGTAGTAGGAAATTGTTTTTGTTGAGATTTGAATAGTTAGTTTAGTTAGGAAGTAGTTCTAACGTTTTTGTTGGAGTACTTTTTGCTGAAAATGGTCTTCTAAAGCCAACCCATTGTTAAGATTTAATTTGTGATTAGAAGAGAAATACTTGTAAAGAAAGTTATAAGTCAACTTTTATTTGTTTACAATAGTGGTTTTGTCTATGGTTTGACACACTTTCTTTTTGTTAAGTGTGAAATTACCATGTTCATTCTTTGTAACAAACCATTCATTTACCAGTCTACTGCTAAATTGTATTAGGTACCTTCAGTGTGGTGTTTTTATATTAAAATAGTCAACAAAATTGCTATGCAGATGTTACTAAAATATTATTGTTATATATTTTTTATTGTATCAATAACAATTTACCTTTTACCTTTGTCTTTTACCTGTCTAGTTACAAGTTATTACCAATCCTGAAACCTCTGTAATCCGTCAACCCGTTTTTTTGTCAGTCCGGATTAGGGAGGTCCTACTGTATAATTATAGTGTGATGATGATCCTTCCGGCCGATTTTGACCATGGCGACCACTATGACTCCTAGTTTGCTCGGCGCTCGTGCGCCCGAAGATGGCTGACGTATATCTTGATAGGCCAGACTGTGCAAGAGTTATTTAAACGTCATAATTTCGTAGAGGTTTTACGTTTAAAATATCTAGCTTGGTTAGGGCTGCCATCTCTAAATTCGCCAAACCTGGACAAAGACTTAAAAAACCCGGAATCATGACGTACATCGCATTTTTTCCCCGGACGTGTCCGAAAATAATATTATTAAAAAAACAATTGCTTTCTTTTTCATTCTATAAAGTGTCCACTTTTAAGGGGACACTTTTTGAAAACCGCGCCGGACGGAAACTATACTTCGTTTTTTTTAGCATTAGAAATTTGGTAAACAATCTTGATGTGTCTTTTAATTGAAAAACACATTTTAAAAATCAATAACTATTACTTATGAAAGCAGAAGACTATAAAAGATTGTATTAGATTCATAATTGTTACATATTTACCGCCTTTCACTGTGCTTTCCACTCGGCAAGTTGTTAATCAGATTATTAGACGCATAACTTGACTAGCTCTATAACAACGGGGTTATTTTTAGAAACTAGATCAGGCGTGGCTCACTCCGCCATTTCGTCGTGTCGCTACAAGTACATGCGGCCCACACCGATTTTGGTGTCATAGTAGTAGCCGCGCACCGCTACGGAACGGACGCCTGCTCACGCATGCGCCACCTAGCGGTCATATCTGTCGTAACAGACGCGTTTTGTTAGAGAAGGTTAAGGTTATAGGTTCGCACGGGTTAACAAATTATAAATAAACCTTCCTCTTCAATCACTCTATCTATTAAAGCCGCATCAAAATCCGTTACGTAGTTTTAAAGATCTAAGCATACAAGGGACAGACAGACAGCGGGAAGCGACTTAGTTTTATACTATGTAGTGATGCAGTTTATTAATAGAAGACACTCGTCACATAAACTTGTAATTAATTACAAAAGCAAGTACTCAACACGTCAAAGTAAATTCAGTTGGCAACATCTCATAATACGCGATAATACAAAAATCTACGCATCAATTTTATCTTGACATATAAGTAGATACACTCATTTAAATTAGACTCTTAATTATCATGATTGCATAGTCTTTGTGGCGTTGAGATAAGGTTCTATTTTGCTTGGTTTGCGAGTTTATTCTTGATCGATGTAAATCATCTCCCACGCTTGCATATAATGCGCAGTCATTGACGTATATATCTCAGGACGGGCGTTACGTGCATTAAAAATGTTACTAGTTCAGCGGTGTCACTCACGAATCCGAGCCAATCGTGCAGTTTAACGCAACTAGATGCGACCAATCGCGCGCGTGATGCGACTTATCAACCAATCGCGTTGTAGCGGTGTCACACCGCTGTACTGGCCTCATTTATGCCCCATTCCTAAGATATACTATACGCAGTGTGGGTACAGTAGCAGAGAGAATTACATTTGACAAGCTGAGTCTTATAAGTTATAATTATATGTAATACTGGTCTAGGTTTAATACGCTTCAATTTCTGACTAAGCGTCTGTCTTAATTAGGGTTCTACAAAGTTTTTGACACGAGGGCCACAACAAGGCCTTCGCTTTGATGCGATTGACGCTTTTTCTACACGCTTTTGAAGTAAATGTCTATTATAGTCAATGTGGCTAATTCCGTCATAGGGACTATTCCGTCCACGAGCGTATATTTCTTTGATTTTCAATCGTAGGAAAAACAACCATTTGATTTTGATTGCTGAAACTAAAAGCAATCGCTGCTTTGTCGTTGAATAGGTATATCAATTTTGTTCGTTGTTGGAGAAAAAGCTAATGGACGAAATATGCCCTATGACGGAATTAGCCACATTCTTTGGATGTGTATGACGTTCCGCCAGCGGAGCGGAGACTACATTTTGGACAATCTTCATAGCGTGTTTCCTACAAAGTAAGGTATTATATACAGATATCATACTTGTTCCGATCAGATATATACCGAACTCGAGTCCACTCCCTTAAAAAGCTCACACCATATAAGGCTTGTACCTGCCGACTTGTCGTTAGTGCGCACGAGTCGATTTCTAGGTCATCCAGCGTACCGTGGCCACAGAATAAGTAATAGTATTATCATACAGAACGGCCACGCACCGCCCCACCCCTACTCGCATTACCTCGCCCCGCGACATGAATCTGGCGGACTTCTGGCGTCATCTCAGTATAGCGACTTACCCACACATACACAATGACGCGTGTACAGACGTGCCGCGCATACATATAAACGCAAATGATTTTTGATGAATGGCATGTCCGCCATGTGCCGTGGCCTCGATAAAGGTTTCGGTGAACCCTTTGACCGCCAAAGACGTCGACTGACGCGCGCGTCTTCAGCCTAATATCAACCTTCGTGCATTCCGACTAGGTTCACTATGACTTGACGGTAGGCGTGGCGTTCAAAGGGTTAACAAAATGATTTGCAGAGTGGAGTTTTGTTAGAGAGTGAACCTTCTGTACCTAGACTCTAGAGTAAGAGCAAAGAAAGTCTGCAGCGCTAGCACAGAATAAATAATAGTACTAAGTACAGAAGACTCACTCTCTAACAAAACGCGTCTGTTACGATCAGCACAGATATGGCCGCTAGGGGCCGACAGCGCCACGCGCGGCTTATGGCTTTCCCCAAAATTGGGGCCGGAACGGATGTACTTTTAGCTACCTGTAGCAAAGCGACGAAATCGCGGAGTGAGACACGCCTGGCGCTAGATTAAAAGTATAGTTTTTAAAAATCAGTATGTGACAACACCACAGATAAATATATAGCTAAATGATGTCAGTTTTGAAAACCATGCTTCTCTTTGCGGCCTAGTAAATTTGGCCGTTTTTGCGAATATTTGACGCCTTAACCTTTTGGACGCCAATGACCGATATATCCGCACCGTAGGTTCAACGCCAAAGTCCGATTAATCGGTCATAGTCACAGACCACAGAGCAACATCGACCTACGTGCATATACATAAAGTTCAACTTCAGTTTTGACACTTCAATGATGTGGCGTCTTGAGTGACAGCTTTTGAGTTTGACACGGCGTGGAAAAGGTTAAAAAACAAAAACATCAAAAAAAGCAAAACAGTCCGACACAGATATTAATAATAATAATTTGTGTTGAATAAATCATTGCTCTAGCTTCAAAACCCACGGAGGAAACAGTCGAGTACGTTTGTATGGAGAAATGACCACTCCTGTTGCCTTTTAATAAATTCTTCAGATTAAAAGGTTTTGAATGCCTGAAAGTTTGTTAACTTGTTACGTTACTAGCCCTCAAATTAAGTAGTATTAAACACATTTAAGAGAAAAAACTATTCCTAAATCTTGAAGTAAAGGGGCCCACTGATAAACAGTCCGCCGGACGATATCGGCCTGTCAGTTAGAACAAAAAGTTGACAGTTCCGAACAACTGACAGGCCGATATCGTCCGGCGGACTGGTAATCAGGCCCTTTAGGCCCGAGATACACTTGTAAGTTTTACTTACGTAAGTAGGGACAAAGCTATTTGTTAGAATGAGATAACGATATTCATCTCTCACTCTGTAGTATAGCAGATATATGTGTCCCTACTTACGTAAGTGAAACTTACAAGTGTATTGGGCCTTATGTAACACGGACTTGTAACAATAACAATACATACATAATGTGTTAGCCTTGACCGCACGTCGCCCGATAAGACAACAACAATAGACGCATAAACTCGATCTTATATCGATTTATTAATTACTAGCTTTTGCCCGCGACTTCGTCTGCGTGGAATAAGTAATTTGGGTACCTTACTTTTTAAACAAAATCTGCTTTTTTGTTCATCCATTTTTTCATCCCCAAATTGGTCCACTTTATAAATTTTCATCCCATTTTTTACACCCTTAAGGGATGATTTCTTTCTTCCCCACAGCTTAAACTATCCGCATAACAAAATTCATCGAAATTGGTTCAGCGGTTATTGATTGTCCATACAAATTTCCACCCCCTTTTCACCCCCTTAAGGGGTGAGTTCTAAGATAAAAAGTATCCTATGTCCTTCCCCGGGAGTCAAACTACCCCTATACCAAATTTCAACTAAATCGGTTCAGCTGTTTAAGCGTGAAGAGGTAACAGACAGACAGACTAATATTAGTATGGATTAATTAGTTTGTTTTAAGGCTTTTGGTTTTCTTTATCACGTGGCTGATACGAATGCGAGTCTTCATATCAGGGCATATAATGATTTAGAATTTAGAGTGCAGTCAGCAGCAGAAGTTGCTGAGCGGGCGAGGTGTTCAAAATTACCTTGACACGCTCTTATTCTCTTAATAATAAAGTCGCGTCAAGATCATTTTGAACAGCTCGCTCGCTCAGCAACTTCTGCTGCTAACTGTACATCTGGTTCTACATTACGGCACGGTGTTATAATAAGCACATTACGTAACTACGTACGACAAAAATTTTAAGGGCCATATGTACTGTAAAACGTTGTACGATACCCGCACCGCACGTATATCTATAATAGGATAGGTAACTCGTTTCGATTTAAAACACTCCCTTCGGTCGTGTTATAAAATTCGCCACTCGTTGCGAATTATCTATTTTACGTATCGTAAATAACTATTATTTCTCATTCTGTAGTATAATTTACAAACCATTGAATTAAAAGCTAATTTATGAATCGTTATCATGCCAAATATCGACTTCTTAGCTTTATCACTTCACGAATGCCCCTTTCTTAAAAAAAAGTATTTAATTTTTTTACCGTTCATTAATGGACTGACGGTAAACTCCACTTGTAAGTTTTACTTACGTAAGTAAGGACAAAGCTATTTGTTAGAATGAGATAACGATATCCATCTCTCATTCTGTAGTATAACTGTGTCCCTACTTACGTAAGTAAAGCTTACATGTGTATCTTGGGCGTAACGTAAAGATTAAAATGGTCGCCTAGGTTAACGTTAACCCGCCAAATGCCGCGTGGTTCCACGTCCACTATAAATAGCCCTGATTACGGGCGCTTCTATTTCGGCCACGTTATAAATACGCTGTGACAGACAGAAATGCAGACATGCATATACACGTAACTGTTACTCATTGTTTTTTTTTTGTATCACACGTATTTGTGTTACAATAATGATTCATTATAACTCAAATACATTCCCTGTAACGCTAAAGGGGCCCACTGATTATCAGTCCGCCGGACGATATCAGCTTGTCAGTTGTTCGGAGCTGATAACTTTTTGTTCTATGTGTAAGGCCTGAGCCTGAGTGGACGCTCGAGTTGGGCGTGCAGCGGGGCGGGGCGTGAGGCGTGCATGTTAAACAAATGCAAACGTATAGTAGCGGCCTTAGTGCACGCTGCTCAAATTACTTGTGAGCCCGACGCCACGCTGCACGCCCCGCCGAACGCTCCGCTTCGAGCGTCCACTCAGGCCTTGCACTAACTGACAGGCCGATGTCGTCCGGCGAACTGATAATTAGTGGGTCCCTTAAAAAGAGCGCTAGTGATGTCGTGGTGGACTTGTGTTCGTGGGTTTATATCCCAGGTCTCAATAATATATTCTTGGAACAGTTGGAACCAAAGAACGATTCGAGCGCACGATAACTAAATGAGATCATTCAGATATCAGTCTGATGTCAGTGTACATTCGAATTGTCCTGTATATCAGGCAAAAGATTACAACACGTCTAACTATTACTGTAAAACAGAATAAAACGATGACGTCACATCACGTGGGCGTGTCGTAGGTCAGCAACTAATTTACGATATAATGACTAGCCGGATAAATGGGGCCCGGCCTTGAGTCGTACTGCGTTATCTGTGTACTGTGACGCGTCGGAAAAATTGGCTGGATACCAGTACTGTATTATATTGAAGTTATTAAACTGGATTATTCGCAGAAGTTGCTAAGCGGGCGAGGTGTTCAAAACTTTGCGCGCTCTCATTCTCTTAACAATAAAGTCGCGTCAAGATCATTTTGAACACCTTGCCCGCTAAGCAACTATTGCTGCTGACTTTACATATGCTCGTGTTCTCCATAGGATGTAGCCAATTTTTTTTAACTATAAGGTAAATATTGAAAATAGCGTCTATAAGGTAAGACCGTCTACAAGCTCTCGTCGCTACTCTTACGTTTGTTCCAGGGATGTTGCGAACATCCGCATCCGCATCCGCAACCGCGGAACTTCCGCATTATTTTCAACATCCGCATCCGCATCCGCATCCGCATAAAATCGATGCGGAGCTTATGCGGATGCGGATGTCGAACAAGTCGGTATAGGAACGTCTTAGCGGCGGCGTAAGTGCTAGGTAATTTCGTCATTACCTATAAGGAAATCGTCTAGCTAGATCCAGAAAAGTCGGCGAAGTTGCTGTTTATCTATCTATCTAATACCTTTAAACGAGCAATTCTTGTTTATTTATATATACATTTCGGGGATCTCGGAAACGGCTCTAACGATTTCGATGAAATTTGCTATATGGGGGTTTTCGGGGGCGAAAAATCGATCTAGCTAGGTCTTATCTCAGGGAAAACGCGCATTTTCGAGTTTTTATATGTTTTCCGAGCGAAGCTCGGTCACCCAGATATTTAAATATAACGCACCTGAGCGTTTTCCAAAAAAAGTGGACATTTCATTCATGTCTTCAAAATATTGACTTCTTGGGCTCATTTTACTCAGAATCATTTGTACATTCACGCCTCATACATAAAAAAATGTGTCCAAAAATTTCCTTTCCTGATCGTCACATTCTTGTATGAAATTGTTTTTATTTGTATGAACGTGACGTACTGGAAAAAATTTTTTTCATACAACATTTTGGGACACTTTTTTTCATGTATGAGGCGTGAATGTACAAATGATTCTGAGTAAAATGAGCCCAAGAAGTCAATATTTTGAAGACATGAATGACATGTACACTTTTTTTGGAAAACGCTCACCTATATTCTTGCTCAAATACTAAACGTTTCGGTTTTTTTAATTAAAAAATACTAAAAATGTAATATTTGACGTTTTCTAAGTACCTAATCTTGACATCCGCATCCGCATCCGCATCCGCGGATGTGAGCCTTTAAATATCCGCATCCGCATCCGCATCCGCGGATGTCAAAAAATCTGCATCCGCAACATCCCTGGTTTGTTCACATTATTCCACTTACAGAAGGTCTCGGTGGGGCAGGAGAGACCTTTTCCTTTCTGACCGTGTCTGTCTGAGCAACTTGCGGATGCAAATACCAAGGTTCTTGCCCGCTGACGGTCTTCCCAACGTATTTTATATCCTGGTCTAAAGGGGCCCACTGATTAACTGTCCGCCGGACGATATCGGCCTGTCAGTTGTTCGGAACTGACGACTTTTTGTTCTGACAGGCTGATATCTTCCGGCGGATTGTTAATCAGTGGGCGCCTTTACCCATATTGAACTTTTTACTTTGGTGACCAGAGGGCTGGCCAATATTTTGCCCAGCGGATCAGCATTGCCACCCAGCGGGGCAATGCGGCCAGCCTTCTGGGTACCCTACCGAGCGACCACGACCTAGGCCAAATTTTTTATTCATAAGTTTTTATTTTATTAATAGTTATTATGTTCTTATGATTGTAAATAAATGACTTTATCAAGATTTCAGTTCATGGATATCTTTTTTTACTGCCCCTAATTATTAGTAGTCCGCCGGGCCGATTTATGGAAATGAGCTTTAAATTAGAGTATTTGATAGTTGTCATCACTTTTATATCTGATTATGTCGCGGTCTTTACTCCTGTACAAACACGTGTAGGATATTCAATCAGCTTTCATTTGATACCACACACGTGGACACGTGTATTGTAATATGTTTGGGTGCAATTTGTAATAAGAATACGGAGGCAGGTTTGAAATTTTCACAGATGATGTATTTCTGTTGCCGCGATAACAACAAATACCTAAAAAACAGAATAAAATAAATATTTAAATCAATGATTTATAACTCAAGATAGGTTATAGGCGTTCCAAAACGCTTACCTTGTGACAAATTGGACAAGTTGCCTTTAGTCGCGGCTGGACAAGCGAGAAATGTGCACGTGCTAACGAGCTCCCGCACACCGAAAGAGAAAGAGACGACCTTATGTTTAACAACGAGTGTGACAAAGAGGGATGGAATGAGAAAATTAATCAAAAATAACAGATTTCGATTCGATAAATATGGAAGTATTTTTTGTGCTCCTCAAGTACGATTATAACCTATATATCTATGGTTATATAATATCATTGATTTAAACTTGATTTATTGCCGTTTTTTGCGTAATGGTACGGAACCCGAAGTGCGCGAGCACGACCTTATGAATATTTTATATTGTGTAAGCGAATAATGTCCACTAAACTACACTAATGATAGTAAATGGCCGTCCCTGCGGAGATGTGGGCCGATCGATAGCGAGGTTTAAAAGTGGGCTGTTATTCTAGAAATAATGCAGACGACGTAACTATAATAGCTTACCTAACTATGCACTATTAGACTTAGTATGTTTGATATGGACTATCGACCTCTTAAGCCATTTTATTTCTTTGGACATATTTTTGACCATTTGCAAATCTTCATAAAATTCGCGTTAATAGACAGCGGTAATAGGTTCATAGAATGCTCCATAACCTAAACCCCATATTTTTGGCTTAAAGGACTCGCATCCAGACCATAATTGTTAAAAACCGGCCAAGTGCGAGTCGGACTCGCGCACGAAGGGTTCCGTACCATTACGCAAAAAACGGCAAATAAATCACGTTTGTTGCATGGGCACCCCACTTAAACATTTATTTTATTCTGTTTTAGTATTTGTTGTTATAGCGGCAACAAAAATACATCGTCTGTGAAAATTTCAACTGTCTAACTATCATGAGATACAGCCTGATGACAGACAGACAGACGGACAGCGGAGTCTTAGTAATAGGGTCCCGTTTGTACCCTTTGGGTACGGAACTGTAAAGATAAAGATAAGATAAAAGATAGTTTATTCAAGTAGACATATACAATGCGCTTATAAACGTCAAATAAAGTTACACCGGCGCCAACCCTACACCTCTGCCCCGAGATTTAAATCCCCCTTCAATTGGAGGAGGGTATCCCAATATGGGACCGGCAAAAAAACTAAAGCCCATCTTCTCAAGCATCCGGAAAGCCAAATGCCAAATCTTGTCGTGACGCATTGTGGAACCCCTCTTGGCACTTGCCACCTGGCATGCCGCCTATTGGGTCACATTTAAAATCATAGGGGCCATTATAGCCATTATGACACATTCTTGCGCGATTGGCTGGTAGAATGTAAACAATTGTTATCAGTGTAAGAAATCGTTTTAATTAATATTTATCACGACTCGGAACATTGTAAATATATAACGCCAATAGATAGCCACGCCAGAGCATAATTTCATCTGCCATTGTTTTTTTTTCACACACTGTGATTTTTTAAATTGTCTATTACGGTTCTTGAGATACAGCCCGCTGACAAATAGACGGACAGTGGAGGTTTAAGTAGTAAAAGGATTCAGTTTATTGCCTTTCCGGTAAGAAACTCCAAAAAGTGTTCCAAATCCCTTAAAGGTACTAGGTAAGGTTCGCCTTTGTACTGCCTATCCGGTGCTATAAATTTATGTTTTGTACAATAAAGAGTTTATACATACATACATACCTACATTAGTAGTTTATGCAACAGTGATATAATAAGGGTTCTTAAAATTCAAGGGTCGAAGTTACAAAACGAGACGTAGTCGAGTTTTGTAAAAAAAGACCCGAGAATTTTAAGAACCAATTATGAGCTGTTGCATACATTACTTTTTCTATGACAGCTGCAAAAAAAAAAAAAATAACTTATTATTAAAAAAAAAGAGTTATTATTAAAAAAAAGAGTTATTATTTAAAAAAAAATGAGTTATTATTTAAAAAAAAAAGAGTTATTATTTAAAAAAAAAGAGTTATTATTGTAAATGAAAACATACCTCTTTCAATCAAGATGATCGGAACTTGTATCTTTAAAAAAAATAAAGCAGTTGTATTATACTCATAAGATGACTGCTAGCAGTCATCTTATGAGCCTATAGACAAATCATTCAAATGACATTGCTTTAGATATCACTGTCAGTCATTTAATTGACACATTTAAGTGCTGGAGTAGAAAAACATATTACAAATCCGCTTATGTATTTCCATTCTGCAGGAAAAACCACAGGTACCTACAGAAATTAATGAGCGTTTTCCAAAAAAAACATTGACTTCTTGGGCTAATTTTACTCAGAATCATTTGTACATTTACGCCTCATACGTAAAGAAATGGGTCCCAAAATTTTGTATGAAAAAATATTTTTACATTCATACAAATAAAAAAATTATTCATACAAAAATGTGACGATCTGGAAAGTAAATCTTGGGACACATTTTTTCATGTATAAGGCGTGAATGTACAAATGATTCTGAGTAAAATGAGCCCAAGAAGTCAATATTTTGAAGACATGAATGAATTGTATTTTTTTTTTTTTGGAAAACGCTCTAATAGCGTAAGATTATAATGGACACTTACATGAAATTTATGTAAATAATTCACGTTCAAAACTTATTTAATTTACATTACACCTAAGGAACAAGCAGACACAATCAGAACCACAAAGTAAATAATTCTAAGACAGAACTTTCTTCCGTAAGGAAACGCTAATCTATGCAAAAACATACAATATGAATTACCAAGTTACTATTACAGTTAATCAAATCCCTATCTATATCAACTTCTTTGGATAAATCCACATTATTAACGGAAAACTTACCTTTGTCACAAAATAACACAACAAAATTAACATAGCATGCGAAAAAATAAAAACTTAAGTGCAATTGTTTGAAACGAATCTCTTTTTAACGGTAAAATTAAGTTTGTTTACAACTAAACAAAAGGGCGCGAAACAATTTGTCCAATGAAGCGTTCGTTTACCGTTTAACTTTTAAACGTCGCGTCGTAACTAAGTCAATCAAAACATTTCAAAATCAACTCTGTAAGTTACTAGATAAGGTTCATATTTAAAGTAAATTAACAGGATGATATGAGTAAGACATCAATTTGAAACTAGAATAAAAACGCATCTTTCCGTCTTTTAAACGTCAGATGCCTTTAAATTAGTACATCGCAAAAAGAACTCTATTCACCGTTTAATTAAGGTTCACATTTCATGACCGGCTTCCGACTGATATGAGTAAGAAGTTTTAAATTGGAAGAAAAACAGATCCTTCCGTGTTCCGCGTTTAAATGTTTTAGTTCTTTTTAATATAAAATGGCGGTTGGGCGCTACAGCTTCAGTCTTGGGGTGGGTTTCATCCTTCGTGGTACTTGGATCTTCTCGATGCTTCCTTCGGTGAGTTTTTAAGTTAATGTTAGGGATGATAAAAAGAAAGTTCAAAGACGTAAAAAGAAAAAGGGAGTAAAATTTGCCCTTACAGTCCTTACACGTCACGGATCTTAACTTCAAAAAAAGTCAAAGTTTAATAAAACTTTCTCTAAAAAAATACCTAAAAATGGTAGGTGCCAGAGGCCAGAACTCTCCAAAAAATATTATGCACCCAGAAATTTAAAGTTATGTACCTCATTTTGTAATTTTATGCTAGGGTAGAGCAATATTTTAATTTGATATTTTCTTATCTACGTTTGTAAAAACCACTGCCCTGGTGGTACTGCATGCATTTCACATACAATTCAAAATTATACCCATCAGTCCATTACACAAAATGCAACATTAACTACATGTGCATTACCACAATTATGCACTAGGGACACATCAATGACGATATTAATTAATGTCATTATACTAAATTATGATAATACATAGTGTATTCTAGTCTAGGTTGTTTCGCTTTGAACCAGTATAACTTTACCCCTCTTAGGAATTTTTCTTACTACAATTGTCTTACACAAAATGTCATTAAAAATTAAAACTGAAACAATACATATTATCTTCAACATATTATTTGATACTCAAACGCAAAGCTTTGTTAAAATTATCAACAAAATACCCATTAAAAAAATTCAACGTAAGGTACCCGGATATTTGGGCCATCCTGTAAAGTGTTGGTGTATTAGTTTAATTCGGAAATTTCTCATATTATGATGTATGGGAATCGAAAATGTCGATTTCCAAAACGAATCTTTTCTTGGTTTCCTACGACATTTTGCTGAATATTTTCGAAAAGTTTTTGGAAACTGTCCACAACTTGCATGCCTATAGATTGTCTGGAAGAGATCGCTCTTTAGATAAGATCGCCTGTTGTCAGCCTCTACATTGAATCAATTGTTATTTTCTTTTGTACCTATCTTTTTACTGAGGTGTGCCAATAGAGAGCACCTAAGTATTCTATCTATCTATCTACCTATAGCAGGCGTGGCTCACTCCGCGATTTCGTCGCTTTGCTACAGGTAGCTACAAGTACATCCGTTCCACACCAATTTTGGTGGCTAGCCATAAGCCGCGCGTGGCGCTGCACGCTGTCGCCACCTAGCGGCCATATCTGTGCTGATCGTAACAGACGCGTTTTGTTAGAGAGTGAGTCTTCTGTACCTAGTACTATTATTTATTCTGTGCCTATAGTCACGCTTACACTGGTGTAATTATTAAGAGTTACAAACGAATGAAAACCCATGATGGCCATGATGTTAATCAGAGTATAATTTCCTTATTGGCCTATTAATTTTGTTTTGATTCGCTACTGGTTCAACAAATCACATAATGAGACAATTTGCTCGAAGATCGATTATTGCACAGTGTGCATTATATTACATACAAAACCGGGAACGAATGCTAGAGTCCGTGCGGAAAGAGAAGAGTCGTGGATTGTATTGGGCCCCATACATTCCACGACTCTTCCCTTTCCGCACAGACTCTAGTTTAGGAAAACATGTGGGTTCATCGTTAAGTATATCTAAAGGGGCCCCACTGATGATCAGTCTGCCGGACGATATCGGCCTGTCAGTTAGAACAAAAAGCTGACAGCTCCTCAGGAACTGTCAACTTTTTGTTCTAACTGACAATGACAGGCCGATATCGTCCGGCAGATCATCAGTCTCTTGTTTCATTTGTATTTTCTCAAAAAAATCCGATTAGGCGCCTATATGGCAACATTAGCAAACGTGGACGTTACTTTTGTGGAGCTAGGAAAAGTAGGAACAGGTTATAATAATGTAGGTACCTGTACCTACTAGGAGAGAATTTCTTAAAAAAATGCCTCTCTTTTTAAATGTGATTGAAGATTTCTGTAATTTTTGTTATTTCTACTCAGAGAATTACGTGCTCTTGCGATCCGAAAGGGGTAAAAAACATAATTCCTTATAAATATTTCGTATGGCGGTAACATAAAGGACTTTTCGAAAAGTGTATGGAATTTTTTGAGACATTTTCTTTCTCTGTTGAGATGGAAAGAGCTCGTGATTCTGAGTGACAACATAAACATATGAGCAATTACGAAAAAAAAACCCATTAAAAAAGTTTTTTTCAAAGAAATGCTCAAGTAAGAAAAATAACGGCGCATCAGCATTATCACATGAACTTAAGGTTCATTTTCGCCTAGCCTGTATCATTTTACACTACACGTTTAATAATGTATACTTAATATAACGCATATAATAAGCGCATCATATGTCCATAACATAGGGTTCACGGAACCGTTGAATATCACGTTCTGCCGATATATGATCGCGAATTACGATACTTTATGATTTCGTCTACAGTTTATACCTAACTAGCGACCCGCCCCGGCTTCGCACGGGTTAAGAGCCAACAGGAGCTAAGATTTAAATATTTTAGGTAAATATACCCATCTCGCTAACGGAAGCGGCTCCTAAAACTAGTGCGATAAGGACAAGGCGAAAAATCCTGCGTAAAAATCTCAAAAATCGAGGTTTCGTACTCGACTGTTTCCTCCTCCAAAACTTAACCAATCGTAACCAAATTTGGAAATCTAAATGATTATGACATTATCTGTGTCGGACCGTTTTGCTTTTTTGACTAATTGATGTCAGTTTTGAATAGCACGCCTCTCATTGCGGCATAGTCAATTAGGTCATTTTGGCCATTTTTGAAGGGCTCTAGCGCCTTAAAAAACAAAAATATCAAAAAAAGCAAAACGGTCCGACACAGATATTGACAATATTAATCTGTGTTGAAAAATCATTGCTCTAACTTCAAAACCCACGGAGCAAACAGTCGAGTACGTTTGTATGGAGAAATGACCACTCCTGTTGGCTCTTAACAAATTATACACAAACCTTCCTCTTGAATCGCATCAAATTTAAAACGCATCAAAATCCGTTGCGTAGCTTTAAAGATGTAAGCATACATAGGGACAGATAGACAGCGGGAAGCGACTTTGTTTTTTTATACTATGTGGTGATATAATTTATTAGGGTTCCGTAGCCAAAATGGCGAAAACTGAACCCGTATATTTTAAAAGATGCGGGTTGGAAAACGCCGAAATGAGTAATTAAATTAAGAGGAAAGGGGACGACCGCTTGTTCATACAAACGTAGTCCCCATTTCCATCCCTCTCACTCTGGAATCTCTGGATATTAACATAACAGAATTTTTTTTACACAATTCGATGTAGATCTTTTACTCCAATGAAGGCGTAATTAGTGTGACAGAGAAAAATGCCCGCAATTTGCGTACTTGGATTTTCGCGGTTATAGTCCAACTAGCTTTTGCCCGCGACTTCGTCTGCGTGGAGTTAGTAATTTGGGTAGCTTATTTTTACCCAATCTGCTTTTAACAATTCCCCATACAAACATCCACCCCCCTTAAAGGGAGATTTTTGGGATAAAAACTACGCTATCTCCTTCCCCGGGAATTAAACTTTCTCCATACCACATTTCAACTAAATCGCTTCAGCGGTTATTGATTGCCCATACAAATTTCCACCCCCTTTTTCTCCCCCTTAAGGGGTGAATTCTCAGATAAAAACTACCCTATGTCTCCTCGGGACTGAAACTATCTCCATACCAAATTTCAACTAAATCGGCTCAGCGGTTAAGCGTGAATAGGTAACAGACAGACAGACACACTTTCGCATTTATAATATTAGTATATATGGATATTGCAAGTACACGTGCACTTTTTCCGCCGTCTGTCCGTACAGTTCGTCGAACCGCGACTTCTCAAGTTGAAGGACGGACGGACAGACGCGTTTTTATAGATATTTGTACAGTACAGTCACCAGCTGCGTTGGAAGCCGCTTATAATATACTCTTAACAATAAAATCGCGTCAAGATCATTTTGAATATCTCGCCCGCTTAGCAACTATTAGCAACAATTAGTTTTTAAGTCATTTACATATAAATAAAAGGAATATATTTATACTTAACTTTAATAAGTGCCTACTGCCTACGTATTTTAGAGATGGTACCTACTTTAACATACAATTTATTTTATAAATTACTAGCGACCCGCCCCGGCTTCGCACGGGTTAACAAATTATACATAAACCTTCCTCTTGAATCACTCTATCTATTTAAAAAAAACCGCATCATAATCCGTTGCGTAGTTTTAAAGATCTAAGCATACATAGGGACAGACAGCGGGAAGCGACTTTGTTTTATACTATGTAGTGAAGCATATTTATCTGTTTACCGCTCTTAAGTGTATTTATACGAATAGACAGACAAAATGTCTAAAGCCCACATAATAATAAGTCAAGTATCATTAAACCAAGTCTTATCAACACCGTATCTAATGCCTTCGTAATAATTCGCATTGCATCAACTGCAACACCACTTTTGCAATGTCATCACAATTCACGTGCATGCCAATAATGCATAAGTTATTCTCGATTCGTCTCCCTTACTATCAAAGAATAAAGAATTCTTTGTTTTATTCTATTGTGGATATCTTCCTCATAGATGCCTATAGAGGCCAATTCAAACTTACATTGTAATATCTAAATGATGTCAGCCGCCTGTGCGTCACGCTCGCGTTGTGTTGTAATCTTGACGGAGATGCTTAATTTTAGACAGAGCGACTGCTAAATCTTTTTCCACTAAAAGTTGGCTACTTCATTCAAGAGGGCTCTTGCACATTTAAACTCAAGTTGAAGGCCAATTTGGGTGTTGGTCTGCTCCGTAAGGCAACCCGTAAAAAACTGCGATGGAATATACGAGGGGCGTTCAATATATAATGAGAATGAGATGCAAACTCTTTAAATATTAGGAAAGTAAATACTGGCCGACAAAGCTAATCTACCTAGCTGATTGCCATGAAAAAAAAAACGAACTGTTCTTTGTTTAAAAAAAATACGGCGATTTCTTTGCGATGCTATTGAGTACGTTAGCGAAAATGGAGAAAATTGAACTGCGCGCCGTTATCAAATACTTGTGTTTGAAATTTTTTTCTATGGACCAAGTCAATTTAGATTTACGGGACACTTTAAGGTCTAATGCTCCTCCGTATTCGACAGTCGCACGTTGGTGCGCCGAATTTAGACGTGGAAGAACATCGACCATGGATCACCCCCGCTCCGGACGCCCTACTACAGCAGTAACTGAAGAAATTGTGAAAAAAGTTGAAAACTTAGTTTTGGCGGATCGTCGTGTCACGGTTCGTTTTATTGCTGAAAATGTAAAGATTTCAACGGGGAGCGTGCATAATATTTTACATGAACCCTTGGGTATGAAAAAGGTATCAGCGCGTTGGGTACCCAGAATGCTTACTGACACGCAAAAACAAACTAGAGTCGAGATTTGTCAAGAAGCTTTGGACCTGATACAGCAAGACCGGAAAGTTTTTTTGGCGCGATTTATAACAATGGACTAAACATGGCTCCATCATTACGACCCTGAAACGAAACTGCAGTCTATAACATGGAAAAGGCCATCATCTCCAACTCCGAAGAAATTCAAGGTGGGCCCATCTGCCGGTAAGGTCATGGGCTCTGTTTTTTGGGATGGTAAAGGGGTCGTAATGATTGAGTATCTCGAGCATGGAGCCACTATTACGGGCTCTTTATATGCCAAACAAATAGCAACATTGCGCAATTAGATCCGTGAAAAACGGCGAGGTAAACTCTCGAAAATTGTGTTGGTCCATCAGGACAATGCACGGGCACACAAGTCCGCCGTTGCAATGGCTGCGATACGTGATGCTGGGTTCGATATCCTTAAGCATCCTCCGTATTCACCAGACCTCTCCCCTAGTGATTTCTACCTATTTCCGAGATTGAAGGAATACCTAAGAGGCAAGAAATTTGAAGACGACGACGCGGTAGTCGCTGCAATACAAGATTTTTCAAGTACTCAAGATGAAACCTTTTTTAGAAATGGAATTTTAAGTTTAGAAAAAAGATATACTAAGTGTATTATGCTAAAAGGTGACTATGTCGAAAAATAAAATAACATTTAATAAAAGTTGTATATGACATACTCATTCTCACTTTTTATTGAACGCCCCTCGTAGGTATAGGTACCTTAAAGCGTTCCATTCCAAAATTAGAAATTTAAATAATTTTAAAATTTATTATATTGTGGTAGGAATGTATGTTGATAATTGATGTTATGTATAAGCCGATTGAAAGTAGACCGTCACTACTATAATGATTGATGTATAAAAACTGTTGCAGCACAATTACCACGCACATTTTACGGTAACCTAAGTGACGATATTTTTTTAAAAACGTGTTTATCCAAAATTTTACAACCAAGTATTTATCAAATTCCTGGGCCCGTTTTTCAAAAGCTTGTAACGTGTAATACAAACGGATGTCACTTCACACTACAAACTGTTGTTAGAAAGGGACTTCCACTTGTATTACAAGTTACAAGCTTTTGAGAAACGGGCCCCTGGCCTATTCATAAGAAAGTAAGAAACACGCATAATTTAATTGTGTCCCGAAAACATACATCTCCCAATCTGGGAAATCCCCAAAAAAAACCCGGATGATAACACGTTCCATTTTACTCCCAATTATCACTGCTCTTTGCCCCATAATCTGCCTATTGATAACTGTAGGCATATAAGCGCGACCACTCTGCGCCATATTATACTCTGAGTAACGCTCGTTGCGGTAACGCGTCGTTATCCGTTATAGATAACTCGCGGCCCTGCGTCGGCGCACGCGTTCGTTCCGTTCCGAATTTGAATTTTTAAATATTTTCTTAGCTGTGCTTTTTGACGGTTTTTTGTGTTTGTAAGTACTTATATTGATTTTTTTATTTTTATTTTTGCTTCTTTAGTTATGATTTTATAACTATGTGCACTTTTTTTCCTTTTGGGGTAATTCCTCTAATTTCGTTTTTTTTGCGCGTCCATCTAGGTTTGAAGGAAAGTGTAGTAGATTTGAAAACAAGTTACAGATTTTCCAATTTACATGTGAAATAAACTTTACAATTTCGAACCTTTGCGCGGCTACCACCAGTTTGACACTAACATTGCTAGCGTGTGGAATCGCAGACGTTAGCGCACTCGTGGTAAGGCTACTGTAACTTAATGATATTAATAGATTTTTATTTATAGTCAAGTTTACAATACAATTTCATAAGTACTTTCGGCCTTTTGGCTAAGATCAAAAAAAATCATAAGTACTTCATTGGTGTAATCCTTATTCCGGTTTTACCTACTAGTAAGTAGCCCAACTCTATTACGGCACATCACTTTGTTTTTGTTGACTCTCAATAAATTTTGTTATTTTATTAACTCGATTGGCAAGTTTATTTACGGATTTGTTTCTTGACACAAACACCCAACTTTTAATTCACACTTTATGGCTACTGGTCGCGTAAATAAATTAGTCCTCGTTTAGTAGTAATTACAAAAGTAAATCCGTTCCAATCTTGGAGTTTATTATACAGGGTGTCTCTGACCATGGGGTTTTAAATCCAGTGCTCGATTCTACTCTCTAAACTGAGCTACTTTTATTATGGCACCAACCCCGACATCCCGAAATTTTTATTTACTTTTTCATACATTTTGGCTGATGAGATGTCAACGTTTTCTATGGAAAAGCAAAAAAAAATCCCCGATTTTAGGGTTGGTCCCATAGTAAAAGTAGCTCAGTTTAGCGAGTAAAATCAAGCCCTGGATTTAAAGCCCCATGGTCGGAGCAGAGACACCATGTATATTCCATGAAGAATACACAGCAACATTTATAAATACTAGAGCCAATTCCTGGGTAAACTTGAGGTACTTCGGCCGTTCCGATCAGGGATGTTGCGGATGCCGATTTTTTGACATCCGCGGATGCGGATGCGGATGCGGATTTTTAAAGGCTCACATCCGCGGATGCGGATGCGGATGCGGATGTCAAGATAGTACCATAAAAAACGTCAAATATTACATTTTAGTAATTTTTATTTCAAAAAACCGGCCAAGTGCGAGTTGGACTCGCGTTCCAAGGGTTCCGTACATTAAGTCCCACTCACGCTTGACTGCTCATTTCTAATAGGTTTTTTTGGTTAATGACTAAATTACCTAGCAGTCTAGCACTTACGCCAATGCTAAGACGTTCCTGTACCGACCTGTTCCACATCCGCATCCGCGTTAAATCCGCATCGATTTTATGCGGATGCGGATGCGGATGTTGAAAATCATGCGGAAGTTCCGCGGTTGCGGATGCGGATGCGGATATTCGCAACATCCCTGGTTCCGATATATCTGATGGCGACTGTACATATCAGATTTTTACAATCCACAGCATATATGGGGCCGTTTATAAATCAATCTTTTCATAACGTACTAAAAATAAACAATCAAAAGACTCGTTGATTCTAATCTAGATATTTCTCGGAACGACCTATACCTACATCTACAATTAAAACGCATCAAACAATATTGAAACTTATCCACAAGTACTACGTTTCAAAATCAATTGACAAAACTAAATAGATAATATCTCAATCGAATTTATTGAAAAATAAATCTTCTAGCTATAAATTTTAAGCCTAATTTCATTTGAAAATAACTAAGAAGAATCCCGGCTATTAATGATAATCTGTCAAGGTGAAGTGTATCTTATGTAATAGTTTCAAAGTGCATTTTTGTATGGTGTTAGTATTTATAAAAGTTGAATGTTACGGTCAAGGTCTTATTATCTCTTAAAGCTTTTCTTCGAAATATGCGAATATATGATCTTTGGGTACTTCAAGAGAATACTCTGTACCCGTACCATGTGTGTCAGATCTGACATATACGCTAACGTCTACGTAATTTACTTTTCTCTTCTCGATAGCGTTTATGTCAGTGCCAAACTGGTGGTAGCTACACTGAGAAAAAATCCAAGTGTCCAAGTCGGAGGTATAGAACCCCTAGTGTAAATTTCATTCAATAGCGTGACGAACGTTCGCGTTTGCGTTGTCTATTTTTGTATGGGATTTTGAACAGCCCGCCAAGCGGGACGTTTTGGAAACTCAAAATCCTATACAAAATGACACCACGCTGTCGGATGCAATTTACACTACGGAGGGTACAGAAATTATTTATTTCCTAATTTCATTGTTGTTTATGTACTGTCACCATCATATATATATGAGAAGAAGATAATGTATGAGACTGTAGGTACAGTCGCCATCAGAAATATCGGAGCGGCCGAGGTGCTCACAAATATCTGAACTATCAAGTTCTATTGTCAAGGCGTTAGAGTCGTGTTCAGATAATTTTGAGCACCTCGGCCGCTCCGATATTTCTGATGGCGACTGTACCTACAGTCTCATACATTATCCTTCTAGTAACGCTCGTAGCGGCCGTTATATCCGTTACTATACAATATACTTCCTGCGGTAAATTCCATACATAAAAACTTGTATGATTTCATACATTTCCTTCCCTAACGACGATAACGGGCTAACGACCAAGGTCATACAGCAACAAATTTTGAGATTTGCTGGGTGTCAGTCTTTCCGTCACCACAGTCTGTACGGCTACCATCAGTTTGTCACTGACATAAACGCCATCGAGAACGTAATTTACTTTCTATGCATCTCGCTCGTACTCGCATATTAGTGCAAGCGAGATGTATAGAAAGTAAATTACGTTATCGATAGCGTATATGTCAGTTTTGACACTGTCAATGACTCATGGTACGGGCTCCGTTTATGTAATTAAAAATGTGTATAAAACGCGAGTTAGTTGTTATACGTTAGGGCACCACAAAAACTACAAATTTAAGAAAATGTTTCTCATACACGGGTCACTTGCACCATTCACTAACCCGGGGTTAACTAAACCTGAAGTTACCATGGTTACCAGTACAATTTGACATTGGGTTAACGGTTTAACCGGTTAACCCCGGGTTAGTGGGATGGTGCAAGTGGCGCTTAATAGCCGTGCCCCATTTATCAATTCCACCCTGTAGTGGCTAAAACACTGAAACACATCATTTGAGTCGTGGAAAAACCACTACAAAATCACTAACATACATCATCGTAACGACGCTACGCCGTTAAACGAAATTCAATTCACGTGCCTATAAATATACCGTGACGTCACTACCTGCGCAAACGCAGATCCTGCCGCGCAAGCTGAAACAGACCCTGTTTATATACCGTTAGAGCTCATTTCAGATTGACCGCGTTTATCATTTCACATTTACCTTAAAACAAATGGGAATCAACTGTTTGCTTCACTTTTAAGGTATATTTTCGATTGACACGGGAAACATCTTGATATAATTTATTTTGTCGCTTTGCAATGGAATATAGACTCAGTTACTTTGAACTTACGGTCGAATTTGGTTTGTTTAGTGTTGTCCGACATGAAATAATGGAAGTTATGCGTTGTATTGACTCATTCGTTAGATTTCAGTGCGTTACGCCGACCGTGTATTGTTTTAACGAGACCAGCCCGAGTTTGTGGTAAGACTTTGATACAATTATTATGATTTGCTGCTGCGATGTCCATAATACTAGTATAATGGACGGTGGTAATATACGCAAATCGTACTTAGGGGTCGTCCATTAATTAGGTAAATCACATAACATTTAGAATCTTCAAAATCCCATACAAAATGGCGCATAACGCCAACGCGAACGCACCTCACGCTATCGAATGTTAATACACTAGGGGGCCGTTTCTCAAAAGCTTGTAACTTGTAATACAAGTGGAAGTTCCTTTCTAACAACGGCTGTCAAAAAGTGACATCCGCTTGTATTGAAGGTTACAAGCTTTTGAGAAAGGGACCCTAGGGGTACAGTCTGTTTAACTGTGGTTGGTTCAACTAGCCCTAAAGGGGCCCACTGATTAACAGTCCTCCGGACGGTATCGGCCTGTCAGTTGTTCAGAACTGTCAAATTTTTGTTCTAACTGACAGGCCGATACCGTCCGGCGGACTGTTAATCAGTGGGCCCCTTTAGTGCGCAGATATCCGTTTATCATGTGTTCGTAACATGGTGCTCTCATCTCAATAACATTCAGCACTAAGATTAGATAGTATCTTATCGAAGTAAACCACGACACGACACAGAAACAAACAATACAATTTTCAAACAAAATACTATAGATTATGTTTAATAGAAATGGGTCTCAATTTCAAAGCAATTTTTTACTGCGAGTAAGCTCTCAAGGAGTAAATAGCACAAAAATTTGGGACCTAAACATCTGTTCTGGTAATAATTGTGTCCATTCTCCGTCTCCGTTATACGTTGATAATCATTACTATCTGTAAAAGATGCCACAAAGCGTGGCCATTTTACAATAAAGGCAACATCTGCTGAGAAAGGTTCACAAAGCCCCCGCCATAAGGCCATAATAAAGAAATAAAGCCCCATTTAGACGGTTCACGAAATTGGTATTTCTTCGAACGACTGAATTCATTGTACTCTGTAGTTAGCAATGGATCGAATATTGCACGCAAATTCTGAACCGTCTAAAGTCCAGGGCTCTACTAACCGCGAAAATCGAAGTTTGCAAATTGTGGGCATTTTTCTCTGTCACTCTAATTACGCTTTCATTGGTGTAAAAGAGAAAGATCCCCGCAATTAGCGAATTTTGGTTTTCGCGGTAGCCTCTCAGAGCACACCGTCTGCGTGTGTGTAATAGACGTGCTCGTGCGTGTGCGCTAAAGTGTTGCAGCCGTGCACGCACACGTCACGCAAGCAGTGTGCCGTCTCTCATAAGGTTCTATATATTACAGAGTGCATGTCTACGCACACGCGTCCGGTGTGCACAGGCCTCAAATGGGGCTTGAGCCACATTTGAACACGTGAAAGATAGGTAATACCTTTCCACCTACTATTGTTATCAACTTATCAGTGCGATAACAAAAGAATAACGACGTTAGCTGTTAGTTTACGGCGTTAGTGTTATGATGAATTACCCGTATTGTGTGTACATTTCACGTTTGTACAGTCGCTATCAGATATATCGGAGCAGCCAAGGTGTTCACAATATCTGAACACGCACTCTGACGCCCTGACAATAGAGTGGGGCGTGTTCAGATATTTGTGAGCACATTAGCCGCTCCGATATATCTGATAGCGACTGTAGATTGGAGTAATATTTACTGAAAAGCCTTCTCCCTTCTCCATCTCAAACTCATTGCTATGTTGCCTTGGCCTCTAGGCCCGGGCCTTGTGAGCTTAGGCGCAAAATCTGGCCATGCTGAAAGAACGTGCGCACCTTTACTTTAGTTTACTATTACATTTATGAAAGCAAAATAATGTAAATGATCATATTTATATGATTTATACCTAAGTATACATATTTGCTCTTACTTATTTTACAAAAGTGTTTTTCAATAAATAGATCGCTTACCTTCTTTCTAATGCTAAAAAAAGGCGCACGAAAGGTTCCGTATTATTCCACTCAAATATTTGTTTTATTCTGTTTTTAGTAGATATTGTTATTATAGCGGCAACAGAAATACATCATATGTGAAAATTGTAACTGTCTAGCTATCACGGTTCATGAGATACAGCCTGGTGACGTGGTGACAGATAGACGGACAGCGGAGTCTTAGTAATAGGGTCCCGTTTTTACCCTTTTGGGTATGGAACCCTAGAAACGAAGTGTAAACACAACATAAGGCAAGTGTGCTGGCTGAATCATGAATATCATGAGGGTCTGATGCAGCGGTCGGCAACCTTTTAGCAGCCAAGGGCCACATAGTAGTTAACGAAGTTGACGCGGGCCGCACTTTGTTAATATTTATGACTTTATCAGACATTGTCGTTTGTCAATATTACATACAAAGTAGCCAGGGAGGCTCGCGGGCCGCAAGTGACAGGTTCACGGGCCGCATGCGGCCCGCGGGCCGCGGGTTGCCGACCGCTGGTCTGATGGAACCGTGAAAGTTTGATGCATGGTACCAAGGTCTGCATCGATTTACCACCAACTCTATTTAATGACGAAAGGTTCCGGAACCGTTTTGGTGCGGTGTTATATAATACTAAGCGTGACGAGCTAAAGGCCAGACCACCTGTGGCCATCACATATAATTACGTCGGAGGGGTGGGGGTAGACTAGGAATCCTCTAGACGGAGTTATTATTTCATGATACCGATGCTGCCAAAAATACGGGGGTGCGGGGGGACGAGGTGAGCGAATCCCGTGCCGTGATTGGTCCGTTCAAAGACACGGACCAATCACGGCACGGGATTGACTCGAAGATGGAGTAAAACTACCGTATAAGTGGCAGAGGGGGTAGCGTTACTATGCTCAGTCTAGAGGATGTCTTGTCTGTGGTGGCAGCACATTTGCTGCAAAGATTGGCTACGTCAGTCACCTGAGAGCGTACCAGCGACGCTCTCAGAGGTAGAAAGCAGTCGCTGTGGCCGAAAACGGCTAGGAGATGATGATGATGACATAATACCAAAGATATATGTGACTCGGTATAAGATAAATTAAATAAAATCTAAGAAAAAAACGTACCTACCTCGGAAAATCAAGAGATAAAATATATGCTCGATTAGATGGTCCCTTGCCTTTGGCCTATAGCAGGCGTGTCTCACTCCGCGATTTCGTCGCTTTGCTACAGGTAGCTAAAAGTGCATCCGTTCGGCCCCAATTTTGGGGAAAGCCATAAGCCGCGCGTGGCGCTGTCGCCACCTAGCGGCCATATCTGTGCTGATCGTAACAGACGCGTTATGTGCCTATAGTCGGGTAGATGGCTAAACCGTTTGATATTTAAGAATTTTAACACATCAAGAACATTGGTCAAAGTCATAAGGCGTTCTATAAATATACATTTTATGATATTTTTATTCATTTTTAGTTTTAATCCTATGTCGAAAGATGACGGTGAATTTACTGTGACTACAAAATTTACTACGTTGACCAGAACCCTCTATACACTCTATTCTTTTTGCTTACACGAATCGTGTACGAATCAGACCATGGGGCCAATTTTTGAATTTCGACCGCTCGATTTTGTGTATTAGACAGGTGGAAATCGGCCTGTTTCGAGAAAAGTCGTCGACATCTCTTCTAAATACCTAAAACTGGTATGGATGTGTTCCTCGTGATCTCTAGAATACGAAATGACCGGTTTTAGTTTATGGAGTGGGGGACGGGTCGAAAAAAAGGGGGGCAAAGATGGCGGCCGACCATTATTGATATTTGTTCACATCTTGAGTCCTATGGGACCGATCGGTTCGTGTGAGGTGTCGTTTGAAAGAGTATTAAACGTGCTATTATTGTTTCATAATAACCGTAGTCATAACTGTAGTCGTTTACAAAATATTTTAAAATATTTGATTTTATACCGTGCATGGATGGCATAAGTACTGATTAAATATGCGCCTAACTCAATAAATTACAACAATACCGCAATTATTTTATTACAAAATATACGAGACATTTCATTAGCTTACCAAAAACATAAGTTTTATTGGCGTATGATATTATATAACCAATTAATAACGAATTTTGTTCAGCATGGGTCACTACGCACCGTCACGTAAATGGCGGGCGACCGACGTAAACTTTTCATTATTTCTCGGGTTCTATTTTATTGATCAATTGCTGATAGGTACCATTTAAAAGGTTATTAAACGTACAATAAATGGTTTCTAATAGCCGTAGTCATAATTTTAGTAATTTACAAAATATTTTAAAATATTTGATTTTTTTACCGTGCATGGATGGCATAAGTACTGATAAAATATGCGTCTAACTCAATAAATTATAACTTTACTCCAATAATATTCTTACAAAATGTACGTGAAATTTCATTAGCTTTCCAAAAATATAAGTTTTATTGGTGTATGATATTATATAACCAAGTAATTACGAATTTTGTTCAACATGGGTCACTAAGCGCCGTCACGTAAATGGCAGGAGATCGGTGTCAACTTTTCATTATTTCTCGGGTTTTATTTTATTGATCAGTTCGTGATAGATACCATTTGAAAGAATATTAAACGTACTATAATTGGTTTTCAATAACTGTAGTCATAACTTTAGTCATTTTCAAAATAATTGAAAACATGATTTTTTACCGTGCATGCACATAAGTACTGCTAAAACATGGTTCTAACTTAATAAATTATAACTTTATCGCAATTAATGTATTTACAAAATATACGAGACATTTCATTATCTTTCCAAAAACATAAGATTTATTGGTGTAAGATATTATATAACCAAGTAATAATGAATTTTGTTCAGCATGGGTCACTGCGCACCGTCATATAAATCCCAACAAACAATTAGGCGACACTTAGCACCTATTTTCTTACCTAAAGACAGCCTGGCTCTAGAATAGCTACATCTATAGTCTTAGTTTACAGTTTACAGGCTCTGGTGAGATAAAAGTGTTTAAAAGGTTCATCTAAAGATTTAAGATCTACAGTAGCTGTTTTGGGCGCTATATTGCATGTTAAGCTGCTAGTATTATAGCTTATAGCTCAAAGTGAATTGAACAACCTTAACATCTATATGAGTAATAATCTGCAATTTGCACTTAAGGTTCTAAACGTGTGATAAAGCCTTCTACTTATAGCTTTTTATATCGCAATCGCTACTTAACTCTCTTGTATGACTTACAGTCGAACAGAGAAGTTATGAGTCGCTATTATAGATCTAAGATCATGTAGTTACAGACGAGCGTTATTTAAATACCGTAGTACATCTTATAACTGTCAATAGAGTCATACTTACAAGCTAAAACTACAATGCCAAACGCCAATGAATCAATAGGTAAGCAAAAACTATAAATTAGACCGTAAAATAAAATAGTAAATAAATATAATATAGATAGTTTACTCAATATTGACCTTATCTTACTATTACTATACTTAAAACCGGACTTCACGGATAGTTATTATGTGGACATACGCTGCTACTCAAATAGTAGTCACTTATTTTGCATCCTGGAGCGTGCGGCGACAAATATCTCTTTAACGCCACAAGCCTCAGATCTCACTAAAAAGGTGATTTTAAATTATTAACTACGGAGTGGGTTTGAAAACGTTTTACGTGTAGACGCGTGAGTCAAATAACAACACAGATATTAAGTACTTCATATGCAGTGGTTTTGCAATCATGAAAGCTACGAACTTAACGATGTTATGAACCTAGAACTGGGCTTTTGTCAAAAGAGTCAAACTATACTTAAGTTTCCTGTGATAAAAAAACAAAACAAACAAACCATCATTTATATCGATATTTTATCATTTTGGATACCTACATTATAAAATGTACTGTCAAACAATAATAGAATGCTGCTGGTCTACCAGGCGCTCGCCGCGCCGTGTGTTTGCTTGCTTGGCGAAATTGGTCCTGGCATACCTACATATATGTTTATAGTTGTACGGTAACTAAACAATATTTTTGGAAAGTTAATAAATAGTTTGCTGATTTTACTCTAAAAATTTCACGCTATATTTACTACATTATCTCTTTCTCAAATTATTTCAGTCACTAAGCAAACCTCTAAGGTAAAAATTAAACATTTTCTTTAATATTTTTAAAATGGTTATTTTGGGCCTCAGATTTCAAACAATCGAGTATTCACAGAAAATTTAATATGCTTGCAAATGGTATCCACCATGTATCAGAAAAATAGAACCTGAAATATAATGAAAACTCAACAATGGCCGGGCTCCATTTACGTGACGGTGCACAGTACCCATGCTGAACAAAATTCATGATTACTTAGTTATACAACATTATAAAGCAATAAAACTTATATTTTTGGATAGCTCATAAAATTTCCCGTATATTTTGAAAATATTTATTGCGGTAATGTTATAATCTATTGAGTTAGAAGCATGTTTTACCAGTACTTATGTCCATGCACGGTAAAAATCATATATTTTCAATTATTTTGTAAATGACTACAGTTATGACTACGGTTATTAGAAACCAATTATTGTACATTTAACATTCTTTCTAATGGTATCCATCACCAATTGATCAGTAAAATAGAACCCGAGAAACAATGAACAGTTGTGGTCGGTCGCCCGCCATTTACGTGACGGTGCGTAGTGACCCATGCTGAACAAAATTCATCATTACATAGTTATATAATACCATACACCAATAAACCTTATGTTTTTAGAAAGCTAATGAAATTTCTCGTATATTTTGTAATAACATTAATTGCGGTAAAGTTATAATTTATTGAGTTAGACGCATGTTTTGTCAGTACTTATGCCATCCATGCACGGTAAAAAATCATATATTTTAAAATATTTTCTAAACGACTACAGTTATGACTACAGTTATTATGAAGCAATAATAGCACGTTTAATACTCTTTCAAACGACACCTGAAACGAACCGATCGGTCCCATAGGACTCAAGATGTGAACAAATATCAATGCTGGTCGGCCGCCCACATTCCCCCCCTTTTTATCGACACGTCCCCCTCTCCATAAACTAAAACCGGTCAATTCGTATTCTAGAGACCACGAGGAACACATCCATACCAGTTTTAGGTATTTAGAAGAGATGTCTACGAAAATCGTGAAGGAGACGACTTGTGTTTAATTTAACGCCAGACTATATCTCGTTCAATAATATCTCCACTACTAGGCATTTAAATTCTACTAATAGAATTGAAATCGAGTGGTCAATACCACTAGATTCCAAAATTCTATCGCTCGTATTTCAAAAATCAGAGCATTTCGCCGTTTTCCACCGATTTTCGCTTGGAGGATATAATCAAACGGAGACGCCATGTCTGTAATTTTCTGTACAAAACAGTCTGCCGATTTTTGCGGGGGAGGGGAACGTCAAATGTATGCGTAACGTAAAAATAGCCATGTCAGATAAACGTCAGTCCATACATTGTGTATGACCGTTGGCCGCCTATTTTCGACAGAGGGGAAAGCCTGTTAATGGCTACTCCGTTTAGTTGTATCCTCCAAGGATTTTCGAGTGACGAAATCGAGCGATCGAAATTCAAAAATCGGCCCCCAGAGCCCGTACCATGAGTCATTGACAGTGTCAAAACTGACATAAACGCTTTCGAGAACGTGATTTACTTTCTATACATCTCGCTTGCCCTAATATGCGAGTACGAGCAAGATGCATAGAAAGTAAATTACGTTCTCGATGGCGTTTATGTCAGTGTCAAGCTGGTGGTAATGGTACTGGCCGTACAAAAAAGTCATAAAACAAACACACAAAAAAACTCAAACTCGTCCAATAACCCTATAGTTCAGCAGATAAGCCGTGGGAAGCAGACAGACATACCAACGAGCCGGACAATCACCCGCACGCAAATATTTAACCAGATCCAAAATAACTCCTTATATAACTTACTTCCTGTCCACATCGTCACGATATCGATACAGGTATTATTCCCTTTTAGGGTTCCGTTCCTCAAAAGGAAAAAAACGAAACCTGTCACAGCCTATTTTCTCGGAAACTACTGGACCAATTAAGTTAAAATTTGGTACACATATGTAAATTAGTGACCCAAAGACGGACACGTAACGTAAACAAATGAATTTTAAACATGGAAAGGGGGCCACTTTTGCGCGGTAAATGAGAAAGTTACGCGAGTCCGACTCGCACTTGGCCGGTTTTTTTCGTATAGAATTCTTAAATCTTAGGGTCTATTAAGTTATCTACATATTTACATAACATTTTCGGCCTGATGATTAACAGACCGTCGGACGATATCGGCCTGTCAGTTAGAACAAAAAGTTGACAGTTCCGATCAACTGACAGGCCGATATGGTCCGGCGGACTGGTAATCAGTGGGCCCCTTTAAGATACGTCAATAATTTGCTAAAGATACGACATGGATCGGATATGTCAGTGTCACTTTCGACACTTCTTCAAAAGAAAACGTAAGTAGGTATCCTAAATTTCTGATTTAAAAAAAAGTGTTATGCTTAACCCTTTGCCCGCCAAAGACGTCAACTGACGCGCCCTGCTACAGCCCAATATCAACCTTAACGCAATCCGACAAGGTTCACGAACGATATGACGATAGGCGTCATAAGGCGTGGCGTTCCAATAATGAATTCCCTTAATAATTTAATAATAATTTGAGCCGATATACGTCCCACTGCTGGGCACAGACCTCTCATGCGCGGGAGGGCTTGGGCTATAGTCCCTACGCTAGCCCAATGCGGATTGGGGACTTCACATACACCTTTGAATTTCTTCGCAGATGTATGCAGGTTTCCTCACGATGTTTTCCTTCACCGAAAAGCTAGTGGTAAATATCAAATGATATTTCGTACGTAAGTTCCAAAAATCTCATTGGTACGAGCCAGGATTTGAACCCGCGACCTCCGGATTGAAAGTCTGACGTCATATCCACACGGCCACCACCGCTTAATGAATTCCCTTCCATTACTTTATTATCTGACCGTACTTTCGGGTGGCTAATCTTTCTTCGTATCTTCAGTATTATCGTCACACGCCGGAAATCAGAACATGTTTTTTTAATCGTAATCACACTCCTCATTTTACGGCCCGTTTTGATGTAACGCCGTAGATAAACAATTAGAACAGATAACGGCTGTCTGTCCGTCTGTCTGTGTGTGCCTAATCTATGATCGAATGTTTGTTTCGTAACAGTGTACATAGGACTGATTTATAGATCAAATAAGAAATATCAGAGCTGTTTTAAAACGATTACTTACGGTAAACTTAAAAGGAAGGTTTTTGATCGTAGGAAAGACTGTTACAACGGATACGGAATTAGATACACGACAAAAATAGCGGTAGTATCGATTGTAAACAGCCTTGGTAGTTTGACTAGATACTCTATAGATACCCTGGCACGTTAGGCCGTTATGTAATACAGATGTAGTGCATAATTATTTTCCATCGTATTTTCGCGTAAACGTACGAACGTGTCTTGCTATTTCAGTCAGTTTCGGTACAAAAAGTACTGAGGTTGACTGAAGTAGCATGATGAATTTTCCGAGAAAATACGATGGAAAACAATGCACTACATCAGGCCCCGTAGACAACATGCCAATCGCTGACGCTCCATAGGGATCGAAACACAACTGTCGCTGTCACACTAATATGGAGTGATAGAGAGACACCAAGCGGTTCGATGACGAAACGCAAGCGATTGTCACCTTGGCTAGGCCGCCTGTACCGTCACATCACATACCGACTGACATACGAAATAGAAGAGATTACTACGAAATTAATAGGTACAGTCGCCATCAGATATATCGGAGCGGCCAAGGCGTTCACAATATCTGAACACGGACTCTAACGCCCTGACAATAGAGACGTGTTCAGATATTTGTGAGCGCCTTAGCCGCTCCGATATATCTGATGGCGACTGTACATTTGGTTAAACAGCCTTGGCTGGACTAAACATCTACCCTGGCACGTCTTAGCACATTAGGCCGTTATAACATACCGCATCATACCAGGCGTGCCATGCCAATATTACATAGCATATATGAAATGAAATGAAATGAAATGAAATATTTTTATTTCGAACATGTAGTCCATATATAGGGTTAGGTATTACAATAACTTATATCTATAGTTAGTATTATAATTACGACAAAACAAACAAACAAAACAAAACATTTATAGCTTTCGCGGCGGAACAGCAACAGGTGAGTGTAGCTGCACACACCGCTTGACCAGGGGCGAGTCCCAACGCTGCGCCAGCGTACTTAGGATGCTGTTCGTGCTGCTTCAGCTGCGATTGAGGAGTGACGCGCATCGCTTTCGCATTATGGCGAAAAAACAGTCTGTTCGAGCCTCAGCAAACATTGCTGAGGCACTACAATACCGCGATATATGAACGCGATTCGATACGTTAAGAAGAAATAAGTATAAGTAGCCGGAATAACGTTAGAATAGATTTTTGATATTTATGAATATTAAGGGGCCCACAGATTACCGGTTCGCCGGACGATATCCGCCTGTCAGTTGTTCGGAACTGTCACCTTTTGCGTTTAACTGACAGGCTGATATCGTCCAGCGAACTGGTGATCTATGAGGCCCTTTAAATGACGGTAAGGGCTCGTTTAGACGGTGCGAGAACTCGCATGCGACTTTTATTACATTGCGGTATTTGATAGGTCGGCTGAATTGGATAATACCTGTCAGTCTAAACCGTAAAATTATTCAATATTAGTGTGTATGTATTCGATTAAACAGTAGGTCTTTAGCTTCATAAATATAAGGGTTAATTTATAATTATAACTGTCAAAAATCCATTCTTACATTACTCCGGACTATACGTTCAAAGAATACCTAAAGGAAGTATCTTTTGACTTGGAAATTTACAAAAATAATACCAAAAGCGGCCAAGTGCGAGTCGGACTCGCCCATGAAGGGTTCCGTATTTAGGCGATTTAAGACGTATAAAAAAAAACTACTTACTAGATCTCGTTCAAACCAATTTTCGGTGGAAGTTTACATGGTAATGTACATCATATATTTTTTTTAGTTTTATCATTCTCTTATTTTAGAAGTTACAGGGGGGGGGACACACATTTTACCACTTTGGAAGTGTCTCTCGCGCAAACTATTCAGTTTAGAAAAAAATGATATTAGAAACCTCAATATCATTTTTGAAGACCTATCCATAGATACCCCACACGTATGGGTTTGATGAAAAAAAAATTTTTGAGTTTCAGTTCGAAGTATGGGGAACCCCAAAAATTTATTGTTTTTTTTCTATTTTTGTGTGAAAATCTTAATGCGGTTCACAGAATACATCTACTTACCAAGTTTCAACAGTATAGTTCTTATAGTTTCGGAGAAAAGTGGCTGTGACATACGGACGGACAGACAGACGGACAGACGGACAGACGGACAGACGGACAGACAGACAGACATGACGAATCTATTAGGGTTCCGTTTTTTGCCATTTGGCTACGGAACCCTAAAAATGAGATTGTTATTGAAAGTAACACGAACGCAACCGTAATGTTGCGAGCATTTAGTAACTAATGGATTTAATATTTTTCTCAGATATCAATAAACAGTGTCAGTTGCTATCCCAATAAAAAAAAATAAACAATAATGTCTCCGTCACGGTTCACGAATCGTAAAAGTTCCATTTGTGTTAGTCGCGTCAAATCAATGTCACGCTCGGATTGACGTCGCGAATCTGGTGATGCGTTCCACTTCACACCAGGGGGCCTGGCCAAAATGACAATCGTGTGCAGAAAACGAAACGCTATTTGTCTATAGGTAGCCACAGAATAAATAATAGTACTAGGTACAGAAGACTTACTCTCTGACAAAACGCGTCTGTTACGATCAGGACAGATATGGCCGCTAGGTGGCTCACTCCGCGATTTCGTCGCTTTGCTACAGGTACCTAAAAGTACATCCGTTCCGGCCCCAATTTTGGGGAAAGCCATAAGCCGCGCGTGGCGCTGTCGCCACCTAGCGGCCATATCTGTGCTGATCGTAATAGACGCGTTTTGTTAGAGAGTGAGTCTTCTGTACTTATGTCTTATATAGTACTATTATTTATTCTGTGCTATAGGCCCCTCCACACTTGCGTTCGCGGCTTCGCGCCGTTATTCGCGCGCGAGTGTAGAGGGGTTTATCACTCTTCCTCATTCATGAATCTAGTATTTTAACTGGATCAGGCATGAGGGGTAGGAAATGACCGAACGGGATAGTCTTATGTATCTTTCAGTAGGAGTAGCAACGAAAGCGCTATTATTGTTTGTCCTTGTCACAGTCTCCTATTTTTTTGTTCCCCACCGTAAATTTAGTATGGATTATGGTGGGCAACGAATAAATTGGACCAATCATAGTGTCGCATTGCGTATGTTTTGTCCCTCACGGACGCACCCGTATACCACATCTTTAGGATCCTATCTATGATGACAATCGTTTGCAGAAAACGATAAGCTATTGTCTCTATCACTCTTCCTTATTAGTGCGACAGGGACTGTTGCGTTTCGTCCTCTATGCTACGAAGCGTAAACGATTGGCATATTGGCTACGCACCTTGATGTGACGACAATAGCCGTCAATGACGTGGGCATAGAACGGTTAACGGTTATAAAAATATTCCATGTCAAATAAAATGAAAAACGAATAATAATAAATCTTTTATTTCATACTTCGCTCGATATACTGTTAGGTTAGGACTTAATGTTATAGTAGCCGTACCACGAGTGACACTTGCCATTTACGTAAGCTCGATCGATCGCAGTCCATCTCTCTCGCACTGATGTATTGGTGCGATCGAAAGAGAATGCGATCGAGTTTACGCAGTCGCTAGAGTAAATGTCAACTCATGGTACGGTTACTAATCTGGCGTTCACGAACGTTGTGTTTAAAACATAAAAGAGAAACAAAAAATATGACACAATACACAATAACTGTACGAGTAGGTATACGCACGTATAATGTAATTACATCACTATCACTACACGTGATAAAACAAACAAAACAAAGTCGCTTCCCGGTGTCTGTCTGTATGTATGCTTAGATCTTTAAAACTACGCAACGGATTTTGATGCGTTTTTTTAATAGATAGAGTGATTTCAAGAGGAAGGTTTACGTATAATTTATTAACCCGCGCGAAGCCGGGGCGGGTCGCTAGTTTATCTATATGATTGAGACTTGAATTTCAGCACCTATTTTCATTAGTTATTGTGATTTTAATCGTTTAGTCCTTTTTGTATTAAGGCAGTAATATTTACGATCCATTGTTACTATGTACTAACATTAAATACACACCACGAGACATATAACAATAAAATATATTGTATAATAAATAATTCTTATCGCATGATTTAAATGACAGGTTGGAGGTTTTTTTATATGTAATATAATATAATTAATTAGTGCTATTCAGAATTTTTTTAATTTGTTGTTATTTCAAGTAGAAACACTACTATATAAATTATAAATTGAAATAAATGTCATATACTAAGAAGAAAAGCGGCCAAGTGCGAGTCGGACTCGCCCATGAAAGGTTCCGTATTTAGGGGATTTATGACGTATTAAAAAAAAACTACTTACTAGATCTCGTTCAAAAGTGGCTGTGACATACGGACGGACGGATAGACAAACAGACAGACATGACGAATCCATAAGGGTTCCGTTTTTTGCCATTTGGCTACGGAACCCTAAAAAGTGACCCAACTCTCCAGTGCCCCAGGCTGGAATCGAACCAGCGTCCTCTCATAAAATTCGATTTCGTTGTATGGAATAGTTTTTTTTTACGGTGTAACAAATGCAAAAAGTCGGCTAAAGATATATCACTGAAATTTAATTTACTTATATGACTTTACTCTCATTAAACTTGCATTAGTACAATCAGCAGCAAAAGAAAGATGAGGTAGAAACTGAATTTTTCCGAAAATAATTTAATTTGTTCTAATATGTAAAGATGAGGTATTCAAAATTAACTAGACACGACTTTATTATGAATAGAGTCAGAGCACGTCAAGTTGATAAGTAAAATTATTTAGGTAAACTATTTCTGCTTCAGTACGGCTACCATGAGTTGACATTTGACGTTTAAGCTAGCGTCTGCGTGAACTCAATCGCTTGCGTAAACGTCAAATGTCAACTCGTGGTAGCCGCACTTACCTTAAACTTATGAACTTTTATTGATTGACCACATATATGTTTTATATAAAATCTAACAAATACGTGGCTTCAAGTAGAACCTATCAATTGGTAGGTTATATTTCACAATGTCCCTAATTATCGTACCTACTTTATAAATTTAGTACAAGGCTTAATAACAATTAGGTATCTAAGTTTATTAAATCGAATACTAAGTTTTTATGATATTTTCAAACATGGTCTTAAAATGTTAGAATGTTATTAATGCGCTTACAAAACGTACGAGACATCTTAATTTAAAAAAATTATTACCACAAAAGTAATTTCTAAATAATTGTTGTTTTTATTGTGAACTAGCGACCCGCCCCGGCTTCGCACGGGTTAACAAATTATACATAAACCTTCCTCTTGAATCACTCTATCTATTTAAAAAAACCGCATCAAAATCCGTTGCGTAGTTTTAAAGATCTAAGCATACATAGGGACAGACAGACAGCGGTAAGCGACTTTGTTTTATACTGTATGTAATAATTTTAACTTAACTGTACTATTAACGGCCGGTTAGCAATCGTCACAAAACTGATGGTCAATGTCAAATCCCATATATTTTGTCAGGATTGTAACGGTTAGACCTTACTGAAATACGACTTAAGTCGCGCTTTAAAGTACAAGGTAACTGTAGTTAAGGTTAATCTGATGCCATATAAAACAAATTTAATACTTCTAAACATATTGGCAACCGGTTAAATGCAATTGGATTCGATTATGTTTTTAGGGTTCCGTAGCCAAATGGCAAAAAACGGAACCCTTATAGATTCGTCATGTCTGTCTGTCTGTCCGTCTGTCCGTCTGTCCGTCCGTATGTCACAGCCACTTTTCTCCGAAACTATAAGAACTATACTGTTGAAACTTGGTAAGTAGATGTATTCTGTGAACCGCATTAAGATTTTCACACAAAAATAGAAAAAAAACAATAAATTTTTGGGGTTCCCCATACTTCGAACTGAAACTCAAAAATTTTTTTTTCATCAAACCCATACGTGTGGGGTATCTATGGATAGGTCTTCAAAAATGATATTGAGGTTTCTAATATCATTTTTTTCTAAACTGAATAGTTTGCGCGAGAGACACTTCCAAAGTGGTAAAATGTGTGTCCCCCCCCCTGTAACTTCTAAAATAAGAGAATGATAAAACTAAAAAAAATATATGATGTACATTACCATGTAAACTTCCACCGAAAATTGGTTTGAACGAGATCTAGTAAGTAGTTTTTTTTTTATACGTCATAAATCGCCTAAATACGGAACCCTTCATGGGCGAGTCCGACTCGCACTTGGCCGCTTTTTTTTAATACTATTTTCATTCACCCAACACAATTGATATTTCATATAAAATGCTTTGGTAAATGGGCGTTTTCTAAAATAAATATTGAAAACCCGATTCTCCCAGATCCTGGTGTTTTTGGGTTCTTTCAACTCAGAATCACTAGCATATTCAATCCTGATGATAAAAAAAATTGTCCCAAAATTTTGTATGAAAATTGTACATTCCACTACGTCACGTTACATACAAGTGAAATATTTTCTCATACTAAAAACGTGACGTAATGGAATGGACATTTTGGGACATCTTTTTTTAATGGTAGGATGGAGAGTGCTGTCGATTCTGAGTAGAATGAGCCCAAGAATGTCCAGATTTGAAAGAATCGGGTTTTCGATATTTATTTTAGAAAAAGCCCAAATACAACAACACCATATAAATTTAAAGCCCCGAAGACACATTTTTATGGTACAGTGTTGCGAGCACGATGCTTGTTTTACATGTATAAAATAGTCTTAATTTAATATAGTCGTTATGTTGTATCTTCGTTCTGTGTAACTTTTATTGTACTATTTGTTCACTGTACGTTATTTGATGTCTTTTTCTTCTTGTCTGTTACCCTCCGTGATTCTTCTCACTTGATGGTCTCATCGGAAGACCAGCGCTGGAAGCCACCAGCAACATGCTGAGATGAGGCCATTTCGTGGCACTTTAATCTTATTTTGTGTTTTCTTTCATATTATGTATTGTCTGTGCTTACGAATAAATTATATTATATTCTATTCTATTTATCCTTATCTAATAAGAAATAAGGTTCAGTCATTAGTTACATCAATGTATTCACCGTAAAAAATCCCTATCCTCAGTACACTCAAGAGCAATAAAAACGAGTTAGTTTGTAGAGAGACATCATAGATTTTGACCTGTTTTAATAGCTCTTTAGTGTAAACACAGCTGGTCACCAATTGCCTTCAATTCGTATAGCTCAATTGTTCATAAAACTTCATTATCATCCAACTATTGTATAACATGTCAATATAAATACACAGAGTATATCGTGGATCTATCTGTAGTGTGGTGCCTATATATCTATATTATATTATATATCTGTGTGCGTGACACTGGCGCCCGCCTGGCGGTTGGGACATATTGTGACATAGTATGTCACAGTTGACAGCTGTCAAAAAGTATGAAAATTTGATTCCACGAAAGGTCACGTTATTGCCACGTCGGCGTGATTAATGGGCGTCTTTTTTTGTTGTCCCTTACACTGTTTTTTTTTTCAAATTTGGGATTTTTTATGTTATTTCTACTCAGAATCACGAGCTCTTTCTATCCTAATAGGAGAAAAAAAGTGTCCTAAGGTTTTTATTTCCATTCCGTCACCATTTTTCATAGACTTTTTATGGCGGTCACGAAATGGAAAGATCGAAAAATGTATGGAAATTTTGGGAAACTTCTTTTCTCCTATTAGGATAGAAAGAGCTCGTGATTCTGAGTAGAAATAACATAAAAAATCCCAAATTTGAAAAAAAGTGTAGGGGACAACAAAAAAAACTCCCTAATGCTTTTGGTCTGGTCAGTGTTAGTCCTTTGCACACTAGCCAAGAGTATACTCTGCCTATGATCTAATCTTTCCTAGGAGATAATTGCACAAAAGATATGGGTCCAAGTGTACCACCAAGGGCCCCCGAACCCCGAATACCATAAGATAAGATACTCTGCTTATAATAGCGAAACGGCACTTGAAAACATCAATCGCCATTTTAAACATATCTTTAATTCTGTTGTTTTTAGAAGGTCGTAGTCGTAACACAACTTAGCAGATGCACTATTCTTTGAAAATTAATTACACATAGAGTTTATTCGGAAAGAGAAGAGTCGTGGAATGTATTGGGCCCCATACATTCCACGACTTCTGTCTTTCCGCACAGACTATACCTTGCTGTTATCAAATTGCCTAAAACTAATCCAAAACTCTCTTTGTCCACAGAAATCGCGTACCGTGACCCATGGATCTAAGCTAAGCCTAACTAGTATAAGCAAAATGTCTCATCACCTGGTCACCGTGTGCATGTTCTGCCTGCTCTGCGCAGCGCACACCTGCGGCGCCCACGTCGAAACTAAAGATGTACACACAAACACATACGAACCGAAAATAGACTACAACATACCCTTAGACTTGACAGAGAAACGAAAGCTAGACCACTTAGAGCGCTACAATCATAAGCTACAGAAAATAAGACAGCTACGCCCGAAGAGACACCTCGACGATGTCTCGGACACATATATCGGGGAGATTTTGAAAGAGTACGGGACGGGGGATTCGATGAATTTGACAGGATTCAACAATATGCTGAATGTTCTGGAACTGTCCAAGTTGGTGCAGGGAAGGGTTGAGACCAAAGAGGGTCCAAATCAACGTAATTCTGTTTATGTGAGTATTATATCTATTTATTATTCATACTTTAGGTACTTAGAGATAATTGCAGAAGACAGTCTCTGTCACATTTCATGAATTTAGGAAAAGCTAAAGCTGTGAAAGGCAGCACCAGCACTACATACATTATAGAACACATAGAAAATTTAGACACTCTTAAATGGGCCAAAGACTTTTTAGTAGGAGTTGAGATTATCCGTCTTTCCTGTTCACATCATAAAATAAATGTACTAAAGAAAGCCTAAAAACCTTCTACTTCTTAAAAGATGTAGTAACATGTAGTTATCGTTAACTTTCGTATTCTCCACACTAAACGCCACCTGGTGCAAATTTTTGACCGAGATGGGCTCTTATTAATTGTTAAGTAGATTGCTTATTATATTTCCCTCTTTCAGTGCCTAAACAGCTCTGATCTCATCACAGCCGTCAACAAGGGCCTATATACAGACGACCACGACCATAACGACCACCAACACACAGACCCGACTCACGACCACGACGTACTAATAACAGAAGACACCCTCCGGGCCGTCTGTCCAGTCCTCCTCTACCAGAAACTCGGGAAACCGGACGAAAAAAGAGACTGCGTCATACACAATAAAGTCACAAATACACAAACAAACGTAAAAAGTCTCGAAAGCGCAGTGACGAAGACAGACAAAAAAGATGACACCAACAAAAACATGTTCGCCGTCTGGCTATACTCCTTCCTTAGTATAACGGCCATCAGCGCATGTGGTCTTCTAGGAGTAGCAGTGATCCCTATAATGCATAAAACGTACTACAACCATCTCCTCCAGTTCCTAGTGGCGCTAGCCGTGGGAACTCTCTGCGGTGATGCGCTGTTACATCTAATGCCTCATGCGATGAGTCCGCACGAGCACGTCCATGGGCATGACAACTCATTGGAAAATTCAACAACATCACATAACGACGGTATGTGGAAAGGGCTCGCCGCCATGTTGGGTGTCGTCTTCTTCTATTTCACTGAGAAGGGATTGACTGTTGTCGTTGAATGGAGGAAAAGGCGTCAAAAGCTCGAAGAAGACAAACTTCCTTCAAGAGTCCGAGTTTTGAAAGACGAAACCGTCGGAGGTTGCTCAGGCGGCGCTAAAGCCGCAATCACCAACTCCACTACAAATTCATTCATGAAAATCTTCAAGAAAGATGAAAAGAACGACCCTACAACTAAAACTTGTAAGCACAAGTATTCGGAATACCCGTATTGTTACGACGAAATCGACACAGATACACATGACGATCACCATTTGCGGGATGGTCAGATCCCGCCAAGCCCTAAAGCTAAGCAGAACAACTCTGTGAGTGTGGTGTCTTCGAACGCGTTGAATGCTGAGGGTAAAGAGGAGGCGACGGCGAAGGATTGGCTGCTGAAAGCGGAGCCGGCGTCGGTGGTTGAGATGAACAATATTAAACATAAGGAGGATGGTGCTAAGGATCTCAAGGATGGCGACAGCTATACTGTTATATTGAGGTAAGTTTGTTATGAAAGTGGAAGGACTTATTGTTTATTCTTATATTAACCTTATATTGAGTTTTCAACTGACAGACACATGGTTTGTGATGCAGGAATTATTGAAGGTTGAGGTAAATTACCTTTAATTAGTGATTGATTATCAATTTGTCTGTAAATGTATTCTACAATTTAGGTAAATTGTAGAATACATTTACAGTGTATAAGTGTTTATATTTAAGTATGTAAACACTTATGTCTGCTAAATTGTTAGTAATTTATGCCACACCCATAATTTGATGTCCTCTCGATCAGGGATGTTGCGGATGCAGATTTTTTGACATCCGCGGATGCGGATGCGGATGCGGATATTTAAAGGCTCACATCCGCGGATGCGGATGCGGATGCGGATGTCAAGATTAGGTACTTAGAAAACGTCAAATATTACATTTTTAGTATATTTTTATTAAAAAAATACCGGCCAAGTGCGAGTCGGACTCGCGCACAGAGGGTTCCGCACCATCAACAAAAAATAGAGCAAAACAAGCAAAAAAACGGTCACCATCCAAGTACTGACCCCGCCCGACGTTGCTTAACTTCGGTCAAAAATCACGTTTGTTGTATGGGAGCCCCACTTAAATCTTTATTTTATTCTGTTTTTAGTATTTGTTGTTATAGCGGCAACAGAAATACATCATCTGTGAAAATTTCAACTGTCTAGCTATCACGGTTCGTGAGATACAGCCTGGTGACAGACGGACGGACGGACGGACGGACGGACGGACGGACGGACGGACGGACAGCGGAGTCTTAGTAATAGGGTCCCGTTTTTACCCTTTGGGTACGGAACCCTAAAAACGAAACGTTTAGTATTTGAGCAAGAATATAGGTGCGTTATATTTAATAAACAGTAACTACGCCGACTTTTCTGGATCTAGACGATTTCGTCATAGGTAATGACGAAATTACCTAGCACTTACGCCGCCGCTAAGACGTTCCTGTACCGACTTGTTCCACATCCGCATAAGCTCCGCATCGATTTTATGCGGATGCGGATGCGGATGCGGATGTTGAAAATAATGCGGAAGTTCCGCGGTTGCGGATGCGGATGCGGATGTTCGCAACATCCCTGCTCTCGATCTATCATTATATTTTGCTAGAGCTCTGCAAAATTACTTTGTTTTCTATTTCTCTGAGCAAGGTCGTGATCAGGGATGTTGCGGATGCCGATTTTTTGACATCCGCGGATGCGGATGCGGATTTTTAAAGGCTCACATCCGCGGATGCGGATGTCAAGATTCATAAGAAGAAGAAAAAAACGATGGATGGATGGATGGATGGTGTGGAAGATAAAAAACGTCAAATATTACCTTTTAGTAATTTTTATTTCGAAAAACCGGCCAAGTGCGAGTCGGAATCGCGTTCCAAGGGTTCCGTAAATTAAGTCCCACTCACGCTTGACTGCTCATTTCTAATAGGTTTTTTTGGTTAATGACTAAATTACCTAGCAGTCTAGCACTTACGCCGATGCTAAGACGTTCCTGTACCGACCTGTTCCACATCCGCATCCGCATTAAATCCGCATCGATTTTATGCGGATGCGGATTTTGAAAATAATGCGGAAGTTTCGCGGATGCGGATATTCGCAACATCCCTGGTCGTGATATAAACTGGGACCTGGGATTAAAGATGTTACTTTTAACATGTTGCTGTTGTACATTGAGGTTTCTAGGGCAAACTATTAGTACAATTAAAGCAAAATCTCACAAGCAATGTATTGCAGGGAGCATTCCCGTGCCCACCACGGGCACTCCCACGCCCACGGCCACGTGCACGCCCCTCCCTCCAGCCTGTCTTCAGTGGCCTGGATGGTCATCATGGGCGACGGGCTGCACAACTTCACCGACGGCATGGCTATAGGTACGTATTCCCATGGTCCAGCATTCCCCGACCACCACGGCCACGTGCACGCCCCTCCCTCCAGCATGTCTTCAGTGGCCTGGATGGTCATCATGGGCGACGGGCTGCACAACTTCACCGACGGCATGGCTATAGTTACGTATTCCCATGGTCCAGCATTCCCCGACCACCACGGCCACGTGCACGCCCCTCCCTCCAGCATGTCTTCAGTGGCCTGGATGGTAATCATGGGCGACGGGCTGCATAACTTCACCGACGGCATGGCTATAGGTAAGTTTATGACTAACTAAGTTCACTCAGTTACTCTCAAATTATACCTGAGAGTTTCTTAAATGATCGTCTCTGATGATATTATAGGATATTGAGTACAAGCACTTGTACTATTCGCTATTAAATGTATTTTTCGGAATTGTTATGAAAACTTCATTAAAGGAAAATATTTAAGTCAACTATGACAGGATTGACAGGACACTATGGAATTTTCTCACATTCTGTTAACCCGTCTACCTGTTGAAATTATTCTTTTTTTTTTTTCATTTATTTATTAACACAAAATAACTACATTCAAAAAATTATGACAGCGAACAAAGCCCCCTGAGGCTTAACTGCCGTAACTGCCGCTGTAATCGCTCTATTTGATCATGTGATAAAACTATTTAAAGCAATAATTATTTAAATGATTTATATAATAACAACAAAACACTAAACAACATTCATAATACAAAGAACACTACAACTTACATAATTAAAAAATCTTCCACCACATTACCACTGGGTCCTCTGACTAGGTATTTGTATATAACACTTATTGTATAACACTTATTCCTCAATGTCCACGCCATCCATCACCAACAGGGATCTAAGCCAAGTCTCGTACGGACTAAGACGCGTATGCATATCAGGATGGCCAAGCGCACATGGGAATCCCCATGAAACTATCCCCACAATTGACAATTCCTTATCATTACCACCAAGTTCAGGAATCATTACTGCACTCCCAGAATCACCGTGACACATGCCTTGCCCAGCGCCTTCCTTGTGCATAGTACAGAGCTCTACAGAAGAATTTACAGGAGGCGAAGGTCTATTCTGTAGATTAGCTTCATTAACACCCTCTTCACACTCTTCAGGACTCATTGTGTGTACATGAAGTCGTTGCAAACGGTCCGGGATCGTCCCCGGATATTCTAACAATCCCCAACCAGCAACAGTAACTGTCTCCCCATCGCCAATCCATTTGAAGTCTAATTTAATCATCCTAGCACGTGAATCATTAAGAGGCTCAGCCATCTTTAACACTCCAATGTCATTCTTTATTCCAACGGGATCCCAATCAGGATGATTCTCGAATCCGGAAAACTTTATCGCCGTATAGCCTTTGCTTATATAAACACTCCCTATCTGACCCTGGAGTGTGTTTTTGAGCTGCCCAAACCATACTACTTCATCTATACAATGCGCGGCGGTGAGGACTGTTTTATGTGATATCAGGGAACCTCCGCACGTGAAGACCTTCAAATATGCACCTACTACTAGGCCGACCATGTGTTGTACGTCATCTTCAGTAGCATCCTCACCGCCAACTATTCGGGAACCTTGGTAAAATTCTTGAGGGTTGTAAGATTCAGGAATATCCATCTGTCCTTGAGCGTCGTGAGAATTATAAGAATTTTCCATACTTCCAATTATGCGTGGTCCTTGATAAAGATCTTGAGGGTTGTACAATGTTGCCACTTGTAGACCCATGGATTCAGGAGCTTTCATGTCACCAACTATTCTTGTATTTCGATAGAGGTCTTGAGGGTTGTGAGACTTGTGAGAATCTTCGAATGGAACACCCATGGATAACCTCAAGAGTCCGAAGACTGCTAATGCAATTAAAGACATCTTTCTTTGGTTTGGAGAACTGTTATGATGATGCAAATTTTGTCCGTCTATTTATATACGTCGTATTCGCTTATCTCTTTCCTTTCAATGACTGATAATTTCTAATTTTCCTTAATAAATATGTTATTGCTGTGTTTATGCGATAACTGTCTTTAATCTAATTAGTAATCTATGTTAATATGTTATTATTTGTCAACAAAAAATGTTTACCACTAGGTCACAAACAGATCGTCAACCAACATACGCATTTAAAATTGTTTTTACCTAAGGGGAAAATAATTTCCCTTTACTATTTCTTTTTCGCCCTTCGATTCCATTATCATCAAAGTTGTGTAAGCACTATTGTACCTATTGTATTGTAAGCACTATTGTACCTCGCGTAGAATGACGGTCCCTAAGTCACTTTTGGTTGGACTTGATTTAAAAATAATAATTGAAGAAATACGTGTATCTGTATTTTTATTTTCTACATGTTTCATTTTTTTATATATTAATGCTGAATTAACAACATTTTACGTAACAGCTGCTCCATATAAAATAAACTGAGTATCGTGGAACACTCGGTTGGAACTATGTTAACAAAGACTGGTGACGTGTTCATGTGTTCAAGCTCATGGTCATGTTTTTGTTTTGCTCTGTTCTGTTCTCATTACATATTTCGCAGTAGTATGGCTTGTGACGGCAATATCTTACACTTTTTTCGCCTAGTCCTCATCCGCAAACCATCCGATAAGGAACTTCATTCCAAAAACCTGCTTGGAAAGGTTCATACATGAACGTATTCTTCTTTTCTTGTCAAGGTACCTTGTTTTAAACATAACCCAATTGACAATGTTTATTAACATTTCCTTACCGTCAATCATTGGTTATGCGTCCGACGCCATGACATTGGTCTTGTCAAGGGCCGTGCCTATCCAGGTCAGCCATTGACATTCCGTGACAGTGCGTCGCGGGGTCACCTCAAGGGGATTTCGATCTAATAAGTTGATGAGTTTTTAGGATGTCTTGTGCTTAAGTAGAGTCCAGGCGAGCTGGGCAAATCGACCGATTTGATCAGGAAAATAATTGGCGCAAATCTCATCTAGCGTCCACACGTATTAATTACCAATTTGCATTTCATAGATACTAACTTCGAAAATTTGCATTTTTGTGTCCGCACCTGCTGATTTGATCGGGGAATCAAATTGGCGTTTGCGTCCGCACGGCCACAGAGAAAAATATACATAGATTGCTTACTCCATACATCAGTTTTAGTACCAAAAAGACTATTAGTATCTAGCATCGAGTAGCGGAACTATCAGTACCGCTACTTGACAATAGATGTAGCACCGACCGGAAAGTCTTATGCTGTTATTGCTGTTGAGATAAAGACTTTCCGGTCGGTGCTCCATCTATTGTCAAGTAGCAGTACTTACTGATAGTTCCGCTACTCGATGCTAGATGTAGACACTGAAATTAATAGTCTAACTGATGTATGGAGTGAGAACTCTTGTCTTACTATATTTCTCTATGGCACGGCCGGATTCGATCGGACAATTTCATCAGATTGGCGAAAAATTGTCTCGTCTGGACTCCACTTTAAGTATTTCACTTAAGTGTTGCGCGGATACTTGGCTTTTATCTCAATTACTATGAAAATTTACTTCTTGTTAAAGTTTCGCTCGTTAGATCCCTCGACAATATCATTAGGTATCTTATACTGCTATGGTAGACAGGGTGACGATATACGATTCTTTGACATTTCTTTGAGAAATGAAATTAATAAACGTTTGGTAATGTACCCTTAAAGTTAAAGAAGTTATTTCAATATTATCTTTGTGCAATGACAATCATTTCTGTTACCAATCATTCCAAACACGCAACGAGTAGAGGATAAAACACAATTATTTAAATAATTTATGTTTATCTATTGCGTATTGACACTTTAGTACGCGATTTCTAATTGTCCTGCCTATGGCCGTCTAGTAATCATTAATATTCATACGATCATAAACTCACGCCTTTATTCTCAAAATAGACTCATAAAACTAAGGAAAACTCTGGTTTTAAGGCGAATAGGAAATAATGGAAGAGGAATAAAATTAAAAGTGAAAAAATTACTGCCTTGGGTGAGACTTGAACTCACAACCTCTGGATCGATACTCCAGCTCTGCCAACTGAGCCACCAAGACCTCTCCCATAGCCAGCGAATCTTTCCACCATATTCGGTGGTTGAGGTCTTGATGGCTCAATTCGCACAGCGCTGGAGTATCTATCCAGATGCCGTGAGTTCAAGTCTCATTTAAGCATCAGTAATTTTTCCACTTTTAAATTTATTCTAAGCTTAATAGCATCGTTCGCAGACGTTTCTACTTGTAAAAATGAATGGAAGAGGAGTTAACCCTCTCAACGCCCAAGACCAACTCAACTAAAATATGTTCTTGCTTTCAGGCGCTGCTTTCGCATCTAACATTGCTGGTGGCTTTTCTACGGCTATTGCCGTCCTGTGCCACGAATTACCGCATGAATTGGGTAAGTTAGTTTTTAGGGTTCCGTGCCAAAAAGGTACAAAAGGAAGCCTTATGGTGCGACTCTCTCCGTCCGTCTGTCTGTCACATTGCTAAATATTTGTAATGGTTAAAGACGTACTCGTATACCTATCAGATTCAGAGTGCTCTTGTCCTCATGAGTTGCGGAAGAGGTTGATTCGTTTATGAATTACTAGTGATCCGCCCCGGCTTCGCACAGGTTAACAAATTATACATAAACCTTGCTCTTGAATCACTCTATTTATTTCCGTATTTCGTATTTAGTTCCGTATTTAGGCGATTTATGACGTATTAAAAAAAAACTACTTCCTAGATCTCGTTCAAACCAATTTTCGGTGGAAGTTTACATGGTAATGTACATCATATATTTTTTTTAGTTTTATCATTCTGTTATTTTAGAAGTTACAGGGGGGGGACACACATTTTACCACTTTGGAAGTGTCTCTCGCGCAAACTATTCAGTTTAGAAAAAAATGATATTAGGAACTTCAATATCATTTTTGAAGACCTATCCCACGCGTATAGATACCCCACACGTATGGGTCTGATGAAAAAAAAAATTGAGTTTCAGTTAGTATAGGGAACTCCAAAAATTTATTGTTTTTTTTTTTCTATTTTTGTGTGAAAATCTGAATGCGGTTCACAGAATACATCTACTTGCCAAGTTTCAACAGTATAGTTCTTATAGTTTCGGAGAAAAGTGACTGTGACATACAGACGGACAGACAGACAGACAGACATGACGAATCTATAAGGGTTCCGTTTTTTGCCATTTGGCTACGGAACCCTAAAAAACCGCATCAAAATCCGTGGCGTAGTTTTACAGATCTAAACATACATAGGGATAGACAGCGGGAAGCGACTTTGTTTTATACTACGTAGTGATTCATATGTATAATATTTTCCAGGCGACTTCGCAGTGCTCCTGAAAGCGGGCATGTCAGTAAAGCGCGCTGTGTGCTACAACGTGCTGTCTTCAGCATTATGCCTCGGCGGCATGGTCTGCGGCGTGCTAGCCGGCCATGCGCCGAACGCCACCCGCTGGCTGTTCGCGGCGGCAGCTGGCATGTTCCTTTACATCGCACTTGTCGATATGGTAAGTGTATCCACCACTGAAGCAGAGTATATGACTACCTGAGACTTGTGCCTCGGCGGCATGGTCTGCGGCGTGCTAGCCGGCCATGCGCCGAACGCCACCCGCTGGCTGTTCGCGGCGGCAGCTGGCATGTTCCTTTACATCGCACTTGTCGATATGGTAAGTGTATCCACCACTGAAGCAGAGTATATGACTACCTGAGACTTGTGCCTCGGCGGCATGGTCTGCGGCGTGCTAGCCGGCCATGCGCCGAACGCCACCCGCTGGCTGTTCGCGGCGGCAGCTGGCATGTTCCTTTACATCGCACTTGTCGATATGGTAAGTGTATCCACCACTGAAGCAGAGTATATGACTACCTGAGACTTGTGCCTCGGCGGCATGGTCTGCGGCGTGCTAGCCGGCCATGCGCCGAACGCCACCCGCTGGCTGTTCGCGGCGGCAGCTGGCATGTTCCTTTACATCGCACTTGTCGATATGGTAAGTGTATCCACCACTGAAGCAGAGTATATGACTACCTGAGACTTGTGCCTCGGCGGCATGGTCTGCGGCGTGCTAGCCGGCCATGCGCCGAACGCCACCCGCTGGCTGTTCGCGGCGGCAGCTGGCATGTTCCTTTACATCGCACTTGTCGATATGGTAAGTGTATCCACCACTGAAGCAGAGTATATGACTACCTGAGACTTGTGCCTCGGCGGCATGGTCTGCGGCGTGCTAGCCGGCCATGCGCCGAACGCCACCCGCTGGCTGTTCGCGGCGGCAGCTGGCATGTTCCTTTACATCGCACTTGTCGATATGGTAAGTGTATCCACCACTGAAGCAGAGTATATGACTACCTGAGACTTGTGCCTCGGCGGCATGGTCTGCGGCGTGCTAGCCGGCCATGCGCCGAACGCCACCCGCTGGCTGTTCGCGGCGGCAGCTGGCATGTTCCTTTACATCGCACTTGTCGATATGGTAAGTGTATCCACCACTGAAGCAGAGTATATGACTACCTGAGACTTGTGCCTCGGCGGCATGGTCTGCGGCGTGCTAGCCGGCCATGCGCCGAACGCCACCCGCTGGCTGTTCGCGGCGGCAGCTGGCATGTTCCTTTACATCGCACTTGTCGATATGGTAAGTGTATCCACCACTGAAGTAGAGTATATGGCTTACTAGCGAGTAGATAAAACTTGGCTTCAACGTTCTATATTCAGCATTATGCCTCGGCGGCATGGTCTGCGGCGTGCTAGCCGGCCATGCGCCGAACGCCACCCGCTGGCTGTTCGCGGCGGCAGCTGGCATGTTCCTTTACATCGCACTTGTCGATATGGTAAGTGTATCCACCACTGAAGCAGAGTATATGACTACCTGAGACTTGTGCCTCGGCGGCATGGTCTGCGGCGTGCTAGCCGGCCATGCGCCGAACGCCACCCGCTGGCTGTTCGCGGCGGCAGCTGGCATGTTCCTTTACATCGCACTTGTCGATATGGTAAGTGTATCCACCACTGAAGCAGAGTATATGACTACCTGAGACTTGTGCCTCGGCGGCATGGTCTGCGGCGTGCTAGCCGGCCATGCGCCGAACGCCACCCGCTGGCTGTTCGCGGCGGCAGCTGGCATGTTCCTTTACATCGCACTTGTCGATATGGTAAGTGTATCCACCACTGAAGCAGAGTATATGACTACCTGAGACTTGTGCCTCGGCGGCATGGTCTGCGGCGTGCTAGCCGGCCATGCGCCGAACGCCACCCGCTGGCTGTTCGCGGCGGCAGCTGGCATGTTCCTTTACATCGCACTTGTCGATATGGTAAGTGTATCCACCACTGAAGTAGAGTATATGGCTTACTAGCGAGTAGATAAAACTTGGCTTCAACGTTCTATATTCAGCATTATGCCTCGGCGGTATGGTCTGCGGCGTGCTAGCCGGCCATGCATCGAACGCGACCCGCTGGTTTACATCGCCATTGTCGATATGGTAAGTGTATCAACCACTGAAGTAGAGTACATGGCTACCTAAGACTTGTGCCTCGGCGGCATGGTCTGTGGCGTGCTAGCCGGCCATGCGCCGAACGCGACCCGCTGGTTTACATCGCCATTGTCGATATGGTAAGTGTATCCACCACTGAAGTAGAGTATATGGCTTACTTCCTAGTAGATAAAACTTGGCTTCTTCAGCGTGCTATCTTCGGCATTATGCGTCGCACCGCACGCACTTTCAGTGGCAAGTTAAACGTGCATTCGAGTTTACTCTATTTCTCACACACTTTATTTCCGTAGATGCCCGAGCTCAGCACATCTCACAGCAAGGAAGGCACACTCTGCCAATGCCTCCTACAACTCATGGGCCTCGCCACAGGCATTGGCATCATGCTCGTCATTGCCCTATATGAAGAAGACTTAAAGACTTTGTTCGGGTAAACAGTGCTATACGTGTTGGAAGTTCGGTCCTATGAATCCAGTGAATAGTTTCTCTTAGTGACGTAGATATAAGGTTTGGTTTCGCCTGGGTTTCCACTTATTTTTGGACAGACTTCAAACATATCCGTGGGTAAGAAGCTAACTTAATATCCTATAAAGGTAAATTCCTAAATCAGAACTCTAGATGACAGTTCCGTGTATATTGCTTTTCTACTAGCATAAACTTGTTTTTATATTCCAGATGACAGTATATTTGACCCAATTTGTCATACCGATCTGTCATTTTAGTACAAAAGAAGCATGATTGGGTAGTCATTTGGGATTTTCTAGTATCTAGAATATAAAAACAGGTCTTAGACATAATTTCTTGTCAATCAAGGAATAAATGGCAATTGTCACCTGTCAGTTGATCGCAGTTTGAATATAAACAGTTGCTAATAAATTTTAATGGTCTGACGTACATAGACCTGTTCCAAAACGACGCCACGACCGGACGTATTTCTAAAGGTGTTAATAAAGTGCTACTAATATTAAGTAAAACTTTATAAAATAAAACAGACTGTATTCATTCATTATTGTGTACTTAGTTTGTACTAACCTAGTGCATTTTGTCTGTGACTTAAATATCAATACCAGTAATCTCTTTTAAAGAGGATATCTTACATATTCATTGATTCCCTTGGGTAAATTCGTAATATTCATAGTTTTATGAATAAAATAAAGTTTTCAATGAAAGATGCAAAAATCATACAAAAATGGCAATACAATTTAAGTATTCAGTTCAATTTTCTGTGAAAAGATGATCTTTAAAGTCGTTTGATCGTTGCATATAACATAATGTTAAAAAATTATCAGTGACAAAGTATCATGTTAAAAAACCTTAAAAAAAGGTGCACAGAAGTGATCATAGGAAAAGTATTCCTAAAATCTGGGTACTTAAGCTTTTCAAATGAAATGTAGTATTAGCTTAATGTATGTACATGATATCTTCTATACTCATCCACATATGTACTTAAAACCCTCGCAAATCTAAAATAGATAAACTTAAGTTGTATGTAAATTACGCTCATACTACATTTCTTCAATGAAATTATCCTAATCAATTATGAGATATATGTAATTGTAATTTACTTAGTTGTCTTAATGAAAACAACGCTCAACTCGAATACTTAAAATTACAGTATGAAAATAATATTTCTTCTGTAATTTATTTACGAGTAATTCTTCTATTGAGAGGAATATTGTCATTAATAATAATTATTTTTTGTTTGAAATATTACTTGTGAAATTATTGTCAATCTAGACTATATCATCGAATGTGTTTAGTATGTAACATTGTACATAATACATCGTAATACTTAAATTGAAAGTGAAACTTTTAATATTACTTAATAAAACGACACATCCCTGTGAAATACGTTGAAACATGGCGCCATTTTTTAACCCTTTAACTGCTACTGTCTTTTGTACTTCACAATGTGTAAAACTGATGAATAAAATACTTTTACACTGTTCAGCTCATGAAAAAGGGTTTAAATAATTACAATAAGTCTACGCGAGTAATTTTATAACTTGTGTAGTACTTTAAAACTTCAACGTATTAAATAGTAATGTGTCCACGCTTCTTACAAAAGAATAAAATAGGTAGATTTTTTATCTCGAATTTGTCTATGTAATATTGAATGGAGATGAGGTTTGATAGGACCAACCCGTATTGACAGTGTCATCAGTATCGTAAGTTTAACAGTTATATGTTATACTAGCGACCCGCCCCGGCTTCGCACGGGTTACACAAAATCGTAACAAATTATACGCCTAAATCTTCCTCAAGAATCACTCTATTGATAGGTGAAAACCGCATGAAAATCCGTTGAGTAGTTTTTGAGGTTATCGCGAACATACATACATACAGACAGACGCGGCGGGGGACTTTGTTTTATAAGGTGTAGTGATACATACTCGTACACATGTCATTTTTTTTTCTTTAACCGATAGTTTTCGAATGAAAAGCTGACAAAGATCACTGAATTTTAGTGAAAATATGTACTATGCTTGTGAAGTTATTTTTATATTAAGCCTTTGTTTCTACTGCTAAGAAAATGTTCCTATATCTTATATCTTCATGTAGTACCTGTCACATTGACAAGCAACAATTCTATGTGATCTTCAACATGTATACGCATATTGTTGTCATATTACTATGATAAAGTTTCCAAGCATCCAAACGAGACAAGATTTATAAATATAGAGTGTGTCATACGTCACATCAAAATATGCTGGTTGCTTTTACTTTGATGACTATTATGGTCATAATATACGTCATAAGCATTCAACTGGTTAGATTTGTTCACTGTCTTCCCTTAGGGATTTATATAATGTGAAATGGTACTTAAAGATTACTTGTTTGGGTAAGTTTTAACTTAAATAATTTAAATACGTGAATAGAGATAAATATTCCGTTACAACTTTTTTAATTACCAGTAGTTTTTATTGAGTAATTTAAAATTGAAACTCCAGAAAAAGATGATTTACATATAAGTATGAACGTTTGAAAATGTGTTGGTCGGTACATACAAAATCTGTGAAATTAAGTGGTTCCTACAATAAACAAGGAAATTCCAATTTCTCAAAAAAAAAGCATTTTTCTTCGAATTTTATTGTAATTTTAACTTTTAATTTAAATAAGCGAATAGTTATTTAATGTTTAATTTTAAGTGATTTAAGTTTGCAATCATGTTGTGTGTCGATGGTACTTAAACCATCAGTATTATTGTCAATATTTATTGTAAAATAGTTCAATCTGGTTCCTATGTCACTTGCAATGTAATTTTTGTACTGTTGTAAAAATGTGCTTTTGACGTGACCTACCTGTACTGACACTGAACTGTGACAAATACTTGTATAGTGCCAAAACTGTCAATTTGAATGTCATTATCTTGTACAGTCAGCAGCAGAAGTTGCTAAGCGGGCCAGGTTTTCAAAATGATCTTTACGCGACTTTATTGTTAAGAGAATAAGAGCGTGTCAAGGTAATTTTGAACACCTCGCCCGCTTAGCAACTTCTGCTGCTGACTGTATTCCAGTGTAAAGGGTAGGTAACGTTCATATATTGTCAATAATATTGATGTGCTGTCAGTAAGGTTCGCCCGAGCGATGTGTGATAATTGAGGACTTGACGATAGTTATATTGTATTATAATGTGGTTATTCGTAGTTCTGTGGTTTTATTTACATCCCTTTTTACTCTGACTATAACGGGGTTGACAACTGTCAAAGGTTTACATAGATGGCGCCATCATAGCTTACCCCTTTTTCAATGAGATTTGGCTTAAAGGGCTGGCATCCAGGGCATTAAAAAAACAAAAACTTGACATAATTCTAGGGATTGACAAGGCAAGCTATGATGGCGCCATCTGCTAAATACTTCGACCGGCCAGCTCCATTGATGGTGTCCATAGAGAAATATGCCCTTTTAACCTTTTGGACGCCAATGACCGATATATTCGCACCGTAGGTTCAACGCCAAAGACCAATTAATCGGTCACAGACAACATAGACCTACGTGCATGTCGCGCATATGCATAAAGTTCAATTTTAGTTTTGACATTTCGGTGACATGGCCCCTATTTCACCATGGCGACAGGTGCGACAATTCGACAAATGTCACTGTTGCTGACGTCACAGGCATCCATGGGCTACGGTTACCGCTTACCATCGGGCGGGCCGTATTCCTGTTTGCCACCATCATTGTATTATTTAAAAACCTTTATTATATCGGCAAAAAACAGGTATTTCTCTTTCGAAGTTTATGATGATGATGATGACAATTGTCACACGATTTAATAGAACTTTCGGTAATTCTTGACAGGAAATGAGTTCCGTGTAGGAATTTCGTGACAATTGTCATTAGCTTCGCAAAATAAGTGCTTATTTATTGGCGATACAATGAAGTTTTTTTTTTAATTAATATGTTGGTGGCAAACAAGCACACCGCCCGTCCGATGCTAAGCGGTTACCGTAGTCTATGGAGGCCCGTGACGTAACAGTAACAGTGATGTCGACAATTGTCGCACCTGTCACCGTGGTGAAATAGGAGCATGGTGTCAGCGTGACAGCTTTTGTGTTTGACACGGCGTCGAAAAGGTTAAAATCGCGTTCTGTGGGAATCTTTACAAACTTAAAACAAAACTCCAATTAAATATAAAAGTTTTATTAAATACACATCTGTCTGCTTACATGTCAATAATATTTGTGACGTTATCTATGAAAAGGGACCTTATTGTCGATGGCGCTTACGCCATTATTAACGATGCTCCGATATAAACCCAAGGCCGCGCGACGCTGTGCGGCGTAAGCGCCATCGACAATAAGGTCCCTTTTCATAGATAATGCCCCATATACGCTCTAGTTTAGGGCGTCACTCGTTTAGGGTCGCGAGGGAACATTGACGTCTTCCGAATGTTGTCCAGACCCAGGTATAGCATCACCACGCGTTCCATACCAATACCGCCACCTGCGAAAACAATATGTATAGTTTTTGAAGTGAAAACTTCTTTAGCGGCGCTGTGCACTTTTTGAGGTGGGGAAAAAATGTTAAACTCGAGACAGCGTAAGACGATCACGTGACCCTAAGATTTAGATGGCATTTAAATCAATAAAGAAAAACTCAATGACAAATCATTACATGAAAATGTTACATGTAATGTCATTGAGTTTTTCTTCATTGATTTAAATGCCATCTAGCGAGTTTCGCTCTAACTGGTATTAATACAACTCGAGTACTAACAGTGATGTGCTTAGGGGTTTCAAGTAATTAACGCTAACGCTAGATGCCGTTAACCTCAATTATGGGCGTTTTTTTTGTTGTTGTCCCCTACACTTTTTTTTCAAAAATGGGATTTTTTATGTTATTTCTACTCAGAATCACGAGCTCTTTCTATCCTAATAGGAGAAAAAAAGTGTCCCAAAATTTCCATACATTTTTCGATCTTTCCATTTATACCACATAGGTGGCAAACAAGCATACGGGCCGCCTGATGGTAAGCAGTCACCGCGTAGCCTATGGACGCCTGCAACTCCAGAGGTGTTACATGCGCGTTGCCGACCTTTTTTTAAAAACCTGTCCATTCCGCGACCGCCATACAAAGTCTATGAAAAATGGTGACGTAATGGAAATAAAAACCTTAGGACACTTTTTTTTCTCCTATTACGAGGGGCGTTCAATATATAATGAGAATGAGATGCAAACTCTTTAAATATTAGGAAAGTAAATACTGGCCGGTAACGCTAATCTACCTAGCTGATTGCCATGAAAAAAAAAACTAACTGTTTTTTGTTTAAAAAAAAATACGGCGATTTCTTTGCGATGCTATTGAGTACGTTAGCGAAAATGGAGAAAATTGAACTGCGCGCCGTTATCAAATACTTGTGTTTGAAAAATTTTTCTACGGACCAAGTCAATTTAGATTTACGGGACACTTTAAGGTCTAATGCTCCTCCGTATTCGACAGTCGCACGTTGGTGCGCCGAATTTAGACGTGGAAGAACATCAACCATGGATGACCCCCGCTCCGGACGCCCTACTACAGTAGTAACTGAAGAAATTGTGAAAAAAGTCGAAAACTTAGTTTTGGCGGATCGTCGTGTCACGGTTCGTTTTATTGCTGAAAATGTAAAGATTTCAACGGGGAGCGTGCATAATATTTTACATAAACGCTTGGGTATGAAAAAGGTATCGGCGCGTTGGGTACCCAGAATGCTTACTGACACGCAAAAACAAACTAGAGTCGAGATTTGTCAAGAAGCTTTGGACCTGATACAGCAAGACCGCGAACTTTTTTTGGCGCGGTTTATAACAATGGACGAAACATGGCTCCATCATTACGACCCTGAAACGAAACTGCAGTCTATGACATGGAAAAGGCCATCATCTCCAACTCCGAAGAAATTCAAGGTGGGCCCATCTGCCGGTAAGGTCATGGGCTCTGTTTTTTGGGATGGTAAAGGGGTCGTAATGATTGAGTATCTCGAGCATGGAGCCACTATTACGGGCTCTTTATATGCCAAACAAATAGCAACATTGCGCAATGAAATCCGTGAAAAACGGCGAGGTAAACTCTCGAAAATTGTGTTGTTCCATCAGGACAATGCACCGGCACACAAGTCCGCCGTTGCAATGGCTGCAATACGTGATGCTGGGTTCGATATCCTTAAGCATCCTCCGTATTCACCAGACCTCGCCCCTAGTGATTTCTACCTATTTCCGAGATTGAAGGAATACCTGAGAGGCAAGAAATTTGAAGACGACGACGCGGTAGTCGCTGCAGTACAAGATTTTTTAAGTACTCAAGATGAAACCTTTTTTAGAAATGGAATTTTAAGTTTAGAAAAAAGATATACTAAGTGTATTATGCTAAAAGGTGACTAAGTCGAAAAATAAAATAACATTTAATAAAAGTTATATATAACATACTCATTCTCACTTTTTATTGAACGCCCCTCGTAAGATAGAAAGAGCTCGTGATTCTGAGTAGAAATAACATAAAAAAATCCCAAATTTGAAAAAAAAAGTGTAGGGGACACCAAAAAAAACGCCCTTATACATACATATAACATTACATATTATACATATACATATTATATATTATACATTTTGCACTAGTCATTGAGTTTTACTTCTGCCGGGACTCCCGGAGTGCAACCGGCTTTTTTTTTCTCAAGCTCTCATAGAGGGTCATTGTTGTTCTAAAAGGTGTGCAGAAATGATACGTTTCTGCACTATAGTCTATTTTTTTATTCGGTAGACTGAAATGACAGTTAATAGTATGAACATGAAATGTCATTTCATGTTCATACTACTAACTGTCATTTCAGTCTACGGAATAAAAAAATAGATTTTAGAGCATTTTACGTTCCAAGTACGATTTTCTTAATATTTTTACGATAAGCATTTGAAATTTGGGTTTAAATGGATTTGTTTTCAATTTTTCATTCTGATATACTCCCCTTACATAAATAATGAAACTTGTCTAAACTATGCCATATGAATTTTACTTTCCTCGTATTCGAAATGAAGACTAGAGTGTGAAAGGCATCATTTCATCCCTTGGTTAACAATTTACTATTACTTTTCTCGAAAGAGTACAGTTTTGACCCTTTGGCCGGAAATACAATAAAGAATCCATGTCATACCTGCGTGAGGTGGGCACCCGAGCCTGAAAGATTCGATGTAGGCCGCAATCTTACTGATATCTGAAAATAAGTAATGAAACACAATTCTAAACTTAAGTTCACATTTAACTGACTGGGGCTACGGGCATTTACACTTAAAAGTGTACCATTTAGTTTTTTTCGAAAATCCATCAAGTTTTGGGTTATTTCTATCAGTATCAGGAGGATTTAAAAAGAAAAAAAAACTCATTTTCACATACATTTTGGTACGGACCGTTACAAAACCGACACCCAAATTTTTTTTGAAAAACTGGGGACACATTTTTTCTTTGTCTCATTCATATCAATAGTACTTGTGGTTCTGAGTCTAAATAGCCCAAAAAATTACGGTTTTTCGAAAAAAAGTCAATGGTACCATTTTTTCTGAAAACCCCCATACCAAAGATTAAAAGTATTGTCCTGTAATAATAGTTATTTGTACAACAAGAGATCAAAGTTTGATATTTCTTCGAGTGCTTATTTTGAGTCCCGTGCAAGCGAAAGATTCTATACTTTTTTAGAATCTTGAGCGTAGTAAGGGACTCAAAAGCGCACGAGCAAAACTTTTCACCTCAGCAGTGAGAACATATTAGAGAACCCGAAAAATGTATTCCTTCTTCATCACTTACCTATTCACTCATGTTTTCTTAAGATATACCAACAATTAAATTTTCACCTCGGCAGCTCGAACAAGGGTACTTTGCTACTTAAAAACAGTGAGCAAAATCGCATTTTGCTCACTCAGTGAGCAAAATGCGATTTTGCTCACTGTTTTTAAGTAGCAAAGTACCCTTGTTCGAGCTGCTGAGGTGAAAATTAATAAACTACCTATCCCGTGATGTTTAGCCCGCTCGGTGAGGAACTCGGGGTCGTGTATCCGCTGCGCTCCGCTCAGAATCTCCTCACCGCGCATGAACATGTCGTATGAGTTGGAAGATTTCTGAAAATAATAGTTATAGACCTTGTCAGTAGAAAAAGGCGGCAAATTTGAAAAATGTAGGCGCGAAGGGATATCGTCCCATAGAAAATTTGAATTTCGCGCCTTTTTCTACTGACAAGATTTGGTTGACCATCTATATTATATACTTTGTGCATTCTCATCGAAAATTAGTAATTATTATTATGGTTATATTCAGTGCCGGCCCGAGCCCTTGATCAGGGTAGAGCGAAATCGGGTTTTGGCGCCCTTCGTTGACGTTTTCAAGCGTATTTTCCACACACCCCCCCCCCCCCCCTCGCCACGCTCGCGTCTTTTAAAACTTTTTTATTTGCCATTTTGGCGCCCCCCCCCCCTTGCCATCCGGCGCCTAGAGCGGCCGCTCCACTCGCTCTACCCTAGATCCGGCTAGGGTTGCCAGATCGAAAGGCGCTATTATCGGGAAAAAATATAAATTTTTCGGGATTTTGGACCTTAAGTCGGGAAAAAAAACCATTCAAATTAAATTAATTGTATTAAAAACAACGATATTTTACATCAATGGCACTACGTTAGCTGCTCTGTCCAATATCGCCACGCGCGTCCCGCGCGCGCGCTGACGGGCTCGACGCGGGTCGCTCGCTCGCTCGACGACAGTTCGGAAACTTCGGAACTTGAAATTATTGTTTTATAACGTGAAGTTGTTTTTCGGGACAATTTTCACTTCGTCGGGAATCGGGAACACATGCTAAAAATCGGGAGAATCCCGCCGATTCCCGACCATCTGGCAACCCTAGATCCGGCCCTTGTTATATTCGTTATGTACCCACAACACAAGCCTTATTGAGCTTAGGGGCTATTCATAAATTACGTCAAATTGGGGGGGGGGGAGTCTGGACATCGGATGATCGTAGCATGACGTAGGAGGAAACGGGGTCATTCGAAGCATGATTTTAGGGGGGAGGGGGGTCAAAAATCGTCAAAAATAGATGACGTAATTTATGAACAGCCCCTTACTGTGGGGCTTAGTCAATGGGGTTGGCCGGTCGAAGTATTTAGCAGATGGCGCCATCATACGAGGGACGTCTGAAAACTTCTAAGCCTAAGATACAAAAACACAATTTTCAAAGGTAAATCACTGTTTATTTTTCGATATAATCTCCTCCCAAATCAATGCACTTTTTACATTTTTTATATAGTGCTTTTAGCCCATTAAAAAAATATTCTTTATTTTGCCCTTCAAAATGCTCCTCTACGGCCGCCTTCATCTCTTCGTCACTAGTAAATCGCTTTCCCCTCAACTCTTTCTTCAAATTATTGAATAGAAAATAGTCGCTAGGGGCTAGGTCGGGGCTGTACGGTGGGTGGTCGATTTCGTCAAAGCCAACTTCCTTCAAAGCACGCCTCGCAACATGAGCGGTGTGGACGGGTGCGTTGTCTTGCAAAAACAAAATTCCTTTCCTTAGTTTACCTCTCCTTTTTTCAACTATTGCTTGTCGTACCTGTCTTACAAGATCTGCATAATAAAGTGCATTTATTGCATATACGACGTTCTTTATCGAAGGCAGTAAGCATTTTCGGCACCCAACGAGCACTAACTTTACTCATGTGCAAATGTTCGTGTAAAATTTCTCCGACTCGTTCTTTACTTATACCTAGGACCTCAGCTATTTGCCAAACCTTAATTCTTCTATCTTCCAATACCAACTTTTTGACTTTGGCTACGTTTTCTTCGGTCACTACCGATATTGGCCGCCCTGAGCGGGGGTCGTCTTCGATGGATTCCCGCCCGAGTTTAAATAAGCGACTCCACTTTTTGACTGTGGCATAAGAAGGCCCAGAAGCACCGTAAATAATAGCCATTTCCTCAAAAATACACTGCGGTGATTTTTCACTTTTTGTAAGGAACTTAATTACAGCACGATGCTCAATTTTCGTAATATTCGCTGGTAATTCACACATTATGTAGTTTCTAGTTGAATATCTCGAAACAGAATAATAAAAATCTGACATATTGTTTTCTTAATAATTTATTTTTAAATGGCCTTTCTAGCGGCCAGTATCATAAACACATATACAACCTCGAAATACCTTAGGCTTAGAAGTTTTCAGACGTCCCTCGTAGCTTGCCCTGTCAACCCCTAGAATTGTGTCAAATTTTTGTTTTTAGGGTTCCGTAGCCAAATGGCAAAAAACGGAACCCTTATAGATTCGTCATGTCTGTCTGTCTGTCCGTCCGTATGTCACAGCCACTTTTCTCCGAAACTATAAGAACTATACTGTTGAAACTTGGTAAATAGATGTATTCTGTGAACCGCATTAAGAAATTCACACAAAAATAGAAAAAAAACAATACATTTTTGGGGTTCCCCATACTTCGAACTGAAACTCAAAAATTTTTTTTCATTAAACCCATACGTGTGGGGTATCTATGGATAGGTCTTCAAAAATGATATTGAGGTTTCTAATATCATTTTTTTCTAAACTGAATAGTTTGCGCGAGAGACACTTCCAAAGTGGTAAAATGTGTGTCCCCCCCCCCTGTAACTTCTAAAATAAGAGAATGATAAAACTAAAAATAATATATGATGTACATTACCATGTAAACTTCCACCGAAAATTGGTTTGAACGAGATCTAGTAAGTAGTTTTTTTTATACGTCATAAATCGCCTAAATACGGAACCCTTCATGGGCGATAGGGTGGAGCGTCGTTGTATGGGAAAAAATAATAATTTGATTATCAATGTGGAACCGGTACAAAAAGTTGCAGTTTGTCATGTAGATTATAGTGATTATATCAAGTTTCAAAATAAACACTACTTTTAGCCCTCTACCCAGCCGCTAAAGAAATTAATAAAGGTAAAGTTTCATCAATTATTTAAATATACTATTTCACTAATATGTGTACATTTTATTGAAATTATATAATACTTAATAAGCGTATAATAAGTTATTACCAAAAATTTTGTGCCTTTTTCAATATTTATGAAATAATAAAATTTCATATTAAACAGCAATTTCTTGCAAAACAAGGAAAATGCTACAGTGTAAAAAAATATATGAGTTATTTTTTTTAGACGTTCTTGTGGCAAAGTAACGGTGTTAATGATTACGAAAAGTATCATTTTACTGCAAAAAATGGGTTATTTATATGTTTAAATGAGCGTCAAATTTTGCCCTTCGGCGTCGCTTACGCCCTTTTTGGGTCATGTTCACACGTATGTTAGGCATATATTTACTTTTACTAGTAGTATTTTTATTATCTTATCACGTTCAAAATAGTTTTCACGGTTCTGTAATTAGTTGTAAACTCCAATTGTGCACAGTATCCGGGTTAAAGGGCCTTTTCCATAAAACCTCGATTTACGTGGTTTTACCGTGTCATAAAAATATACGTTATAAACAAAAATAAGTATAGGAATCGAGTATATCTGTAACAAAAAGATGTTATTGAATGAATAATACTTGTTATAAAAAAAATAAGCATAAATTAAATTAATTAAAAATATACATATATTGCTATATATAATCGAATAGTAGAGGGCTAAAAGTATATACCAATATTTTTTTTATTATTTTTCCCTTAAATAATAAAAAATTAGACATCCTTTTAGAGGGGTTCCATTGCTATATTCAAGAATTTTGGATTTCGCTCCACCCTAATGGGCGAGTCCGACTCGCACTTGGCCGCTTTTTTTTTAATGCCCTGAATGCCCCCCGTATGCGGCCTGTCAGATTTGTTACTTGAAAAAGTGACCTTGACATATAAAACAATAGATTTAAATTCCCACGCACGGATCCGTGTCTAAGCATACGAGGGGTTAAGCCAAATCTCATAGAAAAAGGGGCAAGCTATGATGGCGCCATCTATGCAAACTTTTGACAGTTGCCAACCCCATTTGGGTATAATCCGTGTCGAAATGCATCAAGGTTGATATTGAGCTTCAGCCGCGCGCGTCATTTGACGTCTTTAGCAGCCAAAGCGGCAATCTAAACGAGCGTTTTCCAAAAAAAGTGTACATTTCATTCATGTCTTCAAAATATTGACTTCTTGGGCTCATTTCACTCAGAATCATCTGTACATTCACGGCTCATACATGAAAAAATGTGTCCAAAATTTTGTATGAAAAAATATTTTTCCAGTGCGTCACGTTCATACAAATAAAAAAAATATTCATACAAAAATGTGACGATCTGGAAAGGAAATCTTGGGACACATTTTTTCATGTATGAGGCGTGGATGTACAAATGATTCTGAGTAAAATGAGCCCAAGAAGTCAATATTTTGAAGACATGAATGAAATGTACATTTTTTTTTGGAAAACGCTCAAACACTACTTTTTTTACCTAAATATCATTCCAGTCAACATACCGGGTTGGTGGGGTCCGGCATGGTGTAGAACGGTCTCACGGCGAGGGGGTACTTGTCCAGGATGTAGAAGTCGGTGTGGTACTTGGCCCGCACCAGCAAGGCTGCTACACACTCACCGGGTTGGTCGGGTCCGGCATGGTGTAGAACGGTCTCACGGCGAGGGGGTACTTGTCCAGGATGTAGAAGTCGGTGTGGTACTTGGCCCGCACCAGCAAGGCTGCTACACACTCACCGGGTTGGTCGGGTCCGGCATGGTGTAGAACGGTCTCACGGCGAGGGGGTACTTGTCCAGGATGTAGAAGTCGGTGTGGTACTTGGCCCGCACCAGCAAGGCTGCTACACACTCACCGGGTTGGTCGGGTCCGGCATGGTGTAGAACGGTCTCACGGCGAGGGGGTACTTGTCCAGGATGTAGAAGTCGGTGTGGTACTTGGCCCGCACCAGCAAGGCTGCTACACACTCACCGGGTTGGTCGGGTCCGGCATGGTGTAGAACGGTCTCACGGCGAGGGGGTACTTGTCCAGGATGTAGAAGTCGGTGTGGTACTTGGCCCGCACCAGCAAGGCTGCTACACACTCACCGGGTTGGTCGGGTCCGGCATGGTGTAGAACGGTCTCACGGCGAGGGGGTACTTGTCCAGGATGTAGAAGTCGGTGTGGTACTTGGCCCGCACCAGCAAGGCTGCTACACACTCACCGGATTGGTCGGGTCCGGCATGGTGTAGAACGGTCTCACGGCGAGGGGGTACTTGTCCAGGATGTAGAAGTCGGTGTGGTACTTGGCCCGCACCAGCAAGGCTGCTACACACTCACCGGGTTGGTCGGGTCCGGCATGGTGTAGAACGGTCTCACGGCGAGGGGGTACTTGTCCAGGATGTAGAAGTCGGTGTGGTACTTGGCCCGCACCAGCAAGGCTGCTACACACTCACCGGGTTGGTCGGGTCCGGCATGGTGTAGAACGGTCTCACGGCGAGGGGGTACTTGTCCAGGATGTAGAAGTCGGTGTGGTACTTGGCCCGCACCAGCAAGGCTGCTACACACTCACCGGGTTGGTCGGGTCCGGCATGGTGTAGAACGGTCTCACGGCGAGGGGGTACTTGTCCAGGATGTAGAAGTCGGTGTGGTACTTGGCCCGCACCAGCCGCCCCAGCAGCTTCTCGTCGGGGGTCGACAGGTCGTCCTCATCGCCTACTGTCACGCCTGTCAAAACATATCTATGTCCAGTCATCATTGCCATATTAGACGAGAGCGGAAACCATATAGTTTGTGTTATGGAAAACAAGTTTTTGTTCTGAACGGAAAAACTGTTGTTGTTGTAAAGCTGTTTCCATAGTGCCTTTATTTAGGGTTCCATACTTCTAAAGGAAAAATTGAATCCTTTTCTACAAGGACATACTTACATCAGAATTCATTCAAAAAGGCTGATGTCACCGATTTCAATTCTAAAAACTGTCAACAGTTGAATACGCTAGACCAAATCGAAATTAAAGAAACCGAAGATTAGATCCAGCAACCAGCGTCTTCTGTATTAGTGGTAATATGACACCTATTTCAGTTTATAATTCACTAGCGACCCGCCCCGGCTTCGCACGGGTTAAGTTATTATACACCTAAACCTTCCTCAAGAATCACTCTATTGATAGGTGAAAACCGCATGAAAATCCGTTCAGTACTTTTTGAGTTTATCGCGAACATACAAACAGACAGACGCGGCGGCAGACTTTGGCTTTGATAAGGTGCATTGATATACGTAGTAGTTGGACACCATATAACATATCTAGTATAAATAATATAATATATAGTGTAAATACAGAATGTGTGTTCTTCAAGAAATATTTAATAAAACTCCCTAGTATATATATCACTAACCAGCCTCCCTAAGCATCTGTATGCCCTGCGGGAACTCCAGCCTTAGAGGGGGGTCCAGGAACTTGAAGGGCTCCACCTTGAACTGTTGCCCCACTGTCGCAATCTCGGCCGCGTACCTGCCATGGAAACACTTCAATCATTGCCGGTCCCATATTGGGATACCCTCCTCCGATTGAGGGGGATGTTAAATCTTCTCGAGCCGAGGTGTAGGGTTGGAGCCGGTGTAACTTTATTTTGACGTTCATAAGCGCATTGTAATATGCCTACTTGAATAAACTATCTTTTATCTTATCTTTAATTAAATAATTAACACAATGTTGTTTGTTCAGGTACATTTATTCTGAGGTTGTGTAATAAAGAGGATTTGTATTGTATATGGTATTTGACTGTATTTAACATAAATTATTTTACACCACGCACGAAATAAAGCACCAGAAGATTAATAGAGAAACGTAGACAGCAGTTATTTATAGACAAAATTTCTATTTTGAAACCCGCATAAAACTATAAAGAGTAGGTTAAGTATTTCATTGTGACGTCACATGCTAGTGTTTCATATAAATTCCATAGTAGCAAAATCGTTTTGACAGTTCGAAAAAATAAACTGATTTGACTAGCAGTCAAATACCCTACTGATGAAATAATGTTGTTACTGTCAAGAATGACGTTTTTTGAAGACAGTTGGCTACTTTCCTCTACTTAAAATAAATGATTTCACACTATGCACACAGTAAAATAACCAGATCATTATCAGAAAAACATAAATAGCAGTTATTTTTAAACACAGTTTCTATTTAATCAATCGGATTGAAATATAAAAAGTAGGTGAGTTGACCGTGATGTGACTACACATGTTTAATTTCATATTATTTCCATATTAGCGAACCGTTTTGACAGGTCTAAAAAAGAAGCTGATTTGACTAGTAAGAAAGCAGAGACCAATGACTTACTGGTCGCGTAGACCTCTGAAGATATCCGTGAAGGTCTGTCCGATGGTGTCGAGCACTTCATGGTAGTGGTGCTTGAAGGCCATCTCGAGGTCCAGACCCACGAACTCTGTGAGGTGCCGGTGCGTGTTAGAGTCCTCTGCACGAAACACTGCACCCACGGTATACACCTGCGTCACAGAATAACTAATAGTACTACCGTACAGAAAATTCACCCCTTCACAAAAGTCAGGTTTAGGTATAAAATTACCGCCTGCAAGCAAAATTGAAACTTATAACCGCGCACGAACCGTGAATCTCCTTTGCGCGCCGCAGTTTTATGACCAAGCTGTGAGTGTCGGCACGGGGTTATCACTTGACAAGTTTTTATACCTATACCCACTGATTTATTGTTTTTAAGATAAATATGTAGGAATTACAAACGTTGATTATGTAAACATACATGTTTTATCCGAAAATAGCATATCTGATTCTCGCGGAGTAAGTTTCGAAGCCATTGTGTATAGTGTCATTCAATAGAACTTGCTAACTATGTAAACAAAAGTTACTAGTTGTTAGCGCTGTTGGCAGCACCGCCACCTTCGAGCCAACCAATGATGTGTTAGAACGCAGCCCTGCATCTCCAGGATGCCAACATGCACGGCGAGGTCAGCGGCCAACCAGAAAGCGCGATGCTGGCGCCAGAGTTTCGCCTATGCAACGCATCTCCAGGCAGCGCGCCGCAAGCACACTCTCTTGCATTCTAACCACCGTACCCATCGCGCGTGTCCTAGACAAAGAACCTTATATATTGTACTCATTGAATACCATTAAAAATGGTAATTTAATTTAACATTTGTTTTATTTAAATAGCGCCAAAAGGGCGCAAACATAAATTGGCGACCGTGACAGGACACGCGCGGAATATTTTGAGCCTTTTTACAGTGCCTGAGCAAAGGCCGCCATCTTGGGACGCTGTGGGCCTGGAGCCGGCGTCGACGCAAGCTACCAACCAACAACACCGCGTGCCATCGCCGCCAGCTCAAGATAAACCCGAAGACACAAGAGGGAAGGCAGCGGCGACTGGGTCCGGTTCAAAACTACGAGGAGCGTCGGCGCATAGCAACAAGGCGGCAGCGCGTGGCGGCTGGCGAATCGAGGAAAGTGCCGTGAGGGGTGCCCAACATAACCCGTTTTTTACCTTACCCCTTACCACCTAACCACTTACCTTACCTTTGCCATTCTTACCTTAAATACCTTTTGCCTTAACTTTAAACTTAAAATCCTTTTGGTAATTAAAACTCAACTTAAATTTCTTTGCGTAAATTGTAACGTAAATTCAACATTCCCAATAATAATTTAGTACCTACATTGACTTTGACCTTTACTTAACCTCACTTGACAACTTACTTTAAACTCAAATACCATTGAATTCCCTTACAACCTAACCTTAAAAGAGTGCTTATTGTGTAATTATTGCCTTCATTTGTGTTTTACTTTCAGAATAGTTCTTCAAAGTGTGATAATCGTGTGCGGGCTCGCTTTCTGCCACGTTGGCATATACCTACTGTTAACAGTGTTAAGCATCTGTTAAACTTTATTTCTGCTTAAATGCCTATCGGGGCTTTCTTAATTTCATTTAAACTATAGTGAAGTGCTATTATTCATTCCATTTAAAATTTAAAGACGTACTTTTCTAAAAACCAGTGAAATTGCATGAGCCTTTTTTTATTTCGTGACGAAACCTTTTTAATCACGCATTCACGCTTAATTCATTTGCACTTAAAGGCCCAAACGTGTGTTCTCTTAAAATTTGACTTTCTTAATTGTATTCCGAGTACCTACGCTGACCTAATCAGATTCTTTTTAACTTCACCGCTGCTTGCATCTTGGTTTGTGTTCGCATATGCACATATTCGTTTGCACAATTTCAGTGGGCAACCTGTCGAAGTGCGTGCCGCGTGCCACGAATACATCGTGCCACGCCCACATCTATCACCACGTGGCAAGTTGTCCAGTGTGAAGCCGCAAGCTGCTGCGACACACCAAGGGCACCTCTGCGTAGCTGTTGAAGTCACTAAGGGGCGTAAGCTGTTTTGCCAATTTTTATTTTCTTACGTGGATAACTTTAAACTCGCATTTAAATTAAAATTTTGTTGTTAAGACTTGCTAGCTCAGCTAAAAACATAATTCAACATGACTGAAGCAGCAAAAAGGGAAGCTCTTTTGGCAGAACTACGTGTTAAACGTGGCTCCATAAAGGGCCAGGTTTCTAAATTCCGTGGCTACTTAAAAACAATTACAGAGGATGAAGTGCTAACCGGTGTTAAATTCAACGAGCTGACCTTAAGATTAAATAAAGTTATAGAGTTATCCACGCGCCTTGACGAGCTGCAAACTTCGATAGAAGTAGCTAACTCTGACAATCTTGACAGTGAACTTTTAGAACGGGACACTAATGAGACTCATATTAACACTGCTATAGCTACAGCTCAGAGTATACTTGAACGCTCTCAGGCTCAAAAAATGTCACCGGAGACTTCTGTTAAAACCTGTTCTTCAGGAGGCTGTCACTCGGAGCATCTCGGCTTCAAGCTCCCTCAAATTAAAATCTCTAAATTTGACGGATCTTATTATAAATGGATGGAATTCAAAGACCTTTATGAATCTTTAATTCATAATAATGAACACATTAAGCCTATCCATAAGTTTCATTATCTGAGTTCCTATCTTGAGGGAGAGGCTTCGAGAGTCATAGCAAATTTAGAAGTTTCCGCTGCCAACTACACTGAAGCCTGGAAACTTTTATGTGACAGGTTCAGTAACAAAAGGCAACTGATTACTAACCACTTAAATGCTTTATTTAATTTAGAGCCCATACAGCGAGAATCTGATAAATCATTAAGATTTTTAAGCGACCATGTTACTAAAAACCTCCGTGCCCTTAAAACATTGGGGCAACCAACGGAGCACTGGGATACAATGTTAGTACATTTGTTAGCGGCTAAATTGGACACTAATACTAATTCAAAATGGGAAGAGCATAGAAACACTCTTAAGGAGTGGCCCACACTTGAAGATTTTAGGGAATTTTTAAAGAATCGTGCAGATATTTTAGAAAACCTATACCGCTCAAAGCGGGACAAACAAGCTAACCACAAGCCAGAGCCTGTGGCTAATAAAACTTCATTTAAACATGATAAAAACATAAAAACCTTCATGATTTCAGAGAAACAAAGTGACAACAAGGGTCGGCCGTGCGTCGTGTGCCATGGCGATCACAGGGTGTACGACTGCCCAGTCTTTAGAAAAATGTCAGTCGACGAGCGCTGGGCGCGGGCGTCCACCCTGAAGCTGTGCCATGTCTGCCTCCGACCGGACCACGAGACCCGCGCTTGCAAGTTAAACGGCTGTCGCGTATGTAAGAGACGACACAATACATACCTACACACCTCACCAACTAACACTTCTAATAGTGGAGCTAACATGGAACAGACAGTTCAGTCTACCGATAGTGCTAGGGTTAATGTAGCCTGCGCCTCCACTATGCTAACTTCTGACAGTGCAGAGGTGCATCACACCTTCACTGCTAATACTTTGCTTACCAATAGCGAAGCATTGCTCTCAACTGCTCTAATTGAAATAGTTAACCCTTTCAACAATAAAAAAGAAACTGTGAAGTGTCTGTTAGATAGCTGCTCACAGTCTAATTATCTTACTGAAGCATTAAGACAACGCTTGCAACTTGATCTTCAGCCTCTAACTGCCTCAAATGTTACAGGAATAGGAAATACGCCTCTGACCTATAAGCCTGTACGTTGTGCAGCTCATATTAAATCTAAATTAAGCGATTTCAATGCCAATCTTGACTTTCTAGTTTTAGACCAAATAACTGATCGCTTCCCACTAAAATATGTTGACGTTAGTCAACTTAATTTACCTGCTACTATGCAGCTTGCAGACCCAACCTTTAATGTGCCATCCCAAATTGATATGCTGTTGGGAGTGGAAATGTTTTGGTCAATTGTAACAGGTGCTGCAAAAACAATGCCAACGAGCAAGCGCACCTTCCTAATCCCATCTAAACTTGGGTGGCTAGTAGCTGGCCCGGTAGAGGGAGCCACTACACATGCAAATTCGGTAACCACACGTAGCCATCTTTGCTTAGCTGATCTGTCGGCCCAAATGACAAAGTTTTGGGAGACAGAGGAGCTGCCGTCAGAGGCGGACTCCATCAAAAATGGGAGTGAGTTCGACTCTCACCCCATAGAAAAACACTTTGTTGAAAATACCTATCGCCAATCTGACGGCAGGTTTGTAGTGCGTTTACCTTTAAAAGATACACCAGACTGCCTAGGCAACACATTCAACATAGCTAAAAAGCGCTTATTTAACTTAGAAAAGCGTTTTAGTAAACAGCCTGAGCTTAAATCAATGTATGTTGATTTCATAAATGAATATAGGGATTTAGGGCATCTGTCGGAGTCTAAGCAATGTTATACAGCCAACCACCTCCCTCATCACCCTGTGATGAAGGAGAGTGAATCTACTCGCTTAAGAACTGTGTTCAACGCTAGTTGCCCAACCTCCTCTGGTTATTCTATCAATGATATCCAGTTGGTAGGACCAAATATCCAAAACTCACTGTTTGAAATATTGCTTAGATTCCGTCAGTACAGGTATGTGCTCTCGGGTGACATAGAAAAACAATACAGGCAAATTTTAATGAATGAAATGGACAGAAACCTACAAGTGATTCTATGGCGCGAAGACGAGCACCTACCTATACGCTCTCTCACTTTAAATACAGTAACGTATGGCTTTGCGTCGGCGAGCTGGCTAGCGGCTCGCTGTTTGTGGCAGTTAGGGGCTGAGAGCAAGGATCCTTTGGTTAGGACCATTATACAAAATGATTTTTACTGTGATGACTTATTAACAGGCGCAGACTCTGAATCAGAGCTGCTTCATATACAGGCCGGCGTCTCACAGTCTTTAGCCTCTGGTTGTTTCAATTTGCGTAAATACCGTTCGAATTCAAACGCGTTACTAAAGTCAGATTTCATTAATCAAGATGATCATCTAGCTTTGAGTCAAGCTTGTCAAACACTTGGACTGGGGTGGCAACCCAGCCAAGATATATTAAACTTTTCAATTAAAAATGATCACTCTGATGAAACAATTACAAAACGAACAATTTTGTCTAAAACGTTCCAAGTATTTGATCCCTTAGGTCTTTTAAGCCTGTGCACAGTCAAACCTAAGATATTAATACAAACTTTGTGGAAAGAAGGCAAATCTTGGGACGAGCCAGTTTCGCCTGAAATACAGCGAATCTGGTCGCGATTTATAAAAAAATTGCATCACATTAAAGGACTCAGTATACCTAGATATGTATTGTGCGAGGCGCCCTCCACAATAGAACTACATTGCTTTTCTGACGCTGCAGAGACTGCATATGCAGCCTGCATTTATGTAAAAACTATTTCTGACTCGGGTGAACAACAAGTCCACCTGCTGTGTGCGAAAGACAGAATAGCTCCAATCCGGCGCACAACTATACCACGATTAGAATTAGCTGGGTGCTTGTTAGCAGCACAAACATATGCAGCCGTAGTAGGAGCCTGGAGACGTCCTGTCTCTCGCACAATATTCTGGACTGACTCTAGCTGCTGCCTGGCTTGGCTAAAGACAGACAGATCCAAACTTAAAACTTTTGTAGCAAACAGAGTAGCCGCTATAGCCAGTCTCACTCCCGGAGCCACCTGGAGACATGTACCTACAAAAGAAAATCCAAGTGATCTTGCAACGCGTGGTGTTGATCCACAGCATGTCTCTGGAAACGCTCTGTGGTGGAAGGGCCCCGAGTTTCTATTAAAGCCTGAAAATGAATGGCCAGAGCTAAATTCTGTCGAGCCGGAGGTCTTGCCAGAAATCAAAGTAATGTCTATGCTTACAAGCACAGACGATGGACCATCTGTCATTGATTTTAATAGATTTTCTAAATATAAAAGGCTACAACATACTATGGCTTATGTGCGCCGTTTCATAAATAACTGTAAGCCCAGCCTGCCTAAATTAACTGGCTCGCTATCGCCACAAGAGCTTACAGACTCTTTGCATACTTTAGTTAAAATTGCACAACAGCAGTCATTTGCTTCTGAACTTGAAACGATGCGCAAAGGTCATAGGTTGAGTCCTAGATCACACATTATAACTCTGAACCCATTTTTGGACTCACAAGGTCTCTTGAGAGTCGGGGGAAGGCTAGATGCTTCAGATTGTAGTTACGAACAGAAGCATCCCATGTTATTACGTGCTAAACACACACTAACCAAACTCATTTTTACACATGAACACATACGTCTCTTACATGCAGGACCACAGCTATTGCTATGCTCAGTACGGGACTTGATATGGCCAGTCGGGGGCAGAAACGTCGCAAGGAGCACGGCCCACAATTGTGTCACTTGTAAAAGAATCGCTGGCCAAACTTTAAAAAATATAATGGGCAATTTACCAGCGCAGCGCATAAATGCTGATTTTCCATTCACGTCAACAGCTGTTGACTTTGCAGGTCCTTATTTAATAACAGATCGCCGTGGACGTGGATGTAAAATCACTAAATGTTATCTGTGTCTATTTATATGCTTAAGATATAAATGTGTTCATTTAGAAGCTGTTAGCGACCTGTCTAAAGATGCATTTGTGCTGGCACTCCGCAGATTTATCGCCAGGCGCGGCAGACCTGCGGAGCTGTTTTGTGATAATGGTAGAAACTTTGTAGCTGCAGCCAAAGAGATAAATGATTTTTTTAAGTTATATGAAAACGATATATCTGATTTTGCAGCTGGTCAAGGTATAAAATTTAAATTTGCGCCAGCTTATGCTCCTAACTTTAATGGCTACGCGGAGGCCGGCATTAAAAGCGCCAAATTTCACCTCAAACGAGTTTTGGGCAATACACACCTTACCTTTGAGGAACTTTCGTCTCTTTTTAGCCAAGTGGAGGCAATTTTGAACAGTAGGCCTCTCTGCCCACTCTCCTCCTCCCCTAATGACTTTTACCCCCTTACTCCCGGGCACTTTCTCATTTTTAGGCCGCTCACGTCGCTGCCGGCTCCGCCACTGCAAGACCGGAACCCGAACCGCCTGGACCGCTTCCTGAGGCTAGAACAGCTGCGGCAACACTTCTGGAAACGCTGGTCGACCGAGTTCGTGTCCCTACTGCAACAACGCTACAAGTGGCGCGAGAGGCAACGCGATCTACAGCTCGGAGAGCTCGTACTCATTAAGGAGGAAGGCTTGCCGCCTTTGCTATGGCGCATGGGCAGAGTCGTCAAACTATATAACGGAAAGGATGGCGTGCCGCGCGTAGCTGACATCAATACCGCTAGAGGGATAGTCAAGCGAGCACTCAACCGAATATGTCCGCTGCCTGTACAACAGAGAGAGTCCTGAAAGACCCTCGGCTTTCAGCGTCCCGGAGTATGTTAGCGCTGTTGGCAGCACCGCCACCTTCGAGCCAACCAATGATGTGTTAGAACGCAGCCCTGCATCTCCAGGATGCCAACATGCACGGCGAGGTCAGCGGCCAACCAGAAAGCGCGATGCTGGCGCCAGAGTTTCGCCTATGCAACGCATCTCCAGGCAGCGCGCCGCAAGCACACTCTCTTGCATTCTAACCACCGTACCCATCGCGCGTGTCCTAGACAAAGAACCTTATATATTGTACTCATTGAATACCATTAAAAATGGTAATTTAATTTAACATTTGTTTTATTTAAATAGCGCCAAAAGGGCGCAAACACTAGTAAATTGACATTCAGTGTCAATTTTAGTATGGCGGTTTGTTTACATAGTTAGCAAGTTCTATTGAATGACACTTTATTTTCAATTTTGCGCGAGCGCCACGTGACACGACTATCGTGCGCGCCGAGCGGCAGCCCACTGCTATACGCCTGTCAAATGGGCGCGCCGGCCAAATGTACCTAAACTGCGGAGTGACACCCCCCTGCCTGCGTTATAGGGTATTTGACTGTATTTATAATAAATTAATAAATATAAATATTATAGAACACACACACAGATTGACTGGGCGTTTTCTAAAATAAATATCGAAAACCTGATTCTTTCAAATCTGGACGTTTTTGGGCTCATTCTAATCAGAATCGACAGCACTCTCCATCCTACCATTAAAAAAAGATGTCCCAAAATTTTGTATGAAAATTGTACATTCTACTACGTCACGTTACATACAAGTGAAAATTTTTCTCATTCTAAAAACGTGACGTAATGGAATGGACATTTTGGGACATCTTTTTTTAATGGTAGGATGGAGAGTGCTGTCGATTCTGAGTAGAATGAGCCCAAGAACGTCCAGATTTGAAAGAATTGGATTTTCGATATTTATTTTAGAAAAAGCCCATTATAGGACATTCCACAGAACATATTAAAGAGGTTAGAACCGGTGTCGCCGCTCGTTCCTCTCCACATTTGCTAACACTCGCGCAACGGTAGTAAAAACTTGTGTGCGTGGAGAATGGATACGCCTCCTTTAGACAGATTTGATGTCTGGCTTCTTAATCTGAAGGTTATTGTGGCGCAAAAGGCATGTTTACTTCGTTTTTCGGTCAGCGCGGGCACAAAACAGATACAGTACAGAAATCAATCTACATACAAAGTGCGCTCGAGCAACGCACACATAGACACTGCTCACGGACACGATATCTCGGACCGGTTGGGACCAGTGCGAGCGCGAGTGCCATCCGCTTGAGACACGCGTCTGTGAACTTTTTTGTGCAATAATGGAGAAACTAAAAAAAAGTTATTATAACTGTTCAGTGGACGGTTGTTTAAATTCAACATTAAACAGTGAATTGTCGTTTTTTAAGCTACCAGTGGTTTCAGAAAGGTAAGTAGGTATCTGCTTGTATTTCGATGGTTCGTTTTAACGTTAAACAGAAAAGTTAGGTAGGTATAGGTATAGGTAAGCACCCCGCCCCGGCCACTACTAGATACGAGTGCCACTACCACGATAGTTTTTTGTGCATAAATCATAGTTGACAACCCTAGAGCGACCGCCGAGCGTAGGTATGAAAAGTGAAGTACATACATGTGATTGACTTCTGTACTGTATCTGTTTTGTGGCGCGGGCGAGTAGCATGCGAGCGTTTGCTCAAAACCGGCGGCGACACGTACCCTGCTCGCATCGCCATTCTAACTTGTTCTGTGGGACATTCTTACACAAATTGACTAAGTCCCACAGTAAGCTCAAGAAGACTTGTGTTGTGGGTACTCAGACAACGATATATATAATATACAAATACATAAATACATAGAAAACACCCAAGACTCAGGAACAAATATCTGTGCTCATCACACAAATAAATGCCCTTACCGGGATCCGAACCCAGGACCGCGGCTTAGCAGGCAGGGTCACTACCCACTAGGCCAGACCAGTCGACAAATTATTTTACAACATGCAAGATATAAATCACATGAAAAGAAAACACCAGTTACAGACAATAGAGGTGTGTTCAGATATTTGACGACCGGTCTGGCCTAGCGGGTAGTGACCCTGCCTGCTAAGCCGATGGTCCTGGGTTCGAATCTCGGTAAGGGCATTTATTTGTGTGATGAACACTAATATTTGTTCCGGAGTCATCGATGTTTTCTATGTATATAAGTATGTATTTATCTATATAAGTATGTATATCGTCGCCTAGCACCCATAGTACAAGCTTTGCTTAGTTTGGGGCTAGGTTGATCTGTGTAAGATGTCCCCCAATATTTATTTATTTATTTATTAAATATATTAAAAACGGGTCACTCACGTATTTTAAGTCGAAAACCGCTCGACATGTTTCACTTCTCGGTACGAAGTGAAACATGTCGAGCGTTTTTCGACTTAAAATACGTGAGTGACCCGTTTTTAATATATTTACTATGTCTTTGTCTCACGGAAGTTTTGTTATTTATTTATTTGTGAGCCCCTTGGCCGCTCGGATGTATCTGATGGTAATATTTTACCTTGTCGAAGTCAGCCGCTATGGCCATCTGCTTGTAAAGCTGCGGGCTCTGTGCGAGGTAGGCGGAACCCTTGAAGTAGGATACGGTGAACACGTTGGCACCACCCTCCGATGCTGCTGAGATTATTTTCGGCGTGTGGATCTCCACGAAACCTGGAAACAACGGATTTTAGAATTGAAACACAACTTATTAGGGGAGATAGGGCAGCGAAATGTCACCTAGCTCTATTAGGGTTCCGTACCCGAAGGGTAAAAACGGGACCCTATTACTAAGACTCCGCTGTCCGTCCGTCTGTCACCAGGCTGTATCTCACGAACCGTGATAGCTAGACAGTTGAAATTTTCACAGATGATGTATTTCTGTTGCCGCTATAACAACAAATACTAAAAACAGAATAAAATAAAGATTTAAGTGGGGCTCCCATACAACAAACGTGATTTTTGACCGAAGTTAAGCAACGTCGTTTTTTGTTGATGGTGCGGAACTCTCCGTGCGCGAGTCCGACTCGCACTTGGCCGGTTTTTTTTTAATAGATAGAGCGATTCAAGGGGAAAGTTTATGTATAATGTTTTAACCTGTGCGAAGCCAGGGCGGGTCGTTATGACACTTTGTGTAAACAAAGGAAGATCTTCCAACCGGGTGTCATTCTGAATCCCTAACAACGTTTGTCCTAAAGTCACTTGCCCTAACTGGTTTGTCCTAATGGGCACATGCCATAACGATCAATTGTCATAACGATTATTTTCCATAATGCAAGGTTCTGAAAAATGGTTAGCTTTTAGAACTTGCTGCCACAAAAGTGGGTTAGGTTAGGGTTCAACTGCGACCCTCGCAAAAAAGAAAATATGCACAATAACATTAGGATAAGTAATCAATATTAGGATAATCAGAATTAGGGTTTTTAGTGTTAGGACAACTGATCATTATGACAAACAATATTAGGGAATGCATCGATAGGAGAAAATACTTTATGGATTTAGATATAGATCCTTCCAATCAACCTATGTGTGTGTGTGTGTGTGTGTGTGTGTGTGTGTGTGTGTGTGTGTGTGTTTCTTACCTCGGCTGGTGAGTATGTCTCGGAACAACCTGCACACCCCGGCTTCGATCCTGAAGACGGCCTGGTTGGCAGGCGTGCGCAAGTCGAGTACCCGGTTATCCAGCCGCGTGTCCTGGTTCACGCGGATTTTCAGCGCTTCCGGGTCCTGAAATTAGACCTTAATAGACAATATTTCATTTATTTTGTTGTAATATATATTATCATCCAGCGCTGGTGGCCTAGCGGTAAGAGCGTGCGACTTGCAATCCGGAGGTCGCGGGTTCGAACCCCGGCTCGGACCAATGAGTTTTTCGGAACTTATGTACGATATATCATTTGTTTGTGCCGCGCCGCCGACACAGTCCACACTTCGACACCGACTAGTTAGTATGAATAAGTTGCTCTATGGTTTACGATAGGCGCTAATGCTGCATTCTAGCGGCAGAACATTGCAGTAATACTCCCTACGAATGAAGCTTGATTTTTAGCAAACCATGTGTGAAAACTTCAAAAAACTATTTAAGGTACAGTATGAATAAGTTGCTCTATGGTTTACGATGGGCGCTAATGCTGCACTCTGGCGGCAGAACATTGCAGTAATACTCCCTATAAATGCAGCTTACGTCAGTCTCCGGTCTGGCGGCGTCCTCGACTTGTAAGGGCAGCTGCGCACGCGCAGCCGACACCGTCCACACTTCGACACCTGCCAGTTCCACGTCGCGCACGCTGCACGCCTCTACTGGGGCTGCGGTCTTAGCCACGGTGGCGAATATGTCCACGATGGATTCTTTTGTTATGCTGAAAATAAGGAATTATTGAGAAATATTCATCACATTATCACTACATATTATAAAACAATGTCGATCCCGGTGTCTGTCTGTCTCTATGTATGCTTAGATCTTAAAAACTACGCAATGGATTTTGATGCGGTTATTTTAATAGATAGAGTGATTCAAAAGGAAGGTTTTTGTATAATTTGTTAACCCCTGCGAAGCCGGGACGGATCGCTAGTTATAACATGAAATAGAAATACATGCGAATAGGTAATTCGCAACTCGTGTCGATTTAAAACACTCCCTTCGGTTGTGTTTTAATTTATCGCCATTCGTTGCGGATTTCCTATTTTTCGCACTTGTAGCGTAATGTACTATTCTACCGTACTCGTATCGTAATGTACTATACCATCCCAATTTTCCTCTTTGATATAGCTAAATACTTATTGAATAATTATCGAGTATTTATTTTGTACGCCGCATCGCGGTTGATTGTGATGGTTCTACCCTAACATAATTTTAAGATCATTGTAACTCACAATTATGACAATAAAGATTTCAATTTCAGTTTATGTCCGATTACAAGTATAATGTCAATATTCTGTAAGGCGGATCGGGCAAGGCTTGAAGGCAGTTAGTCAACTTACTTGCCAGTGAACTTGACTAGTTGCTTGCTAACTTTCCTCTCCTCACTGACGCTGACTAACAACTGGACAGTGCTGGAATTTCGACAAAGAACGAAGCACTGCTTCCCTATCTCTTTATGTCTGGCTACACAAGTTAAGACAACTTACTTGCCAGTGAACTTGACTAGTTGCTTGCCGACTCTCCTCTCCTCACTGACACTGACTAACAACTGGACAGTGCTGGAGTTTTGACGAAGAACGAAGCACTGCTTCCCTCCTACTTGATGTGTGATACAGTAGTTAGTCAACTTACTTGCCAGTAAACTTGACTAGTTACTTGCTAACTTTCCTCTCCTCACTGACGCTCACTAACAACTGGACAGTGCTGGAATTTCGACAAAGAACGAAGCACTGCTTCCCTATCTCTTGATGTCTGACTACACACGTTAAGATAACTTACTTGCCAGTGAACTTGACTAGTTGCTTGCTGACTCTCCTCTCCTCACTGACACTGACTAACAACTGGACAGTGCTGGAGTTTTGACGAAGAACGAAGCACTGCTTCCCTCCTACTTGATGTGTGATACAGTAGTTAGTCAACTTACTTGCCAGTAAACTTGACTAGTTGCTTGCTAACTTTCCTCTCCTCACTGACACTGACTAACAACTGGACAGTGCTGGAGTTATGTCTGGCTACACACGTTAAGACAACTTACTTGCCAGTGAACTTGACTAGTTGCTTGCCGGCTCTCCTCTCCTCACTGACACTGACTAACAACTGGACAGTGCTGGAGTTTTGACGAAGAACGGAGCACTGCTTTCCTCCTACTTGATGTGTGATACAGTAGTTAGTCAACTTACTTGCCAGTAAACTTGACTAGTTACTTGCTAACTTTCCTCTCCTCACTGACGCTCACTAACAACTGGACAGTGCTGGAATTTCGACAAAGAACGAAGCACTGCTTCCCTATCTCTTGATGACTGGTTACACACGTGAAGACAACTTACTTGCCAGTGAACTTGACTAGTTGCTTGCTGACTTTCCTCTCCTCGCTAACGCTGACAAGTAACTGTACAGTGCTGGAGTTTTGCCGTAGCACAGCGAAGCACTGCTTGCCTTTCGCCCGGGAGGTTTGCAGACGGGCTGAAATGTTGTTTTAATTTAGTGTCTGTGCGGAAAGAGTCATGGAATGTATTGGGCTCCATACATTCCACGACTCTTCTCTTTCCGCACAGACTAGGGTTCGAAATTGTCACAATATTTGTAATTTTTATAAAAATCTTAAAGTCTACATTTTATTGCTTCAAAAGGCAGATGATTAATCAAGACCGAACAAAGAATAAGGTAAGTTCACACCTTCATATAAAAATGGAAAAAAACCACCAACACCTAGAGAGACTCTCGCTGGGTGGTTGTATCAAGGGTCAGAGGCAGAAGGCAGTAATTTAAAATTTTAGACACGGCGCGTATAATCCGCCGGTTCCTCACTCTGCGGCCCTGATCGCCGGCAGCTTGGGCCCTGCCATGCTGCTGGCGGCACCCTAGGTTAGGTTTTTTATAATATGTTTATGTTTTTTTTTTGTAAGTGTTCTTATATTTTAATTTTATATGCATATTGTAAAAATCCTAATCTAAGAAAAATGAATAAAGGAAACAATCATATTTACAGTGTATTTATAAAATGTTGTCTCCTCACCTCTGACCCACACACTCTTCCCGTCCATCTTGACATTCAGGTCCTTGACATCCGTGTAGACCCTGTCCCGGTGCTCTCCGGTAGACTGGATGAGCTTCAGCACTCCGTACCGGCCCTCGGAGAAGTCAGCCTCCTGGGACTCCGGTTGAGACTGGCCAGAACCTGCCTATAATAAGGAAAATGAGATTAAGGGTTGGTTGTACCAAACTGTGTGTTATCGTTAAAGAGTTTGCAAATTTTTATTGTATTGAAAGCTTAATAGTAAACCGCCGCAGCGCGAAAGGTGTTGTTGATCAGTCTGTCAAGTGCGGATGGTGCAACTGGCACTTAATGTAGATATTATTTTTGGTGTGATTGACATTTAGATATCACTCTAGTAATTTTCTAGTCTGACACTTTTTAAGAAAAAAAAATCATCTGAAAGAGAGTGTGATGGAAAGTTTTTGTTATTATTACATTTTTTTGAGTTCTTACAAGAAAAATTATATACAATACAGGGTGTTTGGTACATCGTTTGCCAAATTAAAATGGCAGATAGTTGGATAATTTGCTATATTATCATGCCTAGAAAATAAAATTGCGCACGTTTTTTTTTTCAGTTCTACGCTTGTTTTTCGTAAATTTCAAATTGTTACGTGCGCAGTAGTGAGAAAAACTGTCGACATTTTTTATTCTAGGCATGAAAAGTTAGCAAATGACTCAACCTATTTGCCGTTTTATTTTGGCAAACGATGTAACAAACACTCTATATGTATACCTTATATTCAGCCTTTTTCTGCTGTTTCTCTGCAGCCTTGGCGGCCTTCTTGGCGGCTTTCTTGCTAGCCGCGTCTCCCTCCGCCACTGTCTTAGGCTCATCAGATACCACCATTTTGAAGCTGCAAATTGTAGAAATTATATATTTATTTATTTAAACTTTATTGTACAGAGATACACAATTATGTACAAATGGTGGACTTAAGGCCAAAAGGCATTCTCTGCCAGTAAACCATAGGGCCAAACAGAAACACTAAAAGTTGTATCAGTAAGTTCAGTTCACTACATATCAATATTATTTTAACCTCTTGTCTGTGCATTTTTGAAATTTTTTTCAAGATTATTTTTTCTGCTTTATACAGCACAATCGAGGTAAGAACCCATGATTTTTGACCAGCACACACACAAGACAATAATATCACTAATATTCTAATATAATATCGTCATAATATCAGGAGCTCAAAACAATACACGAGGTAATCCTAATCACGGTTCATATCCCGGTTAAAATAAGTCTAGTGAAACTAATTGTGAATCATTCAAAACTGTTATGCCAAGGCATGTAAGTTAATATACAGGAAGTCTTCCTAATTTTTTTCGGAAAACCTTAACACACATAGATTTATTAAATTGTACAATGGGACTTAATCGCATATGTAAGTTTTAAGATTTACCTCAGACGTTTCCCCAAGACCACGGGGACAATGCCGTCCTCGAAACGTCGGAGGTAAATCTTAAAAATTACATACGCGATTAAGTCCCGTTGTACAATTTAATAATGTGTAAAAATCGTGAAAGTTTAAATCAGTGTTACACATAGATTTGTTAAAAAACTAAAGTTTTTATTGCAATTTATACCTATATTATATTGATATTCAGAGTACATTTACATTTATTTAAGGATGATGCAACTGCATTTAATGGAAGCCATTAGCTGTGTTATATTTGTTATTGTAAACCTGATGCAATACTGAAAGTAAATTTGAAAACATGATTAAATTTTAAAGGATAATTAAAATACTGGATTAAAAATAAGAAACAATATACAATCGTTATTTATTTGCTATTGTATCAGATAGAATACTGTATTCTTGTTAAAAACTTACTTTGAAATACACAACACAACTATTTTTAACTCGGCTGTTCCACGTATTCGCTATATACAATGTAATCTTTGTTACCATTAATTAGCTATATTATTAGCCGGTTAACATATCTGCAGTTAGCGACACTCAAAACAATACACCAAGGTTAAAAGAATAAAGAGTTTATGTTCACATAAAAGTGAAATACGGTGCTACACTTTACGATCTACTTTTCTTCAATATAAACAGTGCAATACGTGGCAAAGCTACCTTTGACGGTGAAGAGTGTTTTTTTAACTATATGTTTTGACCGATTAAACGGCGTATGCAGTTTGCAAATTGATAAAAACAGTCTGAGATTGCAGAAATAGGTTATGTATGATAAGATGCGGTCACTCTTCCAATTCTTCCAAATCCACCTGTACGGATATGATGGTCGTTCTTGTCTACGTGACAGCGTGATAAAACGGTGTCCGTCACTTTCTTTCCCACGGTGTTAAACAGTGACAGTTATTTTATCACGTGGATAAAGATGGATAAAGCTATCCATAATAGGCTGGCTGATAACCGGAGAACTGTCAAAGTTGTCAAACTGACAACCAGTGTTGCCATGTAAAAACTCAAATTTTGTAAAAATTCGAATTTTTGTCACGTCCAAAAAGTTTCGAGGTTTTGCTTAATTTAATAGCAGTAAAACGCAGTAAAATTAATATTTAGCCAGCGTTATTGTCAGTCTGGCAGGTGACAGAAAATTGATATATTTGGATCAGATAATCAGAAACGAAAATTGTACAAGCGTTTAAATACTTTAAATATTGGCTGCTATGCTTAAATTTTCAGTTCAAAATGCGACAGAAAGACCACCAGCCCTAACTTGGAAAAGCTAGGGCTTTCATTGTTAAAGTGTAGTTAAACTGTTGTAAATTGTGTTAGTTGTATTGCTAGGAGTTATACCTAGATTTCGTACAATATCTAGTAAGAAAAATGCCAGTTTTTACGGCAAACATACCTGCGGACCTGAAGATTGGCGATAGAATAGAAATTGGCGGCAAAATTAAGAAAAATGCCAGAAAGTAAGTTTGTGTTTTACTTATTTCTTGCTATTGCTAGTATTGCTGACAACTTATGATCAAGATTGATCCCACCAGTGCTCTACAATATACTTGCCTCTGCTACTACAATTTAGTCACTATATCCAAGATACTAAACTGCAACACCCTGCCGATTCCTCAGGTCTCAAACTCGGGGCTTCCGTGTTACAGCTTAAATAGATGGCGCATTACGGAGTCATATTTTGTGGCAACCTCAACGGTTCTTCTGGTCAAATCGTCAACTTTTGACAACCAGAGTAAAGCTACCATATAATGTACACCATCTAGCTGGTCAAGCAGATCTTGTTAGTGGAAAAAGGCGGCAAATTTTAAAAATGTAGGCGCAAAGGGATATATAGTCTCATAAAAAATTTGAATTTCGCGCCTTTTTTTACTGACAAGATTTCCTTAACCAGCTTTACTTCAGCTGTCAAATTCAGGGTACTATTAATTATTATGCTGTTTTCTATCTATTTCCAGGATGTCAGTGAACCTGTGCACGCAGGAGGGGGAGGAGCCACGCGATGTGGTACTCCACTTCGACGTGCGCTTCCACAGAGACAACATTATATCTCTGTCTCGCAAGAACGGACTATGGATCGGCAGCGGGAATTATGACACCAACTACAACATGTTCGTGCCTGGTCAGTATACTGTAGAGTAGTGTAGTTTTTATTCCATGGCGCCACCTTGCTAACTATGTGAACAAACCGCCATATTGAAATCATCTCTGAATGTCAATTTACTAGTGACTTTTTGTTTACATAGTTAGCAAGATCTATAGAATGACACTTTAGTTGCTAACGTTTAGTCAACGCCAATTTTTGTACGATGTCAAGAGCGAACCCATAAGCCTGGCCGCACACGCACGGAATTTTCCGTACGGAATGACATGTGCAAGCGAGACAGCGCTATGCATTTGTAGAGCGACGTCCTGTTCCCACCTGTCATTCCGTGCGGAAATCGAATGAAAATTCCGTGCATGTCCGGCCGGGGCCTACCGCGAACCACGTTCGACGTGTTACCTCCCTGTCACACTTACGTACGAATTTACAAGTGCGATAGAGAGGCAACACGTCGAACGTGGTTCGCGGTAGGCCGTCTGTTCCGTTCCGTTCCGTTGAGGAGTTTGTTCCGTTCCTTGGAACAAAAAATAAAAATATAATGTGGATTGACCGGTATATTGTTTAACAGGCACAATGTTCCGCATAATCTTCGAGATCAAGGACACCGACGTGATCACGATCTACTGCCAGGGCAAGTTCCATTCCAACTTCCTGCCCAAGATCCCCTTGTCCATGGCGAAGTACATCGTGGCCTGGGCTGATATACAGCGGATCACGCATTGCTACTTTCATACGGGAGTCAAAGTAAGTTAATTATAGTTTGTCAAATGACTGTCTCATTTCAAACATAGACAGAGATAATCATACTATCTTTGTGTTACACTAGTAATAGCACCCAAAAGAAAAGGAAAGGAAGAATAGTAGTTTATGCAACAGTGATATAATAAGGGTTCTTAAAATTCAAGGGTCGAAGTTACAAAACGAGACGTAGTCGAGTTTTGTAAAAAAAGACCCGAGAATTTTAAGAACCAATTATGAGCTGTTGCATACATTACTTTTTCTATGACAGCTGCTTAAAAAAAAGAGTTATTATTAAAAAAAAAGAGTTATTATTTAAAAAAAATTGAGTTATTATTTAAAAAAAAAAAAGAGTTATTATTGTAAATGAAAACATACCTCTTTCAATCAAGATGATCGGAACTTGTATCTTTAAAAAAAATAAAGCAGTTGTATTATACTCATAAGATGACTGCTAGCAGTCATCTTATGAGCCTATAGACAAATCATTCAAATGACATTGCTTTAGATATCACTGTCAGTCATTTAATTGACACATTTAAGTGCTGGAGTAGAAAAAGGAACTATACGTTTTTTTATAATATTCACTACTTTTGAGTACCTACAGAAGGGCAAGTCGCGTAAAGTTTTGGAAAAGTTCTTTATATAATAATTTCACGGGAAAATCTTATTTTGGAAATGGGTTCTATGAAAAAATAGAAGAAATTCCCGAAGTTTTCTGAGTTGTTTTGGAAACTTTCCGACGGAACATCAGTATCAGGTTTTCAATCCAATTCAGGGGATGATGCCTCCGATAAACAGTATCGCATATTGCCATAAGAATAATAATATCGTAATGCGTTCAAGCAATTAATAAAGTACCTCGTACTTTTACGTTTAAACATCGTCAGGTGATAGGCAAAACTCACTATAATTACCACCACAAGTTCATAGCCAAAGCCATAGTGAACCATATTAGTTCTAAAAGGAGGTTGATATTTGTTTAAATATTTTTTTAGTAATTAGTGAGTTTTGCTTGTTACCTGGCGATATTATTTCGTATTTAATAACTGTGAAATACTTAAAGAGGTACATGGTACAAACAACTAGTACGAACACTAGAACAGTTCTCAATCTTTTTGGTCATCGTGATTCTCGAATTTAAAACACACACAGTGTAGAGGACATAATGAGTTCGTGCTGTGTATCGCTACAAGTGTTAGGAGACCAAAGCCCAAACACACCACTATGTCCGCCTACAATGACAGCGGAAGACCTCCCCCAAAGTGAGTCCAAACCGTAAAATTATTCAATGTTCAACATCGTGATTCTGTTGTGTTAAAAAAACAATTCTCTTGGTAAAGTTCGAACCTTGCCCCCCTGGGTTCGGAATCAGAAAATCCTGTCCCAGGGCTTCTCTTCCAGGAGTATGTATTCTCTTTCTTCACAGGCCCCTGGTGGAGACCAGCCCCCCGTCGCCCCTTTGCCGCCGCGGCCCACCGTGGCCCCTGCTATTGGGCTGGAAAAGAAGCGGAGGTAACCGTTTCATCTTCATCTGATCTGTTTCGTTTCGTTTGATGATGGCATCGTCTATATGAAGTATGTAAAGCAAGGTTTCACCCAACACAAGGTTGGCTACATAGGCTACGATGAACACTAACTTATGTGGTAGGTACAGTTTGCTTTTTACCGTCCTAGATCCGGAGTCCTAATATTTTTGACACGATAGCTAATACTTAATTACCTTAGATAAATTTGTGAAGGCCAAAACTTGGCTTTTTATGTCAGCTGTTGCTGTCACGGTGGTCTTCAGGCGCCCAGACTTTCTTCCCGAGGACCAGATTGGAAGGGCTTACTGGCAGGACCTAGCCTCTGAGAGCGGCACCTGGACATACCGGACGTAAATGAATTGTATAGAAAACAGAATCAAGATTTAACAAGGTGCCCTGATGATGGCTAAAATCCCTGCGGAGGTTTTCTCGAGGGACTATATACATAGTATGTAGTTTTTCAGAAAGACCTCTGGTATTCACAGTCTGGAGTCCACAGGCTACTGTAACCACTTACGATCACACAAGTATTATTGTTTGCCACCAACGTATAAAAAACCTTGTTTACAGCACTCGCGTGAGGAAACATCCAGCCCAGGACTGTCCCCAGCTGCGCTCGTCCGAGAGTTCTGACGATGAACAGTCGGTGAAAGTCCGACCGAATACCGAAGGTCGGGCTGACAAGTTCTTCTTTGAGACGCTCATGTGCCAACAGTCAAGGGTAGGTACCGTATTAACGCACTAATATACATTCATTATATTTACGCCTGAAGCCTCTTTCTTTTAGGACTATTGTGCTCCAAAAATTCGCAAAAACAGTATTGAAACCAGGAGTTCCCAGTTCCCGCCATACAAAATCGATATACGAGGATCATTCTCCATGAGGAGGAAATTCTAAAAGTCTAATGGTCTGCAAAGATTCACTTAAGTTTTTCTCCTACAGGAGTTTGGATAAGAACAGTTGATGAATGTCCGGTCAAAAACCAAGACGAAAATATTTAGGAATAACATGTGGCGAATCGCCACGCATTCAAACACCTCTTGAGAGGGAAAAGTAAATAGCAATGTGGTTGGCAACACTGCGAGAGTAAGCGATAAGAGAGAAGAAGTTATTATGTTAAATTAGATTATAATGTAGTTCACGTTATGAAATTACTGTATCCTGCTAGCGTAAGCTCGGCAATAAATATCGTCTACAGCAAGAAGTGGTTATCATTTAAACCGACGTGCACCGCCACCCTAAAAACATTTACTAGTGTGCCAGAGTTTACAACCTTACAACCCAAATGTTTTTCATTATATCTCTTGAAAGAATATTTTTATAGATAGTCAGGGTAGGACCCAGAAATTAAATTTACTATAAATTCCGTAGGAAACCACGAAATTCGGCGGAGCGGCAGTAGAGCCCCGCTACAGAAGTGCCAGCCGCGAGCGCGTGAGACCAGACAGTGCCAGAAAATTCGAACAAGACGAAAGCGACTACTCCGAGGATGTTACTTCGAAGAATGACTACTCTGTGGCAGATGACGCTGAAGTGTTGCCTGGTAAAAAACACATGAGGCGCGGGAAGTTCCCATTCAGTCAATTCGTCAATTTAATGGGGAAGACTAATAGGAGAAATTAAACGTTTGTGATATTGTGTTTGTTATGTGGTTTGTAAATATGGGTGTATTGTATTTTTTAATAGATTATATTGAGTAAGCTCGATGTTTCATTTCGTACGAACGTCGGTGTATTCCCATTTGTCCTACGTGACCGCCACCATACACGAGTCTGGGACAAATGGGAATGATTAATATGAAAACGCCTGTTCCCTGTGCCCGGCGGGTACAAATGTGAGTACATCCAAACGTTTTGCATGAATATTGGCGTCTATTGCTGACTCATTCTATTCAAATGATAAAGCTATAGTGAACAGATGTTCAAAAGTCGTATCTACTTCTTTCTGTTGAGTTGTACCATTCGAGTGATGCGACAGAGATTACGTCGATCTAATTTCAATGTCGCTATAGCCCGCTTGTGCGCACCTTGACCAATCCCACTGTGGCATACCCATAATGGCTCCTCTACACGATGGCCCAGAGAGATGGCCATGCGATGGTTGAAACGGCAATTACACGATGGCGACGTTCAGTTGTGATCTATAGAACTAAGTTTGCATATCGTCAGGTGACAAGCAAAAGTCACTAAGTACCACCACAAACCACAAGTTCATAGCCATAGTGAACCATATTAGTACGAAAAGAAGGTTGAATTTGTTTAAATATTTTATAGTAATTAGTGACTTTTGCTTGTCACCTGACGATATTATAATCAAACGTCTGTCACCATTAAAAGTATTAAAACCATAGATGGTAGGATTCTAATTAAAACGTTAGCTAATATTTCATAGTTCACTGCTTAGTGGCGTTGATCCCGGTCCTATTTCGATTCTTCGTCCTCATACAGATGGTTCACATAAATAATACTGATACTTTCAAGAATTAATTTCTAAAGTTGGTAGTAGAGATATTATTGTGTTTCAGCTTCAGGGTCAAATCGGGGTTGGAAACGAATGCGGATGTTCCGAAGAAAGCAGATGAAATATGGAAAAGACGGTTCCAAGGTGAGTAGAGGTCAGAACTTCCGTCGGTAGTATCTACTCAAATGGCAGGGTCGCCCTGTAAGGCTGTATTGTAATATAAAAATCTTTGTTTTTTTTACTAAAGTAATGATATAAAATGAGACTGATAAGAGTTTAAGTAATTTCTTAAAAGGTCTCATTCTCTTGAATATCTGCTAAATTTAATGCGACTCAAAATGTCGTGAGGGAATCGCATACTACAGCATGTGGCCCGTAACACGGGCGAATAATTAAAACGTAGATTCTACTTCTCAAACAATAAAACTTTTGTTCAACAACTTTTTGAAATTATGTAGTCTTAAGATTGTCCCTTTTTCAAACTAAATAATATTTTCAATGTACTTTAAATTCCGTTTAATTGACATTGCCTGTCAGTCTTGTCACCGTACAGCATCCGTACAGGCATAATCAATTTCGTAATACATTGCGTGTTTGAATAAATTTTAAAGTGTTTTAAAATCTAAACCACAAGTTATTTTTAAAAGTCGCTGAACAAACATTGTCTAGTTTGAGGAGTAGAATCTACGTTTTAATTTTTCGCCCGTGTTACAGGCCACGCGCTGTATATCTAGAGTGTAATTAGAGTTATTGAGTTAAAATTATAAAATCTGTAATTTTGAGATGTGTTATTATGTATTGTTTGCAGGAAATACGCATATTGAACTAGAAAATAAAAAGAAGTCTTCCGTTATTATCGGTACAATCCGTTTTTCTCTAAAAGAAGTGGGATTATTGTACCTTCTTATAATAAATGTGATATGTTTGTTTGTTGTTGTGTGTTTGCTTAAAAGTGCCTTGATGAAATAAAACCGACTTGGTACATTCATTATTTTATTTCTTATTTTTTCCTCGGTTCATAATATTGTACAAATGTTTTGTACAAAATAATATTCTAAGTTATAAATTACATTGCAGCCTTATCCCTTCGTCTCACGTATAAAATTTCTTATTTACAATTTTTTTAATATTAAATACAAATACTTTTTTCGTTCATAGTAGGATCTTTGACCTAGGCCTTGTTTTGTAATATTACAAGTTACAACCGGCAACCTCACTACATAGTACCTATAAAACAAAGTCGCTTCTCGCTGTCTGTCTGTCTGTATCATACTTAGATCTTTAAAACTGCGCAACGGATTTTGATGCGGTTTTATTAATAGAGAGGAAGGTTTATGTCTAATTTGTTAACCCGTGCGAAGCCGGGGCGGGTCGCTAGTTGGTTGGTAAATGTACTTGACCAATGACAATTGCCAAAATTGTAACTTGTAGATTTTTCAAGTAGACCCCTAATTTTCAGATTGATGTTATATGAGTTATGTCATTCGATGCAGACATATTATTGACACATTCTCATATTTTCTTACAGTCATCGACAGTTTAAATGGGAAATTTGTTATTTACTTATTTTAACACGCGTTATAACCTTATAACTTAAAAGTTTTACATAATAAAAATACACTAATTAGACAAATAGGTATAACAATTGACGTTTTGTTTGATCTAATCGCTTGACATTTTTAATAAAGTGAATTTGCTCATATGAAAAACGAGAAGATTTATGAGACGAACTTAAATTATTACTGTCATTTGCCAAATGACATTTATAGATTACATGTCACAGTACGCAAAAAACATTGACGTATATCTCAGGACGGGCCTTACGGGCACTAAAAACCGGCCAAGTGCGAGTCGGACTCGCGCACGGAGGGTTCCGCACCATCAACAAAAAATAGAGCAAAACAAGCAAAAAAACGGTCACCCATCCAAGTACTGACCCCGCCCGACGTTGCTTAACTTCGGTCAAAAATCACGTTTGTTGTATGGGAGCCCCACTTAAATCTTTATTTTATTCTGTTTTTAGTATTTGTTGTTATACGGTAATAGAAATACATCATCTGTGAAAATTTCAACTGTCTAGCTATCACGGTTCGTGAGATACAGCCTTGTGACAGACGGACGGACGGACGGACGGACGGACGGACAGCGGAGTCTTAGTAATAGGGTCCCGTTTTTACCCTTTGGGTACGGAACCCTAAAAATGGTACTAGTTCAGCGGTATCACTCCCGAATTCGAGCCAATCGTGCAGTCTAACGCAACTAGTTGCGACCAATCGCGTTGTCACACCGCTGTACTGGCCCCATTCATGCCCCATTCTTATTGCCCGTAAGGCCAGTGCTGAGATATATGTCAATGACGTATAATTATTCGTTGCGGTCATCTCAATAAATCTCCTCAGATCACATACAAATTGGATTACTTTGTGGATTCTTAACAACCAAAATGTTTTCTTTCTGAAATTAGGGCTAGGTATGAATTATTATTTAAAATACAACATTTAAAATATGTCACTAATGTCACTATAATGGTAACAGCGCAATAGGATCAAGTATTTAAACCACAAGAATATAAAAAATACACTTTAGGTACTTATAACTAGTTAGCCATGTAAATTATAAATAAAACGACAGATAATAACAAGATGAGCAAAATATTAAGGCCAGTTTTTTACAACGAATCTAGGTATTTTTTTCTAACAAAAATAAACTATTTTCGTTATTCACAAACGCGCTACAAGCCGCAATTTTGTCTTAATCTGTCATTTTGACTTATATATTTGTAAGAGAGAGAGAGAGAGATAAAACATAAATTAAATAATTGCGGCTTGTAAAGTTTTATGAATAAGGGGGTAGTCTACAGACAATAGGTAATAATATTTACATGGGATGCAAAAATAGGTTAAAAATTAGCAAATCAATATTGGATGTAGGTAGTACATTTAAATATCACCTTGGCAATAATTAGCTACTCAAAATATACAAATCACAACAATTATACAAAATTGAAAATACTGTTTGTAATATATCCACAAAAATCTCGTATTAGTTTCATCAATTAGTGGCACAACAGAATTAGGATATATTTTACACACTAAAGTATATACAGACCGTATACCTTTTTAAGTGGATGGACAGGGTTAACACACCCTGTATAAGTCAAGATTAAAAAATGCTATTTTTTTACCTATCTACTTACCCATAGACCCCATAATCCATTGCAGGGTGTTTCACTTTCAAAGTACACTAAAAATCACTCTGACCCAGTGGATATCACTTTTTTCCACGAAAAATACTATACAACTTTTCCTGCACACGAGGAATTGTATTAATTTTTCCTTAGTTGTCGAATTGTCGTCATTATGTCGCCAGTACGTCATTAGTCGCTAGGATGTCGCTATTAATGCCAGAAAATAAAACCTGTAGCCTGTCTCTGAAGTGGTACAGCGTACAGCTAAGCTAAGATTTGTCGTCATTGTGTCGCTATTGTGTCGCTATTGTGTCGCTATTCTGTCGCCAGTCGGCAATATGTCGTCATTATTTCGCCAGTCGCCATCTTATTCGTCACTACGTCGCCAGTATGTCGCTAGGCGTCAGTAAAGTTCACAATTGTCCCGTCGCTTGTTTCGCAAGCACTTCACACATAACCATAGTTAATACAATATCACACTATATTTACATTATATACAATTTATTTTTAACTAGTCTTTACGAACTCGCATATAGCATCAGCGTGCGTTTCACTGACTCCGATCTGCACGAGCTGTTGCTTGTTGACCAGAAACAAGGATTCCCCGTCTATCTCGTGCTCTGACAACACTGAGATTGTCTCTGCCCAGTTGAATTTTGACAGGTGGGACGCCAGCTGATCGACCTGTCAAACAAATGTTGCCCGTGTCAAAAATTGTTTGGCTAAGACAAAAAAATATCCCAGAGCTTTCAAATTGCACACGGAGCTTATAGGGTAATTCGCCAGTAACTGGCCACTGTTAGCAATTGGCCACCAAATGAAATGTATTCACCTATAGAGTTATATTTTAGTATAAGGTTTCAATAACTGGCCAGCCTTCAATAACTGGCCGCCTTATACTAAAATGAATTATGTTTATATTAATAGAATTTATTTTTAATTTAGGGCAGCCAGTTACTAAAAGTGGCCAGTTACTGGCAAATTACCCTATATAGTGAGCAATTTGTACTTGTAAAAACTTCATAGATTAAAAAGAAGAACCAAAAATCTAAAATCATTGATGAACAAGTTTCAGGCCACAGTCCCACAGTAAGTATGTAATACAATTGTACAGAGAGACATGCTTTATTTACAAAGCAAAGTACATATTTACTTGGTCTCTCCAAGTTATTAGAAGAATGCAAAATCAGTACGGAGTATAAAGAAATCTTACCGTCCAAGACTTGATTGTAGATGGCGTTAGATTCGCGAAAGGTTGATCCGAATCTGAAATGAAGAAATAGATTTTTACCGAAATTACAATTACCATTTCGATGATTTTTATGTTGTCACTGAAAATAATGGTTTCAAGAAATACTTAAATACTTAGTTAAAACAAGTTGAATGGATAGGAAAGAAATGTTACTATTAATAGTATATATGTAATAGCATTAAATTCAGCCATCGCTGCCATGTGCATCAGCATCACCTTTACCGAAAACCGTAACCAAATTGGCCAAGCCGTTTTCGAGATTATGGACAAACAAAAAAAAGATTCTCAACCTAAATCAAGTCGCTGTTCTAAATGCATAAAACCGATTACATACTGTCAGAAGTAAAAATATTTATTTACCTAACAGTTTAAAAAAATATATTGACCTGGCAACATTTAATTGTGATATTTTTACGATTAAGTTGATTTCGATGCGATGCAATTCATCTTATAAATTATATATCGGAGCGGCAAGGCGCTCACAAATATCTGAACACGCCTCTATTGTCAGGGCGTTAGAGTTGCGTGTTCAGATATAGTGAACATGGCCGCTCCGATATATCTGATAGCGACTGTACATACTGGTAAGTAATTATAAAAACGTTATAATAATTATTTCTCTCACCTTCGTCACATTTTTCTTCACTTTTAGTTTTATCATCTTCACTTTTTTCCGATTCCTCTTTACTTTTCACAGTCTCAGCCTCGCTTTCTATCGCCTCATCTTCGTTCAGGTTTAAATCGGAAATGCTCAGTATTTTACTATTATCTTTTATAAGTTTCCCATCTTCTGTCCTGTGCTTATATGTTTCTTCTCTCTTTGGCTCTAACGATAGATCTGCGTTTTGGTATATTATTTTCTCTTTTAGCGGTTTGCGTATCTGAAAAAGATTTATTGCATTTCATTAAACTAATACATCATAGATCATAGACACATCATAGATTAACTTGGAAACATCGGAATATTAGGTACTTACATTTTTCATCAATAGTTTTTTTTATACTCGTAAGTACGTACTTTAAAAGTTTCATTAGGCTATCATATAAGAAGGGTAACTGCGAAAACAGGGTAGTTTTGAAAATGACTAATATCTATTATATCTTAAGCACTTCATACCTGTGCCCTGTTTATCAAAAGCTTGTAACTTGTAATACAAGTGGAAGTCCCTTTTTGGCAGCTTTTGTTAGAAAGGGACTTCCACTTGTATTGGGTACAAGTTACAAGCTTTTGATAAACAGGGCACTGGTGTCTGAAATCAATATAATTATTCATTTTATTTAATTTTTCCATTTGGCAACACTTACACTACTGCAACACTTCCCAAGGCTGCTTACTGTTGCTATATACTTCTAGTTTTGTATAATACATTTACAGTACATATGGGGCTACTTTTCCGCACTAGTGCGTAAAATAGCACTTTTCGTGCGTATGTCGAAACTTTAAAGTGCCATATGTACTGTAAAACGTTGTTCGATACACGTGCGAATAGGTAATTCGCAACTCGTGTCGATTTAAAACACTCCCTTCGGTCGTGTTTTAATTTATCGCCACTCGTTTCGAATTTCCTCTTTTTCGCACTTGTATCGAAAATAACTATTTTGTTATTTAATAAATTACCCCGTTTTCTAAGTTAAATACTCCAATACATCTTACGTGCATAAAATCCAAATGAATTCAATCAGTTTTAGAACAAACAAATTAATAAAACAAGGAATAACACTTACAGGGAAAGCTGTATTAGACTCTTGGATAACGTATCCATCCAAAACATGCGTTAATATGTAATGATCAGTATCTTCTTTTCTCACACTACCATTGGCTATCTGCAACTCACTTCCTTTAAAATCATTTATAGAAGTAACTGTGAATTTTCTATTTACATCTTTAACTTCTTTAGTTTCTATTTTTGCAGATTTTGATTCTACTTCTGATTTTGTTGCTTCTACAGTTTTTACTTCTTTAATATTAGTTTTTGATTTGGGCGTTTCCTCTTTTTTAACTTTACCAGGTTTTGTAACTTCTTTCCGCTTCGTAACCGTTTCTATTTTAGGTGTTCCTGTCTGTTGTTCTGGTTTTGTGATTGTTTCTATTTTCGGTGTTTCTGTACTTTGTTTTGGTGTTTTAAATTCTGGCGTTTTACTTGTAGCCATTTCTAATGATTCTGCATTTGCTCTTGATTCTATTTTTAATTGAATTTCTAGTTTACTTGGTTGAGATGACTTGTTGGTATTTAGTTTTTGTTCATCTATGGATGCACTTAATACAAAAGGTATAGAATTTGGTGCTGATGTATCTATTACTAATGGTTCTTTAACTGGTCTCGTTGGTTCTAGTTTTAATAATTCTATATTAGGTCTTGATGTCTCCATTTTCGGTAATTCTGCATTTGATTTAGTTGTTTCTATGTTCACTATTTCTGTATTTGGTTTTGATGTCTCTGGTTTTACCTGTTCCGTGTTTCCCTCTGATGTTACAAATTTCATGGGTTCTGTAGGTCTAATTTTTGTTGGAGAATGCATTTTTTCTATTCGTATAACGACGTCCGGTTGCACCGGTTGAGGTTCAGTTCTTATTAGTGGTCTATTAAGAGCTTGAGCTGCTTGAGTAAAAACTGTGTTTCTAACTAACTTATCGCTTTCGATTAGAGTATTATCTTTAGTCGGTGGTATGACTTTCATATCAACAACTTGAGGATTTTCCTTGGCGATATTGGCTTGTGTTCCGGTAGATGCAGTCTCGACATTCCTTGATACTAGCTTAAAGTCTCTAACAGGGGTGGGTATATAACTAATAGTTGTACCATTTGCGGTTTCTACGCTTACAAACTGATTATTAGGTATTTTCCTTTTAGTCTCATCGGGTGATTCGCTCTTTCTTTTCCTATTTACTTCGTTAATACTTTGATTTGGCCTAGGCCTATTTATAGTCTGTGTTCCGCTCGGCACGTACTGATTTTGCATTGGCGCTATATTAATTAGTTTGGGCTGTGGGTGTCTGAAGTAATGCCTGACTGGACTTGTCACGACAGGAGGCATTGGGTTGCTTGGTATAGCAACTTTTTTATTTAATGCATTTGCTTGCATAACATTATTTGGTATGTTGCTAGTAGTGCTCATTGGTCTTGGACTGTTTACTGCTCTGATATGACCAACATTTTGGGGAGCATTTTGTCTAAAGTCAACAGTATTTGGAGCATATTTTACATTTTGCATCGGTGACACTGTGACTTGTGGTTGTCTCACATTCTGTTGTCTCATCCCTTGTAATTCTGCGACTTTCTGCATATTAACTAAGTTCTGATTCATATTACCTGTCCGATCTTGTGTTTGTGTAACATTCGTCATTGTATTTTGGTTTGCCATTGGTATTGTATTCGGCATATTACTATTGTAAACCCTATCATTGCTAACTATACTGGCCATATTTTGGTTTTGAGCAATATTAACACCCACATTAGCAGGTTTCTGTACATTTTGCACGTCACTTATTGGCATTACATTCTGTCCTGTATTTATTACATTTGGAGCAATATTACTAACGTTTTGGCCTACATTTATTACATTTTGACCCATATTAACGTTTTGTCCAGTAATCTGTCCGATATTTGGCATCATTTGGACGACATTGGACATTTGTCTGTGGTCCATCTGTATCATTTGCTGTGGGTAGTAGCCTTGCAGGTTCTGCAGGTACATCTGATTTTGGTCCATGTGCTGAGGGACGGAAGGCATCATGTTGCCTGGCATCTGCTGCATGTATATGACCTGGTTTTGGGGCCGGACCTGGTTCTGTATCCATGGCGGTGGGTTTTGTGGATTTATGAAAAGCGTTTGATTCGGTTGGATCTGTTCGCCTGGAATAGAAATATTGCTACAATAAGTATTCTGTTATGAATGTAATGTTCTGAGCAATTTACATGAATGTTTTGTTAAGTCACCCCTTTTTTAAAGTTGATTGTGTTTGTGACTGGTTTCTGAGATAAAGTGTCTGTAGTATTTGCATTACTCTTTATATCTGTATATTCAGAAGGACTAAGATGGTCGGCTCTTTATCATTTGTCACCATGCCTATCACGTTCTAACAAGTATGTAAGTGCGAAAGTGATGCATGACATGACAGGTGATAACAACGCTGCAGCATGCTGCTTAACCATGATAGCGCTGCAGGTGAATGTGAAAATGATATAAGTGATATTACCTGGCTGGACTAGGATCTGCGTCTCGTAGATGAGTCGGACGGGGCACAGCATCACCTGCTGCTGTTGTGGTTGGCTGAAACGACATAAATTCATATTTAGAACTATGTTCATAAACAGCCAAATTTGAACGAGACAAAAGAAATGCTTTGTTTTAAAGTTGAAATTCCGTTGAAACAGGGTACATCGTAATGTACATTGGGCGGCACGAGGTAGTATAATGGATAGAACAATAACGCGCCAAAATGAACTCGCGTAGCTACTAAAAAGGCTAACAAGTGGCCATATCTCAATCTGGGGCCCGTTTCTCTAAAGCTTGTAACTTGTAATACAAGTGGATGTCTCTTTCCGTCAAAAAGTGAAATCCGCTTTTGTTACAAGTTACAAGCTTTTGAGAAACGGGCCCAGTGCCCTGTTTATCAAAAGCTTGTAACTTGTAATACAAGTGGAAGTCCCATTTTGACAGCTTTTGTTAGAAAGGGACTTCCACTTGTATTACAAGTTACAAGCTTTTTAGAAACGGGCCCAGATCTCCAGTAATGAATGATGGGTACATTCAATGTAGGGTCAACTTGTAGGTCAAAAGAAATTGTATGAATAACAATTATAAATTATTATTTACCTATGAATAAGAATGATTTGATTCAACTCACCCCATTTGATCCGGCTGGCACATTTGCTGCTGCATCTGAAAAACGGAAGTTTATTTTAAGTCACGTATTGAAAATTATTTATAAACTAGCGACCCGCCCCGGCTTCGCACGTGTTAACAAATTATACATAAACCTTCCTCTTGAATCACTCTATTAAATAAAACAGCATCAATATCATCAAAAGTTTTAAAGATCTAAGCATACATAGGGACAGAGAGACAGCGGGAAGCGACTTTGTTTTATACTATGTAGTGATAACTTGCTTCTGCCTGCGACTTCGTCAGCGTGGTATGATGATGATTGATAAGGACTACTCTATGTCCTTCCCCGGACCTCAAACTATCTTCATACAAACTTTCATCAAGTAAATCGGCCTTCTTCTTCGCGTTGTCCCGGCATTTTGGCCACGGCTCATGGTAGCCTGGGGTCCGCTTGGCAACTAATCCCAGGAATTGGCGTAGGCACTAGTTTTTACGAAAGCGACTGCCATCTGACCTTCCAACCCAGAGGGTAAAATAGACCTTATTGGGATTAGTCCGGTTTCCTCACGATGTTTTCCTTCACCGAAAAGCGACTGGTAAATATCAAATGATATTTCGTACATAAGTTCCGAAAAACTCATTGGTACGAGCCGGGGTTTGAACCCGCGACCTCCGGATTGCAAGTCGCACGCTCTAACCGCTAGGCCACCAGCGATTCTAAGTAAATCGGCCTAGCGGTTTAATTAAACGTGTAGAAGTAACAGACAGACAGAGTTTCTTTCTCATTTATAACATAAAATATTAATATCTGGGAAACCTATTAGCTTTGCTCGGAAAACATATAAAAATTAAAACTGCGCGTTTTCCCAGAGATAAGACATAAGATCTAGTTAGATCGATTTTTCGCCTCCGACAACCCGTAAGTATATAGAAAATTCCATCGAAATCGTTAGTTTCTGAGATCCTCGAAATATATGTATAAATAAATATCTTGGTATATAAAGGTATATGCAAGAATTGCTCGAATAAGATAGTAGGTATCTTGTGATTAGTAGGGACTAGCCGTGCTCGCGGTTCTGCCCGCGTGATGAGTAAAAATCTGTAAAAAAAAATCCTCCCTCAGGTGGATTTTCGAAACGAGCATTAAATTTGTCCATGTCCGTCGGATAAAATAATCAGCACACGTACCTACACACGTTCTAAAAATCTTCTATACACTTCGCTCGCTGTTATTTCTACAGCTGACTGTAGGCCTACAAGCAACGCGAAGTAAGAACTAGTATGCGTAAATATCGAAAACACTGTTTATAGGGTTCCGTACCCAAAGGGTAAAAACGGGACCCCATTACTAAGATTCCACTGTCCGTTTGTCAGACACTAGGCTGTTGAAATTTTCACAGATGATGTATTTCTGTTGCTGCTATAACAACAAATACATACTAAAAAGTATGGAACCCTCGGTGGGCGAGTCCGACTCGCACTTGTCCGGTTGTTTTAGTCATTAGCGCTTAGAGTTATAGCGTGTCGTACTTAATATAATATCTACGCCTAAAAGTTCTTGCCGTTAAAAGAGTTCAAATTTCAAAAACAATTAACCTCAGTCCTATTGTAGTAAAAAAAGTCATGCCTTATAAATAAGTACCGTAATTAGGTATTTCAATTCAAGCCTCATTACCTAAAACCATGGACTATCATTACCTAAACCATAGGCCTAAATGATTTAGGCTATATCACCTAGAATGGCTAATAGAATCCTAATGATGAATCAAAAATTATCAATGTCAAAAAAAGGGATTACCGGCTTAACTTCAAATCAAAATGGAAAGTGGTCTCGAGATTATTTTTTTTGTTTTTTATTAATTAATGTTGTTTAATGAGTAAAAAGTTTTATGTTTAATGAGTAGTAAATTAGAGTACCTAGTCTAATATTGAAACCAGCTTATTTTGCAGTAAACTAACGTGGAAGAGTGCAGCTAATTAATAATTAGTCTTGAAACGCGTTTAACCATTCTTTAGCCAACACCCGGCAACCCATCGTGGCTATTTGTAAAGTCCCGTTTCTCAAAAGCTTGTAACTTGTAGTACAAGTGGAAGTCCCTTTCTAACAAAAGCTGCCAAAAAGTGACATCCGCTTGTATTACAAGTTACAAGCTTTTGAGAAACGGGCCCCAGCTATCACTTTAGTAAAAGCAACGACCGAAAAACGTCATGCTCTACGACACGCTCTTTTCCGTCGCGCAATAGAAATATCACTAAGTTTAGTTACGTTTTTTTATTCGCAAAACCACGTGTAGTTTGTATTCAATAACAATAGTCAGCAAACGTTGTAAACTGACAGCACGACTTAATTCGCAACCAAAAAAAAGAGAAAAAAAAATCGATTCCTTTGTTCGAACTTCGCAAAACAACTACCTGCTCCCTCCAACTTACCCTTCATAAATCTAGGATTTATAATAAAACAAAAAAAAAATAGAAATCTTGAACCCTATTCCTAAACACACAGAATTCAAAGTCAAATGCCAGTTTTGAAGGAATTCTAATCGAAATTGATTTGACGAATAAAAGTGAGCTCTATGCGTATAAAGATTGGGTTGGTTTTGGATTGAAACGGGTTTTAATAATAAGTTCGGATGAAAGCAGGGACGTCGGACATTTTTAGTATTTTTTGCGTGCATAGGTACGAGACAGTTATCGATCTTTATTTATCGGTGTTATTTTTGAGCAGGCTTATAAAACACGAATAGTCAAATGCTTTTATATACAGGGTGGCCAAAAAGTCGTGGATCAAACGAAACAGGGAGATAAAGGAGGTAATTTCCAACAAAAAATCTTTCAACAGCATGGCCATAACTTCATTGCACGAAAAGTTATGAATTTTTGTTTTTTCTTCAATGAATACAATTTTTGTAGTATTGATACATTATCTAGTCACAATTCAACACCTTTTGTTTTATTGCTTTTAATCAATTTATTTTTTTATTGTGTAAATTGTAAAAAAAACTCGGTAGTTTCATAAAAAAAAATCATAACTTTTCATGCAATGAAGTTATGGCCATGATGTAGAAAGATTTTGTGTTGGAAATTACCTCCTTTATCTCCCTGTTTCGTTGGATCCACGACTTTTTGGCCACCCTGTATAGGTATAAGTAAATAAATAAGTAAGTAGTATGTTACGTACGTACTGTTCACATGAAATTGATTTGGTTACGATTGATTACTTCCGTTAACCGTATGTAAATACGAAACATCCCATTAAAAACGATTTTATGCTCACTTAGGTACACTTTTATGATGAGTACTTAAATATAACCTACGTCACTTATTAAATAGGTAGCTACTTGTACATAGTACGCTATATACATAAGAATTCTTTGTGGTAAATTTGGCAAAACATAGGTATACTTATACATATTATAAGATGAACCGTCAAAAATATCTTACCTACCTTACCGACCTAAAGTTTCGTATGAAAAAATATTATTTAACGGAGTATTGCAGTAGTAAAATTTTGGGGTGAACTTGAAAAATATAACAAATTGGAACCTACTCCATATAAATATTAATGAAGGTACTTATCGGTATTAATTGCAAGGAATGCTCCAGTAAACAAATAATAGGTATACCTACCAGAGTTCATTAAATTAAATTGATATCGGAAATAATGCATGCCTATGATTCAGCAGTATTAAACTATTGTGGACAAAAAGCAGACGAGGGAATAAAATAATTTATAAATCTTAAAGAAGTAAATAGGTAGGTACTATAGACGCCGTGAAAATGGCTCTCAAAACTTATATAACTTTCGCAACTTTCTATAAAGTAACTACTATCACGGCCTATTTAAATAATAATAAACTGACAGTTAAAAACTATTACAACAATCACGAAATCTTCGATATCGATATTCAAGTATCGTATCCATCCCAAACACATCACTAATCTAATATAGAACACCCTGGGGGCAAGAGTTCCTATAAATATTGCACAAGTGCAACAGAGATACACAGACAATACTCTCTGAAGGAGTAACAGAGACAAAAGCTGACGTCCAATCAAAAGAAGTCTCTATTGACAAATGATAATCCCACGATATCATAGATATAGTCACATATATATGCATAACTTAGGAAAACATTACTGTCTAAGCAAAAAGTTAACTAAAGTTCAATAAACATACTAATTAATGACCAAACTCATTAGTCATAATTGATATTCGAGTACAGAATGTCACACAGGAATTCCTTTCCTAAAATAACACTCCACTACTCGAGATATCACAACATTTTAGCCGTACACTGCTCGTTGTTGGGGTTAGTATCGATTTTACACTCATATTACACTATAAAACACTGTTCCACTTCGATTTTTCACAAAATGATCACAGCACACACTTACCATCGCTGTTTGGCAGCTATGGGCACATCCACAACACACTTATCTTAAAGAAATCGTGTTTAAATGAAATTAAAACTACATGAACGTTCTGTCCGACATGTTGCCTCACAAAATAGCTGCACGAATAACATAAAGCGCCTATCAAGCCGCTCCGACACCCCGTACCACTAAACTCACAGGAAACCCAAACAATACGATGATTTGACCGCACCGTCTAAGAAAAACACGACAGTTTTATCGATTTTTCGATGACGCGCGCGTTTTTAGTACAGGCCACCCTAACCAATGGCGACGTTCTGAATTCAAAGGCATCGTATTGGACGGAACTAGTTTCGAAATTTAAACACGTTCTATGACCCCAAATATCAGTCAGCGCTCGAGTACGCGAGGGAATGTTATCTTTATCTCACTTCAGCTTACGGGAAAAAAAACCACGCGTGAAAGAGATAGTTGCAATTTGTGTTGTCTGGCGCGTAAAGATTCTACTTTTGTTTAAGAAATACGAAAGATTATACACTTTTTTTACGAGCCCATAGAGTCCAATATTGCTCTTAGTTTTGCGAGATCAATTATTCTACTATGACGTCAACAGTATGGCTGATGGCGTATAAATTACTTGGTTTGATAGGCCTTTTTGCGTGCAATAAAAACGTACTTTTATTTTATTTTACTTGTGGGTTGAAGGGGACAGTGGCTATGGCACACCCTAGCTGCCATAATGCCCATAATAGATACGAAGTATACAACTAACATACTAAAAATAGTTTGTTTGAAGACTTGATGAGTAAACGTATTTTAGTCCCACGATAAATAACAATTTTTGGTGCTAATGTGATAAATTGATTAACAAATTAGATACCTATTGAAGATCTTTGGTCAGATGAAATCTAAATTATTACTAGGTACAGATATTAAACCTGTATTAATGAGCCTTTTTTTTAAAGCTAAAAAGAAGCATTTTCGTCAGCGAGTATGTGAATTATTTACATTATTTTGATGATAGTATTGAATTTTACTTCAATTCAAATTCTTAACAGGTGTTTTGGTTCATTGCTTTGTGCAGTATATTAATTATATTATCATCTAAAATAGTATGATTTACAGACTCTACTTGTTACATAGTGATTATTAATAGATATTACTGGTTTATTAGCTACCGTGACTTGTTTAAGTTTTACGATGAAATGGGAGAGACGTCAAACTTTATTTTTGACACGACAGGTTACATGTTGCGTCTTTGATGTAGGTAAACTCGCAAATATAGGATAATATAGGTAGTATGAGATACTGTACCTACATATGAAAATAAGAATCAACATAGAAAAAAAAACCATGAAATTCAACATTATTCAAAGAATTACTTAATATCCCTAGATACGTTTTATTGAAAAACACAAGAAGTACCTATTAATAAAATTCAAATGTAGAATTATCGATAGATTTTACCTATCTATTCTGTGTTTGGTAAGGTCCCTAGAATTTTTTATGATCCATTTATAAGTTAGTATCAGTGTGTACCTATAAAAATATCGATAAAAATATCGATTCATACAGAACAGCACTAGTGAAGTCCGTTTTAGACTAGGTACCTACATTAGGTACACTATTTCTCGGGCCCTATTTGTCAGATGGTACTTAGTGTAAAAAGAGTGAGGGTTAGGGCACATAGGTAGATAGGGTTCATTGCGTTAGTTTCCGTCCATGCTCTAGTTTTCGTCCACTTGACGGATTAGCAAATAATTTGTCTCATTTTTAATTTGCTACTTGCTAAATATCATTTTTATGTAGATAAGGATTCTAAACAATCTGCAAGCAATAATACTCCCTGCTTATTGCAATCTGATTGCAATACGTCCAAGTGGATGAAAACTAGAGCTGGACTAAAACTAGTACAATGACCCTATATGCTGAAAATGGGATAAGTTCTACAAAATGGTCGCACAAAGGGTCCTTGTTCTTGGATTGTAAAATCCAATTAAGTAGGTACCCTACTTGCAGTCTCGTTGGAGATAGGAATGTTGAGACGGACGAACGTTGATTTGAAGCAAATAAATAAATGCTGAAAATTGTAATTTCGATACAGATTTCCAGTGTTACATGGCCTCATTTAGACGGTGCGAGACCTCGCATGCAAGTTTCACTACAATTTACATTGCGTCATTTGATCGGTCGGCTGAGTTGATGTAACCTCAATGGTCCGCAATGTAATAAAATCGCCTGCGAGTTCGCGCGCCGTCTAAATGAGCCCTTAGTTAGGATAGGACTCGAGTCCTTTGACTCCTCTGCTTTAAGACTCGACTCAGTTTTCAGACTCTTATAATTAAGCCTGAACTCGAGTTCTTTCTTGTAATAGAGACGCGAGTCTCTCGTAGAGACTTGAGTCCTTTTCAGAGAACTCTTGATTTTTTTACAAACAATACGAAATGCATTGCAAGGTAAAATTTGTGGATTAGGTACACACACCATACAATCACGACTAATTTATTTACTGTTGTTTAGGAAAAACATTTAAAATTGTTCACGGAGTCTTTATTCGGAGGCTCAAGTCCCTTTGAGTTGCAGTTGCAGTTGAAAAAGACTCAACAAAGGACTCAACTCGGGACTTAAAAGACTCAGAAGTTTTTTAAGCGCCGAGTCTTGTAAAAACAAGCTAAGTTCTTTAAATTCAGACTCAAAGGACTAGAGATCCTACCAACACTAGATTTAACTGACATTATAGAATAAATATAGTAAACTAAGAAAAGAATCGCAAAAAGGACATTTAGGTGCAGTAGGTTCAACCAGAAGATTTTTTTTTAAATCGTAGTGCTTTTTTTTAGATCATATATATACGGTTGCCAAAAATTTTACCAGCAATCTATAGAGGCCTTTCTCTCACTTCATCGTTTCGAAACTTGATTTCTTGGATTTCGCGAAAGAAAAAAATAAACGCACCTTAAAAACGTGTAATTTTTTTTGGACAAAAGTTAAAAATATGAAAACCTTCTTATTGACATGCATTAGGCTCAGTCCAAAAGCTTATCTGCAATCATTTGTCCTGAAGCATAGAGAAATATAATAAGACAAGAGTGCTCACTCCATACATCAGTTAGACTATTAATTTCAGTGTCTACATCTAGCATCGAGTAGCGGAACTATCAGTACTGCTACTTGACAATAGATGTAGCACCGACCGGAAAGTCTTTATCTCAACAGCATAAGACTTTCCGGTCGGTGCTACATCTATTGTCAAGTAGCAGTACTGATAGTTCCGCTACTCGATGCTAGATGCTAATAGTCTTTTTGGTACTAAAACTGATGTATGGAGTGAGCAATCTATGTATTTTTTCCTCTATGCCTGAAGCGATACTATCGTCGATACCTACAGTAAAACTGCCACCAACACACACACACACAATATTGGATATCGGATGACCTTCAGAGAAAGGCAGATGTCAGAAAATGCCCTAAGTATGACAGCAAGTTATTCCGAATATAAACTGTTGTGAGACGTACTAATATTGAATAATTTTACGGTTTAGACTCAATTAGACTCACTTGTTTTAAGTCTCTCGCGCGACATATGTTTCGGAGAGCCTAGAAAAATTATTCAATGTTAGTATGTCTCACAACATTCGGTCTTGGGTGCAGACTTGAACTCTTAAAGCCTAGGTTTCCTTTCTCAAGCTCTAACAGTGCGAGCAGCGTTCACGACGGCCGTGTATCGCGTATACTATACTTATGCGTAAAGTTATTTTTTTGACATAACGTTTTCTTTTGAACAACAAACAATAAATAAATTCATTAAAGATAAAGATAAAAATATAGTTTATTCAAGTAGGCATAATTACAATGCGCTTATGAACGTCAAATAAAGCTAGGTAGACCGGCTCCAACCCTACACCTCTGCCCCGAGAAGATTTAAATCCCCCCTCAATTGGAGGAGGGTATCCCAATATGGGACCGGCAACAAACTCGGCGGGACACATCTTTTCAAAAAAAATTACATCTTATAATTAACATGCATAAAAAAAATACAATTTAAATTACTATACAATTCATGCAATTATACACATAAGGTGTTATAGAAATTTGATTTAAAAAAATATACATATGTACATGGAATCATACAAATACGTAGCTCTTTCAGAAAACATATCAAATTTATACAAAAGGAAAAGAAAACAAAGTTATTAAAAGAAATGGGAAAACACATTATATAAATCCGATTGATTGTTATGAATTACCAACATAAAATATTTGATGTGCTTTCTTACCTGAGCTGTGTCACCTATAACTCTATACATAATACAATGTTTTTAATTGCTACTAGTTTTTATTAGTTTCTGGTTTGGACCATGCATGTTTGTTTGTACATATAAAAATTTAAAAATTAAGCTAAGTCTTTTATTACTTTAAGGTCAACGGGTCAACCGAGGTGAATGCGTCTCTTGTGGTAAACGCGTCTTTTGAAGATATCTTCGAAACGCAACATATTATAACTATTATAGCTGTCTGCATTAAAAGTTCAGTGACCACACTTCAAACAGAGAGGGTAGTCTTTCTTCGACTTCTTCAATAGTTCTAAAAACACGCATTTACCTCTGCTAGTCTAGTTTCATGACGCATTGGTTTAACGAGGGTTTAACTGTAATGTCATGTAAACATTTTAACCAATAAAATAAATTACGTAGCCTAAAGGTAATAATGAGATTAATGAGTCTCCTAAATTTACCTATTTACTTTAATTTAGGATTTAGTTCACTTCGAAATTGGCAGGGTATTAATTATTTTGCCGCGTAAAATGTACCCGCTATTATTTGTTTCTATTCCGAGCAATACGAGTAGAAAAAAACTGCATAAATAGGTATGTGGCTATGTGAATAAATATGTTTACGCTATAAATAAGCGAGTTTTTAAATGAGCTAATAAGTTTAGTAATAAGGAGTTACCTTAGTTACCTAACCATTTACATTTAGGTAGTTTAGTGATAAGGCAATTTTATTTTATGTGACTTTCGGCCACGAAATCTAGATATTTGCTTGTTTTAGTTGTTTTTAAGTAGAACGTAGGTAAAATTAAAATTGTAACAACTTATTGTAACATTCATTCACAAACCGTGTACTAATATTTACATAAGTAGGTATAGCTGACCAAACTTTTTATTCATTATTTGTTGGAAAACGAGCGTCGGCAATATCTTGGTCAGCAACGGCCATGTTTTGACTAACCACTGGCGCCAGCCACTAGACAAGTCTGACTCAGCGCCGTATAAAACAATACAGAGAGTCAGAAACCAATGACAATATGTTGGAAACTGTTTAGACGACAACGGTTTCAATCACTTGAATTTTTAGTCGCTATTGGCGACATGTTTCGGGCCCTTCGGGGGTCCTTCCTCAGGCTCGAGTGCTCGCGGCGACTGCAACTCGTGCACTCCCCGAAGGCCCCGAAACATGTCGCCAATAGCGACAAAAAATTCAAGTGAGTGAAACCGTTAGTCGTCTAAACAGTTTAAAATATGGCTCACGAAAGTTTAATATCGATGTTGGAAACTGATTGTCCAATAGTAGTGATTGCATCGGCTATATCTTGTGAAAATTGATTAACTTTTTAAATTATAATCACATAAACTACGAAGAACGCACCAAAATCTCAAACACGATTCGAATACCTACATTTAACCTCCGAGAAGGTTGAACGATTAAAAAGTTAAATATTACATATATAAATGCCCGTACTAGGATTTGAACCCGGTAGTCCCGGGACCATAGGCTTCATAGGGATAGGCAGGGTAGTGACGACCCACTAGGCCAGATCGTTCGTCTATTTGTAGTACCTATCTATCGTAATGTAGGTATTAGGTCCTAATTCTATTAACTCACGCCCGAGTTGTAGTATACATATATATTTTCTAGTTTCTTTTGACTCGAATTCAAAATAACTCAATTTAATCTTAATTTCATTTAATTTTAACAAGCACAAACGTCTGCGATCGATGCTATTAAGCTTAGAATAAATTTAAAAGTGGAAAAATTACTGTCTTTTGGTGAGACTTCAACTCACGGGGTCTGGATTCTGGAGTTCAAGTCTCACCGAAGACAGTAATTTTTCCACTTTAAAATCTTAATTTCGTTTAACAATTCCATATTATTGTTGTGAGGTAAGACTTACCTACTTAAGCCTAATAGACATACCTACATACCTATGTTTTGACTATCGAAGACTGGCGCCACCGACTGAGTTAGTATAAAACACGTACCTATAGTTAGGCACGTAGATGCTTAGTTTATTTTTCTTTAACATAAACTGATAATAATCGAATTTAAACAGTCGTGCGTCATACAAATTTAAGCTAAAAATACGGTCGGTGAAGGGTTTCACACACGGTACGATTCGATCAATCTCACGAGAATCGTGACGATCGGTCGTTTCGAAAATGCCAGTCAACACACGGAGGAATTGGTCGTTACTATCGATGCGCAATGGGGTTGGTCGGTCGACGTATTTAGCAGATGGCGCAATCATAGCTTACCCTGTCAATCCCTAGAATTGTTTCAAATTTTTGTTTTTTTAATGCCCTGGATGCCAGCCCTTTAAGCCAAATATCATAGAAAAGGGGCATGCGCCATCTCTCCATTGTCGGAACCCCCACTTACGTACAGTCAATGATTTTAATTTCGGACCCATGTTGTGCCTTCACAGTGACAATAGTAGGTATGAAGTCTCTAGGGACTTTCGTTCTGTGGCAAGGTACGAAATGGGTCATAAGTTAATATTTTGGTCCGTACCTAAAGTTGAGTTCGCTCGCGGCACAATACCATTAACTCAATGCACAATACCTACACGTACGCCATTTTCGAGCTCTAGTCAGTCGGGCTATACCTATATGTGATGTTATCTATGAAAAGGGACCTTATTGTCGATGGCGCTTACGCCATTATTAACGATGCTCCGATAAAAATACAATGTCGCGCGACGCTGGGCGGCGTAAGCGCCATCGACAATAAGGTCCCTTTTCATAGATAATGCCCCATATATATAACCGCGAATATCGAAGTTCGCAAATTGCGGGCATTTTTGGGCGCGCCTTCATTGGAGTAGAAGAGAAAGATCCCCGTAATTTGTGAATTTCGTTTATCGCGGTAGCCCCTCAGGCTTCTAAAGTTACCTATAAGTTCGTTGGTAAACCTGTCGTTGCAGTCCTGTACATCGTGCAGGGGCGTATTTACCCTAGGGCCATCCGGGCCATGGCCCGGGGCGCCAACCCTCGGGGGCGGCATATGCCGCCCCTAGCGGATTGCATTTTGTTTTTCTTCCTTGACTTCTGGGGCGGCGAAACGTATTGGCCCGGGGCGCCAAATTTCAAAATACGCCCCTGACATCGTGCCTGTGCCTACGATGTTAACCCTTAATTTAGCGCTGTCCAAAATACTGTACACCTGTACACAATCTTTGACCCTCTTTTTGTATTTTTTTCTTAACCAGAATCATTGATACCATTGATCTATATATATATATAAATGCAAGTGTCCTGACTGACTGACTGACTGACTGACTGACTGACTGACTGATTCATCAACGCAGAGCCGAAACTACAAAAGCTAGAAAGTTGAAATTTGCACACTAGGTTGAATTTATAAAGTGTACAAGAGATAAGAAGCGATTTTGAAAAATTCAACCCCTAAGGGGGTTAAAAAGGGGATGAAAGGTTGTATGGGGTGCAAGTTTTATTTCAAGCGAGGAATTTGAAACTTTGTAAAAATGTACTATATTAAAAAACAAGAAAATTAATTTCTGCGTTTTCGAAAATTCATCCCCCAAGGTGGTGAAAAAGGGGTTGAAAGTTTGTATGGAGATCAAATATTTTTGTGAGTGTTGGACTTGAAACTTTGTATATGGGGATATTATTATAAGACGGGAAAAGTAATTTCAGCGTTTTTGAAAATTCATCCCCTAACAGGGTTAAAAAGGGGTTGAAAGTTTGAATCCATTACAAATGCTTTGAAACTTCTTAGAAAGGCATAATAGCCGATGACAAAAAAAAGTAATTGCGACGTTTTAGGTAATTCAACCTCTAAGGGGGTAAAAAAGGGGATGAAACTTTGTCCTGGGGTGTAAATTTTATTTTAAGCTAGGACCTTGAAACTTCGTAAAAATGTACTATATTAAAAAACAAGAAAATTAATTTCTGCGTTTTCGAAAATTCATCCCCCAAGGTGGTGAAAAAGGGGTTGAAAGTTTGTATGGAGATCAAATATTTTTGTGTGTTGGACTTGAAACTTTGTATATGGGGATATTATTATAAGACGGGAAAAGTAATTTCAGCGTTTTTGAAAATTCATCCCCTAACAGGGTTAAAAAGGGGTTGAAAGTTTGAATCCATTACAAATGCTTTGAAACTTCTTAGAAAGGCATAATAGCCGATGACAAAAAAATGTAATTGCGACGTTTTAGGTAATTCAACCTCTAAGGGGGTAAAAAAGGGGATGAAACTTTGTCCTGGGGTGCAAATTTTATTTTAAGCTAGGACCTTGAAACTTCGTAAAAATGTACTATATTAAAAAACAAGAAAATTAATTTCTGCGTTTTCGAAAATTCATCCCCCAAGGTGGTGAAAAAGGGGTTGAAAGTTTGTATGGAGATCAAATATTTTTGTGAGTGTTGGACTTGAAACTTTGTATATGGGGATATTATTATAAGACGGGAAAAGTAATTTCAGCGTTTTGTAAAATTCATCCCCTAACAGGGTTAAACAGGGGTTGAAAATTTGAATCCATTACAAATGCTTTGAAACTTCTTAGAAAGGCATAATAGCCGATAACAAAAAAAAGTAATTGCAACGTTTTTGGAAATTCAACCCCTAAGGGGGTTAAAAAGGGGATGAAAGTTCGTCTTAGGGTGCAAATTTTATTTTAAGCTAGGAACTTGAAACTTTGCAAATAGGTATTAAATTAAGATTCAAGAAAACAAATTTCAGCGTTTTTAAAAATTCATCCCCCAAGGTAGTAAAACATGAGGTTAAAAATTTGTACGGATATCAAATATTTTTGAGAGTGCGGGACTTGACTCTTTGTATTTCGGGATATTATTAGAAGACAGGAAAAGTTATTTCAGCGTTTGGTAAAATTCATCCCCTAACAGGGTTAAACAGGGGTTGAAAGTTTTAATCCATTACAAATGCTTTGAAACTTCTTAGAAAGGCATAATAGCCGATTACAAAAACAAGTAATTGCAACGTTTTTGGAAATTCAACCCCTAAGGGGGTTAAAAAGAGGTTGAAAGTTCGTCTTAGGGTGCAAATTTTATTTTAAGCTAGGAACTTGAAACTTTGCAAAAAGGTATTGAATTAAGATACAAGAAAATAAATTTCAGCGTTTTTAAAAATTAATTCCCCAAGGTGGTAAAACATGGGGTTGAAAATTTGTACGGATATCAAATAATTTTGAGAGTGCGGGACTTGAATCTTTGTATTTGGGGATATTATTAGAAGACAGGGCAAGTTATTTCAGCGTTTTGTAAAATTCATCCCCTAACAGGGTAAAAAGGGGTTGAAAGTTTGTATGGTGTTCAAATTTTATTTTAAGCTAAGAACTTGAAACTTCGTAAAAATATATGTTATTAAAATACAAGAAAAGTAATTTCAGTGTTTTTGAATATTCATCCCCTAAAGTGGTGAAAAAGGGGTTGAAAGTTTGTATGGATATCAAACATTTTTTCGAACGCGGGACTTGAATCTTTGTATTTCGGGATATTATTAAAATACAGGAAAAGTAATTTCAGCGTTTTGTATAATTAATCTTTTCGAACGCGGAACTTGAATCTTTGTATTTCGGGATATTATTAAAATACAGGAAAAGTAATTTCAGCGTTTTGTATAATTCATCTTTTCGAACGCGGGACTTGAATCTTTGTATTTCGGGATATTATTAAAATACAGGAAAGGTAATTTCAGCGTTTTGTAAAATTCATCCCCTAACAGGGTTAAACAGGGGTTGAAAGTTTGAATCCATTACATATGCTTTGAAACTTCTTAGAGAGGCATAATAGCCGATTACAAAAAAAAATAATTGCAACGCGTTTGGAAATTCAACCCCTAAGGGGGTTAAAAAGGGGATGAAAGTTCGTCTTAGGGTGCAAATTATATTTTAAGCTAGGTACTTGAAACTTTGCAAAAAGGTATTGAATTAAGATACAAGAAAACAAATTTCAGCGTTTTTAAAAATTCATCCCCCAAGGTGATAAAACATGGGGTTGAAAATTTGTACGGATATCAAATATTTTTGAGAGTGCGGGACTTGCATCTTTGTATTTGGGAATATTATTAGAAGAAAGGAAAAGTTATTTCAGCGTCTGGTAAAATTCATCCCCTAACAGGGTTAAAAAGGGGTTGAAAATTTGTATGGCGTTCAAATTTTATTTTAAGCTAGGAACTTGAAACTTCAAAAAAATATATGTTATTAAAATACAAGAAAACTAATTTCAGCGTTTTTGAATATTCATCCCCTAAAGTGGTGAAAAAGGGGTTGAAAGTTTGTATGGATATCAAACATTTTTTCGAACGCGGGACTTGAATCTTTGTATTTCGGGATATTATTAAAATACACGAAAAGTAATTTCAGCGTTTTGTAAAATTCATCCCCTAACAGGGTTAAACAGGGGTTGAAAGTTTGAATCCATTACAAATGCTTTGAAACTTCTTAGAAAGGCATAATAGCCGATTACAAAAAAAAGTAATTGCAACGTGTTTGGAAATTCAACCCCTAAGGGGGTTAAAAAGGGGATGAAAGTTCGTCTTAGGGTGCAAATTTTATTTTAAGCTAGGAACTTGAAACTTTGCAAAAAGGTATTGAATTCAGATACAAGAAAACAAATTTCAGCGTTTTTAAAAATTCATCCCCCAAGGTGGTAAAACATGGGGTTGAAAATTTGTACGGATATCAAATATTTTTGAGAGTGTGGGACTTGAATCTTTGTATTTTGGGATATTATTAGAAGACAGGGAAAGTTATTTCAGCGTTTTGTAAAATTCATCCCCTAACAGGGTTAAAAAGGGGTTGAAAGTTTGTATGGAGTTCAAATTTTATTTTAAGCTAGGAACTTGAAACTTCGTAAAAATATATGTTATTGAAATACAAGAAAAGTAATTTCAGCGTTTTTGAATATTCATCCCCTAAAGTGGTGAAAAAGGGGTTGAAAGTTTGTATGGATATCAAACATTTTTTCGAACGCGGGACTTGAATCTTTGTATTTCGGGATATTATTAAAATACAGGAAAAGTAATTTCAGCGTTTTGTATAATTCATCCCCTAACAGGGTTAAACAGGGGTTGAAAGTTTGAATCCATTACAAATCCTTTGAAACTTCTTAGAAAGGCATAATAGCCGATTACAAAAAAAAGTAATTGCAACGCTTTTGGAAATTCAACCCCTAAGCGGGTTAAAAAGGCGATGAAAGTTCGTTTTAAGGTACAAATTTTATTTTAAGTTAGGAACTTGAAACTTTGCAAAAGGTATTGAATTAAGATACAAGAAAACATATTTCAGCGTTTTTAAAAATTCATCCCCCAAGGTGGTAAAACATGGGGTTGAAAATTTGTACGGATATCAAATATTTTTGAGAGTGCGGGACTTGAATCTTTGTATTTTGGGATATTATTAGAAGACAGGGAAAGTTATTTCAGCGTTTTGTAAAATTCATCCCCTAACAGGGTTAAAAAGGGGTTGAAAGTTTGTATGGAGTTCAAATTTTATTTTAAGCTAGGAACTTGAAACTTCGTAAAAATCTATGTTATTGAAATACAAGAAAAGTAATTTCAGCGTTTTTGAATATTCATCCCCTAAAGTGGTGAAAAAGGGGTTGAAAGTTTGTATGGATATCAAACATTTTTTCGAACGCGGGACTTGAATCTTTGTATTTCGGGATATTATTAAAATACAGGAAAAGTAATTTCAGCGTTTTGTATAATTCATCCCCTAACAGGGTTAAACAGGGGTTGAAAGTTTGAATCCATTACAAATCCTTTGAAACTTCTTAGAAAGGCATAATAGCCGATTAAAAAAAAAGTAATTGCAACGCTTTTGGAAATTCAACCCCTAAGGGGGTTAAAAAGGCGATGAAAGTTCGTTTTAAGGTACAAATTTTATTTTAAGTTAGGAACTTGAAACTTTGCAAAAAGGTATTGAATTAAGATACAAGAAAACAAATTTCAGCGTTTTTAAAAATTCATCCCCCAAGGTGGTAAAACATGGGGTTGAAAATTTGTACGGATATCAAATATTTTTGAGAGTGCGGGACTTGAATCTTTGTATTTGGGGATATTATTAGAAGACAGGAAAAGTTATTTCAGCGTTTTGTAAATCCCCTAACAGGGTTAAAAAGGGGTTGAAATTTTGTATGGAGTTCAAATTTTATTTTGAGCTAGGAACTTGAAACTTCGTAAATATATATGTTATTAAAATACAAGAAAACTAATTTCAGCGTTATTGAATATTCATCCCCTAAAGTGGTGAAAAAGGGGTTGAAAGTTTGTATGGATATCAAACATTTTTTCGAACGCGGGACTTGAATCTTTGTATTTCGGGATATTATTAAAATACAGGAAAAGTAATTTCAGCGTTTTGTATAATTCATCCCCTAACAGGGTTAAACAGGGGTTGAATGTTTGAATCCATTACAAATGCTTTGAAACTTCTTAGAAAGGCATAATAGCCGATTACAAAAAAAGTAATTGCAACGTTTTTGGAAATTCAACCCCTAAGGGGGTTAAAAAGGGGATGAAAGTTCGTCTTAGGGTGCAAATTGTATTTAAAGCTAGGAACTTGAAACTTCGTAAATAGGTGGTTAGGTAGTAGGTTTTATTCAATAGAGGACATGAAAATCTTCTAAGGGGGTTTAGAGGGATTATATCGAGGACAATTTTATTCAGTTAGGGGCTTGAAACTTAGTAGGTTGTGAAAGACAAGTCTCATGCATTGTATAATATTAATAATTAAGAAATGATTAACCGTCCTACCGCAATCTCTTGCTGCATAATGTTCTAAGCTAATGTAGAATATATAACCACCAATATACAAATCCACGCGTACGAAGTCGCGGGCAACAGCTAGTATATAATAAAGAACTGGATACCCAATCAGCCGCAAAAAATGGCCCCACAAAAGTAACGTTGAAACAGATCACGCGTTACTTTTTCGTTTAGTCTTGTTTGAAACGCTCAAATGTGAAGTTGTCAACAATTACGAAATGTGCCGTTAAAATATGTAAAAATAACAATGATAAAACAAGGAAAAAGGATGGAATGTATTTCTTTCGGTTAGTTCTTTGGATAGCATTACATAATTTATGTAATCTGGTGGTAATTTTATGGTTTTGAATAAATTAATTTGTTAGTACCAATGAAGGGATGTCAAGGAACAAAAATCTAATGAGTCGATGTGAGGTCAATATTTATTTTTATTTTTATATGGAATTCGTAAGGAATAATATTATGTTTAAATTCAAGATTTCCAAGAAAACCTATGCGACGTGCAAAGTGGACTGCTATTTAATTATAGCAAGAGATAGGGGTGATGCAGTTTTAAACGAAGCAAAACGGCACTTGTGTGATCGGCCCATTTCCCTGTTTCCGACAACAAATAAGGGCTTATATCGACTAACTGTAAATGCTAAACCTGTCTGAACACAGTGAAAACCACAGATTTTTTTTGGGTTATTTCCACCAACTCGCTTTGGTGGTAACTAGTGGGAATTATTTTTCCCAGTGGTAAAAGGTGGGAAAAAAAAATCCTAGTAGTTACCACTGATATCAACTTGGTGGTAACTAGTGGGAACAACCCGATTTTTTTTATAAAGTATGGACTTTATAAAAAAAAATCCAATCAGTACCTAAATGTCCCCGTGCACCCGTGCGATGAGTAAATGTAGATCTAAAATACACAGTTATTTTATTTAATAAGTTGAATTTATTTCAAGGAAATTAGTATTTAAAGACGTATACTTACTTATTAAAAATTTAATTTGTTTGAATTTGAACCACGAATTAATTTTATTTAAACTCCCGATTAAATTAAATTTGTTTTATTTATTACTTCAATTGGTTTTTCTGTACAGTAATACCTACATAGGTAGGTATTACTGTACAGAAAAACCAACAGACTTGAATAGTCAAGTGTACCAAAGTGACTCCATTCGTTCATTATTCTCGTTTGACGTTGCTTGACGTAAATACGTTACGTTTAGTGCCATCGGACTAAATTTTTTAACAGTGTTGGTACTTATGTATGCCAATTTGACACTTAATGCTTACGACATTAAGCTCTTTTCTGTACGAAACATTTATCTTGACTCAAAATTTACGTAAGCGTTTTTATCATCAATACAAATGGTGCGAAACGTCATTGGGATCCACATTTCTTGACGTTTTTGTTCTGCTTTGTGTGTCTATTTCTTTTATATTAAGTCAGTGATTGATACCTACTATTGAACGTCGAGGAGGTTTGAACTCACGACCTTCCGTCACTTCCGTGATTTTTGCCTAAGTAAGGGTTAAGGTAGGGACATGGTATACTTCGTTTTTTTTAGGATTAGAAATTTGGTAAACAATCTTGATGTGTCTTTTAATTGAAAAACACTTTTTAAAAATCAATAACTATTTCTTATGAAAGCAGAAGACTATAAAAGATCGTATTAGATTCATAATTGTTACATATTTACCGTAACTTATTTTTAAAATGTATTTTTCAATTAAAAGACACATCAAGACTGTTTACCAAATTTCTAATCCTAAAAAAAACGAAGTTATAGAGACAAACTGTGCCCTCATACGTAACGTAGGTACCCAATGATTATGAAATCTGGACCCTGAAATATGTATGCTTAGAAACATACTTGTGCTGTACGCATGACGTGTGCTGTTTGTCCCTGCTTTCAAAAATTCATTATGTAACTTATTTACCTACCTCAAGAATACCTTGTGGGTAGTTTTATTTTAATAATTTTCAATGTACCCTCGGTGATGGTGCAAAATATTTCTATACGTTGTTAGCGCGATTGCGGGCATCTGTCCGTCTCTAATTACGCCTTCGTTGGAGTAAAAGAGAATAGATCCCCGCAATTTGCGGATTTCGGTTTTCTCGGGAGGGCCCCAGATTAATAATTTGTTGTCTTCGAATTCATTAAGAGTCACACGAACCCGCCGCCAAAACCCGCTCCCATACAATCGAGGCTACGCTCCTGTCTAGCTATCATGGTTCATGAGATACAGCCTGGTGACGGACGGACAAACGGACAGTAAAGTATTAGGGCTCATTTGGACGGTGCCAGATATGAGTTTGATTATAACATTGCGGTATTTGATCGTTCGGCTGAATTGGATTTAACCTCAATAGTTCGCAACGCAATGTAACTAGGAGTAAAATTACATACGAGTTTGCGTGCCATCTAAATGAGCCCTTAGTAATAGGGTAGGGTAGGGTAAGTGGGGATGCGGAAAAACTTACATGCACTGGTTCTGCGTTTTCCTCCTTATAGAGTCTCCAGTCTCCACTGATTCGGCGGCACTTTATTTTGTTGTATGTATACTTAATTATAGGGATCCCTTTGGTTTCATTTTCTTCAACACACAATATATCGAATCGAGTTTTATTTTACATGTATTGATGTGACATGTGACATTTTTTCTCTTTTTATTATCGCCTTGCCGTCTATATTGAAAACCCGACAAGGAGGTCAGAATTCATAGGTTAAGTATTTAATACGTGGCGCAAACATTCCCCCGGCCTTGAAAGGAATAGCTTTCAAAAAGTTATTTAAAATAAATCATTTACTACATAATAGCATCCTTATTGCTCAGAGAAAACTAAATTGACATAAACATATGAAGCCTCCATAACTTGAGAGAGATAACTAAATACTAATAGAAATATGAAATTATATTATTGAGAAGGCAAAGGACATAATTTGACCAAAGGTCTTTTAAGTGTGCCTGATTTTGTTTTAACCAAAGCAACTCTGGCAATACCGTCCTTGCCTGGAAAGAGTTGAGTTATAAGACCTAACGGCCAATGTAGAGGCATAACATTATCTTGAAGGATGACTACAACAGTTCCTTCCTTAATAGGCTGAGAAGGAGTATTCCATTTTTGTCTGGTTTGCAACGTGTGCAAATACTCATCGCGCCACCTCTTCCAAAATGATTGCGTTAAGCGATCTAATAATTGATATCTTTGCAAAAGATGATCAGATGTTACCTCCGCAACAGACGCAGCTGGAAGATATTTCAATGGAGTAACATTAAGAAAATGAGCTGGCGTCAATGCGGAAGGTTCAGCTGGATCAGAGCTTAACACGGATAGCGGTCTAGAATTTAATAAAGCCTCAATTTCACATAGAATTGTCATTAATTCCTGAAATGACAAGATTTAAGACAAGGTAAACCTATCGTACGAAACAAATGTGATTTGACGCATTTAACGTTACTTTCCCAACATCCTCCAAAATGTGGAGCACTGGGGGGAATAAATCGCCAAATTATTTTATTGGCTGATAGTTCAGTTTCCCAAGCGTCTCGATACTCATTCGCAAGGAAATTATGAAGTTCTTGCAAATATGTATTGGCTCCCTGGAAGTTGGTTCCGTTATCGCTGTACATATATTTTACAGGACCACGTCTGGATAAAAACCGCTTAAATGCTGACATAAAGCTTGCTGTACTTAAGTCAGTTGCAAGTTCTAAATGAATTGCTCGCGTTGTGAGACATGTGAATAAGCACAAATAAACCTTTTGACTCTTCACGCCTCTTCGTCGAACAGGTGTACAATACAACGGACCAGCGTAATCACAGCCAGTATGTATAAAGGCTTTCTCAACTTGATTTACCCTGCACGCTGGTAAATCTGCCATCATTGGGGAGTTAGCCTTTGGCTTGGTCCGGAAGCAGTAATTGCATAAATGAATGCGATGACGAATAATACATCGAGCTGCTATGATCCAGAATCGATGTCGTATAATAGATATAAGAGTTTCAGGTCCTGCATGTAAATGGTGTCGATGATAATAATCGACCAGTAGGTTAATGATGTGATCACGACGTGGCAATAACAAAGGATGTTTATAATCGTAATCTTCATCAGAATTACTGAGACGTCCTCCGACGCGAAGGATTCCATCTTGAATAAATGGCTTCAGGCTTGCTAAAGCTTTTGTAAACCCTTTTTTCAGGGTCATATCTAAAATATGTTGACTGAAATAAACTCTTTGTAGAGCTCGTACGATTTCTAATTCGGCTGCTGTTAAGTCATCAGCACTAATAGGGCCTTTAGGTAATCGTTTTATAAATTTTAAGATATAGGCAACTGTGCGTACATATTTAACCCATGACGAGAACCGTTTAGACAAATCATAAATTAAGTTGTCGTTCGAATTGTCACAAGTCACTAAAGAAACCGTTTTTTCTTCAGGAACGTTGACTTCGTCTGGTATAAACGCCTGAATCGGCCATTCGTTTTTCGGGAGTTTCATCCATGGAGGGCCTGATAGCCATAGAGGATGGATCACCAGTTGAGCTGGAGTTAAGCCTCTAGACAGGCAGTCGCTTGGATTTTCTGTTCCCTTAATATGATAAAAATGATCGCTTGATAAGTTATCTTGGATCTTGGTAATTCGATTGGCCACAAAAGTTTGCCATCGATGAGGCGACGAATGAATCCAACAAAGTGTCACTGTTGAATCGGAGAAGGCCAACACAGAGTCGATTGGGTATCTGGTTGAGTAGGTATCAACCACCCTTTTTATAAGTTGTGACAATAGCAATGCTGCGCATAATTCCAGTCTTGCTAGGCTGACAACCTTCACGGGCGCTATCTTAGATTTAGCGCAAATTAAATTAATGACACCTCGGTCATCATTAGGAAAAGTGACGTAGGCATAAACCACTCCACCATAAGCTCTTTCACTAGCATCTGAAAAGCCGACTATAGTTAATGAACAGTTTTCAATGACACCAATATGTCTGGGAATGCTAATGTTAGATAGTAGCGGTAGTTCACCTTGGAACTGTTGCCATTGGCGTACAATATGATCAGGCGGCAATTCGTCCCAATCAATTTTCAAAAGCCATAACTCCTTTATTAGAAGCTTAGCGAACACAATTACAGGGGCAACTAGGCCCAGAACATCGAATAGTCGAGCTACCGATGAAAGAATGTTTCTTTTACTACACGGTCGATCGTCGGGACTAACCTGGAACTTGAATACATCTTCACCAGGATACCAACGCAGACCTAAAATCTTCAACGTTGTATCATCGTCGAAGGTGACACTTTGGGATAAATGTAGTCCTTTCGGTATTTCTTTCAGAACAGCTGCAGAATTTGACGACCACTTTGCCAGTTGGAATCCACCTTTCAAGAACAAATCCAGCAGTTGTTTAGTCGCTTGCATAGCTTGGTCTTCATCAATAACGGAACTGGCTACATCATCCATATAAATATCACGAGATGCAATTTCCTTTGCGAGTGGGTATTTATCACCTTCATCAGCTACTAACTGTTTAACAGTTCGCAGTGCCAGAAAAGGACTGCTACGTAGACCGAAGGCTACCCTATTATACTGAAATACCTTTATAGTTTCTTCAGGATTAAACCTATAAAGTATACGCTGATAAGGACGATCCTCCCCCCGTACGTCAATACACAGATACATTTGACGTACATCAGACGTGATAGCAATACCAAACAATCGTAAGTTTAGGAGAATGCAGAACAAGTCAGCTTGAAGACTTGGTCCTGCGTGAAGTATGTCATTTAACGATAAACCGCTTGTGGTCTGTGCACTAGCGTCCAGCACAATTCTAACCTTTGTGGTTATTCTGTCAATTTTGACAATTGCGTGGTGGGGTATGTGATAAGCATCATTTGACTTATCATTTGGAACCTCAGATAAATATTTTTTATCAATATGTTCACGGATAACTTCATCATAAGCTGGTTTTAATTCAGGTTGCTTGACGAATTTTCTTTCAAGCGCTAAAAATCTGCGTTCAGCAGTCTTGTAAGAATCGCCTAAATTGCTTGGGTCCAATTTAAACGGAAGTGCTACTTCATAACGTCCGTCTTCCAAACGATTGATTGTATTCTTGAAAATATCTTCAGCCTTTTTCTCGTCTGGACTATGAATCACTCCTCCATCCAAATCTTCAATTTCCCAGAATTTTTGCATTAAATTTCCGACATCAACCGAAGTAAAATACCCAGCTGCTGAGTAGGAAGCGTTAACTGCGGGAGCATCGCCTAGTATGATGTACCCCAGTGTAGTTTCTAAAGCGTCAGGCAAACCAGGCTCGTTTTCAATTTTATCTGACATTAACAATTTGGTGAATAACTTAACACCAAGAAGTACGTCAATTTCACCTGGAATCGCCCAAGAGTCATCTGCTAGATGTAAATTATCAAACAGATCAGTTGCAGATTGATCAATATGACAGGTCGGTAAATCAGGCGTGATCTCATCTAAAACAAGCGCTTCGATAGTATATTGATGTTTAGGATCATATCTTGACCTAAATGTTAAGTTGACAGTTCCTCGGATGGGTTGTGTTATCGTTGTTCCACCTAATCCATTTATTGACGTCACTGGGCTGCTGTGTACAGGAAGACCTAAATTCTTGCAGCACTTCAATGTAACGTAATGTTTCTGTGATCCTGGATCCAGCAGACATCTCAAAACCTTGTCCTTGCCGTTACGCCCACTAGCGAGTACCTGAGCAGTGGCGAGAATTTCCGTCAAGGGTGATGTAGTCTGTCCCGATGCCGAATGAGTACATACAGAGGCACCGTTGTCCTTTACGGATGAACTTGTGCTAGCTTCACTATCATCCTTAGATGAAGACTTGGACTCGTTGTTATTCATTGCAGGTTTTGAGTTTTCGAAGTGTAACGTTGTATGATGTTTGCCTTTACATTTACGACAAGTTTTCTTCGAGGAACATTTCGATGCAGTATGATGCGTGTTCAGACAATTAGTGCACGAGTGAGTTTCCTTAACGAAATTAAATTTTTCGTTAGGCGTGAGTTTCATGAAATTATTGCAATTATAAAGTTGCGAGTGATCATTACTCTTGCACATAGCACATGAACTTCCGTTGTCATGCCCTTGCGTGCTAACATACGCTTGGGGCGTGCGAGGGAGGGGAGCTCGCACGCTGCTAGTGTTGGCAGCGGAGCCGCTTTCAGCCTTAGTTGGCGTTCGTTGCGATGTCCGATATAAAATCTTCACTTGTTCCCTAACGAAACAAATGAATTCGTCATATGTAGGCATTGTAGAAGAATTCCGAATAGACATCTCGAAATTCTTTGTGGTATCTGAATCTAATAACTTAAGACCCAGGTGAATGAAAATAAAGTCACTTAAGTTTTCGAGCTTGAGTTGTCTTATTGCTGAAATAGTAGCAGCAAACGAATCAATTATTTTTTCTAAATTAGATGCCGAAGGACCGTTGATGTTGACAGGTTTCATCGAAAACAGCTGGTTTAAATATGACGTAGCTAATGCGCGTTTATCATCATATTTCGCGATCAATGCTTCCCAAACTGTGTTGTAATTTTCTGCGGCAGGTATAACTCCCGCACAGATCGACTTTGCCTTTCCTGTCAAATGACTAAACAAATAATGAACACGCTCAGAATCCGTAAGTTTTTTATTCTCATGTATGACACGCTTAAATGTTTCATAGAAGAATGGGAAGTTTTGAATATCTCCATCGAAAGAAGGAAGTTCAATCCGAGGGATTTTAATGGAGTCGTCCTTACATGAATGGCTCGAATCCCTGGATGTCGAAGGGCTCGGAGCAGGTGCATCAATTTTTGAAATTTGACATTTGATTACGCAGTAGAGATCTTCAAACGCATTCATTGCGTTGTAGTTGACGATGTACTCCGGGTCCAACTCCAAGTTCAGAAGATTGACTTCATCCATCAACTCTATAAATTCTTTTCTCAGTTGATCGACCAATCGAGCTTGCGCGATGAACTGCGAGAAAGCCTTCTTGTCACTGCTTAACTTTGGAATCATGTCATAAATATTTTGTAAACGCATGAAACATTGAGCACGTTTTGCTTCCGCGAGCTTAAGTCGCGTTGCCATGGTTACCTAGTTATTACTATGACAGCACGAAAAAATATGAACAATTTGTGCTAAGATGCACAAATAATTATAAATTATATTCAACTTGTATAATACCTTAATGCAAGTCGAAGGAAAATGAAGTAAATACGAACGTTACGCTTGTATAATACCTTAATACAAGTGTAACCTTCGCAATAGGTTAATTACAGTTTATGAAAAACTGAGGCTTTTAGAAATAATTTACCCGTAGCTTTCAGTTTAGTAGAGTGTATTTAGTAACTTAAAATACACTGAAATTATATACTTAACGAATATGGTGTGCAAAAATGTTCCGTGAAAATTATGTCACAATATGACAGTTACAAAATACGAAATTTATTTGTAACGCATTTATAAGGTAGCGTGATGAATAATCCCACACGCTACGCGTAAATGAAATATGAAATAAAAATAACAGACAATAAAAATAAATTAGTTTACTGACCGTACTTTGAAATAGAATTATGACGGGAACATTTTTTTGAAAATTAAGAAACCGAAAGGAAATCCGAAATTATATTTTGTACCTACGCGATTCAGTGAGCAACAAGGTTATTATGTAATATTTTTAAAGGTAAATTTGGAAACCGGTTCAAAGGCCAAAAAATGGGGATGCGGAAAAACTTACATGCACTGGTTCTGCGTTTTCCTCCTTATAGAGTCTCCAGTCTCCACTGATTCGGCGGCACTTTATTTTGTTGTATGTATACTTAATTATAGGGATCCCTTTGGTTTCATTTTCTTCAACACACAATATATCGAATCGAGTTTTATTTTACATGTATTGATGTGACATGTGACATTTTTTCTCTTTTTATTATCGCCTTGCCGTCTATATTGAAAACCCGACAAGGAGGTCAGAATTCATAGGTTAAGTATTTAATACGTGGCGCAAACAGTAAGGATCCCTAAAAACCGGCCATCTGCGAGTCGGACTCGCGCACGGAGGGTTCCGCACCATCAACAAAAAATAGAGCAAAACAAGCAAAAAAACGGTCACCCATCCAAGTACTGTACACAAGTACCCCGCCCGACGTTGCTTAACTTCGGTCAAAAATCACGTTTGTTGTATGGGAGCCCCACTTAAATCTTTATTTTATTCCGTTTTTAGTATTTGTTGTTATAGCGGCAACAGAAATACATCATCTGTGAAAATTTCAACTGTCTAGCTATCAAGGTTCGTGAGATACAGCCTGGTGACAGACGGACGGACGGACAGCGGAGTCTTAGTAATAGGGTCCCGTTTTTACCCTTTGGGTACGGAACCCTAAAAAAGAGCTAGTAGAAGTTTTGTATGTAGGTAGTTAGTGTTACTATTACCTACATCAAGAGGCCAACTGAGTCGTTTAGTATTACTTAGAGAAGTTAGAGACGGACAAACCTACCTACCCCTTTTATCTTCACCGAAGTTGGGTAAATATCCTTTTCTAGGGTTGTAAGATTTTATTTCTCGTAATCATTACCTTCTTGCCAGTGGCGATGCGTCCACAATAAAGTCCAGAGCACACCGGTGTGTCATCTCTCATAAGGAACTGTATATTAGAACGTGCACTGGCACGTCTACCCACACGCACCCGTGGGTACAGAACTACGGAACCCTAAAAACCCACCGACCCGTTTTACAGACTACTCCACTTTTTAGGGTTCCGTAGCCAAATGGCAAAAAACGGAACCCTTATAGATTCGTCATGTCTGTCTGTCTGTCCGTCTGTCTGTCCGTCCGTATGTCACAGCCACTTTTCTCCGAAACTATAAGAACTATACTGTTGAAACTTGGTAAGTAGATGTATTCTGTGAACCGCACTAAGATTTTCACACAAAAATAGAAAAAAAACAATAAATTTTTGGGGTTCCCCATACTTCGAACTGAAACCCTAAAATTTATTTTTCATCAAACCCATACGTGTGGGGTATCTATGGATAGGTCTTCAAAAATGATATTGAGGTTTCTAATATCATTTTTTTCTAAACTGAATAGTTTGCGCGAGAGACACTTCCAAAGTGGTAAAATGTGTGTCCCCCCCCCTGTAACTTCTAAAATAAGAGAATGATAAAACTAAAAAAAATATATGATGTACATTACCATGTAAACTTCCACCGAAAATTGGTTTGAACGAGATCTAGCAAGTAGTTTTTTTTTAATACGTCATAAATCGCCTAAATACGGAACCCTTCATGGGCGAGTCCGACTCGCACTTGGCCGCTTTTTCTAACTGTATTAATTAGAAAGGGGCGGCCAGTCTATCTCGCGGGAGACTTACTATCGCGGCGCTCCTGTGTTAGGCCTAACAATATTGAACGAGTTAAAATGTAGGTCCTATATCTAGTCACCTTCCGATTTTATTGGGTAGTTAATTAGCTATAGTTGGTCAAACCAAATTGTCAGTATAGAACAAAAGAACTATACTCATCCTTTTCTTTTGGGTGCAAGTACTAGTGTAAGATAGTATGATTCTCTCTGTCTATGTTTGAAATGAGACAGTCCTTTGACAAACTATACCTACTAAGGCTACTAATAAAATATAGGTATGGTACCTAATTAGACATATTATGTCTCTAGCAGGCGTGGCTCACTCCGCGATTTCGTCGCTTTGCTACAGGTAGCTAAAAGTACATCCGTTCCGGCCCCAATTTTGGGGAAAGCCATAAGCCGCGCGTGGCGCTGTCGCCACCTAGCGGCCATATCTGTGCTGATCGTAACAGACGCGTTTTGTTAGAGAGTGAGTCTTCTGTACTTAGTACTATTATTTATTCTGTGTCTCTAGTAGCAATTACCGTTGGGGTGTCCTTGCCAACGGTAAACTAAAACAAGTTTTAATGCATTATAATCTTTTATTTACACAGCTATACATTTATCGACATACCTATATTTCAAATTCGCATAAATCAACATTAAAAGTAACAATCGCATTGCACATTTTTATAATAATTCGCATTGCAATATTGCACAATCTTACACAATATAAAGCTCAATATAAAAGTCGCTAAATATTAATTTAAATTAACAATCGCATTGCACATTTTTATAATAATTCGCGTTGCAATATTGCACCATTTTACAGAATATAAATTTTACTATACATATTTTACATATTGAACATTACAACAAGATTTTAATGTAGGTAATTCACATTGCACTAAATTAAAAACAAGTCGCGATGCTTATTGAAAGCAAAAATAAGGCACAGTCAATCAGTCACAATTATTTCTAGAATCTGTTCAATTTCTAGAATCTTCCTCCTTTAGCCGCTTTCCAAATCTAGTCACTAATCTTAAGCTTTTAATTTCGGCTTCATCTTCGGAGGTTTAATGATGGATCCTATGCTTTTCCTCTTCATCATGGTCGCTTTCTTTTTAGTTGGAGTTGCCGCCGTTTTACTTTTCTTCTTCAAATCCACTTTCTTCTTATCTTTCGGTTTTTCAGTCTTCTTTTCCTTATCTTTTACATCCATCTTGACTTTCTTCGCGGGCTTAATTTTATCTATATTCGCTTTTTCCTTCACCATTTTCTCTTTCTTATCTTTTGGTTTTTCTGCTTTCTCTTTAGTAATTTTCTCCTTTTTAGGTTTTTCCTTCTTGATTTTAGGTTTCTTTTTAGGTTTTTCTTTAACAGCCGCCAGCTTGAAGGATCCTGACGCCCCGATGCCTTTCAATTGCACTATACTGCCGTCTTCAACGCCAGTCTTCAAGGTTTTTTTGATGAGATACTTGACTTTATTCGTTTGAACATAATATTTGTCTTCCATGTACTTCTTGATGGCTTGTATTGAGACTCCTTTTCTAGTTTTAAGTTCTGTCAAAGCTTCGTGGATCATAGCTTTGGTGGTGACCTTTCTTTCGTGAGCTTTTAGTAAGTCTTCAGTTGGGCTATTCGGTGGTTTTTTGACGGGTTTCATTGGAGGTATTTTTTTGATTTCGACGTCGGAGTCTGACATTATGACGTGATGTGACAACTTTGAGGTGAAGTCGAGCAAAGTCTTGCGCTTGTTGTGAGCTTGGTTAATGAGGGCGAAGCTTTACCGTAAAGAGAGCCGCGGGTAGTTTTAAATTTGAGTTTGTTTTCTACCCTCGATTTTTTCTCTAATATTATAAAGAATAGGTATGTAGGGGAAGTCCGGGTAAAGCGAACACCCCAGGCAAAGCGAATTCGGGCTCCCAATCCTAAACTATTCGACTTTGCCGCACCACGCGCCTATATGATGTTCAGGATCCTTCGCTCTATGAGCGGCAAGCGTCACAGGGAGCGGTCGCTGTGAGCGTCGTCGGTGACGAGTCAAAATGTGTTTTTAGTGCAAAATATTCGATTTTGAAAGGTAAGTACATTGTATGTTATTTTGTCACAGTAATTATCTCGAATTTTAATTCAAGATGCTTTTATTGCTTATTAAAGTATCTTCCTTTTACAACGCATTTCTTTTAAAACAATCAAAGGGTAATTTTTTTTAAATTCTTATTTTCTTTAACTGACTGAACGGGCAAAGTGGATCGGGCAAAGCGGATAGCGTGTTCACTTTGAATTTATTAGGTAATTTTTATTTATGATAATATTTTGTTACAGATGGTATATAAATATCAAAAAAAGATCGATAATGGCTCCTGGCTAACAGACGTCATGAAAATGGCTATCAGAACGTGGATTCGCTGTGTTAAAATGTCTTCAGAAATGCCGTGAAGACTTATGCTTATGAAATCAGTGAAAATATATCAAAAGTTACTTGTGACAGCTTTTTCTAATTAATATTATTGATATGATCTTATGTTGATTAATTTTCACTTAGTTATTAAGTTCACTAAGATTTTATGAGTAAAATTTGCTTTGCCCGGGGGGCTGTTTCACTTTGCCCGGCACCCTGGGCAAAGCGAATAAAATATCTTTTTTTACGTTTTGTTCAAAACTGCAGCAACTATTAAACATTGGAGGCTAGTGTTGTTTTAAATTAAAAGATTATTAAATAAAGACTTATTATTGATACTTTTTTCATTTCTTCCTCGTTAAATTTTTCTGTTATGTAAAGTCAAAGGTAAAGGTGTTCACTATGCCCGGACTTCCCCTACTGGTATGTAAGAACTAAAATTGTTTGTATCACTTGAAGCTTGGCAAAGTAATTACTTTATTCGATAGTAGGTAGGAGTACAAGTCTTATATTTTGTGGGTGCATTTTGATATCCATTATTACTGTAGCTTAGGGTTTTTTTTTAAATCCAGCTGGTGCAACTCAGCTGAAACGTCGGAATTAAAGGTAAAAACAATGAAATTATATCGCGTTAGACCCGTTTGTGTAATTAAATATGTGTACAAAGCGCGAGAGTTTAAAGTGTTATAAATATTCTAATAAGAAATAAATATTAGACTATTTTACCCTTTTCCTGTTCAGAATTATTGATTTTAGCAAAGAGTAGATATATTTATCTACAAGTATTTTAAAAGGTACTTATTCGTAGGGTAGTTAAAATAATATGTTATAAACAACCCTCATCAGAAAAAAATACATTAAGTTTAAAGTAACGGTCCATAATAATAAAAACTTATTTTTTGGGTGTATTCTCACTTGTCTCCGTCGGACACAGATGGGAATAGGTGTTTTCATATAAATCATTCCCATTTGTCCTCTCCTTAGGCGTCGTACGAGGGGCGACTGAAAATTTCGCGGTCTTAGAAAAAAACCGGCCAAGTGCAAGTCGGACTCGCGCACGGAGGGTTCCGCACCATCAACAAAAAACAAGCAAAAACACGGTCACCCATCCAAGTACTAACCCCGTCCGACGTTGCTTAACCTCGGTCAAAAATCACGTTTGTTGTATGGGAGCCCCACTTAAATCTTTATTTTATTCTGTTTTTAGTATTTGTTGTTATAGCGGCAACATAAATACATCATCTGTGAAAATTTCAACTGTCTAGCTATCACGGTTCGTGAGATACAGCCTGGTGACAGACGGATGGACAGCGGAGTCTTAGTAATAGGGTCCCGTTTTTACCCTTTGGGTACGGAACCCTAAAAAATGAAAGAGAGTATTAAAGTAAATGTTAATTATTAACCGTTAATAATCGTTAGTAATGGCGGCAATATTTAAACTGCCAAAAAGGCGGGGCAAAAGGTAGCATAGTTTTTTATTTCTTTTTTTTCTAGCTTAGGCCGCGAATATTTCAGGCTCTCCTCGCATACACACAAAATTTTGATATTTTGGACCCCCACCCCTTGCCACGCTTTTTCCTATCTCTTTAACACGAACTGTAACATTTGGCACAATAAATGACAAAGCACTAGGAATTTATAATTTAAGTGAAACAAAAGCATTCAGTACAAAAATCTTTATTTCCGCTTAAAACTATTATTTATTTATTATACAAGCGTTTTAACCTTAAATCTATAATTGGTGAAACTTATAAAATACAAGCAGTGCAATAACTGCATTTTCTTGAACTTTGGTTCTGATGGTTAAACTATAAGTTAATCAGCTGATGATCGTCGTTTGTCCCTCTCTATGGCATAACGACAGATAGGGACAAACGACGATCATCGACTGATTAAGTTAGCAGCCGTTAAATATACACTTAGAACAATAAATACGGTTTTGTGGCGAACATGGTAAATAATTTGGTACAGAGTATTAAACGTTAAAAATGTGGCTTTCCATTAGAGAAGGGTCTTTATGCAAATAGTGCAATAAAGATCATTTTATCTGAAATTCCTAGAGAAATACTGATAGAATGGTCCTTATAGCACGCGTGTCTCACTCCGCGATTTCGTCGCTTTGCTACAGGTAGCTAAAAGTACATCCGTTCCACACCAATTTTGGTGGCTATTTGTAAGCCGCGCGTGGCGCTGTCGCCACCTAGCGGCCATATCTGTGCTGATCGTACCAGACGCGTTTTGTTAGAGAGTGAGTCTTCTGTACTTAGTACTATTATTTATTCTGTGCTTATAGCACATAAACCATAAGGATAAGGACCCTTCTCTGATGGAAACCCACAAACAAATAATCTCTTCTTCCTCGCGTTCTCCCGGCATTTTGCCACGGCTCATGGGAGCCTGGGGTCCGCTTGGCAACTAATCCCAGTAATTGGCGTGGGCACTAGTTTTTACGAAAGCGACTGCCATCTGACCTTCCAACCCAGAGGGTAAACTAGGCCCGTATTGGGATTAGTCCGGTTCCCTCACGATGTTTTCCTTCACCGAAAAGCGACTGGTAAATATCAAATGATATTTCGTACATAAGTTCCGAAAAACTCATTGGTACGAGCCGGGGTTCGAACCCGCGACCTCCGGATTGCAAGTCGCACGCTCTTACCGCTAGGCCACCAGCGCTTCACCCACAAACAAATAATAAATACAATATATTATAGTTGATTTAAATTTGCTTTAAATGACATTTGTACACAGTAAAAGCCGGTGATTGCAAATATTTTACAAAAATGCAAATTGTTTGTACTGTGAGGCCCTGCAGCTCAGTTGCAAAATTATCTAACCGTCGTACAGTCGCCATCAGATATATCGGAGCGGCCAAGGTGCTCACAAATATCCGAACACGCCTCTATTGCTAAGGCTCTGTGCGTGTTCAGATATTTTTGAGCACCTTGGCCGCTCCGATCAGGGATGTTGCGGATGCCGATTTTTTGACATGCGGATTTTTAAAGGCTCACATCCGCGGATGCGGATGCGGATGTCAAGATAGTACCATAAAAAACGTCAAATATTACATTTTAGTAATTTTTATTTAAAAAAACCGGCCAAGTGCGAGTCGGACTCGCGTTCCAAGGGTTCCGTACATTAAGTCCCACTCACGCTTGACTGCTCATTTCTAATAGGTTTTTTTGGCTAATGACTAAATTACCTAGCAGTCTAGCACTTACGCCGATGCTAAGACGTTCCTGTACCGACCTGTTCCACATCCGCATCCGCATTAAATCCGCATCGATTTTATGCGGATGCGGATATTCGCAACATCCCTGGCTCCGATATATCTGATGGCAACTGTAGGTACATCTCTTTAAAAGACGTTAACAGTAAGTAACTAAACGGTAGAAGTGTTAAAAATATCTACACGCCTTAAATAATTAGAGAGAGAAAGTGTGTAGAGCATTATGACCACCTCGTTCGCTTAGAAACTTTTCACTGAACTAAAAAACTAAACGACAAACTAAGCGATAATAAAGAGATTGACGTCTGCGGCCATTTACGTATTTCTCATATAGCTTGGGTACGGTGACAGCGGTCATCTCCATACAATGTATAGGTAACGTTAAACGCAATTTTTTCTTATTTTTTATTTTCAGATGACAGCTGTCACCGTACCCAAGCTATGTGAATAATGCTTATAAAAACTAGGCTTCGGTTCGGAATATAAAATGCGCTAACTATAGGTACACGTATTTAGTCTTAGAGATAGCCAAACTCAAAATGAGCTTTAGATTTTTTGACAGATAGGGTAATTCGTCAATAACTGGCCACCGGCTAATAACTGGCCACCCTACACTAAAAATGAATTATATTCTCCTGTAAACATTTTAGTATAAGGTTTCAATAACTAGCCACCTTATACTAAAATTAAGTCTGTTTATATGTGAAAAGAATAGATTTTTAGTTTAGGGTGGCCAGTTACTAAACAGTGGCCAGTTGACGAATTACCCTATATGCAAATTATAAAGGTTTGGTTCTTATAATTATAAATAGCCACAGTAGGCAGCCAGCAAAATCAGTAGCCGCGCTTAGCGACATCACGTTTAATACTATTTCCCACGTTTTTATACATTTCATGTTGATATTGTCTGTACCAACACGTTAGAACAAGTCCCAAAACACTCGGACACGCTTTAGTTTAATTTGTCATGCGTACTCTTGTACAGTCACAATCAGATACATCGGGGCGGCCAATGTGCTCACAAATATCTGAACATACCATGAATCTAGTATTTTAACTGGATCTGGCATGAGGGGTGGGGGAAATGACCGAACGGGATAGTCTTATGTATCTTTCAGTAGGAGTAGCAGCGAAAGCGCTATTATTGTTTGTCCTTGTCACAGTCTCGCATTTTTTTTATTCCCCACCATAAATTAGTATGGATTATGGCGGGCAACAAATAAATTCGACCAATCATAGTGTCGCGTTGCCTATGTTTTGTCCCTCACGGAGGCACGTGTATACCACATCTATTAGGATCCTACCATCTATGGATCACACCTACTATTGTCAAGGCGTTAGTGCAGTGGTTCCTAACCTGGGGGTAATTACCCCCGTGGGGGTAAAACTGGTATTTTACGGGGCTAATAAGCTAACCTAATATAACAATACAACAAACATACACGTTTTATTTTTTATTACCATTGGGAGGAGGGGTAAAATCAGGTTCCCTAGTGAGTCATAGGGGTGACCGGACTGAAAAGGTTAGGAACCACTGACTTAGTGTGTTCGGATATTTTTGAGCACCTCGGCCGTCCGATATATCTAATGACTGTAAATGAAGCGAGGAAACAAGTCAGAACAACCTTTTAACTCTTTGAACGCCATAGACGTCAACTGACGCGCGCGGCTACAGACCAATATGAACCTTAGCGCATTGCGACAAGGTTCACGATGCGCCGCACAAAATAGACGTGGTGTTTTAAGAGCCACCCCACACTAGCGTCTTTTGAGCGTCGGTGTCTAGTCAGCGCTATGGAAAGCGTCGCTGCGCAGGGCCATTTTATTTAAAGTTGTCCACTACACTTATTTTTTTTAAATTTCTTAATTTCTATGTTATTTCTACTCAGAATCACGAGCTCTTTCTATCCTAATAGAAGAAAAAAAGTGTCCCGAGGTTTTGATTTCCATTCCGTTACCATTTTTCATAGACTTTGTATGGCGGTCACGGAATGGAAGGAACGAAAAATTTATGGAAATTTTGGGACACTTTTTCTGCTATTAGGATCAAAAGAGCTTGTGATTCTGAGCAATTCTGAGTAGAAATAACATAAAAAATTCCATTAGGAATAAAAGTGTAGGGGACAATTTTAAATAAATAAGCGCTGGTGGCCTAGCGGTAAGAGCGTGCGACTTTCAATCCGGAGGTCGCGGGTTCAAACCCCGGCTCGTACCAATGAGTTTTTCGGAACTTATGTACGAAATATCATTTGATATTTACCAGTCGCTTTTCGGTGAAGGAAAACATCGTGAGGAAACCGGACTAATCCCAATAAGGCCTAGTTTCCCCTCTGGGTTGGAAGGTCAGATGGCAGTCGCTTTCGTAAAAACTAGTGCCTACGTCAAATCATGGGATTAGTTGTCAAGCGGACCCCAGGCTCCTATGAGCCGTGGCAAATATGCCGGGACAACGCGAGGAAGAAGAGACAATTTTAAATAAAATGGTCCAGTTGCGCCAACGTGGCGTCGAGCAGCAGCCATAGAGTTGACTAGACGCCGACGCTCGGAAGACGCTAGTGTGGAGTGGCTGTAACACATTCGCTGCCAGACAAGAAACGGCGCACTACCCCAGAAACCGGTCGTCTATAGCTGGGCGTTTTTTTTTTGTTGTCCCCTACACTTTTTTTTTCAAATTTGGGATTTTTTATGTTATTTCTACTCAGAATCACGAGCTGTTTCTATCCTAATAGGAGAAAAAAAGTGTCCCAAAATTTCCATACATTTTTCGATCTATGAAAAATGGTGACGGAATGGAAACAGAAACCTTAGAACACTTTTTTTCTCCTATTAGGATAGAAAGAGCTCGTGATTCTGAGTAGAAATAACATAAAAAATCCCAAATTTGAAAAAAAAGTGTAGGGGACAACAAAAAAAAACCCAGCTGCGTACAAAACTCAACGGGTTGTCCGGCTGAGCAAAGTTCACGAGCGCCCACCATGTAGGTTCCTGGCAGTGAATGTGGTAAGAGTTAAATAGCATTAGAGTTAGAACAAGCCTTTGGCCCTGGCTTCGGCCGTGAACTTCCTGACATGAACTATATAATCCAGCATCACGGTGGCGAACGCGGCGTCTAGCACGAACTGGGGGATTTTACCTGAAACGAAATATATCAGCTATGGTTTAACAAATACCTATTTTCTATCTTACAAATTAACACAAACATAGACACACATACATACATAACACAAGACAAAGACATACATTTACTCATTATACATAAAACTTTACGGGCCTGATTTAGTTAAATTATGTTTAATCATAAGTCAAAATGACAGCTATTTAAGGACAAATATATGAAGTGCATATACTTGGAAAAATTGGACCTATGCCGCTGTGGCCCGGTGGCGGAGTGGCAACAGGCACCTGCCGCGATAGCAGAGGACGCTGGTTCGATTCCAGCCTGGGGCACTGGAGGCTTGGCTCACTTTTACTTAATATATGACATTTATTTCAGATTATTAGCTAATTGGAATATGAATATGAGCTAATTGAGAGTGTAGGCCAAAGGTATGGTGCAATCTTTTCGAGCGATGACGCCATAACCTTAGGCCTACACTCGGGTAGATGGCGTTAGTTTCAAAATTTAACAAATAAACACATATCAGGCGGTCTAGCATGAGTTGCGTTCTCGCGCGCGACACCATACATCTGGCGCGACTTCAAGTATGGGCTCGCGCGCGAGAACGCAACTCATGCTAGACCGCCAGTGAAATAATAAGGGTCAAAGTCAAATGGCGTTCTAACAGTTTTAATCTTTTGTCAAAAGATGGCAGTAAATGTACTGGGACTACATAATTTATCATGACAGTAACTCTATATTCACTCTATTCTCTTTCGTTCCACATTCCTACTATCATCATCATCTTCCTCGCGTTGTCCCGGCATTTTGCCACAGCTCATGGGAGCCTGGGGTCGGTAATTGGCGTGGGCACTAGTTTTTACGAAAGCGACTGCCATCTGACCTTCCAACCCAGAGGGTAAACTAGGCCCGTATTGGGATTAGTCCGGTTTCCTCACGATGTTTTCCTTCACCGAAAAGCGACGGGTAAATATCAAATTATATTTCGTACATAAGTTCCGAAAAACTCATTGGTACGAGCCGGGATTCGAACCCGCGACCTCCGGATTGCAAGTCGCACGCTCTTACCGCTAGGCCACCAGCGCTTTTTTCTCCATTCCTATATGAGTATAATATTTATGGCCTTACCTTTGAGATCACAGCACATGAGCCACTGGAACTGCGTCTGGTACCGTTCCGTACCGTCCTGCATCCTCACCAGCACTGGCTTCAAGTACCAACAACTCACTTTGTTATGTGCAGTAATGAGACATACATACATACATACTATTTATGACCTTACCTTTGAGATCACAGCACATGAGCCACTGGAACTGCGTCTGGTACCGTTCCGTACCGTCCTGCATCCTCACCAGCACTGGTTTCAAGTACCAACAACCCACTTTGTTATGTGCAATAAAGACACATACATACATACGATTTATGACCTTACCTTTGAGATCACAGCACATGAGCCACTGGAACTGCGTCTGGTACCGTTCCGTACCGTCCTGCATCCTCACCAGCACTGGCTTCAAGTACCAACAACCCACTTTGTTATGTGCAATAAAGACACATACATACATACGATTTATGACCTTACCTTTGAGATCACAGCACATGAGCCACTGGAACTGCGTCTGGTACCGTTCCGTACCGTCCTGCATCCTCACCAGCACTGGTTTCAAGTACCAACAACCCACTTTGTTATGTGCAATAAAGACACATACATACATACGATTTATGACCTTACCTTTGAGATCACAGCACATGAGCCACTGGAACTGCGTCTGGTACCGTTCCGTACCGTCCTGCATCCTCACCAGCACTGGCTTCAAGTACCAACAACCCACTTTGTTGTTACCCCTGGAAACAAACAAGTCAATTATCAGGGCGGATCAACTATTTCTTGTTATTACTTTGTCCGGTCAACCAAGAGACAATAGTAGCATAGTTTGTTAGAGACATTGTAGTCCACCTTTTTCTGACACGCTTGGTAGACGACCCTCAATGGAAAGGGTTTATAAGTATCACAAAAAAGAGTGTTTGGTGAATTTAAATGCCTACAAATTAGGTTATAAAGAGTGACCTAGGATAACGTAACCATGGCAACGAGTGACAAGAAAAAGTTGATTCACCCATGTATATGTCGGAGAATGACTGAATTGTGCCATCTATCGCCTTTGACGGGTGTTTCATCACGCAATCTTTGACAAATAAAGCAAACTAGGGCGTTAAGCTTTGGATTCCTCCGAAAACGGTGCCGTCATATTACGGCCGCTATATAGCGTTGACTGACGTCACTAGAACGTTGTCTATGTAAACAAGATGGCGCGGTTTCCTAGACGACGTTACGTTACGTTGATTGTCAACGTAACGTAAGATGACGGCCGTCATGACCTTGTCGATAGTTTCGTGAACGTTTTATTAGATAGCGGTGACGCCATTTTGAATAAATGACACGAGATGTGAATAAATGATTCCGTACTACGATTCTTTTCCTCTTCTGATGATATTTCATCCTCCAAGTAAATTATAGATGATCAAGCAAATCTTGTCAGTAGGAAAAGGCGCGAAATTCAAATTTTCTATGGGACGTTATCCCATCGCGCCTACATTTTTCAAATTTGCCGCTTTGACCTTGGTGGATGACGGTGTGTTATGACGCCGTGGTACTTTCCACATGTCGCCACCGTAAAGACGGCCGTCTTTTGCTGCCGCTATATGACGGCCGTCATATGACGGCACCGTTTTCGGAGGAATCCAAAGCTTTATGTGTACACCTGAGTGGCGTTCGGCGCAGTTCCGCCAAGGCGTCATAGAGTGCGCTGTCAAAACAAATGAAATCCAGAACAATTGAAGTTATGCTGTCAATCAATCGTCAGATGAGAAAGAACGGGAGAAGATGACGTCTGTGGCGGTTCCTGGGTCTAATCCACTGGTTTGCTTTGGATAAGAAGTGTAACGTGTGCTATGATTTGTAATCAGTCTTGTTCAGTATATATAGTTCGTAGCTTTCTAATAGAGCCCGACGGGTAATCCTTTGTCTATTGTTAAGTAAAACCGCTCGTGCCACGTGCCACAACCACCTGCATAAAAAATCGTTCGTTCACTTTACCCAGGTAATTGAATTACAACTCCTATGGAACTTGCAATAAGATTCAAAATGAACTAATGGATAAATATTTTGTTACGATGTGTGTGGTCCGTTCAACTCGCCGCCACTCAGTACTTCGGTTACTGAGTGCCGGCGAGTCGAACGCTACAGAACCAGTCTACAATGTGTCATCGAGATGCGTAACAAAGGCGCGTTATCGGAGAGCGCACCTACACTGGTTTTATGAGCGTTGGACTAGCCCGCGCTCAGGTGCCAAATAGAATAATTAAGACCCTTTTTTGCAGGTAAGTAGCACGTGCGGTTTTACTTAAAAATAGACAATAGGATTAGCCGTCGGGCTCTATTAGAAAGCTACGAACTATAAAGACTGTGAGTTGAATACCGTATTTCATTGAATGAAAGCCCTCGTCATCCACGATTGAAGGTCCTAATGTGCTTGCGATAGTATGATACGCCCACGATTCCCGACATATATAAACATGTTACTTTGTTTATATATATATATGTCGGGAATCGTATAAGATAGCAGTTATTCGGTCCTACGGGGGAATTACATTAAAAGGTTGAGATAGGTCGTATTTGTTGAAATAAATCTTTTATTAATTTTTACTAAAAATAACAAATTAAAAAAAAAGGTATTGATTCTACATAAAAAAATAATCGATCGATTGGAAACTTGAAAGTATTCAGAAAATAAATTAATAGGGGCTATTACTGCAATGTTCTGCCGCCAAAGTGCAGCACTAGCACCCATCATAAACAATAGAGTAACTTATACATACTGTGACTTTAAACTGTTTTTTGACAAGTTTTCACAGACAATCAAATATGACATTGATACATCAAGGCGGTTTGTTTACAAGGGACTACCGGGAAACGCGAAATCGATACTCAGCTATCTGCCTCTTTATCGCTCGAATATGCAGAGTGATAGAGAGGTTCGATAACAAAAGTTCGACTCTCTCGTTTGCGGTAGACCCATAGATTGTGACGGATTGTGGAAGTGGCGCCCCCACGCAGAGTTTGGCGTAATATTTCCTATTGACAGTTCAGTATCTATTTATTAGAAAAACAGCTTATATGACTAACGAATGGCAAACACTCAAAATAACAAAGGACCTTAAAGGGGCCCACTGATTAACAGTCCGCCGGACGGTATCGGCCTGTCAGTTAGAACAAAAAGTTGACAGTTCCGAACAACTGACAGGCCGATACCGTCCAGCGGACTGTTAATCAGTGGGACGCGTAAGAGTTGCGGGATGTAATAAAGAAACAATACTGTTGATATTTATTTATATTTTTGTGATTTAAAAAAATATATATATATTAAATATATTAAAAACGGGTCACTCACGTATTTTAAGTCGAAAAACGCTCGACATGTTTCACTTCGTACCGAGATGTATCATCAGGAGCTTGCGTTTACGATGACAAGCTCCTGATGACACTTCTCGGTACGAAGTGAAACATGTCGAGCGTTTTTCGACTTAAAATACGTGAGTGACCCGTTTTTAATATATTTAATATGTCTTTGTCTCACGGAAGTTTTGTTATTAAAAAAATTATATGATAAAGTAAATATTTATTACATTTTCAAGTACTTTATGCAGTTAAAAAACTTCAGAAATGCATTCAAAACTAAAATTCACCTTATGTCTTACTATTAGGTACACTTGGTCATGCAAATCTTGTCAGTAGAAAAAGGCGGCAAATTTTAAAAATCGCGGGTTAACAACACTACGTTTGGATTAGTCGAAAATCGAGTGTCATTTACATCTTATCTGTGGAACTGTTTTGTTTACATTTCATCGTTGTTCGATGTACATTGCTGCTTTTTGTTTCCTAGGGATACCATACTTTAGTTTGCTTTACATTGCTACTGACATATCCAGCTTGACAGACTATATATATGTATGTCGGCGGCCGATCGTAAGATCAGGCAGATCGTAATGTTCCTGTGTAATGTTTTGACGATAGTGACATTAAACCAATACATATATAGGTAGGATAGGTTCGTTAGGTTGCTTTAGATGCCCGAAGGGCAAACTGCCCAGAAATAGGAGCCCCGCGTAGCGGGGCTCCGTCGACTCAGGGAACGGGTCAAAGATTTTCACGTTTCACGATATGCCTGATCTTACGATCGGCCGCCGACATATAGACCAACGTCACTAAGTGTTTGAGCAATACATTTTCTCTGCTCTAATCACCGCATTAACTATATCATTATCTTCTGCCTTCCTTTTATAATTCTCCAGTGGTTCAGGCAGTTCATTAATTAATATAAAACAATCTTCTTCTTTCGTTATATAATTAATCACATTTTCAAGGTCTCTACATTTCTTCTGTTTTATTGCAGGACATTTTAAATTAAGTCTTGTAAAAACATATCTGTGGCATTTCCGGTATAACAAGTTGAGATGCTTATGTTTTCTTTCCCGTCCGTATTCAACACAAGCGAAAATAGGTTTAGTTCTCTGCAATAATATCTTTTCGATTTCTTCATTATAGTTCTCCGGCGAATACACAGTGAAATATATCTTCTGATTTTCCATTTAAATAATTGTATTAAAACTCGTTGTTATTGCACACCTCGACACCTCGTCACTCAAAAGATCTCGGTCTTCGTTTTGTTCACTCGCGGCTGGATTCCTTTCTATTTTTTACTAATAGTGAAACTTGCAGGCAATGTTTGCCATGGTATATGTTGCACCGGTTTACAGTATTAATTTAAATAAATAAAAGTGGGACGTATGGCAGTCCTCGCTCGAAACGGAATGATGACTAAGTCTCCGAATGCAAAAATAGCATGGACAGATAAAGAGGTGACGTCTCGGGTTATCGTCGAGTTACGTAGATGAGTTACGCGCATTGACATATATCTCAGGACGGGCCTTACCGGCACTAGAAAATCTAGAAATGGTACTAGTTCAGCGGTGTCACTCACGAATTCGAGCCAATCATGGAGTCTAACGCAACTATTTGCGACCAATCGCGCGCGTGATGCGAACTCATCAACCAATCGCGTTGTAGCGATGTCACACCGGTATCAGCGTAATTCGTCCCATTCGTTTTTCGTTCATTTCTTATGTCCGTCTCATTCTGTGTTCGTCACTCATTCTTTATTCGTCTCGATCGCTATATGTCCCTATCGTCTTAAGTACAATTATGTAACCTGTCTCTTTCTTAACAAGTCTTTTTCGTTTTTCGTCACGGTCTTCCTAGGACTATGTCTTTGTTTGTGTCTCTCTTTTTTGGTATCATTCGCACTTTATCTTTAGTCACTTTCGTTATTCGTCTCACTCTTTTTTTGTCTTTAATGGTAACTCGTTCCGTTCTTTTTTGGGCACGTTCGCTAATCGTCCCGTACTAGTAGGTCTTAGTTGCTATTCATATGTCCTCCGGATCGGAATTCATAAACAAATTGAAGTTTATATGTCCCGTACATATACAGAACGGAAAAAAATGAGGGCCCTGAAGGGTCTGGGGCTTAAGATACTTAAGATAGTTAATTTTTCTCAAGATAAACATTATTTCATATGAAAAAATAAGAATAACTGCATTCATAGATTTTGATATGCCGTCAATAATCGTCATGGTATTCGTTTACAATAAAATCATGGCCAACATCAAGATATTGGCCATGATTTTTGAAACGCAAATTTTCTAATTCCGCAGCCACAAAAACTAAGAAAACGAGACGCAAAACGAATGTAACGAACTTAGAATTAGACTGAAAATGAATGAGACTAATCACGAATGTGACTAATAACGAATGCATGAAAAAAAATGAGACGAATAAGTGAATGAGACAAAAATCGAAAGGGAATAAGAAAGAATGAGTCCTAGGAAGACCGTGACGAAAAACGAAAAAGACTTGTTAAGAAAGAGACAGGTTACATAATTGTACTTAAGACGATAGGGACATATAGCGATCGAGACGAATAAAGAATGAGTGACGAACACAGAATGAGACGGACATAAGAAATGAACGAAAAATGAATGGGACGAATTACGCTGATACCGTCACACCGCTGTACTGATCCCATTCATGCCCCATTCTTATTGCCCGTAAGGCCAGTCCTGAGATATATGTATGTCAATGGTTACGCGTTACTCTTCGGATAAATGCAGTGAATGTCTGATAGATGTTCAATATATTATATACTAGCGACCCGGCATCGCACGGGTTAACAAAATATACACCTAAACCTTCCTCAAGAATCACTCTATTGATAGGTGAAAACCGCATGAAAATCCGTTCAGTAGTTTTGAGTTTATCGCGAACAAACAAACACAACAGACAGACGCAGCGGGGGACTTTTGTTTTATAAGTTGTAGTGATTCGTAACCAAAACTCACAAATTACGTCTACAAGTTACACATTACGATACCGCATGAAAATCAGTCCATTAGTTTTCGAGTTTATCGCGAACATACAAACAGACCCGGCGGGAGAGTTTTATTTTTACGCCTGTATGGGACCAATTTACGGGTATCTATTTGTACCCGTGAATGGGTCCTAGCAGGTGTATTACATAACAGCAAACTTCTCCAAAGGACCTCTACGTGTTGGATCTGTATCCCCACGCGCGCCTATCAAATGACCGGGATGTATATACCCGTGAATTCATAAGAGATACAAAATACAAATACAAATGTTTATTTCTTATAAAGTGTAGTAGGGATGTGTAAAAAGGGTATATGTTCCACCAATGACCAGTGTCGATGTTAGAATGAACTTACCTGACAAACTCCTTGTTGGGGGGATACCCGGGCACTGTGACACTGACCCCACTGCTGATGTAGCTGTAGGGGTCCGATTCCACCACCATCCCCTACGACAAAAATAGTTGTGTGAACTTTTGGGCCAATACAATTCATATTTATTTTCACACCACCTATTCGGAAAAGAGCTTTTTCTTCCCTACTAGGAGGGATCAAAGTGGCACTTTTCCTCCCTGCTAGGAGGGATCAAAGTTACACTTTTCTGTTCTAGCACACTATTTTTACATTTTTTTTGCACATTTTTTTTTTTTGCTTATATAATCTGTTTAAGAGGCCGGTATCGATTTTAGCAGCAAAAATGTAAAATTGATAGATTTAGTCGATGAAATTGTACACCTTTTGTTACGTAATAGAAATAACAAGTACTGGTATCTATTAGCACGTCTTCTTATCTTGCACTTGTACAGATCATTTTTTTGAAAACAGACTCACTAAATTAGTAATGTTTTTTTTTTCTGATGGACGTTTAGGTAAACGCGCGCAAAGCACTGATTTAGTCGATCTTATTTGGAAATTTCGTAAAGTTTGGACTACTAAAAATGGTAATTTTGTATTACACATATCCTGTACTCCAACTTTCATAGACTACATTTTTGTTATATGATATTGAACAAGAGTAAATGAAAGTTAGACGAAATCAATTTTCACCAGAAATTACTTCAAAACAAGTGATTTTTTTTCGTGAAAATCGACTTAATTTCAACGTAATTTTGATACTTAAACAATCTACAACATTTCCTGAAACTGTTCTGATACATAATTTTGTATAATTTACCATTATAATTTTTTGATGATATTTTAAATACTGCCCCTTCTCGTCATATATTGCCGGTGACGCACGCTCGAGACCTCATTATTAAAAGGCAAGATGAGAAGACGTGCTAAAAGAAACCAATACTTGTTATTTAGATATTACGCAACAAAATGTGTACAATTTCAACAACGAAATCTATCAATTTTACATTTTGACTCTAAAATCGTTAACGGAGCCTTAAGCATCAGATTGTGTCAACACTAAGATTATTTTATTTTCCTCATAGTTGATGCGAAAAGCAGTATGTGTCACACGGTACCAAAATGATTTCGCCTTGGGCGTTAACACTTGAATCCCTCATTACGCTCAGGATTCAATGTACGCCCTTGACGGAAATATATCATTTTGATCCCTTGTAACACAAACTACTATTTCTTTCCGAGATTTGACTAAGTATCTCTAGAACGAGGTGCAATCATAATATTCATAATCATTCACTTGTTTTTAACCGACTTCCAAATCTCAAAAGGAGGAGGTTCTCAATTCTGTTGTATGTATTTTTTTTGTTTTGTCTTTTAATGTTTGTTACTCCATATCTCCGTCATTTCTGGATCAATTTTGAGGATTATTTTTTATTATTATAGTTATTTTCGATACAAGTGAGAAAAAGAGGAAATCCGAAACGAGTGGCGATAAATTAAAACACGACCGAAGGGAGTGTTTTAAATCGGCACAAGTTGCGAATTACCTATTCGCACGTGTATCGAACAACGTTTTACAGTACATATGGCACTTTAAAGTTTCGACATACGCACGAAATGTGCTATTTTACGCACTAGTGCGGAAAAGTACATATGTACTGTGAAATATATTTTACAACTACTTATGTAATAAAACACTTAAATACTACCTACAAAACTAAACTAAATTAAACAGCAATAGAAAAAGTAAATAAAAATAATAAATAATAATGACAAATAAATAAAATTATATTAAAGGAAAAATTGACAAATTCACCGCTTCCGGCAAGACACGAACTTGCGACCTTTTCGTACACCGGTCCATTTCCATTCCATCCGGTCCCCATTTTCCGGTGGTCCGGATTCCATTTCATTTCCAATATTTATAAAAATGTAGTAATTAGTTTATGATTCACTAGCGACCCGCCCCGGCTTCGCACGGGTTAACAAATTATACATAAACCTTCCTCTTGAATCACTCTATCTATTTAAAAAAACCGCATCAAAATCCGTTGCGTAGTTTTAAAGATCTAAGCATACATAGGGACAGACAGCGGGAAGCGACTTTGTTTTATACTATGTAGTGATTTGCCTTCACTTGGTAAGATAGATCTATCCCCGATCCTGAACATTCTGTAGTATTCGTAATCACCCGAACACACCTTATGTGAGTAATAATAATAAGTGGTAGTGCCTTTAAACCAATATTTATGCGGAAATAAAAATACGCGGGGAAATATGTATGGGAGCCCTCAAGACACCAGAAGGGATTTTAAGTGGACTGTATGTTAGGAAATTAAAATAAGAAAGTACTTGTTTGACGCCCAGATTTAAGGATTAGGAGAAATGCCTGCGCACATACCTGGTGATCTCGTTGTAGGATTCTTCAGCTGGCCAGCACTTTATAAAACTTTTCCCAAACTTCAGCGTCAGTACACCTGTGCCACTTTCACTCCGTTTGTAACAGTTTTTGCTAATTTCACATTACATTTTGATTTATTTCAATTAGAAGATGCGTTTAGGTCCGCATCGATTCAGGAACTGATTCGCCAAGATGGCGTCTCATAGGACTGCCGTGAAGCGAGACGGTAATACGGCTTTGTGCGCGTTGGCAAAGGATAGGTAGCTTGGAAGGGTATAGAACGTTTCACAAGTACCTACATTTAAAATAAAGGAAAAAACTACCTTAAATAAAAATATCAAATTTGAAACTCAACATCCCCCCGGCCTTGAAGGAACCCTTCAAAGAAAAGGATGTAAAGAGCCAAAGTGCTCAAACTATAAAAAATATAATCACGGCATATGGTCATTGTGCCAAGTTACTTGCTAAGTTCGTAGTAAAAGTACAAAACAATAAATTAACCTAACACCTCAACCAAAGAAAAAAAAGGTTAAAAAATAATAATGCACAACAATCGTGCCAATAAACTAAGAAGTACAACGTACATAAAGCTAAGCTAACTTAAGTATTATATTTAATTGGTCTATATCAGACGCGAGCTAAACCTAAGATTCTTAACTAAATAAGACTCCTATTGAGTCGGTAACGGACATAACCGTATGACTGGACGTTTATACGTTCCAGTCTTCGTCTTTACTTCCGCCACGCGTATGATTCCGTCTTGGCTATTAGGATAGACGTTGGTTATAATTCCTATTGGCCATTGTAAAGGCGGAGCGTTATCAACGCTTAATATTACTACGGTACCAATTTTAATTGGATTTGAAGGAGTATTCCACTTTTCACGTTGTTGCAAATTATGTAAATACTCCGTTTTGAATCGCTTCCAATACGACTGCACTAGTGAGTCCATTAATGAAAACCGTGACAGCAAATCGGGGCGTTTATCAGATAAATCAGCCGCGGGTAAAAATTCCAACGGAGACGTGGTCAAAAAATGAGAAGGAGTAAGCGCGAGCGGTTCGGAAGGATCAGAGCTTAAAGCATACAAAGGACGGCTGTTATGTAAAGCTTCTACCTGAGTAAGGACTGTTTCCATCTCCTGAAAGGTTAGGATCTGCTTTCCTATTACTCTGAACAGTAAGGTCTTGGTGCTTTTTATGTTAGCTTCCCATATACCTCCGAAATGGCTAGCGGTAGGAGGATTCATTTTCCAAGTAATGCGATGTTTCGCGAGCTCGTCGCTGAAAGTTTTATAGTAATCATCCGATTGTAAAAGATCGTGAAGCTCTTTAAAATAAGCCTTTGCGGATACAAAATTTGTCCCGTTATCCGAGTAAACAAAGCTACAGGGACCTCGTCGCGATAAAAAGCGCTTGAAAGCGTCTATGAAACAAGCAGAGGTTAGATTTGAGGCCAGTTCTATGTGAACGGCTTTCGTAACGAGGCAAATAAAAAGGCATATATAAGCCTTAACGCTGCGTACGCCACGTTTTCTGTAAGGAGTAACATACAGAGGTCCAGCAAAGTCTATACCCGTATGCATAAAGGCCTTACATTGCTCTAAGCGACATTTCGGCAAGTCTGACATAAGAGGAAAAGTAGGTCTAGGATTTAACCTAAAACAGCGGTTGCATTTTTGTGTGCGTTGCCGAACAACGCGACGCGCGGATATAATCCAAAATTTAGTTTTTAATATTGCAACTAAATGTTGAGGCCCTGCGTGCAGGTTATTGCGGTGATAAAAATCAATTATTAAATCTACGATATGACCTTTTTTAGGTAAAATTATAGGGTGCTTAGATGCGTAATCGAGCGATGAGTTCGATAAGCGACCTCCAACGCGTAAAATTCCATCAGAAAGGAAAGGAAACAGTTTCTGTAACTTTAACGAGCATTTGCGTCCTTTTGAAATGGATTTCATGTCAGCTGAGAAGTGTGCATCTTGTACCGCTCTTATAATTTCAAGTTCAGCGGTATTTCAACATTAATACCTTACGCGCTCATGATCCGAACACAATCAAGTTATCAGATTTCTTACGCACACTACAACTATCACAATTTGTTAATGGACCTACCCATTTTACTGATCACTCAGAAACGCAGATAGATCTAATATGTTCAAATACAAAAATAGGACATGTAGCGGTCAACTATATCCCCGACCTCAGTCACCATGCGTTTATCACCTGTGAGCTCAACATTAGGAAAAATAAGCCGGTTCCAAGGTGGTTAGTGTACAGACCGCTTAAGGATATTGATATGCAAAGGTTTAACGCTGACCTTGAATCTATAAACTGGGAATGCTTGGTGTGTGACAACGTCGGCGATACTCTTTTCCATTTCAATATGTCCATTTTACAGCTTTTTGAACTCCACGCGCCGTTAAAAAAAATTCTAATAAAAAAGAAACTTCATCCTTGGATCACACCCACGGTCAGGGAGATGATGCGGCTCCGTGATGTAGCGCACGCAAGATTTCGCCGAACTGGGCTTGACTCTCATAAAAAATATTATAAGGATTTAAAAAACATAGTTAACGCAGCTATTTTTACCGAAAAATCAGCCTTTTATCAGACATATATTACAAGCAATCAAAATAATCCCAAAGTTCTGTGGCAAAATATTAAAAGTAACATAGCCGATTTTAAAAAGCGTAATGAATTGCCTCCTAACTTTAATAATCCAGATCAGATTAACAGCCACTTTCTTAATTTACCTACTAGAAGAGGTGTCACCCTAACCAGTTTAATGTATTATGAGTTCCATAGATTTGGTTCTGCGAAGTTCATGTTAAAACCAGTAGATGAAAGCACTGTTTTGAGGATCATTAAATCCTTTTCAAGCAATGCAGTAGGCACTGACAACATCACGTTGGATATGGTTGAACTTACCTTGCCTAGAACCCTATTTATCATCACAAGTATCATCAACCAATCCATCTGCACTGGTGTTTTTCCAGATGACTGGAAATCGGCGATAGTTAGGCCTATACCCAAAACACCTCAACCTACTGACTTAAAGGACCTCAGGCCTATTAGCATTCTGTGTTTCGTGTCGAAAATTCTAGAAAAAGTGGTATGTCGGCAAGTAACAGATTTTTTAGAAGCAAATAACATATTACCAAATAAGCAGTCTGGATTTCGGAAAGGGCGCAGCACAGCCACGGCACTCCTGGACGTGATCGATGACATACTAACAGCGCAGGATAAAGGAGAGGCATCTATCCTAGTCCTCCTAGACTTTTCCCGTGCCTTCGACACTATAAATATTTCACTATTGCTGTCTAAACTTGCTTACTATGGTTTCGACGTCGGAACCATAAAATGGTTTGATAGCTATCTCTCTGGCCGTTCGCAGAAAGTTGGGCTTCGTAATTATTCTGGACTAACAGATTACTCTTTAAATGTATCTGTAAATTGCGGAGTCCCTCAGGGGTCGATTTTGGGTCCCGTTTTGTTTATTTTGTACGTGGCAGACATTGCTAGTTGTATAAAGAACTGTCACTATCACATGTATGCAGATGACCTACAAATTTATAAAACGTTCCATCCTCGGGAGACACAAACTGCTGTGGAGCTGTTGAATCAGGATCTTGATCGTATCGACGTTTGGTCTGGACAGTGTGACTTAGTCCTTAACCCCAACAAGTCAAAGTTTCTAGTGCTTGGCACTAAAGGCCAAGTTGACAAAGTCACCAGGTTTGATATTAATGTTATGCTCGGGAGGGAACGCCTCGAACGAGTCTCTGCAGCCCGTAACCTCGGCCTACTCTTAGACGAGGGCTTGCGTTTTGAACAAAATGTACTCGATGTCGCTAAAAACTGCTACTATAGATTGAAAGTACTATATCAGGTTCGCCAATATCTCAGTGTCGACCTTAGAATAAAATTATGCGACACTTTAATATTATCCAAACTCAACTATGTCGACACTGTGATTAATGGTTGCTTACTGGCGCGTTCGAAGGCACTCCTTCAACGCATCCAGAATGCTTGTGCCCGTTTCTGTTTCCCCATCCCTCCACGTACTCATGTCACCCCTTATCTTAACAGTGGTAAGATGTTGAAAATGGAAGCACGTCGTTCGTTGCATTTTGCGACCCTACTTTTCGGTGTAGTAAAATTCCAACAGCCCCAATACCTTTTTAACAAGTTGTCGTTCTCCTCCCGCCCAATGAGAGATGCCATTCGACTTCTCTGTCCGAGACGCGGCGGTTGCGCAGCGTTTCGTGGCAGTTTTCGCTATTCTGCCACGAAATGCTGGAACAACATACCCCCTCCAATACGTAACTTAAAAACATTACATACTTTTAAACTTAAATTTAAACAATATCTTTTCAGCTTGCAACTGCCGTGTTCTTAGCGTTCCATGCAGCTTAGCTATATAATTTATTGGTAGGTATATTTTACTTACTTCCGGCGTAATACGGTGCATAAAAGATTTTTTTTTTTTTTCTTTTGTTGGTTAAAGCCGTCAATCGTTGCCTTTTCTGTAAACCTATTTACAACTACCAACTCACCTATTTTATATTATAATTCTTTATTTATTCGAGTTCCCTTTTTTATGTATATATGCTCCACTATATTTAATATTATACTAAATACATGCTTTGCCTGACTATATATATTTACATATTCCCAACCCACTCACTTCCATATCAAATTTCACTTTGTTTCTTTTTCTTTGTCTTCATGTATAAGTTTGTAATTTGTGTTAAATATTAATTAGGTACTGAATCACATTTTGACACTGCCTTTACTGTTCTGAGCTATCTTCTTGCCCTGGGCTCCACGGAAGACCAGCGCTATAGCATATATATTATGTTACAGCATATGCTGAGTGGTGTCCATTTGTAGCCTCTATAGCAGCATCAATACTACGATTATTATTGCATGTTAGTTTAAGCTACTAATAGTTTTAACTGTTTAGTGTATAAGATCTTCTTTCTTAAATGTATATGTGTGGTGCTGTATGTAGATGGTTTTTGCAATAAACGTTTTTCTATTCTATTCTATTCTATTCTATTTAGGTCATTAGCGGTAATTACATCATTTCGCGGTAACTTCTTTAGAAACCGAAGCACATAAACAGAAATTCGAAGAAGTTTGTTCCAAGTAGAACAGCGAAGGGCGAGCGTCAAAAGAGGGTGATCAATTTTAGTGACCTCCGTGGTCACGTGGGACAAAGTTTTCTCTTCGGGCAGGTGCGACCGATTTGGAACGAACCTTTGCATAGGCCAGCACTCTACGGGTTGTGATAACCAAGCGGGACCTTTAAACCAAAGCTCATGCTGGAGCAATTGCGAAGGAGTAAGACCACGTGACACGCAGTCACCAGGGTTTTGCGAACCTGCAACGTGATATAAGTTGTCAGGTGAAATATTTGTTTGAATTTGCGAAATGCGATTAGCGACGTAAGTGTCAAATCTATGTGGAGAGGCGACCGACCAACATAAGGCGACCTCTGAGTCTGAAAATGCATAAATATTATTTATTTTATGCCTATTCGACATAGTCCCGTAAACTTCCTTAAGAAGTTTAGAAAGAAGTAATATTCCGCAAAGTTCCAAACGAGCAAGAGTGACTTTGGGTTTAGCGGAAGCGACTCTAGACTTTGAGCAAAGCAACGTAACCACGGGCGGCTCGTCGCTATTCACGACGTGTGAATATATAACACAGCCGTATGCGGATTCGCTGGCGTCGGAAAAACCAACCAACGAAACTTGAGACCTCATTTCAATGCCTAAATGACGAGGAAAATTAAGCTGAGATATTTGCGGTAGCTCGGCTAAATATTGTTGCCACTGCTTAACAATGTGCGAGGGGAGCTCTTCGTCCCAATCGATAGAAAGAAGCCAAAGCTGCTTAATAATCAATTTGGCATACAAAATAACTGGGCCGACGAGTCCTAAGACATCGTACAGGCGTGCGGTAGCCGAAAGAATGGCGCGCTTGGTACAAACGGACGGAGGACTCGAAATGTCAAAAACAAAGCTGTCTCGTGCAGGTAACCATTTCAAACCTAAAACCTTAAAAGTACTTCCGTCATCGAAGGAAATAGATTTAGATTGTCGGAGCGACTCAGGTATATGTTCGAGCAATTCGCGTGAATTCGACGACCACTTAAGTAAATCGAATCCACCTGCCTTGAAAAGGGCGATCAACTCATCTGCTATCTTAACGGCTTCCTCGGGTGAAGAAGCAGAAGAAGCGAGGTCGTCCATATAGACATCTCTTTCGAGCACAGAGGCTGCCTTCGGCCATTTGTGCCGCTCATCGGCAGCTAACTGACGTAAAGTCCGAATTGCCAAAAAAGCTGAAGGTCGAAGTCCAAACGTCACACGCGTGAACGTTAACACTTCGAGCGGGTCGGTATCAAAAAACCGATATAAAATCCGTTGATATTTGCGGTGCGAAGAGTTCACATAAATGCATAAGTACATTTGTTTTACATCAGCGAAAAATGCTGTTTTATAAATTCGCACATTTAATAAAATGTGAAAAATATTCGCCTGTAGGTTACATCCAGAATACAAAATATCATTTAAAGATAAACCTGTATCTGTCTTTGAACTTCCGTCCAGGACCGGTCTCACTTTTGTACTTATTTTATCGCTACGTAATACAGGGTGGTGCGGTAGATAAAATCCAGGAGTGTTAGATTCGTCATCAGTTGACGCGCGGGTGAGTATACCTTTATCAAGATAGTCACGAATAACTTCGTCGTATCCAGATTTAAGTTCAGGATTTTTAGCGAATTTCTTTTCCAAAAGTAAAAAACGCCTTTTTGCGGTGTTAAAGGAATCGCCCAATGTTTGAGGATCGTCTTTAAACGGAAGGTCCACGGTATAACTGCCGTCAGTATTACGGACAGTGGTTGAAGCGTAAATATTCTCACATTTTTGATCTTCTGGACTTAAAAAAGTACGCGAAGGTATTTCTTCTACTGCCCAAAAGTTCTCAACGAGCCTATGAAGAGGATCGCTAGTAAACGCGCAAAGAGTGCGAGAAGCGGTAGGCGGGTTAACTATAGCGGCGTCACCCATTATTACGTACCCTAAGGTCGTTTCTAAAGCGGTAGGTATGGTAGGATCCGAACTCTCGATTTTCTTAGAGAGCAATATTTTGCAATAAACATTAACCCCCAAGAGTATATCTATAGGTCCAGGTTCCGAAAAACCATCATCGGCGAGCGTTAAGTCACGAGCAAAATCCACAACCTCCTTATTTACACGCGAGTCGGGTAACTGTGAAGTTATGCGATCTACTATCAGCGGGCGGATCGAATATTTATAAGAATCATCTAATAAAGATGAAAAGGTGAGCGCGGTATTGCCCTTTGTCTTGAGAGTTATTTCTCCCAAGCCAGAGGCTTCAGTAATATGTAGCGGTTTATTCATAGCAAGCGAAAGACGTTTGCAACAAGCGACAGTAATATAGTCCGACATTGATCCCGGATCAATTAACGCGCGAAGTATATGCGTGCGGTTTAAGGAATCAATAACCTTAATTTTAGCGGTTGCGAGTAAAGCGGTGGTTAGGCATGGACCACTATTGTCCTTACATGCCATAGTGCGGATGGATGCGGAATTTACCTCATGAGGAGGCGGCAAGCTATTTTCGACCTTAACTGCGGCAATCGCAGAGTCTACATTAGCTTGAGCGGGGTTATCGGCCCGTACACCTGAACAGGCGGGGGTCGAGTCATAAGCGGTAGCGGGTGCGGGAGTGACAACATTATTTGTTGTCGCGGGAAAACAATTATTAGAAGCGGGTGCGGATACCACTGCACTAACGTTGCAGTGCGATTTCTCTTTCGTATTGAAATGTAACATCGAATGATGTCTCAACGAACAATGAGAACAATGGCGCTTGGAAGTGCAAGCATTCGTCTTATGTTTCACACTTAAGCAGTTGTTACAATAAGCGTTTGATTTTATAAAATTAAACCTGTCGTGCGGTGTCATTTTATTAAAAGATTGACATGAATATAAATGCTCATGTTGTTTATTTTTACACAGTGAACATTTATCGCTAGCGCTTGTGCCGTTGGCCGCATCTGTGTTTACAAACGATTTAGTTTTTTGCAACAAGCGTTGTTTAGCGGAATTATCAACCGGTTTACTAATTGTCGCATTTGGCGAACGGGATAAAACTTTGTTTTGTTCTTTGATAAACTCAATTAAATTTTGATAAGAAGGAATCTTCTCTTTGCGGTATGTAATTTCGAACAATTTAATTGTATCGGAATCCAACTTTTGCAGCGCTAAATGTAACAACATGAAGTCGGTTAAGTCACTCAGATTCAACTGCTTAAGGGCTTCGACAGACGAGTTAAATTTATTTATGAATGAATCCAAGCTGGCGGCGTTGGTTGCGGTTAATTGTTTAAATGTTAGCAGCTGATTAAAATACGCTGACGCTAACGAACGTGGATCATCGTATTTTTGTATTAATGCGTTCCAAATAATTGGATAATTTTCAGCGGTCGTGGGCAAGCCGGAGCAAACATTTGCTGCGTTGCCAATTAATTTGCCAACCAAATAGTACACCTTTTCGCTGTCAGTCAGCGATGCGTTTTCGTGAATAATACTTTTAAACTGTTGGTAAAACAAAGGCCAGTTTTTGACATCTCCGTCAAAAGAAACTAACTCCAATTTAGGCAGGCGGCATTTTGGTTTCGGAGAATTTGCCGGTTCAGAGGGAATCTTGGATTCGTTATCTATCAGAACTTGCTTAATATAACAAAACATTTCTTCAAAGGTCGTCCATGACTCGTAATCTATTTCAGAGTCAGGGTGCAGTTGCAATTGCAATAAATTATATGACTCTAAGACGGCTTGGTAGTCTTCACGCATCTTGTCTAAATTTAATGCATTCGTGTGAAATGCCCTATATTGTGTAGGATCGGTTTCCGCCTTGTAAGCAAGTTCCAAGATGTTTTCTACGCGCTTGTATATAACGTCGCGCCGAACTGTATAGAGGGCTAGCTGATTTTTGTTTGTATTGTAATCATCGCTAGAAAAGCCTTCGCTGCCTTTTCTATTCTTTGAATTCTTTGTCATTTTTATTGAGTAGGTATGAATAAGTTCTGCAATAAAACTAAAATTAAACCGTCGTAAATAAATAATGTACCTACGAGTTATTTGTATGAAGGTGTAGTGTACTATTTAGTTTAGCAATTCGACTAAACGTATTTATAGTATTTATATGGATGGAATAAAATATATGCGATTTAAATAAATGAGTTCCTGTTGAAAATAGGTATACCTAACGAATACTTAGCTGCGGTCAACGCCGTTATATAGCGAACGGAATATTTTTCTACCCGAAATATTTGAGCGAGCGGTGTGGCGTTATACTGTGCCGTGCAATCGTATAGAAGCGAAACGAGCGGAATGAATGAACGTAGCCGAACAAATCCGAACTATCACGAATGACTTGAAATAAGTATTTGCCTATTTCCAAGATGGCTAACAATTATGAAACGTGAACAAAGGAAAAGTGGAACACGTGTTAGATATGAGCGCCGATAGGCATATAGCCGGCGGCGGCGCGCCGGTCATAATTGGTCGGCGGCGGCGGCGAATCGGCGGCGTGGCCTTGAAACACCTTCGATTAATGAAAATAGAATTCAAACCAACATTTTACCGAAAAAACATGTTTTTGCTGTAAGAAAGTTATGAAATAAATGCATTTTTTATTTTCAAGGATTATTTATTGAATAATGGTAAAAAAAAAATTGATATCGTATAAACTGTGGATGCGGAGGCGGTCTTAATCTTGACGAGGCTCTGGTCGGAAGATCTTAGCGATCTTTTGTGCTAAGTTAAAAATTGTGGATTGACTGTATCAGGGAAACGTCGACTGTCGACAAGCAGTCCAAAGAAAATCGAGCTCCGTCATTAACCAATATCGATTCAACAAAACCGATTTATGTTAAAAAGTGAGGCCCAACGCCGAGCTCCATGTAACACCGAAGACTTGATTTCGACGCCTCCCAATGCGAGGCCAGAGGATGAGCTGCAGGTAAGCATACATAAGAATCGAACGCCAAGTGTAAGCTTGGCTGACGGCCGAACGCCTGGAGCGCCGATTGCGGCGCGCTTCTGTGCGAGGCCGAGCTGCAAGAGAGCAGAGCGAGGGCGCAGGCCGATAAAGACTGAAGCCATAGTGTTACAGTTCTGGAGCTTTTCTGCGGGCGCATTCGTGCGACGCCAAAGGCCGAGCTACAATGGAGCTAAGATCGGATAAGGACCAATGCTCAAGCGTTTTAAAACAGGCCGAAAGTTGAGCTCCAAACAGGGCCAAAAACTTGCAGGTTCAGATAGCGGCTTAATTCCATGCGAGCCATGCAAGGCCAAAGATTGAGCTCCGAGAGAGCAAAGCTTGAAATTTGAACAGTGGCCAAGTTTAATTGAGACCCGATTTCGACGCCCTTCCGTGCGAAGCCAACGGACGGACATTTGGACGTGGAAATGCTTAATATCTCAAAATTAACCCCATTTAATACCTTTTAAAGACGTTTAACCATGCTTGCAATGGTTAAATTCGCGGTAAATGACGGATGGTTAGCTGGCAAAATTAGTTATGCATTGGGATCGGTAATCCAAAGATGTGGGTTCGAGTCTCACGTTAGCCAGAGTTGATCACAGTTAATTTTTTCATTGTGATTGACATATGTCTAGTTTATATATACAATCTATAAATTGTAATGTGGAACGTTCCACAATAAAAATGGAAGGAAATCAGTATGTTTATTACAAGCATATTGATGTTAAAATTGATATTAAATAATTTCGTTTTCCCAAGACTAGTAGCGCGGTTACTAGATATATAAGTTTGCATTTGCCTTCGATATTTTTTAATTATATGGGCCTAAAATACCTTTTGAATGCCTATAAACTATTCGAAGTGGCGCCGTTAATGATCTAAACTCGATTAAAAATATATTATCTGATTCCGAAAGTAGTAGTAACTACCAAGGTCACGCCGATGCCACGCCGATAGCGCAGCGTCGGCGGCGGCGGCGCGAAAATTTTGTCGGCGGCGGCGGCGCGCCGGCGCGGCGCTCATATCTAACACGTGTATAAGTATGTTTGTCATAAAAATAAAATAAAATAGGTAATAACCTACGATCTATCGTACTTCGCAACGCGGAGCGGAAACAAAATGAAATAACTGCCGATGCGGGAGATAAAATAGGATAATTTGACAGAATATTTCAGTTACAAAGCACAATGACCATATAGCTAGCGGGATATTTATGACAAATGGTTAAAAATCCGGTACGAATGGACCAAAAATTTATGGTAGTGCCTTTAAACCAATATTTATGCGGAAATAAAAATACGCGGGGAAATATGTATGGGAGCCCTCAAGACACCAGAAGGGATTTTAAGTGGACTGTATGTTAGGAAATTAAAATAAGAAAGTACTTGTTTGACGCCCAGATTTAAGGATTAGGAGAAATGCCTGCGCACATACCTGGTGATCTCGTTGTAGGATTCTTCAGCTGGCCAGCACTTTATAAAACTTTTCCCAAACTTCAGCGTCAGTACACCTGTGCCACTTTCACTCCGTTTGTAACAGTTTTTGCTAATTTCACATTACATTTTGATTTATTTCAATTAGAAGATGCGTTTAGGTCCGCATCGATTCAGGAACTGATTCGCCAAGATGGCGTCTCATAGGACTGCCGTGAAGCGAGACGGTAATACGGCTTTGTGCGCGTTGGCAAAGGATAGGTAGCTTGGAAGGGTATAGAACGTTTCACAAGTACCTACATTTAAAATAAAGGAAAAAACTACCTTAAATAAAAATATCAAATTTGAAACTCAACAATAAGTTTTTGACAAAAATTACATTTTTGGTACAAGCTTTTATCGCTGACTGTACTTTTCTTTCCTCAGACAACTAATACTCATCGAGACAATTCTAAAAACCCCTAACACAATTAGGTTGCGTTGTTTCATCACAGAGTTCCTATGGCCACCTCCTGTCTCCATCATCAGATCAGCTCGATGGTACCATAATATTGCATTGTCACCCAACTTACATATGTATGCAAATTTACAGCTTCATTGGAAGTCGGGAAGTGGGTCAATTTTAACTTGCAAGATTTGACCCGTGCAAACATAGTTAACTACATACATACTTGCATAGGTACATTGCAAATTAAATAAAAGCTTGTAATAAAAAGGTACCTGTTTGTTGAGCGGCGCGCAACGCCGTAAAATGACAAAGTCACGAGGCGCTATGATCCCTTTTCCGCCGCCCGCCGTCACTTGGTATGACAGGTCGATCCCTGATCCAATTTCCTGAAATATAAAAAAAGGATTAGACTTAAAGATAGGTTTAGTTTTTAGGATTCCGTACCCAAAGGGTAAAAACGGGAACCTATTACTAAGACTCCGCTGCGCATCTGTCTGTTTGTCACCAGGCTGTATCTCATGAACCGTGATAGCTAGGCAGTTGAAATTATCACAGATGATGTATTTCCATTGCCGCTATAACAACAAGTACTAAAAACTGAATATAATACATTAATATTTAAGTGGGGCTGCCATACAATAAACGTGATTTCTTTGCCGTTTTTTGCGTAATGGTACGGAACCCTTCGCGCGCGAGTCCGACTCGCACTTGGCCGGTTTTATGACAATAGGAAAACCATGCTGTGCTGCGACAATAATAGTACTAGAATAAATAATAGTACAGAAGATTGACTCTAACAAAACGCGTATACTCTCCTAAGGCCCAGCCATAGAAACGAAACATCCAAAATTAGCCACTGAAATTTGAACCTAAACTGTAGGAAATAGAGATGATTTTGCGTTGTTTGAAAATTTAACGAAACAAAGCAAAAGCGACTCTGTTCCAAATGAACACGGTTTAAATTACATCGAACTATTATACGACAGATATGACCCGCTAACTGTGTGTGTGCGTGTGCGTGTGTGTGTGTGTGTGTGTGTGTGTGTGTGTGTGTGCGTGCGTGTGTGTATGTGTGTGTGTGTGGTGTGTGTTAGTGTATTTACCTTGATAAGTTCACTCCGCAGTATGGTCGGGTTCCAGTCTGGTAGTTTGGTAACGTTCTCCTTGAACTCTCTGAACAGGAACTCCGCAGGGCAGTCTACTAGGCCCTGCAAACAATAATAACTATATGAAAAAAAAATATAGATAAAATATAAGTTATTTGTGTTTTTTATTTTGTTGTCGAAGTTTTTTCGTCGGCATTTGATAGAATTTGGTAAGTTTGAAGCGCTCTTTATTCTGGGATTATGTGTTTATTCCAAACACGAAATTAAACGAGAAAAAAAGTACGTTATCTTCTGTTGCGTAACTCTAGTCTACTAGAATATCATCCCCTATATTTTAGGACATACGGTGTAATTGAAATAGCTCTTATATTGTACGGAATAGGGAACTATCTATTCAACAAATTTTATCGATATATGACGAAAACAAGAAAACGTAAAAGTTAATACCTACATCTACATGAAGCCGATTTTTTATAAATATAAATAAATAAATAAAAATATTCTTTATTTGCTTAAAATATGGTATTACAATAAGATAAGATTTTTTCGCGATTTCGTGGTTGCTGATGGTGAAATAGTATAAAGTTATTCAGTAAGAAGACCATACTATTAATAGTTATTCGTAAGATATACTTACAGTGAACCGGTACACTTTCCCGAATGTCTCCGTTTGTCTAGTTTCCACTATGTCCCCCTTGGTGACGCCGCGTTTCTCAAACTTCCAGTTCGGCAGTGTTATCACTTTGTACGCGTGCTGCATGCTCTCTTCCGCCATTCGCTTGTATTCGTCTATCTGTTGACAATTATATACTATTAAACACATGAATAAATATTACTAATTAGACAAATATTTATGACAAAAAATAACTGCATTCCCGTTGCCAGGGAGGTTTTGGGATTATACCGAGCAACTTTTACTATGGGACCAATCCCGAAATCGCGAAAAAAAATTACCCTTCCATAGAAAATGGACCAGCTAATGTATGAAAAAGCCAAATTTTTTTTTTGCGATTTCGGGATTTTCGGGAAACGTTAAAATAAGACTTATTATTAAATACGTTAAACTTTATTCGGGTAAAAACCCACGAAACTAGATATTGTAATAGATAATTACTACAGAAACTGCAAAATGATGGATCGCTGAATGAAGTGGCGGTTTTGACGGAACCGAGTGGTTAGAGGCCTTTAAAATATATGAGGCAGGCAACCCTAATATTTATATTTTATATATATACCTAAATATATATTGATTTGTTTCTAAATCAAACGGCGTATTATCGCGGTTTACCGTATTACGAGGTGTTTCTTTTATTACAAAATATCTATTTCTCGAGTTTCAATTCCAAGGCAACGAGTGTCTAGAGTTCTAGACTAGATCTTTAATAATCTAAAACTTACCGTCAACCACTCTGCCTTAAACTCTTCCTCGGGTGCTCTATTAAACAGAATCTTCATCCAATTCGCAATGGAGAAGCCAAATTTACTAGACTTCTCCAATTTCTCCTCGAATTCTTCAACAGTTTCAACATTTTCCAGCTCCGCGATAATAGCTTTCTCATCGACGGTCTGAACAGCTGATGATGACGCCGCCATTTTGAATTCGCGCGCTTCGAGTTTTTATCAATGGAATAGCGCGCGTTGTAATGTCAATGAACTGGGATACGTGCGTGTTTTTTTTTTGTTGTAACTAGTAATGTAGGTTGAGGTTATTTCTGTTTGTTTTTTATTTAATTCTTGTAAGCACAATACGAATGTAAACAGTTGTAATAACTAGGTAATACTTATCGAAATGTGTCAAATTTATTTTCTTTAAATAGTAAGATTTAATTTTAAATTGACGGTCAATTGATTGTAGGTACACTACCAAGTACGCAAACAAGTAGAATATTATTAAGGTCACAACATTGGTATCAATATGAACAATCAAATTTAGTTCATGTCAACATTAAATTAATACTATAAACAGTATAAACGACAAACTTCAACAAAATGTTGAGGTTATATTATTATTTACACGAACTAACTAATATGTGAACACAAATTACAGAACGAATGCACACTGCTTTTACTTTAGTAATCAAATGTTTTATCTTTAAATGTAAGATAAGAAATCCCTAAAGATAACATAAAATAACAATAACTTTTAGTTATCAATTCGATTCAGTATTTTTTTTAATTTAAAGTCAGACGCGCGGTATTTTAGCGAAGGTTTAGCGCGTGGTGCCGGTAGAGAGGCACAGACGCGACTGACTTCCGAGTTTTTAGCCTAAGATGCCTATTAGATAGAATATTAAGTGTTACCTATTCTACTTTGTTTATAGTCAGCTAGTGACATCGTAAATGCTATGCTACGAAGTGTGTAACAAGCGTTTGGCCCTGATGGTGGTAAGCGGACATTGTAGCCTATGGAAGTTTATAACTTCACAGGTGTCACATACGTGTTGCTAAATTGCTAAGCGGGCGAGGTGTTTAAGGCCGCGTTTCCACCAGAGATGTGCGAGACCGCGTTGCGAGGGCTGTGTTTGTTAAGAACCAATAGAATCAAGTCACTACACACTGAGCGAGGAAAACAAATGAAGTGATTCCACATATATTTTAATACGGTTTTTCAAATTGCAGCTATATCACGACATTTCTATAAAAAAAGTCGAATACAGCTTCAGCTGTGCACTGGCAAATATGATTAATACTCAGCCGATTTAGGCATCGAAGTGTAAACGATTGTGAAACGTTGTTGCCACTTTGATAAGGATAATGTGTTGGGTGACGCCAGCCAACCATGTTATTGTTGTTAAACACAGCTTACACACAGGGCATTCAGAGATAGCCTACTTAAAATAACTTTACAGTACATATGGCCCTATTTTCTCGCCCTAGTGCGAAAATAGCACATTTCGTGTGTATGTCAAAAGTTTAAAGGGCCATATGTACTGTAAAACGTTGTACGATACACGTGCGAATAGGTAATTCGCAACTCGTGTCGATTTAGGTTCGTGTCTCCCTTCGGTCGTGTTTTAATTTATCGCCACTCGTTTCGAATTTCCTCTTTTCCGCACTTGTATCAGTTGTATCGTAAATAACTATTCTGGCGAGTTGGCTATATTTTTGAAGCCTAGAGACGGCTCTCAGCTATAAAATGCTACCGAAATAATTCTATTCCTTTTACATTTAAGGGTGCAAAGTTGTTATTTTACCCCTCGTGCTAAGTAATTATACTCGAGCACGCGAAAGATGCCAAAATCGACATGAAATGTAAACAGTCGTGTTCTAAAGCTATTTGGACTAATTAAGGATTAAATTACACTGGTGTTATACGGCTGCTAACTTAATCAGTTGATGATCGTCGTTTGTCCCTATCTGTCGTTATGCCATAGAGAGCGACAAACGGCGATCATCAGCTGATTAACTTAAATAGCAGACGATTATGAATAACGCCGTTAGCGTTTCGGTTGGGTCCTTAGCTACTGCTTTGGTGCCCAGGGTCCACTTTCCAACTTTCTCCTGACACGGAAGATTTCCAGTAAAAATGTGACTCAAGAAAAGGTAGACAGTGCCCTTTGCCTTGCCTTCGCGGGGGCACGGCCGTGCGCTCCGATTCCTAGAAACCAGTGATCATTCGTAGGACGGATGATCAGTCTGAACGCTAGGACACGTGCCCTCAATTGACTAATCAAGACCCCTTTATGAGTAGCCGAAGTTTTATTAGTTAATCAACAAGGTTACCACGCGCGACGGCGACTTTTGCACCAGTATTTTAACTTATCGGAGCCAGAATGCATTCCAGAACTATCTGAGTGCTATCGTATTTTTTAAGTATAAAAAAAAAATAAGCGTAGTACTATTTCCGTACTGAACCCCTAGTGTAATTAAATTTCTTTCGATAGCGTGACGATAGTTCGCGTTGTCTATTTTTGTATAGGATTTTGACAACGCACCAAGCGGGACGATTTGGAAACTCAAAATCCCATACAAAATGACACGTAACGCAAACGCGTACGTCACGTCACGCCATCCGAATGTCATTTGCACTATAGGGGTTGATGTGCTGTCAAGTTACCAAATTTTTGAAACTTCTCACACAATTTTTGAGAACTTGTCTAACTTACTGAAACTTTTCGCTGCTTGCGCATAGGTTTGCAATGTTTGCATACGTAAAATATAAGCTGCTTCATATTTGTGGCGTCCGTTTCGAACTTTGGTTGGGTAACCAGCTGGTTATCAAAATGGGAATTATGAATATATAGGCCTTATGGTGGTATGGCCTTACGATTTATGGTGTAAGACATTACAACGCCTTTTTTTTTGACGGAGTGGGAATGCGTTTATGCACGGTGTGTGGGACTCGCCGCTCATCTCCCCTCTCCTGGCAAGAGCCCTTGGCTGGCTTGATTGGCCCTACCCACTAAACCCACTCCGGCGTTTCACCCTCTCTGCCGTTCGTGAGGGCGCACTGGGATCGAGGACTATCCACCACGGCACAGAGCCAACAGGAGCTAAGATTTAAATATTTTAGGTAAATATACCCGTCTCGCTAACGGAAGCGGCTCCTAAAACTAGTGCGATAAGGACAAGGCGAAAAACCCTGCGTAAAAATCTCAAAAATCGAGGTTTCGTACTCGACTGTTTCCTCCTCCAAAACTTAACCAATCGTAACCAAATTTGGAAATCTAAATGATTATGACATTATCTGTGTCGGACCGTTTTGCTTTTTTGACTAATTGATATCAGTTTTGAATAGCACGCCTCTCATTGCGGCATAGTCAATTAGGCCATTTTGGCCATTTTTGAAGGGCTCTAGCGCCTTAAAAAACAAAAATATCAAAAAAAGCAAAACGGTCCGACACAGATATTGACAATATTAATCTGTGTTGAAAAAATCATTGCTCTAGCTTCAAAACCCACGTAGGAAACAGTCGAGTACGTTTGTATGGAGAAATGACCACTCCTGTTGGCTCTTAAGGAAACGCAGGGATGCCCAGCACCTGCATTACCCTCTCGTCTTAACTGTCCCCTGACCCTGTCCTGTGACCTGAAATAAGCAGCAGATTCCTGCAGCCGACCTGTCTCCACACGCATTCGCTCGCCTTTCCTGTGGGATAAGTCTAAGGCCTGAGTGGACGCTCATGTTGTGCGTGCAGCGGGGCGGGGCGTGCGGCGTGCATGTTAAACAAATGCGCACGTATAGGAGCGGCCTTAGTGCACGCTGCTCACGTCACGCGTGAGCCCACAGCCACGCTGCACGCGTCGCCGAGCGAGCGTCCACTCAGGCCTTACACTAAGTGAAACCGATATGGTAATATATAGGAAGGTGAACATGAACTGACCTGTTCTTGTGTAAGTATTAGCTGATGTATCCCCGGCCGAGGTGTGTCGGCGGGTGAATCCACTGGTGAAAACCAATGGGCAGTAGACTCTCCTACTGTGGACGCCACGCCTTGAGGCTTCCCGGGTAAGAGCGGCGTCCGTTCTGAGTTTTGGTTATGGTGGCCTGCTGGATACCACAGATATCATTACTATGTGGTATGCAATAAATGATTTCAATTTCAATCTACTTCGTTTTTATTGCATTAGAAAATTTTTAAACTATATTGAGGAGTCTTTATATAGGAAAACGCTTTAAAAAAATAGTAACTATTACTTATGAATAAAAAAAAGAATGCTTTCTTTATGCTTGCATATAATAAGTGTCATATATTAGGCGTGATTAATTTTTCATAAGTATTTTTCAATAAAAGACACGTCAAGATTGTTTACCATTTTTCTAATGCTTAAAAATCCATGGTATATTTGTATATACCATCGCCATGAAAAGTATGATAGTTATTAACCTTGTGGTTAATAACTATCATACTTTTGAAAAAATAATCTCCTAATTTTTGTATACAGTGTCAAGAAGTAATATATTTAAAAGACTAAGGTAGGCTGTTCCAATTTTGATTACATAACTATCGTCTCTTCGCAAGTCACCATACTGTTTTAATAACTAAACTGTTGAATTGATTTGACTACTGTGTATTACAATGAGGGCAATCTAGATGAATGTTAACTAATTCATACGTAGAAGCAGATCTATAGAATGATTAGTCCTCAATCATATAGGTAATATACATGGTGCGGCTTGTATGTACTGTCACGTCTAAAAATATAGATACGGAAAAAGTGCCAATACTTAATATGTATAAACTACCTTAATATATGGTCGTACTTTGTCCGTATCGATATTATTGGGCGTGACTGTACTTAAAATTATGTCTCAATTTAGGCTTCAAAACAAACTCAAAATTCATTCACATTTAAAGAACGAAAATGTTTTTCAACAGTCAATCAATGAAAATCAGGAATACCAAGCATAGTGAAGGTTTCAAAGAAGCGCTGGTGGCCTAGCGATAAGAGAGTGCGACTTGCAATCCGGAGGTCGCGGAATCAAACCCCGGCTGGTACCAATGAGTTTTTCGGAACTTATACTTGATATTTACCACAGTCGCTTTTCGGTGAAGGATAACGTGAGGAAACCGGACTAATCCCAATAAGGCCTAGTTTACCCTCTGGGTTGAAAGGCCAGATGGCAGTCGCTTTCGTAAAAACTAGTGCCCATTCGTGAGATTAGTTGCCAAGAGGGCCCCATCACTCCCATGAGCCATGGCAAAATGCCGGGACAACGCGAGGAAGAAGATGAGTGAAGATTTCAAACGATATTCCTGATATAACTGGTATACATATACAAATTGTATGGGAAAAGTTATCCTCGATTTATGGCTTCTCTAGCCGTTATTTTTTTTGGTCCCATACAAGCTTTTGATCCCGGATATGAATGGGTTTAGCATTAGAAAGAAGGTAAGCGATATTGCCATGTTTTTTTATAGAAAAACGCTTTTTAAAAATCAGTAACTATTACTTATGAAAGCAGAAGAATATACCTAAATGATAGATTCATAACTGTTACATATTTGCCATTATTTATTTTTCAAACGTGTTTTTCAATAAAAAGACACGTCAAGATTGTTTACCTTATTTCTAATGCTAAAAAAACGAACTATAATTTGAAATTGAGGGAAGGTCTTCTAAGACCATTTTCGCGTAGCAGCACTTGACCTGGTAGCTGCTCTCACTGACCCAATAAAAAAATCCACTATGTATAATAAGCACTAACCCACAGACAAGACATCCTCCAGACTGAGCATAGTAGCGCTACCGCTACGCTAAGTTTTACTCCATTTTCGAGTCAAAGTGTCTTTGTGTGACGTCCGTGTCTTTGAACGGTCCAATCACGGCACGGGACTCGCTCACCTCGTCCCCCAGTATTTTTGGCAGCATCGGTTTCATGAAATAATTGCTCTAAACTCCGTCTAGAGGATTCCTAGTCTATGGCACTAACCTATAGCCTCTATGATCTGCTTGCCTGCAACTCCTGGGGGAGCACCCGGAAGTCCAGGAACCAGGCCTCGCCCCAGGACAGCGTGAACGAGGCCAGGATTAGGAACACCTGGAACACCGGTTCTGCCGCGTTTGGCCACTGTTGGACGAAGCCGGGGCGGGTGGCTAGTATATAATAAGCACCAACCTATAGCCTCTATGATCTGCTTGGCCTGCAGCTCCTGGGGGAGCACCCGGAAGTCCAGGAACCAGGCCTCGCCCCAGGACAGCGTGAACGAGGCCAGGATTAGGAACACCTGGAACACCGGTTCCGCCGCGTTCGGCCACTGTGATCACAAAAATAATTATGTAATATAGGTGGTAATTAATGTAACTTCTCTTTTTAATAATAAATAATTAAAAAAAAAACAACGGGTTGCACTCAGGGAGTGCCGGCAGAAGTGAAAACTCAATGACTAGTGCAAAATGCACTATGTATAATTGAGGTTAACGCCATCTAGCGTTATTTTGTCGCATCACTTGAAACCCCTAAGCACATCATTGTTAGTACTCGAGCTATATTAATACCAGTTAGAGCGAGCATTTAAATCAATAAAGAAAAACTCAATGACATTACATGTAACAGTTTTTCGATCAGGTCACGTGTCCGTCTTACGGTCACGTGATCTGTCGCGAGTTTAACATTTTTTCCCCACCTCAAAAAGTGCACAGCGCCGCTAAAGAAGTTTTCACTTCAAAAAAACACGGCAACAATATAATGATACACTATAACACTATGAATGATAATATTGTCTTTGGTTACCACGATATTTAGTTACAACGGGCCACCCGTTGACCACGGTTCGAAACGTCGGGATGTAGAATAAATTCAATATGTACGTGATATAATCCATTTTAATAGTTTTACTATGAATGATACTCACATCGAATACAAAAACTTTTGCTATTAAAAAGGCACACGTTCCTGACGTGGTAAGCTAAAAAAAAAATAACGTTATTTATGGACGATAAATAAGTGAAAAATAAATCTCATGACATTAATTTAGAATCTAGAGCAGCGGTCGGCAACCTTTTAGCAGCCAAGGGCCACATAGTAGTTAAGGAAGTTGACGCGGGCCGCACTTTGTTAATATTTATGACTTTATCAGACATTGTCGTTTGTAAATATTACCGCTGCCGCTGGTTGCCGACCGCTGATCTAGAGCATAGTTAGAGACTCAAAAGGCACGTGTTGCATATATTTTTGGTCGAGGTACTTATAACTTTTCACCTCAGTAGTGAGAACGAAAAGATGTTGGAAGTATAAAAAATACAGCATGAAAAAATATCGATATTTTTAAATTATTATTAACAGTTAGGAATTTTTTGAAACTTGTATGGAATTTGTTTTTTACGCCTAACTTTTATAGTAGGTACATACTTAGATTATTAAGAAATCGAGAAAATCAAACGAAGGGGCACAGCTTTGTTAAATATAATAAGGACAGGAAATATACAATAAGTCGTTAAAAATATTTTATATAATTTATATAATGTTAATATTAATATCCAGGAAAACTTCGTATGGAGAAGGGTGGTTTATTGTCCTCTTAAGCCGGACTATAGTCTACTGCTATACCAATTTGCATCTTTTGTTTTAATTTTGATTTTAATTTGTCGAATTAAGTGATTTATGTGCTTTTTTTATTTCTCTGACATAGGTCTTAAGTTAAGAGTTACTAACCAAATTATGGAACCTGTTTTCTGAATTAAATGATTATGATTTTTAATTTTTTTCATTTTACTAATAATATGTATACGTACCGCTATAACGCTCCAGTTATGTATATAGAGCACGCCATAGAATAGCAGTAGTAAGAAGAACCTACATATCGCCACCAGCACTATGTCGAACAGAGATACTTTAATGCTATAGTGTACTATTTCTCGGTTTACTATCTGCTCTAGCGTTTCACCTTTCATCTAAAACAAACAATACAATTATTGAATCAATCAATCAATCATTTATTGCACCATGGTTACAACAAGACATGTTACAACATTTATACAAGTAAGTACCTCATGGACCCTAAAAGGGTATGACAAACATTTCCTTAAAGATTTATAATATTTACATATGTCATGCAATAAAGCACAAAGAGTAGCATCGTATTAAATTATATAAATAGAACTAATAAATTACATATTAAAGCTATCTGCAAAGAAATCATTAATAGAGTATAGTATGGCTCTTCTGAGGTGAACTTTTCGCTTCGAACCTTAATCTTTCAAACAAAGGCCATTGTCTCTATTATCATTATAATACACTTTTCTCGCTCGAAGCTTGAGCGTAGCGAGGGTCTGTCGTGTGTAAAGTGAAGTGTGTTTTGTAACGCTGCGCGTGAGCGAACAACTCGCGAACGCGAAGCGAAGCGGCGCGGCGCGGCGCGGCGGTCCCACGGCGTTCGCGTTCGCAACGAGATCGCCCACGTAGGACACTTCTATAGGTATCAAAGGATTGATTCACCCCGCGCCGCATCGCTTCGCTTCGCGTTCGCGTGTTGTTCGCCTACGTAGTACGCTGCGTAATAATGTTTACGAACTGTCAGTTAACAGTGTTGGCGATGGTATACTCACCATAACACATATGAGCCACATGAGACTCGTGAACAGCAGATCGAAGGTGACGAACAGACAGAAAAACCGCCTGACAGTGGACATCCTGCCGTCTGGTCGGTGGCCTGCCACCAGGTCCTCTGTCACCAGGTTAACAGATTGGGAATGAGCTGGAGCAAATAAAACATTTGTCTAAAATCTAATACTTTGTGTTAACGTGTGGGTTTTTGAGGCCCATTAATTTATTTATTTCAACTTTATTGCACAGTAAAAATTGTACAAAACGCGAACTTAACCGTTTCGGTGCGGATGGCACGACAGGCGTGTCATCAATGTTTTTAAATTGTGGCGTATGACACGATAGGCGTGCCATCATATTCTATGGCTTAAGGCACGTCTGTCGTGTTATGAATTAATTTTTCGCCGCCACAGCCAAAAGTTTTCGAAAATGGAACACGCAACGAAACGGTTAATGCCAGAAGGCATTCTCTAAAGTGTCATTACGTATATGGAACTTGCTAACTATGTAAACAAAAGTCTCTAGTAAATTGACATTCAGAGACGATTTCAATATGGCGATTTGTTTACATAGTAGTTAGCAAGATCCATAGAGTGACACTTTACCAGTTAACCTTTGCGCCAAACAGAGATCAAATAGTAATAGCCTTATTATCTATCTGGGAACCATAGAGTTATTTAGAATCATGGAACTAACCTTTGGGCTATTTAGCAGCTACGGTTGTCAAACTTAAAGCACGAAATATTTCTACAGAAGATCTTTTCTATAGCCGGTCAAACAAGTTGGTCAGTAGAAACAGGAGCGAAATTCAAAGAAAGTCATTTGTATGATAGATCAATCCTTTCACCAATATTATTCAAATTTGCTGTCTTTTTCTATTGACAAAACTGCCAGACAAAACAAAGCTCAGAATAGACAATACTCACATAATGTCCTATACTGCGAACTGCCTCCTAGCAGAGACTCGGCTGCTATCCTAACGGTGTAGTCTGTCATTATGTACCCTGCAATGATAACGGTTATAATTTACAATAACTAATGAGTTATAAATAACTTACATATCTGCCACATGCCACACTAAGGGCTCATTTAAGGGGCCCACTGATTAACAGTCCGCCGGACGGTATCGGCCTGTCAGTTAGAACAAAAAGTTGACAGTTCCGAACAACTGACAGGCCGATACCGTCCGGCGGACTGTTAATTAGTGGGTCCCTTTAAAAAGCGCGAGAACTCGTATACGATTTTAGTGATGGCTCCTCTACACGATGAGCCAACGCCGGCCACTCCAAGGGACGCATTTATGCGTTAGAGGGAGCAAGTGATATTGCTATCTCATTCTACCGCATGGCTGCGTCCCTTGGAGTGGCCGGCGTTGGCCCATCGTGTAGAGGAGCCATTACATTGCGGACCATTGAGGTTACGTCAATTCAGCCGACCGATCAAATGACGCAATGTAATGAAACTAGCACCGTCTAAAATGTCTAAATGAGCCCTATTTAGACGATGCATGCGAGAACTCACATGCGAGTTTCATTACATTGCGGGTTTTTATCGGTCGGTTGAATTGGACGTAACCAACAGTCCGCAATGTAACTAAAATCGCATGCGCACACGCGCGCCGTCTAAATCAGCCCTAAACATGGACGCGTTTGCTCAAACATTTGTGTTGTTCTCTTTCTTTAATATGATAAACGAGGGTCTCTATTGTTTCGCAAAAAGTTTTAAGTCATAATGTAGTTTTAGTTTGTCCGCATTTTCGTTAGTCATAATTTGTTTTGGTTCAGAAACGCGTAACTTTTCAGTATTGCCATAAAACAAACCTTAACAACTGGCCGGAAGAAGCGCTGAATCGGGAGTCATGGAGAACCAGCAGCAGTGGGAAACACAAATAGGCTAAAAAAAACCTATCCGCAAACGAACGTAGCGAACGAAACGCAACTGTCACTGTCACACCAATATGGAAGAGTGATAGAGAGACACAACGCGATTCGATGGCGAAGCGCAAGCGGTTGTCACCTTGGCTAGGCCGCAAGTTACGCAGACGCTAGCGAATAAGTCAGTGCCAACAGGTAGTAGCCGTACACGTATGTACAGTCACCATCAGATATATCGGAGCTGTCGAGGTGCTCAAAAATATCTGAGCACGCACTCTAACGCCTTGACAATAGAGGCATGATCAGATATTTGTGAGCACCTTGGCCGCTCCGATATATCTGATGGCGACTGTACATGTATTGGTACTGTCAGTTGACAATGTCACTGTGGTGAAACAGCCTTGTAGGGAAATAAGATTACCTGCTGGAATTAAGGTGGCGATAGGCCATACGGAGGGCTGAATCGGTCCAGGCAGATCCTTCCACAACGCTATATTCCGCGCATGCGCGACAGTGCACGCATTGTCACTGATGCTTCTGTAAATACGATATACTGTGGTCTACTATCCAGAATAGAAGCCTTAGGGCTGATTTAGACTGCGCGAGAACTCGCATGCGAGTTTCATTACATTGCGGGTTTTGATCGGTCGGTTGAATTGGACGGAACTAACAGTCCGCAATGTAACTAAAATCGCATGCGAGTTCGCGTGCCGTCTAATCAGCCCTTATTATTCTGTGATGATAGTCCCTAATCTACATACTACTTCCCGGGACCTACTGCTTCGTACCGTAGCATCATCATCATCCGCTTGCTCTTGTCCCATTCTCATTCACTTGGGGTCGGCGCAGCATGTATATCTTTCTATACCTCTCTGTCGCCTGTCTTCTCATATTATTATTCGCATGAGGGCGCGCTAGCTACATATGTACCTCCTAATTCATAAACGTCTGCTAAGTTAATCAGCTGATGATCGTCGTTTGACCCTCCCTGTGGCATTACGACAGATAGGGACAAGCGACGATCATCAACTGATTAAGTTAGCAGCCGTTTATGAATAACGCCATTAGTCCCGTTTGGGTTCGTAAGCTGCCACCTTTAGAAGTGTATTTTGAACGTCAGCTGCCGCTCCGTTAGTGGGTTAAAGAACGGCCACCCATATACACTAAATATAATGATTTTTATAAATTTATTGCTAATCTAAGCCTACGCACTAGAAATAGAAATCGACACATACCTTATCATAGCTTTGTTTACCATAACTAAACTACGAACGGTACGAAACCTCAACATTTTTGTATAAACAACATAAACATCAAGCAACTTAAAACAAATGACACTTGACAACATAAAAAAAAATATGACAGCCTCACGGAATTTATTATTAAAAATAACAACACTCTTAATTTTTTTAACAATAAATAATGGTCTACCGGTCTTAAAGTTTAGTTTAAAAGTTTAATTATGAAGTAAACGACTTGTCGTAACAATTACGGATAACCTCGGGTCACCGAATTATTGTGAACTAGCGACCCGCCCCGGCTTCGCACGGGTTAACAAATTATACATAAACCTTCCTCTTGAATCACTCTATTAAAAAAAACCGCATCAAAATCCGTTGCGTTGTTTTAGAGATCTAAGCATACATACAGACAGACAGCGGGAAGTGACTTTGTTTTATACTATGTAGTGACTAGCAGCGGCCCGTGACTTCGTCTACGGAAACTCTGACACTCTGGACACGCACTTCTTTGACCGAGTGAAACGAGAGTCTCCTATTCAGCTTGGACAAAAATGCTTTTGCATGCTTTAGTATGTCTGTTCGGATGTTGTCCCCTACAGGGCTATAACCGCGAAAATAAGTTCGCAAATTGCGGGCATCTTTCCTTGTCACTCTAATTACGCCTTCATTGGAGTAAAAGTGAAAGATCCCCGCAATTTGCGATCCCCGATTCTAGTACCATTTTGAGTTCGATAAGTATACCTAGAGAATTTTTGGGCGATATTATTTTAGTTTTTTTTATAATGACATTAATGACGTAGCCAAATGGTGGTTCGCGGAGTCTCCAGCGCACAGAGCCACTAGTATCTTGTATTACAAGTTGCAAGCTTTTGAGAAACGGGCACCTGCTCTAATGACAAGAATTTATCTATAATATTAACTTTTTTTTGCCGTGATAGGTAGGTACCTAAGATTTGTACCTATTATCCAGGATACTATTCCGCGCTCCAGGATACTAAGCTAAACATAAACAAAGCTTGAAGCTTACAAACTGACACACTTACATTATTAATAGCATTTTATTTATTAGTGCAATCGTCGTACTGTTAACTTCATAAGCCTTATTGCAAATACATAAGGTTCACCAACGTTGACTTACGTTAGTACAAGCGTAGGTACTTAAAATGTACCAATATATAAATAACACGAAAAGTGATAAAACATCTGCGATAACCCATCAGAAACGGACTATTACCAGAGAAGTGGGTTAAGGTCCGAGACGCTTACAAAACCGAGTTGCTATGCTACCAGTACCACAGAATAAGTAATAGTACTACCGTACAGAAAGGACACTTCCTACAAAACCGAAGTTTGACAGCCATTCAGGGTCGAATCATGATATCCCTTTCTAACTTATTGCACTATCCCTTTCGGCTGTTTAGGGTTGTCAAAATTCAAGTGATTATCTTATCTGTGTACGTGCACGCAAAGGGACGTCAAGCTGTGTCAACCCTAATAATCGCTCGGAGCAATGCTGAGCCGAACGGAACCGAGTTTGCCCGAAGTCAGGAGTGTCTCCCTACTGCCAGTACAGGATTAGCTTAGGTTAGGTTTGAGTGGCCATGTGATCTTTAATTAAATTATGACCCCTTTATAAAAATTTCATCCGATTATACATCAATGCCCTCTTAGATGTATCTACAAGCGGCCAGAACAACTCAAACAACTCAATGCACACTGTCCTGCTTAGCAACTAAAAATTACCCACAAATTTTTTGACGATATTATTGGCAAGGTGCGAAGTCGGTGGAGGGGGAAGTGGCGCTGATCGTCACAAACACAGGTAATCTTATGGAATGTCCGACATTAGTACTAGGGCAGCCGCTTGAACTAATTTTACTCCATAAGATTTAACGAAAGTCCGACAAAATGAGGGCAGCACCAGTCGTGCACCTAGCGAATACATGACAGTTCCAACAGTCTGCTTCAGCTCATCCCTGGAAATCCTGCTGGTACACGCTGGAGGCACTGAAATGACCTACAATGGGTTCTAGAGGCACAGTGTATAATTTAATGTTAATAGTTATTTGTAATTCAAATTTATTTTAAGGTAACTGTATTTTTGTTGATATGTATTCTTAAATTTATTCTGTATTCTTAGATTCCGTACGGCCGCCATTTATAAGCAGTGGTGGTGTGGTCGCACTTATATAGTTAAAAATCTAGAAATTCTAGAACAACTCATTCAAAAGATGCGGATTCATTGTCATGTCACAAAATATGGTCTCATGCTAACTTTACAATAACACATTGTATTGATGTTTCATAAAAAGTACCTAACTGATTTGATTAGTTAGTAAGTCAAGTCAATATATACAAAATAATACAAATATTAATTTTGTATTAAGCAGAAATGTCTACGAACGATGCTATTAAGCTTTGAAATAAATAAATAAATTCAGTATCGGATAGCGCATCATTACTGGTGAATTTCCAATGTGATTTGGAACTCTGGTAGCCGTTTAAGAAGTGTAGGACTCTTACGGTAGATGTCGCTATGAGCCTCCCTAGGGCTCATATATGGTGGAAATATTCACTGAATTGGGTACAGTCTTGGTAGCTCAGATGGCAGAGCACTGTACTAGTGATCCAGTGGTTGTGGGTTCAAGTCCCACCCAAGACCGTGAATTTTTCCACTTTTAATTTATTTCGAAGCTTAATACAAATATATCTGAGAACCAATCTATTTTTCTGTAAACAATTATGCAAAATAATAAAGTCGAGAAGATAAGTCTCAATAAATTCCTAAAGTTTATAACTTATATGAGTGTATTCAGGTAATTTCAGAAATTGGGTAATCCTGGAAATCATTCATAAATCACTCATATTCCGTTGTAATAAGACTCCCTTTTCTAAATTATCTGCCACTTTTTGTTGCAATTTTTTCTTTCTGAATTACCCGAATATACCGTACTGCCATGATGACTCTTTCACTTAATATGTTAGAGAGTAGTACCAACTTAAATGTACGCGTATGTATAGTCTGTCTGGTTTTATAAGATCAAGTACGCCATAGTAAATCTATAGCGAACTTAATCTTATAAATTGGATAGGCTATACGCAAGCTATTTGTTTTTTGCTATATATTTTTCATGTTATTTGACTTTCGTCAAACTATTCATTTTAAATCTGCAAAATCCTTACATAGAGTGCAATTGTGGATTTTCACATTTGGTGTTTTTGAATGTGTTCATCCCTCTTATTGTTTAAGTCAGCGGTTCTCAACCTTTTTTTTTTTGACGAAACCCTTTTGGAAAGCGAAATACTTGATGGAACCCTACAATACGGTGGCGGCATAGTAAAATTTTTCGAGGCGACTAAAGCATAGTGTTCTAATTTCTTGCGGAACCCCTGCAGGGGTGTCGTGGAACCCTAGGGTTCCGCGGAACACACTTAGAGTATGGCTGGTTTAAGTAATTATTAGTATTTTTGCCTTTGTAAGCCGCTACATTTTCATTTAATATGTAGATGTAGGTAACAATACATTTGTCATATTAGCTTATTTAATAGTTTTTGAATAAGATGGCTATACCTATTTTACTTGTTTCACTTTCTAGTTACCTACATGATGTACAAATGATGGTCACCTTCCTTTTTAAAAAGGAGGTCAAGATTTTTTTTGCAGATTAAGCAATCAAAATTGATTTAAAATACTGTAAGAGTATTTCTTTAGAATTAAGTTAGATGTACCCACTTTACATGTTATAGATGAAACTAATACCAAAAACAAGGTAGTTTACAGTTTAGATAACGCTTATTTGATTGCGGTTACTGTAATTAAGATGAAAATTGACTAATTTCTCATTAGAATACAATCTCTGCTCCACATATTTTGCATGTTTATCAGTTCTAACGCCCATTTGTCTGGTTGTTGATGAAAAAAATAACCTAAACATATAGTTTTAAAATAACTTTTTAAAGATAAAGGTCAAGTTATAAACATCCAAATGCAAAATACATCTTAACAAAGACTTACCTGATTGGTTTGTAATAACACGACGAATTAACTAAAATCACTTAACTAGGTATCAAATGCATCACAAACGGTGGTACGATTTACACTTATGTTATTGAGTCTTGCTTTTATCAAGAAAACATATTAATTTTATTGTTGTTTTAATTATTTTTTGTTATCAAATTAGAAATATCTCGCGAAAGTGATTGACGTTTGTTACTAACAGTACCGTTCCGTTTTACGACAGTTTACTTCCTTATTAGATAATGCGGTCTAGTCAATTTCCAAATTATTTAAAACCAAAAACATGTATATGATTCTTAGCTCAAATAATCCAGAAAATTCAAACCATTTTAAAATTCTATCGATAACATTTGTTTTAACCCAAATATTTAAAAAAATTAACTTGACGTTCAGTTTTACACAGCTGTTACTGCACTAATAATTTATATTTATAAATGGTGGCAAACAAGCATACAACCTACCTAATAGTAAGCAGCCTATGAAATTATTTGCAACTATTGGGTTATTTTTTTAGCGTTGTCAATGGCGTTTCAAAAATACTAGGTACCTACCTACACTCATTTTGAAAACCCCATATTGCAATCTTTCGCGAAAATCCAGTTTCTAAACTATTTTCGACTAGTATAAGGTTATTCTTCATTCCTTGGACCGTATGTATGTATGTAGGACCTACATTGTAGGTAGGTATTATGTATTTTAATTATTCATGTGTATATAGAGTTGTCAGACTGGGACCTGAAAATGATTAGTAGGCCAGGTAAGTAGTATGTTGCAATAAGATACAAATCATATTTTTAGTGTAATATAAAACTTTATTATATTTCTTAACAATATACAGAGAAAAATTTGGCTTTGGCAATAGATAATTAATGACATAATCAAGCATAAGATAAGTTTAATCTCAAATATGGTCCCATTGAAAGTGTGACCAGTCATATATATGTGACGTTATCCATGAAAAGGGACCTTATTGTTGATGGCGCTTACGCCATTATTAACGATGCTCCATATTTGCATGTCTCTACTGACAAAGCATGTGAAACTTAATACCTCTGTATACCTTTGTACTGACCGTGTTTTAAGCAAATAAATTTCTGATTTCTGATTTCTGATTTCCGATATAAATACAATGCCGCGCGAAGCTGTACGGCGTAAGCGCCATTGACAATAAGGTCCCTTTTCATCGATAATGCCCCATATTATACCTAAAGATGGATAGTATACCATTCTTAATAACTATTAATAAGACATTTAAAAAAAGTACTGTAGTACCTACGTATCGTTAGAACTAGATGGCGTTAACCAAACAAAATCAAAACGAGTAAAAAATAGCGGCATCTAGTGAAAAACACACAACTTTTATAAAAAATGTTGGACGAACATAAATACAAAAGTGATTTTGTTATGTGAGTTATGTGTTATGTCTGTTGGTCTGACCATACCTTTAGGAGTCAATGTGTGGGTCACAACACAACGAAAACGCAAAAACAATGCTATCTGGGGCCTTACCATGATGTCCTTCTTTCTCCTAAACTGAACCGCTAAAGGAAGGAGCTATGTATTAAGTCGCATAGCTCCGTCCTTTAGCCATTCAGTTTAGGCCCTAAACAGAATCGCAATAAGGACATAATGGTAAGGCCCTTTCTATTGAACACCAGATTTTTTTCGCGATTTCGGGGCTGGCTTCATAGTAAAAGTTGTTCAGCATGTCCTATGTATTAACCTCTCAGAGCATGGTCAGACAAAATAAAATCACAATCAATCACATACCAATAGCGAATAATAGGTACCTACCTACATGATTTACTTATATAGGTAGTAAGGTAAATATTCTAAATAAAACGTTGACGTACTTTTAGCACTTATATTTAAGCCTATTATGATCTCGTGTCATCATGGAAAAAGCACCCGTCTTTACGCAAACATTTGGGGCATTATCTATGAAAAGGGACCTTATTGTCGATGGCGCTTACGCCGCACAGCGTCGCGCGGCATTGTATTTATATCGGAGCATCGTTAATAACGGCGTAACCGCCATCGACAATAAGGTCCCTTTTCAAAGATAACGTCACATTTGTCAGTAAAAGATGAGTGTTTTATCTGTTTACCCTATGGTTAAATACGATCGTCATAGGCCCCAATATATATCTTAATAAAATAACATTAAAATATTATTGTTATTGACCTTATATTCATTTATTCCACATTTATACAAAATATCCTTTTTAAGTTTTTAAGCAGTACGTATCTGCCCACCAATAAGTGTTAGTGTAAGGCCTGAGTAGACGGTCGAAGCGGAGCGTTCGGCGGGGCGTGCAGCGTGGCGTCGGGCTCACGCGTGATGTGAGCAGCGTGCACTAAGGCCGCTCCTATTACGCTTGCATTTGTTTAACATGCACGCCGCACGCCCCGCCCCGCTTCACGCCCAACATGAGCGTCCACTCAGGCCTTACACTAAAACTTCACATTTAACTTTAAAGATCATACCTACAGTATTATTACTATTATCTAAATCTAGGTAGGTACCTAATCCATATTTCAATAATGGATTTAATTATGATACCCAAATCAATTTACCTACAGGAAACGTGAAAAAACGATTTGAAAATAACACAAAAGATTGGCCACCAGTTGGACTGGAAACGCCAACTGAGCTACTGAGACTTACGCGATGACAGCGAATTTTTCCACTATATCCACCCCCCGCGTCTGGCCCGAAACAGTCAGTTTTTCCACTTTTCCCTGGTTTCTGCTTAAAACAAAATAAAATTAATACAAGTCAAACAATTTGATTCGTTCCCTTGTTGGTTAGAACACTGCTGTTAGGATCCTTACAGACAAGGGCGCTTCTTACGAGTATGAAGACTTCGATCTCACAGGTCTCACTGGCAGTCATTTAATAGAAAAATTAAGAGTGCTGAGAAAAAGGTATATTATGTCACTTAGTGCTTATCTAATACCATCTCACTGTCCCTACTCTGTTATCCGGCGGATCTCTTGCGCAGCAGTACGACGCTAAAACTCCTAAAGTCGCCACGAACAGCGATAAAGCTGACACGGCGCACACGGCGCCTGAGGTTATGTCGCTGAGCGGCGTCCCGGGCGTGGGCTGGATGGAGAGGAGTAAGAGGAGACCGAAGGCGCTGAGGAGAGAGAACGAGGAGAGAACGATGTATCCTGGAAAAAAGAAGGGTATTTAATATTAGAAAACTAAGTTAGTAAATACCTAAAGCATTTTCACATATTTAATTACACAAACGGGTCTAACGCGATATAATTTCATTGTTTTTACCTTTAATTCCGACGTTTCAGCTGAGTTGCACCAGCTGTGGTCACAGAAAGACTGACGTCTCAACAAATGTCAACGGAGATATTAATAATAAAACATCACTAAACTACCCGAAATTAGTTAATGAAAATTAAATATGTTTGTGTAATTAAATATGTGTACAAAACGCGAGAGTTTAAAGAGTTATAAAGCATTTTCTTTAAGGTTGATTAGAATATTGCTTGTGGAAAAGTTACGCGATAATCTCACGATATAACGATAAGTCTGGTAAAAATCTTAGTTTATATTCTCGATGTTATTGTAGTAAACATAGTCTTAGATGCCTAAGTACCTAGAGAAAACTTGTTTGGATATTGTTACTCGTATTGTTACGAAGATCATGGTCAGAACTAACGATTATTCTTTATTTTGATTAGGGATTTCCTATAAGTATGTCAGTTTCGACCGCCGTTGTCATTCTAATAATATCGTGGACACGCCAACATCATGGGTAGGGTTTGCACGACGGATCTGAAATATATGGGAAGATCCGCGGATCCGGATCCAGATCCGGATAATTTCATACATTTCAGATCCGGATTGCAAACCCTAATCATGGGTTAAGCTAGCACTTATAGCGTTCGCGGCTCTATGGGCACGACAGCTCATGACGCCTATAAAGGTTCTTGGCGATCAAAAAGTGGGTTGAGTTTTTGGACATTAGTGCCAATTGTACCATCCGTACTTGACAGACTGATCAACGTCACCTGGCGCGCCGCGGCGGTTTACTATGAAACTTTCCATAGGTACTTACAATAAAATTTAGCGAACTCTTTAACGAAGACAAACAGTTTGGTGCAACCAGTACCTACCGTCTTTACCATAAGGGCACACGGGGCCCGTACCCAGGGCCCCCATCCTCAGGGGGCTCCCAAGGACAGACAATAACAGTATATTTGATTACCCATAAATGGAAGATCATAGTAGAAAAATGTTAGTTTAATTAGCTTTCTTTACTTTCCAAAAGGCCCCCAAATTCTTATGTCCCCAGCATAGTTTAAGACGGTCCTGCGTACTTGGCTCTTATGTGCACGACAGCTCATGACGCCTTTAAGGGCGTTCTTGGCGTTCAAAGAGTTTACTTTTTTCGTGTGTGTTTGGACACTTAGGGCCACTTGCACCATTCACTAACCGGTAAGTAACCCAGTGTCAAATTGTGTTATAACCATGGTAACTCCAGGTTTAACCGTTTAACCCCGGGTTAGTGGAAAGTGGAATGGTGCAATTAAGTGAGCCTTACTCTACATAATTATGACCTGAAATGTAGCGTACTCACCTGAGATGTAGTTCCTGTTCGGCAGCAGCTGGTGACGGCGCGAGCGCAGCCCTAAGAGCCCCAACAGGAAACAGGTGAAGCCCGCGAGCACCCCAAAGTCCAGATAGTACCGTCGGCCAAGCTGAAAATAACAACAAATTACTCAATAAAACTAAAACTACCACTTGAAAACTAAAAATCTATATCTAAAGAGGGCCCCTGGGGCATAGTACCAAAAATGCTGGTAATTGGGGATTGTAAATGACTGACGCTAGAACGGTCCGGGTCCGGGCGGAGACAATCGACACTTCATTTTCTATGACCGCGGTGATCACGTGATGCTTTGTATAGAAAACGAAGTGTCGGATGTCCCGGCCCAGGCCGTTCTAAAGTGAGTCATCCTTAAAACGATAGCAACACTCATGCATTATAAACAGTCCCTACCTAGTTACGTTTTATTTGATCCTTACCGTATACATGATAATATAAAAACTAAGTCCAGTAGTGAGTCCGCCGCTCAGAGTGAGCATCAAGGCCGCTATAGTGAGTGACGCAGCCGCAGCGCTCATGATTTTATATGGATTGTATCTATGTGTGTGTTTATTGATCCTTACCGTATACATCATATAAAAGCTGAGTCCAGTAGTGAGTCCGCCGCTCAGAGTGAGCATCAAGGCCGCTATAGTGAGTGACGCGGCCGCAGCGCTCATGATTTTATATGGATTGTATCTATGTGTGTGTTTATTGATCCTTACCGTATACATCATATAAAAGCTGAGTCCAGTAGTGAGTCCGCCGCTCAGAGTGAGCATCAAGGCCGCTATAGTGAGTGACGCGGCAGCAGCGCTCATGGTCTTCGTGCTGTTGAAGGACTTGTATGTCTCCTCGGAGTACACTGATGGTGGTGCTGCTACCCTGAAACGGTTTAAAAGTTTACTGTATATTATTTTCTTGTAAGCAGATACCGAAGCCCTAAAAGACCTGCGGGCTCAGCACGGTTCCATTTTTATCGACTATCACTATGCCCGTCACTTTCGCACTTACATACTTGTTAGAACGTGACAGGCATGGTGATAAACGATAAAAATGCGACCGTGCTACTAGGGCTGTCCGCCCTCGGAGTAGGTACTGGCGTAATAGGAGGCCTAGCCAAGGTGACGATCGCTTGCGCTTCGTCGAATCGCTTTGTGTCTCTCTATCACTCTTCCATATTAGTGTGACAGTGACAGTTGGGTTTCGTTCGCTACGTAGCGTTAGCCATTGGCATTTTGTCTACGGGCCAGGCGAGAAGTGACGCAGAATAGGGCAGAGTGGGTTGCTCTTGTGTCAGAGGCCAAATCTTTTACCGCCAAAGTCAACAACGATATTTCAACTTCAATTTATTTATTCCTGATGCAAAGGCTGTCCATCGCAATACAACGCGGCAACGCAGCGAGCGTGATGGGCACCTTTGCGTCAGGGACAGCCCGGGACGTGTTTTAGTAAGTATTTATTTTTTATATTTTTAGTTTGTATTTATATTTAAGTTTTTGCAATAAATGTTATTTTTGCTCCAACTGTATTTATTTGCAACCAAGTACAAAACACATTCAATTTAATGACAGGTGTACAGTACGTGGACCCTAATAGGGCGCAGTAATACCTTAGTATACCTAAAACTACTATATGTTTTTGATGTGATATCATTACTTTATGTACATAAATTATTAGTAGCAGATTAGCATTTGAGCACCTGTCTATGTTGCAATGTCTGGTGCCATAATTATATAACCCATCGTGCATCGTGCATTTTGAAAAAAAAAGCGGATGCGCAGGTGGCACTGGCGAGTGGTCAAGGACCTCTTGATTTTTGCTCGAATTCAGAATCATGAATTAGGTACCTACTTTAGTCATTAGGCTTAACCGCGTTTAGAGACTGACTGCACTAACTAGGTATAGGAACCATTTTTTAGGATTCTAGTGAAGATGCCAGTTAACGGCTGAATTTAACGTGGGGCAAAATAATTTTTTTTGTTCAGTGTTTGTGTGGCTGCCGTTCCTCAACCCGCCGCGGAGCGACAGCGACAGCCACGAGGGTTCACATAATACACGTCGCCCTTAACAACTTTATTTATTTTTTATTTACTTAAACTTTATTGCACAAAATACCTATGTACAACAATGTACCTACAAATGGCGGACTTAATGCCCAATGGCATTCTCTACCAGTCAACCTTTACGAGTTTTCGCTCGGGATTATATTGGTCATGGTAATTTAATACAACAACAAAATCAAGAAACATTATATCTTGATCTACTATTGGTACACGAAATAGAAGTTACACAGAAGTAATCTGCTTTAGGTAGGTACTCACCTGGGTACAATAATCGCTGTACTCTTCTTCTCCTTCTTTGGACTCCTTCTTTCATAATCCCTCCTACTCTCTCTGCTCATTTCTCTCCTGTCCATATCAAAACTCCGCTCCCGACTCTTCTCCCTAAAACTAGTCACAAACACATCATGCCTCTCAAACTCTTCCGGAGTCCCGTAATGTAGCTTCTGTTGAGCTTTAGGCGATATAGGAGACGTAGCATTTCTTGGTGACGTCAAGTTAGCACATGATTTTGATGGTGTAACCCCATGAGTAGGTGTACTATGCATAATTCTTTGAGGGGTCCCCGTATAGCGATTAGGACTTGTAGCCTTATTAGGAGTTATCCTTACAGACGGTTGACTGGCATAGCTCTTTAATTTCCTAGGCGTAGATAGCAGTTCATGTAGTTTCTGTGTCGCAATTATATTTTTCTTAGTCATTACTGGGCTTGATATGGTAACACTGTGTTTTTTAACTGGTTCGTCATCATCTGAAGGTACTATTGCGTATCTATGTGTCCTTCCATTTACAGTCTTTACTATTTCAGTTGGTATTTCTTTCAATTCGTGTTCATCTGGCGCGTCGACGTTATATTCTTCTATTTCGTTGGCATTCGCTTCTATTATCCTCTTTTTTGTTGGAGAATAGTCTGCTAGATCATCAAAATCGTCTCTGATAACTTCGTACCTATGTTTAACACGGCTGTCTTCCAAACCATCGTCGCTTTCAGCGTTCCTATGATATTTAGTCTTTTGTATTTTAAATTGTGCCATTTCCAAGTCTTCACTCCTTGTCCTACATCTGACAGGAGTTCGTGTAGGCTTGCACATCAAAGAAGACTGTCTGTGGAACTGTTTTTGGAACTTCTGCGGCTTCGGCGGCAATTCTGGAGGCTCATCCCTGTTTCTCAAAGCGCCTGCTGGAGATATCCTTAAAGGATTATCAGAAATGTCTGTCCTAAGGATCCTGTTGCTGTATTCGACTTTTCTTGGCGAATTCCCGCCTAGGGGGGACATTCTTCTGTCCGGACTCTTGACATATTTGGTGTAAGCTTCGCTCTGCCCGCAAAAGGCCGGGTTTGAGTAATATTTATATACTATTTTAGGCGAATCCATGTTATAAGCGTAAGGTTTCCCCGAGTGCGTGGTTCTGTTGGGTTTCTTAGAAAGGGGTGTGCTTCAAAGCATGACCGTTAAGGTATTGTGCTCTCGTCCTGTTATTACTGGCTTTATTATTATTCCAAAGTCACAAATGCTTCACCTATTTCAAAAGATCTCTAAGCATTTGACTTTTTTACTTTTTCAAAATTTAACGATCACTTTTTAAGAACGCAACTTTTGCACTTCACTTTTTAAACTTATTAGAATATTCACTTAAGTACTTATACTTTCTTAATCTCTGTTTACTTTACTTTTTCTAGCCTATATTATTACTTCACTATATTATTATTACTTTATAATTACTAATAATGTACACGTATGTCTCGTTCAACGGATAACCGTCAACTGTTCCTTTTTCAAAAAAACTTGGGGTCGCGGCGTACGCGCACCCTTATGGCACGCGCTATTCGGAATTCAAATAAAACGACCGTTAAACCAAATTGAATCCTAAATTCTTAATATTAAGGTTGATTTTAAATTGATACTGTTCCTGTTATGCTTTTATATTCCCATTCGATTCCAAAAGGGTGTAAGTAGTGTTTTATTCATTCGGTTTTGAGACGTGTGTAATTCACATAAGGTTGGTTTTAGCATAGCTAGCTGTTGTTATTGTGTCGTTGTGTCTGTCTGTGTATTGTGCAATTATTGAATGAGCCCGGTGAGCGGAAACACAGAGGGAATGCCTTAGGGATCCTTGAGTAGAGTTTTAAAAACGGCGACGGTTTGTAGGTACCTAGGTATGTCCTCAAGTTGTAGATAATAGGTACTTATTATTTTGCTTTTGCAAGTTTTACTTGACTCTTCGATAAGAGAAGTTGCTTTGCAATCGAAAATATATATGAACCTATTTATTAAAAAAAATACTTAGGTCAGGTATATAATTAAGGGAGCCTATGTATCTGTCGTTTGTATAAGTACATATGTAAATAATTTAAAAAATCCCTAGGTACAAATACCTAGGTCAGGTATATAGGGGAGCTCGGGACACTCGCCTTGCCTCATATTTACAAAATCCGCGCCAGGTTTCGTGAATCTACACATATCTGGAGTTTGTCTAACTAAGCTAATTTCTGCACCGACTTGGGCAGAACCAAGTGTGAAAGTGCCACTTTAAACCTTTTCATAGAAATTTCACGTTCATGGTGACACTACCACACTTTGTCTGACTCTACTACGTTTATGTTTACAAGTTTTTGGCGGTGTCCAGTCATATGGAAACGATAACAACCAGCCATGCACATCCTCACCTGCCGCGCAGATGCATCTATCTTTCTCACTCATTCATCTTCTTTCTCGTTCTCACTAGGGCAGAGGTCAGTACGGTCAGTAATAATATCCCTGACTATTTTAGTACCTTGTCGCTGTAACTGCTTTCAGTTGTTTAACTGATGCGCTTTCTATTGCCAAGCTGGTGAAGCTAGTACGAAAAAGTTGCAAAATATTCAAATTACCTACCTAATAAAATTGCAAGTTTTATAGATGAGGGGCGGCTAACCAAGGGTGACCATTTGGTTCTTAGTTTAAATAGGTAGATAAGGTTACGTATATTTCAATGCAGGTTTGAATATCTGTGCTATTGACGATGGATCTAAGCGCAACTTACATCATTCCACTAACCCGGGGTTAACCGGTTAAACCTGGAGTTACCATGGTTACCAGTACAATTTGACACTGGGTTAACGGTTTAACCGCTAAACCCCGGTTAGTGGGATGTGGCAAGTGGCGCTAAGACTTTTACTTTTTAGGCAAGAACTTTTTTAAATATTAGATTATTTTGTAAAATGAAATATAAAACCAAAATAATATTGAGTATAAATAAAATAAAATATGTTTAAACTATTGTGGTCAATCATTGTTAAGAGCCAACAGGAGTGGTCATTTCTCCATACAAACGTACTCGACTGTTTCCTCCGTGGGTTTTGAAGCTAGAGCAATGATTTTTTCAACACAGATTAATATTGTCAATATCTGTGTTGGACCGTTTTGCTTTTTTTGATATTTTTGTTTTTTAAGGCGCTAGAGCCCTTCAAAAATGGCCAAAATGGCCTAATTGACTATGCCGCAATGAGAGGAGTGCTATTCAAAACTGACATCAATTAGTCAAAAAAGCAAAACGGTCTGACACAGATAATGTCATAATCATTTAGATTTCCAAATTTGGTTACGATTGGTTAAGTGTTGGAGGAGGAAACAGTCGAGTACGAAACCTCGATTTTTGATATTTTTACGCAGGATTTTTCGCCTTGTCCTTATCGCACTAGTTTTAGGAGCCGCTTCCGTTAGCGAGACGGGTATATTTACCTAAAATATTTTAATCTTAGCTCCTGTTGGTTCTTAAATTAAAACATGGTTGTCAATACATACAGGGTGTTTCCTGTAACAGGGGCAATAAATTAAACTGTAGGCTGTACTCCTCAAACTGACCAACATTTGTTCAGTAACTTTTGAAAATAACTCATGTTTTGATTTTTATTACACTTTAAAGTTTATTCTAAGAAGCAACGTTTTGCAAATTTTGTTATGTTTAAAGCATGACAAGCAACGTCAAACACACTGATGTCAGCGTACATTGAAGGCAGTATTTATTTTGTATGGAAATGAGGAATCCTAAAGGATTCATACTTTTTTCAAGTTGCTGAACAAATGTTGGTCAGTTTGAGGAGCACCTACAGCCTTTAGATAATTTGATTGCTCCTGTTACAGGAAACACCCTGTATATTACCTATGTAATTGTCATTCAGGTTACGGCCAAGGTCGCGATATCGGTCCTTTGTGTAACAGGACTCGATCGATAATCTAGGCGCCCGCGCATGCGGGACAGCGATCGACAACCTTTTTGTATTAAAACCATTTTATAAAGAAATTAACGTGAAACTTTGTATGTTTGGATACTTCGATGTTTGGAAGTTTGTTCCTCCTTCACACGTAAACGGCAGATTGGATTTCGATGAAATTTCCGGACGCAGCGAATTAACTAAAGGGTACCTTCTGATGTAAGTACCTAGTGCATAATTGTTTTCTATCGTATTTTTTCGGAAACGTTCGTATTTGTCATGCTACTTCAGTCAACCTCAGTACTTTTGAAATAGCAAGACACATAAGTTTCCGTGAAAACACGATGGAAAATATCAAATCTCAGTTTTGTCTTAGCAGCGTAGGGTCTCAGAGTTCTTACGTCCGTCTGTGGTAGGGACAACCCGTATATCCTTTTGCAAACAGTGTGCGACCCCTGGCCGCAGCTGCGCGCGCAGCTGCTCGCGACCGTTACTGGCGCGTGCGCAGTGCGCACCATCCCCAAAATCCATTCATAGTTCATACACCTTGGTGTTAAAGCCAAAAGGACGTAACAGACAAGAGTATGTTACTAAGATGAGTCGTTTTGTGTATAAATGGACGTTGTATGCACTTTTACATTAATGACGTCTTTCATTAAGATATAAGTGTGTACCTAGGTATCAAGTGGCGCGGCGTCATAGAGCTATAGATTTAAAAAGAACCCTAGCTTATTCTGGAAAAAGAGGCTGGAGTTACGAACATTATAGTGAAACAAATACCTACTTACGTCGGAGCCGGTTTGAGGCAATGAGGCTGTGAATGAGCATATGAGACAGCTTTTGTTTTTTCTGTATCAGCGTAGGACCGTAGGTACCCAATAATAACCCCTACCAGTAGCGTAATAATGTACCTACCTTATTAAAATAAGTTTTATTTATTTATTGGAGATTGTGTTGGTGAAAAACACATGCTTAGGTATTAAGTATTAGGTACAAAGTATCTAGATACTAACTGCCTACACCCTACTACTGTCCATAATATGCCAACTTTATGTGTCTTATAGCAATCGCTTAAAGATAAAGCTTTAAAAATATTTTAAATTAATACTGAAATGAAAATATGAAACGAAAATATTGTACATACATTAACTATAGAAAGCATAAAATAACGTGTTAGACTGTGGGTAGTTTAGATCAGCATATTTTTATTCTACCCGACAAATCATTCAAAGATCACGAGGATAAGGTTCTCTTTCGTGATTGGCTTACGCATTTCTCCTAAGTCCTATAAAAACCCGGTCATTTGCTGCTGACAACTTAATACGCGAAATCATTCTGAATCCTACACCAGTCGTAATCGCAGATTGTAAATTATACACAAATATAACAACAAAATGCCTCCCGTCAAAGTTCCGAAGAAGGCACTCAAATCCATGGAGCCAGGAGGCGGCCTGATCCCTAAAAAGAAGAAAGACAGCAAGAAGATGGCAAGAAAGAACTACGACAGCTTCTCAATATACCTCTTCAAAGTGTTAAAATCGTGTACAGAAATCAACGTCGGTATCTCAAGAAAAAGCATCCTAATCATGAACAATTTCGTCAACGATATCTTGGAACAAATCGCTTGTGAAGCTGGAAGGTTAATAGCACACGGAAAGAAGACTACGTTAGGCGAGAACGAAATAAGAACGGCCACAAAACTACTCATTCCTGGCGAGCTGGGAAAGCACGCGTTGCTGGAGGGGGAGAAAGCGCTCCGGAATTACAAGAACAACTCGAACAGCCAGAGTTATTAATTTTAGTTAATGTGTAAAATCGATATTTAAAGGTTGATTATTTTTATTTGCCATTGTTGACATGAATGGCCCTTTTTAGGGCCGCAATTGTCTGTTTCTATTATACACAAGAGTCGATCGATCGTTCGATAAAACAATTCAATATAATAATGGAAGCCTTTCTGGCCGAACTGGTGAATTGGACAAGTGGTCACCTCACTGCAAGGCTCGGAACTGGTTTTTTCTTCATACAAAAAATACCGTTATTATTACGTTATTTTTCGTTCTTTGGTTTATTTCATTTTTAATGGGACAAATCTAATGTGGATTTGTTACCTATATACATGATTCAGTCCTACGTAAAAATAATTAAACGTATTGGTTTAAAAAAAACCGGTTCCGAGCCCTGCTTCACTGCTCCTGTAGGCTTAACTCGAGAGCGAGCGCTACGACAATACGACGCGCACGTGATAGACTATGCATCCTTTTCTAATTAATACAGCCAATCATTTAACGACTATGAAGTGTCGTAATTATTTCTCTACGTTAATCTTTCGCTATGCCTTGTCCCGTAAGTATACGTCTCTGACAATTTGTTACATTCAGTAGCAAACATTATGAGAAATTACTAACTGAGGGTATGCCTGACATTGGGAAATAACTATCTACCCTCCCAAGAATAATATTCAGCTCGGCTTTGCTATACATATACACGATTTCTAACTGAAGGTATGCCTGATATTAGAAACTACTACCTACCCTTCCATTTACAACAATATATACACGACCGGTCGACCGGTCTGGCCTAGTGGGTAGTGACCCTGCCTGCTAAGCCGATGGTCCTGGGTTCGAATCCCGGTAAGGGCATTTATTTGTGTGATGAACACTAATATTTGTTCCGGAGTCATGGATGTTTTCTATGTATATAAGTATGTATTTATCTATATAAGTATGTATATCGTCGCCTAGCACCCATAGTACAAGCTTTGCTTAGTTTGGGGCTAGGTTGATCTGTGTAAGATGTCCCCCAATATTTATTTATTTATTTATTTATACAGCTCGGTATTGCTATATACACAATTTCTAACTGAGGGTATGCCCGATATGTGAAATTACTACCTACCTTCCCATTTAACACACAATAAATCAAACCAAGCATGAACCAAGCTTTGCTAATACTTAGATAGTTTAGTTATCATTCTAAATTAAACCTAACTTATACCCTTAAACGAGAAATTCTTGTATATATATTTATTTTAAGGAACTCGGAAGCGGCCCTAACGATTTCGATGAAATTTGTTATATGGGGGTTTTCGGGGCGTAAAATCGATCTAGCTAGGTGTAATGTCTGGGAAAACGTGCATTTTTGAGTTTTTATATGTTTTCCGAGCAAAGCTTGGCCTCTCAGATATTGTTGTACATATGAGGAGCATCTTGTGTGGAAAGTAGATAGGTAAATAGCTATGTGCTAATAAAATATGTCATCAAAGTGTACAATTATATTTGCACCAAATTCAGAGAATATTAGACAAAATGTTCACACTTTAGTTTTACATTGAGATGGCGGATTTTTCAAAGCTTCGCATATTTTCTTCTTCAAGTTGTCGTACATGTCAAACTTCTCGCCATTTAGTAACACATGAGGTACGCCATGTTTTGTGATCTTATCAGTCTCTTTGCCGTAGTATTCTAGTAGTTCTTCCCCCTTTTTACCTTTAGCGCATTCCTTGATAGGCTTTGAGTCGATGTTCATTAAATCTCCACACTGAAATCCGATAGATTTTAAGTAGGTATTATAATATATTATTTTATTTTTTTACAATTATATATATATATATATATATATATATATATATATATATATAAGAAATCGGACCACCCCAGCATTTTTATCATTTTTTCAATTTCTGTAAAAACTGTATGTGCTACTGTGACATATTATATACCTAATGAAAGGTTGGCTTTTCCTCTATAAATTGATGTGCTTTTCACAGGTTTACTTCCAATATTTTCAGGCTTTCAGGGCTAAGAACTTTGTCACCCTAAAAATGCATACTGGAGTGAAACTTATGCATAATGGGAAAACTGCGATTCTAAAGATATCAAGTAAAAATTAAAACAATTTTCAGCATTTTAATACCGTATATTGCCTCCTCTAGCCCTACGACATGCAGTCATTCGGTTTTTCATTGATCTTATGAATTTTTTTACAGTGTCTTGAGGGATGCCCGCCCATTCTTCTTCGATCGCAGTCTTTAGCTCCAGTAAGGATTCAGGGGCGGGATTTCTGGCCCGGATTCTTCTTTTCAGCTCGTCCCAAATGTGCTCGATCGGGTTTAGGTCAGGACTGCGGGCTGGCCACTCCATGACTCTGATGCCGACCTCCTCCAAGTACTCCTTAGTGATCCGGGCTGTATGCGGCCGAGCGTTATCTTGCATGAGGATGAACTCATCGCCGATATAACCCGCAAATGGGACCACATGATCAGCCAGGATTTCCTCCACGTACCGACGTGCAGTCAAACCGCCTGAATTCGGTCTGGTACCTGGCCCTGTGATGAACACAATGTCCGTCTTCGCTTCCAAAGAAATACCAGCCCAGACCATGATTGACCCCCCACCATAAGCAACACGTTCCTCGATGCAGCATTGAGAGAACCGCTCCCCAGGTCTTCGGTAGACTCGTACCCGTCCGTCATTGCCAGACAAAGTTATCCTGCACTCGTCGGAAAAAAGTACGGAACTCCATTGCTGAAGGGTCCATTCTTCATGTTCGCGAGCGAAGACGCGTCGTTGTCCACGATGTATTGGGGTGAGTTTTGGGCCATTTGCAGCTCTGTGAGCTGTCAATTCCTTCTCCTTCAGTCGTCTTCTAACTGTCCATCGGCTGATAGACACATTCCTGGTCTCTAGGAGCTTCTGCTGAAGCTGAACGGCATTCAGTCGACGATTTCGTAGCGAGGTAAGAACGATGAAACGGTCATCTCTCTCAGAAGTGATGCGAGTTCTGCCAGTTCCGGGTCTTCTGGATAACGTCTGATCTACGCGGAATCTCTGGAAGACACGTTGAACCGATGACTTCGATAGGTTGAGTTGTCGAGCCACTGCACGTTGACTAAGCCCTCCCTGCAATAGGGCAACTGCTTGGCCGGCTTCAGTCGAGGTAGTATCAATTTTTCTCCAGTTTTTCCAGGTTCAGGCGATGAGAGTAGTGTTCAGGAAGACGTACCAATCACAAATGATGCATAAACAATGATAATGACTGTTTTTATACCTAATGATAAGTGGTCAATTAGTGCATGCGCTAATGAGGCAGTTGGAGGGGGGTGATTTCCAGGCCCATATTTTGCACAATATCCATCCCCACTCCTGAATATTGATGTCATTTGATAGGGCAGAAAATTATCTACCACGTGGTATTTAAATTATCATGATCGAGGTTACAGTTTTTACACAAATTGAAAAAATGTTGAAAATGCTGGGGTGGTCCGATTTCTTTGCACCCGAGTGTATATATATATATAACTTGGCAAATTTCATAGTTTTAGGTCAACAGAAAGTATGTACCCTAAAAATTTTGATTCCCTTAAGAGTGTCGAAATATACCTACGTTTTTTGTGGCATAAACGGCCGTATCTTTATTCTACGTTTAGTTTAGAAGTTTGATTTATTTCACAGCTTCCAGGGACTGTAGAGTTGTAGACCTGAGTATTATGGTTTCAATTTCAACTCGATACCTCTACGCGTTCCCAAGATAAAGGGTTTTTACAGACAGACGGACGGACGGACAACACAGTGATAGGTAACACAGTGATCCTATTAAGAGCGGTTTCGCACTACGTCCGATCCGAATCCGATGCGAATCCGTGAAAATATGGTCCGAAGTAGCCGTAGAACTATTTCTATGGTAATTTACGCACTAGATCCGATCTCCGTCATCCGATTTCGGAAAGAAGGGTTTCGTGGTTTCCTTTTGAGGTACTTACCTTTGTGGCGTCCATATCAGTGGATCCATCGCCTCCCCACGTACCGTTCATCATACAGGAGATGTAAGGTGACGTCGCACGAATGTCCTTCAGTTTATCAATAGCACAGGCATGGAGCTTGTTCCCATAACACTCCTTTTCGCCGTGCTGGCAGACTATTACGGTCTTACCATCTACTTCTTTCCTCTGAAATTGTGAGTTTTATGTTATGCATATTTTTTCTGATATAGTTCGGTTCCGTAGTGAACTATTAGCCTTATAGTTTCGGCATATATGTCTCTGGTGACGACGCAAACTCGCACATCTCTGGTGGAAACGCAGCCTTAAGGGGCCCACTGATTAACCTTTTCCACGCCGTGTCAAACACAAAAGCTGTCACTCAGACGCCACATCATTGAAGTTTCAAAACTGAAGTTGAACTTTATGTATATGCACGTATGTTGCTCTGTGGTCTGTGACCGATTAATCGGTCTTTGGCGTTGAACCTACGGTGCGGATATATTGGTCATTGGCGTCCAAAAGGTTTTCAGTGCGCCGGACGGTATCGGCCTGTCAGTTGTTCGGAACTGTCAACTTTTTGTTCTGGCCTGACGGCCGATACCGTCCGGCGGACTGTTAATCAGGGGCCCCTTTAGAAAGCTGAAATTTAGCAAGGGTAGGTAATTATATATGTACATATACGGCAACGGCAAACGGAAACGGCAGGAAGCGGTGTGGTTAAATGAAATTTTCGTTGTAATTTTTATATTATTACCTAAGTAAAATATCTGGGAAACCGAGCAGAAAATGCCCATTTAGCAAATTACATCTAAATTGTTAGAGCCGTTTGCGTGATCCCCGCGACTTTTAAAAATAACTTGTGATTTGTTTATTAATGAGCGTTTTCCAAAAAAAGTGTACATTTCATTCATTTCTTCAAAATATTGACTTCTTGGGCTCATTTTACTCAGAATCATTTGTACATTCACGCCTCATACATGAAAAAATGTGTCCCAAAATTTTGTATGAAAAATTTTTTTCCAGTGCGTCACGTTCATACAAATAAAAAAAAATCATACAAGAATGTGACGATCTGGAAAGGAATTTTTTGGACACATTTTTTATGTATGAGGCGTGTATGTACAAATGATTCTGAGTAAAATGAGCCCAAGAAGTCAATATTTTGAAGACATGAATGAAATGTACACTTTTTTTGGAAAACGCTCTAATACACTTTAAAGTTTATTCTAAGACGCAATGTATTGCGAATTTTGTTATGTTTAAGGCGTGACAAGCAACGTCAATCACAATGATAATTGCGTCCATTAAAGATAATATTTATTTAGTGTACTTTCCCTCCAGTACGGCTACCATCAGTTTGGCACTGACATAAACGCTATCGATAACGTAATTTACTTTCTATACATCTCGCTCGTACTCGCATATTAGTGCGAACGAGATGTAGGTACCTATAGAAAGTAAATTACGTTCTCGATGGCGTTTAATATCAGTGCCAAACTGATGGTACCTAGCCGTATAGGTGGTATTAGAAAATTCCACCCTGTATATATATAAGAATTGCTCGTTTAAAGGTATATATTTCACTAACGTTAGCATTTCCATATGGATACAGTTTGAGATCGATGTAAGATCCAATTTCCGTGAATACGGGGTCCAAACGTTCTATTTGGAATGTTACGCAGTCAGGGCACAGAGATTCATAATACAATTTTAGATCCACTTTATCTACTTTCTTTATCTGAAATCAAAATGGTATCTTTAAACACAAACTATTAAAAACCTAAAGAATCAATTTTACTAAAGTCCGTCAACCAAATCTTGTCAGTAGTAAAAGGCGGCAAATTTGAAAAATCGCGGGTTAGCAACACTGTGTTCAAATAATTCCAAAACGCGTGTCATCTGTGTTTTATCTGTGGAATGTGGATCGTGAACGACAGCCGTCACCTTATTTGTTTTCATTTGGTTTTCATTCTGAATCGTTTCTGTTTCAAGAGATATTTCTGCTGTCACCATTAAATACCAATACATTAAATAAGAATAAGCAAAGCTAAGGGGCCTACAATGTACAATCATGCTCGTTGATGGTAAACATTACTGAAACAAACAAACAAGTACTGGAAGAACTCTTTCGAACTTTTAAGATTATGTTCAGTTTTTTTGTTTTAGGGTTAAAAGGCATTAATAAAATTAAAACGTATGCCTAAATCTATCCAACAAGACCATAAATTGTGTCCTGGAAACCGTCCATAGGCCCACATGTCTAATATTTTCAGCAATCAGTTGTGACTATTTACAAAGGTAAACCTTTTAAACAGTATTAAGAGCCTTGATTATATCGCCGTTCTTTCGCAATATCTACCTAATCCATACATGTTTGTTGCAGGATTAAATCTTGCCCAATATAAGGCGTTCGTAGTAGGTAGTATCTTTTCAGACAATACTTACCTATGGCGGTTTATGTACGTGTACAACGCAACCAAGTCGAAAAGTGACCCTTATCTTATTTACCTTTAAATTAAATAAACACCCAAATATCAGTTGTTTTATTTTTAATATGTATATTGTACAATATATACCAATCAAAAAAATTACACAGGTATGTCATATTCATCCAGAACAGTACACTAATTTACATTAACAAGTGGCATATTATATTGTAAATAACAAATATATGCACTATCTAATTAAGTAATTATCTGCATTTTGATATGATTTTATTTTAGTAAACTTAGAAGACAGATAGGGAACAAAGAGAATATAAGCACTACTATAGGGAGTTGTTTTTGATATCTTCAAATTTGTTCATCATTTTGATTAACATTGTTTTAACATCGCTTTTAAATTGTCCGTCCATGTTTCAATTTTTTTCAATAAACCGCGAGTGACAATTTGAATTGACGTACGCAGGGCGCGCTCAGCGGAAAAAAAAAAACTGTTGGTTCGATGTACATTGCTGCTTTTCTTAGCGCAATACTGCTCTTTGAGTGTTGCCCTACTTTAGTTTGCTTTACATTGCTACTGACAAGATTTGGTTGACGGACTATAAATCTCTTTTTTTATCTTTTTTAAATCTAAATTAAAACTTAAGTTAATTACCTTCCATTTTACTAAATAGTCTAAATCAGGGATGTAACGGATGTGGTTTTATTGGAACCGAAAGCGGAACTAGGGGCCCGTTTCTCAAAAGTTTGTAACTTGTAATACAAGTGGATGTCTCTTTCTAACAAAAGCTGTCAAAAAGTGACATCCGCTTGTATTACAAGTTACAAGCTTTTGAGAAACGGGCCTCTGGTGTCTTAAATTTAGTTTATCGGAACCAGAAATGGAATCGGAAACGAAAACGGAACCGGAACCATAAGAATCGGAGCCTGAGTGAGATGTGGATGAGATGTTAAGGGTAAGTCTATTAAAAATACAAATTCGGGGCGATGAGAGAATGAGAGGTATAAACTTGTTTGTTTTTGATGCCGCGCTAAGCTTTGACATCCGATATAACTTCCGATTCAAAAATAACGTAATCGGAACCGAAGCGGATGTGGAATACCAGTCGGAACTTCCGACTTAACGGAATCGGAATCTGAGCTCCGTAACATCCCTGGTCTAAATTAAGAATAAAGAAATAACAACATGACCAACATACAAATTATTCATGAACTAAATGAACCTAAGAATAAAACTAAATAGAAAAACCGGCTAAGTGCGATACAGACTCTCCCATGAAGGGAAGCGGCAAAAAAAATCACGTATTTGTATGGGAGCCTCACTTAAATACTTATATTATTATGTTTTTAGTATTTTTTTTTGTTATAGCAGCAACAGAAATACATCATCAGTGAAAATTTCAACTGTTTAGCTATTCACGGTTCATAAGTTACAGCCTGGGGACAGACAGACAGACGAACCGACAGGCGGACAGACGGACAGAGTGGAGTCTTAGTAGTAGGGTCCCGTCGGAAACCCTAAAAACAGTCTAAATAGGTACTTACGTAATTAATATGAATCGAAACATTTTCAGAAAACTACATAACTAGGTAACTTGTGTTACATAACTGAAACACAAATAAGTAATAATAAGTCTTGACGTTTTATTACGATTTTTGGAAACAGTCTTACCTCCATGGATTTTATATCCCAATCCCTTGACCTAATATCTGAAATCATAATAATAGGAATGTATTTTTTTTTCATAATAATTTCTAATAGGTACTAATTTATACATAATTTGCTCGCTTGCCACTCTAACCTCCACTGATGACCAGCTGCCAGGAGCTCATGCAGCTGACTCATTTATATAAAAGTTGATTTTAACCATAATAGCTGTATCTTTTAAAAAGCCGCAGTGTTAAATGCCTTATTTTCAAACAAATCGGGAGACAATCAAGGACCAATGAGTTACTGTGATTAAGGATACACAGTAGCTATTTATTGAACAAAGCTATCGGGATTGATAGCCTAATTAAGCTTCTGAAAGTAATGGCCAAGTAGGTATTATAAAATATGCATTTTACGAAAAAGGGTCAAAAACTTGTGTACACCATAAACTAGAATGGCCCTTAGCCCCTTGCACATGTAGGGAATACAGGAGACAAATAAAATAATTATCTGGTACCTACCAAGTAAATGTTTTTGTATGAAACCTATTATAACGTAAATTAAATTTGTAGTCTGTTCGGAAAGAGAAGAGTCGTGGAATGTATTGGGCTCCATACAATCCACGAATCTTCGCTTTCCGCACAGACTCTATAGGTACATACCAGCACTTCCAACGGCGGCACCAGCCACTAAACAAAACAAGAACATGGAATATGGCAACATTCTGAACGATTCTTGAGCACCTTCTGACGAAAGTGAAGAAGTGTGCACGTAAATAAATATATATACCTAGTCTGTCTTCAGGCGTGCGGGGCGTGCCCAACCTTATTACGCTCGTTCAGTGCAATACAGGGTGGCCCAAAAACGTTGACAAAAAACTATTAAGAATATTTTACGTCTTTTACAAAATGTAATTAAATATCAAATCTACAAGCATTTAACTAAATTACTAACGCATTATCTTCAAAATATTTAGCTTTGATTAGTAGGTATACAAATGCAAGTGTTTGTTAAACTTGTCATCACTGACTTAATATAAAAGAAATAGACACACAAAGCAGAACAAAAACGTCAACAAATGTGGATCCCAATGACGTTTCGCACCATTTGCATTGATGATAAAAACGCTTACGTAAATTTTGAGTCAAGATAAATGTTTCGTACAGAAAAGAGCTTAATGTCGTAAGCATTAAGTGTCAAATATGCAAACATAAGTACCAACACTGTTAAAAAATTTAGTCCGATGGCACTAAACGTAATGTATTTACGTCAAACAATGTCAAACGAGAATAATGAACGAATGGAGTCACTTTGGTACACTTTAATATGTATTACTGTACAGGAAAACCAATTGAAGTAATAAATAAAACAAATTTAATTTAATCGGGAGCTCAAATAAAATTAATTCGTGGTTCAAATTCAAACAAATCAAATTTTTAATTCGTATACGTCTTTAAATACTAATTTCCTTGAAATAAATTCTACTTATTAAATAACTGTGTATTTAAGATCTACATTTACTTATAGCACGGGTGCACGGGGACATTTAGGTACTGATTGGAGTTTTTTTATAAAGTCTACCTATACTTTATAAAAAAAATCCTGTGGTTGTCACTGTGTTCAGACAGGTTTAGCATTTACAGTTAGTCGATATAAGCCCTTATTGGTGGTGTATATGTCGGAAACAGGAAAATGGGCCGAACACACAAGTGCCGTTTTGCCTTGTTTAAAACTGCATCACCCCTATCTCTTGCTATAGCAGTCCACTTTGCACGTCGCATAGGTTTTCTTGGAAATCTTGAATTTAAACATAATATTATTCCTTATGAATTCCATATAAAAATATAAAAAAATATTGACCTCACATCGACTCATTAGATTTTTGTTCCTTGACATCCCTTCTTTGGTACTAACAAATTAATTTATTCAAAACGATAAAATTACCACCAGATTACATAAATTATGTAATGCTATCCAAAGAACTAACCGAAAGAAATATATTCCATCCTTTTTCCTTGTTTTATCATTGTTATTTTTACATATTTTAACGGCACATTTCGTAATTGTTGACAACTTCACATTTGAGCGTTTCAAACAAGACTAAACGAAAAAGTGATGCGTGATCTGTTTTGACATTACTTTTGTGGGGCCATTTTTGGCGGCTGATTGGGTATCCAGTTCTTTATACTATATCAATGCTTGTCATCAATACTTACTTACCTATGCCACAGTAAAATGTTTGTTTGCACTACTCTGTAAATAGATAAATAATGACTTTAGGCAACATAAAATTATTTCTACAACATTAGCACTGTTTTCACCAAAGAGTATTAAATCACTACGTTTTAAGAGTCGGCACTCTCGAACAAGCCTTAATCCGAATTAAGAACGTACATTGTGCCAACACACCAAATACATGTCAATACTGCCAACACAAAAAAAAAACAACGCTAGGGCTTGACACTTCCGGTACCTACTGTTTATCGATATCGATAAATGTGCGATACGTGCTGTTGTACTGTACTACTGTAAAAGTAAATATTGAAAATCAGGTGGATTAATAAAATAAATGCAAAATATAAAAATAATTTTATTTTACATAATAAAGATAAGATACAGATAGTTTTATATTTACGTAGGCATATTACAATACGCTTATGAACGTAACTAAAGCTACAATCTACTTTTAGAGCACTCCTGCAAACACTGAGTCTTGCCTGTGAAGGCTGTGAACTCCAACTTCCCACAAAGGGAAAAAGCTGTCAGGCTCATTCACTTGTAGATATTCAGAGGTTGGAGTTTCATTCAGCCTTTGTATAGGTAAATATTCCAAATCCTCATTACCTGTTACCTTTACCCATAGTCGATATCTGAAATAAAGGGATTATCGATAAGTTGTTCGCACACTATTCGTGTCTTAGGTTACCTAGTTTTTACAAGAAGAATCTATTCACAGAATGTTTTCGTTTTAATCAAGGATGGTAAACGATAAAAACTACTCCAAACTAATTAAATTAGTATCTGGGAACGACTCAAAATGAAAATATCGCACAAAAACATCAGTTTACCGACCTGTTCGAATCAAGAGGAAATCTTGCTAAAAATATATCAGAAGTAAGTTTCCTTACACGCCTGACCCCACAAACTTCACATTTTCTTAAAGATTTGCCCCCCATTTAAATAAAAGCTAAAGTTATTTGGTCTAAACACAAAAATAAACACGTAACATAACCGCTTTCACCACAATTTAGAATGACGGTAGACGTTTTACCGATCATACCAACCTAAAGAAAAGTAGGTATAATACGTCTATGTTTGAAAGCAAGTATGGTATGTGTTACCAAAATGCAACAGCAGTCATTTTAATTCGATAAGATTATTTACTATGCCTCAACGTTGGTAACAAGTACGTTCCTAAGTTATCATAGTATGGGGTGTCGATGGGCTGGTTTTCACGACGTATATCTTCAATTAAACGAAAATATCGTTGTTGCCATTCTTATTGACTTCAAAGGCTTTTGACAGACAAGTACGAACTTACACAGATTTCAAAAGCTATGTACGATCGGCTTCATTTTTAACGACTAGTTTAGGCCCTAAGTACCTACTTGTTGAGTAAATCGTAAACTGATAACTGGAATTTTAATGATGCGACTAAATATGATTCATATATCATTATACCTAATGACGACGACCAACAATGAGGTACTTAAGGTACATACCCTAGTAATTAAACTTTAAGCGTGTTTTTTCCGAAGATATCGTTTTAACTTGGAACTTATTTGTACAATACATACGATTATTTTATTTATTTATTAACCACTGGTAACGACTTGGGGGTAACAGCTAGAAATAACCCAAAATTGTAGACAAAAAGTCGTCGTAATTTACTGATTCAAACCTCGCAATAAGTTTGCATTTTAGATGCATAGGTAGATATCAAGTCACTTACCGGTACAAAAAGGCTGTAAAGATTGCAAACCTTTACCTACACAATTTCTAACTGAGGGTATGCCTGATATCATAAATTACTACCTACCCTCCCATTTAAAATAATATTGAGCTCTGTATTGCTATATACACAATTTCTAACTGAGGGTATGCCCGATATGTGAAATTACTACCTACCCTCCCATTTAGAATAATATTCAGCTTGGCATTGCTATACACCATTTCTATCTGACTGTATGCCCGATATGTAAAATTATACTACCTACCCTCCCATTTAGCACACAATTAATCAAGCCAAGCTTTGCTAATACTTATACTTCGTTTTTTTTTAGCATTAGAAATAAGGTAAACAATCTTGATGTGCCTTTTAATTGAAAAACACATTTTAAAAATAAGTTACGGTAAATATGTAACAATTATGAATCTAATACGATCTTTTATAGTCTTCTGCTTTTATAAGTAATAGTTATTGATTTTTAAAGTGTTTTTCAATTAAAAGACATGTAAAAATCGCTTACCTTCTTTCAAGTTCTTTCTAATGCTAAAAAAATGAATTATAGCTAGTTCCATTATCGTTCTAGATTAAACCTAACTTATACCCTTAAACGAGAAATTATTGTATATATATATATATATATATATATATATATATATATATATATATATATATATATATATATATATTTATTATCTATTTTAAGGATCTCGGAAGCGGCCCTAACGATTTCGATGAAATTTGCTGTACCTATGGGGGTTTTCGGGGCGAAAAATCGATCTAGCTAGGTGTTATGTCTGGGAAAACGTGCATTTTTCAGTTTTTATATGTTTTCCGAGCAAAACTTGGCATCTCAGATATCGTGTTGTACAACATACCTATGAGGAGCATCGTGTGGTATGTAGATAGGTAAGGACGATTCTCAGAGATGACGTTCGGTGCCTGACTTCGGTGCCGAATTTTATTTTTTACTTATTTGATACACAACTTTATTTCCTAAAATCTAGCCTTAATATAAAAAATATTGGTAGTGGAGGCCTCCATTAGAACCTTATAGTTACTTTGACATTTGAGATTTAAAAAAACACCGAAATCATGTGCAGGCACTGAAATCAATTTGCATCACCGAATTCAAAAATGCTTACACAGAAATCACACTTCAATTTTATATCTAAATTATATTATAATTTATTAATATTTTTTATTCTTTTTTGATGATAAGTTGATAAGCGATGTAGCGAGGCTAATGATATAGCATAGCTTACATAAATTTAATAAATAGTACCTTTGTTTACTCAAGATTTTAAAATAACCAAGTTGCGGCTTATAAAACAACATCTCTAGAAGATATCCCACACTAATTGACTATCCTCATAATAATAGGGCGATGTATGGTCCTGAAACGAGTTTCAGACATATCGACCACAAATTCGCACATAAGTGCTATGAAGAAGAAAATGTTTGTTTCACACAATCCAACGGCACACTCATCAAAAATAAACTTATGTTACCTACACCCGATAAACAAGATACTTTTGAGTGGTGTTCAATGCTCAAAAATATTTAATCTATATATATAAACGTGAAAGACCAGCCAGCCTATTATGGATAGCTTTATCCATCTTTATCCACGTGATAAAATAACTGTCACTGTTTAACACCGTGGGAAAGAAAGTGACGGACACCGTTTTATCACGCTGTCACGTAGACAAGAACGACCATCATATCCGTACTGACTGACTGACTTAAATCAACGCACAGCCCAAACCGCTGGGACTAGAAAGTCCAAATTTGGCAAGTAGGTTCCTTATAAGGTCTAGGGGTCCACTAAGGAAGGATTTTTCAAAATTCATAAAAAAAAAACTCCTGCGCGTGCGAAGCTGCGGGCAAAAGCTAGTGCACTTATAAAACAATGTAAACAATACGGAAAACAAGTATTTTGCTAGACTTATAAATATGTAGTATTTTTGAATGGCAGAGGTTTAAAGCGTGAACTCCCTCAATTTAAAACTATTTGAAGTTGTTGACTAATGCTTAAAGATCAAATCACCTATTAATTATGATCTCCTGCACCCTCACACACTTGAGCTAAATTGTAACTCCAATATTTAAACATAAATACATCAGACATTGAGGATTGTTAAAACATTGGCTATGTTGAATTTGTGTTCATGGCTATGCTTTAGAAATATCGATCAGTAGGTACGTTCAGTGCCTTTGAAGCGATCTCGACAATAGAAGGCCACTTTATTCGTAATCCCTTGTTTTGTGGGTGCACCTTGCATAGTATGTAAAAACACAAGTTATTTTTAACGGAGTGGGATTAACTGCATTTATTTAATATGGCTGACACGTTTAAAGGTATCGTGGTGTAAGGTCTCACGTGATACAGAGGACAAATTCATATAATATACTCCATTGGTTTGAAGATAAATCAAGACAACAGCGAAAAGAGAGAAAGAAACATTGGGTCTACGATTTTCGACATACGTCTCGTGAAAAAAAACACTACTCATTGTAAACTAGTGATTTTGTTTACTTATACTATGACTTAATTTACGTACAAGCATAGTTTTACGTTTATAAAGCGTATCTTGAACTTTTTAGGTGTGATAAGTTAGAAAATAAAGTACAACACACTAGTTTACAAAGCAGGATTTGAATTCGGTGATCACTTTCTTGATATCGGTGGTCAAAAAATCCATCGAAACCAAGGAAATCAACACCAGTGATGTCAAAATTAATCGCTTTTTAGCAATTACAGAAATAGTATGAATGATACAGAGGCGATGTAACAATGATGGGTTTAGGTACTTTCGAGGATTTCTTAATCACTTGCATAACGATAAATGCACTAAAACTGTGGGAGAAAATTGCACCACCGATCTCAAAAAAACATAGAACCAAATCCACCGAATGACAGAGAAACATTTAAAAAACTACCTTAGTATACTGTGACTGCACCTCTACTTTATTCAACGGTTAAGGCACAACTAAAGCATACTTTGTTTGAGCCACTGAGTTCCTGGTCTACAACTTTGTAAGAGTACCGACATGGTTTGTAAATTACACCGAAATCAGTCAATAGCCCGGGACACATCTTAAATTTGGTTTTATTCAATGTGTTGAGCAAAGACATTACTTTGATATAAAGAATATGATCAGTTAACTAATACCTTATGCGTGAACACCGATAATAACTCCGATATAATGCCCCATCTTGAGTAATATTTTTTTGTTTCAAAAAATCTGGGTGCGGGACACGCCCACCGAACATCATTTTTCGCATTTGGATATTTTTTTAATGTATTATATAAATAATAAATAAATAGTTTGATAGTGTCCCAGACAGAATATATGCTGAAAATCATGCCTGAATTAATTCAGATTTATTGAACAGTAAATTTAATAACTTTTTGCCCCGGACACGTAAAAATGGCCCTCCTGAGAAATGCCCGTAAATAGCTGTGCTAATAAAATATGTCATCAAAGTGTACAATTATATTTGCACCTAATTCAGAGAATATTAGACAAAATGTTCACACTTTAGTTTTACATTGAGATGGCGGATTTTTCAAAGCTTCGCATATTGTCTTCTTCAAGTCGTCGTGCAAGTCAAATTCTTCGCCATTTATAAACACAAAAGGTACGCCATCTATCTTATCAGCCATCTTATCAGTCTCTTTGCCGTAGTATTCTAGTAGTTCTTCCCCCTTTTTACCTTTAGCGCATACCATGATAGGCATTGAGTCGATTTTCATTAAATCTCCACACTGAAATCCAATATATTTTAAGTAGGTATAAGTATTAAATTTAGTATTTTTGTTACCAATTTGCGTCTAAGTTTGGCAATCCAGCGGAGAAACGCAGGAAGGGTTTGATATAATAAAAACTTATTTTTACAAGCAAACCTTTGAGTCATCACTTATTACATAGAACGAGCATCGATAATTGAGTTTAGCGACATAGGAAGTCCCTACCTGTCAAGAAAATTTGCCCCACGGATTCCTTTGTCTGCTTATAACATTACATATATTATACGTTTCCTTTTGAGGTACGGAACCCTAAAAATATCTCACCGAAAATTTACCTTTGTGGCGTCTTTATCAGTGGATCCGTCGCCTCCCCCCGTACCGTTCATCATACAGGAAATGTAAGGTTCCGCCACACGAATGTCCTTCAGTTCATCAATAGCACAGGCATGGAGCTTGTTCCCGTAGCACTCCTTTTCGCCGTGCTGGCAGACTATTACGGTCTTACCATCTACTTCTTGCCTCTGAAATTGTGAATTTTATGTTATGCATATTTTTTTCTGATATAGTTGTGAACTAGCCTTATAGTTTCGGCATGTCGTTTCCAGCAGAGATGTGCGTGGATGCGTAGCGTAGGATGTGTTTGTTAATAGGATCCTCCAAAAATCCCCATATAGCAAATTTCATCGAAATATTTAGAGCCGTTTCCGAGATCCCCGAAATATATTAAATAGGTGGAATTTTCTAATACCTATAGGAGGGAAAGTACTCTATGCTATTTTATAAATTTGATTCGTGCCATAAAAGTACAGGGGCCTACATAATCGCAATAAGGACATCATGGTAAGGCCCCAGGTTGTTTTTTTTTTTTTTTTTTTTATCCGGTTCGATTCCTGAGTGAGTGAGGGAAGCGTATTTTTTTAAATCTTTGAATGCAGTTTTGTTTCTTTTCGAAAATAAAGGAATATATATTTAAGTGAAATTAGCTATCTCCATTATTTAGATAGGTACTTTCCCTCTAGGTGGTAGGTATCTATTAGAAAATTCCACCTGTATACAGTGTGTGGTCTGTAACACGGGCGAATAATTAAAACGTAGATTCTACTCCTCAAACAATAAAACTTTTGTTCAACAATTTTTTGAAATTATGGAGTCTTAAAATTGTCCCTTTTTCAAACAAACTAAATAATATTTTCAATGTACTTTAAATTCCGTCTAATCGATATTGCCCGTCAGTCTTGTCACCGTACAGGCATAATCAATTTCGTAATACATTGCGTGTTCGAATACATTTTAAAGTGTTTTAAAATACAAACCACAAGTGTTCGTTTAACGGTACTTATGTATAAGATTTCACTAACTTTAGCATTTCCATATGGATACAGTTTGAGATCGATGTAAGACCCGATTTCCTTGAATACGGGGTCCAAACGTTCTATGTGGAACGTTACGCAGTAAGGGCACAGAGATTCGTAATACAACTTCAGATCCACTTTATCCACTTTCTCAATCTGAAATCAACAAAGTATCTTAAACACAAACTGTTAAAAACCAAAAAAGACAATTTACTAAATAGTCTAAATCAGGGATGTAACGGATGTGGTTTTATCGGAATTTGAATTTCTATCGCTCGATTTCGTCACTCGAAAATCGGTGGAAAACGGCGAAATGCTGATTTTGAAATACGTGCGATGGAAATTGGGAATCTAGTGCCATTGACCACTCGTTTTCAATTCTATTAGTAGAATTTACATGACTAGTATTGGAGATATTACTGAACGAAATACACGAAATCGAGCAGTCGAATTTCAAAAATCGGCCCCCAGGCGTTTTAAATTTAGTTTATCGGACGAACCAGAAACGAAATCGGAACCGGAACCAAAATCGGAGCCTGAATGAGATGTCGATGAGATGTTAAGGGTAAATCTGTTAAAAATAAAAATTCGGGGCGATGAGAGAATGAAAGGTATAAACTTGTTTGTTTTTGATGTCGCGCTAAGCTTTGACATCCGATATAACTTTCGATTCAAAAATAACGTAATCGGAACCGAAGCGGATGTGGAATACCAATCGGAACTTCCGACTTAACGGAATCGGAACCGGAGCTCCGTAACATTCCTAGTCTAAATTAAAAATAAAGAAATAAAAACTTGACAAACGTACAAATGATTTATGAACTAAATTTACTAATCAAAATAAATAAAAAATATGAAATAAACTTTACCACTTAAATATTTATTTTATTCTGTTTTTAGTATTTTTTGTTATAGCGGCAACAGAAATACATCATCTGTGATAATTTTAACTGTCTATCTATCACGGTTCATAAGATACAGCCTGGTGACAGACAGATAGACAGTGGAGTCTTAGTAATAGGGTCCCGTTTTTACCCTTTGGTTACGGAACGCTAAAAACAGTCTAATACCTACTAGCTATTACCTACTTAATTAAAATGAATGAAAACATTTTCAGAAAACTACATACATAACGAAACTCTAATAAGTAATAACTCACGACGACGTTGTTACGATTTTTTAGTGATTTTTGGACATCAGTCTTACCTCCATGGATTTTATATCCCAATCCCTCATTTCTGAAAGCATAATTAAATTTAATGATAGGATTTTTTTTTCATCATAATCTCGAATAGGTACTATTTATACATAATTTGTTCGCTTGCCACTCTGACCTCCACCGATGACCAGCTGCCAGGGGCTCTCGCAGCTGGCTCATTTTTATTGCTCTAAGTGTCATGAGACGCGATGAGCACTAACTACAGACGTTTCGTAGTTTTATAAACGATAAACCTATTTTCGTGTTTAGTTTAGATATAAGAACACAAATTCAAACCTTCAACATGTAGTATGTATATATATATATTGACTTCTTAGGCTCATTTTACTCAGAATCATTTGTACATTCACGCCTCATACATGAAAAAATGTGTACCAAAATTTTGTATGATTTTTTTTTTCCAGTGCGTCACGTTAATTCAAATAAAAAAAAAACATACAAGAATGTGACGATCTGGAATGGAAATCTTTGGACACATTTTTTTATGTATGAGGCGTGAATGTACAAATGATTCTGAGTAAAATGAGCCCAATAAGTCAATATTTTGAAGACATTAATGAAATGTACACATTTTTTGGAAAACGCTTAAAATGCCTTATTTTCATACAAATCGGGAGTCAATCAAGGACCACTGAGTTACTGTGATTAAGAATATTGCATTAGTTATTTAGTGAACAAAGTTATAGTGAGTGATAGCCTAATTAAGCCTCTTTCTCAATCACAAAACAGAAAATGAAAGTATATAACGGAAGTAGTGGGCCCCATACATACAATCCACGAATCTTCTCTTTCCGCACAGACTCTATAGGTACATACCAGCATTTCCAACGGCGGCAACAGCCACCAAACACAACAAGAACATGGAATATGGCAACATTCTGAACGATCGTTGAGCACCTTCTGACGAAACTGAAGTGGGCACGTAAATAAAATATATATAGTATTTCTTCAGGCATGCCCAACCATATTACGCTCGTTCATTGCAATACAGGGTGGCCCAAAAACGTTGACAAAAAACTTATAAGAATATTTTTCTAACTTTCACATTATTTACAAAATGTAATTAAATATATTAAATCTATATTTAACTAAATTACTAACGTATTATCTTCAAAATATTTGGCTTTGATTAATACACAAATGCAAGCGTTTGTTAAACATATCATCAATACCTGTGCCACAGTAAAAAATGTGTCAATGTTTGTTTGCACTACTCTGTAAATAGATAAATAATGACTTTAGGCAACATAAAATAATTTCTACAGCATTAGCGCAGTTTTCACGACGTAAGTATGTCATAAATGAAACGAAAATTTCATCAAAGGGTACAATTATATTTCCACCAAATTCAGAGAATATTAGACAAAATGTTTAGTTTAGTTTTACATTGAGATGGCGGATTTTTCAAAGCTTCGCATATTGCCTTCTTCAAGTCGTCGTCCGTGTCAAACTTCACGCCATTTATTAACACATGAGGTACGCCTTGTTTTGTGATCTTATCAGTCTCTTTGCCGTAGTATTCTAGTAGTTCTTCCCCCTTTTTACCTTTAGCGCATTCCTTGATAGGCTTTGAGTCGATGTTCATTAAATCTCCACACTGAAATCCGATGGATTTTAAGTACGTAGGTATTAAATACAGGGTGCTTCCTGTAACAGGAGCAATAAATTAAACTAAAGGCTGTACTCCTCAAACTGACCAACATTCATTCGGCAACTTTTAAAAATTATGAATCCTTTAGACTTCCTCTTTTTCATACAAAATAAATATTGCCTTCAATGTACGCTGACATCAGTGTGTTTGACGTTGCTTGTCACGCTTTAAACATAACAAAATTTGCAATACATTGCGTCTTAGAATAAACTTTAAAGTGTAATAAAAATCAAAATATGACTTATTTTCAAAAGTTGCTGAACAAATGTTGATCAATTTGAGGAGTACAGCCTACAGTTTAATTTATTGCTCCTGTTACAGGAAGCACCGTGTATATATTTGGCATCTAATGAAACATTTTTTTTTTTCATACTCATCCTAGAGGTATATTTGGGACGTTTTTAGGAAAAGATGTACGAGGGGCGTTCAAAATATTCTCGGTATTGATATCTTACGACCTCTTCTAAAATTTCTTTCGTTACTGGCCGCTAAGGTTTATTCATTGACATTAAAAAAAAGTATAATTCGAACCGAGATGGTCTTTTGTTTTTCTGCAATTGCTGAACAAACATGAACATCATGTGCGAATTGACAATGTTAACTAAATTAGAACATCGTGTTTACCGTGAGTCTGCTCCTTCTTTATCTACCATTCAAAAGTGGTCAAGCGAGTTTAAACGCGGAAGGGAGAGTATTGAAGATGACCCTAGACCTGGCCGGCCTGTAGTAGCTACTTCACAAGAAAATATTGATAAAGTGGAAAAACTTATATTGGAAGATGGTCGAGTGAAGGTAAAATCTATAGCACAAGTAACCAATCTCTCTATTGGTACCGTACATGATATTATACATGACCATCTTAATATGTCAAAAGTAAGTGCAAGATGGGTTCCGCGAATGCTGACTCGGCTTCAAAAAGACATGCGTGTAGCTTGTTGTTCCGATTTTATTGACCTGTGCGGTGAAAATCCTGATGAGGTGCTGCAAAGAATAGTTACTGGAGATGAAACCTGGGTTCATCATTATGACCCAGAGAGTAAACAAGAGTCCATGCAGTGGCACATTAAGGGTTCAGCTCATCCCAAGAAGTTCAAGGTCATCCCTTCAGCTGGCAAGGTCATGGCCACGATATTTTGGGATTGTGAAGGAGTATTACTAATCGATTATAAAGAAAAAGGTGTAAATATCACAGGACAGTACTACGCTAACATTCTACGTCAATTAAAGGATGTAATTAAAGAAAAGAGGCGAGGAAAGTTAACCAAAGGTATTCTGCTTCTGCATGACAACGCCCCCGTCCATACTGCTCATATTGCCAAGGCAGCTATTGTTGAATGTGGGTTTAAAACTGTTACTCACCCACCGTATAGTCCGGACTTAGCCCCCAGCGACTTCTTTTTGCTCCCCAATCTTAAAAAGGATCTGCGTGGAAATAAATTTTCTGACGATGAAGCATTGAAGGCGGCAGTGGAGGAGCATTTTTACACGAAAGATAAAAAATATTTTTACGAGGGATTAAAAAAATAATTGATCGATCTTTTAAGTGTATGAACATAGGGGGGGAGTATATTGAAAAATAAAAATATCAAACTTTTCGTACTTGTTTGTTTTCATTCTCATACCGAGAATATTTTGAACACCCCTCGTACCATTTACTATTAGATGTGTGTGTAGGAGTAGATAGCTTATAGGTATCGGAGTCGGATGCTCTAGGTCCCTAAGGGCGTGCACTATAAAAAAGCGGACAAGTGCGAGTCGTACTCGCCCACCGAGGGTCCCGCACAAATTTTACTTAGAATAGAATAGAATAGAATAGAATCATTTATTGCATATCACAAACCAGTTATACAGGTGGTACATATTATTGGGTTAGTTTAAGTGACGCCCTGTAAGGACACAGCAACATATTATACCTATACTACAGTTAACTTAATAACTACTAGCTTAACAATTACAAATATTTACAATTTTCATTAGGTAGGTACATATTATGAGATCATTTTAATCATGTTTTTCGTTGAAGTAGTCTTTCACACTATAATAGCACTTATTAATAAGGAATATTTTTAACTTGTTTTGGAATAATTTGGGATTTTCTAAGTTTTTCAGAGAATTCGGAAGGTGATTATAAATTTTGATACACATAAAATGAGGGCTAGATGTGACAAGATTTAATGAGGAAAAAGGCAATTCTAGTTTGTTTAAATTTCGGTTGTTTCTTCTATTGTCTGTTAGTGTTGAATAAAAATTATTATGTTTTCTGACAAATTTGCTTGTTTCAAAGATATACATTGAGGCAAGGGTGAGGATCTGGTACTTAATAAAATAAGGTCTACAGGAGTCTAGTTGATCAATATTTACCAGTATTCTAATGCATTTTTTCTGTAATATGAAAATTGTGTCAACATCACAACTACTTATATTTTATTATTTTTATTTTTTAGAAATTTACAGTTTTCAGATCTGTAATTTTAACTAGATACCTCTACGAGTTCCCGAGATACAGGGTCTTGACAGACAGACGGACGGACGGACAACACAGTGATCCTATTAAGGGTTTCGTTGTTTCTTGAGGTACTGAACCCTAAAAATATCTCACCGAAAATTTACCTTTGTGGCGTCCATATCAGTGGATCCGTATCCTCCCCACGTACCGTTCATCATACAGGAGATGTAAGGTGACGCTACATGAATGTCCTTCAGTTTATACATAGCACAGGCGTGGAGCTTGTTCCCGTAGCACTCCTTTTTTCCATGCTGGCAGACTATTATGGTTTTACCATGTCTTTCATGCCTCTGAAATTGTGAATTTTATGTTATGCAATTTATTCTAGCCACTTCGATTTTAAGGAAGCGTATTTTTGAAGTGAAAACTTCTTTAGCGGCGCTGGGCACTTTTTGAGGTGGGGAAAAAATGATAAACTCGAGACAGCGTAAGGCGATCACGTGACCGTAAGGGGCGTAAGGCGACCACATGACCGTAAGCCCCGTAAGGTGGCCACTCATAATTTAAATGGCATTTAAATCAATAAAGAAAAAGTCAATGTTATTTGACATTTATGTTGCGGACTATGTTCAAATAATTTGACGTTGTCATGGCAGTATGTAAATAAACATGTCAATGAAAAAATGATAATAATATATAATAAATAAATAGAATACCTCCGCTAAACGTATGTATCGTGTTACCGGGCGTCGGTAACATAGTGAGGTGAGTTTTCACTTCTATCGTCACTCCCGTTTGAGTCCCGTTGCACTCGCAACCGTTGTTGCTTGTTTTATTTAAATCTTTGAATGCAGTTTTGTTTCTATTCGAAAATAAAGGAATCTTTCTTTTAAGTGAAATTAGCTTTATCCATTATTTGACAGTACTTTCTCTCCAGGTGGAATTAGAAAATTCCACCCTGTATATATATAAGAATTGCTCATTTAAAGGTATAAGATTTCACTAACTTCAGCATTTCCATATGGATACAGTTTGAGATCGATGTAAGATCCGATTTCCTTGAACACGGGGTCCAAACGTTTTGTATGAAACGTTCTGCAGGGCTCACACAGACTTTCATAATACAATTTTAGATCCACTTTATCTACTTTCTTTATCTGAAATCAAAAAGGTATCTTAAACACAAACTGTTAAAAACCTAAAGAAACAATTTTACTAAATTGTCTAACTAAATTAAGAATATAGGTAGTATTTTATGCAACCGTTGTTTAAGAGAGGTCAAAAAAGGCGAGTGGCGTGAGTAACAATTTGAGGCGAAGCCGAAAATTGTTAATAAAGACGCCACGAGTATTTTTTGACTCGGTTAAACAACGTTGCATACAATACTTTTTCTACGACCAAGCACTTACTTTGAAATAAAATTGTAAATTTAACAAATATTTTTAATTCAAGAAGTAGCAAAAATGGATGGTACGGGCGGGAAAAGAATGAACGAATGAAATTAAAAAAAAACATGTCTATGGTTCACTTATTTGTCAGAAATGACATTAAAATAAGGTTGGCAACACTGTATTTCATTCAATATTTTTTAAGTGGTATCGACACGAAGTATCGTAAAATCGCCAAAAAAAATACTCCATGTAAGCCCAATTCTTTTTCACCTCAGCAGCTCGAACAAGGGTACTTTGCTACTTAAAAACAGTGAGCAAAATCGCATTTTGCTGAGTGAAACAAAATGAGCAAAATGCGATTTTGCTCACTCAGTGAGCAAAAATGCGATTTTGCTCACTGTTTTTAAGTAGCAAAGTATTTGTTCGAAATGCTGAGGTGAAAATTTAATTGTTGGTATATCTTAAGAAAACATGAGTGAATAGAGGTAAGTGATGAAGAAGGAATACATTTTTCGGGATCTCTAATATGTTCTCACTGCTGAGGTGAAAAGTTTTGTGAACTACACGAGATCAAAGTTATTTACATCTCGTGCGCTTTTGAGTCCCTTACTACGCTCAAGATTCTAAATTAGATTCACTCGCTACGCTCGTGAATCTAGTATAGAATCTTTCGCTTGCACGGGACTCAAAATAAGCACTCGAAGAAATATCAAACTTTGATCTCTTGTTGTACAAATAACTATTTTGGAGAATAGACTAAAGACTTGTCTTGACAACTATAAGGTAGGGTTTTAAAGGTGTATGCACGACCCTTTAAATGACAAATAAAAGTACGGGAGTAGAAAAAAGAAATAACAACATGGCAAACATTTATTAAATTAGTAATGAACTAATTGAACTTAAGAATAAAACTAAATAGAAAAACCGGCTAAGCGCTAGCCGGACTCGCGCACGAAGGGTAACGGCAAAAAATCACGTTTTTTTGTATGGGAGCCCCACTTAAATATTTATTTTATTCTGTTTTTAGTATTTTTTGTTATAGCGGCAACAGAAATACATCATCAGTCACGGTTCATGAGTTACCGCCTGGTGAGAGACAGACAGACGGACAGACGGACAGTGGAATCTTAGTAATAGGGGTAGTACTTAATTAAAATGAATCAAATCATTTTCAGAAAACTACATACATAGATAACAGGTAACAATAATTAGTCATGACGTTTTTGTAACGATTTATGGCAGTGGTTCCTAACCTGGGGGTAATTACCCCCGTGGGGGTAAAACTGGTATTTTACGGGGGTAATAAGCTAACCTAATATAACAATACGACATACGTACACGTTTTATTTTTTTATTACCATTGGGAGGAGGGGTAAAATCAGGTTCCCTAGTTAGTCATAGGGGTGACCGGACTGAAAAGGTTAGGAACCACTGATTTATGGAAAGCAGTCTTACCTCCATCGATTTTATATCCCAATCCCATGACCTAATTTCTGAAAGCATAATTAGATTTAATAATAGGAATGTATTTGTTTGAATTCATAATAATCTCTAACAATCAAATCAAGGACCACTGAGTTGTAAGTACTGTCATTCAGAATATTACAGTAGTTATTTATTTGAACATTAAAATAAAAATTACAAACTAAAATTAAAAACTAAGCATAGAAATAAACTATAGGTAAAAAATTTGCCCTAAATCGCCGTCTATTGGCCGCGTGCTGGCTGCATAATTACCACGTTGTATGGCAATGCTGATCCGCTGTGCTAGATATGACCCAGCCCTCTGGTCACGAGTCGATTCAACTAACCTGCGGCTGCATTCGTTAAAAATCCTGTGGGTGCTTTCCCCCCAAGGCCCCATTGTCTCAACCCCAAACGGCTCAAATATTTATGGTTGCCTACTTGCGCCGCTTGAGGACCTCGGCCGAATTGGCAGCCGAGCCAGCCTTCACTGCAGTGCCATGGAGATGAGACATCGCTAGGGTATCGGCACAGGTTGCGTCCCAAACCAGGGGCCGTCCCTTCCATGGCACGAGGGTCATACCGTCAGGTCTCTTACCGTCATCGCGGGCGAGGCCGGTCGGTTCCAAAATGGCCGGTGCACCCGCACTGGCTGAGGCCCGACTGATGATATCATTAAAGCCAGCATGGCGGGGGGCACGACCAGCGCTTCTGCTGCAGGGTGGGTCACCACAGAAACCTATTATGTATAACGGAAATTAAATATGTAGTCTGTTCGGAAAGAGAAGAGTCGTGGAATGTATTGTATATGTATCTTTATTTTTGTCTGTTACCTTCCGTGATTATTTCTCACTTGATGGTCTCATCGGAAGATCAGCGCTGGAAGTCGCCAGCAACATGCTGAGACGTGACACTTTATTTTCATTATGTTCTTTTTGTGTAAAATTATGTGTATCGTATGTGTGTTTACGAATAAAAACCATTCTATTCTATTCTATTCTATTGGGCCCCATACAATCCACGAATCTTCTCTTTCCGCACAGACTCTATAGGTACATACCAGCACTTCCAACGGCGGCAACAGCCACCAAACACAACAAGAACATGGAATATGGCAACATTCTGAACGATTGTTGAACACCTTCTGACGAAACTGAAGAAGTGGGCACGTAAATAAATATATAGTCTATCTTCAGGCGTGCCCAACCTTTTTGCGCTCTCTCAGTGCAATACAGGATGGCACAAAAAAGGTAGAAGGTGGGAAAAAAACCAGTTGTTACTTTACCTTTGGCCTTTGGCTAGATGGCGTTGACAACACCGTTTGATATATTTAACAATTTTAACATATATCAGGGAAAGAACATGGGTCAAAGGGGTACACTACATAATTCCGAAATATTTAATGCCGAATTTTAGAATATCGAACTTTATTATTCCGATTTTTAAATGCTCGATCCATCAAAATTCCGACTGTCGTAATTACGAAGGATGAAAATCACGAAGGTATATATTTCCGAATAACAAAAAAGCCGATTTTTTATAATTCCGAACCACATAATTCCGAATATAAAAATTCCGATAGTTATAAACACCGAATTTAACATTTTCGATTTTTGAAATCACGAATTCCGAATTGTCATTATTCCGAAATTTTGAATTCCGATTTGACGTGATTCCTATTTTAACTATCCCCATTTTTAAAATTCCGAATTTATCGGGTCGTGTTCCGCATCTGCTTCGGCGCTACGGGCAAAGCAGCCCCTTCGCCCTTGCGTAGCAAAGCGCAGGCACAAATGCTCGCCTCCGCAGCTTCGGCCTGCTGCAGCCTCAGCCGCTACGGCTCGCGTTGTGCACTGCGCTTTGCTACGGCGGGCGAGGGCTGCTTCCCCTCCGCGCCTCCGGCTTTTTACATACACTCTAGGGGTAGGAGTAGGACAGACAAGACCACGTGGATAGTGGGGTGCTCCGATATTTCATTATTCCGAGTTTACAAAAGATCGAATTTCTGAATACCGAATTACTTTTTTCCGATCGGTCAATGACTTTTTCGGAATAGACAAATTCGGAAAAAATATTTTCGGATTTTTTTAAATCGGAACTTTAAGCTTTCGTGCATATGACAATCGGATTTTAAGTTTTCGGTACCTAATAGCATAGTCGTGATTTTCTTCTTTCGTGGTTTTCAAAGTCGTAAATTCGTTATTTCGGACATAAATTGTAAATTTATATTTTGGATTTGTAAGTATTTACCTACTTACTCTTATTCTAATTGTGTTGACAATCCTTATTGGAGCTATAATTTTATTTCATTAGTATTGTTATTATTTTCATTTTTATTTTTTATTTTTATTTTGACGATCATGATAGAAATTCTTATATTTTTGAATTCAATGCAAACTTATTATGTAATTGTCTTTCATGAAATAAATCATCTATCTATCTATCTATAAAAAATCGGAATTATGAAAATCTAGTTTATGAAATTCGGAAAAACATATTTCGGAATATTTAGGTGTTCCCCTTTAAAAGTACGCAACTGATTTTGATGCGGTGTTTTTAATAGATAAAGTGATTCAAGAGGAAGGTTTATGTATAATTTGTTAACCCGTGCAAAGCCGGCGCGAGTCGCTAGTATGGAAATAATTAATAAAAATAAACATTTATCCATATATGTATGAATTTTTTGGTATTTTTATACATTTTTATTTTCATTTTTAGTTTTAATGCTGTGTCGATAGATGGCAGTAAATTTACTGTGACTACAAAATTTACTATAACAGTAAAGCTTTGGATTCCTCCGAAAACGGTGCCGTCATATTACGGCCGCTATATAGCGTTGACTGACGTCACTAGAACGTTGTCTATGTAAACAAGATGGCGCGGTTTCCTAGACAGCGTTACGTTACGTTGATTGTCAACGTAACGTAAGATGACGGCCGTCATGACGGTGTCGATAGTTTCGTGAACGTTTTATTAGATAGCGGTGACGCCATTTTGAATAAATGATTCCGTACTACGATTATCTTCCTCTTCTGATGATATTTCATCCTCCAAGTAAATTATAGATGATCAAGCAAATCTTGTCAGTAGGAAAAGGCGCGAAATTCAAATTTTCTATGGGACGTTATACCATCGTGTCTACATTTTTCAAATTTGCCGCTTTGACCTTGGAGGATGACGGTGTGTTATGACGCCATGGTACTTTCCACATGTCGCCACCGTAAAGACGGCCGTCTTTTGCGGCCGCTATATGACGGCCGTCATATGACGGTACCGTTTTCGGAGGAATCCAATGCTTAACCCTCTATACCAGCGGTCGGCAACCCGCGGCCCGTGAACCTGTCACTTGCGGCCCGCGAGCCTCCCTGGCAATTTTGTATGTATGTAATATTGACAAACGACAATGTCTGATAAAGTCATAAATATTAACAAAGTGCGGCCCGCGTCAACTTCGTTACTACTAGTAGCCCTTGGCTGCTAAAAAGTTGCCGACCGCTGCTCTATACTATCATTGATGATGGTGATGAATGTGAAACTGTGAAGATGTTTTAGAGGATGGGCGGTATAGATGAGATGGATTTATGTGTCGTTGAACTTTTTTAAACTGTTAATTACTTATAGTGATGGAAAGTTTACAGAATAGGTATACCTACATAAATACATCCGACGTTATAGAATTCGAGGCCAGATATAATGCACGTAATCAGTAGGCACTTATTGGTAGTACCTCGCCTGATCTTACCATCTTAAGCTGGGTCCAGACGGTGCAGACTTGCGCTGCGCAGACTGTTGCACGGACAAAAGTATGCGCGACTCACATCGTCCACACGATACAGACATGTTAGTTGTTCTTTAAACCTCGTGGTGTGCGGATATTTGCAATGGCAGATATCAATCGACGGCGTCGTTTACTACAATTAGCTGCTCTTGCCGTTTTACTAGGAAAAACACGTACTCAGGGATCGGAACCGGTTTTTTGCAAAAACTTAGAAATAACCATATTTTTCGAATAATTGTATACTCGAAATGTAGGACTCAGTTGTGTTTTTAGGTTACGACTTCGTATTATTAGATTGCCCAATTGGAAATGAAGTAATTAGCAAAGAACGAAAAAATACCGTTTCCGTTCCCATACAAAAAATACCGGTATCCGATCCCTGCACGTACTCATAAGCCTGGGTCTTCATTTCAAGAAAGGCCATTTGGATTTCCCCGATCTGATCAGAGAAAGAATCATATTCATCTTAGTAATATTTATTTGGCGATCACTTAAATTAAATCACACCCTATAATTATTATCTAATCTATGTATGTAATTGCCTAGATACAAATTTGAAACGACCTTGAGAAAAAATAATGCATCTAGATTTATTGTCTACGGTTAGGAATCGATTTATATGCTCATTAATCTAAGGCATATATTATATTTAATACTAATATAATATGCATATTAATTAGCGAATAATGTATGAAAATTGAGTGAAGTTTGATAAGAGATGTATCACGCTTGAATAGTTTTTATTATTTTTTGCATTGCTATGCAATATATTTTCTTTTTAATCACTTGATAATTACACCGATTTTAAAGATGCAATAAATAAAAAAACACAAGGGAATCGACAGTCTTTAAATTTACGACATTAACAAAAAAGATAACAGAGTGTCAGCTACTGGGGCATTTGGGCCATTTTATTTAAAGTTATCCCCTACACTTTTTTTTATTTGTGAATTTCTATGTTATTTCTACTCAGAATCACGAGCTCTTTGTATCCTAATAGGAGAAAAAAGTGTCCCAAGGTTTTTTTCCCATTCCGTTACCATTTTTCCTAGACTTTGTATGGCGGTTTCGGAATGGAAAGAACGAAAAATTTTTTTTCTCCTATTAGGATCAAAAGAGCTCATGATTCTGAGTAGAAATAACATAAAAAAATCCCAATTTTGAAAAAAAAAGTGTAAGAGACAACCTTAAATAAAATGGCCCATTTGCATGTCAATCCCCGTTTACCTTACCTATATACTCGCTCCTACCTTAACTTGCAATTTTATTTTATGTTAATGATTTGTTGCTGTAGCGGTCAAGGAATTTAGTTTCAGTACCATTTCGTACCTTATCACTGTGACATTAGTATGAGGTCCCTTAGCGATTTTCATATTGATAGTCAATGTGACAAGGTACGGAAATTAAATTATTTGACTGTACGTGTACCCGGTGTATCTTCATATATATTAACCTTTTGTCTGTGTATGATCCTGTCTGAATTTTAGTCATCTCTCTCATTGCTTTTATTTAGAACGATTGTTTCGACGACAGCTAATACTTAGGTACAGCACAATAAAATACTTTGACCACACACATAATATGAGAGGTTAAATATCTGGTAACACTAGAGTATTTTACATATCATTCCATAGTCGATACGAGGAGCGGCCGAAAAGTGCGAGGCCTTAGAAAAAAATGAAAGAGAGTATTAAAGTAAATGTTAATTATTAATCGTTAATAATCATAAGTAATGGCGGCAATATTTAAACTGCCAAAACGGCGGGGAAAATAGTAGCAGTTTTTTTTTGTTTTACTTTTTTTTTCTAGCTTAGGCCGCGAATATTACGAAGGCATGGCAAGGAAGGTATGGTACTTTATTGCGAAGGCAGGTCCGCCGGTGAATGAAGAGATGGTTAAGAGTGTGAAATTAAGAAAAATAAAACAAACACATTTGCTAACATTATTTATTTAATCTGCACTTTACAACGAAATATATAATTATATGTAAAATGTAAATATGGGAACAAACTACGTCGGAATGTAACTCACAGCACACCAACAAACGATATCGCTTGTGATTATAGCAAATATAATTATGTGAAGTTTGCCTTTTAATTTATGCAACATTTCAAAATACATAGTTAAAAAAAAAAGTTTAACCTTTTGAACGCCAAGAACACTAAAGGTGTCGTTACTAGTCGTGCCCACCGCGCCAAGGACCACTGTAATGGCGGACGCTGTCAAAGTAACCTTCAAACTTACGAGTAGGGTTTACATTAGCTCGCTTGCGCCCGGGACCTTGGCGTGTGAGTGATGTTTGTGTTTATGTTATGACATAAAGCGTTCAAAGGGTTAACATTTGAGAAATCGGGAATTGAGCTGAACATGGTTTGGTTACTTTGATACATGCATATAGAATAAACTGAACGAAAATTTTATTAAACATTTGCATGTAACACTGAGGGAAATTTCTTGTGATCGAATCAGTTGTTCTTTAGCAAAATACACTGAAAAATTCTTCATTTTATAAATTATATTTTTAGTATTACCTTTCAAGTAGTTTTATTTAATTTATTAATTTAAACTGGAATTGGTGCTATTAATACTGACAATTTTATAACAAAAACATATAGAAAACCAGAAATATTATTCATAGGTATTAGGTACATTTTTTAACAGAAATCTAAACTATATATAGCTAATTGATAATGATTTCATCATTTAAAATATTTAAATGTTACATTATTAGAATGGTATTTCATGTTTTAATAAGTACTCATTGCTTTTACGTAAATGCTGCCAAATTACAGTAGATATTAAGTACATAAGATATGAATTATATTGCTTTAGTTGCAAATTTATAAATAATAAATAAAGGAACATCGAACATCGAGATCATTAATAGTTATGTTGATATATTTGAAACATAAAACAAATATAATTATTAATATGATTTTCAATTTTTGATTATACATTTTGGATACGAATATTATATCATTCATTTTTAACTAATTTTAATTGATTAAAAATTGATTTGTGTATGTTTAGCATGGATAAAAATACAATACCTACTGAATATAAATATTTTTAAATTATGTCACAAAGGAATGTATTATTTTGTTATTTGATACATGTAGGTATACTTTCGTAAATTGATATCCGTAATCTCGAGAATTCGAGACTAATGGATCTACACAATTTACTCAAATCATATCAAATGCAATTAAGTATTAGAACCTCGAAAATATATCTCTAGTAGGTATTATCAATTTAAAATAGTTGCTGGAATAATTAGTTTAATACATACTACGTAAATCTATAATTTAAACAACAGGGAGTTTTTAATTGAGCACCTAACCATTATAGAATTTCCAATTTGCCAACATATATATTTTACTATACATATAATTAAATTTAATACATTTAGGTACCTTGAGTTACAATTTAATTTAGTTCTAAGTAAAATTATACATTTAATATTTGTTTTGAGGACAAAAACCAACCAACATAACATCGCTATAATTTTACTTATATTTAATTCAATTTTATAAAAACAATTCACATACGAAATACTGAAAAACATACTTAGTATAATTTGCATTGCGATAGGAAAGTAGGCTTGTCCTCAACAATAACATAATTATATGTCAATTGTTTTTAAGATTAACATCGAACACTGGGAAATTCGCTAAAACGAATATTCTTATGATTACATATAAGTGATCTCGCATAATTTGAATAGACATAATAAAGTGATTCATAATTAATATTCTACTAATAATAAATAAGTACCAAAAGAATACTGGTCATAATTTCTCTACAAAAATATTTCTGCATGGGAATATAAATATATAAATATCTGGTGTTATTGACGCTGTGTTTCAAGCACCTAGTTTTATGGTAACAGGTTTAGAATTAGAACTAATACCATATAGTAATATAAAAAAAACAATGATTCTAATTTATATAAAGTAAATATACGGCTATATGTCGTAGAAAAAAATGTATTGCGGTCAATATATAAAAAACGCATAATAATGGCATGGTGGTTTTTCATAAGTATATATAAATATGTAATAACTAGAGAAAACGCCTAGAATAAATTAAAACAATGTCATAATATCATTTTATATCTTATTCTACAAGCAAACTGGCGTAATAAATCTATTATTTTCTATTCATAAAATTTCATCTAAATTCAACTATCAAAAGGCATGCCGCATCTATTTAATACGTTGGTCGTATTATGTGAAGAATTATTGGGGTCCCTTTGTTTCCCATAAAGTTTTAAGTCATAATGTCTTGTTTATCTTATTATCGTTAGTCATAAAACTGAAACCGTTAACATTTCAGGATTTTCATAAGGTTATTCTATAGACAGGTTAGGTTTGTTTTATGGCAATCCTGAAAAGTTACGCGTTTCTGAGAAAAACCAATTATGACTAACGAAAATTCGGACAAACAATACATTATGACTTAAAACTATTTGGGAAACAATAGAGACTCAGAATCATTATATGTATCTGTATCTAGCCTTTAACATTATATTTATTTATATGCTAAATATATTTCTCCTAAATATGTCAGGGTAAATCAACACGCATAAATATAATTACTTACTTATTATAATAATTATACTTCTTATAGCTAAATGGAATGATATAAATAAATATAAGTTATAACAAATTCGAACTAATCGTAACAACATCTAACGTACAAAATTGCTTAACAATTAAAGATATAAAAACAGAAATTAACTTAATTCGTTGATAATAGTAGGTATAGCCAAAGCCAAAAGCCAAATCATGACTTCACTTGATAATTTAAAAAATAAGAAAAAAATTTGGTAGCTCGAGTAACTTCAATAAAAATTATACAAAAAAAAATATGTGAATTTATTGACATTAACATTAACAGTTGTAATAAGTCAACAAAACGACAGTAACATTATAAATTAACCTTTTCGACGCCGTGTCAAACACAAAAGCTGTCACGCTGACGCCACGTCACCGAAGTGTCAAAACTGAAATTGAACTTTATGCATATGCACGTAGGTATATGTTGCTCTGTGATATGTGACCGATTAATCGGTCTTTGGCGTTGAACCTACGGTGCGGATATATCGGTCATTGGCGTCCAAAAGGTTAACAAATTTCTCGGCATTTTATAATTTGCTACAAACCCTAACATATGGAACTTTATTTCAGTAAAATTGGTCTAGTATTATAAATGCAGTATGGCAAGTGAAGTCAACAGTTCATGTACTTTCTTTTCTACGTTTTGTACAAATCGGAATGGCACCAAAATAATTTCAAATTATGGCTTTGCATAGTCTAGGAACCGATATTACTTATGACAAGCTCATTATGCTGGAATATTCGGATGAAGCTTATTTAATCTTCAATCCAATCTATTTTGTCCTGTGTATTTTACCCATTAAAACATTCAGTGCCGAAAACCCGACTATCGGGTATTTTATGATTTCGTTCCCAGGCCGGACGACCCGATTGTCGGGGTCGTGGTACTACAGCTTTATATGACGATTTTTTGTGGCCTGGCGCGGATGTCTTGTTTGGCTGGGTGGCAATGAATGTGTTAATATTTCAGAATTCTTGTAAACGCTGTGGCCTTCAAAGCACAAGTTAATATGATTATTGATTTCAATAATTTCGTTTGTCATAACTGTTAAGGATGTGTATTGCCTTCGGCGGAATTTGTTTTTATAATTAAATGAATTATTGTATATATTTACCATTTGGAACTGATAATTATCTGTGTTTGGATTTATGATATCGATTAATATCTTGCTGTATAAAAAAATATCTAGATCAAATAATTATTATAACATAATGTAGCTGTAATAGCATTTATATTATGGCAAAAATGTGAAACATCATTGATTCTTTCGACATTTGATTTGCAGGCGAGAGAATTACGAAAAAATCTTGCCTTTAATTCATATTTAATTTAAGTTTATAAATTAGGACATATATTTTTTATATGAATAAATAACTATTTTTTTTGTCCTAAACGGTACTCTTTCAAACGGCACCATTAATATTAAACTGTTCTCAGACAGAACTCACTTTAAAGCATTAAGTCTGCCTCTAGAAGTTGTACTCTTCTCCTACATTTATACAAATAAACATACTCGTAATCACTTATAAATCATCGTTAAATTAGGTAAACAATTCAACTAAGTTTTAATTGCATTTAAGTTTACATTAGTTAGCATAAGTTATATGAATTTTGGAGTTGTATATCATAAAGTAATTATTTTTGTATAATATCTGGAAAAATGTAAACATATCGACGTCAAAGATGAGTTTTCATTTTTCGCCTAATAAGCCTGTTTGTCCTTTGTAATAACAAAGGAGTAAGGTGCAAAAGTGTAAACATATTTGACGTCGACTGTACTCCCTTCAGAACCGCACACATTTGACATTGTTTCTCGCAATACACCTAATAAATCAAATCGCGTCTGTCTGTGTGTATGTTTGTTCGCGATAAACTATATAAAGTCTCAATAAACTCAATAACTACTGTTTAGGTGTATAATTTGTCAAGGTTTTGTGTAACCCGTGCGAAACCGGGGCGGGTCGCTAGTGGGTGGATCAACTATTTCTTGTTGTTATTCTGTCCGGTCAGCCAAGAGACAATAGTAGCATAGTTTGTTAGAAGACATTGTACACCACCTTCTTCTGTCACGCTTGGTAGACGACCCTCAATGGAAAGGGTTTAGGTATAAGTATCGCAAAAGGGCGTTTTCTAAAATAAATATTGAAAACCTGATTTTTCCAAATCTGGACTTTCTTGGGCTCATTCTACTCAGGATCGATAGCATTCTCCACCCTTCCATTAAAAAAAGATGTCCCAAAATGTCCATTCCATTACGTCACGTTTTAGTATGAAAAAAAAAATTTCACTTGTATGTGCGTGACGTAGTGGAACGTACAATTTTCATACAAATTTTTGGGACATTACTTTATCATCAGAATTGAATATGCTGGTGATTCTGAGTTGAAAGAACCCAAAAACATTTGTGAGAATCAGGTTTTCGATATTTATTTTAGAAAAGGCCCAAAAACGCGTGTTTGGTGTAATAATCAGGTTTTAAAGAGTGACCCAGGAGAACGTAACCATGGCAACGAGTGACAAGAAAAAGTTGAATCACCCGTATAACCCGTGCTCAGCCGGGGCGGGTCGCTAGTAACCACAGACAAGACATCCTCCAGACTGAGCATAGAAGCGCTACCCCCTCTGCCACAAATATACGGTAGTTTTACTCCATTTTCGAGTCAAAATGTCTGTGTGACGTCCGTGTCTTTGAACGGACAAATCACGGCACGGGACTCGCTCGCCTCGTATTTTTGGCAGCATCGGTTTCATGAAATAATTGCTAAACTCCGTCTAGAGGATTCCTAGTCTATGCTAGTAACACACGCAGTTAACCGGTTTATATCTTGGTGAGTAGCCCGTCCAGGCCCAGCACGTCGGGCAGTTCCACGTCCTCCAGCCGGATGGAGGAAGGGTTGAAAGGAAATTGCACCGAGAAAATCATCTTCGAGTCCATCAGGAGGTTTTGCTGGAAAATAAAGTGTTTTAATGAGCATACGTTAACGAAAAAATAGTAGATTGTTAACCAAAGGATAAAAGCCAATAGTCCGAGGCTGAAATGATGCCTTTCACCCGAGTTAAATACTCTGCTTTTCATTGCGAATACGAGGAAAGTAAATTGCATGTATTTTTTTAAACATGGCAAAGTATAATTTTTATAGTATTTCTTGATGGTACTTTCAATTAACAATTTAGGCAAAAGTATCGTTATTTTTAGAATAGGGAGTTAAATATCAGAATGGAAATTGTATAACAAATCCATTTAAACCCATTACTTATTAAAATGAAATGAAATGAAATCACTTTATTGCCAAAACATGATAGGTTGATGGTACAAAAAGATATCAATACAAACAATACCTAAATTCTAGGTTAGGATGTACTAACTTATTCTAGGTTAAGTATTAACTTATTGTCTAATCTAATAGGTAATCAAATTTAGCAAGACATGTTGGCCGTGGGTACCAAAGCTCAGCATGTGCTAGACTGGCGTCCAGCGCTGGTTTTCAGTTTGGTCCCTTTTTGTTGAAGGTCTGACGGAGTACATGTTGATCTTTCCTGAGCCGTTACGCATTCTACTTATATTAGAAACAAAAGTAATGTAAAAATTATGAGTAATTATGAAATAGCAATAATCTAAAAAACTATGCATATTACAATATCACAGTCAAATGGTTAGCATGTCGTGTGATTCTAACTGCTTATGAGTGTCATCTGTTGATGTTACTGTGGTTGTGTGTATTAAGGTAGCTGGTGATGTACGTGATTTGGGAGTGTGTGTATGTATGTATGTATGTATATATATATATATATATGTATCTCACTGTTTTTTTGTGTTTTTTTTATGTTTGCATTTGTAATTCAAGTAAGTGTTTTTTTACAAGGCTTTTAAACTTGACCAGAATCATTGGTTCTCGCAGTGGCGGAGGTAGGTCGTTCCAGATTTTTGCTGAGGCAAATTTAAAACAGTTAAACGATGCGGTTCTATGTCGGGGAGGTATTAACTTGTATTCTCTCGTACTTCTAAGAGGTCTTGTGCGGATATCCTTTACCCATTTTAGTTCATTATAGAGATAACCTGGCCTTTCGAACTCGATGACTTTACGGATGGTGAAGACTAAATGTAATCGCCGCCTATTGTCCATGTTCAGGAGCCCTTTATCATTTAGGTACGGTGTAATATGCGCTCGCTTTGGAATGTTATGACAGAAACGCATAGATGCATTTTGCACCCGCTGAATAGATTTTTTTGTTTTATTAAGAAGCCTTGGTCCGTATACGATGTCGCAATAGTTGAAATGGGAGAGAACTAAGGATTCCATTAGTATTTGTCTGATCTCTTCAGATAGGTACTTTCGAACATGATACAATGTTTTGATTCTATAAAAAGCATTTCGGATCTTAAGGTTGATATGTTCTATGAATCGCATTTCCCCGTCAAATAGCATACCCAAGTTTTTCGCGCTCTCTACTCTAGATACGATTTTGTTCCCTAAGCACAACTGTGGGTTTTGCGCGATTATCTTCTCTCTCTGCCATTTGTTACCCATTACCATGAATTGAGATTTAGAAGGGTTCAATATCAAATTGTTTTTAGTAGACCACTCCGATATAATGTCGAGGTCTTCGTTAATCCTATCCAGCGCAAGTAGTGTATGCTGTGGTAAGAAGGCGTAATAAAGCTGCGTGTCATCAGCATAGAGGTGGACTCTGCAGTGTTTCAGCTTTTTTACGAGATCCGCTGTGTATAAGATGAATAGCAGTGGGCTTAGAATGGAACCTTGCGGTGTGCCCCGGGCAACAGGTTTCACTTTAGATTTAGCCAACATTCCCTGAGGAGTTTGGAGCTCGACAAACTGCTGCCTCCCGGTGAGAAAAGATTCGAACCATTTTAGTGCCAGTTCAGAGACACCGTAATAGGACATTTTGGAAAGAAGTAACGATGTGTTGAGGCAATCAAATGCACGGGAAAAATCCAGTAGAACAAGAATTGTGCCCATTCCTACATCTGCAGCTGTACAGATATCGTCAGTGACTTTCGCTAAAGCGGTCGCCGTGCCATGACTAACGCGGAAGCCCGATTGTTCAGAAGGTAAGTGGTTATTTGTCTCTAGGTATCTTGTGAGCTGTTCACATACGACTTTTTCAATTATTTTGGAAACTATGGGAAGAATACTGATCGGGCGGAGATCCTTGTAGTCGTCAATTTTCGCAGACTTTGGAATGGGTTTTACCTTGGCAAGCTTCCATTCATTGGGAAAGACACCTGAATGTATTGAAGAGTTAATTATGTGTGTAATGATTGGGAGAGTAACATCCAGTGTGAGTCTAATCATATCAATAGAGATGTCATCATGTCCACACGCACTTGTATGTATGGACGTTATTATTTTGAGAACATCTTTCTCTGTGCATGCAAAAATATCGAACGCGTGGTCTAGTGCCGTCGCCCTTTCAAATGATTTTTGGGTATCGATATTAGTTTCAGATGTCCCCGGCAATTCTAGAAAAAAGTCATTGATATCGTCCGGCTCACACAGGTGTTCCGGAATCAGAGGCTTGTCATTACCACCTAGACTTGCAGAGTTTTTAAGATGTTGCCACATTTGCTTGGGATGTCGTTTATTTTTATTAACGTAGAACGTGAAATATGCTTTCTTTTCTCGTTCTAGGGCACCAGTCGTGTAGTTTCTTAGCGTTTTGTAATAATTCCAGTGCGATTCTTTTTTTGATTTCCGAGCTCTAGCCAGGGCCGAATCTCGTAGTCTCATCATGGTTTTGATAGTGTCCGTGATCCATGGATGTGACCCATTATTGATACAAACTCTGTGCACGGGAGCATGTTTGTCAAATAATGACGTGAGCAGATTATTAAACAACTTAACCTTTTCATTTACTCCTTCAAGTTTTTTAATATCTTCCCATGCTAACTGGTTCAGATCCAATTCAAATGTCTCCTTATCAATTCTATTCAGGGATCGTTTATAAATATATTGCGGACCTTGCTTTGGCTTGGAGATTTTCAGTTCAGTGATAACCATAGCGTGGTCACTAATTTTTACATTATGGTGTAAATAAACTTTACTGCAGAGTTTAGGGTTGTCGGTAATAATTAGATCAATTAAGGACTCGCTATCTGTAGATAATCTGGTGGGTTCATGTACCATTTGATCTAGATTTCTTTGGGTTAAGAAGGACATTAGCTTTTTTACATTAGGTCTGTCTGGTAACATTAAATTAACGTTGAAATCAGTGAGTAGAAAGATACTGTCACAGTAAGAGAATTCATCTAACGAATCGCTAAGAGCATCTATTGCATGGTCCACTGTAACATATTCAGGTCTGTAAGCCGTGCCGACTGCGAACTTACCAACACCCTTAATGTGTAACACTAGCCACATCTGTTCCAACGCATGGGGATTTGGGTGTGGCTTAACGCGTGCGGTGATTCCTTGCCTCACATAGAATCCTACACCACCACCTCTTTGTCCACTAGAACGTGGGTTACTCTTCAGTATTATTGTTTATGGTAAAAAAATCGTACTTGGAACGTAAAATGCTCTAGTGCAGAATGTATCATTTTCTGCACACCTTATAGAACAACAATGACCCTCTTTCAGAGCATGAGAAATGTAATAGATATTTACCGGCTCCTTGTCCGCGTTAGGCCCCGCCTTCTCCTGCATCTTCTTCTGTATCTCGTGAATGAACTCTCGTGTGACTTTCACCTCGTAGTCTTCGGCGGGCGTGTACATATTTAGGATCTGGAAAAATATAATCAGAATCAGAGTTTATTAGTATAAAATACGTGTAACTTTCAAATACATTTCGATCACTATGTTTTATCCACAAATAAAATAATGCGATACACGTTACCTTATGACACAAACTTATTTATTTACTTATCAATAGACAAAGGATTAGCCCACAGAACAAGTTAGAATGGCGATGCGAGCAGGGTACGTGTCGCCGCCGGTTTTGAGCAAACGCTCGCATGCTACTCGCCCGCGCTGACCGAAAAACGAAGTAAACATGCCTTTTGCGCCACAATAACCTTCAGATTAAGAAGCCAGACATCAAATCTGTCTAAAGGAGGCGTATCCATTCACCAGGCACACAAGTTTTTACTACCGTTGCGCGAGTGTTAGTAAATGTGGAGAGGAACGAGCGGCGACACCGGTTCCGATACTAACTGCGCGCGATAGCCATTTTAACCTTTTTAATATGTTCTATGCACGTTACATTATGACACAAACTTATTTACTTAACAATAGACAAAAGGATTAGCCGTTCGGAGCCAGCTTCGAATCTACTGACTATAACCTGTTAGGGATGTTTTACGTGGTAGTACTGTTACACTTAAAGAACATGACATACCTTGCAGACTTGCATGGCGGTCAGGTTGGAGCACATGTCGACGGTGCTCTGCACGTCAGCCAGCGACTTTCTAGCTTGCAGCAGCTGCACCGCTTGTGTGATCGGCTTCAGCACGCTCAGGATCTCGTCCACCTGGACATATAAACATGAGTTAATCTTAATAAATAGACGTAAAAAATAAGATAACAAATTCCAAATAATTTATTTCAGAACAATAGGTACATAATACAAAAGAAGACACAAGATTTCGGTGAAGGAAAACATCGTGAGGAAACCGGACTAATCCCAATAAGGCCTAGTTTACCCTCTGGGTTGGAAGGTCAGATGGCAGTCGCTTTCGTAAAACTAGTGCCCACGCCAATTACTGGGATTAGTTGGCAAGCGGACCCCAGGCTCCCATGAGCCGTGGCAAAATGCCGGGACAACGCGAGGAAGATGATGATGAAGAATAAGATCATTTACAATATTAAATTTAAAAAAAAGAAGTTACTTAACCTATAAATATTAGGTATACCTATTATCTAAAATCTTAACCAGACTATTATAACTTAATAACTAAACATTTGCTGTGACGCTGTGACAAATGGTTTGGGCATAATGCTGCCAGCATCAACTCAGCATGAGTGACACTGCAGCGCTCTTTTTCAGCCCAGACCGTCTGGTCTGATATTTATTGAAATAAAATTTTACAGCATTACAGCTAACGCCAATGCACTGTAAAATTAATAAGTAATAATAAAGCTATAGGTAATAAAATACATTATAAGATAAATATGACGGTAATTAATAAGCTACCTATGTTGTTTCGCAAAAACGTACAAAATCTTTAATCATGAGTTAACACATTCATTGCCACCCAGCCAAACAAAACATCCGCGCCAGGCCACAAAAATGTCGTCATATAAAGCTGTAGTACCACGATCCCGACTATCGGGTCGTCCGGCCTGGGAACGAAATCATAAAATACCCGATAGTCAGGTTTTCGGAACTGAATATGTTAATCTTAATAAGTTAATTAGCAAAGTTGGAAACAAAACTACCAGTGGGGAGACACTCCTGACTTCAGGAAAACTCGGCTCCGTTCGGCTCAGCATTGCTCCGAGCAATTATTAGGGTTGGCACAACGTCCCTTGCGTCCCTTTGCGAGCACGACCACTGACTTAAATTTTGTCAACCCTAAATAGCCGAAAGGGATAGTGCTACAAGTTAGAAAGGGATATCATGATTCGACCCTGAATCGCTGTCAAACTTCGGTTTTGTAGGAAAGTGTCCTTTCTGTACGGTAGTACTATTACTTATTTTGTGCATGGCACCGATCTGGCTAGTTATGCTTTTGATGAGGATTAACTTTCGATCTTCCATATTCAGCGAGCTGCTCCTTGATCCAGTTCTCCAGGTGCGAGATGTATCGGATCTGCAGACCCTCGGCCCAGCAGCACAGGTCTTTAGTCGAGGCTGCGGGTGCAGGTGTAGTAGTTACTTACGCTCTTCTGTCCGTATTCAGCTAGCTGCTCCTTGATCCAGTTCTCCAGGTGTGAGATGTTGTACTGGATCTGCAGACCCTTGGCCCAGCAGCACAGGTCTTTAGTTGAGACTGCGGGTGCAGGTGTAGTAGTTACTTACGCTCTTCTGTCCGTATTCAGCGAGCTGCTCCTTGATCCAGTTCTCCAGGTGTGAGATGTTGTATCGGATCTGCAGACCCTTGGCCCAGCAGCACAGGTCTTTAGTTGAGACTGCGGGTGCAGGTGTAGTAGTTACTTACGCTCTTCTGTCCGTATTCAGCGAGCTGCTCCTTGATCCAGTTCTCCAGGTGTGAGATGTTGTATCGGATCTGCAGACCCTTGGCCCAGCAGCACAGGTCTTTACGCAGCAGGAGCTGATTCAGGCTGTACGCGCAGATGTAGTAGAACAACTGAGAAATAACAAATTCAGTTTCATTATAAATAATCGTTTGTTAGTTATAGGTACAGGTTAAATTTTAAGTCCTACACAATGGTCTTGTAAAGGTGCGCCCAGACAGTCCGATTGCGTCGTGAGCCAAGCGCGAATGCTTAGATTGCGCATTTTATTAGCGCAATCTATAATTAACATAAGTTAGCAATGATTATTGTTTTTCATTCACAACAGGGCTCAAACTTATTTCAAGGACCCGACATGCCGATGGCTACCGAAACTTTTTTGCATTTTTGAGGCATTTTTGTGCCATTTTGTGTTATTTTGTGTTTTGTGTGTGTGTTTTTTTTTAAAGATGTGTCCCGCCGAGTTTGTTGCCTTGGGATACCCTCCTCCAATTGAGGGGGGATTTAAATCTTCTCGGGGCAGAGGTGTAGGGTTGGAGCCGGTTAGCTTTATTTGACGTTCATAAGCGCATTGTGATATGCCTACTTGAATAAACTATCTTTTTTTATCTTTTATCACATCCACATCTCTTCAGAACAGTCCTGAAATTTTAAAGCAGTCAAATCGAAGAGTGTGGGCGCCAGGTTCGCCTTATAAAGCTGTAGGCCGTGGGCCTTTACTTGCCGTGTGAAATACTGTCTCACCGATCTTCTAATTCTTCTGAGAGGGAATGCCTGTGTGCAAAGTGTACCTGTTTGAAGATCATGACGCGCAGCGAGGCGTCGACGTGGTAAGTGTGCAGGTGGTCGTGCGCCGCGCCCAGCTCCTGCTTCAGCCGCGCCGGGCCCGCGCCGGGCGGCGACGGCGGCGCGCGCGCAGGACCAGACAAACCACTAGAATGTATTTATATAAATAAATATATATCATGGTCTAATAAAACATGGTCTTCTCTTCCCAGAGTGTCACTTGCCTACGTCACAATAACATTGCCACTTTATTTCAACATAACATGTTACATGGGTACATTATGTCTATGGTTAATAAGTTAAAATATTTCTTTATAATTTTATAATTTTCATTTATATGTATTTTATCTTAAATTTTACAATAACACGTCATTTTTAATTATTCGTTAGCAATATCTTCCGATTCACGAAAGAAATTTCAGACGTTCGGGAATTCTGTTTACACTACTGGCAACACAGGATAGCGCTGTCACATTTGACAATCCGCCATTTTGTCCCTGACCGTCATCCTTGTCGAACGCGTGTTAATTGTTATTTCCTTTTCGCTCAGTGTCAGCAGTCGCAGTGTTTTCCAAACTTTTCACGTCGAAAGCTTGGTAATTAATGTTTTGTTACGAAAATCGTTGGCTGCTCTAATCGGAACTGTAAGAGTAGGAGTGAAAAGTGCAGTATAGATTTGTTTTATTTTACTATGTTTCTACATGAATAACTTAAAATTAATGCCGTTAAAATAATTTTCACCGTTGGTTAAAATTCTCCCACATTTTAAAGTTTGAGAACCTGTAAACAGCATGATGACGTAGGAAAGTGACAGTTAGGTCATTCGCGAATCTCGGAAGAGAGTACCAGGCGGAGTATATTATTATACCATGATATATATTATTGGCAATTCAGTAGCAATGTAAAACAAACTAAGGTATTGTTAAGTACTGGATATACGCACGGGAGGAGACGCGCGGGCGGCGGGCAGCACGCGACGTCATCGCGGCAAGCCGCGAGCGACGCGCGGCCCACACTTGTAGACATGGGCGAAATGTGTCAGTAGAGGGAAAAGATTGATATATATCTTTTTATCACTGGGATATGTATCACTCTTTTATATCTTTATATCCGTACGTATCAGTTGCCCCGCTCACAACTGTATCGGCACTTGCTGACTTTGCGTCATCCTATGAATGAGAGAGAGACAGACTTCTCGTTCCCGCGGAATAGCGAAGCGAATGACGCGTCCGAAACTCCGAATCCGCCCGAACGACCGCTGTCGCTCGTTCAAGTTACTTCGATCGACGTGCGAGTCGCGTGACCGAGACATCGCTTATCGCTTTCGCTTTAGTAAATCGTTGCCGAGGGAGTGAGAGGTACGGATATACTGATACATTCGGATTCGTAAAGACAAGAAGAGTGATTCATGAAACGAGAAAGATATATATCTTTTTTATCTATCACTCCTGAGTTACCCATGTCTACACACTTGGCTTTACCTACTTCACCGGCAACGGACGAATACCGAATTTAATTTTATAATTGTTTGGCCGGGATTTCTTGCTGTAATTAAGGCGGAATAAACCAGCCTATTTTAATACAGTCCGCGATTTATTTCTACGTCCCAGTAGGACCCTAACAGGTATGGTATCCCTAGGAAACGAACAAAAAGCAGCAATATACATCGAACAACGCTGAAATGCAGACAAAACAGTTCCACAGATAAAATAAACGGGTTAGCAACCCGCGATTTTTCAAATTTGCCGCTTTTTTCTACTGGCATGATTTGCTTGACCAGGCCATTAGTACTCTCCTCCGACATTAGTACTAGCGGCAGCCGCTTGAACTAATTTTACTCCATAAGATTTAACGTAGAAAGTCTGCCAAAATGAGGGCAGCACCAGTCGTGCACCTAGCGAATAGGACATTCTTACTCAGATTGACTAAGTTCCACGGTAAACTCAAAAGGCTTATGTTGTGGGTACTCGGACAACCAAAATTTGCCAAGCAAAATGAAATTTTATTTTGTCAACACAAAGTTCAGATTAGAATGGAACAGGAGACCTTTTTATAGGTCTCTGGGCGGCTAGAGGTTATAATATAAACATTAAATACATAGAAACATAGACAAGACATCCTCCAGACTGAGCATAGTAGCGCTACCCCCTCTGCCACAAATATACGGTAGTTTTACTCAATTTTCGCGTCAAAGTGTCTTTGTGTGACGTCCGTGTCTTTGAACGGACCAATCACGGCACGGGACTCGCTCACCTCGTCCCCCGCACCCCAGTATTTTTGGCAGCATCGGTTTCATGAAATAATTGCTCTAAACTCCATCTAGAGGATTCCTAGTCTATGCATAGAAAACACCCAAGAGTCAGGAACACATATTTGTGCTCATCACACAAATAAATGCCCTTACCGGGATTCGAACCCAGGACCGCGGCTTCACGGGCAGGGTCACTACCCACTAGGCCAGACCAGTCGTCAAATAACTGTTCAGGAAATAACAATTTTGGGGACAGTGTTACACAAATCGATTTAACCCTATACTAATAAGTATTCGAATTTAATCCCGGAAAGAGCACCAAATGGTACCACATTGACCACCGACAATAAGGACCCTTTTGGTTGAAAATGGCACATTTATTTGGCATCAGCCAAGTGCCACAGCAACACCTTTTCGCCTCGGGTACATTACACTTGCCAGGCCTATGGTCGTGTTTTCCGCTCCCGTATAGGCTTACACAACCACGAAAAACATTGTCGCCCTACCTGACACTGTTTCAATAGTCTGTAATAGACTTTAAGGCCAATGATGATGATGATTTGGCGTGCGTATCTTAAATCGGCTACATATTTGGCACGAAACAGAGAATATGAAGAGTAGAAGGTATAAACTTCGTTAGCACTCAATACTTGTAATGGGTCTAGTCGGGAAAAAAAAAACAAAAACAAGGTAGGGCAATTCGCCAGTAACTGGCCACCTGTTAGTAACTGGCCACCCTAAACTAAAAATGAATTCTATTCACCTATAAATAGAATTCATTTTAGTATAAGGCGGCTAGTTATTGAAGGCTGGCCAATTATTGAAACCTTATACTAAAATGAATTCTGTTTATAGGTGAATAGAATTCATTATTAGTTTAGGGTGGCCAGTTATTGGCCGATGGCCAGTTACTGGCGAATTGTCTAATAGGTTATTATTTCTAACGTAAAGTCCAGAATTTTAAACTTTACCTATGCCATTTCCTAACCATACACGTTTTATGGTAACTATAACTATTTATGTAAATGTCTATCGTTATATACTACACATATTGAACTTAAATTAACATATTTCTAAATACAGATACGTACGGTGCTGGCACGTTTTCATCAGTGGTGTTGTCGTGTGTACTGGTATATTTGAATAGGCATGCAAAAACATAGTAATCCAACATAAATGCTACTAAATATATTATGTTCTAAAAAAATATACGCATGTTTAATATAAATTAAAATGTAACTTTAAATGGAAAAAAAACATGCTACAATGGCAATAATAATGTAAATTAATAGAAAGTATTAATAAATAATAAATATGGATGCAATCACCTGAATTAAATACTCGTGTCGATTTAAAACACTCCCTTCGGTCGTGTTTTAATTTATCGCCACTCGTTTCGAATTTCCTCTTTTCCGCACTTGTATCGTAAATAACTATTTCCTGTTTTGTTCTGATTTTTGTACAATAAAGTGTTTTACTACTACTATAATAAAACTACTATACAATAAAATAAAAGTTTAGTAAGAACCTGATTTCCTCGTATTCCAATATGGCGCCCACGATCAGCCGCTCTATCTGCCTCTCCAAGAGTATGATGACACCTGACAACATAATTATTAAATATTAACCTTTTGGACGTCAATGACCGGTATATCCGCACCGTAGGTTCAACGCCAAAGACCGATTAATCGGTCACAGACCACAGAGCAACATAGACCTACGTGCATATGCATAAAGTTCAATTTCAGTTATGACACTTCGGTGACGTGGCGTCAGCGTGACAGCTTTTGTGTTTGACACGGCGTCGAAAAGGTTAAGGAAAGGACACTGTTCACTCTTATGGCTCGGCCACGACATTGAGCGACTGGCGACGGCGGCAGCGACAACCATAGGTGGGAACGAAAGGTCCGATCGCTGTGTCTCGCTCCAACCTATGGTTATCGCTGCTGCCGTCGCAAGTCGCTCAATGTCGTGGCCGAGCCGTTCTAAGGATCGCAAAAGTACGTAACGTGGTACTGAGTAAATATAGGTATCAGTTTTTAAGTAAGTAATAAAGATAAAATATACTTAGCGCCACTAGCACCATCCCACTAACTCGGGGTTAAGCGGTTAAACTGTTAACCCAGTGTCAAATGGAACCGGTAACCATGGTAACTCCAGGTTAAACCGGTTAACCCCGGGTTAGTGGGATGGTGGTGGTGTAAGTGTCTAAAATAAAACTATTTCTATCAAGTGTTTTCAAAATCCTCGTTGTCAGGTTGACTGAGCCAATTTTTGAAATTACGTTGCCTAAAATGGACCTCGTACAGTCGCCATCAAATATATCGGAGCGGCCGAGGTGCTCAAAAATATCTGAACACGCACTCTAACGCCTTGGCAATATGTAGAGGCGTGTTCAGATATTTGTGAGCGTCTTGGCTGCTCCGATATATCTGATGGCGAATGTACATTTTTAGAATGTAACCTGGAAAGGATTATGAAAAGGAATGCTGGTGGTGTACCAGTGTACCTTGGTGAATCTGCACAGCGGTATCGCTAAGGAGCTGGCGGTATTCCGAGAGGTCGAAGATACGGAGACACTGCTGGTTCTGACGAGGGGTGTTCTCCTTCTGATATACCGCGAGGTTGTTCAGCAGTAGACCTCTGGAACTCCATGTGTTAGTGATGACGTACCTTGGTAGATCTGCACGGCGGTATCGCTAAGGAGCTGGCGGTATTCCGAGAGGTCGAAGATACGGAGACACTGCTGGTTCTGACGAGGGGTGTTCTCCTTCTGATATACCGCGAGGTTGTTCAGCAGTAGACCTCTGGAACTCCATGTGTTAGTGATGACGTACCTTGGTAGATCTGCACGGCGGTATCGCTAAGGAGCTGGCGGTATTCCGAGAGGTCGAAGATACGGAGACACTGCTGGTTCTGACGAGGGGTGTTCTCCTTCTGATATACCGCGAGGTTGTTCAGCAGTAGACCTCTGGAACTCCATGTGTTAGTGATGACGTACCTTGGTAGATCTGCACGGCGGTATCGCTGAGGAGCTGGCGGTATTCCGACAGGTCGAAGATACGAAGACACTGCTGGTTCTGACGAGGGGTGTTCTCCTTCTGGTATACCGCGTCGCCGCTGTTCTTACGGAAGTTGTTTAGCAGTAGACCTCTGGAACTCCAGGGGTTAATGACGTACCTTGGTAGATCTGCACGGCGGTGTCGCTGAGGAGCTGGCGGTATTCCGAGAGGTCGAAGATACGAAGACACTGCTGGTTCTGACGAGGGGTGTTCTCCTTCTAATATACCGCGTCGCCGCTGTACTGACGGAAGTTGTTTAGCAGTAGACCTCTGGAACTCCAGGGGTTAGTAATGACGTACCTTGGTAGATCTGCACGGAGGTGTCGTTGAGGAGCTGGCGGTATTCCGACAGGTCGAAGATACGGAGACACTGCTGGTTCTGACGAGGGGTGTTCTCCTTCTAATATACCGCGTCGCCGCTGTACTGACGGAAGTTTTTTAGCAGTAGACCTCTGGAACTCCAGGGGTTAGTGATGACACTGATGACGTACCTTGGTAGATCTGCACGGCGGTGTCGCTAAGGAGCTGGCGGTATTCCGAGAGGTCGAAGATACGAAGACACTGCTGGTTCTGACGAGGGGTGTTCTCCTTCTAATATACCGCGTCGCCGCTGTACTGACGGAAGTTTTTTAGCAGTAGACCTCTGGAACTCCAGGGGTTAGTGATGACGTACCTTGGTAGATCTGCACGGAGGTGTCGCTGAGGAGCTGGCGGTATTCCGACAGGTCGAAGATACGAAGACACTGCTGGTTCTGACGAGGGGTGTTCTCCTTCTGATATACCGCGAGGTTGTTTAGCAGTAGACCTCTGGAACTCCAGGGGCTAGTTATGACGTACCTTGGTAGATCTGCACAGCGGTATCGCTAAGGAGCTGGCGGTATTCCGACAGGTCGAAGATACGAAGACACTGCTGGTTCTGACGAGGGGTGTTCTCCTTCTGATATACCGCGAGGTTGTTTAGCAGTAGACCTCTGGAACTCCAGGGGTTAGTGATGACGTACCTTGGTAGATCTGCACGGCGGTATCGCTGAGGAGCTGGCGGTATTCCGACAGGTCGAAGATACGGAGACACTGCTGGTTCTGACGAGGGGTATTCTTCTGGTACACCGCGTCGCCGCTGTTCTGGCGGAGGTTGTTTAGCAGAGAACCTCTGGAACTCCATGTGTTAGTGATGCTGATGACGTACCTTGGTAGATCTTGTACTATATGCCCAAGTTAACATATTAACAGTAACTATACGTTACTGCCTGCGACATAAATATGCGACGCACGTAATTGTATAAATAGCATGTAAGCAATAATCTATATATATAAATGCAAGTGTCCTGACTGACTGACTGACTGACTGATTCATCAACGCAGAGCCGAAACTACAAAAGCTAGAAAGTTGAAATTTGCACACTAGGTTGAATTTATAAAGTGTACAAGAGATAAGAAGCGATTTTGAAAAATTCAACCCCTAAGGGGGTTAAAAAGGGGATGAAAGGTTGTATGGGGTGCAAGTTTTATTTTAAGCTTTAAATTTGAAACTTTGTAAAATTGGACTATATTAAAAAACAAGAAAACTAATTTCTGCGTTTTCGAAAATTCATCCCCCAAGGTGGTGAAAAAGGGGTTGAAAGTTTGTATGGAGATCAAATATTTTTGTGAGTGTTGGACTTGAAACTTTGTATATAGGGATATTATTATAAGACGGGAAAAGTAATTTCAGCGTTTTTGAAAATTCATCCCCTAACAGGGTTAAAAAGGGGTTGAAAGTTTGAATCCATTACAAATGCTTTGAAACTTTTTAGAAAGGCATAATAGCCGATGACAAAAAAAGTAATTGCGACGTTTTAGGTAATTCAACCCCTAAGGGGGTAAAAAAGGGGATGAAACTTTGTCCTGGGGTGCAAATTTTATTTTAAGCTAGGACCTTGAAACTTCGTAAAAATGTATTAAATTAAAAAACATGAAAACTAATTTCAGCGTTTTCGAAAATTCATCCCCCAAGGTGGTAAAAAAGGGGTTGAAAATTTGTACGGAGATCAAATATTTTTGAGAATGCGGGACTTGAATTTTTGTATTTGGGGATATTATTAGAAGACAGGAAAAGTTATTTCAGGGTTTTGTAAAATTCATCCCCTAACAGGGTTAAAAAGGGGTTGAAAGTTTGTATGGAGTTCAAATTTTATTTTAAGCTAGGAACTTGAAACTTCGTAAAAATATATGTTATTAAAATACAAGAAAACTAATTTCAGCGTTTTTGAATATTCATCCCCTAAGGTGGTGAAAAAGGAGTTGAAAGTTTGTATGGATATCAAACATTTTTTCGAACGCGGGACTTGAATCTTTGTATTTCGGGATATTATTAAAATATAGGAAAAGTAATTTCAGCGTTTTGTAAAATTCATCCCCTAACAGGGTTAAAAAGGGGTTGAAAGATTGAATCCATTACAAATGCTTTGAAACTTCTTAGAAAGGCATAATAGCCGATTACAAAAAAAAGTAATTGCAACGTTTTTGGAAATTCAACCCCTAAGGGGGTTAAAAAGGGGATGAAAGTTCGTCTTAGGGTGCAAATTTTATTTTAAGCTAGGAACTTGAAACTTTGCAAAAAGGTATTAAATTAAGATACAAAAAAACTAATTTCAGCGTTTTTGAAAATTCATCCCCTAAGGTGGTGAAAAAGGGGTTGAAAGATTGTATGGATATCAAACATTTTTTCGAACGCGCGACTTGAATCTTTCTATTTGGGAATATTATTAGAAGACAGGAAAAATTATTTCAGCGTTTTGTAAAATTCATCCCCTAACAGGGTTAAAAAGGGGTTGTAAGTTTGTATGGGGTTCAAATTTTATTTTAAGCTAGGAACTTGAAACTTCGTAAAAAGGTATTATTTTAAACGGGCAATAAATTAATTTCAGCGTTTTTAAAAATTCATCCTTTAAAAGGGTTAAAAAGGGGTTGAAAGTTTGTATGGGGTTCAAATTATATTTTAAGCTAGGAACTCGAGACTTCGTAAAAAGGTATTTTATTAAAAGCGAAGAAAACTCATTTAGTGTTTTCGAAAATTCACCCTCAAGGTGGTGAAAAAGGGTTTATAATTTTGTATGGAGATCAAACATTTTTGTGAGTAGTAAAATGGTATATTATTAAAATACGAGAAAAGTAATTTCAGCGTTTATAAAAATTCATCTCTTAATTAAAGGGTCGAAAGGGGGTTGAAAGTTTGTATAGGGTTCAAATTTTATTTAAAGCTACATACTTGAAACTTCGTAAAAATGTATTTTATCAAAACAGAAGAAAACTAATTTCAGAGGAGGCCAAACATTTTTTTGAGTGCGGGACTAGAATCGTTGTATAAAGGCATATTATTAGAATACCTTAGAATACCAAGAAAAATAATTTCAGCTTTTAAAAAATTCATCCCCTAAAATGGTTAAAAAGGGTTTGAAAGTTTGTATAGGGTTCAAATTTTATTTAAAGCTAGGAACTTCAAACTTCGTAAATAGGTAGTTAGGTAGTAGGTTTTATTAAATAGAGGACATGAAAATCTTCTAAGGGGGTTTAGAGGGATTACATCGAGGACAATTTTATTCAGTTAGGGGCTTGAAACTTCGTAGGTTGTGAAAGACAAGTCTCATGCGTTGTATAATATTAATAATTAAGAAATGATTAACCGTCCTACCACAATCTCTTGCTGCATAATGTTCTAAGCTAATGTAGAATATATAACCACCAATATACAAATCCACGCGTACGAAGTCGCGGGCAACAGCTAGTAGCCTATAAATATATGTGTTAAGTTTAGATTTAGGCTCTCTATACTTGGATACCGAGAATACAACACAACTTCGGTAATGTTTGGTTTTACTTAAACTCCATTTCGACCCTCCGACCACCAAGTCATCTCATGGCGACCCATACCAGAAGAGAACCAGGAAAGTGAAGAATACCACGGCGCACCGCATACGAGAATGAAGATAGAAGTCAAGGCAAGAAGATCACCCTAATGAAGATTCAAGTTGAAGAACCTATTTTTCAAGAAAGAAACTTCCTGCGCATTTTCAAGAAAGAACCTTCCTATTAGAACAGAACCCTCCCACGCATTTTGAAAACGAAAGAGAAGAAAGAAAAAGATGACCAAGAAACAAAACTCAAATTAAGAAGAGACGAAGAAGGAAGAAAGAAGAGCGTTGTCCAGGGTTATCCCGGCTCGCAATTCAAGAGGTGTCCAGGGTTATCCCGGCCCACATCAAGAGGTGTCCAGGGTTATCCCGGCCCATGCTCGAGGGAGTCCAGGGTTAGCCCGGCCCGTCATCGTCGTCGGAGCAGAGGCAGCCACATGCAGCGTCAGCGAGTGCCACATGGAGGTGCCAGCTCGCCAGCGGCGTCACGCGACCGCCCGCCCGTGCCAGCGCGGAATGCAGCGTCGACATAACCTACTTACGGGAGTACATTGCCCGCTACCAATGTAAGTTAGATATAACTTTATTATTATGTTTTATTATTTCGTCACGATATTTAGCGAATGATAGGTATCCTAATTTTAGCCATTGTATGTAATTAATTGTAGCCGCGAATTTATTATGCTAGCCGAATTACAGTCCATACGCGACAGATTAAATAAATTAAGAGAAGATATTGTAAAGTTAGGTCCAGAGAGGCGACGGAAAGAAATAGGTAGGAAGAAATTAGACGAATCGAACGAACTGCATAACCGTGCGGCGGATATTGTGTCTCAGTTACAGGAGCAAAAGGCAAACTTTGTGCCTTCGGAAATAGAGTTAGCTAATAAGCATATAAACGATATTATCGAGACTTACAGTAGGATAAAAATAGCATTACAATTTTTCGATACGGAATCTCAAACAGAGGTAAAAATGGCTAAGCCCAGTTTTGATGTCAAGACGGCCATCGCCTTGTTGCCCGTCATGACGGGGCAGGAGGATACCACTAAGCAGTTGATAGACGGCATTATAATGTACAGTTCCATTATTAATAGCGAAACTCAACAGGTTTTAATAGAGTTCGTCCTGAAAACAAGACTCTCGTCTAGCGCTAAGCTCAGATTAAAGACGTCATATACTAGCGTAGAATTACTTATCGCGGATATGCGTACATTCTTACTACCTAAAAAATCGTCCGAATCGATTCAGGCTCAACTGTACAGAGCTAGGCAAGGTAGGAGAACTATAGAGGCATTCGGAGCCGAGATCGAGGATCTTTTTGTCAATCTGACCATATCCCAGGCCGACGGTAACGATAGCAGGTACGATATACTTCGTCCACTGAACGAGAGATCAGCCATTAAACGGTTTGCAGACGGTTTAGCGGATCCCAAGTTAAGTACCATAATATCATCTAGGCAATTTACGTCATTGCCCGAAGCGATAAGGACGGCCATCGACGAGCACAGCTCATCACCACAGCAGGAGCAGATCCTACATTACGGGCGCAACCATTATCGTAATAATTACGGGAACCGGAACGCCCACTCCGCACGTTATAATAGGGGTCAACCTTTTAACACGCAAAGAAATACATTCGGGACACGATATTATTCTAGCAATAACCGTAGCGTAGGTATTTCGCAACACGTCCCGACAAATAGAGGCAAACGACCTAACAATTTCGCTGACAGTGCAGCTACAGTTCGCCGACCTGCGCGCGCGCCCGCTCGCCCGAATACGCGTGCGCAGCACATACAACCGTCACACGATGATGAAAAACCTATCAGGCAGTTTTTTCGTGACTAATATGAATAGCGCAATATTTAGTTATAATAAAGATAATTATAGCACAGTAACTTGTAGTGTAGGTAATGGATATAAGTTAAAGCTCCTGGCCGACAGCGGAGCAGCCCTGTGTGCTATTAGATACGAATATTTACAAAACAAACCCGATCTTTTTAAACAAATACAAGGATATAGCATTACCATTAATGGAGTATGTGGAGATTTAACTTCAGAGGGATATATATATTTAGAATTAGACTTTAACGGTTTCATTTGCGAAGAAAAGTTTCATGTTTTTAAGAATTTGCAATGCTCAGCCCAAGCAATTTTAGGAGAAGAATTTTTCAAACGTTATGATGCAGACATAAGTTATAAACGCAATGCATTAATTTTAGAGGACCGAGGTCAGTCCGTATCGAACCTATGCAAGTACATTCAAAGAATACGTATGTCCATAATATACCTCCGCGATGCGAAGTTATGACTCACATTACGTCACAACTAGACGATGATTGCGTAGTACTAGCCGAGGAAATGCAAGAAGGCGTTTTTGTAGCAGGTGTTATTTCAAGACCAGACAAAGGTCAGATACCCGTACGGATATTGAATACAACTGATAAGCCAGTTACTTTAGATTTATCAAAGTTAAAAGTAAACAGATTATGTAATTTTGATATTTGCAATTTTGACTCAAGGAGAATTAGCGTCAATAGAGTAAAAACCTTATTAGATCTTTTAAATTTACACACTTATTTAAACACAGAGGAACAGTTAAGTATAGAACAAATTTGCGCAAAATACGCAGATGTTTTCCATCTGCCAGGCGACAAGCTTACTACAACAAACTTGCTGGAGCACAAAATTAACTTAAAAGAAAATGCCAGCCCAGTATACGTAAAACCTTACAGGATACCACATGCCTTACGCAAAGAACTCCAAACTCAGATCCAAGATATGCTAGACAACGACATAATTGAAGAGACTACTTCCGAGTGGTCCAGTCCAGTTTTGCTTGTTCCCAAAAAGAGTGATAAGTTAGGAGAAAAGAAATGGAGATTGGTTGTCGACTATAGGCAACTAAATAATAAAATACAGGATGATAAATTCCCATTGCCCAACATAACAGAAATATTAGATTCCCTAGCAGGTAGCATATATTTTTCAAAGCTCGATCTTTCCCAAGGTTATTACCAACTAGCTTTAGACAAGGAATCCCGGAAATACACCGCGTTTACGACCGATAAAATGTATTCAATGAAGAGATGTCCCATGGGGCTCCGAACAAGCGGTAGTGTTTTCTCAAGGCTTATGACCATAGCCATGTCCGGATTAAATTACAAACAATGTTTTATATACTTAGACGATTGTATTGTCATAGGAAAATCCATGACGTCACATAACCATAACCTTACTCAAGTTTTAGAACGTTTGAGGAGCGCGAATCTTAAACTAAATCCATTAAAATGCGAATTTTTACGTAAAGAGATAATGTATTTAGGACACAAAATAACTTCAAAAGGAGTAGAGCCCGACCCAGCGAAAGTAGATGCATTAACCAAATACCCAAGACCAACGAATACAGACGAGGTCAAAAGATTCGTAGCATTTGCCAATTACTATAGACGGTTTATTCCAAATTTCGCGAACATAGCTTATCCCTTAAATCAACTTTCCAAGAAAAACGCAGTTTTTAATTGGTCTACAGAGTGTGAAGCAGCATTTTTAAAATTAAAAAATATTCTTACTAGTCCACAAGTCTTAGATTATCCAGATTTTTCGGAAAATAACACATTTACGTTACATACAGATGCATCAAAAATAGGATTAGGGGCAGTATTATCGAATGCTAGCGGGAAGGTAGTCGCGTACGCAAGTCGAAATCTTAAGCCAGCCGAAACGCGATACCCAATCATAGATTTGGAATTACTTGCCATAGTTTGGTCGACAAGACATTTTAGACCCTATCTCTTCGGGAAAAAGTTTAAAATTGTCACCGACCATAAACCATTGATTTATCTTTTTGGAATGACTGATCCTTCGAGTAGATTAACCAAATTTAGGTTGTATTTAGAAGAATTTAATTTTGATATTGAGTACATTCCGGGGCGAAACAATGTAGCTGCAGACGCATTGAGTCGTTTACCGATGAATAGTGAAGATTTAAAAAATATTAGAACAAACGTTGTATCAGTCATGACCAGAGCCCAATCACGGAAACAGCGCGCACAACAAACTTGCGATCAAGGTGACTTAGCGACAGATGTACCCGCAAACGATAGGCTTGATCAACCTAGAGTTGTGGAAATCATCAAAGCACCAAAAAATTGTATTGAACTCATATTAAGTTCCAATTATAAGTTAAGTAAGACATGTCAAAATAAAATAATGAGTAGTAAAGGAAATTTTGAGTACGTACCAAGCAAATCATGCATATATCTAACATCCCGATCGTTATCTACCGTAGGCGTGTTAGCGAGGGAATTAGAAGAATTTTGCAAGAAGCAATGCATAAATGAAGTTATAATAATAAAAGATAAACGAAATGCGCAAGAAATAAATGAATTTTTAGCTAGCTACAAATGTGATATTCCTAGGATCCTTGTAACAAAAGGTGTTACGAAAGTATACGATAAAGAGGAAATAAGAGTTATTTTGAACGATTTCCATCTATTACCCACGAGTGGCCACGCGGGGGTTAATAGAATGTTAAACAATATAAGACGTCATTACTTCTGGCCAAGAATGAGCCACGATGTATACGAATACGTAAAGAAATGTGCACATTGTCAACACAACAAACACACTAATAAATACACTAAGGAACCAATGATGATAACTACAACACCAAGCTCATCCTTCGAAAGAGTTTCTTTAGATATTCTAGGACCTTTAGAAGTAGATAATTATAACTATAAGTACGTATTAACAATTCAGTGTGAACTGACTAAGTTCGTCGAAGCATACCCTTTAGAGAGGAAAGACACCGAGTCTGTAAGCAAAGCATTTGTAAATAATTTTATTTTAAGATATGGCGTACCAAGCGACATCATAACGGATCAAGGTACCGAATTTATGTCCAGTGTATTTAGCGATATTTGTAGATTATTAGGTATAAATAAGCTACACTCGACTGCTTATCACCACGAAACTATAGGAGCACTCGAGAACACGCACAAGAACCTAGGAGCTTACCTTAGGATACAATGTAGTAATAACCGCACAGACTGGAGTACCTGGTTAAGCTATTGGTGTTTTTCGTATAATACCACCGTACATACCGAGACGCAATATACGCCATTCGAATTAGTTTTCGGCAAACACTGTCGTTTACCGAATAATTTAATTTCTTCTGTCGACCCTCTCTATAATTATGATAGTTATACTAAAGAATTTAAGTATAGGTTACAAAGAGCTCAGTCAGAAGCTAGAAATAATTTAATGTCTAGTAAAGTAAATAGAAAATTAATGTATGATAAGAAAATGAATTCTGTACAATATAAACCAGGAGACTTAATACTTTTAAAAAATCAAGTAGGCGATAAATTAGACTCTCACCGAATGTTAAGATATTAAAAAATAATCAGGTTTATATAACTCATAAAAATAACACTAAGATGTATTTTGAAACAAAGTAATAACTAGTTTATTATTATATTCAATTTATAATTAGAAAAAAAAATGTAAATGCAACTGCGTGTGTCACATTTTTTTTTCTCCTTTGTGGGGGTGAAGAGTAACTTTCCAGGGAGGTGTACTATATGCCCAAGTTAACATATTAACAGTAACTATACGTTACTGCCTGCGACATAAATATGCGACGCACGTAATTGTATAAATAGCATGTAAGCAATAATAGCCTATAAATATATGTGTTAAGTTTAGATTTAGGCTCTCTATACTTGGATACCGAGAATACAACACAACTTCGGTAATGTTTGGTTTTACTTAAACTCCATTTCGACCCTCCGACCACCAAGTCATCTCAATCTGCACGGCGGTATCGCTGAGGAGCTGGCGGTATTCCGACAGGTCGAAGATACGAAGACACTGCTGGTTCTGACGAGGGGTGTTCTCCTTCTGATATACCGCGAGGTTGTTTAGCAGTAGACCTCTGGAACTCCAGGGGTTAATGACGTACCTTGGTAGATCTGCACGGCGGTGTCGCTGAGGAGCTGGCGGTATTCCGACAGGTCGAAGATACGGAGACACTGCTGGTTCTGACGAGGGGTGTTCTCCTTCTGATATACCGCGAGGTTGTTTAGCAGTAGACCTCTGGAACTCCAGGGGTTAGTGATGACGTACCTTGGTAGATCTGCACGGCGGTATCGCTGAGGAGCTGGCGGTATTCCGACAGGTCGAAGATACGGAGACACTGCTGGTTCTGACGAGGGGTGTTCTCCTTCTGATATACCGCGAGGTTGTTTAGCAGTAGACCTCTGGAACTCCAGGGGTTAGTGATGACGTACCTTGGTAGATCTGCACGGCGGTGTCGCTGAGGAGCTGGCGGTATTCCGACAGGTCGAAGATACGGAGACACTGCTGGTTCTGACGAGGGGTGTTCTCCTTCTAATATACCGCGTCGCCGCTGTACTGACGGAGGTTGTTCAGCAGTAGACCACTGGAACTCCAGATGTTAGTGATGACATACCTTGGTAGATCTGCACGGCGGTATCGCTGAGGAGCTGGCGGTATTCCGACAGGTCGAAGATACGGAGACACTGCTGGTTCTGACGAGGGGTGTTCTCCTTCTGATATACCGCGTCGCCGCTGTACTGACGGAAGTTGTTTAGCAGTAGACCTCTGGAACTCCAGGGGTTAATGACGTACCTTGGTAGATCTGCACGGCGGTATCGCTGAGGAGCTGGCGGTATTCCGACAGGTCGAAGATACGAAGACACTGCTGGTTCTGACGAGGGGTGTTCTCTTTCTGATATACCGCGTCGCCGCTGTACTGACGTAGGTTGTTTAGGAGTCTGTGAAAGAATAAACATATTAATGGGGTTATAGATGGTCAAGCAGATCTTCTCAGTAGAAAAAGGCGGCAAATTTGAAAAATTTTGGTGCGAAGGGATATCTTCCCATAGAAAATTTGATTTCGCGCCTTTTTCTACTGACAAGATTTGCTTGACCATCTATATTTATAAACTGACAAAAACAACGGTTGATAATTCCTGTGCGTCAGTTCTCATCTCGTCGTTTCTCTCAACCACCAAAACCATTCCTTACATGGCGACCCCGGCAGAAATAGTGTTTTACTCGGACATGCTTGTTTTAGCCTACCACAACATTACACATTAAAGTGTATTCTAGAGACATTCTTGAGACCTTACATGGCGACCCAGCCAACGTGTGAAAGTGGCCATTTTGTAGGTATCACAAAGGAATTATAATATTTAGTACTTACCGTAGCATATTAGCGAGCCACAGCGCGCTACTGTACTCCACGCTGTCAGAGCGTTTCCTGAGCGTTTTCTTGACCCCAATCCTGACTGCCTTCAGCAGCTGATGCTTCTTAGGCTCGTTGTCTACGTGTGTGTTTTATACATAACTACCAACTACAAAACATCCCTTACATGGCGACCCCGACAGAAATAGTGCTTTAGTCGGACATGCTTGTTTTAGTCTACCTCAACACAGCAAGTCATAATGAGCAGTATTCTACAGACAACGCGTGACCCACACTCTGGCAATTTTGTAGGTATCACCAAGGAATTATAATATGTGTTACTTACCGTAGCATATTGGCGAGCCACAGCGCGCTGTACTCCACGCTATCCGCGCGTTTCCTGAGCGTCTTCTTGACACCGATCCTGACTGCCTTCAGCAGCTGACGCATCTTAGACTCCTTGACTACGTGATCCATGTGTTTTATACATAAATACCAACAACAAAACATACCTTACATGGCGACCCCGACAGAAATAGTACTTTACTCGGACATGCTTGTTTTAGCCTACCACAACACATTAGCAAGTCATAATGAGCTGTATTCTAGAGACATTCTCGAGTCCTTACATGGCGACCCAGCCAAACGCATGTGAATGGCCTTTTTGTAGGAGTTAAGTACTTAAGAGGAATTGTAATAAATTCTGTCTTACCGTAGCATATTGGCGAGCCACAGCGCGCTGTACTCCACGCTGTCCGCGCGTTTCCTGAGCGTCTTCTTGACCCCGATCCTGACTGCCTTCAGCAGCTGGTGTATCTTAGGCTCGTCGTCTACGTGATCCACGTGTTTTATACATAAATACCAACCACTAAACATCCCTCACATGGCGACCCCGACAGAAATAGTGCTTTAGTCGGACATGCTTGTTTTAGTCTACTACAACACATTAGCTAGTCATAATGAGCTGTATTCTAGAGACATTCTCGAGTCCTTACATGGCGACCCAGCCAACGCATGTGAATGGCCATTTTGTAGAAGTTAAGTAGTTAGGAGGAATTGTAGTAAATTCTGTCTTACCGTAGCATATTGGCGAGCCACAGCGCGCTGTACTCCACGCTGTCCGCGCGTTTCCTGAGCGTCTTCTTGACTCCGATCCTGACTGCCTTCAGCAGCTGGTGTATATTAGGCTCGTCGTCTACGTGATCCATGTATTTTATACATAAATACCAACCACAAAACATACCTTACATGGCGACCCCGACAGAAATAGTGCTTTAGTCGGACATGCTTGTTTTAGTCTACCACAGCACATTAGCTAGTCATAATGAGCTGTATTCTAGAGACATTCTCGAGTCCTTACATGGCGACCCAGCCAACGCATGTGAATGGCCATTTTGTAGGAGTTAAGTACTTAAGAGAAATTGTAGTAAATTCTGTCTTACCGTAGCATATTGGCGAGCCACAGCGCGCTATACTCCACGCTGTCCGCGCGTTTCCTGAGCGTCTTCTTGACCCCGATCCTGCCTGCCTTCAGCAGCTGATGCATCTTAGGCTCATCTTCCACGTGGTCCATGTATTTTATACATTAATACCAACTACAAAACATACCTTACATGGCGACCCCGACAGAAATAGTGCTTTAGTCGGACATGCTTGTTTTAGTCTACCACAGCACATTAGCTAGTCATAATGAGCTGTATTCTAGAGACATTCTCGAGTCCTTACATGGCGACCCAGCCAACGTGTGAAAGTGGCAATTTTGTAGGTCACCAAGGAATTATTATATTTGTTAAATACTTACCGTAGCATATTGGCGAGCCACAGCGCGCTGTACTCCACGCTGTCCGCGCGTTTCCTGAGCGTCTTCTTGACTCCGATCCTGACTGCCTTCAGCAGCTGATGCATCTTAGGCTCATCGTCCACGTGGTCCATGTATTTTATACATAAATACCAACTACAAAACATACCTTACATGGCGACCCTGACAGAAAGAGTGCTTTTAGTTAGTTAGTTAGTGTTTCTGGGCATTTTCCGCAAATCGACAACCATTGTGCCTATTTTGCGTGAAACGAGGTAGCGCTACTCTAACCACCCCAGCTCCTCCATGAAACCTAGCAGTGTTTTCAGGTTGCTGACTGCCTCTTTTAGTGTGCTCCTTTACTCAGATGCTTGTTTTAGCCTACCACAACACATTAGCTAGTCATAATGAGCTGTATTCCAGAGACATTCTCGAGTCCTTACATGGCGACCCAGCCAAACGCATGAGAATGGCCATTTTGTAGGAGTTAAGTACTTAAGAGGAATTGTTATAAATTATGTCTTACCGTAGCATATTGGCGAGCCACAGCGCGCTGTACTCCACGCTGTCCGCGCGTTTCCTGAGCGTCTTCTTGACCCCGATCCTGACTGCTTTCAGCAGCTGATGCATCTTAGGCTCATCGTCCACGTGGTCCATGTATTTTATACATAAATACCAACTACAAAACATACCTTACATGGCGACCCTGACAGAAATAGTGCTTTACTCGGATGCTTGTTTTAGCCTACCAAAACACATTAGCTAGTCATAATGAGCTGTATTCTAGAGACATTCTCGAGTCCTTACATGGCGACCCAGCCAACGCATGTGAATGGCCATTTTGTAGGAGTTAAATACTTAAGAGGAATTGTTATAAATTCTGTCTTACCGTAGCATATTAGCGAGCCACAGCGCGCTGTACTCCACGCTGTCCGCGCGTTTCCTGAGCGTCTTCTTGACCCCGATCCTGACTGCCTTCAGCAGCTGGTGCATCTTAGGCTCGTCGTCTACGTGATCCACGTGTTTTATACATAAATACCAACCACTAAACATCCCTCACATGGCGACCCCGACAGAAATAGTGCTTTAGTCGGACATGCTTGTTTTAGTCTACCACAACACATTAGCTAGTCATAATGAGCTGTATTCTAGAGACATTCTCGAGTCCTTACATGGCGACCCAGCCAACGTGTGAAAGTGGCCATTTTAGGTATCACTAAGGAATTATAATAAATTCTGTCTTACCGTAGCATATTAGCGAGCCACAGCGCGCTGTACTCCACGCTGTCCGCGCGTTTCCTGAGCGTCTTCTTGACCCCGATCCTGACTGCCTTCAGCAGCTGATGCATCTTAGGCTCGTTGTCCACGTGGTCCATGTATTTTATACATAAATACCAACTACAAAACATACCTTACATGGCGACCCAGCCAGAAATAGTGCTTTACTCGGACACGCTTGTTTTAGCCTACCACAACACATTAGCAAGTCATAATGAGCTGTATTCTAGAGACATTCTCGAGTCCTTACATGGCGACCCAGCCAACCGCATGTGAACGGCCATTTTGTAGAAGTTAAGTAGTTAGGAGGAATTGTAGTAAATTCTGTCTTACCGTAGCATATTAGCGAGCCACAGCGCGCTGTACTCCACGCTGTCCGCGCGTTTCCTGAGCGTCTTCTTGACCCCGATCCTGACTGCCTTCAGCAGCTGATGCATCTTAGGCTCGTTGTCCACGTGGTCCATGTATTTTATACATAAATACCAAGTACAAAACATACCTTACATGGCGACCCAGCCAGAAATAGTGCTTTACTCGGACACGCTTGTTTTAGCCTACCACAACACATTAGCAAGTCATAATGAGCTGTATTCTAGAGACATTCTCGAGTCCTTACATGGCGACCCAGCCAACCGCATGTGAACGGCCATTTTGTAGGAGTTAAGTACTTAAGAAGAATTGTTATAAATTCTGTCTTACCGTAGCATATTAGCGAGCCACAGCGCGCTGTACTCCACGCTGTCCGCGCGTTTCCTGAGCGTCTTCTTGACCCCGATCCTGCCTGCCTTCAGCAGCTGATGCATCTTAGGCTCATCTTCCACGTGGTCCATGTATTTTATACATTAATACCAACTACAAAACATACCTTACATGGCGACCCCGACAGAAATAGTGCTTTAGTCGGACATGCTTGTTTTAGTCTACCACAGCACATTAGCTAGTCATAATGAGCTGTATTCTAGAGACATTCTCGAGTCCTTACATGGCGACCCAGCCAACGTGTGAAAGTGGCAATTTTGTAGGTCACCAAGGAATTATTATATTTGTTAAATACTTACCGTAGCATATTGGCGAGCCACAGCGCGCTGTACTCCACGCTGTCCGCGCGTTTCCTGAGCGTCTTCTTGACTCCGATCCTGACTGCCTTCAGCAGCTGATGCATCTTAGGCTCATCGTCCACGTGGTCCATGTATTTTATACATAAATACCAACTACAAAACATACCTTACATGGCGACCCTGACAGAAATAGTGTTTTACTCGGATGCTTGTTTTAGCCTACCAAAACACATTAGCTAGTCATAATGAGCTGTATTCTAGAGACATTCTCGAGTCCTTACATGGCGACCCAGCCAACGCATGTGAATGGCCATTTTGTAGGAGTTAAGTACTTAAGAGGAATTGTTATAAATTATGTCTTACCGTAGCATATTAGCGAGCCACAGCGCGCTGTACTCCACGCTGTCCGCGCGTTTCCTGAGCGTCTTCTTGACCCCGATCCTGACTGCCTTCAGCAGCTGGTGCATCTTGGGCTCATCGTCCACGTGGTCCATGTGGCGCAGCATCATGAAGATGATGTAGGCCGGGAGCCCGGGGAGGAGAGTGACGGCTGTTCGTGGCTTCAGGTCTAAGGAAAAGGGATCTATGTTTTGACATTTTGCTGGGGCATCAGTTAGCCGCGACCACGACCAGTGAAACCTGGGTCGGGTTATACATATTTGTAGATTGTATTGTACAACTTTTGTTATAATAGCTTTTATTTTTGCTACCACTACTGTGTAACCTTTAGCGGAGGAATCGCTGACTCCCGAGTCACAGGCTCTGACCTAGTTCGGGAGACAAAGGCTCGACTCTGGTGAAACTGTCACAAACCTAATTATAAGCTTTCTGTATCTAGCATAATATCGACTTTCTGTACTGTGTTAGGTTTTAAGTGAATAAAGATTATTATTATTATTTAAAAAAAAAAACGTCGGTAAATAAAGGTAATAAAATAAATTTCGCGATAGACCCGTCTATAAGTGTGAGTTAATAAGGAAAAGGAGTTAACAAATTGATTTGTGTTATATAACACTTTAAACTCTCGCGTTTTGTACACATATTTAATTACACAAACGGGTCTACCGCGATATAATTTAATTGTTTTTACCTTTAATTCCGACGTTTCAGCTGAGCACATTTTTATTAACTAATTTCGGGTAGTTTAGTGGTGTTTTATTAATATATCCGTTGACATTTGTTGGGACGTCAGTCTTTCCGCGACCACAGCTGGTGCAACTCAGCTGAAACGTCGGAATTAAAGGTAAAAACAATTAAATTATATCGCGGTAGACCGGTTTGTGTAATTAAATATGATTTGTGTTATGTTTAATGGCGGTAGGCACATAATTGTCATCTTTTAATTACTGTTTTATCTATTTTTATTTTATTTGTTTCCTCTATGTGTTAATTTTTGTCTGTATTCCTTAGTCTTAAGTTAATTAAGATAGGTCCCCACTGAAAATCAGCGGTGCGGCTTACCGTAGCATGGCTGCGGAGGAATATGTTGAAATGAACAACATAATTACAGTGCGCAACAACTAGTATTCAAAACTTTCTAAACACACTTTATCTTTAAGAGATTAGGCTACTACCAGGGGGGGGACACTAGGAATGTAGTTAACGTCAGTAAAGATGCAGGCGATTTCTATATTTTGCCCCCGACAAATACTATTGCGTAAAGTTGACTTCCGATTACACAAACTACGTCACCAGATGTCACTATAAAATTCATATAATTTTAGTGGCATTAATATTAAAATTAAAATAAGTACGAATTCATATTTTTAATTATTATAATTTTCAATTAATTTTGCGAAAAAGTAAGAGTCTTGTTAAAATGCTGTTTGTTTATGCTGGCAACACTTGCATAACCGCCAAGACCATAGAGGTACAATCATAATTATATAGATGAAATGGGCGACGAGCCAGTTGACCGAACGAGATGCACTTATAGAACTTTTAGTATGGAGTAGCAGAGAAAGCGCTTTTGAAATAACCCGACCAAATTACGTAGGTTATATTTGGTAGGTTGTCAGGAACGTCAAAAACTGTTTTTAATTTGGTCGCATCACGTACGTTCTGTCCCTCACGGGCGCACGCGTATAGCTCATTTAAGTATATAATACTAGGTATATGGCCAAGACATGCAATTTTTTAGCTGTCACTGGAAGAGCGTAAATTAAAAACATTTTAGTGATGGTTGAGCCATTTTCTTCGTTATGGTTTGGTTATGGTGCTGGAGGAAATTAGATTATAGCCCGAATGAAAACACATGCCTGCCCTGCCCTGCCATGCCCTGTTGTGAAAACCTCCAGAAAGTTCGTTGAGTTCTGTGTTATTTTGTGCAATATGGACGCTATTTTAGAGTAAATTTATTTCGTGGTAGGTATCTAATAAGTACCTACTTTTGATAAGGCACGCCACCATCGATAAATCTGCTACAATGCCTAGACTATGTGCTTGTATTGTGCGTAGTAAATTATTCATATTTTCTTATTAACATGTATTTTCTTGTGTGTGAATGCTTTTTCACCACACTCGCTTTCTTTTCTATTGTTTACCTAAAATTGTACTTTCCTAGCGATAATGTGATGTAAAACATGTATGCAATAAACATATTGAATTTAATATTCTGTTTTTTTCTTTATTCCATTATTGATAACATTAACCTTTTCCACATAATGTTAGGTCTACTTGGGCGGTTTACAAGTACATTTTTTTGTTTGATTTCTTGTAAATAATTAAAGGTTTTTGTTACAAGAAACCAAACAAAAAATGGACTTGTAAACCGCCCGAGTAGACCTAATATTATGTGGAACGAAAGTACACGTATGGATGCATATGTAGTTGTGCACGCACACAAACATACTTAGTATCGGCGGAGAATCAGAGATGGCTCTTTCAAATGAGTTTCCATAAAATGCTTCAAGAGGGCTCTCTTTACCTTTATACTTACTTTACTCTTTGGCTACTACTATCTGTACAAGAAAACGAAATAAAAAAACATGCAATCTGGCATACCTGTAATGAGTTTTTTAATGATCTTCGCCTCGTCCTGTATCTTGTACTCGAACATGCCGAGATACTCCCTCTCTTTCTTGCGCGACACGGGCGCTACCTCGGGAGCGAGGGAGGCGTTCTGCGGCACCACGGCATCTAAAAAAAAACAATATATTACTCGTAGTGGTTAGGAGGAGGAGGAAAGTCACTAAAACGTTACTATTAAGAATAAGTAAAGTCGCCGTCATTAGAACTTGCAAACTATGTAAACAAACCGCCATATTGAAATTGTCCCTGAATGATGAATTTACTAGTTATGGGCAAGACTCTTACTTACTACTTTACTAATGTCAAACCATATCGAGTAATAAAATACCAAAATTAAAAAACAAGTAGTTACTTATTTTTAATTTGTTTAATCACGATCAGAAGACAAATTGGTACTTAAGAATGATGTATTGATGTTTTTTCAACCTCGGCGGTAGGTACAGAGCGTGAGTTGGGTAGTGTGTAACGGGTTTATATCACAAACTTTAGTCACAACACTACCCATCATAGACAATTGTAGAATTTAAAAGAAACAAAAACGTCATTCCATCAGGTCCTAATAACCTAACTTATGAAACCATTTTAAACTTTTAATTAAATATCCAAGATACAGTTATATATTTATGTATTTTACGGAACGGACCGTTTCAATAGTGTATATGTGTATAGTTTGAATTGTGTTTGATGGGGTAGTGTGAATATTCAAGGAGAAACAATCACAAAACAAAGTTACATTGTTTGTTTACATAGTTTGCAAGTTCTATTGACGGCAATTTTATAGTATTACACGTGATCGTTCATACAAAAAAAGAAAACGTTTATCCGGACGAACTTCTAAATATTTTCCGTTGTCCTTGATTTTTTGTACAGTCCGTTAACTCTCAGAATGACCTTCGTTTTTCAGGTAAAATCGGGCGTAATCGCGTAATAGAAAATGACAGTGTCTTACTGATTTAGTTGCAATCCAACAACCAAGGAGTGCAGTCGTCTTTTCAGCCCTAAACTATATATGTAGAGTAGTTAATACCACCATAACTAGTAGGTAAATATTTAATTTCAAATAAATCCTGAACTTTAATTACACCCCAAGCATACTAGAACTTGGCACCCATATAGATCTCAATTCTTTTTCTGGCCAAGTCAACAACCACGAATATTCTTAATATTGAACTTGGCTCTCATTTCACATTTTTATGTCTTTGATGGGATCTCATTTACTCCGATACAAATAGGCAGTGTGCGCTTTAGGTATTGACAGCCTCTTAGTGTAAGGCCTGAGTGGACGTTCGAGTTGGGCGTGCGGCGGGGCGGGGCGTGCGGCGTGCATGTTAAAGCGTCCACTCAGGCCTTACACTATGGCCTGAGTGGACGCTTGAAGCGGAGCGTTCGGCGGGGCGTGCAGCGTGGCTGTGGGCTCACGCGTGACGTGAGCAGCGTGCACTAAGGCCGCTCCTATACGTGCGCATTTGTTTAACATGCACGCCGCACGCCCCGCCCCGCCGCACGCCCAACTCGAGCGTCCACTCAGGCCTTACACTTAAATAGGCCATTTGAATCTCGATTTTATTGCCTATGTTATACGAGTTACATTGTAATAACAGTTACCGTTGCTCTCGAGTATGTCGCTGACGTCTTCTACGCCCGCCTCCCTCAGCTTATTCACCAGCAGCCGTATCTGGTTCTTGTAGCGGCGGCAGCCCTTAGACAGCTTGTCTACGCGCTCCTGTTATACGAGTTACATTGTAATAACCGTTACCGTTGCTCTCGAGTATGTCGCTGACGTCTTCTACGCCCGCCTCCCTCAGCTTGTTCACCAGCAGCCGTATCTGGTTCTTGTAGCGGCGGCAGCTCTTAGACAGCTTGTCTACGCGCTCCTGTTATATGAGTTAAATTGTAATAACAGTTACCGTTGCTCTCGAGTATGTCGCTGACTTCTACGCCCGCCTCCCTCAGCTTGTTCACCAGCAGCCGTATCTGGTTCTTGTAGCGGCGGCAGCTCTTAGACAGCTTGTATACGCGCTGCTGTTATACGAGTTACATTGTAATAACAGTTACCGTTGCTCTCGAGTATGTCGCTGACGTCTTCTACGCCCGCCTCCCTCAGCTTATTCGCCAGCAGCCGTATCTGGTTCTTGTAGCGGCGGCAGCTCTTAGACAGCTTGTCAAGCGCTCCTGTTATATGAGTTAAATGGTAATAACTGTTACCGTTGCTCTCGAGTATGTCGCTGACGTCTTCTACGCCCGCCTCCCTCAGCTTGTTCACCAGCAGCCGTATCTGGTTCTTGTAGCGGCGGCAGCTCTTAGACAGCTTGTCAAGCGCTCCTGTTATATGAGTTAAATGGTAATAACTGTTACCGTTGCTCTCGAGTATGTCGCTGACGTCTTCTACGCCCGCCTCCCTCAGCTTGTTCACCAGCAGCCGTATCTGGTTCTTGTAGCGGCGGCAGCTCTTCGACAGCTTGTCTACGCGCTCCTGTTATACGAGTTACATTGTAATAACAGTTACCGTTGCTCTCGAGTATGTCGCTGACGTCTTCTACGCCCGCCTCCCTCAGCTTGTTCACCAGCAGCCGTATCTGGTTCTTGTAGCGGCGGCAGCTCTTAGACAGCTTGTCTACGCGCTCCTGTTATATGAGTTAAATTGTAATAACAGTTACCGTTGCTCTCGAGTATGTCGCTGACTTCTACGCCCGCCTCCCTCAGCTTGTTCACCAGCAGCCGTATCTGGTTCTTGTAGCGGCGGCAGCTCTTAGACAGCTTGTATACGCGCTGCTGTTATACGAGTTACATTGTAATAACAGTTACCGTTGCTCTCGAGTATGTCGCTGACGTCTTCTACGCCCGCCTCCCTCAGCTTATTCGCCAGCAGCCGTATCTGGTTCTTGTAGCGGCGGCAGCTCTTAGACAGCTTGTCAAGCGCTCCTGTTATATGAGTTAAATGGTAATAACTGTTACCGTTGCTCTCGAGTATGTCGCTGACGTCTTCTACGCCCGCCTCCCTCAGCTTGTTCACCAGCAGCCGTATCTGGTTCTTGTAGCGGCGGCAGCTCTTAGACAGCTTGTCAAGCGCTCCTGTTATATGAGTTAAATGGTAATAACTGTTACCGTTGCTCTCGAGTATGTCGCTGACGTCTTCTACGCCCGCCTCCCTCAGCTTGTTCACCAGCAGCCGTATCTGGTTCTTGTAGCGGCGGCAGCTCTTCGACAGCTTGTCTACGCGCTCCTGTTATACGAGTTACATTGTAATAACAGTTACCGTTGCTCTCGAGTATGTCGCTGACGTCTTCTACGCCCGCCTCCCTCAGCTTGTTCACCAGCAGCCGTATCTGGTTCTTGTAGCGGCGGCAGCTCTTAGACAGCTTGTCTACGCGCTCCTGTTATATGAGTTAAATTGTAATAACAGTTACCGTTGCTCTCGAGTATGTCGCTGACTTATACGCCCGCCTCCCTCAGCTTGTTCACCAGCAGCCGTATCTGGTTCTTGTAGCGGCGGCAGCTCTTAGACAGCTTGTCTACGCGCTCCTGTTATATGAGTTACATTGTAATAACTGTTACCGTTGCTCTCGAGTATGTCGCTGACGTCTTCTACGCCCGCCTCCCTCAGCTTGTTCACCAGCAGCCGTATCTGGTTCTTGTAGCGGCGGCAGCTCTCCGATAGCTTGTCTACGCGCTCCTGTTATAACATTTATTTTACACATTCAATTTAAATAGGGAGTATTACTGCAATGTTTTGCCGCCAGTGCAGCATCTGCCTCTTTATCGTTCGAATACGCAAGTGACAGAGAGGTTAGATAACAAATTTTCGATTCTCTCGTTTGCGGTAGACCCTTAGATTGTCACTTATTGTGGGAGTGGCGCCTCCTACGCAGACTTTCGCGTAATATTTCCTGCATCGTGAAAACGGGGCCGTGCATCGAAAAATAACAGGATCTTAGAAAGGTGGCAGTGGCTAGCCCCGGAAACAAACAGTAGTGATTTTCGGATATATGTTTCTTGACTATATGATAAGAGATTTCGTAGTAGTCGAAACACGAATGCTTAAAATTTTCTCGATAGAAAATAAATCCAAACTTACGTGTTCATTTTTCGGTTTTAGCTTCGTGCAACTAGAAAACACATCCATATCCAGCACAACCCACCTTACAGCAAAGGTTTTCATCTCGTCTTAACTTTCAAAGAACTAAATATTAACTTATTATCCTTTACCGATGGATTTATTATCGATTTTTGATTTTATGAATTCAACAGCAAACGCCCATTTTACGCAGTTCCGTTTCTCTTTCTGTCATGCGTCAAAGTCATAAATGCATCCTTTATGCCAGTAATGTTAGATGGCCGTCGTGCCTCAAAGAGGTAAGACCTATGTCACTTCGCGCAGCGCTCCGAATTACGTAAAATGTTAATATCCAATAAACGTTGAGTCGTAACTCCATTGAGTAGTAACGGAATCGGAGGTAAACCTATGATGGTGCCTTCTTACAGGGCTATACGTTACGCATGTGTGCGTGTTTGCTTAGCTACGTCATGCTACGTCGAAATCTATACTCTTTGTCAGTTACAACGGGTTAGGAAATTTCGACAGATATTGAAATGTATCGGTAGCTGTTTGGTATTTAGCCATCAGAATCTAAGCGTAACTTTTTGCTTTATTTTTGTTTGAAAATAAAATATCTATAAGAATATATTTTTTGCTTTTTTTCTATTGTAATGATAAAAATAAATCTAGTATGTTTCATGCTCAAAAAATTTAAAATAATTGAATAAATATTAAAAACTAATTGATATTATTCGTTTTAATTATTATATTATTAAGTTTGTTTGAATAAAATATTTTATTTCAATAATACGAAAAGTTATTATATTTAAGTACCACTAAAAAAAGGTCCTACTTACAAAAACTCACTTGCACGGGCCGGGGTTCGAACCCGTGACCTCCGGTTTGAAAGTCTCACGCCACTACAATTTCACATAAGTAATTTACAATGACATGATACCGTAGAAAAAGTGAATATTACAATGTACTGTGTTACTATCATTTTATAGTTTATTTTGGCTTGACAAGGAGGAATGAGAAAAACGTGCAGAGCGAGAGGATTAAATCTCTCTGTCCCTTTCTTAAAGTAGCCAATCCTAATTATGACATCTGTTTTGATATTAATTCTTTGAACATCATTTGTCGATGTTCTTTTTTATATAATCGAGAAAGATTTTTATTTAAAAAATGTGTTGAATTTATATGTTTTATTTATGTTTTTTGGCATAAATTTCATTACTTTTGACAAATTTTGATTGTGATGACAAACGATTTGATGTGATGTGTGAAACGAACCATGTGATCAACGATTTATCTAATAAAACTTCATTTAGTCGAAAAAAATAGTTGTCTACTACCGGGTGGAAAAAAATTATGGGCCCTGGAGGGAAAGTGCCTTAAAACCTTAAGTTTGCTCATTTTACTTAAATGAAACATTATTGTTTTTTAAAGAAACAACTGCATTCAAAGATTTTTGAAGTGAAAACTTCTTTAGCGGCGCTAGGCACTTTTTGAGGTGGGGAAAAAATGATAAACTCGAGACAGCGTAACGCGATCATGTGACCGTAAGGTTTAGATGGCCAATCATTTAGATGGCATTTAAATCAATAAAGAAAACTCAATGACATTACATGAAAAAGGTTATAATCTTGTACGGGCTGAAATACGAGGATCTCACAGTATTATAACTTTATATCACTCAAATATAATTCAATAAAGCTACATCTTGATGAAATCGCTAATAAAAGTGAACTCTAGTACTGGTGAATAAAACTCAAAATATCATGACCAAATATATTTAGATGCGAGGTCTGCAAGGTAACTACAATTTCTATTCGAATTTTAAACAATTAACGCTATAAATTTGAATTTCTAATTTTAAACAAGCTCACTGACCAGCAATTTCGGAACCAAAAGTTTTCAATAGAAAGGAGGATGGGTCAATTATACATAGTGCTGCAGACATTTTGGACTAGTCATTGAGTTTTCACTTCTGTCGGCACTCCCGGAATGCAACACGTTGTTTTTTTTTAAATTCGCTTAGTCGCGCCCGGGAATCGAACCTACTTTTTCCACACTGTATAAAAGAACACAAATGCTTTTCTTCTGGTAACTTAAATGTTCTATCTATCTTGGTGATATGTCAATGCAATCAAATAATCTGAAAAAATAATAATAACCCAATTTATGAATTCCGTTCCTTCAGAAAAATGCGAAATGTACGTACAATTTTTAGGGATATCGTACTTTTCCCAGAGACAAATTTAGTTGGCTAAGAGACATTTTCACTGATTTGGGGTCTGGGCTCTAAAAATCTAACATAATATGATAAGGACTTAATCGTTTTAACCTCAAGAGTGAGTTTTCCTAAAGCTTTTTCTAAAAATTATGTCTTTATTAACGTTAGGAGTGCACTGCAGCATGTCAAATGTATGCCAAATTGTCAAGGGAGAGAACAATAAATTAAGTTTCAATTCCACTTCCACTCATCAGCAAAGTGATATAAGTATATCAGCAGTTTAAAGTTATTTTAGATTACAAAATTAGCGCATCAAAAAAATCAAAGTGCATAGAAAAAAAGTCTCCTGAGTCATAATAAAATTGATGTCTCTTGGGTCACCAGAAAAGTCACCAGGGAGAACGATGACCCAAATCACATTTAAAAGAAAATGTAAATTTTGTGTACTACCTACGAACATTTTTCAAAAAACTATGTTTTTATAACATATTAGACCCAGGATAGATCTAATACCTCTTTTCGTACCCCGGATAAAATGGTCGGCGACTAAAAAAGTAACTGAAACGTTACGTTATTAGGTTCACGATGCCGCGTTGTACCCTTGCCTTCGTTGCGATATGTTTGGTAAGTCAGGAAACTTAAAAAATGAGCCATGATTTTGGGACATATTAACAAATATTTTTTTGAATATATATTAATTTTAGCTGACTTTAATAATTTACCAGTTAAATTAGACGTAAATACCTTTTTAGTTAATCGTTAATATGATATATTAGTAGCAGTAAAACACTTTATTGTACAAAAAGACACATAAAACATGAAAAAACACACGTCCTTCGTATATGGTACAATATATTTTTCACACTTATAAGTAAAAACCAAAACCGATACGCGATTGGGATACGCTCTTTTTGTATGGGATACAAAAAAAAATCTCCAGGGTCACCAAGAAAAATCGACATATTAAAATAATTCAGTTCGTTTTTAAGTTCTAGTCAGATTGACTTTTTGGTTATTTGAGATAAATTACAATAACGCTTAGATTTGAAAAACATGATTTTCTATTTTACTATTTCTATTAATACGGCGAATTTGAACTTTTGTTTGTTGTCGTTGTAAAATGTATTAAAAAATAATGTAGGCACCCTTGACAATTGAAATTCAAAATTATCCAGAAAAAGCGGCCAAGTGCGAGTCGGACTCGTCCATGAAGGGTTCCGTATTTAGGGGATTTATGACGTATTAAAAAAAAACTACTTGATACTAGATCTTGTTCAAACTAATTTTCGGTGGAAGTTTGCATGGTAATGTACATCATATATTTTTTTTAGTTTTATCATTCTCTTATTTTAGAAGTTACAGGGGGGGGGGGGACACACATTTTACCACTTTGGAAGTGTCTCTCGCGCAAACTATTCAGTTTAGAAAAAAATGATGTTAGAAACCTCAATATCATTTTTGAAGACCTATCTATAGATACCCCACACGTATGGGTTTGATGAAAAAAATTTTTTTGAGTTCTAAGTATGGGGAACCCCCAAAAAAATTTTTTTTTTCTATTTTTGTGTGAAAATCTTAATGCGGTTCACAGAATACATCTACTTACCAAGTTTCAACAGTATAGTTCTTATAGTTTCGGAAAAAAGTGGCTGTGACATACGGACGGACAGACGGACAGACGGACAGACAGACAGACAGACATGACGAATCTATAAGGGTTCCGTTTTTTTGCCATTTGGCTACGGAACCCTAAAAATGAGTGTTTCAAAAAGGCACCCTGTATTCCTTACATACCTAAATAATCTCTTATTCAATAAAACATATAATTACTAAACACTGTGATTTATTTCAAATAAATGCAAATCGATCGGATAAAAGATATTAATACCTACCTATACAACAATGAGTACGAGTACAGTCAGCTGCAATAATATGTTACACACCGAAGGCCGTTTTGCGGTAGATCATGTTAGATCTTATTTGTAGAGCCATAAGAGCGTGTCACATATTTTTGCGGCCGTCGAAGAGTAACATATTATTGCAGGTGACTGTACCTATGAAAAATTCGAGGGTTAAAAAGCATTTCAACCAAAGCATTTATAATAATAACGACTATGGACGCCTGCAACCCCAGGGGTATTGTAACCCCATAACAATAAGGTTGAAATTTGCATTTAGTGACCGCAAAGTCAGGTGAGCGTAATCAAGTAAATCTGTTTTCATCATATTTTATCAAAAATAATCTCTTTTCTGTTCTTGTGCTATTTTCTTATTATCAATACTCTTAACTTATATGCTATATACGCTGCTGCTTCTATGCTGTTAACATCTTCCAAAACAACAATAAATATTCAGGTTTATTAATTAATTATTTTATTGTTTGCTATTATGAACAAGTAACAACGCCATCTGTTTAAATTTTTTCCGAATTTAAGTTTCTGGCCGACTGCAGCGACCGCGTATAATGGTAGTTACCTTTTGTAACGTTAGATGGTGCTAAAAGGTCACACAAACTTCACGTGCGGCGCGAAGCGTTTCCATGTGTGCGTGTTAGCGGGGAGGGAAGAACTAGCGGGCGTGGTTTACGAAGCGCCAGACGCGGCTGCAGTAGGCCCTTAAGTTCAAACTCGGGTAAACCCATCTGTCAGATTATGCGATTTTGGTATTAAGAATAGGTAATAGGGTAGATATTTGCTAAGGGTCGAATGGATTTACCTAAGTTTGTAGTAATATCGACTACTAATGTAGTGTCTACTACAAATGTAATGTCGAAATAAATAAACAATCGGTAATATCATGAATTCAAGTCGCATTTACCGATAGAGTTTGTGCGGAAAAAGAAGAGTCATAGAATTTATTAGTCTCCTTATATTTTATATTCCACGACTCTTTCCGCACAGACGTATGTTTCGAATGCGTCGGGTACAGTCGCCATCAGATATATCGGAGCGGCCAAGGTGTTCACAATATCTGAACACGCACTCTAACGCCCTGAGAATAGAGGCGTGTTCAGATATTTGTGAGAGCCTTAGCCGCTCCAATATATCTGTTGACGACTGTACAGAAGTACAGATGTAGTGCATAATTATTATCCATCGTGTTTTCACGGAAACTTACGAACTTGTCTTGCTATTTCAGTCAGTCTCGGTACAAACAGTACTGAGGTTGACTGAAGTAGCATGACAAATACGTACGTTTACGAGAAAATACGATGGAAAACAATTATGCACTACATCTGTCGTCTTTTGATTCAGTGTGACGCGGAGATAAAAACACGAGAAAATAACTACTAAATAGTTAGCACTTATTTAGACGGCGCGGAAACTCGTATACGATTTTAGTTACATTGCGGACCATTGAGGTTACATCAATTTAGCCGACCGATCAAACAACGCAATGTAATGAAACTCGCATGAGAGTTCTCGCACCGTCTAAATGAGCCCTTACGGTAGATTAAACCATTAATGTTCTTAATGTATTGTGGCCCTGTTTCCAATAAGTTTTTGGCAAAAATTTAATTTTTGGTACACGCTTTTATCGCTGACTGTACTTTTCTTACGACAGACAACTAATACTCATCGAGACAATTCTAAAAACCCCTAACACAATTAGGTTGCGTTGTTTCATCACAGAGTTCCTATGGCCACCTCCTGTCTCCATCATCAGATCAGCTCGATGGTACCATAATATTGCATTGTCACCCGACTTACATGTGTATGCAAAATTTCAGCTCAATCGGAAACCGGAAAGTGGATCAAATTTAACTTGCAAGATTCCATTACATGTTAGTTACATACAGGTCGACCTAATAAAAGCTTGTTAAAAATTAAAGTAGCGGCTCCTGTAGTCAGCAGCAATAGTTACTAAGCGAGCGAGGTGTTCAAAATTACCTTGACACGCTCTTATTCTCTTAACAATAAAGTCGCGTCAATATCATTTTGAACACCTCGCCCGCTTAGCAACTTCTGCTGCTGACTGTACCAGGCGTGTCTCACTCCGCGATTTCGTCACTCTGCTACAGGTAGCTAAAAGTACATCCGTTCGGCCCCAATTTCGGGGAAAGCCATAAGCCGCGCGTGGCGCTGTCGCCACCTAGCGGCCATATCTGAGCTGATCGTAACTGACGCGTTTTGTTAGAGAGTGAGTCTTCTGTACTTAGTACTATTATTTATTCTGTGACTGTACCTCAACGTACCAACGAAGTATTAATCGTACCTGCAAAGCCAGACTCTCAGCCGCCAGTTTGATGATCTCGTTCTGAGCAAATTCCTGTTGCTTGTTCTTAGGCTCTTGACTTAGCTCGACGCTCAACAACCTGCGTTTCATACATACATAAATTTAAAAAAATACTATTGAAAATAAATTAACTTGTCCGATCCCGCGACCCGAAAACTAATTTTGTCGTTGTCTCCCAGTATGGCTCACATTTGAGCCGTGGGAGTTGAAATTTTGAATATCGTGGGAAATCTGGAAAATTTATTTACGGCTCCTATTTGAGCCCTTGGGATAGGACAGGTTAAGCGTTTGAAAGAGAAATAAAAACCAATTCATATACTTTATTAGCGGCCAAGTTAAAGTGGGACTGGGCTGGTCATGTCTGCCGAATGCCGAGTGAGCTGTGGGCCAAGATCGCCACAGAGTGGCAGCCCAGCTCAAAACGAGGAGTTGGCAAACCATCTCAGCGATGGCATAGAGAAAAAAATACATAGAGTGCTCACTCCATACATCAGTTTTAGTAGCAAAAAGACTATTAGCATCTAGCATCGAGTAGCGGAACTATCAGTACGGCTACTTGACAATAGATGTAGCACCGACCGGAAAGTCTTATGCTGTTGAGATAAGACTTTCCGGTCGGTGCTACATCTATTGTCAAGTAGCAGTACTGATAGTTCCGCTACTCGATGCTAGATGCTAATAGTCTTTTTGCTACTAAAACTGATGTATGGAGTGAGCACTCTATGTATTTTTTCTCTATGGCGATGGCGAGACGAGCGTAATCACTCACTAAAAACTCCGTATTCCCAATGAACGACACCAGGCGTGGCTCACTCCGCGATTTCATCGCTTTGCAACAGGTAGTACATCCGTTCCACACCAATTTTTGTGGCTAGCCATAAGCCGCGCGTAGCGCTTGCGCCACCTAGCGGTCATATCTGTCCTAATCGTAACAGACGCGTTTTGTTAAAGAGTGAATCTTCTGTACCTAGTACTATTATTTATTCTGTGACGAAACTGATACTTACTTCTGATATTTCTCGTTTTCTTCCCTTAGCCGATCGATCTCGGCCTTCGTCTTCGATATGTGATCCGAATAGAACTTCTTCTCGGCCATAAGCTCCTCTTGCAACTGCCTGCGATTACAAAATAGTACATTATTGTCGAGGTTCGGAAGTAGCTACTTGCAGGCTGAGGATTCGTTTTAAACGGACGACCTTGGGAGTCCGTTTAATTGAATCCGAAGCCAGCAAGTAGCCTTCCAGCCGAGTCATATATAGTGCTTTTCTCAAAAATGGTGCAAAAAATAGAAATATTTTCCAGAAGCAACGTTCTAATTTTCACAGAGAAAAGTAAAACCATTAAAAAGATTTGCTTGCCACCTTAAAAAAAGGTGTATTTTTCTGCTGAGAATACGCCAACGTATTTGAGACACCTAAATATTTTTTTACGTCGTCGCCAAATGACCAAGCGATTTTGAATAATATCAATACAAGTTAACTATATTTTATCCTTGTTGACGAGGAATAGGCTACATTCCTACTAGTCAAATCAGCTTCTTTTTTAGAACTGTCAAAACGATTTGCTAATATGGAATTTATATGAAAACGAATGTAGTGACGTCACGGTAAACTCACCTACTTTTTATATTTCAATCCGATTTATTAAATACAAATTGTGTTTAAAAATAGCTGCTGTCTATGTTTTTCTAATAATTATCTGGTGCTTTATTTCGTGCACGGTTTGAAATAATTTATTTTAAGTACAGGAAACATCCCTATTACTTTAGATCTACGATCTATACCGGTAAGGGTCACTTTGCAGTGGCGCCCTACTGTTATTGCATTGACTTCAAGCGATTTCCAACTCTACAGCTACAAGAATAAACTTTATATTGCATCACGCACCTGTTAATACCCTTCTGCGTTTCGTAAGCCGTAGCCAACTCGCCATCTTCGTTGACGATGTCCACGTCGGAGCCGTAGCTTGACGTCGTGAGCGACTTTAAGTTCACCGTCTATACAAATAAGGTTCAAATTGTATTGACGTAGCGAACGTATACATCATACATATTTATTTATACAAAATCTATAGACTGGCTATGTAAGACTTCTTCCATGCGTTAACAGAGGAACTTAATATACATACATATACTGCCAAGATTGCTTTGAAAAGTAGTTTATAGATATCCACTTTGTTGTACAGTCGCCAATAAAAACAATATTGAATCAAAAATAAACTAAATACCATGCAATGTTCGCAACAGAAGGCGTGGGTGGAAAGAAAACGGATTAGTAAAAATATTCAAATAATCAATAAAATAACATTCATTTGACTAACGAAAGCTTCAAAATAACCCGTGCAATCTTATTACGGGGCTAATAGAAACATTGGAGTCGACGGGGCTATTAGAAAGTAGAAACACAGGAACTTTGAATCGGTATGTATATAGTAATATATCATTTTTCTTCTTCCTCGCGTTGTCCCGGCATTTTGGCCACGGCTCATGGGAGCCTGGGGTCCGCTTGGCAACTAATCCCAGGAATTGGCGTCGTATTTTTTCTAATCCAATCTAATGAAGTCCAAGTCATCTTACTTGTAGGTAATAAAATAAAGGAACCAAACGGTCACGGGATCCGATGTATGCTTATCAAAACAATACCACGTAATTAAATTGGACAGATTTAAAGGTTCGTTAGCCATATGCAAAAAAACAGGCCACATTTTAGAAAACATTCAAAAGTATCGTGCAAAACCTGTAAATAAATAAAATAGAAATCGATAGAAATAATGAACACCATGCAAAATAAGATCAATAATCGTACGATGGGAAAGCAGACGCCTTTATGTTTCTTTTGTATTACTCACGACATTTTTCAGAGTTTGGAACCATTGCGGTTTCTGTTAGGAAAAGGAATATTGTTTACTTACACTTATTTTGATAATTTAACTATAAGTAAGTAGATAAGGGGTGACTTTAACCGGTAAGAAGGGAAATATTCATAACCGTAATTTGAAATGCAAGATAACATAGGAAATAAAAATCCTTCTAAACATCTAGATTTTTAATAAGATAAGGCCCTGATCAAAGTCACCCCAGTTATAAAAATAAGACCCAAAGCAGTATTGAGGAAACTGAATGAAACTATACATCGACCAATCGCCCTGTTTTATACTTATGTTAATGTTAATGTATCAGTACAATTTTACTCAATAGAAATGACAATTAAAAATACTAAAACATGTTTAGTTAGATTTTTTTTAGATATCCTGAAATAATATTTATAAAATCTAACTATACTAATTGAGATATCGATCTGTTTTACCTTTTTAAAACCTTGTACGAGATTACTTCTAGCTAATGGCAAATCCAAATACAGCAGTTTGGATATCATCAGTTCATTCGATTGGGGCACTTTCAGACGCCTACGCGTATCTACTTTAACTTCCTGATTAAGTGTTTCAACTATTTTTTGTGTAGGTGTTTCAACTGGTTGTGTAGGTATTTCAACTTGTTCAATAGGAGTTTCAACTTTTTGCGAAGGTATTTCAACTGGTAGTGGCCGTGTCTCAACATGTTGTGCAGGTATTTCAACTTGTTGTATAGGAGTTTCAACTGGTTGTGTATCTTTTTCAACTTTCCCCGAATCTGTTTTAATTTCGCCCATTTTATTCAATATGACATTTTTACACTGTCGAATAATAGGATAAACTCATTCATAAGTTCGCGTTAAAAATAATGTTTAACAAATTCAAACTAAATAATTTTTTTAGGAAAATATTAAAGTTCACATAGCACATTGAAATTTTCTAAAACTTTAAATTCTAATCAACCGAAGCACTGATCAAAGTCACCCCATTTATAACTAAGTAAAACCTACAAAAATTTCGCGACTTAAAAATCGATATTTACAGTCTACACGTTACGACTGCCCCGACCTGGCCGGCAAATAAGAGTGCATTTAAAATATGTGTCATGTTTACTTCACTATCAGAATGAGATAATCAAGATAAGGCAGACGGACAGGTTATTTTAGCTGAGACGTATGTAAACATAGGCAAACGAGGTGACAATTTGTGATTTATTATTTTGTCGGCTTAAATAAATATGGTTTATGTATGAAATAAACACATTTGAACGGATTATAGCTCGTATAATATACGCGTGCATTTAAAATACACCACAATACGAGTAACATAACGAATTATAAATTCATTGTGATCTAATCCGTCCAAAGTTGTTTTTATGAATAACTATCGCGGTAACCGAAGACACTATTACTTTATATGTATTTTAAACCATTTTTTGAGAAATGAAACTTGTGATTGTTTCATATGTGTTGTTGTTGAAATAGATAAGTTTTTTACGCGTCAGAAGGTTTTCTTTTCAATGTTATTAATTTGTAATTAAATTATTAACAAGAAAAGTAGCTTGTAACTAATGAGGTTTTTAACTATTTATCAACTAACCCGTTTCCCTTATATATTTAAATGTACATACCTTCATATGTTAGCACTGTTTTTCTATAACCACACGTACTTATCATGTCAGAGAGTAAAGAAAAATGACATAATCTAGACATGTGATAATATTAGTGTGTAAGCAAAGGAATTATGAGATTTCAATGTTATTACTTATTAAAGTCAGACCATGATAAGTCTGCAACGATTTTGACAGCACATGCAGTGGAAGTATTATTTTAAAAGTCAAACTTCTATGAAACTATGAAGTATAAATAACACTGCGTGTAGTGCGTGTGCTATCAAAATCGTTGCAAACTTGTCTTGGTCTAACTCTACTATCTAATTTGTAGGGTTCCGTACCCAAAGGGTGAAAACGGGACCCTATTACTAAGACTCCGCTGTCCGTCCGTCCGTCCGTCTGTCACCAGGCTGTATCTCACGAACCTAGACAGTTGAAATTTTCACAGATGATGTATTTCTGTTAACAACAAATACAACAAATACTAAAAACAGAATAAAATAAAGATTTAAGTGCGGCTCCCATACAACAAACGTGATTTTTGACCGAAGTTAAGCAACGTCGGGCGGGGTCAGTACTTGGATGGGTGACCGTTTTTTTGCTTGTTTTGCTCTATTTTTTGTTGATGGTGCGGAACCCTCCGTGCGCGAGTCCGACTCGCACTTGGCCGATTTTTTTAATATTACGTGTGGCAATAGTCGAGTCATCACTGTCATCAGTCTAGTTTGTTATTGGGTAGTTGATTTTAAAACATGACTTAACACATTCAGTGCCGAAAACCCGACTATCGGGTATTTTATGATTTCGTTCCCAGGCCGGACGACCCGATAGTCGGGATCGTGGTACTACAGCTTTATATGACGACATTGTTGTGGCCTGGCGCGGATGTCTTGTTTGGCTGGGTGGCAATGAATGTGTTAATTCGTCGTACAGTCAGCAGCAGAAGTTGCTAAGCGGGCGAGGTGTTCAAAATGATCTTGACGCGACTTTATTGTTTAGAGAATAAGAGCGTGTCGAGGTAATTTTGAACACCTCGCCCGCTTAGCAACTATTGCTGCTGACTGTATCGTATTGCTATGTTGTGTAGCAAACATATTTAGCATGACGGTATCCATCGTAACCTATGAAAGTGACAGTTATTTTTTTCGGTATATATCAACTTATTTTTAACAACAGAATTGACAGACGTTTAAATAAAGGCATTAGACATTAACGCAAGTTTTCGCTTCTCCGTTATTTTTAATTTCATTCAGTTTCATCACAAATATAAAGCTACCTGCATAAGTTATGTTTCCTAAATAACTTTACCACTTACCATTATTTAACCCAAAGGTGTCAGAAATTGTGGAAATTGAACCCTATCACTTTGAAATAAAGGCTGCCTTATAAAGGCTTAATAAAATACAGAATTAATAAATGCACTCGAGGGTTTGACATCTATTTAAGTAGCCCTACCACAAGTTGACACTTGACGATTACTTTAGCGACTGCGTAAACTCGATCGCAGTCCATCCCGCTGTCACTGATGTGGTGCGATAGAGAGATGCGAGAAGTTCACGCAGACGCTAACGTAAATGTCAACCGCCAACTCGTGGTAGCCGTGAAGTTGGGAACTATAAATATACGTACGGTGTTGGTGAGCACGCTCTTCAGTTGGCTGCACTCGTCTCGACGTCTGTCTAACTCTTTCTGCATGATGCCCAGTTGGTCTACAACAAAACAAATTACTATATCACCGACTTCAAACGTATCAGATTAACGCCATCTACTCGACAGTAGGCCAAAGGTATGGCGCCATCGCTCGAAAAGACTGCACCATACTTTTGGCTTAGTGTCGAATAGATGGCGTAAATGGACACATATCAGTGAAAGAATAAGGATCAAAGTCAAATGGCGTTCTAACCGTTTTAATCTTCTGTCGAAAGATGGCAGTAAATTTACTGGGGCTACTTAATTTACTTTGAGAATCCGCCTCTATTTGACGTAAAATATGTTAGAGCCAGTTACAATTTTTGCTTACAAGATCTTACTTTTCTAAACCATAATTGTAGATACAGGGTGGTCCAAACCTTGACGTCCAAAATTTTTTTTTAGATTCCTCACGTCGTGGGCTATCAGAATATACCCCATATATGTTAGCCGATTTTTCGTAGTTTTCGAGTTATGATTTTTTAAACTTTTAACTTTTGTTATGAAATTCCGGGGTTCCCATACAGGGTGGCTAAAAAATAACTGCATTGCCGTTGCCAGGGAGGTTTTGGAATTATACTGAGCAAATTTTACTATGGGACCAACCCCGAAATCGCGAAAAAAAAAATTTGGCTTTCATACATTTTGGCTGTGGTCCATTTTCTATGGAAGGGTAATAGTAAAATTTGCTCAGTATAATCCCAAAACCTCCCTGGCAACGGAAATGCAGTAATTTATTAGCCAACCTGTATGGGAACCCCGGAGATTCAAAATTTTCAAAATTTTTGGACGTCAAAGTTTGGACCATCCTGTATTATTTAAATAACTATTTAAGCGTAGTGTGATTGTTTTAATTGTAGGATATTTTTCAATGAAATAAATTGTATCTTATCCATAGAGAAATATAGTAAGACAAGAGTGCTCACTGCATACATCAGTTTTGGTACCAAAAAGACTATTATTTTCATAGTCGACATCTATTGTCAAGTAGCGGTACTGATAATTCCGCTACTCGATGCTAGATGTCGACTGTGAAAATAATAGTATTTTAGGTACCAAAACTGATGTATGGAGTGAGCAATCTATGTATTTTTTTCTCTATGATCTTATTTTATTTCAAATTATCTTTCCCCTGGCTATCTTTCAGCTGTCTAGACACTCTAGACCTTACCTATAACTTCCTTGGTGAGTAGAGTGGTGTCACCAGCAGAGCGCAGCCGCTCGAGATGTTCTCGAAGCTTCTTGTTTTCTATCTCGAGCTCTTCCACTTTGAACCGGTCCAGGTTGGGGTTGGTGGGGGGTGAGGACAGACGATCTGCGAGACGGAAACAGATTAGAATACTAACATGACCACATTTAGCCCATGGACACAGAACAAATAATAGTACTAAGTACAGAAGACTCACTCTCTAACAAAACGCGTCTGTCACGATCAGCACAGATATGGCCGCTAGGTGGCGACAGCGCCACGCGCGGCTTATGGCCACCAAAGCCACCAAAATTGGGGCCGAACGGATGTACTTTTAGCTACCTGTAGCAAAGCGACGAAATCGCGGAGTGAGCCACGCCTGCCATGGATTCAATTGTTGTATGTTTATTGAAAAACCAAAGTTACCACATAATAAATACAGCAACAAGACGATTTTTTATAAGAATTTAAACATTTCATACAGTAATGAACTTTTGCGGGGCGAAAATCTGGGTGTCATTCTATGGAACTTGCGAACTATGTAAACAAAAGTCACTAGTAAATTCATATTTTTTGACCGTTACAATATGGCGGTTTGTTTATATATAGGGTAAATCGTTAATTACTGGCATCTGTTTAATAACTGGCCACCTTATACATACTAAAAAACCGGCCAAGTGCGAGTCGGACTCGCGCACGGAGGGTTCCGCACCATCAACAAAAAATAGAGCAAAACAAGCAAAAAAAACAAGCAAAAAAAAACGGTCACCCATCCAAGTACTGACCCCGCTCGACGTTGCTTAACTTCGGTCAAAAATCACGTTTGTTGTATGGGAGCCCCACTTAAATCTTTATTTTATTCTGTTTTTAGTATTTGTTGTTATAGCGGCAACAGAAATACATCATCTGTAAAAATTTCAACTGTCTAGCTATCACGGTTCGTGAGATACAGCCTGGTGACAGACGGACGGATGGACGGACGGACGGACGGACGGACAGCGGAGTCTTAGTAATAGGGTCCCGTTTTTACCCTTTGGGTACGGAACCCTAAAAATTAGTTATATTCACCTATAAACAGAATCTTACTTTAGTATAAGATGTCAATAACTGGCCACCCTTCAATAACTAGCCACCATATACTAAAATGAATTCTGTTTATAGGTGAATAGAATACATTTTTAGTATAAGGTGGCCAATATTTACTCCACGTCTTTCCTTTGGACATTGAACAGTCTGTCAAGAACTGATGGTATTTTGTCGTGTGATTGTCATGTCTAATTTTGAATTTAAATGTCCGTAGTTCCAAATATGTATGTCAGTTAGCCAGTCGGTCTACGCCAGGTCACCACGGAGGTTGGAAGGGATGTTGCGAATATCTGCGTCCGCATCCGCAACCGCGGAACTTCCGCATTATTTTCAACATCCGCATCCGCATAAAATCGATGCGGAGTTCAATGCGGATGCGGATGTGGAATAGGTCGGTACAGGAACGTGTTAGCATCGGCGTAAGTGCTAGACTGCTAGGTAATTTAGTCATTAGCCAAAAAACCTATTAGAAATGAGCAGTCAAGCGTGAGTGGGTATAATGTACGGAACCCTTGGAACGCGAGTCCAACTCGCACTTGGCCGGTTTTTTGAAATAAAAATTACTAAAATGTAATATTTGACGTTTTTTATGTACCTATCTTGACATCCGCATCCGCGGATGTGAGCCTTTAAAAATCCGTATCCGCGGATGTCAAGAAATCGGCATCCGCAACATCCCTGGTTGGAAGCCACGACAGACATCATAAAATGAAAAACCTATATTTTTAAACCTATATGTTCAAGTGCTTACTCATGAGCCGCTCTTCCAAGTCACTCGCTCGCTTGGTGGTGCGCGACAGTTCACTCTGCAAGGCGGATATCCGGTTCTGCATCCGCAGCACCAATCCAGCGTCCGCGGTCTGCAAAAATAAGCCCAGGAATGTGTTGAGGCATGTCACAATTACGGTCAATGTGGGTAAGACCGTCTATCAGATAAGACCGTCTGCGAGCTCTTTCGTCGCTTCTAACTCTATTAATAATTTATTATTATAATTACTATATCGTCAGGTGACCAGCAAAAGTCACTAATTACCATAAAATATTTAAACAAAAATCAACCTTCTTTTCGTACTAATATGGTTCACTGTGGATATGAACTTGTAGTAGTGGAGGTACTTAGTGACTTTTGCTTGTCACCTAACGATATAATTTTTAATTATTATAACAGTTAGCTCCTAGCATTTAAAAATTTGTATGAAATCTGTTTTTCGCTCCTAATTTTTGCAATAATCAAAAAATCTAAAAAAGTCAAACGTATGGGCATAGCAATGGTTCATTTACATTACACCATATTAGGTAAAAATATTTTCCATAATGTCAATATCCAGACAGTAAAATGGGGACTACGTTTGTATGGAGAATCGGCCGTCCCCTTTCCAGTCCATATTTACCAGTCGCTTTTCGGTGAAGGAAAACATCGTGAGGAAACCGGTCTAATCCCAATACGGGCCTAGTTTACCCTCTGGGTTGGAAGGTCAGATGGCAGTCGCTTTCGTAAAAACTAGTGCCCACGCCAATTACTGGGATTAGTTGCCAAGCGGACCCCAGGCTCCTATGAGCCGTGGCAAAATGCCGGGACAACGCGAGGAAGATGATGGTTTCACCAAACTGTTGCCATCGTTAATGCGTTCGCTAAATTTTATTGTATGGAAAGTTTCATAGTAAACCGCCGCGGCGCGCCAGGTGACGTTGATCAGTCTGTCAAGTGCGGATGGCGCAACTGGCCCTTAGTGTAAGGCCTGAGTGGACGCTCGCTCGGCGCGGCGTGCAGCGTGGCTGTGGGCTCACGCGTGACGTGAGCAGCGTGCACTAAGGCCGCTCCTATACGTGCGCATTTGTTTAACATGCACGCCGCACGCCCCGCCCCGCTGCACGCACAACATGAGCGTCCACTCAGGCCTTACACTAAGGGTTCTGGTATCTATGCGTTACGTACCGGCATGGGTCCGTTGTGAGTGCCGGCCGACCAGTTGACGGCTTCAAGAGCGGGCCGAGAGTTCTCCACCGAACGGACTGACCCGTACCCGAAGTCCTGTAACATATACATTTTTTTTTTATACCACATAGGTGGCAAACAAGCATACGGGCCGCCTGATGGTAAGCAGTCACCGTAGCCTATGGACGCCTGCAACTCCAGAGGTGTTACATGCGCGTTGCCGACCTTTTTTTAAAAACCTGTACACTCCTTTTTTGAAGAACCCCATACCGTAGACCCTCGGGAAAACCTCGGAAGGGAGCTCATATACATTACATCAAAGTTCCACAAAACACCAAATAACACTAGACTTAGACTCTTCTCCCCTGAAATAACTTTCCAAAAAGTAGTTTATATAAGGTAATCGCTATAACTGGCCACCCTAATCTAGAAATGAATTCTATTCACCTATAAACAGAATTCATTTTAGTATAAGGTGGCTAGTTATTGAAGGCTGGCCAAGTGGCCAGTTATTGAAATCTTATACTAAAATGAATTCTGTTTATAGGTGAATAGAATTCATTTTTAGTTTAGGGTGGCCAGTTACTAACAGGTGGCCAATTACCCTAATAATGATTTTAATATGGTATTACACATGATATTTTCATCTTTACAAACGAAGATATGGCCTAGAGAGTGAATTAAGTTAAGTAAGTGTCTATAAAAAAAGACAGAAAAGTTCGATTTATCTCGAAAATCACAAAACTTTTACTAGATCTATAAGTGCACTTTCTGAACCAGCCTAAGGTGCCGGTGGTTAGAAGGTGATCCATTAATTACTGGGCACCCTGTATATACTAATTGCATTATTCATAAACGGCTGCTAACTTAATCAGTTGATATCGTCGTTTGTCCCTATCTGTCGTTATGCCATAGATAGGGACAATACGACGATCATCAGCTGATTAACTTAGCAGACGTTTATGAATAAGGGTGGGGGGGGGGGGGGTAAACACTCACATCTTCAACTGTCGTCTCCTGCTGAGAGTTGTTGCTGGCATCAGAAAGAGAACGTCGGTGTTCCTTCGTCGCGGGCGCCCTGAAAAAAATAATACAAGCTTTATAAAATTCTGTCAAAAAGGGAACGCTCCCGGGAAGATTGAATGGCGGTACTCCACGGTACCGGACTTATTTTGTACAGAAAACCAGTACCGCGAACACACGGAAATACGCACCGTTGTCACAGGGCGGACACGCCATACATCAAAAATGATTTGCGTTTATATGTGTGCGCGGCACGTCTGTACACGCGTCATTGAGTTTCTGACGGAATCCTGACGGAATCTCAGTAGAGCGACTTACGCACACATTCATGTCGCGGGCGAGGTAATCCGAATCGGGGCGGGGCGGTGCGTGTCCGTTCTGTATGATAATACTATTATTTATTCTGTGCCGCTGTAGAGAGTCCACCCGCTCCTGCAGCTCATATTGCGTGGAGAGTAGCTTCTGTCTGCTCTGCCTCTCCGCCTCCAGCTCCGGACATCGGACAGACAGACAGACAGACAGACAATACGCACCGCTGTAGAGAGTCCACCCGCTCCTGCAGCTCATATTGCGTGGAGAGTAGCTTCTGTCTGCTCTGCCTCTCCGCCTCCAGCTCCGGACATCGGACAGACAGACAGACAGACAGACAATACGCACCGCTGTAGAGAGTCCACCCGCTCCTGCAGCTCATATTGCGTGGAGAGTAGCTTCTGTCTGCTCTGCCTCTCCGCCTCCAGCTCCGGACATCGGACAGACAGACAGACAGACAGACAATACGCACCGCTGTAGAGAGTCCACCCGCTCCTGCAGCTCATATTGCGTGGAGAGTAGCTTCTGTCTGCTCTGCCTCTCCGCCTCCAGCTCCGGACATCGGACAGACAGACAGACAGACAGACAATACGCACCGCTGTAGAGAGTCCACCCGCTCCTGCAGCTCATATTGCGTGGAGAGTAGCTTCTGTCTGCTCTGCCTCTCCGCCTCCAGCTCCGGACATCGGACAGACAGACAGACAGACAGACAATACGCACCGCTGTAGAGAGTCCACCCGCTCCTGCAGCTCATATTGCGTGGAGAGTAGCTTCTGTCTGCTCTGCCTCTCCGCCTCCAGCTCCGGACATCGGACAGACAGACAGACAGACAGACAATACGCACCGCTGTAGAGAGTCCACCCGCTCCTGCAGCTCATATTGCGTGGAGAGTAGCTTCTGTCTGCTCTGCCTCTCCGCCTCCAGCTCCGGACATCGGACAGACAGACAGACAGACAATACGCACCGCTGTAGAGAGTCCACCCGCTCCTGCAGCTCATATTGCGTGGAGAGTAGATTCTGTCTGCTCTGCCTCTCCGCCTCCAGCTCCGGACATCGGACAGACAGACAGACAGACAGACAATACGCACCGCTGTAGAGAGTCCACCCGCTCCTGCAGCTCATATTGCGTGGAGAGTAGCTTCTGTCTGCTCTGCCTCTCCGCCTCCAGCTCCGGACATCGGACAGACAGACAGACAGACAATACGCACCGCTGTAGAGAGTCCACCCGCTCCTGCAGCTCATATTGCGTGGAGAGTAGCTTCTGTCTGCTCTGCCTCTCCGCCTCCAGCTCCGGACATCGGACAGACAGACAGACAGACAGACAATACGCACCGCTGTAGAGAGTCCACCCGCTCCTGCAGCTCATATTGCGTGGAGAGTAGCTTCTGTCTGCTCTGCCTCTCCGCCTCCAGCTCCGGACATCGGACAGACAGACAGACAGACAGACAATACGCACCGCTGTAGAGAGTCCACCCGCTCCTGCAGCTCATATTGCGTGGAGAGTAGCTTCTGTCTGCTCTGCCTCTCCGCCTCCAGCTCCGGACATCGGACAGACAGACAGACAGACAATACGCACCGCTGTAGAGAGTCCACCCGCTCCTGCAGCTCATATTGCGTGGAGAGTAGCTTCTGTCTGCTCTGCCTCTCCGCCTCCAGCTCCGGACATCGGACAGACAGACAGACAGACAGACAATACGCACCGCTGTAGAGAGTCCACCCGCTCCTGCAGCTCATATTGCGTGGAGAGTAGCTTCTGTCTGCTCTGCCTCTCCGCCTCCAGCTCCGGACATCGGACAGACAGACAGACAGACAGACAATACGCACCGCTGTAGAGAGTCCACCCGCTCCTGCAGCTCATATTGCGTGGAGAGTAGCTTCTGTCTGCTCTGCCTCTCCGCCTCCAGCTCCGGACATCGGACAGACAGACAGACAGACAGACAATACGCACCGCTGTAGAGAGTCCACCCGCTCCTGCAGCTCATATTGCGTGGAGAGTAGCTTCTGTCTGCTCTGCCTCTCCGCCTCCAGCTCCGGACATCGGACAGACAGACAGACAGACAGACAATACGCACCGCTGTAGAGAGTCCACCCGCTCCTGCAGCTCATATTGCGTGGAGAGTAGCTTCTGTCTGCTCTGCCTCTCCGCCTCCAGCTCCGCGCTGAGGGCTAACTTTTCTTGCTCGTGCTGCTTGTCACGTTCTGTAACAATATAGGTGTTATTCGTATTTTCTAAAATACCCAAACAAAATAGGTGTTATTCATATTTTCAGAAATACCCAAACAAAATAGGTGTTATTCGTATTTTCTAAAATACCCAAAGAAAATAGGTGTTATTCGTATTTTCTAATATACCCAAACAAAATAGGTGTTATTTGTATTTTCTAAAATACCCAATCAAAATAGGTGTTATTCGTATTTTCTAAAATATCCAATCAAAAAAGGTGTTATTCGTATTTTCAAAAATACCCAAACAGAATAGGTGTTATTCGTATTTTCTAAAATACCCAAACAAAATAGGTGTTATTCGTATTTTCTAAAATACCCAAACAAAATAGGTGTTATTCGTATTTCAAAAATACCCAAATATAATTATAGCAATATAATTATGCGCGTGCAATAGAAACAGAAAAACTCTGTCTACCTTCCAAATGTATGGCTTTCATTCCATTTTTAACATTTGACAACAAAGAACCGCACAAACCTTTCCAGAATTGAGCTCTGCTCTCAAACTCCCTGGACCAAAGTGGAACTTTTGGTGTCGAGAGATTTTGGTCATTATAGTTTGTTCCATGTTCCGGAATTTTCGGCGCTTCACATGTATCTAATGAGGCCACGGTGGCCTCGCCAGGTATATTTTCGCTTGGGACTCCCATCGTCATTTTATTTCGGATTTATTAGTGATCAGTAACAATTATTTAATTTCATGGCAGCGTAAGGAAAGTAACAATTTTGAAGGAGACAGTTAATTAAGAGCCCATCAACGTGTACACTTGCGCCACTGCTAAATAATCGTGATTATTTAAATTTAACGATTAAAAAAAAAAACGCTAGCGGTAAGAGCGTGCGACTTGCAATCCGCAGGTCGCGGGTTCAAACCCCGGCTCGTACCAATGAGTTTTTCGGAACTTATGTACGAAATATACCAGTCGCTTTTCGGTGAAGGAAAACATCGTGAGGAAACCGGACTAATCCCAATAAGAACTAGTTTACCCTCTGGGTTGGAAGGTCAGATGGCAGTCGCTTTCGTAAAAACTAGTTACTGGGATTAGTTGCCAAGCGGACCCCAGGCTCCCATGAGCCGAGGCAAAATGCCGGGACAACGCGAGGAAGATGATTTAAATTTAACGACAGGCATTTAAAAAAGGGGGCCGCTACGTACTGTATTTTGTATTTAAGTACCTTTTGATTACATCAAACTAGTTTTTATGTTGTTGCTGGTTTGTCTAATTTGTTTATTCGATTAGAGCTAGTAGTTTCCTATTCCAAATATTACGTTTTTACGCCTGTAACCGATTCACAATATCTAAGTGATCGTGAATAAAATTTGTTGTTGTTGTTGTTGTTATCTGTCCTAGGGCACCTCGGAAGTGCATAGGGCCACCACAAGATGGCGAATAAAATTTGTACGGAGCACAAAAATTATACAAATCAATTCACAACACAATCACCTATAAAACTTATTGATCTCTCTCGTTATCTACATTATAATTTATGTTACCATCAACTATATGTTTCAAACTACGCGTCAAAACAAAAATAAAACAAAACATAAACAACTAAAGGTTATATCACAGTTTTCGTCAATAATTTAGTTCAAGCCGCATGGTCACTAAACAATTCAATAAGCGGTTTATCAAAGCAGTTATCAGCTTCATTATGTTATCAGATTAATCAGGTTTTTATAATAGCACTAGCTACTGACCGTGACTTCGTCCGCTGTGTATGATTTCAGTGATTAAAACTATCCTAAGTCTTTCCCCGGAACTCCATAATAAGGGAGTACCTTCGCAGCGCTTTGTACGTATTTTTACTATGATTTCTTTGCAATAATTCAAAATCGGCTGGACCAACCATGTTCGCTATAGTTTTCATTGAAAATATTTATTAAACATTTGTTCCGCGATTTTTTCCGTATCTATTTTTTGGACCCATGATTCAGAAGTGAGGGGGGGGGGACACATTCACGATTTTTTTCAAGTGAGGGGGACATACATTTTTCTTTATTCGGAGCGATTATTTCCGAAAATTATAACTTTTTGGAAACCCTTATTTGTTTGAAGTTTGTTAGGAAAGTGAGCCGAACTATCAATCGGGCAATAAATGCATATTTTAATCTTATCAAGAATGTCCCTTCTTATCATTCTAATTATGTACAGTCGACGTCAAAAATATGTTTACACTTTTGAACCCTACTCCTTTGTAATAAGGCAAAAAGTGTAAACATATCTTTGACATCGACTGTACTTTATACAGCGTGGTATCAATTATGCATCACCATTTTTTTGGGTATCATCATCGCTCGTCTCATTCGTTTTAAGGCCCGTCTCCATATTGCGCGGCAAACTATCGAACATTAGCTCGCGAGGCAGCCGCGCGCAATGGATACCGGGTTGGCTCGCGAGCCAACGCGATCTGATCGAGTTGGCTCGCGAGCCAACCCGGTATCCATTGCGCGCGGCTGCCTCGCGAGCCAATGTTCGATAGTTTGCCGCGCAATATGGAGACGGGCCTTTAGTTTACTTTTCGTATCAGTTTCGTACAGAAGTATTTGTCATCAATTCATCATTCGCCACCTAATTTTTAACTTGTCAAACTTACCGGCCATTTTTGAGAAAAAAAACTACCCGACGTTTTCTAAAATAATTTAGATATAGATGGTCAAGCAAATCTTGTCAGTAGAAAAAGGCGGCAAATTTGAAAAGTCGCGGGTTAGCAACACTACGTTAGAAATGTTCGAAAATCGCGTGTCATTTATATCTTATCTGTGGAACTGTTTTGTTTACATTTCATCTTTGTTCGATGTACATCGCTGCTTTTTGTTCGTTTCCTAGGGATACCATACTTTACGTGCCGGGGCAACTCTTATGAAGATGCAGCCAGAAAGGTGACTATTGGAACCTCACTTATGGTTGAACGAATCCACCAGCTGGGTCTGAAGGTGTCCCTGCCAAAGACGGAAGTTCTTCTTTTCCATGGCCCAAGAAGAGGACCCCCTCACAATGCCCATATTAGTAAATGGGGAGGTTGTGGCGGTTAAGGCCCAAATGAAATACCTAGGCCTTGTTCTGGATGGCCGTTGGCAATTTAAGGCGCACTTTGCCAGTCTTGCGCCCAGGCTGATGTCTACAGCTGCAGCCGGCTGCTTCCTAACGTTGGCGAGCCAAACGCCACATGTAGGCTCCTTTACTCTCGCGGAGTATGGCCCTATATGGTGCTCCTATATGGGTAGATGCCCTTTCTGCGGAAAATAGGGCTTTACTGTGCAGGCCACAGAGGGCAATATCATTGAGAGCCGTCCGCGGGTATCGGACGGTATCCTTTACAGCGGCAACAATCTTGGCTGCGGACCCTCCCTGGCATCTGCAAGCTCACATTCTTGCGGAGGTCCACCGTTAGGTATCGTCTTGGGTCGTCCCATTCGTTTTTCGTCAAGTTCTTAAATTAGTCCTATTCTGCTTTCGTCACGCATTCTACATTGAAAGCCACCGACGATTGTGACGAATGTAGAATGGGTGACGAAAGCAGAATAGGACTAATTTAAGAACTTGACGAAAGACGAATGGGACGACCCAAGACGATACCCACCGTTACAGGGCTGGGAGAAGAGCGGCGGCAGAGTTCCCGGACGAAGAAGTGCGTAACATCCGGGCGTTAGCACAACTAGAGACACTTCGCCGCTGGAGGGTAGAGCTCGAGGTAGCAGAGTATGGGCTGACGACGGTAGGGGCTGTACTGCCGCATCTGGAGCGATGGGTAGAAAGGCGGCAGGGAACCCTGACTTTTCACATGGTGCAGATACTTACTGACCATGGATGCTTTGGTAAGTACCTGCACCGCATAGGGAGGGAGGAATCCCCCATGTGCCACGAGTGTGGCGCGCAGGTAGACACGGCGCGTCATACTCTCGAGGAGTGTCCTGCGTGGGGGCTTCAACGGACCACCCTTCAGGCAATATTAGGAGCAGACCTTTCGTTGCCGAGCGTTGTTAATGCCATGCTCGACAGCGAAGAGGCATGGAAAGCGATGGCCTCCTTCAGTGACGAAATAATGTCGCAGAAGGAGGCAGCGGAACGTGCGCGCGAGAATAGGGATGATGACACATGTTGAATTTTATAACAAAATCTAGTAAAATAGATAGCAAACGAGCAATTTATCACAATAATGTGGATTATAAAATAAAATATTGAAAAATTACAGGACCTGAAAGTTTCAAAATTTAAGTTTTTTTTAACTTCCAAAAACGATAAAAGTAAGGGTACCATTCGATTCCTTACATTTCATCCAAAAAAATATTGTATAGCAACTATATAGATAAACGCAATATTTCACCGACAAAAACGCAATTTTCTTGTTTTGTCCATACTACAAGATGGGCGATGACGTCACGGCCTCTGGCCGTTTTGTATAGGGCGTTTCGCGAATGAAGTGCGACTGTCGGACTTTGACTACAATTTCTGACTTTTGTGTTACTTTAATGCAATGGGTCCCATATAGACATTTGATCCTAAAAACAAACCCGATCGATTGATACCATGAAAAAAAAATAGTCATGTAGCCCATGACCCTGACGCGCATCCACTCCGCCGGCGACGGGCCGGAGGCAGGGCCAGGCGCTATGCGCACTTGCAGCCTCCACCGTGGGCTGCGCAGGGCTCCGGGGGGAGTCCCTGCGGTTAAAGGCTCACAGGACTAGGGGTGCCTCACTAACTGGCGCCCACAACCGTCTGCGGCCCATGGGCCGGCCGCCGGGGGCGTACGCAGTCGAATGCTGATTAGGGATGGGCGAAATGTGTCAGTAGAAAGAAGAGAGTGATATATATCTTTCTGTCACTGGGATATGTATCACTCTTTTATATCTTTATATCCGCAGTTGTCCCGCTCGCAACTGTATCGGCACTTGCTGACTACGCGGCATCTTATCAGTGAGAGAGAGAGAGAGAGTAGTAGTAGTAGTAGCGAGCGAGAAAGACTATACTTACTGTATCTACTTCTCGCGGAATATATAGCGCATGACGCGTCCAAACTCGCCCGAACGACCGCTGTCGCTATTACTTCGGTCGACGCGCGACCGAGACATCGCTTATCGCTTTAGTAAATTGTTGCTGAGGGAGTGAAAGCTGTACGGATATACTGATACATTCGGATTCGTAAAGACAAGAAGAGTGATTCATGAAAAGAGAAAGATATATATCTTTTTTATCTATCACTCCTGAGTTACCCATCTCTATTGCTGATATTGATCCGGCGGCGCTCCTCTACAAGGCGGAGTCGGCATTCGTTGGTGGTTTTAGACGGTAGTCCTACTTCTGGTTAGTCCCGGGCCAGGTAGCATGCGTAAACGCATTTCCCCAACGTTAAAAAAAAGGGGATACCATACTTTAGTATGCTTTACATTGCTACTGACATATCCAGCTTGACAGACTATAACTACACTTCCTAAAGTAAACCTTACCTTCAATCGCCAAATCAAACTGCTCTTTAGTACTCTTCAACTCATTGGCCAGCTTCTCGCTTTCTCCCTCCCACACCTCCCTCTCTTTCTTGTACGTCTTCTCTAACTCTTTCTTCTCCACGATGAGCTGCTTGTTGCTGTCTCGCTCGCTCGCCAGCTCGGCTTGGAGCGCGGCTATGACGCTGTCCTTGTCTTCGATGGAAACTTTGAGAGTCTTTGCCTCTATTTCAACTAGGCGGAGAAGTTCCAGTTTCGCTCTAAAAAGGAAAATAATAGGTTAAAACTTTAAAAGAGACTAGCGACCCGCCCCGGCTTCGCACGGGTTAACAAATTATACATAAACCTTCCTCTTGAATCACTCTATCTATTAAAAAAATCCGCATCAAAATCCGTTGCGTAGTTTTAAAGATCTAAGCATACATAGGGACAGACAGCTGGAAGCGACTTTATTCTATACTATGTAGTGATAAAGCGAAAATTTAAAAACCGGCCAAGTGCGAGTCGGACTCGCGCACGAATGGTTCCGTACCATTACGCAAAAAACGGCAAAAAATCACGTTTGTTGTATGGGAGCCCCGCTTAAATATTTATTTTGTTTTGTTTTTACTATTTGTTGTTATAGCGGCAACAGAAATACATCATCTGTGAAAATTTCAACTGTCTAGACTACCACGGTTCATGAGACATAGCCTGGTGACATAGAGACAGACGTGACGTGACGTTAGATGTCGACTACGAAATAACTCGTGTTTTTGTAGGAAAACTGATGTATGGAAATACCACTCTTTCTTTACTTATATTTCTCTATGGTTTGGATGGGAGACCTGGGGATAGTGGTTGTTTGCAACCCTCATAAACATACATCGAGGTTTGCGATGCGGGAATGATTTCGTGTATTCATAACTTTGTTTATTGTAAAATAATTACCAAACTATGAATTAAACGTAGGTAGTAAGGTCCAAATGTGCTTAGAAATGTTAAATTAGTGTCGTTTTTTACAGTTTTCACCTGTTATTTGGCTAGTGTAAAGCATTCCCGCACCGAAAACCCCGACGTATGGTTATAAAACACATACAGTCAGCAGCAGAAGTTGCTAAGAGGGCGAGGTGTTCAAAATTACGCTCTTATTCTCATAACAATAAAGTCGCGTCAAGATCATTTTGAAGACTTGGCCCGCTTAGCAACTTCTGCTGCTGACTGTACTTAGCGTCAGCGAGCTGAGCGGCCAGCGGTTCCAGCGCCTTGGCCTTCTGCTGCAGGCTGATGATCTTGTTCTCCAGACCCTTGTTCAGGGTCTTCACGTGGTCCAGACTCCTGGCTTCGATGCGGAGGCGACCTGGGCATCATGGTTGTTTGCAACCCTCATAAACATACTTAGCGTCAGCCAGCTGAGCGGCCAGCGGTTCCAGCGCCTTGACCTTCTGCTGCAGGCTGATGAGCTTGTTTTCCAGACCCTTGTTCAGGGTCTCCACACGGTCTAGACTCCTGGCTTCGATGCGGAGGCGACCTGGGCATCATGGTTGTTTGCAACCCTCATAAACATACTTAGCGTCAGCCAGCTGAGCGGCCAGCGGTTCCAGCGCCTTGACCTTCTGCTGCAGGCTGATGAGCTTGTTTTCCAGACCCTTGTTCAGGGTCTCCACACGGTCTAGACTCCTGGCTTCGATGCGGAGGCGACCTGGGCATCATGGTTGTTTGCAACCCTCATAAACATACTTAGCGTCAGCCAGCTGAGCGGCCAGCGGTTCCAGCGCCTTGACCTTCTGCTGCAGGCTGATGAGCTTGTTTTCCAGACCCTTGTTCAGGGTCTCCACACGGTCTAGACTCCTGGCTTCGATGCGGAGGCGACCTGGGCATCATGGTTGTTTGCAACCCTCATAAACATACTTAGCGTCAGCCAGCTGAGCGGCCAGCGGTTCCAGCGCCTTGACCTTCTGCTGCAGGCTGATGAGCTTGTTTTCCAGACCCTTGTTCAGGGTCTCCACACGGTCTAGACTCCTGGCTTCGATGCGGAGGCGACCTGGGCATCATGGTTGTTTGCAACCCTCATAAACATACTTAGCGTCAGCCAGCTGAGCTGCCAGCGGTTCCAGCGCCTTGGCCTTCTGCTGCACCTCCCCCAGCCTCTGCTGCAGGCTGATGATCTTGTTCTCCAGACCCTTGTTCAGGGTCTTCACGTGGTCCAGACTCCTGGCTTCGATGCGGAGGCGACCTGGGCATCATGGTTGTTTGCAACCCTCATAAACATACTTAGCGTCAGCCAGCTGAGCGGCCAGCGGTTCCAGCGCCTTGGCCTTCTGCTGCACCTCCCCCAGCCTCTGCTGCAGGCTGATGATCTTGTTCTCCAGACCCTTGTTCAGGGTCTTCACGTGGTCCAGACTCCTGGCTTCGATGCGCAGGCGCTTGTAGAGGCGACGGGCGAGGAAGCGACGGACCTGGGTATTATGGTTGTGTTTAGAGTATGCGGGGTTAACGGGTTATGATTTGGGGTAGTGAACAAAGGAAATTTGGTAATAACTAGCGACCCACCCCGGCTTCGCACGGGTTAACAAATTATACATAAACCTTCCTCTTGAATCACTCTATCTATTAAAAAAACCACGTCAAAATCCGTTGCGTAGTTTTAAAGATCTTAGGGACAGACAGACAGCGGGAAGCGACTTTGTTTTATACTACATATGTAGTGATATTGTCTTTAGATACCGCATTAGTCACATGAAAAGTTGTGATGTTAGATTTATTCAGGAGAATGTTAAGTAAATATTGGTTTACGATTAATGGTAAAAACAATGGCTGTCATAAAGAGATATTTCTAATTGCGTCCTTACGGAAACCTTACTTTTTGACAACCGACTATATTGACGATATTTTTGGTTGTTTGCTAGTAGTCACTAGTCGGAGAACTCTACGTGACAACCAAAGATAATATCATCATAATAACATACAATTCGTTAAAAATGTGTCCACAGAACTTAGGGGGACAAAAAGGCTCTGATATTGTGCCCTTAGTCAGGCGTGGCTCACTCCGCGATTTCGTCGCGTCGCAACAAGTACCTACAAGTACATGCGGCCCACACCAATTTTGGTGGCTAGCCATAGGCCGCGCGTGGCGCTTGCGTCACCTAGCGGTCATATCTGTTGTAATCGTAACAGACGCGTTTTGTTAGAGTGAATCTTCTGTACCTAGTACTGTTATTTATTCTGTGCCTTAGTTAGACTTATAAAAGTACAAATAAAAGTACTCACAGCAGCCTGCGCTATAATAATACCGCGTCGCATCGCCTTGACTCGCTTCCTCGCGAGGTAGCCTCGGGCGTAGCGTTGGATCGTCAGAGCCTGAAATAAACATTACAAGAATAAGTTAAACACACAAAGAAATTACCCTAAAATGAAAGTATTGCAAAAACGACCTTTATAATAATTTAATCTTTGAAATTAGTGTGCAAAGAAGTTTGATGCCATTTTTTTGTTGTTTCCTTATGTTTGTTTGACGACCGGTCTGGCCTAGTGGGTAGTGACCCTGCCTGTGAAGTCGACGGCCCTGGGTTCGAATCCCGGTAAGGGAATTTATTTGTGTGATGAAACTAATAAACACAGGTATATGTTTCCGAGTCATGGATGTTTTATATGTATATAAGTATTTATCTATACAAGTAATATATAATATATGCATTATAGCAATCATTGGAGTCCCTAGTACTGGGTAGTACCCATTTCGCCAAATTTCACTTCCCAACAAACTTATCGCAATAGTTTCATTTCCCAAAGGAACCTTTAGCAAAGTTACACTTCGCATATAACTTATTTGGTCAAATTATCATTTGGCATGATTTTACTTTGTCAAATGTTATTAGGACAAAAACTTATTTAGCAAACGTTTTTTATTGGCTAATATTATATTCCAAAAAGATGTTTGCTCAAATTGTCACTTCGCAAATTTGGCAAATAGGCATCTCTATTTAAATTTGAACCTAATTTCATTCTGTTAGAATTTTGAATTGATATAATATTTCTACTCAGAATCAGTAGCTTTCTCCATTCTAACTGAGAAAAAATGTCCACAAGTTTTTGGTGCATTTGTATGAAATTTTGGGGACACTTTTTTTCTCGTATTAGGGTCGAAAGAGCTCGTGATTCTGACTGGAAATAATACAAAAAAATCACAGTTCTGTGTAATGCAGATTGGGGGTAATCTTCATAAATTAAGTTAGGTACAATGCAGTACCAAAAAAATTACTATGTTTTTTAAATTTTTAATCATCAAAATGTCAAAATCAAGTCAATTTCACTTCTGATCAAATCGATCGATTTGATCATCCCGTCTGGATACCGCTTTACCAGTTACACTACACTGAATAGGATTGGCAACTGTCAATGGTTTGCATAGATGGCACCATCATAGCTTGCCGGGGCTTGCCCCTTCTCTAGTTGAGTTCTGTGAGATTTGGCTTAAAGGGCTGGCATCTAGGGCATAAAATTCTATATAAAAAATAAATTAATTAAAAATTAAAAAACACGACTGCAGTTTAAAAGCGAACTGAAAAGCTAAAAATAATTTTTAGTTATGTTAGGTACTCAACTTAATGAATGTAAAATATAATATATAAGTGTTCTGTCAGGGTCGTAAACAGCAAACGGAAAAGTTTAGGCTCATTTAGGATCGTGACTGTACCTGTATATTTTATTTCGATGCAGTCGGGGACCTGTGAATGGGAAAAATTCAATATATCAAGGTCCCCGACTGCAATCGAAATAAAATATGCAGGTACAGTCACGATCCTAAATGAGCCTAAACTTTTCCGTTTGCTGTTTACGACCCTGACAGAACACTTATATATTATATTTTACATTCATTAAGTTGAGTACCTAACATAACTAAAAATTATTTTTAGCTTTTCAGTTCGCTTTTAAACTGCAGTCGTGTTTTTTAATTTTTAATTAATTTATTTTATTTTATACATTTTAGTGACCATACAAACCAACCACATTTTTATACTTAAGTTGCTTCAAGGAGCTTTCATCATGTTGATATTTGATATTATGTTAGCATAAAACGTGCTTAAAAACCTAAATAGGTCGGACCCAAAAACCAGACGTATTGAAAAGTGCTATGGCTTAATATCTCTGCAACTACATAATTATTTCCCATTAGTTGGCTTTCGGCCTTCGCAATTAAGATACTTAGGGAAGCTGCAGAAAGCATGCACCTTTCTTACGTTCCCGGCCTTCGGCCCTACGTGAAGCTCGGCCTTCGGCCTTTGCAATTAAGAATCTTGGGGAAGCTACAGAAAGCGTGCACCTTTCTTATGCTCTGGGCCTTTGGCCCTACGCGAAGGTCGGCCTTCGGCCTTCGCAATTAAGAAACTTGGAAAAGCTGCAGAAAGCGTGCACCTTTCTTACGCTCCGGGCCTTCGGTTCTACGCGAAGCTCGGCCTTCGGCCTTCGCAATTAAGATACTTCGAGCTGCAGAAAGCGTGCACCTTTCTTTCGCTCCGGGCCTTCGGCCCTACGCGAAGCTCGGCCTTCGGCCTTCGCGATTAAGATTCTTGGGGAAGCTACAGAAAGCGTGCACCTTTCTTACGCTCTGGGCCTTCGGCCCTACGCGAAGGTCGGCATTCGGCCTTCGCAATTAAGATTCTTGGGGAAGCTGCAAAAAACGTGCACCTTTCTTAGGCTCCGGGCCTTCGGCCCTACGCGAACCTTCGGCCTTCGCAATTAAGATACTTGGGGAAGCTGCAGAAAGCATGCACCTCTCTTACGCTCCGGGCCTTCGGCCCTACGCGAAGCTCGGCCTTCGGTATTTACAATTAAGAAACGGGGAAACTGCAAAAAGCGTGAGCGTTTCTTACGCTCCGGGCCTTCGGCCCTACGCGTGCTCGGCCTTCGGCCCTACGCGTGCTCGGCCTTCGGCCTTCGCAATTAAGAAACTAGGGGAATTTACAGGAAGCACACACCTGCCTTACGCTTCGGAGCGTCGACCCTATGCGGAGTTCGGCCTTCGGCTTTCGTTTTTAAAATACTCGGGGAAGTTGCAGGAAGAGCCCATCTGTCTTAAGCTCCCAGTCTTTGCATCTCGTAAAATATTGTTTCACAACAGTAGCACGTGTGCTCCGGGATTTGCAAAATTTGTCGGGAAAAATTAAAATCATCATCAAAGACCTGCCTTCTACAGTCATGGTAATAGTGTCGCATACCTGAGAGACTTTCTTCATGAGAAGAAGGTATCTCTTGTGAACGTCCTGACGCCGAGTACTCGCGGCTTTGCGTCAACCTCGTGTCACGTGCTGTGGGAGACTCTAGGTCCCGGACAAGTGATGCGTGTTCACGCATCTGAGTAAGTCTTGCCTCGTGTGCAGCATGAGACTCTATCTCCCTCATCATTGAAGCATACTCTCGCTTCTGTGCCAAACGCTTATCACGAGATTTGGGAGACTCATGCTCACGCATTAATGAAGCGTGTAGGCTCTTCTGAGTCAGCCTCTTAGAACGCGCAGACAAGGATTCCTCTTGTCGTCTTTGTGACATTTGTGAGCGATTTGTAGCTAATCTTGCTTCTGTTTGGTTGTCTATTCCACGCCTTACTAGGGAATACCTATTTTGGGCAGATTTTTTGGAAATACTCTGCTTTTGTTCGTTAGACAGTTGAGAATAATGTTTAGACATGTTTTCTTTCACGCTGTGTAGCCTATTTTTGCATGAACGCGGCGATTCATTCATACGCTTATCGATAGCTTTACGTGCCCTACTTGTTTTTTTCGAAAGAGCCATTTTCCATAGAAAACTGTTACATTCTATTCAAAGTCTCAAGTTAAATCTTATAATAAACAGCACAATATGTTTATTCAGAGTACCTGAGCATTTCTCAAATAATTTGTAAATTTCGATCATATCTTAAATTTCTATAAAAATTGGTATGCTGGTAAAGTACATGAAGCTGAACAATTTCCACCATATTTTCCAAAATGTCCAAGAATGTTTATATGAAACATTCCTTTTTTGTTACCAAATGTGTAAGGAAATCTGGTAACAAAAAAGGATGTTTCATACAAACTTTCTTTCAAAATCGTTCAAACCGTTCCTTTCGTATTTGACACTTTCGCAATTGAAAATAACGTAAGCGCCACGTATGACGTTGTCTGTATAGCTGCAAAGAGAAATGTCATTAGCGCGATGTAGAACATTTCGTATTTTCTCTACAACGATACAATTAAACATATAACTTATATATATTCGTATGATCGCCTTAAAAAATCCTTTCTTTTAATATCCCATTCAATAGATTTAGACAATTCATTTATCTTTGCGTTATACTTATATTTTGTAAAAGCTTGTCCTACCAAATGAATAGTTTAAACCATATTTTGTGTACAGTTTTAGAATCGTCTTTCAAAATCCTTTATTTTAATACCCAACTCGATAGGTTTATAAGGTTTATTTTTGTTTCGGTTGCACAATTTGCAGTGCATAATCCGCCATATTGGTTTTGTGATGACGTCACATAGCCTATGTTACTCGGGATGACATAAGGATTCCAATGATATCTCAAACACCTAAATCGGTTCAGGCACTTAGCTGTTATGGTGTAACAAAGAAACTTACATACCCACATACAAACATGAACCCTGAAAACAATACACTCTTTTTTTGGGGCAGTCGTGTAAAAAACAAGAATTTGACACAATTCTAGGGATTGACAGAGCAATCTATGCTGGCGCCATCTGCTAAATACTTTGACCGGCCAATCCCATTGATTACCGAATCTTAATTACTTAATTTTTATTTTAGGTCCTTATATAATTCTAGAAAATATTATTGCAGAAATATTATTGTTCATGGTTCAACAAATTACATCCGTTTGCGTAAAACATAACCAAAATGATAAAGTATTTCAAATGAAAGCAAAAATAAAAATACTGCAGGCCCTCTATTGGTATGTAAATGGTATGCCATGTAATATTTTGGGACATGTAAGTTATGCTTAATGATACATTTGACTAAATAATACTTGGTAAAATGAAACTTGACCAAGTAATTATTTGCTAAACAATAACTTGCCAAAAAAGACTATTGCTAACTGAAAAATTGCGATAAGTTGTTTTGCCAAACATTTTTTTGGGAAATGATAATTTGGGAAACATAGTTTGGGATGTGATACTTTGGGAAACGTTTTTGGCCCATTCATTAGTAAACCCTGCGGGCGAGGTAGCCCCGCGCGTGAGCTTGGAGCCCTATGGCGAGGCATCGCAGCTTCTTGGAGCCCTATAGCAAGCATTAGAGTCCCTAGTACTATGTAGTACCATCAGCAGTCTACTTACCGCTTTGACCCTGCGCGCATCCCTATACAGCCTGCGGGCGAGGTAGCCCCGCGCGTGAGCTTGGAGCCCTATAGCCAAGCGGCGCAGCTTGCGGTACTGGCGGCGAACTAACCAGCCGCGCAAGTATCGCTGGATCTTGATCGCGGCTCGGGTGCGGCGGACTTCTTGCGCTTTGCTAAAAAAATAAAAATTATCAAAATCACTATGTAATTAAAAAAAAAATCGTTCATTTTTAGGGTTCCGTACTTCAAAAGGAAAAAACGGAACCCTTATAGGATCACTCGTGTGTCTGTCTGTCTGTCCGTCCGTCTGTCACAGTGAGCTTGCAAGCCACGCAAGGCGCGCATGCGGCGCAAGTACTTGCGTCGGGCAACGAAACGACGCACGCAACTCTGTACGCGCGCAATATTTGCGTTTTATGACGATTTCCCTAGATATACCTATTATTCCTAAAAAAACAGCCAAAATAATGATACGCCATACCGTCTGGCGAGGAAGCCTCGGCAGTGAGCTTGCAAGCCACGCAAGGCGCGCATGCGCCGCAAGTACTTGCGTCGGGCCACGAAACGACGCACGCAACTTTGCACGCGTACGCAGTATTTGCGTTGTATGTCCGTCTTCTCTAAATATACCTATTCTTTAGACACACTATTATTCCTAAAAAAAAACAGCCATAATAATGAAACCTCATAACGTCTGGCGAGAAAGCCTCGGCAGTGAGCTTGCAAGCCACGCAAGGCGCGCATGCGGCGCAAGTACTTGCGTCGGGCCACGAAACGACGCACGCAACTCTGTACGCGCGCAATATTTGCGTTTTATGACGATTTTCTCTAGACATACCTATTATTCCTAAAAAAACAGCCAAAATAATGAAACGTCATACCGTCTGGCGAGGAAGCCTCGGCAGTGAGTTTGCAAGCCACGCAAGGCGCGCATGCGGCGCAAGTACTTGCGTTGGGCCACGAAACGACGCACGCAACTCTGTACGCGCGCAGTATTTGCGTTTTATGACGATTTTCTCTAGATATACCTATTATTCCTAAAAAAACAGCCAAAATAATGAAACCTCATACCGTCTGGCGAGGAAGCCTCGGCAGTGAGCTTGCAAGCCACGCAAGGCGCGCATGCGGCGCAAGTACTTGCGTCGGGCCACGAAACGACGCACGCAACTCTGTACGCGCGCAGTATTTGCGTTTTATGACGATTTTCTCTAGATATACCTATTATTCCTAAAAAAACAGCCAAAATAATGAAACCTCATACCGTCTGGCGAGGAAGCCTCGGCAGTGAGCTTGCAAGCCACGCAAGGCGCGCATGCGGCGCAAGTACTTGCGTCGGGCCACGAAACGACGCACGCAACTTTGCACGCGTACGCAGTATTTGCGTTGTATGTCCGTCTTCTCTAAATATACCTATTCTTTAGACACACTATTATTCCTAACAAAAAAGTAAAAACAGCCATAATAATGAAACCTCATACCGTCTGGCGAGGAAGCCTCGGCAGTGAGCTTGCAAGCCACGCAAGGCGCGCATGCGGCGCAAGTACTTGCGTCGGGCCACGAAACGACGCACGCAACTCTGTACGCGCACGCAGTATAGGCGCTGTATGTCGGCGCGGATTTTCTCTAGATATGCCACCTGGAAAAAATAATAGTAAATTACTATGTAGTGTAGAAAATTTACTATAAAATCGAAAACACTAATCCCAGTTATACTCGTAGAGATTTGAATAATTTTATGGTTTAGACTCACTTGTTTTAAGTAACTCGCGCGACATGTTTCGGAGAGCCTAGGTCTCCTTTCTCAAGCACTAACAGTGCGAGCAGCGTTCACGACGGCCGTGTATCGCGTACGTAAAATTATTTTATGTTAGTATGTCTCACAACAGTTACAATTCGATTTCGTAGAGATTTGTTTTGTCTCACTAAGGCCCACTTGCACCATCTCGCTAACCTCGGGTTAAGCGGTTAAACCGTAAACCCAGTGTCAAATTGTACTGGTAACCATGGTAACTCTCTTGTTTAACCGGTTAACCCCAGGTTACTGATTGGTGCAAATGGCCCTAACAGAGGTAATTCAATGGCAAAGTGTCGGGACCGCACCATGAGTCCCAGCTATGGAGGTTTCCCACTTATCCAGGTCCCACTTAACCAAGTTTCACTGTAATTCATAATTCGTATATACTTTCATATTTTAATGTTTAGATTTACATAGTTCAATTAAGGAAACTGTAAGTCTACAATATTAGTAAATACAACTGATGTCTCAGTAAGCACTGAGTGTGATGAGTTAGCGCTGGTGGCCTAGCGGTAAGAGCGGAGGTCGCGGGTTCGAACCCCGGCTCGTACCAATGAGTATTTCGGAACTTATGTACGAAATATCATTTGATATTTACCAGTCGCTTTTCGGTGAAGGAAAACATCGTGAGGAAACCGGACTAATCCCAATACGGGCCTAGTTTACCCTCTGGGTTGGAAGGTCAGATGGCAGTCGCTTTCGTAAAAACTAGTGCCCACGCCAATTACTGGGATTAGTTGCCAAGCAGACCCCAGGCTTCCATGAGCCGTCGAAAAATGCCGGGACAACGCGAGGAAGATGATGAACTGATGTCTCCGCGGTCCAGCTCTTTGGTCTCACCTGGCCAGCCCTGAAGAATATCTTGGTGGCCCCAAACAGGTGCGCGGCCAGGATCTGCCGGCACGTGCCCTTGAGGTCTCCGCGGTCCAGCTCTTTGGTCTCACCTGACCAGCCCTGAAGAATATCTTGGTGGCCCAAAACTGGTGCGCGGCCAGGATCTGCCGGCACGTGCCCTTGAGGTCTCCGCGGTCCAGCTCTTTGGTCTCACCTGGCCAGCCCTGAAGAATATCTTGGTGGCCCCAAACTGGTACTTGTCAGGGTCCTTGAGGTGCGCGGCCAGGATCCGCCCGCACGTGCCCTTGATGTCTCCGCGGTCCAGCTCTTTGGTCTCACCTGGCCAGCCCTGAAGAATATCTTGGTGGCCCCGAACTGGTACTTGTCCGGGTCCTTGAGGTGCGCGGCCAGGATCCGCCGGCACGTGCCCTTGATGTCTCCGCGGTCCAGCTCTTTGGTCTCACCTGGCCAGCCCTGAAGAATATCTTGGTGGCCCCAAACTGGTACTTGTCGGGGTCCTTGAGGTGCGCGGACAGGATCCGCCGGCACGTGCCCTTGATGTCCCCGCGGTCCAGCTCTTTGTGGGCGCAGAGGAGGCGATATCTGACAAACATTTTGAAAATAGTATAATTAGACTTTAGTGTCTTAAATTTTTGAGCTAAGCAATGGGGTTGGCAACTGTCAAAGGTATGAAGTTCTGTGAGGCGATGGATAAGCGTGAATCTTCTGTCTTGTATTTAGTTTTTCTTTCTCGCATTTGGTCTGTGTGTCCTTTTTTAGACTGTATCATGTACCTTGTTTGTATAAATACTGTCTATTATAAATTTCACAGTGTATTAGTCCGCTGTAATGCTGTGTAAATTTTATGAATCAACAAAATAAAATAAAACTTACCTGTTGAAGAAGTCCTGATACAACCACCTGGACGGGAAGCCGGCTGCAGAAATCCTTATTGTCTCCAACACACCGCACGCTCTGAAAGTAATACATATATAAATTACATTACAATTTAGTTGACCCGTCGGGCAACGTCGTGACCGAGCCGTTAGAATATTACTAGCCTCATCCTGCGTTTGCGACCCAATTTTTGAAGTGAAAACTTCTTTAGCGGCGCTGTGCACTTTTTGAGGTGGGGAAAAAATGTTAAACTCGTAAGACGGACACGTGACCTGATCTAAAAACTGTTACAATGCATTGTAATGTCATTGAGTCTTTCTTTATTGATTTAAATGCCATCTAGTGAGTTACGCTCTAACTGGTATTAATATAACTCGAGTACTAACAGTGATGTGCTTAGGGGTTTCAAGTAATGCGACGAAATAACGCTAGATGGCGTTAACCTCAATTATACATAGTGCTGCAGACATTTTGCACTAATCATTGAGTTTTCACTTCTAGCGGCCCTCCCAGAGTGCAACCCGTTGTTTATTTTCTTTGTTTGATTCGTTGCTGTAAGTTTTCTTTGCGACAATGAATTACTTTTTATTTTTCTAATTACATTATTGTTCACACCCTACGATTGTTGGCACCTTTAGGACAGTAATAGTAACTTTAATCCAAAAACTGTTGCCAATGACTAGACCCCGGATTCTTGTCGCGATCACGTGACAAAAGGGTGATTTGGGGAGTAAATGGAATGGTAGAACAAGATAATACTTAAATTATAAGATAACTATTATCATTGATAATAGTTAATTCTAATATATACACATATTATATATACCATTTCCTGAATGGAACTGTGGGACGAAATAATTGTATACCAAAAAAATATGACGTACTTTTTTATGTTATCTTATAATTTAAGCATTATCTTGTTCTACCATTCCATTTACTCCCCAAATCACCCTTTTGTCACGTGATCGCGACAAGAATCCGGGGTCTACCAATGACTGGTACTTTTCAATGTCAACGATTGGTCGGTCATCAGTGTCACAAGACACGTTTCGTCCCACCTGAGTTGGTTGACCGCCCTCGCGGGATGGAACTGGAAGGGCTGCTTGGTGTCGTTGGGCTTGATGCAGCGCACGTAGTGCGGCGTGGTCGCGGACAGGGTCGCCATGAGAGCCGACAGGGACGCTCGGAACTGCGCGCCCACTGTCTGCTTCTGTCCGGACGCTCGGCGAGGCGGTTGCTGAACAAATAGCAAGACACGTTTCGTCCCACCTGAGTTGGTTGACCGCCCTCGCGGGATGGAACTGGAAGGGCTGCTTGGTGTCGTTGGGCTTGATGCAGCGCACGTAGTGCGGCGTGGTCGCGGACAGGGTCGCCATGAGAGCCGACAGGGACGCTCGGAACTGCGCGCCCACTGTCTGCTTCTGACCGGACGCACGGCGAGGCGGTTGCTGGAAAAATTACGTTCATTCATTAAGCGCCACTAACCCGGGGTTAACCGGTTAAACCTGGAATTGAAATGTGATTTTTAGTGTTTAATTTATGAAGCGCTGGTGGCCTAGCGGTAACTAATCCCAATAAGGGACACCCGAGTGTAGGCCAAAGGTTATGGCGCCATCACTCGAAAAGATTGCACCACACCTTTGGATGATGGCGTTAATTTCAATATTTAACAAATTAACACATATCAGTGAAAGAATAAGGGTCAAAGTCAAATGACGTTCTAACAGTTTTAATCTTTCGTCAAAAGATGGCAGTGAATTTACTGTGGCTACATAATGTACTTTGGCAATCCGCCTCTATTTCAAATAATAATTTGACGATCCTCCTCAGGGGATTTTTTGTTTTCATATTATGAATTTATTTGGATTATCTTGCTATTATTTAAATGTATTTCTGACGATCACAATATAAATTCTTTTAAATTGACATTAATGTAATTTGAACTGTAACCATATGTTGTGAAATAAATAAATCTAATCTAACACTGATTTAAACTTTCACGATTTTTACACATTATTAAATTGTACAACGGGACTTAATCGCGTATCTAAGTTTTAAGATTTACCTCCGACGTTTCGAGGACGGCGTTGTCCCCGTGGTCTCAGAGAAGACTGGCTTAAGTTGACATCAGCATCTTCTAACCGCGCGAGTTTTTCGAACTACCCGCACTCGGTCTTGCTTATCCGCTTGAACGTTTCGCGCACTAGTGTCTTCTCTGAGACCACGGGGACAACGCCGTCCTCGAAACGTCGGAGGTAAATCTTAAAACTTAGATACGCGATTAATTCCCGTTGTACAATTTAATAAATCTAATCTAATGAAAAATGAAAAATGAAAAAAGTTTATTGTATAAATTTAGACATACAGTAAATCACGTCCCTGTGTCCTGATCTAGGAAACCCTGTGTTACAGGACCCAGTTTCGTTACTTATACTAGTTTCTTAATCTATATATTGGTAGGTACAAATTGTACAGAGAGTTACACTGTGTGTGTGTGTGTGTGTGTTAGTGTGTAAAAATGCATACTATAATATTTATGATAAAATAAAATAATCTAATACCCTTTGGCTTTACTTACCGTAAGACTAGTAAGTGGCACGGCAGGCGTGGTTCTCCGTCGCGAAGGTGGCGGCAGTGTCGCAGTCCCACTCCCCTCTGACACCCGATCGGAATCGAACATGGAGTGTATGAGCCGGCAGCTAGTCGCCGACTTTATGCACTCTAACTGCTCCTCTGACACTGTGTCTCGGTTTTTCTCTAGGAAACCCCCGCATTGGTATTCGACGTTGTCGGCGAAGTGTTTTATTATGAAAGCTGGAACAATAGTACATTATTGCAGAGTATAGTGCTTTTCTCCAAACATGCGAGGAAATAAGGTAAAATAATGATTATTTAAGCATCAAGCATGACTCAAATCGAACCTTCACATCAAAAATGTCAAAAACAATTTCTCTCTAAAATTAATTTTTAAAAGTTAAGGGCACAAAGTTATTTCACTTTTCACACACAAAGTTAGCACCGACCGGAAAGTCTTATGCTGTTGAGATAAGACTTTCCGGTCGGTGCTACATCTATTGTCAAGTAGCAGTACTGATAGTTCCGCTACTCGATGCTAGATGCTAATAGTCTTTTTGGTACTAAAACTGATGTATGGAGTGAGCACTCTATGTATTTTTTTCTCTATGCCCAAGCTGAAACGGAGACCTTCCCTTCGCTTACCTTGGTTCCCAAACCGGGGTTTCATAAAATGTGGGTACTTGTGGCAGCTCTCGTGCAGTTTGGCCACGAAGCCCTGATCGGAGCCCTGCGGCACGCGGCACTGCTCGTCCAGGAGCGCTAGGACTCCGAGCCGGTCCTCGATCAGGTCGATGCATGGCTGGTTGTCGTAGAAATCAATCATCTTCCATGATATTTCTTCCTGTAAAAATATTTTAGCCGTAAGCAATACTAACATTAGTTTTAATTGCTTTGTTTTGTTTTGATTTTTGTTACTAACCAATGATATGGACGATATTATGTGTGAAATAAAAAATTTCAATTCAATTCAAATTCAAAAATAATAGGCTAGATCAGCGGTCGGCAACCTGCGGCCCGCGGGGCGCATGTGGCCCGTGAACCTGTCACTTGCGGTCCGCGAGCCTCCCTGACTATTTTGTATTTGTATTTGTGGCCCTTGGCTACTAAAAGGTTGCCGACCGCTGATTTATGGTATCAATTAGCGATGTGACGAGTCCACTTTTTTTAAATGTGAATCATTCGAATTGATTCGGCCGCTGATTCGAATTCAAAATCGAGTTGACTCGACTCGACGATTCGCGTGGTTCGCGACAAGGTCACAGGCACAGGCGCGGAGCGAGTTGAGACGGCGAGTTACGCGGCAGTTGTTGTAAAAAGAACCTTCAGGGCACGGAATTAAGGTTTATTTTTGAATAGCCATACTAGCAGTGAACTCGAGTTGGGATACTTGGGATGGCGAATCAAGCGACAGTTGTTGTAAAAAAGAACCTTCGGGTCATGGAATTAGGTTTATTTTTGAATGGTCATAGTACCAACTCGAGTTGAGACGGCGAATCGAGCGGCAGTTGTTGTAAAAAGAGCCTTCGGACTACGGTATTAAGGTTTATTTTTGAATGGCCTTAGTAGCAGTGTGATAGCGTTGACTCGGCTCGGCGAGTTGGCGAATTGGCGATTCATTCGCCGAGTTAGCTAGTGGTCGAGTTGATTCGAATTGCCAATAGTCTTGATTCGAATGAACTCATCTGTAGGCTGATTCGAATTATTCGAATCAGATAACTCGACTCGCCCATCGCTAGTATCAATCAATCAGGATTGTTTTTAGGATCAAATGTCTATATGGGACCCATTGCATTAAAGCAATACAAAAGTCAGAAATGATAGTCAAATTCCGACAGTCGTACTTCACTCACGAAACGCCTCTAACAAATCGCTATGTGAACGTGACGTCGAGGTCGCTGAGATCGCATCTTGAAGTATGAACCAAACAAGAAAATTGGATTTTTGTCGGTGAAATATTGCGTTTATGTATATAGTTGCCATACAATATTTTTTTGTATAAAATGTGAGGAATCGAATGGTATCCTTACTTCTTTCGTTTTTGAAAGTTAAAAAAAAAACTTAAATTTTTAAACTTTCAGGTGCTGTATTTTTGTATTATTTCCATATTTTTTTAATACCCACAATATTGTGATAAATTGCACATTTGCTATCTATTTTACTAGATTTTAATATCAAATTCAACATGTGTCATCAACCATCATGCCCATTGTATGTAGAGTCAGTTCGGAAAGAGAAGAGTGGTGGAATGTATGGGGCCCAATACATTCCACGACTCTTCTCTTTCCGCACAGACTCTAGTCACTTGCGGTACTCTTTGTGCAGGTCAAGAATGCCATTCGTTCATGCCATTAAAGCTTTGGATTCCTCCGAAAACGGTGCCGTCATATGACGGCCGTCATATAGCGGCAGCAAAAGACGGCCGTCTTTACGGTGGCGACATGTGGAAAGTACCACGGCGTCATAACACACCGTCATCCACCAAGGTCAAAGCGGGAAATTTGAAAAATGTAGGCGCGATGGGATAACGTCCCATAGAAAATTTGAATTTCGCGCCTTTTCCTACTGACAAGATTTGCTTGATCATCTATAATATACTTGGAGGATGAAATATTATCAGAAGAGGAAAATAATAGTAGTACGGAATCATTTATTCAAATCTCGTGTCATTTATTCAAAATGGCGTCACCGCTATCTAATAAAACGTTCACGAAACTATCGACAAGGTCATGACGGCCGCCATCTTACGTTACGTTGACAATCAACGTAACGTAACGCCGTCTACGAAACCGCGCCATCTTGTTTACATAGACAACGTTCTAGTGACGTCAGTCAACGCAATATAGCGGCCGTAATATGACGGCACCGTTTTCGGAGGAATCCAAAGCTTTACCAACAGGGACAACATATTACGCGAAACTCTGCGTAGGGGGCGCCACTACCATAATTACTCACAATCTGAGGGTCTACCGCAAACGAGGATCGAAATTTTGTTATCTAACCTCTTTATCACTCTTGCATATTCGAGCGATAAAGAGGCAGATAGCTGAGTTTCGATTTTCGCGTTTCCCGGTAGGCCCTTTGTAAACAAACCGGCTTGATGTATCAATGATATTTTATTGTCTGCGGAAACTTGTCAAAAAACCGTTTAAGGTACAGTATGTATAAGTTACTCTATGGTACACATACGTCGCTAGTGCTGCGCTCTGGCGGGAAAACATTGCAGTAATACTCCCTATTCCTGTGTTATTTAGAATTCCTGTGTTATTTTCTAAGGCATAATAAGGCCTGCCAGGGATCTACACAGGGGCCTATTATCTGAGTCAATCAACTATTTCTTGTTGTTATTCTGTCCCATCAGCGAGGAGACAATAGTAGCATAGATTGTTAGAAGAACTGCTGTACCATGTTCTACTAACATGCTCAGTACATGTCTCATTATGGAAAGGTCTTATAACTACCATAAAATGCAAGATTGATTCAATTAAATATGAAAAACCTATAATTTTAAGTGACTCAGGAGACCGTAACCATAGCAACGTGTGACAAGAAAGTTGATTAACCCAGTTGTTCTTATTTATCAGGAAGGCGGAAAATCGTGCAGGCTGGAGAGCCTTGGTGCACGAAATAACCTCATGTGGTCGCGACCCTCCGAAAACGGTGCCGTCATATTACGGCCGCTATATAGCGTTGACTGACGTCACTAGAACGTTGTCTATGTAAACAAGATGGCGCGGTTTCCTAGACGGCGTTACGTTACGTTGACTGTCAACGTAACGTAAGATGACGGCCGTCATGACGGTGTCGATAGTTTCGTGAACGTTTTATTAGATAGCGGTGACGCCATTTTGAATAAATGACACGAGATTTGAATAAATGATTCCGTACTACGATTATTTTCCTCTTCTGATGATATTTCATCCTCCAAATAAATTATAGATGGTCAAGCAAATCTTGTCAGTAGAAAAAGGCGCGAAATTCAAATTTTCTACGGGACGTTATCCCTTCGCGCCTACATTTTTCAAATTTCCCGCTTCGACCTTGGTGGATGACGGTGTGTTATGACGCCGTGGTACTTTCCACATGTCGCCACCGTAAAGACGGCCGTCTTTTGCGGCCGCTATATGACGGCCGTCATATGACGGCACCGTTTTCGGAGGAATCCAAAGCTTAAGGCCGCTCCTATACGCTTGCATTTGTTTAACATGCACGCCGCACGCCCCGCCCCGCTGCACGCACAACATGAGCGTCCACTCAGACATGAGGAATCGAGGAAGAAGTAGGTACTAACTTTAATATACTCGTCCTGCTCTAACTTGAACACGTGCGAGTTGAACTGTTGCTGCAGTTTCTCGTTGGCGTAGTTGATGCAGAACTGCTCGAACGAGTTGATCTCGAACGTTTCGAACCCGTAGATGTCCAATACACCTGAAAAAAGAATATGAATATGTTGATCCTTGTATAATTATTAAGGACTAACTTTTTCCCGCGACTTCGTCTGCGTGGAGTTAGTAATTTGAGCACCTTATTTTTACCGAATCTGCTTTTTATCGATTTCCCGTACAAATTTCCACCCCCCTTTTCACCCCCTTAAATGGTGATTTCTGGGATAAAAACTACCCTATGTCCTTCCCCGGAATTCAAACTATTTCCATACCAAATTACAACTAAATCGGTTCTGCAGTTTAAGCGTGAAGAGGTAATAGACAGACAGACAGAGAGATAGACACACTTTCGCATTTATAATAATATAAGTATTATGGATTGGTAATGTGCTTGTGACACCGAATAACTCCAGAGTATCAAGCGTCCATTGGCGACGTTACCGTAGATAGTTGGTAGGAATTCCTTTTGAGCCAATAAATCCTCAGGGCTTGATTAATAATTACTGACCCTGAACTAAAAAAAAACCGGCCAAGTGCGAGTCGGACTCGCGCACGGAGGGTTCCGCACCATCAACAAAAAATAGAGCAAAACAAGCAAAAAAAAAACAAGCAAAAAAAACGGTCACCCATCCAAGTACTGACCCCGCCCGACGTTGCTTAACTTCGGTCAAAAATTACGTTTGTTGTATGGGAGCCCCACTTAAATCTTTATTTTATTCTGTTTTTAGTATTTGTTGTTATAGCGGCAACAGAAATACATCATCTGTGAAAATTTCAACTGTCTAGCTATCACGGTTCGTGAGATACAGCCTGGTGATAGACGGACGGACGGACGGACGGACAGCGGAGTCTTAGTAATAGGGTCCCGTTTTTACCCTTTGAGTACGGAACCCTAAAAAACATGTACATAAATAAGCATATGTCAGGATCGTAGCAAGTGGAAATCCGTGGTCTCTGCCTACCCTCCGAGAAAACGACGTGATTATATGTATGTATGTATAAATAAGCACTCGTCATACTACTCAATAGTCTCCAACAACGTAAGTTTTGCCCAATTTGGCATTTTGACAATTTTCCTTAACTTATATACGTTTTGTCTATTTGGGCATTTTGACCATAGAGAAATATAGTAAGACAAGAGTGCTCACTCCATACATCAGTTAGACTATTAATTTCAGTGTCTACATCTAGCATCGAGTAGCGGAACTATCAGTACTGCTACTTGACAATAGATGTAGCACCGACCGGAAAGTCTTATCTCAACAGCATAAGACTTTCCGGTCGGTGCTACATCTATTGTCAAGTAGCAGTACTGATAGTTCCGCTACTCGATGCTAGATGCTAATAGTCTTTTTGGTACTAAAACTGATGTATGGAGTGAGCACTCTATGTATTTTTTTCTCTATGATTTTGACAATGTTTTGCCTAACTTACCAATGAAGTGGCTCTTATTCTGATCGGTTTCGAGCGCGCGGTTCACACACTTGACGAGCCAAGCGAACATTTCCCCGTACATTCGCTTCGCGAGCGCGTCGCGAGCGAATGCGGCACGGTTCGTGTCCATTCGGGACACTATCACCTGAAAAAAACTTGTCATATAAGTTTTTGGCAAAAATTTCAACTTTAGCACAAGCTTTTAACGCTGACTGTACTTTTCTTACGACAGACAACTAATACTCAACGAGACAATTCTAAAAACCCCTAACATAATTAGGTTGCGTTGTTTCATCACAGAGTTCCTATGGCCACCTCCTGTCTCCATCATCAGATCAGCTCTATGTCATAATAATATTGCATTGTCATCCGATTTATACGTATGCATGCAAAATTTCAGCTCAATCGGAAACCGGGAAGTGGATCAAATTTAACTTGCAAGATTTCATTACAGACAGAGAGACAACGGGACAGGTGAAACTAAATAAAAGCTTCAATCACTTCTGATAGAAGCTTTTACCTACTGTACTAGTCTTTCAACAGTCATCTTATGTCATCTACAACTCATCGATATGACATTACTAGTAGGAGACAGCACTAGAGCCCCGTGTTTATTGGCGCGAAATGTAAATGTCAAGTTCAAGTTTCTAATTTACGCCACAAGATGGCAGGACCTCCAACGCGCAAGTTATCGAGCGTGAACTGTAGGGAACCTGCTTTAAATTGAAGTGTCAAAGTCAAGTTTATGTTTCCGATTTAGGCCACAAGATGGCAGTACCTCCAATACGCACAGCCCTTATAGAGAGACGGATTGTACAGTCAGCAGCAAAAGTTGCTAAGCGGTCGACGTGTTCAAAATTACCTTAACGCGCTTTTTCTTATTCTCTTAACAATAAAGTCGCGTCAAGATCATTTTGAACACCTCGCCCGCTTAGCAACTATTGCTGCTGACTGTATGACATACCTCATGCGCAGAAGCAATGCGCCGATGCGTCAGCCACCGACTTAGCTCCGGCTTTGCCACCCCGAGAAGCGAGCAGACTATTTGTAGATGCTTGTCGTTCGGCTGTAAAAAAAAAAGCGGCCAAGTGCGAGTCGGACTCGCCCATGAAGGGTTCCGTATTTAGGCGATTTATGACGTATAAAAAAAAACTACTTACTAGATCTCGTTCAAACCAATTTTCGGTGGAAGTTTACATGGTAATGTACATCATATATTTTTTTTAGTTTTATCATTCTCTTATTTTAGAAGTTACAGGGGGGGGGACACACATTTTACCACTTTGAAAGTGTCTCTCGCGCAAACTATTCAGTTTAGAAAAAAATGATATTAGGAACCTCAATATCATTTTTGCAGACCTATCCATAGATACCCCACACGTATGGGTTTGACGAAAAAAAAATTTTTGAGTTTCAGTTCGAAGTATGGGGAACCCCAAAAATTTATTGTTTTTTTTTCTATTTTTGTGTGAAAATATTAATGCGGTTCACAGAATACATCTACTTACCAAGTTTCAACAGTATAGTTCTTATAGTTTCGGAGAAAAGTGGCTGTGACATACGGACGGACAGACAGACGGACAGACGGACAGACGGACAGACGGACAGACGGACAGACAGACAGACAGACAGACAGACAGACATGACGAATCTATAAGGGTTCCGTTTTTTGCCATTTGGCTACGGAACCCTAAAAAGCAGAATATTACGCGAAACTCTGCGTAGGGGGCGCCACTAACAATCCATCACAATCTGAGGGTCTACCGCAAACGAGAGTCGAAATTTTGTTATCTAACCTCTCTATCACTCTTGCATATTCGAGTGATGAAGAGGCAGATAGCTGAGTTTCGATTTTCGCGTTTCCCGGTGGACCCTTTGTAAACAAACCGCCTTGATGTATCAATGTTAATATTTTATTGTCTGTGAAAACTTGTCAAAAAACAGTTTAATGCACAGCATGTATAAGTTACTCTATGGTTTACGATGGCTGCTAGTGCTGCACTCTGGCGGCAGAACATCGCAGTAATACCCCCTAATTTAACCAAAAAAAAGCGGCCAAGTGCGAGTCGGACTCGCCCATGAAGGGTTCCGTATTTAGGCGATTTATGACGTATTAAAAAAAAACTACTTGCTAGATCTCGTTCAAACCAATTTTCGGTGGAAGTTTACATGGTAATGTACATCATATATTTTTTTTAGTTTTATCATTCTCTTATTTTAGAAGTTAGGGGGGGGGGGACACACATTTTACCACTTTGGAAGTGTCTCTCGCGCAAACTATTCAGTTTAGAAAAAAATGATATTAGGAACCTCAATATCATTTTTGAAGACCTATCCATAGATACCCCACACGTATGGGTTTGATGAAAAAAAAATTTTGAGTTTCAGTTCGAAGTATGGGGAACCCCAAAAATTAATTATTTTTTTTCTATTTTTGTGTGAAAATCTTAATGCGGTTCACAGAATACATCTACTTACCAAGTTTCAACAGTATAGTTCTTATAGTTTCGGAGAAAAGTGGCTGTGACATACGGACGGACAGACAGACGGACAGACAGACGGACAGACAGACAGACAGACAGACATGACGAATCTATAAGGGTTCCGTTTTTTGCCATTTGGCTACGGAACCCTAAAAACGGTGACAAATGTATAGCTATCCCGCCTTCGCTTGGGATTAGTAAGAGGTGCTTAACGTTTTAAGGGATTACATGTGCGCCAATGCTTTCTCTCTCTCTCTGAATGGGCGAAGTGGAGTTTGAAATTTGGACAGCGGACTCTAGGCCCTGTGGTAAATATTAGTACTAGGTACAGAAAATTCAAGCTCTAACAAAACGCGTTTATTACGACAGATATGACCGCTAGGTGGCGCACACGCGAGCAGGCATCCGTTCCGTAGCAACTACTATGGGTAGACACCAAAATTGGTGTGGGCCGCATGTACTTGTTGGTACTTGTAGCGACGTGAGGAAATTTTAACGCAATTTTAAGAGAGAACAATCGAGAATTATGTTCCCTTGAATTCGGTCATAGAGAAATATAATAAGACAAGAGCGCTCACTCCATACATCAGTTCAGACTATTAATATCAGTGTCTACATCTAGCATCGAGTAGCGGAACTATCAGTGCTGCTACTTGACAATAGATGCAGCACCGACCGGAAAGTCTTATCTCAACAGCATAAGACTTTCCGGTCGGTGCTACATCTATTGTCAAGTAGCAGTACTGATAGTTCCGCTACTCGATACTAGATGCTAATAGTCTTTTTGCTACTAAAACTGATGTATGGAGTGAGCACTCTATGTATTTTTTTCTCTATGGTTCGGGTTACATTTTTGTAGTCTTTGGGATAGAAACGGAGGTCACCTGATGGCTTTTTGGACACTGCATCTTGCACATATGTATAGACACAGAATAAATAATAGTACTAGTAACAGAAGATTCACTCTCTAACAAAACGCGTCTATTACGACAGATATGACCGCTAGGTGGCGCAAGCGCAAGCAGGCGTGCGCTCCGTAGCGGTGCGCGGCAACTACTATGGCTAGACACCAACATTGGTGTGGGCCGCATGTACTTGTAGATACTTGTAGCGACGCGACGAAATCGCGGAGTGAGCCACGCCTGGTATAGGTGTGAATCCATCCTAGGCGTTCATTCCTAGTCCTATTATCAGCCGAAAAGGCCTAAACTATCATACATAATACATATTACAAATATTATTTCAAACTAAAATTATAACAAATTATCATTGCGAAGTGTTACTTTTCATTTCTTATTTAATCATGCCGATCGATTCTTGAGAAAGCGTGCGTACATCCTTGCCTAACTGTAAATAAAAAAACAACGGGTTGCACTCCGGGAGTGCCGACAGAAGTGAAAACTCAATGACATCTTACGTCTTACGCTCTCGCGAGTTTAACATTTTTCCCCCATCACAAAAAGTGCACAGCGCCGCTAAAGTTTTCACTTCAATAATCTGTACTAGTATTATATGATCTGTGATGTAAGTTAATGAAATTAGAAAGCCTTCACCACAGACAAGACATCCTCTAGACTGAGCATAGTAACGCTACCCCCTCTGCCACTTATACGGTAGTTTTACTCCATCTTCGAGTCAATCCCGTGCCGTGATTCCGTGTCTTTGAACGGACAAATCACGGCACGGGACTCGCTCACCTCGTCCCCCGCACCCCAGTATTTTGGCAGCATCGGTTTCATGAAATAATTGCTCTAAACTCCGTCTAGAGGATGCCTAGTCTATGGCCTTCACTCACATCGATGTACGCGCCGTCTTCCTCCGCGTCCCCCGCGTCTGGCTCGCACGTCAGCTCGATATTGCCAAGATGAAGGATACACGACAACACGGTGAACATGTTCTGTTGTTCCGTCTCTGACACACCTGTCAACAACACATGTTTTTTTTTTATTGTTTATTAAGAAACAAACGGTTGTATACATTTACATTTACAGAAATATTATGATAATATAGTTAAACCTACAGTTTCCTTAATTAAAGATACGATAGCTAATTACATTTATAATACTTCAACCAAAAAGATCTGAGCTGTAGCTAAATTTATTAATCCGGGTACAGTCGAAGTCGCAAAATTTTACATTATTATATTATTGTTAGTATTTCATTTTATTATATGTAAGTATATATATATAATAAAATACAATACCAAAACAAAACAAAATACTACAAGTACTGCAATTAAACATTAAGTTGTACACTCATGCATGTTAATCAATATTGGCGTTATTCGTCAAGCCTGCGAACTTAATCGTCGTTTGTCCCTATCTGTCGTTATGCCATAGCATAGAGAAAAAAATACATAGATTGCTCACACCATACATCAGTTTTGGTACCAAAAAGTTTAATTTCAGTGTCTACATCTAGCATCGAGTAGGGGAACTATCAGTACTGCTACTTGACAATAGATGTAGCACCGACCGGAAAATTTAATGCTCAACAACATAAGACTTACAATATTTCTCTATGGCCATAGAGAGGGACAAACGACGATCATCAGCTGATTAACGTCGTTTGACGTTTGACGTCGACGATCATCAGAAGTTTATGAATAACGTCGTAACTTCTCTCAAAATACTACAAAAATACGGCCAAACGCACAAAGGGTTCCAACTTAACCTATTTAAACTTAACCGTTTTTAGGTTCCGTACCTCAAAAGTAAAAAACGCGGAAACGGAACCCTTATAGGATCACTCGTGCGTCTGTCTGACTACCCCCCCCCCCCTTTCCTTTATCTCCGAAACTACTATGTCTAAGAATTTGGTCAGATTCGCATTTTATGAAAGATATTTTTTTGTTAGTCATTTAGTCATTTATTCAATACTGCATTGTCATGTACATAATAAGGTGTTACAATTTAAGAGGCCAGCTCATGACACCCTGTAAGGGCACACAATAGTAGGTACTTTATTTTTTTTTCATTTATTTATTAACACAAAATATTTACATTCAAAAAATTATGACAGCGAACAAAGCCCCCTGAGGCTTAACTGCCGCTGTAATCGCTCTTATATTTACTCTTAATATATTATATTAAACTATGGAGTATTTCATTTCACGAAGTCGGCATTCATGTTTCTTATAATGAGGTGTTAGAGTCTAGACTTATATTTACAGTTTTATACGACTTTACACAATCCTATAAGGTTATATAATATTAATTCACGCTGCGTATGGTACTTGCCTAAGGTGGTAAGTGCGTTTTTGGTCTCGTTAAACGCTCTCAGGTCGTCGACGCCGTCTATGTCGGGACTGCCGCCTTGGTTCAAATAGTGGAATGAGTCTTGGTGGTCTGAAACAATGAACGTAGTGTACCGAATGTATTTCTAGACGCTATTATACAGCTGGAAAGTACCACCTAGTCCTATTATCAGCCGAAAAGGCCTAAACTATCATACATATTACAAATTTAAAACTAAAATTATAACAAATATTACTGCAATGTTTTGCCGCCAGAGTGCAGTACTAGCGACGTAAGTACACCATAGAGTAACTTATACATACTGTACCTTAAACTGTTTTTTGACAAGTTTTCACAGACAATCAAATATGACATTGATACATCAAGGCGGTTTGTTTACAAAGGGCCTACCGGAAAACGCGAAATCAAAACTCAGCTATCTGGCTTTTTATCGCTCAAATATGCAAGAGTGATAGAGAGGTTAGATAACAAAATTTCGACTCTCTCGTTTGCGATAGACCCTTAGATTGTGACTTATTGTGGGAGTGGAGCCCCCTACGCAGAGTTTCGCGTAATATTCCCTATTATCTTTGCAAAGTGTTACTTTTCATTTCTTATTAAATCATGCCGATCGATTCTCGCGAATGCGTACCTTGCCTAACTGTAAATAGTAATCTGTAGGTTAATAAAAATAGATTAAGGGCAAGTCTCACCTAGCTGCAACTCGGGCATGCTGCGCGCCGCGGCGCACAGCTGGTAGAACACGTGATAATTCCTCTCTCCCGCACTCTGATACACCTGTAAGGCAATGTAAATCGTTTATTATCTGTTTAATTCAAATATCTGGGAGAAAAAACTCAAAAATGCGCGTTTTCCCAGGGATAAGACCTAGCTGGATCGATTTTTCGCCCCCGGAAACCCCCATATACCAAATTTTTGGTAAGGACGGCTAGAGAATGGAATGCGCTCCCGTCATCTGTATTCCCTGAGAAATATGACCTCGGTCTCTTTAAAGCAAGAGTGAATAGGGCAATATCCTAACCTAATAAAAAAAATAGTGACGAGACATGACGTGTTCTTAACAGAATGGTCGTAACGGAGTGACAAATTACAGTGGCGCCATCTAGTACGCATAGTTCACTACTAAGACACACCACTCGGCTCCTCTCAAACAAGTACGTCCTTATACTAGCACAAGATATTCTATACATCTCATCGAAGTACATCTCTATGAACTTGCCAAAGCGGGAAGGTTTGTCGTTGGGATTGTTTTAAAATATGGCGAGCATCAAGTGACCGGAGTTGCAAGCATTTATAGACTAGGTGAATTCTTACGGGAACATATTGCCAATAACAAGTATTAAAACACACACGACGACTTGTCCCTAGCAGGATGGCCGTGTCGAAGTTACAAATAAAAGTGGCGCCATCTAGTAGCCACTTGAAAACTAAAACTTCTTTTTTTTGCTTCTACTCCCTGCAAACTAAAACTTACCACTCTGCTTTTCTCAAGCAAGTAAGTTCTCATACTAGCACCGGATATTCGGTACATCTCATCAAAATCCATCTCTATGAACTTGCCGAAGCGCGAAGGTTTGTCGTTCCGAGTGTTATAAAATATGGCGAGCATCAAGTGACCGGAGTTGCAAGCATTTATAGACTAGGTGAATTCTTACGGGAACATATTGCCAATAACAAGTATTAAAACACACACGAGGACTCGTCACTAGCAGGATGGCCGTGTCGAACTTACAAATCAAGTGGCGCCATCTAATAGCCACTTGGAAACTAAAACTTACCACTCTGCTTTTCTCAAGCAAGTAAGTACGCATACTAGCACCGGATATTCGGTACATCTCGTCGAAGTGGATCTCTATGAACTTGCCGAAGCGGGAGGAGTTGTCGTTGCGATTGTTATAAAATATGGTGAGCATCAAGTGACCGGAATTGCAAGCATTTATAGACTAATATTGCCAATAAAGATCGGTTTTCCTAGGATAGCGGTGCCGTCATATATTATAGCGGCCGTCTCCATACTAAATAATACGGCTAAATATGGATGTCGTAGTATTTGTATGGAGACGGCCGCTATATGACGGCACCGCTTTCGGAGGAAACCAAAGCTTAACAAATATTAAAACACACACGACGACATGTCTCTAGCAGGATGGCCGTGTCGAAGTTACAAATCAAGTGGCGCCATCTAGTAGCCACTTGGAAACTAAAACTTACCACTCTGCTTTTCTCAAGCAAGTAAGTACGCATACTAGCACCGGATATTCGGTACATCTCATCGAAGTGGATCTCTATGAACTTGCCGAAGCGGGAGGAGTTGTCGTTGCGATTGTTATAAAATATGGTGAGCATCAAGTGACCGGAATTGCAAGCATTTATAGACTAATATTGCCAATAAAGATCGGTTTTCCTAGGATAGCGGTGCAGTCATATATTATAGCGGCCGTCTCCATACTAAATAATACGGCTAAATATGGATGTCGTAGTATTTGTATGGAGACGGCCGCTATATGACGGCACCGCTTTCGGAGGAAACCAAAGCTTAACAAATATTAAAACACACACGACGACATGTCTCTAGCAGGATGGCCGTGTCGAAGTTACAAATCAAGTGGCGCCATCTAGTAGCCACTTGGAAACTAAAACTTACCACTCTGCTTTTCTCAAGCAAGTAAGTACGCATACTAGCACCGGATATTCGGTACATCTCATCGAAGTGGATTTCTATGAATTTGCCGAAGCGGGAGGAGTTATCGTTGCGAGTGGTTTTCGCGTTGCCGATGGCCTGCAGATTAAAAAAATAAAAGTGTAGAAATAAGAGTCTGAGTGTAGCGAGGCGTTCAAACGCAGCATTCATTAAATCGTCGAAATAACTATAGGCCCTATAGGGTATTTGACATTTTTTTATTAATGGTATCATGAACCGTGGGAGTTATGGGACCCATTGTCTTAAAGCAATACAAAAGTCACAAAGTCACTTTACTGGCAAAACGCATCTAGCAAAATGGCAATACATCGTGACGTCACCATGTAACGTTAGAAGCCGTTTCGATGTATGGAAAACAAGAAAATTGCGATTTTGTAGGTAAAATATTGCGTTTATGTATATTGTTGCTATACAATTTTTATTTTTAATAAAATGTAAGGAATCGAATGTAATTTTTTTATCTTTAAGGTCTTGTATTTATTTATTATTCCCATATCTTTTTTAAGTTTTCAATGTATTGTGCTAAATTGCTCATTTTCTATCTATTTAACTAGATTTAGTTATAAAATTCACCAAAAACCTATTATAGGTTGTGACAAAATCATTAGTTTCGTCACTTTCGACTGACCTCCATGATGGGACTGGAAGCGAGCACTTTCCGCTCCACCTGCGTTTCGCTCGCGTTCCCGCCCACGGCCGCAAAGTAGCGCATTGCGTACTTAGCTGACACAGTTTTGCCGGCGCCCGATTCGCCACTCACTGTCAACAATAGTTATTTTCGATACAAGTGCGAAAAAGAGGAAATTCGAAACGAGTGGCGATAAATTAAAACACGACCGAAGGGAGTGTTTTAAATCGACACGAGTTGCGAATTACCTATTCGCACGTGTATCGAACAACGTTTTATAGTACATATGGCACTTTAAAGTTTCGGCATACGCACGAAAAGTGCTATTTTACGCACTAGTGCGGAAAAGTAGCCCCATATGTACTGTAAATAATTTATTATTCATGGCTCATTTGAAAAACAAATAGGTATACAAAAAAAAAATTTAATCATCATAATTGGTTAAAGCCTGACCAGCGGCGGTAGAACGGTCGAATTTTTATCGCTTGTCACCATGCCTGTCACGTTCTAACAAGTGCAAGTGCGAAAGTGACGCGCAAAGTGACAGGCGATAAAAATGGAACCATGCTGCGCCCGCGCACGCGTCATGTTTCGGAATTTAATGGGAGCTTTTTTTCATACTACACTGAAATGTCACCTTATGAATGAGAATGACAGCGCCCTCTTGACATTTATCAGGCTTTACGAAATTTCACGAGAATCAGTCGAGAATTGCGACCTGTAGGGAAGCTGAACAACCAAACAAAAATAAAAAAAACAACGGGTTGCACTCAGGGAGTGCCGGCAGAAGTGAAAACTCAATGACTAGTGCAAAATGCACTATGTATAATTGAGGTTAACGTCATCTAGCGTTATTTCGTCGCATTACTTGAAACCCCTAAGCACTACATCACTGTTAGTACTCGAGTTATATTAATACCAGTTAGAGCGAAACACACTAGATGGCATTTAAATCAATAAATAAAAACTCAATGACATTACATGTTAAGTGTTTTTCGATCAGGTCACGTGATCTGTCGCGAGTTTAACATTTTTTCCCCACCTCAAAAAGTGCACAGCGCCGCTAAAGAAGTTTTCACTTCAAAAAGCATTTTTGTTCAAGATGAAACGGAGGCCTTCGCTTTGCTCGGCCAATTATGGTAGTCTTTTGTTGTCTAAAAGACAGCTGCGTTTTTGGCAAAAAAAGTATGCATTACAAACCTATGATGCTCTGGTTTCGCCGCTCCCTCTCAAGTTTCGTGTAGGCCTCCTCCGAAACGGCAAATATGTGCGGGTCCAAGTCGCCCATGGATTGGCCGCGGTACGCCATGATGGTTTCATCGCCTGCATCAATAAATAAGTTATCCATACATACTAATAAATACAAAAGTAATTATGACTGTTACCTCTTCAAGGTTAGACCGCTGAACCGATTTAGATGAAATCTAGAGGCGCGAGTAAAAACGGGACCCTATTACTAAGACGCCACTGCCCGTCTGTCTGTCACCAGGCTGTATGTGATACCTAGACACTTGAAATATTCCCAGAATTTACGTATTTAAATTTGTACGGAACCCTCGGTGGGCGAATCCGACTATAGTTCGTTTTTTTTAGCATAATAAATAAGGTAAACAATCTTGATGTGTCTTTTAATTGAAAAAGACATTTTAAAGATAACTTACGGTAAATATGTAACAATTATGAATCTAATACGATCTTTTATAGTCTTCTGCTTTCATAAGTAATAGTTATTGATTTTTAAAAAGTGTTTTTCAATTAAAATACATGTCAAAATCGCTTACCTTCTTTCAAGTTCTTTCTAATGCTAAAAAAAACGAACTATAGAATATGATTTAGAATAGAATATGATTTATTTCAGCATAGGTACACAGTTATACAGTACATACACAGGAAGAAAGAAAAAAAAACTTATAACTAACTTGTACACTGTCACTACACTGAAAAAGGTGAACACTCAGCATGATGCCTGGTCCTACTGGAGTAGTACCTGACGCTGGACTATAGCACTTGTGCGGTTTTTTATCAATCATAAGATTAATAAGTTACATCATAAGCGCATTGTAATATGCCTACTTGAATAAACTATATTTTATCTTTTACACGATCTTACCGTAAATAGGCAATTCGTTGTATGGGTTGATGGCGACGAGCACGATACCACAGTACGTGTAGATGGCGTTGCGGTCGCAGAACCTACAACAGGAAACAGTATGTTCATTACTTTAGGAATGCAACGGATATTTATATGAACACAGGGCGCCATACATCAAAAATCATTTGCGTTTATATGTGTGCATTCAACCATAAAAAAAAATTGTGGCTGTTGAACCACGCACATTTTTAAATTTGAAGTTGAACTCTAAGTCACAGTACCTAAAGCTGTATTTAGCTCGTGTCTATGGTCTATGTGAGAAAAATTACTCAATAGATTATACTATGCAAAACTATTTAGTATTTACATTAAATTAATATTTCTTAAAACTATTTACACAGCTGTCAGTTCTTTAAAGTCCATGTTTGTATCCAGATCGCGTCATTTTGAAACGTACCTAACTCGTATGTATTTGCTAAAAACGGCCTTCAACTAAGTTTTTCCTATACAATATTAAACTCTATTCCAATGACATAAGAATCAAAAATGTTCGTGTGAAAGCCAATTATCAGTCATGATATCATGACTAAACTTATGGCAATACAGATCCCTATAAGGTCATCATTTAATATATAAAAAAACGATGTTTTTCCTCATGAGATGAGTCATTGAAGTTATTTTATTATCATACTATATTATGTATTGTATATGTATTTATTGTCATTACATTACTCGCTATAAACCAATTGAAATAAAACTATATATTTCAATAGTTCACTAAACTGCGAGTACCTATGTAATATTATGGACATTATCGGTAAAACAAATTTATCTTTTACTTTTGTAGTGACTAACGTCTTAACTGACATGTCTTACATGTCAGCTAGACCGGACATACCTAGTATAAACAAAATCAAGACAGTATACATATCTCACATATCTTGATAATTTTGATATCTCTAATAAACTAAATAAGTACGTAACATTAGATACAATGACATCAGGCGGCCTAGAATGAGTTGCGTTCTCGCGCGTGAGTCCATACTTGAAGTCCCGCTAGATGTATGGAGTCGCGCGCTAGAACGCAACTCATGCTAACATGTCAGAGGTTCTATTAAACTTGTCAGTACGAAAGATCGTGACATGGTCACCATATTTGTAGAAATTATTGAGAAAATTTAACAAATGGTGTTACTTTGACGAGTTGAATAGGCCGTAATTTTTCTCTAATAAAACGAAATAGGTACTTATCTACGCATGTGCGTTATACGATACTCCCTTTTATGTACAATCATTAGCGACATAATAGTTATGTACAATGTACCGATAGATACGCTCGAGTTCGGATGTAGATAAGTGTATCCGTATTAAACGTAATGCTCATGTTATGTATGACACATATATGGGTAATTTTCGAATTTGGAAATGCGACGTGATTTTTCTGAGAAGTTAAGATAAAAACTGGATTCATTTATCATTAAGGACGTCGTGAAAAGCTTAGACATATAAATTACATACTACTACATACCTGACTCTAAGGTTGTGAAGAACTGCAGGCTCGTGCAGTGCAGGTATGATAGCGATGTGATTGTGAGGTCATTATGCCCGACGAGGAGAGGGGTTCCGCAAGGGCGGAGTTTAGGTCCCATTATTTATCTAGTAACAACTTAAAAACCTACAGGAAACCTCACCAAGTTCCTAATTTATGTAGTTGGAACATTTTAAAACTTACTATTATGACTAAGTAATTTAAGTTACTTACATTTATATAACGTCTAACTGCCAGTTTGCTTTTTTGATTTAACGTAAGCGTTTGACACTGTTGACCGATGTCTGACTGCTGTTAGCTAACTGACCTAACTGTTAATGTTACATGTTTTTAAAAATGGCTTATTAGCAGCAGTGAACATACCTGACTCTAAGGTTGTGTAGAACTGCAGGCTCGTGCAGGTATGAGAGCGACGTGAGGTCATTCTGCCCGATGAGGAGAGAGGGGTTCCGCAAGGGCGGCATTTGGTTTTCATCTTGTATCTGTTAAGAAAACTCGTTATTAATCTGTCAGCTCCCACGGCTCATATATGAGCCAGAACGCTTATGGTGACGTCATATCGTGGGATTTGACAGGTTAATTGACCTCTTCCTAATTCGTATTGTGCAAAAAAACGGACATCACGCGCGACTTACAAGTTGCCAGCTAGTCATGCTAGCTGCACGGATTAGTATACAAGAGATATTTGGTAAGCTGTCATAAGTCAAAACTGTAGTTTATTTTTACGACAGTTTTTCTGGAATATCGTTGAATTCGCGCCAATTCATCCGAAAAAGGTCAATAGGATATTGTTACCCTTTGTAAGGACCATTCAAAGTAAAGCATTGTTAACTTATTGTGACTAGTAACTAAGCTATGAGGCAGATACACAAGGTCATGATAATGTACCCACACGACCCCTAAATAGGCCATCCAATTAAATGTGAACAGGGCTACAACCGCGAAAATCGAAGTTCGCAAATTGCGGGCATTTTTCTCTGTCACTCTAATTACGCCTTCATTGGAGTAAAAGAGAAAGAGTCCCACAATTTTCGAATTCCGGTTTTCGCAGTATCCCCTCAGAATCTTATGATTATGGTACAAACCGCAACACTTTTAACTGCCCATCGGTGGACCTTATGCCTTTTGTAATAAGGTTTACAAACTATCAGTTAACAGCGTGCGCGGTGGTACATAGGGTAGGTGTGTTAGTTTTCGTCCAGGTCTAGTTTTCGTCCACTTGACGAAATTTGAATATAAGCCTACATTACTGCACAAATTTGTATTGCAATCCTTAATGTCAAAACAATATATCTACATAAAAATGATATTTCGCAAGTAGAAACTTAAAAATCTAATATATTATTTGCAAATATGTCAAGTGGACGAAAACTAGAGCATGGACGGAAACTAGCGCAATGACCCTACCTTGATCTGTCGTATCTCGCTGGTCTGGTCCAACTTGGCGATGAGGACTCCAGAGCGGTAGTCCGCGGTGACTGTGGCGCTCTCCCAGACCTTCTCGGGGTGCTCCACCCATATCCGGGCCCCCTGGAAAATACTTCCATCACTATCTACACTGATTAGGTAAGTAAATAATTAAATGTGACGTCATCTTTGAAAAGGGACCTTATTGTCGATTATTAACGATGCTCCAATATAAATACAATGAATGAATGAATTCGTTTATTTCAGGCAACTAGTGGCCCATACATAAATACCTTAAAACTAGCATACATATTATAAAAATATAACTAAACACTAAAAAACACATTATGATTGCGATGCATTACGCAACCCCGCAGTGTCAGGCAATGCCGCGCGACTCTGTGCGGCGTAAGCGCCATCGACAATAAGGTCCCTTTTCATATATAATGCCCCAAATATTCGGTAATGTGCACCATAAGAGAACCTATAATTGGCTCTGTGATTCTATTGTAATTTCTGGATATATGTAGCACTGTTGGTTTTCCATGTACTAAAATAAAATAAATAAATTTAAAAATACACAGAAAAGAAATACCTACTAGTTAATAAACAGGTGGTTTTGTACTCTAACTTATTTTTATTGCTCCCAGACAACCTTCAGTAGGTAATATAGTTAGTCAAACCAATTTGTCAGTAAATAAGAACAAAAAAACTATACTCATCCTTTTCTTTTGCGTGCTAGTACTAGTGTAAGACAAAGATAGTATGATTCTCTCTGTCTATGTTTGAAATGAGACAGTCCTTTGACAAACTATAACCAAGGGCCAGCCAGTGAACTAGGGGGTGGCGAGTTGATAGGCCTGGGGGGGAGGGGGCAGAGGCCACAGAGGGGCATGCATTGTATGCAAAATTTGAGCTCAAGGGGGGGGGGGGGCAGCCCCCCTGCCTGTACCTGCCTACGCCCATGACTATAACTAATAAGGTTTCGATTTTAAAACCACTTAACAAAAACTCATTAAATGGAGACAGATTGTCACGTCACATGATGTGTTCTGATACTAACTATTTACTAAACTATTGTTTCAATGTTTCAGAGAGGGTAGCAATGAGTATCCTGGAATTGGAACATATATACCAAACATTTTGATGAAGAAAAGCATTGGAAACAGGCACTCTATAGATAGGTGAAAACCGCATGAAAATCCGTTCAGTCGTTTTTGAGTTTATTGTGTACATACAAACACAAACAGACAGATACGGCGAGGGACTTTGTTTTATAAGGTGTAGTGATTATTATTTCTTTGTGTGTAACTCAATCAGAAAATCAACAACCAAATCAAGATGACAATTATGTACAAAAATGTCAAAAAGTATCGAAACATTCAGTTTATTTAGAATATTTGTTGCCAGCGATACCCACTCCCTTTTCCCTATCTCAAAAAGAAAAAAAAAACATGTCTAACGACTTTTTTATTTTTCTTTTAACAAGGTCTTCTTTTAAGTGGCGCGATATATATTCATTTAGCATTATTAATTTGTCCTAGGTACATGCGCATTGACAATATGGTCACTCTTAGCCGCCTATATCATATTTTATAAATAAAATGTTTAAGAAAAGAGTGTGGCTAAGTATAATTTCATTTAAATCGATAGGCGGTCATAAACATAATAATCATCCAGATAATCATTAGCTCATTAATACAGCCAAAAAAGTAACAATAAAAAAGCAAATATTTATCATTGATATCAGTAGGTATTTAAATTAACATAGCAATTATGTGTTATGTAGACATGATATAATGTATACGGTGATCTTTACCGTGAACAGATTGAGGTGATAATTTACAACAAAATGAATAAAACATGAGACATGTAATTATCTCAAGCATACTAGCATAGATAGTAAAAGTGATGTAAACTTTGTGTATTACAAGTTCCTTGGTCGCACTAAACCAAATACTCTCGTTAAAACTACAAATTAAGAAAAAACTATTCCAAATTTAAAATGTTTTAGGTATGCCAAAATAAAATTAATCATTACCTTTGTGTAAAGCTCCTTCGTAGTCATTTTGATTTTTATTACAATCCTGGTTGAATAAAGGAACTATGTTCTATAACATTATTTCACCACTAAATCAGAACTTTGATAATTCATTTTAGAAACAAGGTAGATTCGAATTCGCTAATTTTTACAATGCGAAACGTCACTGCATTTCATTGTTATTGACAGATGTCAAATTAGAGGCAATGTTTTTATCAATAATCGCTATAATCACAGCTGATATTCTAATAGCGAAAGATTTTCTCCCCACAAGAAAGCCTCATACCAGTGTAATGATAATTCATAAACTCCTATAAGAAACTAGTTGAAATATATAAAAAACTGAAAACAATCGCGAAGAAAGTCATTCTTATCTTAATTTTCCCACGAGGGTTACCAACTCATAATATTCAAATGTAGGTCAAATCGACTATCAATTTTAAATTGACGTAAAGAAATAAAACAACAATAACTAATGCACCGCCATGTTTTATTAAACTTTCAGACTAGAATAACATGAAAATATCCCAGCCTTTACAATATATTTCTTATACATATTTTTACTTATATAATATTTAAGGAAAACATTACAAAATTTAAAAAGATAAGCGTGTCAGTGTTGCTAGTGAAGTGTAAATATTTCCATTAATGGGGAATAATATTCTATCAGTATCATAATCCATGACCAAAAAGTAGGTATAGTTGCGTAAAGTTCCATGAAGTAGCCTTTTTTATTTGTTTTCTTGAGACGGGAACCACGCTTGACATGCTTCCGTGGCGATTTCACATAGAGCGGTAAAGGTTTTGCCCCGGGAATCATATTCTGAAACAAAATCAGAGATTTATAAGTAAGTATGAAAGAAACATGAATAACAATGAGTGGCGAAATTTTTAATATCCATGAATATTCATATGTCTTCTCTTCCTAATATAAACAACGCCATTTATTTTTATAGTATTTCTATAAAAATAAAAAGAAGAAAGCGCCGGTAGGATTCCCACGCCAGGAGTTAAACATGCTAGTGAGTATTTTAACATTTTTGTTATTATAACTTTTCGGTCATCAATAGAAACTATTATTTATTTAATTAATAATAAATTATAATGTCGACACTATTTAAAACCTAAACGTTTACCAACGTTTTCCCTTGTCAAAAAAAATCCCAACCAACTTGTCAGTTAAAAAAGGACCGAAAAAATTTGTTTGCCGGACTATAATCATAAAAATTTGATATTCAATGCGCCATCGTATCAAGGAAAAGAGTCATAGAGAGGAACAATTACATACAGGTATGTATAGCCATTGGGTAGATAAGAAACTAAATATTGAAATACATGTTTATGTTTATAGTATATACCAGAAGGTCCCCTCTTTCCAAACATTATTCCGTTCATAGGAGCGTTTTTGTAGTTTGCTTCGCTGAGTTCTGCTAAAGACAGTAGTACGACGGCAACGCAGACAACACCGATAGTGAACCTCATCATGTCACCGGCCATCTATGGAAGATATTACATAAAATAGAATTTGTTTTCTTTTTTTTACATTTCAATCCGTTAGTTAATCTTTAGGTGACAAAAATGTTGCAAATCTTATTAATGTCACGTATGTAAAAATTGGTCCTTCGAACTGCATCCTGCAATCCGTCAGAGGTACGAGGGGTGTTCAAAATATTCTCGGTATGAGAATGAAAACAAACAAGTACGAAAAGTTTGATATTTTTATTTTTCAATATACTCCCCCCCTATGTTCATACACTTAAAAGATCGATCAATTATTTTTTTAAATCCTGCATAAAAATATTTTTTATCTTTGGTGTAAAAATGCTCCTCCACTGCCGCCTTCAATGCTTCATCGTCAGAAAATTTATTTCCACGCAGATCCTTTTTAAGATTGGGGAGCAAAAAGAAGTCGCTGGGGGCTAAGTCCGGACTATACGGTGGGTGAGTAACAGTTTTAAACCCACATTCAACAATAGCTGCCTTGGCAATATGAGCAGTATGGACGGGGGCGTTGTCATGCAGAAGCAGAATACCTTTGGTTAACTTTCCTCGCCTCTTTTCTTTAATTACATCCTTTAATTGACGTAGAATGTTAGCGTAGTACTGTCCTGTGATATTTACACCTTTTTCTTTATAATCGATTAGTAATACTCCTTCACAATCCCAAAATATCGTGGTCATAACCTTGCCAGCTGAAGGGATGACCTTGAACTTCTTGGGATGAGCTGAACCCTTAATGTGCCACTGCATGGACTCTTGTTTACTCTCTGGGTCATAATGATGAACCCAGGTTTCATCTCCAGTAACTATTCTTTGCAGCACCTCATCAGGATTTTCACCGCACAGGTCAATAAAATCGGAACAACAAGCTACACGCATGTCTTTTTGAAGCCGAGTCAGCATTCGCGGAACCCATCTTGCACTTACTTTTGACATATTAAGATGGTCATGGATAATATCATGTACGGTACCAATAGAGAGATTGGTTACTTGTGCTATAGATTTTACCTTCACTCGATCATCTTCCAATATAAGTTTTTCCACTTTATCAATATTTTCTTGTGAAGTAGCTACTACAGGCCGGCCAAGTCTAGGGTCGTCTTCAACACTCTCCTTTCCACGTTTAAACTCGCTTGACCACTTTTGAATGGTAGATAAAGAAGGAGCAGACTCACGGTAAACACAATCCATTTCCTCTTTTATGGTTTTTTGATTTTTACCCTGTTTTGTCAAGAATTTTATCACGCATCGATGTTCTAATTTAGTTAACATTGTCAATTCCCACATGATGTTCATGTTTGTTCAGCAATTGCAGAAAAACAAAAGAACATCTCGGTTCGAATTATACTTTTTTTTAATGTCAATGAATAAACCTTAGCGGCCAGTAACGAAAGAAATTTTAGAAGAGGTTGTAAGATATCAATACCGAGAATATTTTGAACGCCCCTCGTAATTAATTCTAGTAGGTCTACGTAAGATGCGTCAACCCAACCTTACTTAGTAATACAGCAAACGCTGTGTGGTATCTCCAACAAAAATTTACTTTACTTTGTTATGTAAAAGTATTATAATGAATAATTATTTAAAGTAATATTTATTAATATCTGGACCTCCTTAAACTCTAGGTAAGAGTTTTGAATGTTCTTTACCAAAATATTACTTAGACTGCGAGCTGCAAAAGTGCATACCCACTTTATGAATGAATTCCATCTCATCAGATGTATGTACAAGTACAGGACACGATATATGTTTACAGGAATTTTCGTTCAACTTTAGTAAAATTAGGCATTATAAGTAATTTGCAACGTAAACATGAAAACTACAACTTACCTTTTTTGCAATGATTTTTCTTCACTGGTAACTCTTGAACCGACAAACGTCAACTGATGCCAGGGCCAAAGTTTCCCGCCATTTTATAGGGCAAAGCCTAAAGATGGCGGCGTACTCGAGCAATTATTGAATTAGCGCACGCTGACCGCGTATTGACACTGATAGGGGAATCTTCAGGGATTATAACTTAGTTAGAGCATATTGCTCGGATGTCCACGGGCTATTACTAAACCCTTAATGTAGTTACCCGCAAATCCATTTAAGTTCGAAGTCTATTGCTTTAAATAGTTTGTAAGTTAAAGCTTATGTTTGGATTATGTAGCAATATCTTATACGCTTCTTTTAAAAACACTAGTACAAACGCAGAGGATTTTTATTTATAAGTATGTATAAAAAAACCGGCCAAGTACGATTCGGACTCGCGTTCCAAGGGTTCCGTACATTAAGTCCGACTCAGGCTTGACTGCATATTTCTAATAGGTTTTTCTGTCATCTATAGGTAAATAACTATTTTGTGTATTTTTTTTTTTAATTTTAGACCCAGTAGTTTCGGAGATAAGGGGGGGGGGGATGGTAATTTTTTTGCCTATTTTCTTGAATAACTGCTAAACTATTAATCCTAAAATTATAAAAAAAAATATTTGAGATCCGTATAATGAGCTCTTTCATTTGATATGCAACACGATATAGTTTGAAAAACTTTATTTTTTAACTTTCTCATTTACCCTCCAAAAATGGCCTCCATATTTAAAATTCATTTATTTACGTTACACGTCCATCTTTGGGTCGCAATCTTACATATGTGTGCCAAATTTCAACTTAATTGGTCCAGTTCCAGTAGTTTCGGAGAAAATAGGCTGTGACAGACGGACGGACAGACAAACGCACGAGTGATCCTATTAGGGTTCCGTTTTTTCCTTTTGAGGTACGGAACCCTAAAAATAGAGCAAGTAGCCAAGTACAAATCTGTACATCCAGGTTCTAATTTTATTACTAATACACTATCTCATATTTACACAGATCCTTCGTAGCAGAGGTCGTAGGCACAGTTGAGTCAACTGAGTTGACACTGTTCAACAAAATTTATCTTTAAATTGCTTTTTACTTCAAAATGGAAAAATCTGTATTTATAAATTATAATTTGCAACAGCAGTTGAACTATTGCAATCAATATGAAAAATAATCTATTAGATTATAATTATATTGCCTATAACCTACAACTTCTTTGTATAATATCAACGTATTGCTATTAGATATTATTATTTTATACAAATTGCTGGAAAAAGGATTCTGGAGATAACTTAATAAGGTCTGCTTTCGATGGTCAAGTTTTTTCTGTAAGCTAGACATCCAATCTTCATCGATAATCAGATCACGCTGGACAATATAACACAAATTAATGATAATAAATACGGAGATGGATTGCCCTAGCTGCGGTATAAAATGGGGCACAAGGCGGTATTCTACAACAGTCTACTTCTGTGCTTCTAAGGCTCAAGGCATCTCAACAAAAGATAAAAATTTAGAGTAATCGATAAAGCAAACTTTAAATTGTTGTAAGTACCTTAACCGATAAAACTTTGACATAATTGTAAGCATTCAAATTATAGCCGGTGCGTGGTTCATCCTATCTAAATAATTGGTTGGAAATATAATGTTTTTTAAATGACTTAAGACTGAAACGTATGAAATTAAATTAAATACACATGTAATAGGTACTTTATAATTATAATATGGTATCTTTTGTTATATTTCAGATTCGCGATGCATGCCTTCATCACTCTTTGCTTCCTGGTTGTCATCATATGTGCTCTCCATTTCACTGAGGGAGCATACAAGAAGCCGCCATTTAACGGTTCCATTTTTGGAAAACGGGGCTACGTCGGTAATTTGCATATCAGTTGACAAAGTTTAAATAGGGCCCTAAAATCTATTTTACTGATTTAGTAAATTACTTATCAAGTTTTGTAGACATTCTTACATGTGTAATAATATGTTATGTATTATCTTTTCAGAAAATGATTCAACAGGCAGAGCCTTGTCTGCCCTCTGTGAAATTGCCTCTGAAACATGCCAGGCGTGGTATCAAGCCTTGGAAAATAATTAATTTTATACAATCTATTTCCTTCGAAATCTCCTAAAAGTAACTACTATACACTCAGCCTTTTCAACATTAAATACATTACTTATTTTATTACTTACGCTTTAAGGAATATCTAGATAACATTTGAGGCATATATACCTATTTCATATATAAGAATTAATCTAATTATCCTGTAGTCTAGTCTAGCACAGCTCTAGTCTAAATATGGCTTTATTCTTTTTTACTAAACCTGTAATTACAATAGATCGTGATTTGACAAATCTTATTTAAAAAGTTATAAAGATTTTGATCCAAGCTGACACTGGACAATAGATATTGTATTCCTTGTTTTATTTTTAAGGCAATGTATTAAATAAAATTACGCTCTAATGACTAAATGAAATGATAAATAAAAAATGACAAAATATATATTTAGTATTATTTTAGTAAATAAACTAAATAATATATAATAAAATAAAATGTGTACTTACTTAAGTAAAGTATCAATAGAAAAGAAAACAATATAGGTATGCAATGTACTTACTGTATCAAACGTTATGAATTCGTATGTTAATCAAGATTACTTAGCCAGAACGAAAAAAGCGCTGGTGCTCTAGCGGTAAGAGCGTGCGACTAGAAATCCGGAGGTTGCGGGTTCGAACTACGCTCGTACCAATGAGTTTTTCGGAACTTATGTACGAAATATCATTTGATATTTACCAGTCGCTTTTCGGTGAAGGAAAACATCGTGAGGAAACCGGACTAATCCCAATACGGGCCTAGTTTACCCCCTCTGGGTTGGAAGGTCAGATGGCAGTCGCTTTCGTAAAAACTAGTGCCCATGCCAATTACTGGGATTAGTTGCCAAGCGGGCCCCAGGCTCCCATGAGCCGTGGCCAAAATGCCGGGACAACTCGAGGAAGATGATGACTTAGCCAGAACGACGTGATCTGAGTACCTATATATATGCAAGTATGTAAACTGGTGAGATTGGTAACTAACTTAACTAATTGCTTGGAGAGTAAGTTTGTCTTAGCAAGTTCTTAATGGACGGTTAATCTTGAGTTTCAATTGTATACTTATATCATATAATGAACCATACTTTCATATAAGTACTGTGTAAACTATGTTAATATTCAGCAATATCACCTAAAGCACAATATTAAGCCATTAGGCTATTCATTACATAACATTCACATTGATGACAGCAATATGAAAAAAAAACAAAATACATACCTATTTTTTTATTAAAATTAGTAAGTAATTTCGTGGAAAATTGCAAGCAAGTTTGAAATATCCTGAAAAAGGGGACTATTTTTACCCTGGTATCATTCGACTTATTGAGGCGTTTTTCTTTTAGTTTAAATGCTTTAAAACGCAGGCATGTCATTCTTGGTAATTTTTCAGAATTTGCGCATCCATTTGAGCAAACATTTGTTAAAAAAACATTGTTATGTCAAACTGCATCTGTTCTGTTTGTTTATGGTTTGTTTAAGCAAATAGGATCTTATTTTATTAAAATTAAAGCATATTATATAGCTGGTCAACCAAATCTTGTCAGTAAAAAAAGGCGCGAAATTCAAATTTTCTATGGGACGATATCTCTTCGCGCCTACATTTTTCAAATTTGCCGCCTTTTTCTACTGTCAAGATCTGGTTGACCAAGTTTAGTAAAAAATCTTGTAATCATTAGTGCGGTGGCACGGAAAACCGATGGAGAACTGTCACTGTCAATAATCACATTCCTTATTCCTTATCTGTGGCGTCAATGGCTGACTGATTGAAGTTGAAGTCGTATATCGTGTGTGAAATTATTTTTATCCGTAAACTATTAAGTTTACTTGGTTTACATAAAGTTTATTTCTATATGTTTATATGTAGTGACAATAAATCTTTTCGGTCTAGCTGCGTGACCAGTCAAGCGTAAGCGACATCCGGATTTAAATCAAGGTAAATTTTCCTTTAATTTTATTTTCATGGTGCATAACATTAGTGAGACGAATTAACAGTTTTATTTCACATTACGGCGATAATAGTGTTTATTTACATATACGCCGTATATGGCGGGAATTTACACTGATTGTTCCAATAAGAATCGGTTCCGAATGTATGCTAAGTAGGTATTTATTATCATTTGATGTCAAAGCCAAGTAGTTCTCAATAATCGGACTTTTGAACTTGACTTAGGCATTAAGTTAAATATCTAATCATTTTACGTACTACAATATTGCTATGTTATGATTACACTTAGTATTGGTCTAGTACCTACTAGAACATAACCCAGTACCCGTCAGTGGCGGATTTGCCCTAAGGCGGAGTAGTCCCGGGTCTAGAGCGGCCAGATATTTGGGGCGGCAGTATGAAGGGTGCTGAGAAAGGGGCGGCCATTGCTTACTACAGGGCCTGGGGTGGCAAAGACTGTAAATCAGCCACTGGTACCCGTGGTAAACAAATATGTTGTTGTTGTTATGAGAGTAAGATGGTGGGCAGGTCATTAAGAACATCTGGCCAGCTACTCCCACCTGGCTTGGTTATCTACTCCTGCTGTTGACTGTATGTGGTGAAAAATATTAAATTGACATGGGTACTGTTACAGCTCTGTTAATGATAAGAAATTGGTACAAACAGCAATACGCTTAATTGTCCATTTATGAACCTTATGCCTTTTGTAATAAGGTTTACAAACTGTCACTTAACAGTGAGGCAGTGGTAGTAAACCAAGAAAAATTATATATGTACTTAGGTATTGTTTCTAACACATTGATGAAACTCGCTGGTGGCGGAGCGGTAAAAGCATGTGACTTGCAATCCGGAGGTCGCGGGTTCAAACCCCGGCTTGTACCAATGAGTTTTTCGGAACTTATATAATATCATTTGATATTTACCAGTCACTTTTCAGTGAAGGAAAACCTCGTGAGGAAACCGGACTAATCCCAATAAGGGCCTAGTTTACCCTCTGGGTTGGAAGGTCAGATGGCAGTTGCTTTCGTAAAAACTAGTGCCCACGCCAATTCCTGGGATAAGTTGCCAAGCGGACCCCAGGCTCCCATGAGCCATGGCAAAATGCCAGGACAATGCGAGGAAGATGAAGATGATGATATTGATGATACATTACACCGCCTGGGATGTAGTTAAGGAAACGCAGGGATGCCCAGCACCGGCATTACCCTCTCGGATTCACTGTCTTAACCCACAGGAAAGGCGAGCTAATATGTGGAGGCAGGTTGGCTGATGGTTGGCTGCAGGAATCCGCCGCTTGTTTCAGGTTGTACTCCCAACTCCCGTAACTCCATTCGGGGTTTAATTTTGGAGTATCCCTCTCCAATGCTAAGAGGACCGTCTCCCCTGTGACAAAACAGCTTTTTGCTTCATCTGTGGACTTAGTCGCCTCCTATGATACCCTTATCCTATGTGAGGGTTAAGCCTATTCTAAAGCCGACCACCACACCAAACTATTCTGAACTTATATCGACTGGGATATGAACCGTGATTACCTTTTGTATTGTTTTCGAGCTCCCGATATAAGTCTAGTGAAACTAACCGTGAATCATTCAAAACTGTACCAAATATTTACAAAGTTATTCGCTCGCTCAGAAAGTAGTGTCACGCTCGAGGCGTGTGCGAGCAGCAGCAAGCACTGAGTGTTAGGATAATGGATTAATTAAAGAGGGACGGGTAGTCTATCTCGCGGGCGAGGTACTGTCGCGCCAATCATGTGCTAGCCCGGCAGATACTTATAATGTTTTCCTAATTTTTCGTGCGATTTATTGACTCATCTTATGACGGCAACGTACTTTGACAGAGAAAGTGGGCCTTATATACCCTTGCAACAGGATTACGGATTGTCGTCACAGTGTGGACGGTATTATCTAAGTACCAATGTCTCACCATCTTTTTCTTAATGCTGTTTTAAGAGAAGGGAGGCAACACACGCTGGTTGTGGACAAATTCGTCTCAGTTGTGGGACTGACTTCGGATAGGGTGTATTAAAATTGCAAGTGAAACATTAACGCAGTCGTACAGTCAGCAGCAGAAGTTGCTATGCGAGCCAGGTGTTCAAAATGATCTTGACGCGACTTTATTGTTAATAGAATAAGAACGTGTCAAGGTAATTTTGAACACGTCGCCCGCTAGCAACTTCTGCTGCTGACGGTACCTACTTTATAATTTCTTTATTTCGACTTATCGCGACTGACTGTATCGCGAATGCGTACTACGAAAAGTGTTTTTTTATTGTGAGAAATATGAAGTGCTTAAACTTATAGTAAAATCAAAGTGTGTAATGCAATAGTGGAATATTTCTTTATTTTCAGCTTCTCAGCAGAACCGGGCAGAATGGAAACATTGGCCACAGAACCACCGACAAAAAAAGTAAAAACAGAGTGCTCTATAGTCAATACTATAGACTATTACATTGAGAGTATAAAGCAAAGAAAAAGTAACCTTGTTGCAGTATTGCAAGATGATTTATTTCAACCAATTCCCTTGATAAAGATATACATTGGACATATAAGGGATTTAAAAGATATCTCGAAAGCAATGGCTGTACTAAGCGAGAAAATACCGTTAAAAGAATTATCGCACTTAAAAAGAGTTCGCAAAAGGGACATAGTCCTATGCCCACTACATTTTTTAAAAGGCATGTCGTCAATACAAGAATATATAGAAAGTAATGTTGAAGAATTGAAAGATATGTTTGAATATTTTAAAGAAGTCGACGTGCCATTTACACCACCGATGTTGACGAGCCATTTCAGAGATTGCAGTAAGTTATGGTCCTGCAATTTTCATCCGAACAAATATTTAGAAAGATTAGTTGACGGCAACATCTTTAGTCAAACAGAAAATGATGATCACACCAAGTTTATGACCATGGCTTTTGAGGTAGCAAAATGGTATACCAAAGACTCTGAAGTCGATATGTCATGTCTGAACGCAGCTATAGTCGTCGATCCAACTTTTAATTCAATAGTCGCCGCTTCATTTGACCACAGACTAGAGCATCCAGTGCAACATGCCGCCATGTTGGCCATAGACAACGTAGCGAAGTCTCAAAATGGCGGAGCGTGGGGGGAAAGTAAAGCTGAGGTTAGACTGCGTGGCATAGACGAAAACTTATTGGAGGTTTTGAGAAAAAAGTTTCCTGTTGCAGCTTTTGGAGTGAAACCTGCTTTTAACGATAGGGGGCCTTATTTGTGTACTGGATACTATGTTTATCTAATAAGAGAGCCCTGTTTAATGTGTTCTATGGCATTGGTACATGCAAGAGTGAAAAGAGTATTTTTCAGTCTTCAGAACAACTCGTTGGGAGGACTCAAGTCTCGTGTCAAATTGCAAACTGTGACGTCACTGAATCATCATTTTGAAGTTTTTACTGGTTTTCTGGAATGATTGTGTTTAGTTATAAGCAATAAATGAGGATCTATCGGTTTTATTTCTATGGTTTTATTAACAGTTAGTGCCCTTGTAAATGAGAAAATACTATGGCGCTATTCATAAACGGCTGCTAACTTAATCAGTTGATGATCGTCGTTTGTCCCTATCTGTCGTTATGCCATAGAGAGGGACAAACGACGATCATCAGCTGATTAACTTAGCAGACGTTTATGAATAGGGGGTTAAATGGATATTTTTGCTCCGAAGGTTCTACATGGATAAAGAATAGATCTACCTCTTTATTCTCTTTATAAAATGCCACCAAGTAATAGGCTCTAAGACCTACCTACTATTCCAACCTCTGGCTACGACATCACGTGACCTACGGGTATATGGACATAGTACAGTCGCCATCAGATATATCGGAGCGGCTAAGGCGCTCACAAATATCTGAACACGACTCTATTGTCAGGGCGTTAGAGTGCGTGTTCAGATATTGTGAACACCTTGGCCGCTCTGATATATCTGATGGCAACTGTAATACTTCAAAGCGGCTACTGATCGCCATAGTATAGTTAACTTGCAAACATCCCAGATCCAAGGCTAACCATTATCCATATTGCGTCATCAGTATTGTCATTTTCGCTACTTCTGAAAAACAGATCCTGACCAGAACATATTGACCTTCGCATACGAATAGTTGTTACTAGTTTATCTGTACTAACAACAAACAACAACCAATCGAAGTTTCGCTCTCATTTTAAAACGACATTATAGTAGTATCACAGAATAAATAATAGTACTAAGTACAGACAAAGAATAACTAATAGTACTACCGTACAGAAGACTCACTCTCTAACGTCTCGTCTGTTACGATCAGGCCGCGTAGCCAACATGCCAATCGCTAACGCTACGTAGCGAACGAAATGTTACTGTCACTATCACACTGATATAGAAGAGTGATAGAGAGACACAAAGCGATTCGATGGCGAAGCGATAGCGATTGTCACCTTGGCTAGGCCGCAAGCACAGATATGGCCGCTAGGTGGCGACAGCGCCACGCGCGGCTTATGGCTTTCCCCAAAATTGGGGCCGAACGGATGTACTTTTAGCTACCTGTAGCAAAGCGACGAAATCGCGGAGTGAGACACGCCTGGTAGTATCACTTTATTGTATACAACACAGATTCACACAAAATTTAGGTACAGAAATAAAGGTATAAAGGCGAACTTATCTCTATAAGGGATCTCTTCCAGCTAACCATCGAGAAGATGAGGGGATAAATTCAAATTAGATATACAAACTTACGGAATGCAGACTAACATCTTAAAAGTATCAAAAGTATGCTAAAATGACATGAAAGTTGACTTGGACATTCAAGTCACATACATATCTATATTTAATGTCAGTTATTTTATTAGTTTTCGTTGCTAGAAATTTTAATACAAGGAAATTAGAGCGAGTAAATGTTTTATATACAAAAATTCTACTCGTTCTATTTTATTGTATTACAATTTTTAGCAACAAAAACTAATACAAAATTCTACTGTATGGACCCACTGGACCTTAAAAATGTGGACGATGGAAGTTCTAATTTTGCTGGTTTAGGACTTAGGGTTCAAGGATCTAATTCCACGTGAACCTCGGCTGAAAGAGCTGAATGTCTATTGTATATTATATAACGTTGATTGGTTACATGGAGCTCTGAAGAGTATGAGGCGTTTGAAGTTTGAAGGACCATTCTTGTTGGATTGAAGATTTTGATATTAGCATACTTGAACCTTTAGGGAAAATATTTTGAAAGTATTATATGTTCATAGGATTCTCAGAAATTTTAGGTTAATTCCTACTCAGAATTGTCACAATGATTATATACGTAGGGGTAAAAGTGTGCCAACTTTTCATAATCCATTTGGGATTCTTGTATGGGTATACTTGTATGGAAGTAACTTAACGGAACAGCCACACAGCACTATTGATTTTTAGGAGGAGAAAAGTCTCCTAATTTCAATTTTCTATTGGAAAATCTAAATTAATAGAAACTATTGAGACTAATTCCTCCTCCTAATAGAATGTATGTATGTGTTTATAGGTATATCCACAGGAGACCTAATTATATTACCCAGGAGGTTTTCGTTAGTCAAAATAGCGGTTATCGGCAGCGAATGTTGAAGATTATACCCCTTATTCATAAAACTTTGCGGGCCTGATTTAGTTAAATTATGTTTTATCCCTTTCTTACAAATACATAAGTCAAAATGACAGATAAGGACAAATGATAATTAGCTAGTTGAGGTTTGTAGCGCGTTGATGAATAAGGGGATAAGATTATATCTTTAATATTGGAATACCTAACAGCATACAAATAATGTGCCAGTCTTGAACCGTCTGCGTAAAAGAGATGGCTTGCCTTCTCTCTCCGCAATGTTATTGGCTCTTGGGACATGTCCCGTGTCCCATTTTGCTTAGCGACGAAATGAATGACATTAGGCGGGGTTTACTGCGTACAGTCGACCGCATAATTGTTTTTTAGACATTTTTTTGGGATTATTAGTGGCGTTATCAAGTAAAGGCGCTTGAATAAGTTTTGACTTATTCAGTGATTTCTCCACCCACCTTTCTTTAAAATATGTTGCCATTCGTATAATGGCGTACTAAATAGTCTTTCTTCTTCGTTTTATGAGATATTCAAAACTCAAATGAATTTCCTAGTTATCTGTTATTATAATTATAACCTTTCATTAGTGTGTGGTGGTCATAAATGGTGGGTTCAAACCTCGGCTGTGCTGTATAAAGCAAAAAAAAACTCGAAAAAAATCAAAAAGATGATTATAAATTCGGTCAGAATCCTTCTCAGTTAAAGATATCCTGAATTCATAAAGGGCGTACCTAACCCTTTTTAAATTCAGGATACTTCCACATAAATAAATATCCACAATAATAATTCGCTAGGTCGATTAGGTCCCCTAGGGCTGATAGGACAATTTGGTTCTAAAAGCGGTGCAAACCAGTGTCGAGGAATTAATCGTGGCCAGCGTTCTGCAGAAAATAACCTTTGCCATATTACTGGTGTAAACTAGATTTCGCGAGTGTGACCTAAAGACGTTAGGTATCTCTGTTTTTACTCGATTGGGAAGGGTTAAGATCGCTATCTATGCATGTAAGGTCAAGGAATTTAATTTCAGTACCATTTCGTACTAGTATCTTGTCACTGTGACAAGGTACGAAATGGTACGGAAATTAAATTCTTTGACTGTATGTGGATATGTAGCGCCAAAACTATTGAGCTGATTAAGACGCTTTGCCTGTTAAATTTTGACTGGCCAGCGATTGACTAGTCTTCAGGAATAGGCTTGTTTTCACGGAGCCTTGATTTAGCAGAGATATAAGACATAGAGAATTTAGAAATACGAATAGACAGACATAGAGAATTTATAAATACGAGTTGAAATCCTACTTAAGGTTGCCAATCCGCTCGCTCCCTTATGAATTTCTTGAAATATTAGAATTTAAGTCCATTTTAAGTTTTTTTTTCATATTTTTGCGGCAATGAGGATACTGGATTTTCACTGAAGCATTGTACGTATCACAGATACCATTTCAGTACAAATAGCAGCTGTCACACGTTCAGTATATAAAAAAACCGCACTGAAAATCTTTAACAAAAAGTTCTACTATTTGTGTGAAAATCTTGAAAAACCTCCACCAGAAATAAATTAAGTTGTCCTTAAAATGTAATTGACTGCACTGAACACTGGTCATTGTATGGGCCCAATTGTAGTCCCCTCATTCCAACAATTTAGTTGCTCGTGCAACCAGACACTGTCCGGATTTGAGAGCGCGCGCATCTGACGCCATTTTGATTTTTTAAAACACTTTTAAAAAAGATGAAGTTCCTTTTGATGGCGGTGGCGGTTGACGCTTTCTGGTGAGTTTTTTTTGCGGTGTTTAAGATTTACGGTAACGTAATTTTAGGTAGTTAGATTTAAATTCACTTTTTTTAAGATGATTTTCCTTTTGATGGAGGTGGCGGTTGACGCTTTCTGGTGAGTTTTTTTTGCGGTGTTTAAGATTTATGGTGAACGGTAACGTAATTTTAGGTAGTTAGATTTTTCCTTTTGTGTGGTATTACACATTACATTATTATGAATTTAGCTCATAAAGGATATATGTGATTAATTTTTTTTTGTATGATACACGAGGAATATAAATTAAGGGATGAAGCCTACTTACCTATAACTTACCTTTAGGTAGTAGTTTGTGTTGAGAGTGAATGGAGTGATTAAACTTATTTTTGTAATAAATTCTTCAAAACTGTCACAAAATCTTTCAAAACGAATAAGTAGAAAGTTATTCCCTACAATTTTATTTACAATTTCACTTTGACATGGACCCACGGCTACATATTGACTGCACCGAATCAATATATTTTTTAAATATGGCTTTTATAAAATAAAATTTCATATTTTCTGCCTGTGACCTTTTCTTAAACTTAAGATTTTTGTAGGTAGTACAAATAAACAGTCTAAGTATAGGATAGATACCTTTTGTTCTATAATATTTTTATACAAATATTTTATTTTGCTCAAAAAACACCAAAACAAAAAAAAAACTATAAATATTATTTTTTTCCAATACCGGCGCGAACTGGCTCCGTCTAGCTTAAACTGACCAGCCATATATTTCACTTAAGAACACGTCCGGCCGCTCATCATCTAATTTAGACCTTGCGTCAAGGCGAGAAGGTGCCATATCGCATGGCAGGCTAAATTGGCGCTTGATTGGAGATGAAACTACATGCTTCCCTTCACGTGGTTGATTTCGCATAAGATAGTTAGGTACTTTATTGTACTAAATTAGTTCTAGATTTTTATATGGGTGCCCTAGCTTTTGCCCTAAGCTTTGTCCTTAGATAGTTTATTTAATTATTTGACTGTCAAAATTACAGATTTTCAATGAAGATTGACAGGTTTTTCATTGTCTATTCTAAATTTTACTATGTCATTTTTTGTAATTATTCTGAAATTTTGTCTGAAGTTATCACGAAAAAAGCTCTCGCTCTACTAAGCTAAATGGCTTTTAGGTACTCCTAATAATTACGTAATTAATTAATAATTTTCAATCCTGCCAATGTCGATGTGTGACTTGTAAGGGGCTATTCATAAATTACGTCATTTGAAATGGGGGGGGGGGGGGAGGGGCACCGGATGATGGTAGCATGACGTAGGAGGAAAGGGGGTCATTCGAAGTATGATTTTTGGATGATTTTAGGGGGGGGGGGGCAAAGAAGAGAATGTTTGTTTAAATTTTGACTTTTGTAGAAGGATAGAACACATTTTCTCTAAATAAAAGTACATTTTGACACCTATAACAGAAGCATCATACTTTTTGCTTACTGGTGCTATAGCAGAAAATGTTGCTAGTTTATAGATATCTCCAACATCTTATTTATTATTCACATTTTCCAACATACATACTTTGTATCTTCTTCGTTTTTGATAAAAAAATGTATTTGAAACTAGAGCAACCATAAACGACATTAGATATTTTTTTCATGTATTACTTAGAGGTTTTTATTTAATCTTTTTTGTGGGGTTTCGTCACACAGTTACGAATGTTACGATGTCACCCCTGTTGTTGAATGTAGTAATGTTTAGTTTTTATAGTTGCCCAATTTCACAATAGATGTCGCTGTTCTGTCGGCTACTTCGCGCTGTTAAGATTTTTCCACAGCCCCGTATATAGTCAATTTGGTTTCAGAATAAATGAGTATTAAGTTGTCAAGAAAGTGTTTTATTACAAAAGGTAGGAAGTGCAGTGCAGTGTAGTGAGTGAACACCTGTACATCCGGGGTACATGGGGTCTACCGCGAAAACCGAAATTCGCAAATTGCGGGGATCTTTCTCTGGACAGAGAAAAATGCCCGCAATTGAAGAACTTCGATTTTCGCGGTTATAGCCCTGAGTATGTAGAGGTTGTGTATGGAATCTGTTGCAATCTTCTGAACGAGCGTTAATGGGAAGCAGTTCAAACTGCTCGCAATTTAAGCGACACGTTTTTATACCACCACTCTTTATGTAACAACCGGTCTAGCATGAGTTGCGTTCTCGCGCGCGACTCCATACATCTAGCGATTCTAGCGCGACTTAAGTATGGACTCGCGCGCGAGAACGCTACTCATGCTAGACCGCCTGTTGAAGTTTTCTTATGAATAACATTTACGAGAGGTAGAAGGGTTAAATAAACTTGGAAACCTATTTCTCACATATCTGGAGTGTTTGGGGTTCACCCCAGTCAGAATTTTTAGCATTTTCGATCCTGCCATTAAAATAAGTTAGGTTTGTTCGTTACATTACGTCATTTAGTTTTTTTTTGTATGAGCCTTTTTTGCATCAAAATCGGTGGGGAGCTTAAAAAGTTCAAGCTCTCTACGAAACAATTTGTCGAGATATATGCCGGGATTCGGGAACCAGATATTTTCTTAACAGTTTTATTTTTATTTTTTTAAAACTACAAAAAAAAGAGTTTACGTAGATCACATAAGATTCCTTGTAGAACGTATGACCATACTCGTCCAAATAAATGTAAATGTTAAGAAAAGGCAGATTTCTCCTGAAATATTCTTAGTTTTACAAAAGCACACCCGTCAGCGCGCCGCCAACGCAAGCGTGGGGCGGATTCACTCAAGCGATTATCTTTATTTAAGGTCAATGTGGCTAATTCCGTCATAGGGTCTATTCCGTCTAGCGTTTTTCTCCAACAACGAACACAATTGATAATTCCATCGACAAAGCAGCAACAATTGTCAACAGTAATATCAGCAGCAGTAGTTTCAACAATCAAAATCAGATGGTTTTTTTTCCTACGATAGAAAATCAAAGAAATATACGCTCGTGGACCGGATAGCCCCTATGACGGAATTAGCCACATTGACTTTACGTGGTTTTTTATTAATGATGCAAATTTAAGTGTCAATATATCTGACTGCAGTGACTCGCGTTACTTTTGTCTGCCTATTTTACTTTATCGATGTGATCTTAACATACGCCATTTTCTTTTTTCCAGACGACTTAGCCCCAGCTTCCTGGCTTCAGCAGCCATCTAGTCTATATTGATGGATAACCTGTATTGCCTAAGTCTGAAGCTTACAATTGGAAACTACGTCTGAGAGGATATTTCACGCGGTTCGGTTTTCTGTTAATGGTAAGTAAAAAGTTTTAAACTCGGTTTATGAATAAATTTCCATTCATTCATTTCCACCTGACCGTCTAGCTTTCGTCGAGTGTGCTCAGTGCATAAAAAGGTCAACTACGGCGTTGCGTGAACAAGAGATTTCCTTTGGCAGGATTGGTCCTTAGGACCCAAGGATGGATTTAAGAAGTGGAGCCACCCAAACTCTCGACTACTTGACGGCGCGCAACATGTATGGACTTACGGCCTGGCCACGACATTGCCCGACTGGCATCGGCTAAGGCGACAACCATAGGTTGGAGCGAGACACAGCGATCGGACCTTTCGTTCCCACCTATGTTTGTCGCTTTCGTCGAAGCCAGTCGCGCAATGTCGTGGCCAGCACGGCTAGCACATGATTATCCGCGGGATAGCTCGCGCCGCGAGAGACGGCAGTCGCCCGTCACAAATTTCTATCTCTATCTGTCAATTCCTCGATTTTGGCAGCATGAGTTCGCACATCGAGAAAAGAGTTCCACGAGAGAGAGCCATCCCGCGCGCGACTTAGCCAATGTGGCCATTTATACATGGAACAAACTTTTCATTCGTGGCAACACTGAATCGGTAAAATAATAATCGGATAAATAATGAATAGTCAGCCTTAGAAACGGAGCGTCCCTAGTCACGATAACTTTGTCTCTTTCTCGCAGTATGAAGAGTAAGAAATAGCAAATATTATTTTTAAGTCGAAAATGTCAGTGTCAATAATGTCAATCAAAATTTGATTCGCTTTGTCGTTACAAGTTGGAATATATTATTATAATTATCTAAAGATTACCTACCTATTTATTAAAATACAACTCCTTACGAATAATTGGCGTTTTGTTAAAAGTTTTGGCTAACAAAATACCATCTTTACGAAGAAGTCAAGTTGTAAGTAGTACACAATTCAATCTTCATAAAGCTCTTTTCCGTTGTCTTTTGCAAAAAAATTACATTCCTTTTAAATCTTATTTACAGACTAAATATCTTATGCTAATCCCCGACATATCTCCGTTATGGCTGGCTAGCCACTGCATTGCTGGCTTCGAAGATAGATTGAATGACAATCATGCACAAGCCTGTCATCAAACACGGAGGTATTCTCTACACCTAAGCATGCTGCTGCTAACCGCAGCCCTCCTGCCATCACGGAGGACATAAGGGCTCAAGTTGGGAACCTACTCCGTGCAAGGACAGTCGAGTGTTGAGAACACTTCTCAAATAATGTGACTTTTAAATAAATACTACCAAAAACTTTAAATGATTTTATTTACTTTGACCTTTTTGAGATAGGTACTTAGATTTAAGTACGATTCGTCGGAGTCGGAGCGCATTTCACATTTGTATGCCCAAAGCCGGTCGGCTGCTTGCGGATCGGATGGCTCCGGACGGATTCTATCGCTTCTGCCACACATTATGTAAATAGGTACACTGAAAAAGCACTCCGGCGCGGCCCAACTCCAGCCGGTCGGTGGGAATCGTAACTTAAGGATTAGGCTAGTACCAACTTGTACACTTCAAAGTAAGTATTACGGCTGTGGTCTTCTGTGAGGTGGAGGTTGAGTTGAGCTGCCAGATTCATTATTTGCATTTTTTGTGGAATGATGTTTCACAAAATTTCGTCTAAATCGGTTCGGCGGATTAAGCGTCAAGAGGTAACATATAGTCAGCAGCAATAGTTGCTAAGCGGGCGAGGTGTTCAAAATTACCTTGACGCGCTCTTATTCTCTTAACAATAAAGTCGCGTCAAGATCATTTTGAACACCTCGCCCGCTTAGCAACTATTGCTGCTGACTGTACTTAGGTACAGATTCACTTTTTCAATTACTTATTATAAGTAAGGTTGATGCAATATTCAGGACGGGATTGTGTTGTTTATATCCCACAATGAATGGAAACACCTAAGGAGCGACATAATATAGGTTGTCAACAATAATTGCATGTAAAAATACGCGTGTAAGTAAATATAACGAGTTAGCACTGATTGATAGCACGTAATTGTTTCGCGGATTAGCAATGTAATATTTTTGTATCAATTATTTATGTTTCTATTAATTATCCCCCAGTCAATTCGCCACCAACGGTTTGCTTTGTTGATGAGGTCGTGATCGTACAATCTTAGGCTTAGATTTTTTTCTATCGGATTTTCGTTTAACTTAAGAGAACAAACAAGTTATTGTGAAAAAATATAATCATTTTGATATTAATGGCATGATCATGAAACTCAAGATTCAAATTATACTTAAACAAAAAAGTGTTGTAGTATGAAATAAATATAAAATATGGAAAATTATCTTTCTTTTAGAACAAAAGTCAACAAAACTTCGACCAAATGCGCTTGTCGCGACCCTCTAGCCTCGAAGACAATTTCTCTCATTTTGACGTTCAAACGCGGGACATTTTGTCTCCCATAGTACACTCGTGCTACGATTTTCGAGAGTATCCCGCGTGGAACTGTCAAACGACAAAATTATGTCGCTTTGACATTTGTCCGCGAGACAGCGGGTTGTCGCGCGGCTCTTATGCTACCGATTCGCGAGAGAGCTCTATGTCGCGGCATTTTCTCGCCTGTCGACTGTCGCGCCCATCATGTGCTAGCCGTGCAGGCCGTTATGAAGTCGCGGGCGAGAACACAACTCAGGCTAGCATGTCTGTGCAGGTGGCAGGATGTGTAAACTTGTCCAAATTTTCTATGGGAAGTCCACTCTTCGTGCCTACATTTTTTAAATTTGTCGCCTTTTTCTACTGACAAGGCCGCTGTGCCAGATTTTCCTTGGCCGGTGATCCCTTATATCCCATATCTGTTAAACCTTATTTTCAAACGTTACCGAACGTACTGCACAACACAAGTCATCCGAGAAGTACCTACACGTGGCAGATCGCAATCGCCATCTTGCCGACGCAAAGTTTAATTGCTACCAATAAATTTCAATTAATCCGTGGACCGCGACAACGCACGCGTAGTCATTAGTGTCGCAAAAAATCAGCGCCATCTTGGAGTTGAGCGTGAGTATTTGAAAATTGGTCCTAACGTAATGGCAATGGCCTCAAAAGTGCCAAGGCTCTGAAGAATTGTTTGACATGATGCCAACGGCCACATTCTATCACCGCACCGCTCTCCGTCGGCAGGGTGTTCATCCTCGCAAAACACCATCATAATCATCATCATATCAGCCTTTTATCCCCCACTGCTGAGCATAGGCCTCTCTTCGAGTACGCCACTTATCCCGGTCCTGAGCCAATCTCACCCAGAAGTGACCCGCAGTCTTCCGAATATCGTCTAATAACGAGCCAACGGACGCCAGGTATTCTTTCGTCTGAAAGCGGCCACCGGTCGCGCACTGTACGGTTTAAGAGGAATTTCTTCCCGCAGACGTTCCGGATGTGGAATAACCTCCCTCAGCTCCCTGCCGAGGTTTTCTCGAGGGGTTAATACAGATGGGGCTTTTTACAAAAACAGCTTTTGAGATAAATCCGCTACTTGACGCTAGATGTCGACTACGAAATTAAGCAGTACTGTGGGTACAAGCATGTCAAGGGGTTGCCGTCAATGTAATATTAAGCTGTAGGTTCTCTTCTTTTTCTTCTTCGTCGTATCCTCATGGCTGTGGACACTCTTCATCAGTGCTCTCCAAGCCGCTCTATCTTGAGCCCAGTGTATGCTAGCCTGGTCACAGAATAAATAATAGTACTAGGTACAGAAGACTCACTCTCTAAAAGAAACGCTCTCTAAAACGCGTCTGTTACGATCAGGACAGATATGGCCGCTAGGTGGCGACAGCCCCACGCGCGGCTTATGGCTAGCCACCAAAATTGGTGTGGAACGGATGTACTTTTAGCTACCTCTAGCAAAGTGAAGAAATCGCGCACGCGGAGTGAGCCACGTCTGGCCTGGTATATATGTGTAATGTGTAAGCCTGTAATGTGGCTTGTGTCTGACTTTATCCATCCTTACGCTTACTTCTTCCTTGCCATGCGACCAGTGATTAGCCTTTCCAGACTATCTAGTCCTGTCCTGCTCAGGTGGCTGAAGAAACTGTACACGTGGGTGCAAACAGTAGAGAGCTTCGTATTATGCTGTGGGTTAGGGGTTTACTCCGAGCCCAGTGCTGTTTATCTGTAATCCTTGAACTCTTGTTTTATTTGCCCATTGTGGACTGATTTCCTTGATTATCTCTTTATTGAATAATAGGAGTATTTTTGTGAATTACCGGTATTGTTGGACCCTGCCCATTTAACGACGATCATCAACTGATTAAGTTAGCAGCCGTTTATGAATAACGACACAAAGGTATATCGGGAATTGCACTAAAACTGTCTATGTATTCTTTAAAGTTTGAAAATGTTTGATTGATTTGGCATATAGGCCAATTAAATTAGATCCAAAAAACGTGTTTTGAGGTATTCATTCCCAGCAAGCTGGAAATCGTTTTAATACCTTCATTTGGTCCTAAATGCGTGTAATCCGAGTTTGCTCAATCCCAAGAGATGTCCATAAATTTTTGCTCTTCGCAAAGCGCGCAGCTTTCGTTTTGCCAGTCACTGTGACAATGACAATCCTTTACTGCACGTTCCACCCAGCATAGGCCTATTGTCTTAGCACCATCGTCCACGCTGTTAATTGACAAATAATCGTAAACTTTATTGCATAGTTACACCGATGTACTGGTAAGAGTATTGCTGTTATTACAAGAAAGTTACAATGCAGATTGGGGACTGACCTGGCCTTTTAAAAGTCTATTATTGAATAAGAGTGCATCAGCCATTGGTCGATCAAACAAAGGCAATAAAACAATTTATTTTGATATGTTTATTTTCGGCATTAAGTCCTTGGAGTCACATTGTCGAATTTGATTTGTTTACATCAAATTTTAACGATGACAATCATCATACTATCGTTGTATGGCCATTGGGGTGATTGGGGAGCAGGAAGCAGCACGATTGGCGGGGCGCGGGGCGCAGCGTGGCCAGCGTGGCCTTGAGCGTTCAAGTAGGGATTAGAGCAGCGTACAAGGAGGCCGCTCGCATACTTTTGCATTTCACAATAGATCTACCCACACCACCCCAATAATAATAATAATTTATGTATTTGTTTAACATGGTTTACAGTGTGGGGTTCTTCAAAAAAGGAGTGTACAGGTTTTTAAAAGGTTGGCAACGCGCATGTAAAACCTCTGGAGTTGCAGGCGTCCATAGGCTACGGTGACTGCTTACCATCAGGCGGCCCGTATGCTTGTTTGCCACCGATGTGGTATAAAAAAAACATGGAGGCCGCGCCGCATGCCCCGTTGGTCGAGCATCCACTCCACTCAGTATGCAGTATGTATGTACTATGCACAATTTAGCTTCGGCCACGGAACCATAGAGAAATATAAGTAAAGAAAGAGCGTCATCATCATCATCATCAGTTTTATTACCAAAACGCAAGTTATTTCTTAGTCGACAGCTAGCGCGTCAAGTAGCGGACATTATCAGTTCTGTTAGTTGACAATACTAGTCTAGTAACTCTAGTAGAGATTGCCTTCTGGCATTTATTCCGCCATTTGTACTATCGCGTATTGTGAAATAATCTTTAAATAAATGAATGTTTTTTGCAATAAAAACGTTTTAGGCAGGTGTACTATATTTGAAACCGGCTCAAGGTATTCACAAGTACAATTTGTCACAAGCATTTGCTTGTCAGCATTTGCTGACACGTAGTCTTTTGAGCCCTCCATCAGCGAAAGAATTAAAGATGGCGGAACCGCCGCGTCCCCCCACGGTACCCCACGCTACCATCTTGACCCGATGATTGCCTGACCCTGCCAGCCAAGTGGTCCCAATTCCCGACATCCACACATCTCCATTCGCGTACGCCATTGGCCGACGAATTAACGACAATATTGCGTACTTATTCATTTAAACTTCTCCAGCAATTTAGCAATAGAACACGGTTTTGTCGTACACGGTCGTACACGGCCGCCGCTCGTGTTTGAAATTTGAATTTTCCCGCGCCGCCAACGAACGCGTTCATTGCGCGCATTGGTGATAGCGTTGCGTTCAGGATAATTTGCTAATTTACGAAATGGTGGATTGATAATGTATTTGAAAGACGGGGACGGGTGGATCATGACTGCTCTCATGTGGCTGTTCGCCAATATGGCTAAATTATACTGATTTGTGAGAATATTTGGACTTTTTAAAAGTGTTGTACCGCTGTGCGCTTGGACTCTTATAAGGTGAGAACGTGTGGTAGTTGAAAAAGAATACTATTCTTTTTTGACCTTATTCCTCTCAAAGGATTAAAAAAGTAAAAGGAGAACTTGTATTCTCTTTTTGCAAAACGGTATGTGAAAAATGATCATGATAATAATTTAACATTGAATTAACATAATATATCATATTTTTTATTTACAATTAACCACATTTATTTTCAATAATATTTTTTTGAGTTCTTAAAAAAAATGCGCATATAAAATGTGCAATAAGGTATTCATTAATACATACAAAAATATAATTCAACCTGTCATAGTTGAATTAAATAACACCATGACAAAAATACGTTCAAAATTCGCAAATCCTGCCAAAGACATCTTTGGTTCACGAAACGCCGTATTTCATCTGCTACAACGGCCACTATTAGGGAGTAACTTTAACTTACAATAAAATAAATATAATTAGTTTTAACTACTCAAAAAACCAATTTCACTTTACACAATAATTTAATGATGACTAACAACTTCACCTACATTTAATTCTATGTCAACGCTTATATGGAAATGTTATGAATTGTATATTGTACATAGAGTAGCAGAAAATGTAGAAAAGACTCATGAATGTGCCCACTAAAAGTACTAAAGGCTTTCTCAAAAACGGTTTCATCTCTAATGTTGTATTAGAATCATCATTATACAGGGTGGCTCATTTAGATCGGTCAGTATGGGAAAATCTGAAACTATAAGACATACGACGATCTCTTCTTAGGAACCATGTCATCGATTTTAGTAACAAGAAAAACTGCATTCATACATTAAATTTTTTTTTTTATGTAAAATGTACTGAAAAAAATGGTGGCCATTTCGAAAACATACTAAAATAAATTAAAGGATATGAATATAATGCATTTTATTCATTTCAGACATCATGTTTCATAGTAACATTTACTGCTTAAGACCTACACAATCGATATCTAAATAGAAATAATTTTAGATATTTTTTTCTAAACGTCCGGGTTCGATTCCCGAGCTGAGTACACATTTTTTTAAATGTATGAATGCAGTTTTTCTTGTTACTAAAATCGATGACATGGTTCCTAAGAAGAGATCGTCGTATGTCTTATAGTTTCAGATTTTCCCATACTGACCGATCTAAATGGGCCAACCTGTATAAAGTCTTAAGTGGCCCACTGATTACCAGTCCGCCGGACGATATCGGCCTATCAGTTGTTCGGAACTGTCAAATTTTTGTTCTAACTGACAGGTCGCCTTGTCTGTAATTTTCTGTACAAAACATTCTGTCATTTTTGCGGGAGAGGGACACGTCAAATGTACGGATATTTGTACGTAAGGGTGGTATTCCACCTGTCCAATTTCTTTGTCCAATGTCATTTCGTCTCACTCTCTCATTGAAGCAAAATATGAGACGCAATACATATTGGACAAAAATATTGGACAGATGGAATACCACCCTAGAATAACCCTAACGTCCAAATATTCATACATTTGAGTGTTGTGTTGTGTATTTTCACGGAAACTTACGAACGTGTCTTGCTATTTCAGTCAGTCTCGGTGCAAAAAGTACTGAGGTTGACTGAAGTAGCATGACAAATACTAACGTTTCCGAGAAAATACGATGGAAAACAATTTATGCCCTACATCTGTACACTTTCTTTGAATGTCGCGTCTGCTATTATGTTCACCTATGACCGTATATCGCCCTATATCTTAATATCTGATGATACAAATATATCAAATGTCCGGCTAGCCTCCACACAGGTGAATCAAGCCACACTATTGTGATACAGGAAACAGTTTGCTTGTGCGCGAATGCATTATACAAAAGTAAGATATTAAAATTATTTTAATAGGGGCCATAAGTTTGAGAAACCCTGGAGGTCCACAAGTTCTCTAAAGGGGCCCACCGATTACCAGTTCGCCGGCCGATATCAGCCTTTCAGTTGAACGCAAAAGGCGACAGTTCCGAACAACTGACAGGCCGATACCGTCCGGCAGACTGACCATCAGTGGGCCCCTTTAATGTCGCGTCTGCTAACGCTCATGTTATAATCTATGGCCGTATCGTGCTGTACCTTAATATCTGATGATACAAATGTATATCAGATTTCCGACTAGCTTACCACACAGGTGCTAGAACTGGCTAGAAGCCATACTATTGTGATACAGACAACAGTTTACTTGTGCGTGACTTGCGTGAGTGATTGTTCAAAAGTAAGAATTTATTTATAATATTTGGCCGGTGTTAGAAAATATATTTTTGATATAATTGCCTTGCCACGAGTCCACGACTCGATTTTATACTAATTAGAGAAAAATAACGCATGATTTTGATACAAGCGCAGAAATAATTTCATGGAATTGTCAGTAAATTACCTACTTAGTAGAAATTAAAGTTAACTTACAACAACATTGTCTACCATGCCAAATATTACCTAGCTTGAAAAAATAGAATTAATTCCAAAAGTAATCGAGATAAAGAGTAAAAACTTGCACGATCGTCATATCTTCCGTCGCAAAATTCGCGTGGCGCGCCATACCTTTTGTTCCCTTCTAATTTCCTGGCTTTACGACCCTCTTAACGAATGAATGAATAAATGATTTATTGCGCACATCATACTGGTAATTCAGGTAATTTTTGTGCCACCAAAAAGGTGTTTCTCCGGCGTTACACCAAAAATCGTCTGGAATAGACGCAAAGGCCAATGATGATGATATGATGTGTACAAAATTCTAGCGATTTCCATTCTTTCCAGGAGCCGTAGTACCGCCACCGGTCACCACAGCCATCATACCACGAACCCCATGGCCCCCCACAGCTGCCAGCCAACCTATCTGACCGGCAACCGCTTCACCACCAAGTCCTCCCCCCTCGAGCCCCACATACAATACCACCTCTGCCGCTCAAACACCAATATGCTCTTGAAGATCGAAAACGAACTTCTTCAAAGCCACCGTCAGCGAGAAACTACAGGCATTAAAAAGCTTTACAACTCCTTCTTCGTCCTCTTTTAAAAACTAGGTTTTAACATTATCATCATCATCTCATCATCATCAAGTGACTTTATAGTGTAGTGATGGCTCAGTGATGGAATCATCAATTTATATAGAGAAGGACTATACGGAATACGGACGGAAAGGGGATCCGTACACTTGGGAGAGCTCGGTACGGCTGGTGGGACAGGGAGAGGAGATTGGGATGTATTTGGAGGAGAGGGAGGGACGGAAGAGGAAGTGGCAGCAGGTGGAGGGGGGGAAGATGATGCGGCGGGAGGAGGGGGAAGAGAAGGAGCAGAGGAAGGTGCCACCGAAGAAAATTATGGGTAAGTTGAATTACCTCGTTATTAATCACAACGACGGGACTTAGGGCCACTTGCACCATCCCACTAACCCGGACTTAACTGGTTAAACCTGGAGTTAGCATGGTTACCAGTACAATTTGACACTGGGTTAACGGTTTAACCGGTTAACCCGAGTTAGTGGGATGGTGCAAGTGGCGCTTGATCGCGTAAAATTAGGTTGTAAATTTACCTCAGACGTTTCGAGGACGGCGTTGTCCCCGTGGTCTCGGAGAAGACTGGCTAAAGTTGACATCAACATCTTCTAGGTGCGAGAGTTTTTCGAACTACCCGCACTTGGTCTTGTTTTGCGCACTAGGGATGTGACCGGATCGACACAAACGCTCAAGATGTTCGATTTTTCAACATGCGATATTTATTTAGTAAAAATCGTGAAAGCTTAAATCAGTGAGTTGAATTACCTATCTGCATTCTTAGTTTGTGTTGCGATAGCTATATTTAGTAAGTAGGTACATATCTATCTATACATTATGGTTCCTGTATACGAGTATATCTTCTTTTCTTGGTATTAGTGGTACTGGTATAAGTACCTAAAAACCGGCCTTGTGCGAGTCGGACTCGCATACGGAGGGTTCCGCACCATCAACAAAAAATAGAGCAAAAAAATCGTGTTTGTTGTATGGGAGGCCCCTTAAACATTTATTTTATTTTTAGTAGGTATTTGTTGTTATAGCGGCAACAGAGATACATAATTTGTGAAAATTTCAACTGTCTAGCTATCGCGGTTCATGAGATACAGCCTGGTGACAGACGGACGGACGGACAGCGATTAAGTCTTAGTAATAGGGTCCCGTTTTTTACCCTTTGGGTACGGAACCCTAAAAATGATCTAATATTGTTAACACGACCGTACAATTTAAAGCTATATTACGATGGGCCATCCTGCCAGCCCTTAAGATGGCAGGATATTATCCAACCCATTACTCACCGGACTTGCGAATTGTACAATTACCCTACAGTACAGGTAACATTACCCAGGATGATTCTAGAAGCCACGTGCTAAGACAGGAATTGGCTCACTATAACTGATATTTCTTAAACCTTATTGCGAAGACAGAAGGTCCACGGATGGTCAGGTAGTGATGCTCTTAGTTTTAACTTAGCGTATATTCATTTCAGGAAGCTATAGGTAGGTTATTAAGGGAAAATGTTAACTGTAGGTACCTTCATATTCTTTTTAATAATATGTATGATATTTTGTTATGTAAGTCAACATGTATCTAGTTGCAAATATATAATGCAACCATACATTGTTATTGATATAAATATATCGTAAACAATCTTTCACATAATTACTAATGCTACCTGAATACTCGCCATGAAACCAGAATGACCTAACAACCTAAATTCTTCATTTTATATATTTAATTACCATGGGTTAAGCTCCAGTAATAATCATTCTTTATTTGTACAATCCAAGAAAACCAAACACAATTCTGACACTTATTATCTTGGAGACAGAGTCGAATTTTCAATGTAAATCACAATAGTTTCTACGATATGTGACGTCACTACATCTGCACGCTTCGATTTACGCTGAGCATTGTTGATACAACTCCACCAATCAGGAGAGATTGTCAAAGAGTTTGCGCAGACGCGACATGCCAATGAATATGATTTCTGACCAATTTTAGACCTTACAGCGAAGTGATATGGTTTAGTGATAGCTTGTTGTAAGCATGCGTGGAACGCGTGATGTTCAAATTAGTGGAATCAATTAGGAGCAAATTTAGTATGACATTTATAATATCCAACTTGGACTACAGAAGGGACTGCTTGGAAACTTTGTACAGTCAGAATCAAATAGATAGTGACGGCCAAAGTGGCCTATTTCTTCCTATCCTTATTTCTATGGTAACAAAGATGTGTAACAAGGTGTGTGCATCTGCATAGTCAACAATTTAACAAACTCCCACGACAGGGTCACCCGGTCAAACCACAGACAGAGTAACGTTTTTGCCCTTGTTGACCCTTTTCATCCGTATCACAGTAAGAAAAATAGCTGTAGTTCTTCTCGTAAGCGACGTGTGTCGCTAATCGAAATATCTTTCATGTTTTACATTATTAACTAGAGTCACACACAACACATCTTTTTCGCTATATGGACATATTGCACTCTGCACCTTATAGTTAAAAATACTAGCATATTTAATGTAATTATTAGTTGACATTAAAGTATGTAGTTATCACATAAGATAGCCTCTCAGAGAGCTTGTGCTCGCAGGCAAGATAACATAACCGGTCCACGCTCTCCTATTACCTTATCTTTGCCGATAAAATTAATAAACGAGGTGACAAAATTATAAACTCGAGCGATACAGTTGGCGGCGTCGCGTCTTCGATTCGGACGTTTAAAAAGTTTGCGAATTGTCTCTGCGGGAGTGTTTTTTTTTTTAATTTAGTGGAACGTCTGTTGCTGTTACTGACTGTTTCTTAATGCATGTTTTTATTAAGTGCCAGTGTTTGTGACTTTAAGCGTGGTAATGTTTTTGGTATCAAGTGACATGTCCGGATTTTAAGTAACCAACGGTGGCATAGTAAATGCTGATTTAGTAAAGTAATATGAGCAAGGTATAACTTTGTTTTTAAGTTGACTTAGTAATGTTGTCGCCAGCTGTGAGCATATATGATATGCTACAGGCAATATTTATTTACGACTTGTATTGTAATATTCCTTCGTACAATAGAGCTCTGATTATTCAGATTAAACTATTATTATTTATTATTATTGCGAGCCTATTGTGTCCCACTGCTGGGCAAAGGCCTCCCCCCTCTTCTTCCACTCCTCCCGATTTTGAGCTACATCTGGCCAGTCGCTCAAAAAGGAGTCTAAGTTATCCCGCCAGATTAAACTAATAGACTATAAAAACAACATATTTGCACCTTTTTTCTTCAGCCTGACTATTTTTAACCCCCGATGCAAAAAGAGAGGGGTGTTATAAGTTTAACGTGTCTGTCTTTGGTATCGTAGATCCCAAACGGATGAACCGATTTTCGTTTAGTTTTTTTTGTGTCATAGATAATTTTATCCCGAGTGTTCTTAGCCATGTTTCATGAAAATCTGTTCAGCCGTTTGAAGATCATCAGCTCTTATAATTTTATAGTCTGGGGTTTTTTTTAATTTTTACTTCAGAGTCCACGGATGACAGAATGTATGCACGGCACATATAGTTTGGCCCAGGACTGTCTCATTTCAAACATAGACAGAGAGAATCATACTGTCTTTGTCTTACGCTAGTATTAGCACCCAAAAGAAAGGGATAAGTATAATTTTCCTGTTTTTACTGACTGACAAGTTGTGTTTGCCAGACCATAGCAACAGTCAAATACTTTTTTTAAGTCGTTTGCGTAGCTCACATGCATATAGAGCTGGCATCCCCAGCGTTTTTATGGTAGGGGTAGTGGAAAAGGGAGGGTAGGCCGTGCAGCAGTGGAACACACAGACTAACTAAATAAAAATCACTGGTTTATTACTGATTAAATTATAACCTGTAAACGTTATCATTTAATCAGTAATGCTAATGAACCAAATGAAAGTTAAATATTATGACTTGTCTTGAAACCGTTTGGAAAAAGCTTTCGGTATAACAATTTTACTGTCGTAGGTATTCGTTTCTAAAATGTCAAAACTGACGTTGCTCATCAAATTGATCTACAGACGGAACGACATTTTATTTTAATCGCTATCCAGAAAGAGACAATAATATCTTTCATACTAATTATAGCTTCTCTGTCAGTTGTTGTGTTTAATTGATAATTAAGTTGATCGCTTCATTGTAATATAACTATGCAACATTAGTAAGGAAATCATCATACCTACAATTAGATAAAGCCCCTAGTAACACACTTATCAAACGATTGTATTTCTAATCAATAAAAACATAAGTTCTATAATCGCGTTAGCTTTAGGTCAATGTAGTTCAGGGTGCGGCCAACATGCCAATCGTTTACGCTCCGTAGCGAAAGAAACGCAACTGTCACTGTCGCACTAATATGGAAGAGTGATAGAGACAGACTACGGTATCGTTATTGTCATCTTGGCTACGCACAGTCGCACACCTAGAAGACACAATTAGCCAACCATTTCTAACTCTTGTTACAATTATATAAAGTCCAATAATTAACTTTATACAGAAATGAACAAAGGAAGATATACTTACTGGCAAATTGAAGAATGTAGTAAATGTGTTAAACTTGACAGGTTGTTAGTACATTTGTGTTTATTAATGTTTATTATAATGATAACGACCCAAGAAAAGATAATGTTAAGAAAATTCCTTTCTTTACTTGTGACATCATTAGTAGATATTATTAATTAACAATATTTACTATTTGTTCTGACCCACAACCGTGTGATGTGGCGCAAAACTTGGTCCTGGCTTTTATAATTAAAAGCCAAAAAAGCCGGGATAAAAGCCAGGACCAAGAAGAAGACTATGCATTTGTTCTGAAAATGCTTTGTATGGATCCACATGGAAAGGGGTAATTTAGATTTTTAGACACACCCCCCCTCCCCTGTCGCACTTTTTCATAGGAAAAACATAGATCGTGAATACGTACAGTCATACTTGGCATCGTATCAAAACTATTATAAATTGTTAAATCAAAATCTACCTACCGAATTTTACACGTTTTTAGATACACGTGCGGAAGTATCAATCCAAACCGCGGCGGTGTAAAACACTCGCATTCGTTCGTTTACAATGCCTGGATTTGTTTACTTTCCACACTTGCATCATAAATAACTATAGTTAATTACAGTTTTGAATGATTCACGGTTAGTTTCACTAGACTTATATCGACCAGGATACCCGTGAGTTACCCGTGATCAAGATGCGTGTAACTGCGTCGAAATATCGGGAGCTCGAAAACAACACAAAAGGTAATCACGGTTCATATCCCGGTCAATATAACTATAGTTAATTATTACTCAATTAAAGTAGAATCATTCAAAATAACTACAGTCGGGGTCGAGACGATTTGACATTTGTATCTAAGTGTAAATATCGAGGGGTGACTATTATCAGCCACGCGCGAGGTCGAACCCGTAATTCAAGAAACATTTCATCTTATAGGTACATACTATAAGTATAAATTTCTTGGCCCCCAGATTTGTAATGAGTGTACGTACTCTGAGGTCAGACTTAAAATGGTCAATCGGTGGTCGCTAACTAGCATCGGGACTGTTGATCCGTGATCTCAAACTGTAAACATCATGACTACACATTAATACGTTGGTATTTAGTATTTATGAAAACACTAACGATTCTAGAAAAGAAGGAAAGGAATTCTATCATTCTAATCAAATTATTTGATGTTTAATTAGGGTTCCGTACCCAAAGGGTAAAAACCCTATTACTTAGTAATACTAAGACTTCACTGTCCGTCTGTCTGTCTGTCACTAGGCTGTATCTCATGAACCGTGATAGCTAGGCAGTTGAAATTTTCACAGATGATGTATTTCTGTTGCCTGAATCCTCCGCCACTTTTTCTTTGCTTTGTCATATCACTTTTAGGTTTCAATAACTGGCCAGCCTTTAATAACTATACTGGAATTATTTTTATTTGCGTCTTTTGACACATTATGACTGACGTATATAGAGATGTAACTAACCCAAATCGATTGTCACAGCAAGCGATTACGATTGGATGGCACCTATCGAATTGTGACGTTTAATGAATTTTTATTTGAGATTTAAATAAAGCTAGAATTATATGGTTAATAAATAATAATAAGACGATATAATAAATTTAATAGTCATTTGTTATAAATATCGAATAACCATTGTAATATGAATGATTTATAACAACATTTACCTAGATTTAATAATGATTAAAAAGTTGACGTGTAAAATGTATATTTTATGAATAAAACATTGAATTGAATTGAATTGTCGCGACCTAAAATGAAAAATTTATATCGATTTACTTAGACGACTAGCGATTCATAACGATTCATAACGGTGGTGTCCGGCCAACCCTAAATTTAAAAAGAAAAAGACTTTACGTGCAATTGCGCAGTGCAATTATCTTCCTTTGTAATTTCGATGTGCAAGATATTTTACGTTCTATTGCTGTTGTCAGTGTCATGTGTCAAATGACGCAAATACGACTGCACAAGGTATAGCCGCCTTATGCTAAAATGAATTATAGATGGTCAAGCAAATCTTGTCAGTAGAAAAAGGCGCGAAATTCAAATTTTCTATGGGACGATATCCCTACGCGCCTACATTTTTCAAATTTGCCGCCTTTTTCTACTGACAAGATTTGCTTGACCATCTATATATTTATAGGTAAATATAATTCATCTTTAGTTTAGGGCGGCCAGTTACTAAAAGTGGCCTAAAATTACCCTATATGATATCTATTTCAGGTCGAAAATCTGTTCAACGATTCGTGATTATATAACATTTTCATTACCGATCATACTTGTGTTGAGTATCAATTCAATTTCGCCACACCCTCACGCGTATTTGACATGCTAAGTGAATGTTCAAACACTTTACACTATAAATACATCAATATGAAAATTATCGAATTGACGTAACTCCATTCTATTTCACGCGATATTGCTAACTGCATGTGCAAACTTGTTGTCAACTTGGATCGGAGTCGCCGTCAGATATATCGGAGCGGTCAAGGCGCTCACAAATATCTGAACGCGCCTCTATTCTCAAGACGCTAGATTGCGTGTTAAGATATTTTTGAGCACCTCGGCCGCTCCGATATATCTGATGGCGACTGTAGCAGCCGGTTACTAACGACACATACTTCTTTGCATTTTGAATCTTATTGCAAGCTGATAAGGTTGTCAAATGGTTAGTGCTGTTAGGATAAGGATATATTTAACGCGTAGTTTGTGACGTTTTGGAGGCACGACACTTGGTGTTAATAATCTTTGAAAATAACAACCTCACGAAAAAGTTCAAAATCACATCAAAATATTTATATGAAGACCAAACACTTAATATGTCTGTCTGTCAGTCACCAGACAGATTGAGCTGGATTGAAACGTACGACTCCGTTCAGTAGTTTCTGAGTTTATCGCGAACATACATAGGTATATACAGACAGAAGCGGCGGGGGATTTTGTTTTATAAGATATCTCGATTAGAAGGGATGAAATATTTGACTTATTCTGATTCTGCACCATCGCCCATACTGTTAACTGTCCATCAGTGGACGTTATGCCTTTTGTAATAAGGTCCAACCATGGACAGTTTTTTAACTGTGTTGCTGTGTGTACCGATACCACAGAATAAGTAATAGTATTATCATACAGAACGGCCACGCACCGCCCCGCCCCGACTCGCATTACCTCGCCCCGTGCTCGCCCCGCGACATGAATCTGGCGGACTTCTGGCGTGCTCTCAGTAAAGCGACTTACCGACACATACACAATGACGCGTGTACAGACGTGCCGCGCACACATATAAACGCAAATGATTTTTGATGTATGGCGTGTCCGCCCTGTGCCGATACTGCAATTCCGCATTTTCACAGTGCACAACACCCGCGTCTAGCCTAATCTTTGCTCCCGCTATCTACATTTTATCACGCATGTCTCGTGCAATCGTAATATGTACTTATAATCATTGATTGCGCCAATTCGGTAATGTTAGTAATGTAGCGGAAATGTTATGTTATTCACTATATGAGGTATTCATTTCTTATTCAGAATTTGACGAAATTGAAATGATTAATTTCCTTTATTTCATTTGGGTCTTAGGGGGTTTTACAATGTGAGTATAAAAGTACAATACCAAAACACAAAATATTACAAAAATATACTAAACCTTATAAAAATACACACATTATAAAAAACCTAACCTAGAGCAGGCGTGTCTCAAAGATGTCGCGATTTCGCTCACTCCGCGATTTCGTCACTTTGCTACAGGTAGCTAAAAGTACATCCGTTCGGCCCCAATTTTGGGGAAAGCCATAAGCCGCGCGTGGCGCAGTCGCCACCTAGCGGCCATATCTGTGCTGATCGTAACAGACGCGTTTTGTTAGAGAGCGAGTCTTCTGTACTTAGTTAGTACTATTATTTATTCTGTGCCTAGAGTGCCGCCGGCAGCGGGCCAGGGCCCAAGCTGCCGGTGGTCAGGGCCGCAGAGTGAGGAACCGACGTACTATACGCGCCGTGTCCAAAATTACCGCCTTCTGCAACTGCATCTAACAAATGATTAATTAATTATTACATTTATTATTAATTATTAAAAGGAAGTAGGGTAAATCGTCAATAACCGGCCACCCTAAACTAAAAATGAATTCTGTTCACCTATAAACAGAATTCATTTTAGTATAAGGTAGCCAGTTATTAAACAGTGGCCAGTAATTGATGAAATAACCTACTGCCTAAAACAGGGCTCTCCAAACCACGGCCCGCGGGCCCGCGACGCGTTCCAATCCGGCCCGCCGACACCCAAAGCGTCCGGCCCGCGGGAGCCAGGCTCCAGGGGTTCAGCCCTAACAGCAGCAACCAGATACACCCCGGACGCCGACGGTGGCCCGCGCGAAAGATTCTGAGGTGCAATATGGCCCTCAGGTAGGGTTGCCAACCGTACTATATTATATATTATTGTACTATATTTTGGCTCTCTGTACTATATAATTTTGGAAAAATATAGTACTTTAAAATACTATATTTTCGATTAAACGTATTTCACACTTATGTTTAGTATTTTATCTAAAAGTATTTTATTTATTATTATTTAAAAGTACATATCTATATTTTTTTGAAATTAAGTACTATATTTTTGATGCCTTATTCTGGAAACTACTATATTCCATCCAAAAATTGTTGGCAACCCTACCCTCAGGTAAAAAAGTTTGGAGACCCCTGGCCTAAAAGACACCCAATCCCGGCCAGGGTTGAGCAAATCAGTTTGATTGAAACTAAGATTGAAAATGGAAACATTATTCTTAATCTTATCATTCATCAACTTGATTACGAATTTAAACCTATCAATCAAATTGTGATTGAATCATATGATTTTTAGGGTTCCGTACCCAAAGGGTAAAAACGGGACCCTATTACTAAGACTACGCTGTCCGTCCGTCCGTCCGTCCGTCTGTCACCAGGCTGTATCTCACGAACCGTGATAGCTAGACAGTTGAAATTTTCACAGATGGTGTATTTCTGTTGCCGCTATAACAACAAATACTAAAACAGAATAAAATAAAGATTTAAGTGGGGCTCCCATACAACAAACGTGATTTTTGACCGAAGTTAAGCAACGTCGGGCGGGGTCAGTATTTGGATGGGTGACCGTTTTTTTGCTTGTTTTGCTCTATTTTTTGTTGATGGTGCGGAACCCTCCGTGCGCGAGTCCGACTCGCACTTGGCCGGTTTTTAAGACAGATGGCGTATGCTATTTAAGATATAGGTAACTGCCTAACTGGAAATGTCATTTGATACCTTAATTGTTTACATCGTTAAACACGTTACCACGCTTGTATTTTGATTAATTTATAATATTAATTTAAGTAGTTATTATTATTGTGAAACAGTAATTAACGGCCCACTCGGATGAAGAAAATGGTAGCAGTGTGCTGTGAAACAATATTGAAAAACAGTTTGAGCAAATCGAAACATTTTTACATATTGACTGTTATGCAGGTTATGTGACAGTGACTTTATACTATAAAATTAACGCCATCTACCGAATAGAATAAGGTCGAGGCGCATTATAAGACTGAAAATTATCTAGTCAACATAAAATAAACATTAGCGCCATCTGTTTTTAAGTTCCTGTACTTAAAACCACGCCATCTACTACGAAAAGGAATAATCAATAAACTGAACTATTATTTGTCGCTGAGTTATAGAAGTTAATTTACAGCATCATCTAATTATACAATACAACGAGGAAAATACATTGAAGAACTATCTGAAATCACGACTATGAAAAAAAAATGTTAACGCCATCTATTGAAAGCTAATTGAGGTTTAGTTTAATCGTGAACACGGTTAAACAACGTTAAGTTTCGCCCGGCCGATGATATAAGAGTTTAACTGTACTGGTACTAAAAATACAGTTCTCCATGTGGTGGCAAAATCATCTTCAGAAGAGACCCGAACCATCAGCCAACACCAACAGATATACAGTTGCCCAGCAATCATCATCCACCAGAACATTCGGGCAACTGGTCATATAGGATTCACGCAACTCATAAATAAGCACCATCTCTTGGTATACGAAGAATACTCCATTTAATGTCCGCGCCATCTGGCGTTAAAACTGAGAACTAGAAAGTAACAGCACTACAATTCAACTAGTTACTTATAAAGTATCTACAACATCTAATAATAAAATTCAAGGATATCTACCGTGAATTTCTACATGAGAGGTCTAAGAATTAGACTTATTTATAAAAAGGCAGCGACATCTCTTAGTAATTCCATCAAACCACTCAAAAAGTGTCTCCATCTATCGAGAACTTGACAGTGAAGATATCACTTACTCCGGACAACTCTAATGATAACACCAACTATAGATGAAGCTTGAAAGATCAACGGGAAATTAAAGTGGTCCATAAGATCGCACAAACAAACATTAAAATCATAGTGTCGCCATCTGTTGATAATACAGAGAATTAAAAACCAAAGTGATCGCGCTACCGCATAACTTTTGGCACTTCTACCAAAGTTTCAAATCTCTGTGTACGCGTGAAAGGGCAATTGCCCTTTTGATGAAAAGCGAATTGAACCAGTGGAAATAACAGCGGTAATCACGGAGTTCTTCAATATGGTGGAGGATACGGCGGCGGCGTCCGAGCGCGTCTCGGCGGCTGCCGTGCTCCAGTACGCGGCGCGGGAGGCGCGCGAGGGGCGCCGCCTTGCGGAGTTCGGGGCACACGCGTTCGCCAGCGTCGCTTACAATACCTATAGTAAGTCTACTTGGTCTAACCTTATAGGCAGGACTGGCATTACGTTACGGTGGTATTCCGCCTGTCCAATATTTGATCAAATTTGTAGGTATTTCCGTCTCACATTTTGCTTAATGAGAGAGTGAGATGCAATGCACATTGTATTAGGTTAATTGTTTATGGTAAGATTTATTTGGTGTAATATTCGTAGTAATAGAAACATACTGATTTGATAAAGACTGTTACTTTCCCATTTAAAATGACAGATTTTCTTCAATTTATAGGTGAAAAAAAAAACAAAAAAAAAACAGTGACAAACAGTCTCTGAGACAAACTTTTTTGCGTCCGTAAACCAGCCGAAAGCTGACAAAATTTTGTATTATCAACAAAACCACAGTGGCGCCATCTGTTGTTAAATCTGGGAACTAAGAAACTAAAAACACAGCGGTGCTTACAGCTTTTGGCGTTATTATTAAAGAAGATTAAAAGGTAACTCTGCATACGTGGCAAACACACCGAATATCCATAAATCGTAAGATTTATATGACAAATATGATAATTCCGCATTGGTAGGGACTGTTACTTGCCCATATTTTGTATGACACTTTTTAATATTTCGAGAATTAACTAGACAGTGACGGACGGCTCGTACTCGGGTCAAACCAAGAGGCAACACCAAAGAAAAAATATTTTTTTACGGAAACGTCCATATATTTAGTCCGCACTCGAGTTCGAACTAATGGGTGCCGCCACGCGGTTTGCACGGACCGTATTTATCCTCGTGCCGCCCAATGTACATTAGGATGTACACTCAATTTCGATGGAATATCAACCTTAGTTAAAAACAAAGTAGGTAGCATTTCATTTGTCTCGTAAAATTTTCGAACAAATGAATTTCAATCTAATTGAAAATACAACAAGGTTCTAACTTCCTTGGCTATAATTTTGTATGGTGGGCGGCACGAGGTTGTAGGGGGTAAGCAAGGCTCCCCTTCAATTCTTTGGAGTTCGTGCGTAACTGCGTGTCCTCTAGCATGCATATAGAATAGAATAGAAATGGTTTATTTGGTGTACAAGCTTAACCTATAATACAATATATCTTATTCTAATACAAGACACTAAAATGGATGCCACTCAGCATCTGCCGATGACTATTGTTCTTAGCCATGGCGCTGATTTTCAGGGCAACCATTTTAAATTAAAAACAAATGATATAAAATAAAATAAAATGCAAAACTTAATACAACATGTGGGAGAACAGGTGACAGATGAGTTAATCTATAATTGACAATAATAGTACATAATTCCGTGCTAGAGTCAGACCAATAAAAGTCTGCAGCGGATTTGATAGCCCACGCAGTGCAAGTGTTATTTTAAACGTCAAACTTGTATGAAATTATGACGTATAAATAACACTTGCACTGCGTGGGCTATCAAATCCGCTGCAGACTTTTATTGGTCCGACTCTAGAACATTTTGGAGGTAAGTGCATAGTGCACATATGTGCATAGTGTATGACTGTATGTTGTGCCGAAATAGAGATTATCATTATTCCTTAACATTTTTGTTTACTGCAATCGTCTTATTTTTACATATCACAAAATTGATATCAGACACTTGTTTCCCAATTAAAGTATTGCAAACTTGATATATTTCAACAAACATCTTCATGTATAAACCGAAACGTACTCTAAAATCATTTCCGTAAAGCACACTTTCTTTTACTTGTATAATCATGTTAATTATAATCAAATATATATGTTTGAATGTAGACATGTAAGTAGTTATAACTAGTTCAGTACTCCCGGATCGAATTGGGGTCAAAGTTTACTGATAATGAGCAGACATCTTGTAATGTATGTACTAGTTGTTACTGGTTTAAAAACCTTAGCTCAGCTCTGATTGGTTGTTAGAACACGAGTTTCTGATTCCTCTGGAAAAATGTACACGATTACAGAAGTACAGTCGCTATCAGATATTTACGAGCGGACAACGTTACAGTGCATGTTCCTTCGATATACGAGTATCAGATGGAGACTGTACTTGGTTTACTGAAAACCAAGTACACATTTAGAAATGAGACATACATATTAAGCATTTCAGCAGTAGCTCAGATTCACAACTGTCTTCCTCAAAATTTGGGATTACATACCACCCTTATATTTCGAAAACCCTGATGTGATAAAACTATTTCAGCAACTTTTACTTTCGGTATTTCTTCACAGAATAAAAGGTAAAACTAATAACAATATTTAAGAACAATAGGGTTATTTGCTTATTCAAGGAATAAATAAGCGCAAAGCAACGTCCGTTTTGTTATCTGAAATCTAACCTAGAACTATAGAGGGCCAACTAACGCCATCTAGTGAAACTTTCTGAACTAAAGTTCACGCCATCTATATACTTCTGACATTAATATTATTCTATGTTGTTGCAAATTCAACCGTATCCCATTGTAATAAGGTCTATCAACTTCCAGCGGCGGTCGGCGACATGGGCGGGAGCGGGACCAGCTCGTCCTCCTCGCACCTCTCACCAGGCTGGCAGGTCAACGACCTCGATTTGGACTTACCCGGAGAATTGTCTATGAAGTAAGTATTTTAGTAGATTCTATACAGAATACGTTTGTAAGCTAAATCGAAAAACTAAATTACATTCAAGAACGAAGAAGAAAGAAGATAAAGAACCGTAATGTTTACACACCTCAGCGGGCAAAAGGTTTGCATAAAAAAAATATCAAATCTTTTTTTTCCTGGCCAGCAGAGCTGTCTGATAGCGAAATTAAAGTTAAGAAGTAAATAAAATGCGCTATTTTACCGATTACTTCTTAAATTCTTAGTACCCATACTGCCCACACTGTTAACTGACAGTTCGTAAACATTATTATAAAAGGCAAAGTCCACCGATGGATAATTAAGTGTTGCTGGTTGCATATTGGAATTTGGGACGTTAGAAGTGTAGTACTAGAACGGTAGATGTCGCTATGCGTCTCGCTAAGGCTCGTAAATCAAGAAGGAAGTAATTGAGAGTTGCGACATCTATTAGCGGAATATAAAAAAAAGGTTAGTATTTAGTATACAGCTTTAGGATTACTCAGGACGGTTCACTTTTCCGTGTGGGTTTGGATATAATATACCTCTATTAGTCTTATATATAAGACTCTTCTTTTAGTCTTATATATAACACCGGTTTAAATGCGCTAACCACAGATTACATATAATCTAGGCTCTCCGAAACATGTCGCGCGAGTGACTAAAACAAGTGAGTCTAAACCGTAAAATTATTCAATGATACTATGTCTCACAAGTTTAAATTAAATTCGAATCTGTGGTTAGATCATCTAGAGTTTCTAGAGTCTAGATCGGTGTTGCAAACGGGAGCGAGCTGAAATCTCGCTGGAGGCGGTGATTTAAATTTCTCCTTTTATTTATTTGTGACGTTATCTATGAAAAGGGACCTTTTTTTTGTCGATGGCGCTTACGCCATTATTAACGATGCTCCGATATAAATACAATGCCGCGCGACGTTGTGCGGTGTAAACATAAGCACCATCGACAATAAGGTCCCTTTTCATAGAGAATGCCCCATTTATTAATGAAAACTTTTTGCACAGTGAGGCGCTGCTGTCGCTGCCGTCGCTGGCCGTGTTCAAGCAGGAAGCGCCTTCCCCGACCGGCGCCGTGCTGTCGCCGCCGCGCCGCGCCTGGCCGCGCCGCCTGCCGGACAGACAGGTAAACTATAGTGTCTATAGTAGGTACATTGTGTATTAAGGGCGCTAAACAAGGATTTACCAACGAGTGTGAATTGAAGCCCGAAGGCGAGGGCTTAATTAACACGAGTTCGTAATTCCTGTACCGCCCCTGGCACACATAATGTTTTTCATCACACTTGTGGTCGAAATTTAGGATTCACGGACCGGATCTCCTACGTGTAATAACACCTTTTTCGAGCAAGTGCGGTGAAAGGAAAATAATATTTTACTTATGAAAATGTACGTTAGATGTGCAACTATGTGTTACTTGGACCTGTAAATTTATTATAATTATAAATATAAGGCGCGTTCACATAGTCATGCGATTTCAATTGGGTATACGAAGTCTGAGTTCAACCATTATTGTCAGTCGACGAGAAGAAAAAACGTGTTTCAACACGCTAGATACTCCTATGCGATGCCGCTGCGCGTTCGGATTAAACTAACATAGCGTTCGGATAACCGAGGTTCGGATAATTTAGGTTGTACGTAGTATATAACTAAGCTAATCTGTTGCAGATGAGCGAGATGGTGGTGGACGGGGCTGAGGAGGAGCACTCCCCGCCGCACGCCGCGCTCATGCCGCCACACGGTAACTACTTCTTTCATTATATGTCTAATAGGGAGTATTACTGCAATGTTTTGCCGCCAGAGTGCGGCACTAGTGACTTAAGTATACCATAGAGTAACTTATACATACTGTACCTTAAACTGTTTTTTGACAAGTTTTCACAGACAATCGATTGTGACATTGATACATCAAGGCGGTTTGTTTACAAAGGGCCTACCGGGAAACGCGAAATCGAAACTAAGCTATCTGCCTCTTTATCGCTCGAATATGCAAGACTGATAGAGGTTAGATAACAAAATTTCGACTCTCTCGTTTGCGGTAGACCCTTAGGTTGTGACTTATTGAGGAAGTGGCGCCCCCTACGCAGACTTTCGCGTAACATACCCTATTAAAAACCCATTTACTTAATGTCTTATATAATATGTCCGTTGTAAATGGTTTTGTGTAACTCGTGCGAAGCCAGGGCGGGTCGCTAGTATCATCTGTAATCTATAGAACATGTATGTTTACAGCCAACAGCCCTGAGAGCATGCAATGCCAGCCCACGCTACAGGGCAGTATGATGCCAATGAACGGGTACCATTCACCGCCCGCGCTCGACAATAAAAGTAAGTGGCGACATCTAGTTCAAAGATTAGCTAATAGATGGCGCTTTCTTTAAAGGTTCAACAGATGGCGCTATGATCAAAACGCACCACAGCTAACATTCCTGAGACTATCTATACACCATCTGCACTAAAAGTACGACGACACCTAGGTCACCCATTTCAAATATAAATATTCAAACATTACTTTAGTGGAAACCCCTTACAGCTAAGAGTTCTGATAACTCTGCACTTGAGAATAAAAGTAAGTGGCGACATCTAGTTTCTATATTAAGATTTAGGAATCATTCAATAGATGGCGTTTGGTTCTTCAATACTAAATTGAAAGCCCTAAGGCTCATGCAAAGCCAGTCCACCCTACAGGGCGGTATGATGCCCATTAGCGGATACTATTCACCCGCACTCGACAATAAAAGTAAGTGGCGACATCTAGTTCAAAGATTAGCTAATAGATGGCGTTTTCTTTAAACATCCACAGCTAATAATTGGTCTGAAAATAAACATGCCAGCCCATACTGCAGGGCGGTATAATGCCAGTGAGCGGATACTATTCAAGTATTCACCACCTGCACTCGCTATAAAAGTAAGTTAAAATACAATAATTCAAACTTTAGTTAATAGATGGCATTATAATCAAAACTCCCACAATCACCCTAAACACATAACATACAATACTATTCACCATCTTGACAATAAAAGAAGCGACATCTAGTTTCAATATGAAGATTCAAATATTACTCGATAGATGGCGCTTTATTCATCACTACGCTCACCCTACAGGGCGATATGATGCCCACGAGCGGTTACCATTCACCACCCACACTCGACAACAAAAGTAAGTGGCGACATCTAGTTCAATATAATTAATTAAGGATACAAACATCAGTCGACAGATGGCGCCAGTCCCCTTGCACTTGACAAGAAAGTTTGTAGTGACATCTAGCGAGAAGTATACGTCAACTTACTTTTGGTAGAGATACGAGATTTTAGTTTATGCAAAGATATATAACTCCGTATAAGATAAATAGTCTAATAAAAAAATGTTCCTCCGAAAATCAAGAAAAATGTATGCTCGAAAAGATGGCGCTATAACATTGGCCTATACTCATGTAGATGGCGACACCGTTTGATATTTAACAATTTTAACACTTATCAGTGAAAAAACAAGGATCAAAGTCAAATGGCGTTCTAAAAGTTTTAATCCTGCGTCGAAAGATGGCAGTAGATTTACTGTGACTACAGAATTTAAATTGACAATACGCCTCTATCTAAATTCTCTTTGGTTTATGTGAATTCCTACTCCACTTTTTTAGTTTTATTAGAGGTTTAATGTTATTCTATACTATACGGATTATGTTAACCGTGTACGGATAATGATTTCGGGGGTCCCGTTGTTTCCCATAAAGTTTTAAGTCATAATGTATTGTTTGTCATATTATCATTAGTCATAAAACTGAAACCGTTAACATTTCAGGATTTTCATTAACTTATCCTATAGATAGGTTAAGCTAGGTTTGTTTTATGGCAATCCTGAAAAGTGACGCGTTTCTGAACCAAATGTATTATGACTAACGAAAACGCGGGCAAACAATACATTATGGCTTAAACTTATTTGGGAAACAATAGAGACCCATGATTTCGACTATCCAGTGTTGTAGTATGGTCAAAGACATATGTAACTCCGTATAAGATGAATAAAGTCTAAGGAAAAACCGTGCCTCGGAAATCAACAAAAGGTCATTCTCGGAGAGATGACGCACACACCTTTGGCCTATGCTCGGTTAGATGGCGTTTGATATTTAACAATTTTAACACATAGGTATCAGTGAAATAACGGGTCAAAATGATATAAAAATAATAAAATCATTTATCCATACATATATACATTTATTTGATAGTTTTACACATTTTCATTTTGAGTTTTAATCGTGTGTCGATAGATGGCAGTAAATTTACTGCGACTACAAAATTTACTATGACAGGACCCCTCTATACTATCTATGGTCATATAAAATTGATTAGTGACCTGATAAGGATGATAACACATGTTGAAATTTATAACAAAATCTAGTAAAATAGGTAGCAAATAAGCAATTTATCACAATAATGTGCATATTAAAATAAAATATGGAAATGTTACAAAAATACAGGACCTGCCGGTCTAGCCAAGCTGACAATCGCTATCGCTTCGACAACGAAACGCTTTGTGTCTCTCTATCACTCTTCTATATTAGTGCGACAGTGATAGTTGCGTTTCGATCGCTACGGAGCGTTAGCGATTGGAACGTTGGCTACGCGGTCAGAAAGTTTCAAAATTTAAGTTTTTTTTTACTTCCAATAACGATAAAAGTAAGGGTACCATTCGATTCCTTACATTTCATCCAAGAAAATATTGTATAGCAACTATATACATAAACGCAATATTTCACCGACAAAAACGCAATTTTCTTGTTTTGTCCATAGTACAAGATGGGCTCCCAGAGACCTTGACGTCACGTTCCCTTGCCGTTTTGTATAGGGCGTTTCGCGAGTGAAGTGCGACTGTCGGCCTTTGACTACAATTTGTGTCTTTTGTGTTGCTTTAATGCAATGGGTCCCATATAGACATTTGATCCTAAAAACAAACCCGATCGATTGATACCATAAATGAAAATTAGTCATGTAGCCTATTGCGTGTTCCAGACGGGGGTCTGCTGATGTGTTCGCCGGTCAGCTCGCTAGACGGGTTCCTGCACTCGCCGGCACAGCCTCGTGCCGAACCCAGCTTCAAGGATGACACCAGGTAACCTCAACTATAGGTTAGTCGCCACACTACCGCTGTGTCAGGACAGGGGGGCGATTTTAACCCGGGGTTAAGCGGTTAAACCGTTAACCCATTGTCAAATTGTACTGGTAACCATGGTAACTCGAGGTTTAACCTGTTAACCCCGGGTTAGTGGAATGGTGCAAGTGACGCTTCTAGATTAGTCGCCACACTACAGGTATCAGGACAGGGGGAGGGGGGATTTTTGAATTTCGAGGGCACGATTTCGTGTGGCTCCATAACGTTTTTGTAACACCTACTTTTTCGATTATTTCTCTGTTTCCGCTACCCAAAGGTTGTCTGGAAGAGATCGCTCTTTAGCGATAAGACCGTCTGTCGTCTGCCTCTACAATTAATCAAGTGTTCTTTTCTTTTGGATCTTTTTACTCAGGTGTGTCAATAGAGTATTCTATCTATTTATCAATACTATCTTCTCTACTAGGCACTAGGCAGTAGCGTAGCTACTTAGCTAGGCTGGGTGAATGGGGCCCTCGCTCATGGCCTCGCACTTAGGGGGGCCTCGCAAAGCCAGCCCTTTTATTACCTGGGAATACATATTGAAAAGGACCTCGCAGAATGTAGTTTCGCTCACGGCTAGATTAGTTCACGCTACGCCACTGCTACTAGGCATTTAAATTCTACTAATAGAATTGAAAACGAGTGGTCACTACCATTTCCAATTTCTATCGCTCGTATTTAAAAAATAACACCGTTTCCAGAGATTATAGAGTGCCGCGCTCCAAATTCAAAAATCGACCGCCTGGGCATTGTTTGAATGCATTTGAGGAGTGTCTTTTCAAAATGGCTTATTTTTGTATGGTGTACGTAGAGAAATAAGCCCTTTTGAAAATACTCCTGATTTCTGCTCTCCGCGTTTGCACGACGACAATATCTCGTGCGTGATGTATACTATCTGTCTTTTTGTAACTGTATTTAGAAATTTTAGAAAGGGACGGGTAGTCTATCTCACGAGCGAGATAATGTCGCGGCGCACTACTAAGCTATTTATATATATATATATATATATATATATATATATATATATCTATTTTTAGCATGGTAGATTTTAGACATATCTGACTGCAACATTTTATCTTCATCTTTCTTCTAACATATTTGTAATAATTCATAATTCATAATTCATAATTCGTTTATTGTCTGTTTGTGGTTTGTAAATTAAGGTTTTATAATAATATTCACGCTTGATTCCCCAGTATGGCTTTTTCACGTCGTGTCAAACACAAAAGCTGTCACTCAGACGCCACATCATTGAAGTGTCAAAACTGAAATTGAACTTTATGTATATGCACGTAGGTCGATGTTGCTCTGTGGTCTGTGACCGATTAATCGGTCTTTGGCGTTGAACCTACGGTGCGGATATATCGGTCATTGGCGTCCAAAAGATTAAACGTGTGGGGTTTTGTCAAAGTGCCTTGTTAATTTAATTCAAACGAATTGCTTTGCGTCCCAGTATGGCTTCTAACATCGACTATTTCTCAAAGCTATAAAATCACCAAGTACTTAAGTGTTCTCATTTAGTTTGAAATCATTAAACAAGTCATAATTTAAAAATAATAATATTAAAATATGTACCATTCAATTAATGGGACACTCACGCATTTAATGACATGTTTCGATACGATTTGATTTGATGTCAGTTATACACGTCAGTCATATCCTCCTAAGGCCCAAGGTCCTACCCGTAGTACTTATTAACTTTGTTATTCACACCCAGCTCCTACAACAATTGTGTAATCATAGCGTACCTCGGTCCTACCAGTAGGACTTAATAGAAAACCCATCATTTTGTTTTCTAATTTTGCGCTTATCGAAATTGACGTTTACGAACTTCTAAAGGACTGTTTTGTTTTGTCTGTGAGCCCTTTAACAATTTCGTAAAAAAAAAAACAAAGTGCTGTACAAGGTGCTGTATAAATACAATAACATTAAAAAATGTCGTTTAAGTACTTGGGTCTAAATGAGTATAAAACAATAGTACTACTGGTAGGACTACGGGCCGTACTGACTACATACTAAATTTTTCGTTGGACCTTAGGAGGATATCTTCGAAACGGGTTGAAAAGTAATAAAACGAGCGATAATTGATTTTAATTACGTGAGTGACCTGTCTGACGTAAATTAAAAAAAATCCGTAGGTATACTTTTCCATATAAAGCTCACATACCATAAGCTGAATGCTCGATTGCCTATTCGCACCATGCCATACAAAAAAATCATATCAGTCTTCAAAATAACGCATCATTTAGGCATATATTTCATTCTGATATTTTTGGTCCCTATTTCACCAGGCAACAAAAAGCGGCATTGCCAATAGGGCCCTGGTTATTGGCACCAAATAATAAGCAGGTTTCTAACTACATACGTCAGAACTTTAAATAATGATGGAAAACAAACAAGATTTAGAAAGAGTGTGCTGTATTAGTTTTCCCCCAGTACATATCAAATATGTACTGTAATCAATCATAGAGAAATATAAGTAAAGAAAGTGGCAACTCCATACATCAGTTTTCTTACCAAAACGCGAGTTATTTCGTAGTCGACATCTAACGTCAAGTAGTGGAATTATCAGTACCGTTACTTGACACCAGATGTCACTGACGAAAAATGTACTGCTAAACCAATTTACAACTAATATTATAAGCGGAAGAAGTTGAAAATATAGTTCAGGTGCATCCGGTTATAATATTAAAAAGCTGAAAATTGTTGAGCATTAGAGTTTTAGTTTACCGCGACATCTATTGTCAACTAGCAGAACTGATAATGTCCGCTACTTGACGCTAGATGTCGACTACGAAATAACTCGCGTTTTGGTAAGAAAACTGATGTATGAAGTTACAACTCTTTCTTTACTTATATTTCACTATGCTATAGTTGAGAAAGTAAAGAAAAAAAAAATACACAACCTCATAGCGTTTAATTTTTGCAATGAAATGTGCTTCCTAATCTTCTTTGGCAGTCTGGTGAAATAGATCTGAATCCATTCCATCCCAACACGATTCACTCAATAATAACTCTTAACCCGGTGATGTTAAGGCGGTGTTTGCATTCCAGCGCGATGGGTACAGAGTATTGCTGCGGGCGCGGCAGCCAATGGGACGGGTGCTATGACGGGCCCCACACTTACATAACCAAGTATATTAACCACATTACATATTACAACACTTAACTCAGACTGTCGGTACACAGCAATAACATAAAAACTTCCATGATACTCAAAACATACACAAGTCACTCACGGGCTCCGTAAAGCCCCGTCTCCATATCGCGCGGCAAACCATCGAACATTGACTCGCGCGGCAGCCGCGCGCAATGGATACCGGGCGCATCGAGTTGGTTCGCGCGGCAGCCCGGTATCCATTGCGCGCGGCTGCCGCGCGAGGCAATGTTCGATGGTTTGCCGCGCGATATGGAGACGGGGCTTAAGATTCAGAAATTTATTAATATTAGAACAGGTCACTCACGTAACTCACGTTACATCGATTAACTGACGCGAACGGCTTACGATAAAGCTGCTTGATATGGAGCGTGGCATATCGAACAATTTTCTGTCGACGAAGACGTGAGTGACCCGGTATTATTACGCTCGTGTAATGTTGATCAAATTTCGCTCGAAACATTGCAAGGGTTGCGGGTTAAGGTCCAAATGATTCACGTAATTTATCGAAGCATGTCGAGCTTAATTCATCCAAAATAACGTGAGTGACCCGTTAGAATAATTTTTAATAATGACGCGTTAAAATATTTATTTAATTATTTTCTAATTTAGGACTAAATCCAATGTATTATTTACATTATTACCAATCGTCTGAGTTAAGTGGTAAACCTATTCGCTAGGTGCACGACTGGTGCTGCCCTCATTTTGGCAGACTTTCTACGTTAAATCTTATGGAGTAAAATTAATTCAAGCGGCTGCCGCTAGTACTAATGTCATTCTATAAGATTACCTGTGTTTGTGACGATCAGCGCCACTTCCCCCTCCACCGACTTCGCACCTTGCCAATACTTACTTTACTGAAGTCTGTATATCTCACAAGCTTTATAATGTGCTTTTGGAAATGTGCCTTTAGGTAAGTACAGGTACAGTCAGATGCAGAGATAACTGACCCCCCCCCCCCTGCTTTAATTTGGTTGCTTTGGTTCCATTTGTCATCCTTTGGGTGCGGAATTCTGTCCTCCTAAGGCCCAAGGTCCTACCTATAGTACCTATTCAGTTCGATGACATTTAAATCATATTCAATGGGAACAGAGTCGCTTTTGCTTTGTTTCATTCAATTTTCAAACAACGCTAAATCAACTCTATTTCATTCACTTTAGGTTCAAATTTCAGTGGCAAATTTTGGATTTTTCATTTGTACGGCCGGGCCATAGGAGAATATTGCATGCGGTTTTATCAATTGAATAATACTTCCATCACTCACACTATTAGGCGACAATTCTTTAACTGAAGAAGATTGCGTTGTAACGCCATCCATGTGGTTTGTTACACCAGTTACTGAGTTATAGTTTGTCTCATCTCAAACATAGACAGAGATAATCATACTATCTTTGTCTTACACTAGGTCACTAGTACTAGCGCCCAAAAGAAATAGTAGAGTATAGTTTTTTTGGTTCTTATTTACTGACAAATTGGTTTGACCAACTATACCTACTGATGTGCTGGCGGATAGTTTCTAAAGTTGAGAAATTTCCACATTGAATAAGTTTGCAGGTATGGGAAATTACACTTTCCATTTTGTTCATTTATTGTGAAGTGTTCATAAAATCCTAGAACTTTTCCAACTTTTTGGAATCTTTCCGCGATTTGCACATCTGTAGTTACCGCATACGGTCGGAGCCATACGTACAGTCAGCATCAGAAGTTGCTAAGCGGGCGAGGTGTTCAAAATTACCTTGACGCGCTCTTATTCTCTTAACAATAAACTCGCGTAAAGATAATTTTGAACACCTCGCCCGCTTAGCAACTATCGCTGCTGACTGTAAAGCGCCATCTACATTACTTATGGTAATCATGATTGAAATTGTAACCATTATCGAATTGTTTCCTTTCAACAAAAGCCAAAAAACTTTATAAAATTGCGAACAATTAGAAACGAAAAGTGATTAACTGTGTACCATTCCCAGGTTCCAATACGTGCTCGCGGCGGCGACATCTATCGCCACCAAACAGAACGAAGAGACACTCACGTATCTCAACCAGGGGCAGCCCTATGAGATCAAACTCAAGAAGTTGGGAGACCTGTCTCACTACAAGGGGAAGATATTGAAGGTATGTCACGTTTGGTTCACTGTGTACCATTTTCTAAAGAAAAAACATTTAAATCCTTATGAGACTAAACTGAAGGTTCAAAATCTTGCTCACTACAAAGGAAAGATTGTAAAAGTAAGGGCATGGTCCACTGTATACCACTCTTGGACGAGCCAGCGGGACTAGGAACAGCAACTAAAAATGATTGGTGTATCACGGTAAAGACAAGATACCAAATTACCAAAAGAAAATTAAGTTGCAAAATAAACTAGATGATTACATGACCCTTCGAGCAACACCGGGAAGGGGTTGTGCACAAATCACGCGAGGTGTTTTAGGCTAGTTTTTGATCCCCTTGTGATATTTGGTGAGGTTTTTGGTATGGTTGTGACTCATCCGTACCAGGGATGTTGCGAACATCCGCATCCGCAACCGCGGAACTTCCGCATTATTTTCAACATCCGCATCTGCATCCGCATAAAATCGATGCGGAGCTTATGCGGATGCGGAGCTTATGCGGATGCGGATGTCGAACAAGTCGGTACAGGAACGTCTTAGCGGCGGCGTAAGTGCTAGGTAATTTCGTCATTACCTATAACGAAATCGTCTAGATCCAGAAAAGTCGGCGAAGTTACTGTTTATTAAATATAACGCACCTATATTCTTGTTCAAATACTAAACGTTTCGTTTTTTTTAATAAAAAAATACTAAAAATGTAATATTTGACGTTTTCTAAGTACCTAATCTTGACATCCGCATCCGCGGATGTGAGCCTTTAAATATCCGCATCCGCATCCGCGGATGTCAAAAAATCTGCATCCGCAACATCCCTGATCCGCACACAAAAAGAGATCGAGGTGTGCAAGATTTGTCTTTGACGTGTGTCGTTTCCATGTATTTGTCATTACAGATTTGATTTTGTATGTAGTGAGTGAGAAGTGCAACTTTGTGCATGTTTCCCCCCGCAATAAATGGCAGAATGATTTTAATAACAAAACTTCTAAATATGTTAAAGACTGGTCACTCACGTATACGTCTATGGTACGGCAGAATTATTTGTATAGTAAGATATCGCTTGGGCTCCTCCCTTCCGACGTGTCGGAAGCCGGCCTTGCTCGAAGACATGACCGCTTCGAAACAATTTCGTTTATTACTAGGAAACAGGATTTTTAGATTGCAAACTGACTTAGGGTCTCCCCATACTCATCGACGCGGATTCGGCGAAAGCCGATAGTAAACAGCATAAACAGGTAAGGTTCGGTTCGGCTCCGTTCGGCCGTCGACGGTCGACGCGTCGGCGTCTTTTTCGCTCTTATTGCGTGGACATAAAGTTTCATTTCTATTGGCATTGCCGATTCCGCGTCGATAAGTTTGGGGAGACCCTTATGTAGTCTGCAAGGCCACACTTCACCACCCTAGGGATTATCACGTTGCCGGGTCTATTGATACTGCAAACAGCTCTATACACGCGAGAGAATTTGGATAATTACCCCAAGCGGGGCGACAACAGCGACCGGATTACACGATACTAAAGTCTATTTTTTTATTCGGTAGACTGAAATGACAGTTAATAGTATGAAATGACATTTCATGTTCATACTATTAACTGTCATTTCAGTCTACGGAATAAAAAAATAGACTTTAGACAAAAACTAGCAGCGGTGCCCCGTAGCTTAGCAAAGAGAGCAAAAACTATACACGTCATGGGCCCCTCCGTGTATAATAACCTGCCAGCATCAATAACACACGCACCTAGTTTGTTACTCTTTAAGAACAAACTTAAAACTTGGCTTGTTGAGCGGTCGTTCTATAATATAGAAGAATTTCTGACTGCGAAATATTAATGTACTTAAATGAATGAAAATACAAAACTACGCAAGTAGCGAATCAACTTTAACATTTACAATACTTTATATTTTTTGTTTTTATTATGTTATTTGTACTAGCTATGTAAGTTGACATGTAATCACCTATTACCAATAAAGAATGAGAATGAGTATGAGTAATTATTTAATTGTCAACAGAGTGTGATCAAGATTTGCTTCCACGAGCGACGCCTGCAATACATGGAGCGCGAGCAGATCGCGCAGTGGCACGCGGAGCGCCCGGGCGAGCGCATCGTCGAGGTGAGCGCCGTATGACGACCTAGTGTGGTGACCCTGCCTGTGGTCATAGAGAAAAAAATACATAGAGTGCTCACTCCATACATCAGTTTTAGTACCAAAAAGACTATTAGCATCTAGCATCGAGTAGCGGAACTATCAGTACTGCTACTTGACAATAGATGGTAGCACCGACCGGAAAGTCTTATGCTGTTGAGATAAGACTTTCCGGTCGGTGCTACATCTATTGTCAAGTAACAGTACTGATAGTTCCGCTACTCGATGCTAGATGTAGACACTGAAATTAATAGTCGGAACTGATGTATGGAGTGAGCACTCTTGTCTTTATTTCTCTATGCTGTGGTATAGTTTGTAGCTTTCTAATAGACCCCGAAGGCTAATCCTATTGTCTATTGTTCAGTAAAACCGCACGTGCTACTTACCTGCAAAAAAGGGTCCTAGTTATTCTATTTGGCACCTGAGCGCGGGCTAGTCCAACGCTCAAAAACCAGTGTAGGTGCGCTCTCCGATAACGCGCCTTTGTTACGCATCTCGATGACACATTTTAGACTGGTTCTGTAGCGTTCGACTCGCCGGCACTCAGTAACCGAAGTACCGATTTTTTATGCAGGTGGTTGTGGCACGTGGCACGAGCGGTTTTTCTTAACAATAGACAATAGGATTAGCCTTCGGGGTCTATTAGAAAGCTACAAACTATACCGGGTTCAAATCCCGGTAAGGCCACAGAATAAATAAATAAATAAATATTATAGAACATTATTACACAAATTAACTAAGCCCCACGGTAAGCTCAAGAAAGCTTGTGTTGTGGGTACTCAGACAACGATATATATAATAATACAAATACTTAAATACATAGAAAACAACCATGACTCAGGAACAAATATCTGTGCTCATCACACAAATAAATGCCCTTACTGGGATTCGAACCCATGACCGCGGCTTCACAGGCATTGTCACTACCCACTAGGCCAGACCGGTCGTCAAAAAATAAATAATAGTACTAAGTACAGATGACTCACTCTCTAACAAAACTCGTCTATTACGATCAGCACAGATATGGCCGCTAGGTGGCGACAGCGCCACGCGCGGCTTATGGCTTTCCCCAAAATTGGTGTGGAACGGATGTACTTTTAGCTACCTGTAGCAAAGCGACGAAATCGCCGAGTGAGACACGCCTGGTACTAGGTACTTACAGAAGATTCACTCTCTAACAAAACGCGTCTATTACGACAGATATGACCGCTAGGTGGCGCACACGCGAGCAGGCGTCCGTTCCGTAGCGGCGGCAACTACTATGGCTAGACACCAAAATTGGTGTGGGCCGCATGTACTTGTAGGTACTTGTAGCAACGCGACGAAATCGCGGAGTAAGTCACGCCTGGTAAGGCATTTATTTGTGTGATAGGCACAGATACTTGTTCCTGAGTCATGGGTGTTTTCTATGTTTCGAGAGGTGAGTGGTCAAAGCCGATAAGTCGAGTAAAAGGGTTTTTGAAATTAGAACTGTGGAATGAACTGTCGCCTGCGGTATTTCCGGAACGATACGACCTTCAAACCTTTAAGAAAAGAGCGTACTCCCATCTTAAAGGCCGGCAACGCACTTAAAACCCCTCTGGTGTTGCCGGTGTCCATGGGCGGCGTTAATCGCTTACCGTCAGGTGATCCGTCTGCTCGTTTGCCTCCTACGCATGACACATATAGTTCTTCTTTATGATAAAAAAGAACTATATGTGACATGCGTAGAATTCTTATTTGAATGATAAAATATGTATTTGGATTTACCGGGTTTGACCGCCCAGCCCTCGGTTTTTTCGTGTGATCCTTTTATGAAACTCATTTAATTCGTTTCATAAACCCACGCTCGTGTTTTAATGTCTTCCATTATGTAGCAGTCACATAAACTGGTATTAACTACAGGCAAGTCTCTATTGTTTTAGCTGGACGTACCTCTGTCATACGGCGTGACTCGGGTACAGCAGCCAGCTTGCCTTAACTCCCTGCACGTGTACTGGGACCCCACCAAGGATGTTGGAGTCTACATCAAGGTAAAATATTTTATATCACACTAGCGACCCGCCCGGCTTCGCACGGGTTAACAAATTATACATAAACCTTCCTCTTGAATCACTCTATCTATTAAAAAAAACCGCAAAATCCGTTGCGTAGTTTTAAAGATCTAAGCATACATAGGGACATACAGGCAGCGGGAAGCGACTTTGTTTTATACTATGTAGTGATAGGCCCCTGATCAGCACTGGCCTTAGTCATAGCCACACCTGATGGAAAGTGAAGGCAGAACCTAATCAGTCCGCGCAACGATATCGACCTGTCAGTTAAACGCAAAATGTGACAGTTCCGAACAATTAACAGGCCGATATCGTCCGGCCGACTGATCAGCGGGCCCCTTACATAGACTAGGAATCCTCTAGACTGAGTTTAGAGCAATTATTTCATGAAACCGATGCTGCCAAAAATACGGGGGTGCGGGGGGACGAGGTGAGCAAATCCCGTGCCGTGATTGGTCCGTTCAAACACACAGACCAATCACGGCACGGGATTGACTCGAAGATGGAGTAAAGCTACCGTATGAGTGGCAGAGGGGGTAGCGTTACTATGCTCAGTCTGGATGTCTTGTCTGTGGCCCCTTATGATGTAGCTATAGACGCACTGTACCCGCAGTCTCTGACACAGTTCATTAACCCCGCAGGTGAACTGCATATCCACGGAGTTCACAGCCAAGAAGCATGGCGGCGAGAAAGGCGTGCCGTTCCGCATACAGGTGGAGACGTGCCTCGCCAGCGACGAGAACACGCGCCTGCACGCCGCAGCCTGTCAGATCAAGGTATATTTATAGCAGGGATGTTGCGGATGCCGATTTTTTGACGGATTTTTAAAGGCTTACATCCGCGGATGAGGATGTCAAGATAATACCATAAAAAACGGCAAATATTACTTAGTAATTTTTATTTCAAAAAACCGGCCAAGTGCGAGTCGGACTCGCGTTCCAAGGGTTCCGTACATTATGTCCCACTCACGCTTGACTGCTAATTTCTAATAGGTTTTTTTGGCTAATGACTAAATTACCTAGCTGTCTAGCACTTACGCCTATGCTAAGACGTTCCTGTACTGACTTGTTCGACATCCGCATCCGCATAAGCTCCGCATCGATTTTATGCGGATGCGGATGCAGATGCGGATGTTGAAAATAATGCGGAAGTTCCGCGGTTGCGGATGCGGATGCGGATGTTCGCAACATCCCTGATTTATAGGCTAGAGCTAGATAATAAAGTTAAGTACTTAATAGCAACTGAACAGTATAATAATCCACAATTTAAAACCCCGCGAATATATACCCGAGCGCCAAGAGGGCTAAAGCGTCGTAAATACGTGGAACCATCCGCTAGCAACTACTATGGTAAAAGGACGCGCAGCTATATCACGCCGCGAATATTTAACGATTTATCAATAATAGAAGACGAATGTGGTAGTAAAAACATCTTCAAATCAAAAATTAAGAAGTTGCTAATAGGTACAACGCACGACTGAATAAATAGAATTCCTAGTTAATTATTACATAAATACAACTTATATACTGTGTCAATATCATATAATTACTTATGTACTAACCTTAGTAATAAATAATGTGATTTAGTTTAAGGTACTAACGTTTAAAATGAGTGCATCAATTCGCCGTTAAACGTAAGTTTGGCGAACCTAATATAAGTGTTAAATGTACCATACTTTTTGAAAATAAATTAAAAAAAAAGGCGACAAATTTTCATTTATGGTATCAATCTATCAGGTTTGTTTTTGTTAAGTATATGTTAAGGATACATCTCTTTGTAGTTGACTGTACCAAGGATGCTGGCGACATTTCCTCGCTGTATCGCAATTCTACAGATTTTGTTATAAAATTCAACATGTGTCATCGTCCCTATTAAGAAAGAGACAGGTTAGGAAGTGGACAAGTTTGGAAAGAGACAAATTAGGAAGTGGCCAAAGTCGACCGGAGGGGATTTAGGGTTGGTTGCACCAAACTGTTTGTCATTAAAGGGTTCGCAAAATTTTATTGTATGGAAAGTTTCATAGTAAACCGCCGCGGCGCGCCGGCTGACTTTGGGTTTTCGAAGTGAATGTTTCCAAAAATCTTTGCTAGTAAAAATTTATTTCGAAATTTGGAAGTTACATCAAGACGAAATTATTAGGGTTCTGTTTTTAATCTTTAAAGCATACTAAAATAATTTTAGGCATATTCTTATTTAATGACGCCATCTGGTGCTAACATTTGCTTAACGTTTTCTAAGTACCTATTGAGTTCTTCTTCTATGTCAGGTGACAAGCAAAACTCACTAATTACTAAAAATATATTTAAACAAAAGTCAACGTTCTTTTACTATTAATATGGTTCACTATGGCTATGAACTTGTGGTGGTAAGTTCGTAGGGTGGTAATTAGTGAGTTTTGCTTGTCACCTGACCTCACGATATACCGTTTCTTTATATGTATTTAATAGACTGCCATTTATAATTGACTTTAGAGTCCCAAAATAGAAAGTTTTTTTTCGTTTCTAAGAAAACTTAAGACGGTCCCGAGAACTACATATATTAAAAAAGTAAATAAAAATCAAACGTATGGTTTTGTCTGCAGGTGTTCAAACTGAAGGGGGCCGACAGGAAACACAAGCAGGACCGTGAGAAGGTGATGCGCCGCCCGCGCTCCGACCTGGAGAAATACCAGCCGGGCTGCGAGGCCACGGTGCTCACCACGGTAATACATAATTATAGTTCTTAGGATAAAAAACCGGCCAAGAGCATAACGGGCCATGCTCAGTGTAGGGTTCCGTAGTGACTCTTCCGTCACAATAGGCTAAACTGGAGAAATTAGTAACTATAAACAAGCTAGGATGCACCCTCCATACGTTCTGACATGCCTCGGACCGGATCAAGGTCGTGGTCTGGTACGCCCGTCTGTTAAGGCTTTCACGCTGCCTTTTTTGACATTTGCTAGTGATGGGACACAAAAAAATTGTTACCGGTTTTCCCCTTTTCCGACATAATAGATGTTTTTTGTTACAAAAAATTCTGTTAAAAACGATCGAAAGAATCTAAACCACCATTCATGAAAAATAAGTTCGTGTAAAAAATCGTTTGAACTTAACGGGTCATTTAAAACACGCTGTTCCTTGTTGACAGCTGTCAAACGACGCGCTGATGCCGCCCCCCTCTCTGGTCACCTCTTCACCCCCGTATTCGCCTGAGTTATGGTAAGTTTATTCTCAATAATAGACGTAAAACACTACCGCACCGCACCAAGGTCGCGGTACGGTAGTGTGTTACGGCTTTAATAGGTGGTTTTCATCGAGGCTTTATCCCGCTTTATGAAATGTCAAAACGATTAACTGTACGTCTTTTACGTTGTTTTGTACGAGATATTTAAATCAACCACAAATGAATGTTGATGCTGGGGTAAGTACAGGAAGTGTAAATAGTAATTTTTTTAGGGATGTTCTTCCTCAAAATTAGGTAAAACATGGTTTTTCAGATCCGATATTCAGTTGAAAGAAAAAAGCAACTACGACAGCAAACCATCATTTGTCATTCCCAATTTGCGCATGTCACAATGTCAGATTTGCCATTTCACGAGCATTATTGTCCCCATTAATAACAATGTGTCCGTGTTAGCGGCACCCTAAAATTAGACCAATAAATTGTGACAATTGTCCGTGTCACGCGGACGGCGGGGCGTTTACATGTTGTTCTTACGATTGACTCCTTAGAATGATAAAATTGATAAAGCATAGAAAGTAAGTAGGTATAAATATCGGTGGACCTTATGCCTTTTGTAAAGCATGTATGCTCAAATAAACAGCCATATTAAAGAGCGAAAGCTATCGTAAGCTATAGGGTAGCTTTAGGCCCGAGATACACTTGTAAGTTTTACTTACGTAAGTAGGGACAAAGCTATGTGTCAGTTAACTTAGTTAGAATGAGCTAACGATATTCATCTCTCATTCTGTAGTATAACTGTGTCCCTATTTACGTAAGTAAAACTTACAAGTGTATCTTGGGCCTTAGGATAGGATAGCTTTCGCTACGTATAGGATAGTTATCCTAAAATAACACTAGTTTCCACAATTAACAAAACAGTTTCTTGAATACAAATCTGAATCATGGTTATCGTGGAAATAGATTTGTTATAGTGGAAATCTTTTTTTTATTACGATTACAAAACGTTTACGTACCTCAAATACATTTTGTTACATATAAGTACATTTGTAGTTAGAACATTCCACGGATGCCACCCACTTGCCATCATTAAAACTAGGACCTCTACAAATAGCACAAAAATCGTGCAGCACGCAATGCACAATTGCAATCATCATAAGATATCAAACCTATGATATATAAACTGTATCTTATATATCCAGTTCACTGTAATATGAATCTTGTGTCCATACTTATAACGTTTATATTCTTTCAAGTTACATTCAATTCAAATATTTCTTGGTATTTTTTCTTTCTAACTTATAGCTATTGTGCAACGGGCATTTTCTTAGAATGCCTACGTATGTAAGAACCACTCGAACAGAGTTCGGATTATTGAATACAGATTGCCGTCCAGTTAATAATGTGTTAGAAGACAAACAAGGTGAGTGATTAAAACTCTGTTTTATTATCCCAGAAATTACAGTTGGATTTATTTATTTATGTTTAATTTCAAACGGGTGCATTACATTTTTTATAATTACTTTTTATATATCATAGTTTTATATATCGTTATTTCGAATAACGTAATGAATGGCATACTACCGTAATACCTAATTAACGGTACACATAATGTTATTATTGGTATAATGGTCATAAGGTATATTTACACTTCGTCTAATATACATTGCCATAATGATTACATACTCTAAAGCATATTATTTGTTATAACAAGTGATATCGCATAATTATTTGTGTGGCATAATATTTGCATGACATAAATGGGTTAGGTTAGGTTGGAACTGCGACTCCACACAAACGAATAACTACCTAGCAAAAGGAGGGTTAGGTTAGGTTAGAACTTTGACCCTCCGTAGAATGAAATACCTAGCAAAAAAGTGGTTTAGGTTAGGTTTGAACTGCGGCCCCCGCAGAATCGAAAACCATGAAAAAATTGGTTAGGTTAGGTTAGAACTGCGACCCCCCTAGAATAAAATATGTAGCAAAAGAAGTAGGATAGCATAAAAGACGTAACTAGAAATTCAATATTTTATTAAAAAATAATGCGGCATGCACAAAACAATAATTAAAAAATTTTTGGTCACTCTTAGATACCTATTATGTTGGTTTACACTATGATAATCTGTATTTAATTATTGGGTCTGCGTACAATATGAAAAATATGTAAATTTTTATGTTATTATTAAATGAAATATGTCAAAAAATGTTATACAACATACGTATTTATACTTGATGAAATTGTATAAAGTATTACGTTATACAAAAATATAATATTACAAATGTCATTATAGCACATGTGTATATATTATTTAAAACTTAAAATATTACAATAGGCATTATATCAATGACAGTTTAGATGAAATCGCAATATAACAAAGAAAATGTATAATAAAAATTACATTATAACATATAATAATATATAAAATGGCGTTATAACAAATGTATTATAGTTTTTTTATAATTATATTAAGCATTACATACCCACACATGATCGTCGCATGATCGGCTCACAGCGGAGACCAAAAAAACATGTCAATATGTACACACAAAATTATATTTTACAATTACGCGAGACAAGAAAAAACGCGAAACAAAATGAAACAATTCTTAATAAACATAATAATCACAACATTTTATACTCAGGCATATCTCCCACCTACCTTGGACTAGAGAAGTCTAACAATAGTAACAATGTTGGTATAGTTTCGAGCACGTTAATACCCAATCTATCGATTATCCAATCTAGCTACCTGCCCAATCGAATTGTAATTTTAGTACCCATGTGGCACCATAGAGAAATAAGCATGGTCCATAAAAGGAAACCGTTAGTCCGTATATAGACACACAGCCCGCATCAATTGTCCGCACTCGATCGAGTGCAGTGGTCACATGCGTGTCCATTACCAAATAAAGCAGTTTTAGCTGCGTACGCGCCGGTTACGCGCGCCGGCGTCGTTATCGTTGCGTAGCGAGTCGACCAATCATTCGAACCAGTAGAATATATACTCATTGAATAGATTGCTCTGCACCAGTGCAATCGAAATGTACAGTCGCCATCAGATATATCGGAGCGGCCAAGGTGATTACAGATATCTGAACACGCACTCTAACGCCCTGAGAATAGAGGCGTGTTCAGATTTTTATGAGCGCCTTGGCTGCTTCGATATATCTGATGGCGACTGTACCTGTACTGTGTGTGTATCTGTAGAGTCGGACCAAGCTAACTCTGTATGGCTTTTGCAATGACAAAGTGTGGCACTGTCAACATTAATGTCAAATTTCTATGAAATGTGACGTAGGTACCACTTCCGCACTTAGTTTTGTTCAAGTCGGTGCAAAGTAGAACGTTTAAATTACTAAGTTGAATCGACTTATATAAAAAACCGGTCAATGCGACTCGGACTCGCGTTCCAAGGGCTCCGTACATTAAGTCCGACTCCGATTACAGACAGATGCACGAGTGATCCTGTAAGGGTTCCGGTTTTTCCTTGTAAGGTACGGAACCCTAATAATATTTATGATATCCTACTTTTCCATTTCTAAGACTGGAGCTACAAGTCGCGCAATAAAAAAAAGTTCACACCTCTTAGCACATTAATCTTAATTAGTACATCGCCCACGCTGTTAACTGACAGTTCGTAAACCTTATTACAAAGGGCATACGGTCCACCGATGGACAGTTAAGAGTGTTGCGGTTTGTACGAAGGTACTCTGTTTCTAATTACGCTTGGCCGTAATCCAAAATCTTGTTGATATTACAATGTACCTATCACTATCAGTTCTGTTACATGATTGCACTTGTAGTCCTAATAATAAACACCTATTTTTGAACTTGGTGGGAGTACTGTTGTTAGAGTAAGACCAAAGAAAGTCTGCAGCGCAAGAATTTGACAGCGAATTAAAAAACTACATATGGCAATGTTTTTAGCTGTCAGTAAACGTCATGCACGGTATGTGTTTGTCAAAATTGTTTAAATATTCTTTGTGTTTTGTGATCAACGGAAAAAACATGGTGAAACCTTACGAAACCGGCGTGCGGGAGTTACTTTTTCGCATGAGGAATAATTTTACACTTGTAAAAAGTCAGCACGAGGTGATTCAAGCTGAAAAACGACAATGTTTACAAAATTTGGAGTTGATGACGGGTAAGTGGAATGAAACATCTTAATACTTCACCATATGTACCTACTTAGATAATATAATATTGGTTTAGACTAAGGTTTCACAGCAAATTGAACACACCTAAAAGGTATAGGTAGGGTTTGCACGACGGATCCGAAATGTATGGCAATATCCGCGGATCCGGATCCAGATCCGGATAATTTCATACATTTCGGATCCGGATTGCAAACCCTAGCCGTATAGGCATACTTACCTTATGAACTTGCTCTAACATTTCGAGAAACTAATGAGTTTCTACCAATACCAATGGGTACTAGCCGGGTTTCGAGCTCGAACCCACAACCTCCATGCTTATGCTCACGGCATGGGTATCTAGTATCTACTAGTTAAAGCTAAAATTTATTTTTAATATATGTTTATTGTTTTAATGGTTTATTTCGTTTTTCCGAAAAATGTATTTCGCAAATTGCGGGCAATTTCTCTGTCAATCTAATTACGCCTTAATGGAAGTAAAAGAGAAAGATGCCCGCATGTTGAGAACTTCGGTGTTCGCGGTAGGCCCTCTGTACCTATTTACCACTAGGCCGTCGCGGATATTACAAAAGATTAATAATTTTGATGAAGCCAAATGTCACATTCTCCCAATATTATTTATCAATATTAAGTAGTAGTGACACCTACATATTAATAGTGACATCTATTGTTGGAATGAAATTTATTTTACCATAATAATTAGCTTAATTTTTTCATAGACGGTAAATATGGTAGAAATTTCACAAGTATCAAGACTATTTAATCCATTTTCTGTGGTGTAGTCGCATACTGATTTTTAAAAACTACTTTTAATCTAGCGCTGCAGACTTTCTTTGGTCTTATTCGTTATTTGTAAAGGTAGAAATGTAAATCATGATATATTAGTATTTTAGATCTACCTTTTCCAACACATTATTGACAACCATAATTTTACTGAAAACTCGTATTAAGTGTACTTTGAGAGGTTAATATATAGGACATACAGGACGACTTACAATAGGACCGCGAATTACGAAATTGAGAATTTTTTGCGATTTTGAGACGGTCGTGTATTTTATTCTAAACGTTGAAAAACCGATTTTATCGATAACGCAGCACATCACTACTTGCCATAGATAAAAATAGAACAGCATAACAATCCGGCCGATGCGTGCACTCGAGTTTTCTACTAATTTGACCAGCCCTGCGTTGCTCAACCGGCCAATTGTGTATTGTGTCCCTTTCCACGGTCTCAATTGAATGCTATTTTTGTCGTTTCTAAATAAGCAAATGAGTTACGTTCGTAGCTAGAAATATGAGGTTCGAGGACACTATTCTTTCGTATCAATGATCTATCTATTATACATTTTGCAACGCATATTTCATTATTATTTTTAAGTGGCAGTTTTTCTGACCAGTAGGTCAGAACAACTGACAAGTATTTGAGACCAGTGATGTGGGCTATCCTGCTTGGTTTTATCAATATTACTTTTCAGTAGGCTTAGCTCAACAGTATCGTGCGTATACATACCCCTTGTTAATACAGTTAGAAAAAAAAAGGCGGGGAGTTTATCTCGCGCGTGAGATACTGTCGCGGCGCTCCCCACGCTCTCGTGCTGTACAGCTTCTAGCAGCTACAATACATATAAATAATTGTTCTTCATTGACATTATTTTTATTCGCATACCTTATGTTCTAAGAGGAATTAAAAAAAACCGCTCAGATGGTAGTGAAAAGTGCCAGCGTCAATTTTGGGATTAAGTTTTCGAAACGGGGCCCAGGTTCCTTTGAAATGCTTCAGAAAAAGAAAGTTCGAAGAGGAACAGTAACACATAGTGCATAATAGTATCGACTAGGTTAAGGAAAGAAAGAGAGGAAATACGGCATCGATCATGGCAATAATGTCTACAATCGACGATTGTGCGCAGCGGATGATGGTCACGTTATCGCCGTGGATAGAACATCCTCTCGCACTTACGTACTTGTCACACAGCGTACTACGTAGGCGAACAACACGCGAACGCGAAGCGAAGCGATGCGGCGCGGAGTGAATCAATCCTTTGATATATACCTATAGACGTGTCCTACGTGGGCGATCTCGTTGCGAACGCGAACGTCGTGGGCCCGCCGCGCCGCTTCGCTTCGCGTTCACGGGTTGTTCGCTTACGTAAAACGCAGCGTCACAGTGCGACGGATGTTTTATCTATCGCAATATAACGGTTTTGGACTGCATTGACCGTGTACGTTGTGCTTAGAGGACTACCTGAAATCGATTACAGCTCAATTGAGGCAGACAATGCGATTTGTATCGATTGTCTTACACAACAGTTTTATAACTAATAAGTAAAAGACAATCGATAAAAGTCGCATTGTCTTTTACTTATTAGTTATAAAACTGTTGTACTCATCACTACATAGTATAAAACAAAGTCGCTTCCCACTGGCTGTCTGTCCCTATGTATGCTTAGATCTTTAAAACTACGCAACGGATTTTGATGCGGTTTTTTAAATAGATAGAGTGATTTGTTAACTCGTGCGAAGCCGGGGCGGGTCACTAGTAGCCAATAATTCCAATATCAAATAAATAACGTTGTGTCTATTGGTAACACTTATCGCAGGCGACTGATTCAGAAGTTGTACAGTTATTTCCTAATAGAAGGGGGAGATTGTTGAGTTTTTGAACTAAAACTAGTTCATATACCTTTCACTGTTACTGTAGTTGACCATAATAACTTCGTACCAACCGTTTCAGTTAAACCTATAGCTATGCAAAAAGAAGCTTTAGCCTACAAGAAGTATCCGTTAGCAAAGGAAGCCAGTTTCCTACTCACAATAACACCAATTTGGCATCATATATCAAATCACAACACTGAATAGTCAAAATCATTGCCAGAGACAAATATAGAACGTGGAATATTTCGGATAATGGACCTGATACTGGCACGGACCGGTTTCGTTGATAGGATGATTTGTTGAAATGCACTGGGCCATCCTTTTTAGGCAATTGAGGATCTGCGCATCTAATGCATGGGTTATGTCATCGTAACAATGTCAAGTGACACTGGAAGCGTTTACCAATTTTGGAAGGTCATTATGCAAAACAGGGTTTTGCGGAATCGAATACTATCAAGTATCAATCATCGACATAGTTTCAATAGTTTGTAAACACCGGTTTTTGTTAGATTTCCGCGGTTATAGGCGTTATAGCCCAGGTGTTCCGCTGAACGGTTACATATTCGCTCAGCTGAGCGCTGACCCATTTAGACGGGATTGTAAAGTAAAGGCCGTTGACTGCGCCTGCGCCGTCGGTCGCACCGTTGGTTACCTTGGTTAGAGCTGTGATAATTGAATGTTCTGCGAAATATCATCTTTACTTTGAATAAGAAATAGCCAATAGTTCATTCAATCCCGAAGTACAATTGGCTACTTACTGGTCCTTCCATTTTTATAAACACATAAGTTACGTAGTAAAAGATAACTCTGTTAACCTTCTAGACTAAAGACGAGTCTATTAACCTCCGGACTACGTGACCGGTGCAACCAATGTGACTCAGTCACCAAATAATGCCGCTGCAATCGAATGTGGGTGGTGGAAACTAGCTGAAACCACCGCGGCCGGCAAACGAGCACCCTCTGTGATTACCGCCGCTGCTTCAGCTGCTTGGCAGGTTTGTTACTAAAATAGTCTAACAGGTGTACCTACTGCTACACTTTATTCACTATGTAAATAATTATTATACCTTGTAAACCGGTCTCTAGATCGGGCGGCGTCTCTAGAATCTAATCTAGAGTCTAGATGAACAATAATTGAAAATTATCCATTAGGTGTATGTTTATCTTGTAATCATAGTCATTTAGTGATTCTCCTTTTCTGTTCTATGGTAATCATGGCATTACAACGACGGAAGAAAACATCACGACATCCAATTAGTGCCTGAGGTCTGCGCTTGACTTTCAATGTTGTAGTAGGTAGTGCAGTGCTGCTGTAGGGTTATATTACAAATTTAAATTCTCATATCATTTTATGTCCATATCATCATCTCAATCTTAAGTCTATCAATTCAAGTTGTTGCTGGGAAACAAGCGTTAAAGTCTAGTTTATTACTAAAACTGGATCGCATGAGTTTCCAACGAATTGACACTCAATTGGCCGAAACTGCATATAGCGATTATTATATCCGGTTCGTTACCGATTCGACTTACGCTTTAATATGAGGTACAGAGCGCTTTGCTCTTAAAGTATCCATACGAGCCATATTAGTTAATTAATTCTTAACAGAGTAAAAGTTTAACAATGGATCTTAAACTACTACGTTTAAAAGTTTGAATTCAAGCAACGTAAAAGTCGTGTCAGATAGAGCGAATCGATAAAAACATCGTCTAGCCGGCATGGCGCGTCACTAAATAAAGTGACGTTGCCCCACCGCTGCACCGACGCGAGCCGGCCGCGGCCTCCGTAAACTGATTCGAACCGGTTTTAATCCAATCGAGAAACGCTCCTCACTTGCGGCCAATCAGCGGCCACTCCGCCAGTCGTATTCGCTCCGCCATTGCTCACGTATCTTTTTGTTTCTGTTTTCAATTTACTATTCCGCTCGATATTTTCGCATAGCGATACAAAACCGGTGAAAACTCGTAGCGTTTTCAAATTAACATCGCGTATCGTATCGGCTTACTGCTCCCCGAAGCGTCGTGATAATCGTGCGTCGCGGAAAATGTTGGACAAGTGAAAGACTCGGCCGAGTGACATTTGTGTTCCGTGCTCTTCAAGTTCCCTAAACAAATGGTTGTTGAGGTGTATTCTGGATCAGCTATGGTGGTTGTCCGCGGGCGTTCGTACCGCGTCGGATCTGGTGCTTTCATCTTCTTCAACCTGACGAGGCAGGACTACAGCTGACGAGAAAGATGCTCGTGCTCGAGCAAAGACTGAGTGCGCGGCACCTGGGGCGCGGGGTGGTGCTGCACGCGCGTCTGGTGCACGGCGTGCAGGCGCGCGGCTGGCGCATGAGGTTCGCGCTGCTGCGCGCCGAGGTGGAGATCGAGGCCGACGCCGCCACCTACCAGGAGCTGGCCCGTCGGCTGCAGGCGGCCAACGTGCATGTGCGGCACAAACGACGCTCATTACAGTAAATATCCTAGCAGTGACCCTTACAGACACTTTCACCCTTTACATTTATACCTAAAGCCCAGTTCGGCCCGGATTAGAGTTTGACAGTGCAGTAGGTAAACCAAAACCAAGCACAGTAATCAGAATGTTATGTTATGTTGCTAGCAAGGACCATAAACGTCCTAGCAAGGACCATAAACATCCTTGGTTGCTAGTTATACATTTCCCTATGTATTTATCACTCAAAGTTTCCCTAACCGTGTCATAGGCATAGGAGGTAATTCTATTTGGGCTAATAAGAGTCTTGTTAGACAAATATATATCAACATTTTCTTTGCGAAGTTTTGTAGTTAGCAATATCTGTAATGTTGCTGAGCTTTTTTTTACAAACTGGTTACAAAATGAAGGTAATGCAATATATACTGGTTTAGTAACTGCTATACTAGTTATTTTTATTGTTCATTGGTGGTGCTGTGGTAAGCTAAACCTCTCTAAACACGGCTTTATTATATGTAGATTATATAAATTTTCTATGTGATTATAGGAGCAACAAAATTTTCAGTAAGCTTCATTTTTCTACAAAGTAGTGTATAAAAACATGACACTGAATAATGTCTTAACAATTTTCTATTCCAGCCTGATACTATATTTTTTATAGTTTGCAATTTGCAATTACTGCCTATGAAACATTTTGCTAAACATCATAGAATTCTTATTCGGAGGTTTAGATGTAATGTATCAGATAAGCACTGATAAGGAACAATTTTAGTTTATATCTATTTAGGACATAAAACTGAGTTTTTCAGAAATAGACAAAGAAAAGTTGTTCATAAATTTTCATGTTAGATTATGGTCTCCATAAACCTGCAATTGCCTAGGTAAACTTGTTTACACATTTGAAAAAGGCTAAATTTAATGAAAATGATATATAGAAAGCAGGGATGTTACGGAGCTCCGTTTCCGTTAAGTCGGAACTTCCGTTTGGTATTACACATCCGTTTCTGTTCCGGTTCCGTTACTTTTGAAACGGAAGTTATATCGGATGTCAATGCTTAGCGTGGCAGCGGGACATGAGCGGTGTACATCAAAAACAAACAGGCTTATACCAGTCATTCGCTCATAGCCCCGCTTGCCACATGCTGCAGTAATTAGATGTTCTGGTTTATCCGTGTTTTTGAATTTAAAGTACCTATTCGTATGTGTTGTGTTGTGTAATGTATACCTACTGATAGTACTGACTCAGGATCCGGTTCTGGTTCCGGTTCCGTTTTCGGTTCCGATTCCGTTTCTGGTTCCGATAAACTAAATTTAAAACATCTGGTTCCGCTTTCGGTTCCGATAAAACCACATCCGTTACATCCCTGATAGAAAGCTTAACCCTTGAGAAGGAAAATAGCATCCATTAGTTTTGTAAATATACCCATTTGCGGGAGCTAGTAATACACCAGAAACCAAAACAATAGGGACTAATTATGTGTCCTTATAATAGCAATAGCTGGTTAAGGTCGTACCTTAAGTGGTTGATTGCAATGTAATGAGCCTCCGTGTGGTCTAATGGCAGTTAATAGCTGGTTATTATTGGACAGTCCTGCTTAATAAGGGAATATTGGATCCCTATTGATTGTGTGAGTTAGTTCTTTCATGTTAGTAACATGCACAACTACTCGTAGAACTCTTGAAAGGAAAAACTTTGTTTAATAGGTAGATATATCTATTAGAAAGTCTAGCAAGACTTTTAAAATATTGCCAAGCATTTATACTGAGCCAAAAAGAGTGCCCTATGACGTCCAAGATAGCTATCAAAGATATAATTTTGATGCAATAAAATTTATGAATTGTTAGTGTTGACGATAGAAGTTGTCTGTTACAGAGTGACTAAATACAGAAATAATGTTTAAAAATCGTTTAGACCTTTCATAAAAGCGTTATTATATTTTTATGTTTACAATTTTGTAGTAATCATGAACTTTTTTGTTGCAGCATGGTCCCAAAGCCCACAAGCCCCGTAGGAAACAAACCTATGCCACAACCTGGTGAGTAGATTTTCCCAAGCATGCATGCTTATGTATATCCGGTCAAACAATTTTGTCAGTAGAAAAAGGCGTGTAATTCAAATTTTCTATGGGATGTTAACCCTTAGCGCCTATATTTTTTAAATTTGCGCTCTTTTCTAAATCTAGACGATCTTTACTTTTTTAATATTTATGGTATGATAATTTTTCTTTCAGCCATACTTGCTGCATCAAACCAGATGAAGCCATTATACTGCCAGGAGTGAGTATATTATAAATAACAATTATTTAAATTAAATTCTTATTGATTACATATTTATGACCTAGAGCAGCGGTCGGCAACCTTTACAAATGACTAAATGAGTGACTGTTTCAAAACCTTATAGGGGTCAAAATTCTTTTTGATTTTTGTCCCCAAACACGACATGATGACGTGACATGATGATGATGTGACGGGCAAGCGTGACAGAGTGGTCAGAAACAAGACAAAAAAAATGGAATTCACAATTGGAATGACTAAAAAATTGTACAAAAGTATTACTTCAAGATGATATAATTTGAAACATTGTGATATGGGTAGGTATAATACGACTTCTTTGGAAGATTTGCCAGGTATTGAGTACTCGTACAAAATTAGATTTTGGCCGATGCTGCCGAAAATCCGTACACAAACATACAGATTCTAGAAATACTGCATGCATAAAATCCAAGTGTAAACAATAAACACCGAGTGAAGTTCATATATCACTCTTATAACTATAGAAATAAGGTAGTTTCTGTTGTTTTTGTTCGTTCCGTCGTGCAAGATATTATTACAGGTTTCTGCACACAACATAACTCTTCATTTTAGCACATTACTATTTTGAGACCTAATTTTGAGTCCCAATTTATAGCAATGTTTTTTTTATGAAATGGTTGAAGTATTATTCTTCATATTCTCTTTGATAGTTGTTTAAGGTTGCTAACTAGGTATGTTGCTCAGGCAGTCTAGCATGAGTTGCGTTCTCGCGCGTTTTATATGTAAAATCGGCGCACCCCGCTCACGCCCCGCCCGGAAAACGCACCTGTGTGACGAAGCCTTTAGATTCTTTAGAAGTTTAGACTCACGAGACAACAGCAACTGCAGACAACAGCAAAGACATTGTAGGGACACAATGTAACAGGAATGCTGACAACGCATTCTAGATGCGAGCCGCGAGGCGCGGGCCTCGCCAGTTGTCCCCCGCCTTGCGACTTGCCCGGTAGTTCCCAATTGCGTATAAGTAGTGTAACTTTTTGCTAAATTTACTGACTGATTAAATTGGTTTTAATTAATTGTGTGTTAATATTGCAGAACGATAATAAAATCTTAATTGATATCCAGTGACTTTCAAATTAACATTCCTTCTGATCCCGGAGTTAGTGGTAGTGATTAGAGACACCTACAACATGTTTACTTTTGTACACGTGTAAAATGTAGTGTAATGTAAACATTAGTGTAAGGCCTGAGTGGACGCTAGAGTTGGGCGTGCAGCGGGGCGGGGCGTGCGGCGTGCATGTTAAACAAATGCGCACGTATAGGAGCGGCCTTACCGCCACTTGCACCATCCCACTAACCCGGGGTTAACTGGCTAAACCATTAACCCAGTGTCTAATATGGTACTGGTTACCATGGTAACGCCAAGTTTAACCGGTTAACCCCGGGTTAGTGAATGGTGCAAGTGGCCCTTAGTGCACGCTGCTCACATCACGCGTGAGCCCACAGCCACGCTGCACGCGCCGCCGAACGCTCCGCTTCGAGCGTCCGCTTAGGCCTTACACTTAGACGTCGACCGTACGATATTAATAGTTTATAAGGGTGTGTTTGTTGCACTTGTTGCAGGGAGTCTGAGATGAAAGTGACCGCCTCGCCGTGTCACTCGCCCGGCGCCATCTTACCCGACCTGCCGCAACCCGCCGAGGACCCAGACAAGGTACTCACCACATTACTGTCTGATTAGAATAGTATAATACACGCCTAGTTCCAGCTATAGTTACCCTCTCAGACTTCCTGACTTCACCACTATAAAGGCTTGGCCAGACACAGAGCGCGACGCAGCGCCGCGTCCGCGCCGCGTGATGCCGACGCGATGACTGTTCAAACAGGGCGCGCGCGGACCGCGCTCTCAACACGCCCTCATCGCGCGCGCGAACGCGGCGCGGCCGCGCGGGAACGCGGCGCGGCCGCGCGCCGCCGCTCGTTGCCTAACGTCCGATCCGACTGATGTGACCCAGCGGGACGCGGCGGCCCGCCGCGTCCCGCGCGGCCGCGCCGCGTTCGCGCGCGCGATGAGGGCGTGTTGAGAGCGCGGTCCGCGCGCGCCCTGTTTGAACAGTCATCGCGCGGCGCAGCGCTGCGCGGACGCAAGGGGCCGCGCGGCAGAAGCGGGGCGTGATACCGGCGGGACGCAGTCTGTTTGACGTCGGTAACCTGTTAGCATGTGCCGCGGTCGCGCGGCGCGGACGCGGCGCTGCGTCGCGCTCTGTGTCTGGCCAAGCCTTTAGTGCCAGTTGCACCATCCGTCCTTGACAGACTGATCAACATCACCCGGCGCGCCGCGGCGGATTACTATGAAACTCTCCATATACCTACAATGAAATTTAGCGAACTCTTTAAAGGTTCCGTCACACAGGCGCGTTTTCCGGGCGCGCCGCTTTTACACATAAAACGCTCATGCCCCGCACAGAAAGCGCGCCTGTGTGACGGAACCTTAACGAAGACAAAAGTTTGATGCAACCGACCCTTAGACTACACTACACGTCCGCATACGTCACTTTATGCTAAAGGTCTTCTTTTGACCTCAGAACCATGGTCATGCCTTTTGCCTCTCCCACTTCGCAGGACATTTTTAAGGCCACTCGTTTTTAAAATAAACTAGCAGAAATTACCGATGGTTGCATTTTCGACATTACTGAGGTACTAGGCATGCGATCGATCATGTTATAGTCTGTTAAAATGGATATGTCAGTAGCAATGTAAAGCAAACTAAAGTATGGTATCCCTAGGAAGCGAACAAAAAGCAGCAATGTACATCGAACAACGATGAAATGTAAACAAAACAGTTCCGCAGATAAGATATAAACCACACGATTTTCGAACAGTTCAAACGTTCAACACTTAGTTGCTAACGGGTCTCTATTGTTTCTCAAATAGTTTTAAGCGATAATGTATTGTTTGCCCGCATTTTCGTTAGTCATAATTCATTTGGTTCAGAAACGCGTCACTTTTCCGGATTGCCATAAAACAAACCTAACCTAACTTATCTATAGGATAACCTTACGAAAATCCTGAAAAGTTAACAGTACATGATGACTTAAAACTAATGGGAACAAAGGGACCCCGTTGGTAACCCGCGATTTTTCTGCCTCCTTTTTCAACTGTTAGTGTAAGGCCTGAGTGGACGCTCATGTTGGGCGTGCAGCGGGGCGGGGCGTGCGGCGTGCATGTTAAACAAATGCGCACGTATAGGAGCGGCCTTAGTGCACGCTGCTCACGTCACGCGTGAGCCCACAGCCACGCTGCACGCGTCGAGCGTCCACTCAGGCCTTACACTTAAGATTTGCTTGAGCAAGTATATCGTGTTCGCAGAACTCGGGGCTGCCGGCTCGCGCGGGTGCGAGCGAGACGGCGGCGTGGCTCGCGCGGCACCGGTTCGCGCAGCACGCCGACACCTTCGCCAACTTCTCCGGGGCCGACCTGCTCAGGTAACGTGCCGCTCTACCCATGGTATGGCCACCATGATGTCCTTATAGCGACTCTGTTTAGGACCTAAACTGAATAGGGAATATTACGCGAAAGTCTGCTTAGGGGGCGTCACTCCCACGATAGGTCACAATCTAAGGGTCTACCGCAAACGAGAGACGCGAAATTTTGTTATCTAACCTCTCTATCACTCTTGCATATTCGAGCGATAAAGAGGCAGATAGCTGAGTTTCGATTTCGCGTGTCCCGGGTAGGCCCTTTGTAAACAAACCGCCTTGATGTAACAATGTCATATTTGTTGTATGTGAAAACCTGTCAAAAAACAGTTTAAGGCACAGTGTGTACAAGTTACTCTATGGTATACTTAAGTCGTAGGTGCTGCACTCTGGCGGCAAAACATTGCAGTAATACTCCCTATTGCTGAGGGATGGAGTTATGCGACTTATAAAGCTCCGTCCTTAGGCGATTCAGTTTAGATCCTAAACAGAATCGCAATAAGGACATCATGGTAAGGCCCCAGGAATAACCTTTTAAGGGCTCAGTTGTATACTAAATAACTCAAAAATATCGGCCAAGTGCGAGTCGCACGTAGGGTTCCGTACCATTACGCCAAAAACGCCGAAAAAATACACGTTTGTTGTATGGGAGCCCCACTTGAATATTTATTTTATTCTGTTTTTAGTATTTGTTGTTGTAGCGGCAACAAAAATACATCGCCTGTGAAAATTTTAACTATCTAGCTATCACGGTTCATGAGATACAGCCTGGTGACAGACAGACAGAGGGACAGTGGAGTCTTAGTAATAGCCTATTACATAAATAAATACTAAAAACAGAATAAAATAAATATTCAAGTGGGGCTCCCATTATTAGGGTTCCGTACCCAAGGGTAAAAACGGGACCCTATTAGTAATAGGGTACGGAACCCTAATAATTTACCCCTCAAATCGATACGTTATTTATTCATTCTACTGTAAGTATTAAGGTATTCTAACGTAACGGTAATCTCAAGACATCGATTGCCATCTGACCTTTTAACCTAAAGTCTATTTTTTTATTCGGTAGACTAAAATGACATTTCATAGTATGAAATGACACATGATGTTCATACTATGAAATGTCATAAAAAATAAAAAAATAGAAACGGAATAAAAAAATAGACTTTAGACCCCTATAAATATTTTCGTAAAAATGGACTCAATTGTTTTACCCCCATCGTTTACCAAGTGAACATTTAGCTCCGATTCAATATGGATGGGGAAACTAAAACAAATTTTACTATATGACGCGTAGAACATGAAATATCCAGAATAATCCGGAAAAAGCTGATTCATATCCAACTCGTATTTACTCTCGACATTTGCGACTGGGTAAACAAATGTTTTAATAAAATTTCGACAGAATCTTTACAGGATTTAAGATTTTTAATGTATATACTAAATGAACACAGTAATATGTTATTATTTATTATTTATTTATTTTTCATCATAAGTTAGGTTATTTATAATATGAATAAATAATAAATTTATAATATGAAAAAAATATAAAAACACTATTGTTATGTATTATAATTTTATTATTCTCTTTATTTACATGAACTCTCTAGGCTAGGTGATTTATAATATGAATATAAAAGTAAAATATAAAAACACTTACAAAACAATAAAAAATACATATAAACACATTATAAAAAACCTAACCTAGGGTGCCGCCAGCAGCGGGGCAAGGCCCAAGCTGCCGGTGGTCAGGGCCGCAGAGAGAGGAACCGACGGACTATCCGCGCCGTGTCCAAGATCACCGCCTTCTGCATCCGGCCCTTGATCCAACCACCTAGCGAGAGTCTCTCAAGATGTTGGTCGAGACTCTTCGCTATTAGACCGTTCGCTGAAACAACTATCGGGACAATGATCGTCGAATCAACATCCCACATGGCGGTTATCTCGTGAGCCAAGTCTAGGTACTTACTGGACTTGTCCTTCTCGGCTTTCACGAGATTCTCATCATGGGGGATGGTGATGTCAACGAGCACGGCCCGGCGTTGCGCTCGATCTATTATCACAATGTCAGGCTTATTGGCTACAATAGTCCTGTCAGTGATGATAGATCGATCCCAATAGAGCGTGGCACGACCATTCTCGAGAACTTGCGCAGGTGAATACTTGTAGTACGGTACTTCGCGGTCCACAAGGCCGTATAGAAGAGCAAGCTGCTGGTGAATAATCCTGGCTACGAGGTTATGTCTGTGCAAGTACTCGCCGTTAGCAAGATGAGAGCAACCGGAAATGATATGCCTGAGTGACTCTCCGGGACGGCGGCATGCCCGACAAATGTCGACCGTACCGTCCTTCAGGATATATTTCCGATAGTTGTTCGTCATCATTACTTCGTCCGCAATTGCACAGGCAAAACCCTCGGTTTCTCCGAAGAGGTCCCCGAATCGTAGCCAGTTCACCGACGCGAGCAGGTCCACATCGGGTCCCGTGAGGGCCTTGTAGAACCGCCCGTGTAGCACCTTACTCTCCCATGCCGCCTTGCGATCCGCAGTACTTAGTACCACAGGTTTGCGCCAGTTCTCGTTTGCCAAGGAGAGCGGCGTGAGGTTCCTGTCTACTGCCACCACATCACGATGCATCCCACACTCGTTGTTAAGGAAATAATTCCTGAGATTGTACACCTCGCGGTTGTGGAGATCCTTGGCGTTTAGGAAGCCTCGGCCTCCACATTTCCGTGGGATGTACAATCTCATGACTGACGAGCGTAGGTGTAGCATACGATGTGCGGTGAGCAATGATCGGACCCTCCGATCCAGGGCGTCCAGCTCGGTCTGAGTCCACCTTAGTATGCCAAAGGAGTATGTGAGTAGGGGCATTACCCAGGCGTTGAAGGCGCGCACTTTGTTGCCTCCTGACAAAAGACTGTTAAGAACTTTTGCGAGCCGACTGAAAAAGCGCTCCTTCACCGACCGTCTAATACCCTCGTCCTCAATACCCAACGACTGTGACATACCAAGGTATTTATAGGTTTCTGATTCAGAGATAGATCTGAAAGACATTGTCTCAGAAGGTTGTAAATTTGTTGAATTTACAACCCTCCCCCGCTGTACATGCATAATTTTATTATTATTAGGTATTTATTAAATACATTTACACGGCATAACAGCATGTGCCAATGCACCGAGTAATAAGACTTACAAGAATTACAGGTTAACAAATATATATAAGGTAAAATAGATACTTAGTCATTACAAGTCAAATGCAAGTACTGGGAAGCCTTTCATCCATCATCTCACAAAACCTCAGACACTCTCGGCAGCACACATTCGCCCATCTCCACGCAAACAAGTCACACTCTGGTGCTGATGTCAGGAGTGCATTGAGTTTTGTTTAAGTTTATCACGAATAAAAATCTGTATTCCGAAGATCAAGACACTTCGAGGCTAAAAGTCAGCCGTTATCATGTAAATGGCTCAAATAATAAAAAGAAAAGGGACGCCATAAAAGGATTGGTCTTATTTGTTTCGCAGACTGTCCCGTGACGACATTATTCAGATCTGCGGTCTGGCCGACGGCATACGACTATTCAACGCTCTGCATGCCAAGTGAGTATCTATATCTATACATTAACATATACAAAACACTAGCATGTGATGTCACAACAAATAACCTACTCTTTATAGTTTTATACGGGTTTTAAAATAGAAATTGTGTCTAAAAATAACTGCTGTCTATGGTTCTCTATTATTGACCGAAGCGTAGCGAAGGTCTACGTTTTGACTCGGGCATTTTGCTTTTGTATGTCCGGATGTTCTCCTCTACAGGTCAGAATTCTCAACCGATTCTTGTGAAATGTTGTGACCAGATTCTATGAGTAAATAAAAAAATGTTGTCGATCCCGTTTTTGGAAATTTTCAAAAATGGAGGAGTTGTGATACCTCGCGCTTAAACAAATAGTCGTATCGATATCATAAGAGTATTTTCTTTTTAAGACATATTTACATAGTAAATGGCAAAAAATTCAGAAAAATTGTATTGCTGGTTTAGGCGGTATTTAGATATTTAGTTAGTACTCGAGAATGAGTAGCCGAATTTCGTCAGCTTAGCTAAGAACTATCATGGCACATTTTGTAAACAATCGTTTTTTTTTTGTTTGCACACAGAAAGTCTGGGTTCGATCCCCAGTAAGACATAACTTTTTGTATTTTGTTTTTCACTTAAACTTCGTATTTTTTTTAAATAAATTAAAATCTTTGTATTGTTGATCGATCAAACCGCTGTGTGGCGCTGTCATCGTGCACGGTCCCAATAAGCTATGCTCGCGAGGTCTACAGCTCACAGAGCCACTAGTCTTATGGTGCTTTATTTCATGCGTGGTGTAAAATAATTTATTTTAAATACAGTCAAATACCCTATTTGCGAATTTCGGTTTTCGCGGAATATATGTCGGCGGCCGATCGTAAGATCAGGCATGTCGTGAAATTCCTAGGCATATCGTGAAACGTGAAAATCTTTGACCCGTTCCCTGAGTCGACGAAGCCCCGCTACGCGGGGCTCCTATTTCTGGGCAGTTTGCCCTTCGGGCATCTAAAGCAACCTAACGAACCTATCCTACCTATATATTGGTTTAATGTCACTATCGTCAAAACATTGCACAGGAACATTACGCCGACATATATAAACCTTGTCGGTGTTTGTTGCAGACGCATCGAGCCCCGGCTGACGGTGTACGTGAGCGCGGGCGGCGGCGTGTACTCCGCGCTGTACCTGCACTCGTGCCGCGCGGCCGAGCTGCTGCACAAGCTGCAGGCGCTGCACCGGGCGCAGGCGCAGCCCGGGCACAAGGTAACATACACATATAATACCTGACGGTGTACGTGAGCGCGGGCGGCGGCGTGTACTCCGCGCTGTACCTGCACTCGTGCCGCGCGGCCGAGCTGCTGCACAAGCTGCAGGCGCTGCACCGGGCGCAGGCGCAGCCCGGGCACAAGGTAACATACACATAATACCTGACGGTGTACGTGAGCGCGGGCGGCGGCGTGTACTCCGCGCTGTACCTGCACTCGTGCCGCGCGGCCGAGCTGCTGCACAAGCTGCAGGCGCTGCACCGGGCGCAGGCGCAGCCCGGGCACAAGGTAACATACACATATAATACCTGACGGTGTACGTGAGCGCGGGCGGCGGCGTGTACTCCGCGCTGTACCTGCACTCGTGCCGCGCGGCCGAGCTGCTGCACAAGCTGCAGGCGCTGCACCGGGCGCAGGCGCAGCCCGGGCACAAGGTAACATACACATAATACCTGACGGTGTACGTGAGCGCGGGCGGCGGCGTGTACTCCGCGCTGTACCTGCACTCGTGCCGCGCGGCCGAGCTGCTGCACAAGCTGCAGGCGCTGCACCGGGCGCAGGCGCAGCCCGGGCACAAGGTAACATACACATAATACCTGACGGTGTACGTGAGCGCGGGCGGCGGCGTGTACTCCGCGCTGTACCTGCACTCGTGCCGCGCGGCCGAGCTGCTGCACAAGCTGCAGGCGCTGCACCGGGCGCAGGCGCAGCCCGGGCACAAGGTAACATACACATAATACCTGACGGTGTACGTGAGCGCGGGCGGCGGCGTGTACTCCGCGCTGTACCTGCACTCGTGCCGCGCGGCCGAGCTGCTGCACAAGCTGCAGGCGCTGCACCGGGCGCAGGCGCAGCCCGGGCACAAGGTAACATACACATAATACCTGACGGTGTACGTGAGCGCGGGCGGCGGCGTGTACTCCGCGCTGTACCTGCACTCGTGCCGCGCGGCCGAGCTGCTGCACAAGCTGCAGGCGCTGCACCGGGCGCAGGCGCAGCCCGGGCACAAGGTAACATACACATAATACCTGACGGTGTACGTGAGCGCGGGCGGCGGCGTGTACTCCGCGCTGTACCTGCACTCGTGCCGCGCGGCCGAGCTGCTGCACAAGCTGCAGGCGCTGCACCGGGCGCAGGCGCAGCCCGGGCACAAGGTAACATACACATATAATACCTGACGGTGTACGTGAGCGCGGGCGGCGGCGTGTCGTCATTACCTATAACGAAATCGTCTAGATCCAGAAAAGTCGGCCAAGTTACTGTTTATTAAATATAACGCACCTATATTCTTCCTCAAATACGTTTCGTTTTTTTTTATTAAAAAAATACAAAAAAAAATATTTGACGTTTTCTAAGTACCTAATTTTGATATCCGCTTCCGCGGATGTGGGCCTTTAAATATCCGCATCCGCGGAAGTCAAAAAATCTGCATCCGCAATATCCCTGATACACATGTCACGTGGTAGTTCATGTGTCACGATCCCGTAACGAATGTTTGACCTGGGGCCTATTTCTCAAAAGCTTGTAACTTCTAATACAAGTCAAAGTCTAACAAAAGCTGTCAAAAAATTACATCCGCTTGTATTGCAAGTTACAAGCTTTTGAGAACCGGGCCCCTGCAACCAGTGTTGTGAATAACGCTTATTTTTAGGCTTAAAGACTCGAGCCCTCAAGACTCGTAAGCCTTGAAGACTCGACTATATTTGAGAATTGTATTTATTTATTTTACGCGTATGGATGTAAGAAATCGTCTTTGCCGCCTTTGAGGCGTTAAGCCTCGAGAGCGTTTAGACGCATAATGCCAAAAACGCAAAACGCCATTCATACGCGAAACGCCAAAGACGTGTATTGCCAAATTCTGTTAATGCCAAACATGTGGAATGCCAAAGCTCTATAAATACCAAATACGCATAATTCCAAAAATTAAAAAAAAAACAAATACGCATAATGCCATAAATTAAAAAAAATAATAATACGCATAATGCCAAAAGCTAATCATCACACCCAACAAATTATTTGATATCATCCAAAACCTTCCATACATAAATGCAATGTGTTATATAATTACCTGCTATAGTTGGTCAAACAAAATTGTCAGTAATTAAGAACAAAAAAAACTATACTCATCCTTTTCTTTTGGGTGCAAGTACAAGATAGTATGATTCTCTCTGTCTATCTTTGAAATGAGACAGTCCTTTGACAAACTACCTAAGGCGAATACAGGACTTTGTACTTTTGTTATTCTATTATTTTCACATTATCAGGGTATTATTTCACACCTTCCTCGATTAAAAAATAAATAACGTATGTTTTTTCATATACCTACTGCAACATGGAAGCCAGCAAGCAATTACTATATATAGTTCCTGTTAACATATAATTATATGTAAGCGTTTTTGTCTTTCTGCGTTTTTGGCATTATGCGTTTTTTGGCATTCTGCGTTTATGTCATAAAGCGTATTTGGCGTTATGCGTATATTTTTTTTAATTACGCGAAACGACAAAATGGCGTTTTGCGATTTTGGCATTATGCGTATAAAGGCTCGAGTCTTAAGGGTTCGAGTCTTTAAGCCTCAAAATGAGCGTTATTCACAACACTACCTGCAACTCATTTTAAAATATTTGAATACGTTTCAAGTCCCACGTTGTTAAAACAAAAGGACTAATATAATGTGTCGTTTTGCAGGAAGTGGATACGGTGCTAGTGTCCGGCCCTAACGGCGCCCTGGTGCGGCTCACGGACGAGCTGGTGCGCCACCTGCCGGACAAGTCCACGTACCGGCTGCAGCGGCGGGACGAGGCGCTGCTGCTGTCCAGCGAGCAGTGAGCGCTCCACGTAGCCTAGGGACGCTCCAGGACCAGCTGGTGCGCCACCTGCCGGACAAGTCCACGTACCGGCTGCAGCGGCGGGACGAGGCGCTGCTGCTGTCCAGCGAGCAGTGAGCGCTCCACGTAGCCTAGGGACGCTCCAGGACCAGCTGGTGCGCCACCTGCCGGACAAGTCCACGTACCGGCTGCAGCGGCGGGACGAGGCGCTGCTGCTGTCCAGCGAGCAGTGAGCGCTCCACGTAGCCTAGGGAGGCTCCAGGACCAGCTGGCCCCTATTTCACCATGACGACAGGTGCGACAATTCGACAAATGTCACTGTTGCAGGCATCCATGGGCTACGGTTACCGCTTACCATCGGGCGGGCCCTATTCCTATTTGCCACCATCAAAGTATTATTTTAAAAAACTTTATTATGTCGGCAAAAAACAGGTATTTCTCTTTCGAAGTTTATGATGATGATGATGACAATTGTCACGATTTAATAGAACTTTCAGTAATTCTTGACAGAAAATGAGTTCTGTGTCGGAATTTCGTGACAATTGTCGTGTTTCTTGTGACAATTGTCATTAGCTTCGCAAAATAAGTACTTATTTATTGGCGATATAATGGAGTATTTTTTAAATGAATATGTTGGTGGCCAACAAGCATACCGCCCGTCCGATGTTAAGCGGTTACCGTAGTCTATGGAGGCCTGTGACGTCAGTAACAGTGATGTCGACAATTTTCGCACCTTGGTGAAATAAGGGCCTGGTGCGGCACCTGCCCGACAAGTCCACGTACCCAGCGAGCAGTGAGCGCACCACGTAGCCTAGGGAGGCTCTGAGTATTATCGGTTCTGTCCATGGCTGGAGCTGATGACGTTTCATACTTCCTACCGCTGTTGCGAGCCTCCCGTGGCGTATTGAAAGATTTGGCGCCCCGGGCCAGTTAGCTTTTGCTTTGTTAAGTGACGATAAAGTATTTAAGAAGAAATGCCGCCCCGAGCTGTGCCCCCTTTGCCGCAGGGTAAATACGCCCCTGCAAGCGTCTATAGGCTCCGGCACCCGCTTACCGATGGGCCGTATGTTCGTTTGCCTCTGAAATGGTGTAAGACAACTTAAAATGTGAAAACGTGTACTAGACTAGACATTTTAATAACAAAACTTCCGTGAGACACAGACATATTAAATATATTAAAAATAGAGATGCAACGGATAGTTGTTTGGCCGGATACCGGATACCGGATATCCGGCCAGTGTCCAGGCCGGATATCCGGTATCCGGCCGCCGGATATTCGGCCGGCGGAACTATACCTATATTTTGAGTTTTGCAGGTAGTGAACGTTCGCGCGGACACATTTCTAGGATCGTAACGAGTTTTAAGTTTTATCATGTCATTACGTAGTAAGTTCGTTTATAGTTACAAGTGCGCGCGCGTATTTTTGTGTAAACAAATAAGTGTATTGTGTGACATTGGTTACGTATTCATTTCTATCTACTGTGTCGTTAGCTTTATGACCGTGACTGTTTTTTAGATTCCATTTTTTACCCCAATATGTGTTAATTTTACTATCCGGTATCCGGCCGGATACTAAAATACCGGCCGGATACCGGATAGTAACCGGATATCCGGTGCATCTCTAATTAAAAACGGGTCACTCACGTATTTTAATTTAACTCAAAAACGCTCGACGTGTTTCACTCCGTACCGAGGAACGTCATCAGGACCCATCACCATCAATACGCGAATGACCCGTTTTTAATATATTTAATATAGACTAGACATAACTAAAATAACGCTACTATCAATGTAGTTCCTAAAATAACTGTTTTTCCGTAAGATTACGAGATGATGATGTATGAGAGAATGATGATGAATTTTAAAAACAATTTAGTGACTATGGGGCCATAATATTATATTATAGTTGTAAGAACTAACCCTCGCCTCATCTTCGTTCTAATACCGCCATATGTTAATCGGTCAACCCTTTGAATGCCACATGAAAAGCTCTGACGTGATATAACGTCAATATATTTGTGGCGTACAAAGGGTTAGACACGTTATACTATAAGTAGTAGTATTGATTTTATAGTAATAAGTGGAACACGAAATGGCTTGACACAATGATAATTTAATTTCAACAGGAAAAAGTTTTCATGAAAATGAAGTAAATTTAAATTTTGTAATTGAAAAGAATGGTAAAGAGATATACGTAATGTAAATATCGAGAAGGCTTTGAGCGTAAGACTGCGCCAATGGCGCATTTACACGTCGATTCTGAGTCGTTCGCCGCATCAAACAATGTCGGTTGCCTGGCAAACACTTCTTTGATACGGCATTAACCCTTACTCCACGCCTATCGTGTGCGGCGCGTCGTGAACCTACTCGCAATGCACGAAGGTTGCTATTGGGGTTTAGCCGCGCGTGTGTATTGACGTCTTCGGCAGTCAAAGGGTTAAGTGAACGACCAGTTGTAACTAAAAGTTGTTTCGAGGCCTAAAAATGTGTCGCATGTTGACAATAAAGGTACAAATATACCTAATACATTTTGATTATTGTATGCAAATGTCAAGGATGGAAAGGAAAGCACATGAAAACTTCGATGATTGTGATTTGTACTGATAGTTTTGAAGGTTTCCCAAAGGATTTGATATTATTAAAGTTTAATTATGTATTTTAAGTTAATATTCGCAATATTTTGTGCAATGCTTTTATGTGTTTAGTGGCATACAGTAATAGTTTTAAATCGTAAATTATGGTTGAATATATGTTAGTTATTTTTAAGTAAATACAATTATATTATATCAAGTATTGTGTTAGGTTATAGCATGTTATAGCAATATGTGTAAAGGGTATATTTGGAATAGTCTGTAATAATGTAAGATATGATTTAACAAGGCTCTGAGGCCCAAGAGGCAAATAACTACGTTTTTTCTATGTGGTGAGATCTGATAAGGTAATTTTCTTATATCGAAGAAAAATGAAAGTCAAAAACCTCAACTGACAGATTTCACCTCATAGAAACACCGTACTGACAGTACCTTACAGACATTCAAAATAATCTTTGCAAATATTGGATGGTGTAATGTCGTTTATTTACAAATAAATGACGGTGTGGATGTGCCTTAACCCTTTCACTGCGCGCGTGACGTCGATACTCGTCAATGTGACGTTTGTGACACTTGGCACCTTGTCGTTAGCAGTGAAAGGGTGTTTAATGTTAACTTTATACTCTAGTTATTAATTAATACGAGTTCTCATTATTCTTCATCAGTAAATGTTAATGCAGCATGCGCATTTACGTTTTAAGTATTCTGTTAGGCTGTGGTACTCATTTTGTCGGTTAAAGTTAGACCAAGAAAAGTCTGCAACGATATTGACAGCATACGCAGTACAAGTGTTATTTATACGTCATAATTTTATGCAAGGTTAACGTTTAAAATAACACTTGCCCTGCGTGTGTTATCAAAATCGTTGCAGACTTATCTTGGTCTAACTCTTGACACTCGTCTTGGCAGTTATCAACTGCTACGTTATCTCTTTCACTGTCACAAGATGACAGCAGTGTCATGTACCCTCGACAGTGAAATGGTTCACGAATGGGTTCACGAACTCGTATTTATTTTAAACGTAAGTATGTTACTTTAACTCAATTGTTTCACCATTAATTTAAGATTTTGTTAACTAAATACATAGCGGAATATAATATAAGCTATATGATAGCATGTTATTTTTATAGGAAGATTTTACAGTGAGTTTCACATACTTTATAGCTCTCAATGTGAGCTTTGCAAAACAAAGTTATATGAAATTCAAAGTATTATGAATATGATTTATTTTTTTACAACTGATTTTTGATAGATGGAGACAAAAAAGCACCCATGCCCATAAATAAGTGTAAAATAGTGTCACTTGATTGCAAAATTCTTTTTGGCATTTCCTTGAATCTGTTGCTAAGCTCAGGATTCATTGTTTCGCCCTCGGCCTAAACATGTATTTTGTGACATTACTTGTGACTGCCACAGACGTCGACGTGATAACACGTCACGTGAGCTCTGAGCAGTCAAAGGGTTAACTCGTGGTGCCTTAAAAGTGCCTTTTATGGAGACAGATGGCGCCGTGCATTAAATGGAGTATTCTTTGTAAACTATTTTTAAAATGTTTTATCTATAGTGTAGTTTGTTGCATGTTAGTATAGTTTATATAAAATAAATATGGATTGTGTAGTCAATAAATGTATATAAAGCAATGTTGTAATTTTATTACATTCCATTGTACATACTTCCCCAGAAATACTTCGACATTTACTTTGTTTTAGTTGAATTATCGTGTGAGTAATAAAAATATTTTTCTAAATTATTTGTGAACGTATTTTTGGGCCACCTGTAGTATTAACCCTCTGTCTTAGAAAGGCAACACCATTCGGCCTAAGCAACTACTCAAAAGTATTGAAGTAAATTAACACGTTCATTGTCCCTCTTCAAGCTCATAGGATTTGCCGTACCTATAGGTAGTTCGCTTTTTTTAGCATTAGAATTAAGGTAAACAATCTTGACGTGTCTTTTAATTGAAAAACACATTTTAAAAATAAGTTACGGTAAATATGTAACAATTATTAATCTAATACGATCTTTTATAGTCTTTTTATTGAAAAACACGTTTTAAAAATAAATAATGGCAAAATATGTAACAATTATGAATCGAATACGATCATTTATATTCTTCTGCTTTCATAAGTAATAGTTACTGATTTGTTTAAAGCGTTTTTCAATTAAAAGACATGTCAAGATCGCTTGTATCTTCTTTCTAATGCTAAAAAAAAACGAAGTATAGACTATTTGCGCTTGCAATTCCGAGGATGTCACATGTGCGTTGCCGAGCCATGATAATAGCTGATATGTATTCTATGATTCACACCAGGGATCAGATACCGGTATTTTTTGTATGGGAACGGAAACGGTATTTTTTCGTTCTTTGCTAATTACTTCATTTCTAATTGGGCAATCTAATAATACGAAGCCGTAACCTAAAAACACAACTGAGTCCTACATTTCGAGTATAAAATAATTCGAAAAATATGGTTATTTCTAAGTTTTTGCAAAAAACCGGTTCCGATCCCTGATTCACACTTCCATTATTTGAAATTTCTAATAAATGAAGGTGAAATTGAGCAAAAAGCAATTGAGATTCAGTGCGGTTACAGATTCAATAACAGCTAAATGAAATTTAACGGATGATGAATATCGTTCGTCTATTGGTTTACAGTTAACACCAAGTATCCAATAGAAAATAGACGCGTATCGCACCATTTCAATATTCCGAGGGTAATTCCGAAACTGCTGCACATATCTACCCTCCTAAATAAAAATAATCACTCAACCGCGCCTATAAATACGCGGCGCGCCGCGCCGAGCGCAGTCTCATATCAACCGCCGAACTGTAAACATCTCGCAATGACCGGCCGTGGCAAAGGAGTCAAGGGGCTCGGGAAAGGAGGCGCCAAGCGCCACAGGAAAGTTCTCCGCGACAACATTCAGGGGATCACCAAGCCAGCGATAAGAAGGCTTGCACGCCGTGGCGGCGTTAAAAGAATTTCCGGCCTCATTTACGAAGAAACTCGCGGCGTGCTGAAGGTGTTCTTAGAAAACGTGATCAGAGATGCCGTGACGTATACGGAACACGCCAAGAGGAAGACCGTTACGGCCATGGACGTAGTCTACGCGCTGAAGAGGCAAGGCAGGACGTTGTATGGTTTCGGTGGATAGACTCGAATGTGATAAATTATTTATTGAGTTGATTATGGTTTGGTAATGTGAATGCTGCATGATGACAAGGCCCTTTTCAGGGCCGCAATTATTCGTGTTTCGCACAGACGTCAATCGAAATCACTGTACTTTTTACAGGTTACCAGTTTACCAGGTTACCAGTTTTTAATAGTGTGGTACCGCTCGGTGCCTACTTTTCATAAAATTGTCGAAGACACATTGTTGGCTGTGGCTCCGCACACGCGTGCCAAGTCTCCGGTACAGGATTCTCACTTGTACGGGAACTTGGTTTTTCTCGTACAAGTGAGAATGCCAGATACTTGGTACGCGTGTGCGGAGCAGAAGCAAACATGAAAAGCCAGAGCACATCGCCTGCGTGTGCGAATGCGTAGACGTGGGCGTGTGCTAAAATATTTGAGCCGCGCACACACGTCACGCAAGCGGTGTGCCGTCTCTCACAAGAATCTGTACTGTACGCACGCCCACGAATCCAGTGTGCACAGGCCTTTAATGCCAATCCATACTCATCCATATTTAATATTATAAATGCAAAAGTGTGTCTTTCCGTCTGTTACCTCTTCACGCTTAAATCGCTGAACGGATTTAGTTTAAATTTGGCATAGAGATAGTTTGAGTCCCGGGGAAGGACATAGGATAGTTTTTATGTCGGAAGTCATCCCTAGACAGGGTGAAAAGGGAGGTGGAAATTAGAAAAGCAATGCTCAAATTGAATGATTGCTATTACACTTTATCCAGTCGCTATACTTACTTTAGCTGATGTTACTGATTCTACGCAGACGAAGTCGCGGGCAAAAGCTAGTAGGTATATAATTCCTTCGTTCCTTTCCGGAAATTCATTTCTTTCAGTACGTAATAAGACTATTAGGTAGTAGGTAGACGTAAGTATGAAACTCAAAATAAAAACTAGTGTGCTACCCTGTCAGCTAGGGTTAATATTGTTATTTGTTGTTATTTTATATTTATTATGTTATGGGTACCTATGTACCTATACATATGAATTCAATGCACACAGCGTAAATGATTGTGTGGCCTGTAGTAGGTACCTACCTAGTGTGTATATGAAAAGGAAAGTAATAGTTATTTGTTTTACAAGGGGGCAAAGTTGTTGTTTAACCGCTCGTGCTAATATTGATACCCGAGCAAGCAAAAGATTCCAAAATTGAACCACGAGCATAGCGAGTGGTTCGAAAAATGGAATCTTGAGCGTTGCGAGGGTTTCAAAGCACGAGGGTTAAACAACAACTTTGCCCCCGAGTGAAACACAAAATTTTTCACCACACCAACCCGAAGCAAATATTAAATGTAAAATATCAAACAAAATCAAACCAAATCAAATCCAAATGAATGTTATTAAATATTTATCATCCAAAATCATCATTTAAAAGTCAATTCTACCAGCAAACATAAGAAAACAACTCAAAATTTGCTTTTGATTGCTTTGCCTCACATATGAATAAAATGCAACTTTGCTATCAGTTTTTGAAGTGCAAAGTAAGCCTTTCCGAGCTGGTGTGGTGTATAATTATTAATTATCTTAGCAATACTTAAGTAGGTACAGTAAACACCACACTGTTGTTACTAAAGGTACGTTTGTTCAAAGTAATGGGTATTTTTGAAAATCTTAGTGTTTTCGTATGAATTTGTACGCACATTTCGGTGTTGATGGTACAATTTTTAAATAAAATAAACAACGGTTATTGAGCATCACTAAATTTAAAACAGCGGGTAGTTATACTTTTGTTAATCTAATCCACCCTCAAATTAACAAAAAACCTTTCCCGCTAATCCTATAAAAGCAGAGTCGACTCAACCCTGTTTGCAGAAAATAAGACAGCGATTTGGAAGCTTAGTTAGGTTAGGTTAAGTTAGTTAGGTTAGGGTTACGTACGTTTAAAAATCAGCATCAAGCATCGGAATGTAACTAATTAATTATAGTTTGACAAGACAAGGCCCTTTTCAGGGCCGCAGTTTTTCGTGTTTCGCACAGACGTCAATTACCTCAAAATATAGTCTTAAGAAGTACCCAAAGAGCAAAGTAATATGGAAGTACCCATCAGTGGTGGTGAATCAAAAATATACGAAGTCAAGCCAGAGCTGATAAAGGTTCTCTTAGAGAAAATGCGTAACTATCTCTAATATTGACGTCCTGTTAACTGGTACCTAAGTATACCAACATACCACCTGTTGCAGTTGGTACGTTATTGGTTTATACCTACTTACGAGAGTACCTTACGTACTACGAGTCGTCACCTGACACTCGTGTACCTACTGCACATGAAACTGATAACATTATCTAAGTTGTCTCAATCTTAAGTATGATAAAATGTTATTTTTTCTAACGCATAAATAATTATGCAATACCGACAATACCTAACTGTCTCTCTAATACGTACCTACTGTCCTAACATTAATATCTTAACTTACTTGTACCTAAGCAAATACTTAATTTCGTTCTATTAAGTTGACTCTTTGTAGTGGCGTTTTGTGGATTGGTGAAGTTTTTTATTAGGTAGTATGTTCATGAATCATAAACCTAAATCTAAAGGTAGGTAAGTAGGTACATATCATTATATAGGTATATAATACATTACCTTCCAACATTGCGGTTAAATAAAGTAACGGTAAATTAACGGCTAAGCATTGTGTAGGCGTGGGTACTTGAATTTTAAGAAAATCAATCTACCCTCATTTGCAATAAAACATCTGACACTTATCATAGTGGGGGCAAAGCTAGACTATATAAACGACACGCATACTAGATTCCTCGCACAAAGCAAGACAGTACATTATATTAATATTATACACACACTATAGTTAAGTTAGGTTAAGTTAGAAATCATTTAACAAAATGGCTCGTACGAAACAAACAGCGCGGAAATCCACAGGAGGGAAGGCCCCGCGAAAGCAGTTGGCCACAAAAGCAGCACGGAAGAGCGCCCCGGCGACCGGCGGAGTGAAGAAACCACACAGATACAGACCGGGCACGGTCGCGCTTCGAGAAATAAGAAGATACCAGAAGAGCACAGAACTCCTTGTTAGAAAGCTGCCTTTCCAACGACTCGTTCGTGAGATCGCACAAGACTTCAAAACGGACTTGAGGTTCCAGAGCTCGGCCGTGGCGGCTCTTCAAGAAGCGAGCGAAGCGTATCTAGTAGCACTGTTCGAAGACACGAACTTGTGCGCTATCCACGCTAAGCGCGTCACGATTATGCCGAAGGATATCCAGCTAGCGAGGAGGGTGCGGGGAGAACGCGCGTGAAGAAGAAATAGCTGCTAATGTAAATATATTTAAGTAAGAAGTGAATCTCTGACAAAGCCCTTTTCAGGGCTACAAAATTTTGATGTTTCTCTAGCGTCAATCGATTATACTACCTATGGTGCTACCCGGTACTTATTCTTTCTTAGTCTGTGCGGAAAGAGAAGTCGTGGAATATTACCTACCTACAGTATGTACTGGACATTTCACGACTCCTTTCAGCGTCTCAAATCAGATCGACCAAATGAGGAAAACCCTGGACGACCTAGCCAAAACGACGGCGGAGATCCCGAAAACAATCGAGGGGCTCCGGCCGACCATGACAGGCACGCCAAGCCATTCACCAAGAGGCTAACGCAACGGATTGACCACCTCACGCAATCCACCGAAGAACTAAAGAGCCAGCAGAACCTCGAAGCACGGCCACAGCCAGCAAATGAAAAAATCTCAGAAATCGGAGAGAGGTTGGAGGCAATGAGCTCTAACATAAAAACCTTGACGGAAGACTCCTTTCAGCACAGCTAGCCTCATTTGTTTATAAATTACTCGTAGGATCACAAAAAATAGTAGGTAGGATCACGAGAAAACATAATTTAAGCGTTATTAGTTTGTTAGTTTCGTAGTGAACCTTCGCAATGCACGAAAGTTGATAAACTTGATAATGGGCTGTAGCCCCGCGCGCCACAGTTGACGTCTACGGCGGCATTCAGTGTAGGTAGCTATTTCAAACGAGTGATTTATAGTCGCATTTTTATATTAACTGCAGTTCTAATAAATATTGCAACTGGAATGCATTTTGCGTACTTATTCGATTGAACCTTTCGATTGACGTGTTACAGAAACAATGAAGATGTTCTGTCCTGAAAAGGACATTTGTTTTTTATAAATTAGCAGGCAAAATTAAATTCATTACTTAAAACTATTCATATATTATTCTTCACAGATTTCTCCTCGCATTTAAACGCTTCACATTTTTTTAAATCTTCTCTCTAATCTTCAATCTCACGGCAAAAAGCGCCGGTGTCTTCGTTCCACTAGAAACTTGTCGGACTAGATCACACAATCAGGCATTGTTCTCAATCTTCTTGCGACCCCGGTTTATTCGTCTTCTTCGGCAGCAGCTCCTTACGTATGGAGGGCAGCACCCCGCCTTCAGAGATAACGACGCCAGCCAGGAGTTTCCGGAGCTCATCATCATTCTTGACTGCTAGCAGGATATGGCGCGGAGCTACCCGACTTCTGCTATTATCCTGGGCCGCTTGCGCTGCTAACTCCAGAATCTCAGCTGCCAAATACTCTGCAACCCCAGCGAGGTACACAGCTGCTCCAACGCCGACTTTCCTCGCATAGTTCCCGTTTTTTAGCAGCCGATGGATGCGGCCGACGGGGAAAATGATCCCAGCCTTTGAAGAGCGGGTCTTGTTTTTTTTCTTTGAGTCCATGGTGGGATGACTGAACGCCAGCGGGTGGCGGAATGTTACGAAATCCAAGTCTGGCAACTAGTGGGTGTGCGACGCAGTATATCGACATCGAGAGTGACCAATGGGAAAAGGTTGTGAAAAACTGATGAATTGTTTCTCATGTAGGTACTGCAACGACTAGAGAAATCGAAATGTTCACCACACACGTTCCGTTGGATGATATTAGGCGAGCCCAGGTCACCTAGGTACTCATATGGGTATGGGCGTAAGCGTAGTAAAATTTTTCAAACCTAAGTACCTATATAAAGAAATACTTTCATATTTAAAGGTATGTTTGCCAGAGTTCTAGCTGGAACGCACTGTAAGTACCTGTAGCGATAAAGAATCTGCATTACATCAGCCAGGCGGCGTATCATGGTCGCATTTTTATCACTTGTCATGCTATGCGTCACTTTCGCACTTACCTATTTGTTAGAACGTGACAGCCATGGTGACAAATGATAAAGAGCCGGCCATCTTAGCCTTACAGATTGTATTTGTTTGCTACCGAAGTCGTGTAAAAATAATCAACCCTAATATTAGAAGATAGAAACTCTTGTGTTGTCTATTAGAAGATAGAAATTGAGGGTAGTATTATTTGTTCACATTTCACGTACCTACACGAGTTCAAACCAATAAAATCATAAAAGTTTTTCTCAAACATTTAGTTTTTGACACAAATTTCTATAGGTAGTCGACGGTACTGGTCCTTAAACAATCGTCTACTACCTACATCATCAAAATGATTCTACCAAATCAATATTCAACGAGGGTGCGATATTTTTAATACACTTTCCTATGTCTACTGGGATTCTTTTACCAGTGGTAAAAGGTGGGCGAAAAATTCCCGAGTAGTTACCACTGGTAACAAGTTGGTGGTAACTAGAGTGGTAATAAACATTTAGTACCTACTACTTTCGGTCTCAATCATCAGATAAGCTCGATTTTAGGATTGTCAAATTTCATCTTATGCGGGTTTTGTGGACTAAAAAGTGGTCGAAATATGGTTAGCAAAACTTTAAGACAACTTATTACTTAAGGTAGGTAGGTACTAACTTAGGTACCTACTCTTATGCAGGGTTAGGTGATTCAGTTTATGACTTAGTTTTAGTTATATGTAGGTATATACGGACATTATAAGTAAAATAAAAGCTTTAAAAATCCAACTTTATAACTATTTATTACTGTAAGTAAACATTTTATCGTATTGCACTTATATGACTAAGGTAAATACACATTGCATATATACGTAGAATTTATTTTATTTATAAACAAATATATATATGTAAGTTTGGAAACATTCGAGGGTGGAAAAACTATAGGTCTAGCAAATGGTAGGTATTTTATTTATGACTTAACTACTTATTTTTCAATTGTTTATCAATCCGTAGTCCATAATAACTTCTTACCAACCGCCTCAGTTAAACGGTAGACCTATAGTTGTCACAGAATATTAAGTAACTATTTGTGACGTTCCACGGCAAAAGGTACCTTATGGCAGTTGGCGCTTACGTCGCATAGCGCCGCAATAATAATAGCGCGCGGCGGCGGAGCGGCGTTAAGAATAGCGTAAGCGCCAACGGCCATAAGGTACCTTTATCCGTGGGACGTCACATTTACATTGTAGCTTTGCCTCACTCGAGGGTTCCCAATATTTTTTAGTGCGACTCAAACATTATAACTATATGTACATGCCGCCAGGCGGGCACCTCTCTCACGCACACAGCCTTAATGGTTGACATCCGTCTGCATCTGTTTGCTCGAGCAGGTTGTCCTATAGCCGCCATTGTCACACAGCCTTAATGGTTGCCATCAGTCTGCATCTGCTGCGGCGGGGTATTGAATAAGAACCTGGGGTCCAGCATCTGGCGAGCATTGAGCGCGGGTTGCTCGAGCAGGTTGTCCTATAGCCGCCATTGTTACACACAGCCTTAATGGTTGCCATCAGTCTGCATCTGCTGCGGCGGGGTATTGAATAAGAACCTGGGGTCCAGCATCTGGCGAGCATTGAGCGCGGGTTGCTCGAGCAGGTTGTCCTATAGCCGCCATTGTTACACACAGCCTTAATGGTTGCCATCAGTCTGCATCTGCTGCGGCGGGGTGTTGAATAAGAGCCTGGGGTCCAGCATCTGGCGAGCACTGAGCGCGGGTTGCTCGAGCAGGTTGTCCTATAGCCGCCATTGTCACACAGCCTTAATGGTTGCCATCAGTCTGCATCTGCTGCGGCGGGGTATTGAATAAGAACCTGGGGTCCAGCATCTGGCGAGCATTGAGCGCGGGTTGCTCGAGCAGGTTGTCCTATAGCCGCCATTGTTACACACAGCCTTAATGGTTGCCATCAGTCTGCATCTGCTGCGGCGGGGTATTGAATAAGAACCTGGGGTCCAGCATCTGGCGAGCATTGAGCGCGGGTTGCTCGAGCAGGTTGTCCTATAGCCGCCATTGTTACACACAGCCTTAATGGTTGCCATCAGTCTGCATCTGCTGCGGCGGGGTGTTGAATAAGAGCCTGGGGTCCAGCATCTGGCGAGCACTGAGCGCGGGTTGCTCGAGCAGGTTGTCCTATAGCCGCCATTGTCACACAGCCTTAATGGTTGCCATCAGTCTGCATCTGCTGCGGCGGGGTGTTGAATAAGAGCCTGGGGTCCAGCATGTGGCGAGCACTGAGCGCGGGTTGCTCGAGCAGGTTGTCCTATAGCCGCCATTGTCACACAGCCTTAATGGTTGCCATCAGTCTGCATCTGCTGCGGCGGGGTGTTGAATAAGAGCCTGGGGTCCAGCATGTGGCGAGCACTGAGCGCGGGTTGCTCGAGCAGGTTGTCCTATAGCCGCCATTGTTACACACAGCCTTAATGGTTGCCATCAGTCTGCATCTGCTGCGGCGGGGTGTTGAATAAGAGCCTGGGGTCCAGCATCTGGCGAGCACTGAGCGCGGGTTGCTCGAGCAGGTTGTCCTATAGCCGCCATTGTCACACAGCCTTAATGGTTGCCATCAGTCTGCATCTGCTGCGGCGGGGTATTGAATAAGAACCTGGGGTCCAGCATCTGGCGAGCATTGAGCGCGGGTTGCTCGAGCAGGTTGTCCTATAGCCGCCATTGTTACACACAGCCTTAATGGTTGCCATCAGTCTGCATCTGCTGCGGCGGGGTATTGAATAAGAACCTGGGGTCCAGCATCTGGCGAGCATTGAGCGCGGGTTGCTCGAGCAGGTTGTCCTATAGCCGCCATTGTTACACACAGCCTTAATGGTTGCCATCAGTCTGCATCTGCTGCGGCGGGGTGTTGAATAAGAGCCTGGGGTCCAGCATCTGGCGAGCACTGAGCGCGGGTTGCTCGAGCAGGTTGTCCTATAGCCGCCATTGTCACACAGCCTTAATGGTTGCCATCAGTCTGCATCTGCTGCGGCGGGGTATTGAATAAGAGTCTGGGGTCCAGCATCTGGCGAGCACTGAGCGCGGGTTGCTCGAGCAGGTTGTCTTGGAAAACCATCTCGACGTTCAAGCCTGTGAGGTCCTGGGTGCAATGAAATGAACATTATAAAACATTTGCCTTTGTAAATTAATAGTCATAGTTTTGCTGACTGTACAATCCAATAGGGTAATTGACCACTAGTCAAATCAGTTTCTTTTTTCGAACTGTCAAAACGATTTTGCTACTATGGAATTTATATGAAACACTAGCATGTGACGTCACAATCAAATAACCTACTCTTTATAGTTTAATACCGGTTTTAAAATAGAAATTGTATCTAAAAATAACTGCTGTCTATGTTTATTATATGTATTAATCTCCGTTTTAGTAATGCTAAAGTTATTACGCTGCGTATATTTAAAATTATTTCAAGCATAAGTGAAGTGAATATAAGTAAATTAAGTAAGGTTGTCTGGAAGAGATCGCTCTTTAACGATAAGGCCGCCTGTTGTTTACCTCTGTCTTCACCTATTATTAAATAATACAAAATACAAATTTTGTGTTTCCATGTACATTTATTCTGAGGTTGTGCAATAATAGTAGTTAGTGTTACAAGGGATCAAAATATACATTGAATCCTGAGCGTAATGAGGGATTAAAGTGTTAACGCCCAAGACGAAATAATTTTGATACCGTTGACACATACTGATTTTCACATCAACTATGAGAATAATAAAAAAATCTTAGTGTTGACACAATCTGATGCTTAAACAGATTATTGAAGCTAAAAAAATAATGTGCAAAAAAATGTAAAAATAGTGTGCTAAAATAGAAAAGTGTCACATTGATCCCTCCTAGCATGGAGGAAAAGTGCCACTTTGATCCCTCCTAGCAGGGAAGAAAAAGCTCTTTTCCGAATAGGTGGTGTGAAAAGAGGATTTGTATTGTATTGTAAATTGTAGGTGCCAACACCACGGGGGTAACTAGAAGTAATGTACCTGTACTTGTGACGGTGGTACGACAAAGCGACTGTTCCTGGCGATACCGCGGCCGCGCCGTGCGTATGGGGTCGACATTTCCGCTACGAAAGAATTAATTATTATTGATATTATGGACTATGAGGGGTTAGACCAGCGGTCGGCAACCTGCGGCCAGGGGTGTGTCACTCCGCAGTTTAGGTACATTTGGCCGGCGCGCCCATCGGACAGGCGTATGGCAGTGGGCTGCCGCTCGGCGCGCACGATAGTCGTGTTACGTAGCGCTCGCGCAAAATTGAAAATACACAATGGCTTCGAAACTTACTTCCGTGAGATTCAGGCATACTATCTCCGGATAAAATATGTATGTTTACATAATCAACGTTTGTAATTCCCTACATATTTATCTTAAAAATAATAAATCAGTGGGTGCTGGTATAAAAACTTGTCAAGTGATAACCCCGTGCCGACACTCACAGCTCGGTCATAAAACTGCGGCGCGCAAAGGAGATTCACGGTTCGTGCGCGGTTATAAGTTTCAATTTTGCTTGCAGGCGGCGATATAGGTGTAATTTTATACCTAATCTGACTTTTGTAAAGGAGTGAATTTTCTGTACGGTAGTACTATTAGTTATTCTGTGCTGCGGCCCGTGAACCTGTCACTAGCGGCCCGCGAGCCTCCCTGGCTATTTATTATGTAATATTGACAAACGACAATGTGTGATAAAGTCATAAATATTAAACAAAGTGCGGCCCGCGTCAACTTCGTTAACTACTATGTGGCCCTTGGCTGCTAAAAGGTTGCCGACCGCTGGGTTAGACTATTGACTATGAGGGGTTAGAAAATTACGGCGTTATTCATAAACATCTGTTGAGTTAATCAGCTGATGGTCATCGTTTGTCCCTCTCTATGGCATAACGACAGATTAGGGACAAACGATGGTCATCAACTGATTAAGTTAGTAGCCGTTTATGAATAACGCTATTAGGTTGGCAACTGTCAAAGGTTTGCATAGATGGCGCTTGCCCCTTTTTCTATGAGATTTGGCTTAAAGGGCTGGCATCCAGGGCATTAAAAAAACAAAATTTTGACACAATTCTAGGGATTGACAGGGCAAGCTATGATGGCGCCATCTGTCGGCCAACCCCATTAATCGCTTCAGCTAGCTATATTCTGTTATCAGCAGCATAGTTTGTGTGGTGGTCGACTGGCGGGCTGGATGCGAGCGTTAGGGGTCGTCTAGAAATCATGTGATCGTTTAGAGAGAGAAAATATCACGAAATTTCACGATGGGGGGATAGGGGGGATAAAAAAAATCAAAGCGGGAAAGCTAAAAACAACAATATTACTCAAAAATATTTAGATTTCTGGACGATTCCTTATGAGTAATAAATACAATATCTAATGAAATGAAAGGAGTTTAAGTGTGAAATGTAAAGTTTACAAAGAGAATTAGCAAGATTATTAGTATAATATCTGGGTGACCGAGCTTCGCTCGGAAAACATATACAAACTCATAAATGCGCGTTTTCCCAGAGATAAGACCTAGCTAGATCGATTTCTCGCCCCTGAAAACCCCCATATAGTAAATTTCATCGAAATCGTTAGAGCCGTTTATGAAATGAAATATATATATATATATATATATATATATATATAAATAAACAAGAATTGCTCGTTTAAAGGTATTAGATAGATTAGATAGATAGATACTTGGTCAAGCAAATCTTGTCAGTCGAAAAAGGCGCGAAATTCAAACTTTCTATGGGACGATATCCCTTCGCGCCTAAATTTTTCAAATTTGCCGCCTTTTTCTACTGACAAGATCTGCTTGACCAAGTATAGCAATGTTACCGGCGGCGTAGTTGTCGTGGTGGCAGACCGGCGCGGGCTGGGGCACGGCGCGGCGCGCGGGCGCGGGCAGCTGCGCCAGCGCGCGCGCGCAGTCCGGGACCACGGCGCAAGAGCCCTACACCACACAGTTTCTTCAACACTGACACGGCCAGAACCATGGGTTAATCAACTTTTTAGGGTTCCGTACCCAAAGGGTAAAAAACGGGACCCTATTACTAAGACTTCGCTGTCCGTCCGTCTGTCACCAGGCTGTATCTCACGAACCGTGATAGCTAGACAGTTGAAATTTTCACAGATGATGTATTTCTGTTGCCGCTATAACAACAAATACTAAAAACAGAATAAAATAAAGATTTAAGTGGGGCTCCCATACAACAAACGTGATTTTTGACCGAAGTTAAGCAACGTCGGGCGCGGTCAGTACTTGGATGGGTGACCCTTTTTTTGCTTGTTTTGCTCTATTTTTTGTTGATGGTGCGGAACCCTCCGTGCGCGAGTCCAACTCGCACTTGGCCGGTTTTTGGTTTTTCTTGTCACACGTTGCTAAGGTTACGGTCTCCTGAGTGAGTCACTCTTAAAATTCTAGGTTTTTCCTATTTAAATGAACCAATCTTGCATTTTATGGTAGTTATAAGACCTTTCCATAATGGGACATCTACTGAGCATGTTAGTAGCAGGGACCGATCAACCCTTTCCGCGAGAAAAGCCTTTCAATGGGCGTCCCTTACACACGGCTAACACATTATAAGACTCTCCCTTTTGAACTGCAAGCCCATTCATTTGACGTACCCTTACCGAAAAGCTCAGCCAAAAATAAGGCTAGCCCTTTGCAATTGCTTACCGCTAGCCTATACGCCTTGCAATCCCTTAATAAGGGTTACCCTTATCATTAAGCGCTTTTTATAAAGCTTTCCCTTTAGTATTGTCGTAGTTTAGCCTTGCGTGAAAGAGACAGGATTAGTATATATCTACGCTAGTGTATGAAAAGGAAAGAAAATGGAATGGAATGATTGCATAGGTTATCGACGTGGTTTAAGGTTTAAGAAACAATTAATGCGAGAGTGAGTGATGTTAACTTGTAAAATAATAAAAATACAACATCCTTACCTTCAGCTTGTTGCCGCATAATTTACATTGGCTTTTGTTCGTTTCCACATCTATCTATATATATAAACTAGCTGTTGCCCGCGACTTCGTACGCGTGGATTTGTATATTGGTAGTTATTTATATTCTACAGAGTAGACATTATGCAGCAAAAGATAGCAGTAGGGACGGTTAATCATTTGTTAATTTAATTATTATACAACGCATGAGATTTGTCTTTCACAACCTGGCTACGCAGTTTCAAGCCCCTAACCCAGCGGTCGGCAATCTGCGGCTCGCGGGCCGCATGCGGCCCGTGAACCCGTCACTTGCGGCCCGCGAGCCTCCCTGGCTATTTTTAACCGACTTCAAAAAAAAGGAGGTTCTCAGTTTGAGCCGTATGTATGTATATGTATTTGTTCGCGATTATCTCGCGTTTGGCTGAACTGATTTTGATGCGGTTTTCAGAAAAGTTTTTCTTACTTCCTGGAGAAGGTTTTAGTATACCTAGATCCGAGCTGATGCTGAACCCTGGCTGTACCTAGTGGAACTCAGGTTTGGTGCAACATACGCACACGCTGTTTTGGTCATCCGACACGTCTTGATGAGCACTTGGGAGAGCAGTACCCAAGATAGAGCTGATGCTGAACCCTGGCTGTACCTAGTGGAACTCAGGTTTGGTGCAACATACGCACACGCTGTTTTGGTCATCCCATGCGTATTGATGAGCACTTGGGAGAGCAGTACCCTAGATAGAGCTGATGCTGAACCCTGAATGTACCTAGTGGAACTCAGGTTTGGTGCAATATATGCCCACGCTATTTTGGTCATTTGATGAGCACTTGGAAGAGCAGTACCCAAGATAGAGCTGATGCTGAACCCTGGCTGTACCTAGTGGATCTCAGGTTTGGTGCAACATAGGCACACTCTGATTTGGTCATCCGACTCGTCTTGATGAGTACTTGGGAGAGCAGTACCCAAGATAGAGCTGTTACTGTACCCTTGCTGTACCTAGTGGAACTCAGGTTTGTTGCAACATAGGCCCACGCTATGTTGGTCATCCGTCATATCTTGATGAGCACTTGGGAGAGCAGTACCCAAGATAGAGCTGGTGCTGAACCGTGGCTGTACCTAGTGGAACTGAGGTTTGGTGCAACATAGGCACACTCTTTTTTGGTCATCCGAATCGTCTTGATGAGTACTTGGGAGAGCAGTACCCAAGATAGAACTGATGCTTAACCCTGGATGTACCTAGTGGAACTCAAGTTTGGTAAAACCTACTATTTTGGTATTAATTACTTTTTGACAGAAATTTGGTTTACGACAGGTTAGAGACTGGACACGTATAGGGGTGCCATATAAAAATTATTTTGTGCTTTTCAGTGGGTTGGTTTTTTGGGATTTGTTAGCTGTACGTCCAATACGCAGTTCGTCCAAATGATATTTCAATTCGCATTTCGTCCAACACGTATTTGGTCCAACATGCATTTCGTCCAACAGCATTTCGTCCAACGCGTATTACGTCAACACGTATTTCGTCCAACAGCAAGTCGTCCAACATGGATTTAGTCCAACACACATTTTGTCCAGTAAGCATTCCGTCCAACTCGTATATATGTAGGAGTCTTGTCAAGAAAAATATATACGCCTCTCATTACTGCAGCCACGGGTCATTTTATGAAAATTCGAACCGTTTCTCTCAGTTACGTACACGCCTTTGTACGACACACCTGTGCGTGAGCGGCGCGTTTTCGTGAACCTTGTAGGAAGGCACGAAGGTTGACATTGAGCTTTGGGCTGTAGCCGCACGCGTCAGTTGACGTATTTGGCGGTCAAGGGGTTTATGGAATGGAAACAAAGATTTATTGATTGTCGAACGAGCGAGCGAAGCGAAGTTCTTCCAATCAACTTGGAACACACGGCTGGCTAGAGACGCACGTCCCGGCATTTCGATATTTCTTGACTGAACTATCCGAGGATAGTTTGTTGCGCTATAACTAAATATAGTATATTTGTTCTAATTCAAATGAAATTAGGTAAACGGTAATTTTACTCAAATGGTACCTTTTCCCTGTCACTGTCACAGATATATGCCACGTTCACACAACTTCACATGACCGCGACATTTCCATGCATTCCCTGCGCAAAGTTGCCAGCTCGCTCGCAAATCAAAGGGTCTACCGCGAACACTGAAGTCCGCAAATTGCGGGAATTTTTTTCTGTTTTACTCCAATTGGACGTTATTAAAGTGACAGAGAAAAATGCCCGTAATTTGCGAATTTCGGTGTTCGCGGTAGACCCTCAGGATGGAACTGTCGCATATTTGTTAATCAACATTACGTAACGAACGTCAATGACGAATTTCACATGCTCAATGTGTGTTGTGTAGGTATTTATTCTTATCCTAGTCTTCCTTAGTCCTATCCCAGAGAACGGGACGAGCTTCCACTAGTGAAATTAAAGAGTCGACATCTAAATTGTCAGTCATTTTTGTGCATTAATTAGCACGTGAGAACTATGCAACAGCAAGTGCTACTGCACGACGCCGTGCCGTTACACGGTAGCCGGCGCCGCACCGTGCACATGTGGCCGGGCCCTAACAACTCGTTAACGGCTCCGACCGTGGGTCCCAGTAGCACCATATCATCGGCGTAGCTGATATTATTGACCATTTTCTCATTTCCCATATCCTCTTAATAAACGAATCACGAAATAGACGAACTCCGTAATGATGAATCGCGAAATGGACGAAATGCAGAGTGACAAATCGCGAAATGGACGAACTGCGTATTGACGAATCACGAAATGGACGCATCACTTATGGACAAACTGCGTAGTAGACGAATGGACGAAATGCGATTTGGACAAACTGCGTATTGGACGTCCAGCTAACAAACCTTTACTTATTTTATTTTTTACTTTTTAGTGATAAGTACTTCAGTTATTTTAGGTTTTGGGCTAAAATAATGTTAATGTTAGGCTCTCCACTAAGGTGTATATATTTATTTGTTGAACAAAAACATAACAAACATGACACAAAAAAAAACAATAAATAAAAACAACTTAAAATTACAATTAAACTAAATACAAACTAAAAACTATTCTAAAATAAAACTAAACTAAAACTAACCTAAATCTAAAAAAGGCCCCTGCGTTTTAGTTTTAGTGTAATTCAGTAGGTATCTATTAAGTTATTTTGTTTTGGTTATCTTTTTGTTTATTTTTAATTTTTTATTCTTTATTATTTATTTTATTTTATTTTTTACTTTTTAGTGATAGGTACTTCATTTACTTCAGGTTTTGGGCTAAAATAATAGTTTGTAAAGCTCTCCATTTAGTTTTGGGCTAGTAAGTAACTACCTACTAATGTTGGTGATGGCCTAACTCGATGATAATCGCGACAAAACACAATATGACATTTCGGTGCCAAACGATTTGTATGTACATATATTGCTCCCACTCCCACTGCCACTCCCACTTCCAGTCCCACTCCCACTCCCATTCCCAGTCCCAGTCCGAGTCCGACTCCCACTATTTTATCTAAATTTGTTGGTTTTCAGCAACTTAAATTTGTTGGTAGGTATACCGATAGCATCGCCACCTACCGGGTCCGATTGGTTTTTCAAACCTTCACCAGACTGTAACAAACACTTTCCTGGAAACCGCAGGCGGTTTGAAAAAAGTTGATCGACCCACCTAGTGGAACTCTGCAACATAGGCACACGACGACAAGTCGGTTAACCAAAACAAAGTGTGCCTATGTTGCACCAAACCTGAGTTCCACTAGGTATAGCCAGGGTTCAGCATCAGCTCTATCTTAGGTACTGCTCTCCCAAGTGCTCATCAAGATGTGACGGATGACCAAAATAGCGTGGGCCTATGTTGCACCAAACCTGAGTTCCATTAGGTAAAGCTAGGGTTCAGCATCAGCTTTATCTTGGGTACTGCTCTCCCAAGTACTCATTAAGATGTGACGGATGACCAAAATAACGTGGGCCTATGTTGCATCAAACCTGAGTTCCACTAGGTACAGCCAGGGTTCAGCATCAGCTCTATCTTGGGTACTGCTCTCTCAAGTGCTCATCAAGATGTGACGGATGACCAAAATAGTGTGGGCCTGTGTTGCAATAAACCTGAGTTCCACTAGGTACAGCCAGGGTTCAGCATCAGCTCTATTTCGGGTACTGCTCTCCCAAGTGCTCATCAAGATATGACGGATGATCAAAATAGCGTTGGCCTATGTTGCACCAAACCTGAGTTCCACTAGGTACAGCCAGGGTTCAGCATCAGCTCTATAATGGGTATTGCTCTCCCAAGTGCTCATCAAGATGCGACGAATGCCCAAAATAGCGTGGGCCTATGTTGTACCAAACCTGAGTTCCACTAGGTACAGCCAGGGTTCAGCATCAGCTCTATCTTGGGTACTGCTCTCTCAAGTGCTCATCAAGATGTGACGGATGACTAAAATAGCGTGGGCCTATGTTGCAACAAACCTGAGTTCCACTAGGTACATCCAGGGTTCAGCGTCAGCTCTATCTTGGGTAGGTACTGCTCTCCCAAGTTCTCATCAAGGCGTGTCGGATGACCAAAACAGCCTGCCTATGTTGCACCAAACCTGAGTTCCACTAGGTACAGCCAGGGTACAGGATCAGCTCTATCTTGGGTACTGCTCTCCCAAGTGTTCATCAAGAGGTGACGGATAACCAAAATAGCGTGGGCCTATGTTGCACCAAACCTGAGTTCCACTAGGTACATCCAGGGTTCAGCATCAGCTCTATCTTGGGTAGGTACTGCTCTCCCAAGTTCTCATCAAGGCGTGTCGGATGACCAAAACAGCCTGCCTATGTTGCACCAAACCTGAGTTCCACTAGGAACAGCCAGGGTTCAGCATCAGCTCAGATCTATGTATACTAAAACCTTCTCCAGAATGTAACAAACACTTTTCTGAAAACCGCATCAAAATCGGTTCAGTCAAACACGAGATAATTGCGAACAAATAAATATACATACATACGGGTCAAACTGAAAACCTCCTTTTTTTTGAAAGCGGTTAATGAGTAGTTAGTTAGTAGGATTTATTAAATAGTGGTCTTGAAAATCTTCTGGGGGTTGAGAGGGATTATATCGAGAACAATTTTATTCAGTTTGTGGCTTGAAACATCGTAGCCAGGTTGTGAAAGACAAATCTCATGTGTTGAAGAATACCTAATTAACAAATGATTAACCGTCCCTACTGCTATCTTTTGTTTGCTGCATAATGTTCTTAGCTAATGTAGAATATATAACCACCAATATACAAATCCACGCGTAAGAAGTCGCGGGCAACAGCTAGTCATATATAAAATACCGGTGAACGGCGTCAACTTTCGGTTTTGGCATCGTAGGTTTTTTTTATTCTAAGTTTGATTCGTAATCAGTAACAAGGTATATTATTTGCAACGGGAGTTATTGATAACATCGGCACGTGTCTAAGACTAAAGCACCGTGACGATGCGCTCGACCCGAGAAAAGCAACAACCAATCACAACTCTTTGCCATTGAAAATTGAACCGTATTTCAACAAGAGCGGCTTCGATCATTTGGAAGCGCGCGAAAGCCGCTCACATCAAACCGCCGTCGCCGACGATCGCTCGGATTCGAAGTAATGTGTGTTTTATGAACAAGGTAGACAGTTTAAATTAGCACGCTTATATGCTGAAAGGGCTTCCCTTATATAAGGGTATAAGGGTAGCCCTTATAAGCCATATGCGGAGCGGATGATAAGGGTTTTGTAAGGGTATTGGGCTACCGATTACTCAAATGGGCTAGCTTTATATAAGGGTTTTAAAGGCTTAATGAAAGGGTATCGTCTGGCAAAGGGTATGGTGAGTTAAGCCTTATGCAATACCCTTACAAAACCCTCTATAAGGGATAGCGGGCGGGTCCCTGGTTAGTAGAACATGGTACAGCAGTTCTTCTAACAATCTATGCTACTACTGTCTCCTCGCTGATGGGACAGAATCATGAATCTATGCTACTACTGTCTCCTCGCTGATGGGACAGAATAACAACAAGAAATAATTGATTGACCCATAGGCGAAAACAGCGTCCGATCGCTGATGGGTCTCGCTCCCACCTATGCTTTTCGCCTTAGCCGAAGCATAGAGAAAAAAATACATAGAGTGCTCAATCCATACATCAGTTTTAGTACCAAAAAGACTATTAGCATCTAGGATCGAGTAGCGGAACTATCAGTACTGCTACTTGACAATAGATGTAGCACCGACCGGAAAGTCTTATGCTGTTGAGATAAGACTTTCCGGTCGGTCTACATCTATTGTCAAGTAGCAGTACTGATAGTTCCGCTACTCGATGCTAGATGTAGACACTGAAATTAATAGTCTAACCTGATGTATGGAGTGAGCACTCTTGTCTTACTATATTTCTCTATGGCCGAAGCCAGTCGCGCAATGTCGAGGCCGTTAACATTACTAAGCGACCGCAACCTTTTAAAAACCTCTGCTAAATGTTGTCTCTTTCTAACAAACAGAAATGTCGAAATGACAGGCAGGAACAAACGATTATCAACAGTTTCTTAGATTTGACGGACGTTTATGAATAACGCTATTAATTATCCAAAAACATGTGCACAGGAATGTAAATAACCTAGGAAATACATTAAAAAATATTTTTAAAATCAACTGAAACAAAACTAGTCCCCGTCTATGTTAACTCTGCTTGCTAACCCGCGATTTTTCAAATTTACCGCCTATTTCTACTGACAAGATTTGCTTGACAAAGTATAACTTTATATCAATCGAAAGTGGAGTAAATTAAATTACAGTTATTAGTACTACATTCTACATACATAATACGAGTATAAGTTAAACTTATTATAATACAGTACCTACCTAATAGATATGAATCTTATTAATTTAGTAACTAATACTATGATTTTCATTTGTAAAACGAGGGTAGGTATCTCACAATAGACATACCTTGGGGAAGGAGACCTTAGTGATTTCAAGCACTCTCTCCCTGGCGATGTTGTTGACGGCGAGCGCCTGCAGCACCTGCTCCGGGCTCGGCTCTAGGCCAGGCACCTGGGCACAGAATACATACCAGTAGGTACCTAGGTAGTCTAGGTACAGAGGGTTCACTCTCTAACAAAACGAGTATTAGGGCTCGATTCGGATTTTGTAATAGACATCTATTAGATATCTTTTAGACATCGCCAAGATACGATGACGATATGTTTAAGATCTAACCTGTCAAATTTGACATTTCCGCGATTCTGGAGATACTCTTGAACGATTTCCACAAGATATTACTTAGAGATCTAATTCACATCTAATAGATAGCTAACACGATCTATCGTAAAAGTGACATTGGTTGCCCGAATTGCGCTGCAAAAGAGAACTAGTTGAAATCTAAACTATAACGTATCTAGAATGGATCTAGTACGTGTCGTCTCTTGTGAATATCTTGAAGTTCGAATACGGCAGTTAGTTGTTTCAAGTGTGTAGCAGTTGCAAGGGGCTGCGTAAGTGTCTGAACAAGTGTGAGCTTGGAGACAAAAATTAGAAGGTTGCATGGAGTTCTTTATGCTAAAATTAACATATTTTGTTTTGCTTAGATTGAGAGATAGGAAATAATGATTGAGCCAATTCATAACATGACACAAGCCTTTTTCTGCAGTGTGCTTAACACACAGACAAGACATCCTCTAGACTGAGCATAGTAACGCTACCCCCTCTGCCACTTATACGGTAGTTTATTTAGTTATCTTCGAGTCAATCCCGTGCCGTGATTGGTCCGTGTCTTCGAACGGATCAATCGCGGCACGGGATTCGCTCACCTCGTCCCCCGCACCCCCGTATTTTTGGCAGCATCGGTTTCATGAAATAATTGCTCTAAACTGAGTCTAGAGGATTCCTAGTCTATGGCTTAAATTAACATATTTTGTTTTGCTTAGATTGAGAGAATTATGATTAAGCCAATTCATAACATGACACAAGCCTTTTTCTGCAGTGTGCTTAACATCAATGATGGTTTTCCATGGCATGATGATGATGCCATGACTTTGGCGTGTAACCATTGACATAGATATCTAGGGACTGGCTTTACGGGCAATAATAATGAGGCATGACAGGGGCCAGTACAGCGGTGTGAAATCGCTACAACGCGATTGGTTGATGAGTTCGCATCACGCGCGCGATTGGTTGACGAGTTCGCATTACGCGCGCTATTGGTCGCAACTAGTCGCGTTAGACTGCACGATGGGCTGGAATTCGCGAGTAACACCGCTGAACTAGTACCATTTTAGTGCCCCATTAGCCCGTCCTTAGATATTATACGTCAATGTGTGTAACTCTGTCTCTTGAATAGAATACATGTTCGTTCTTTAAAGTAAATTTAAATTTGTCCTTTCTAAAGGACACTAGGTAATACCTTACAAAATGAAGTAAGGACTGTATAACGAGATGGCCGAGATCATAGTAAATACTGACACGTCCTATAACAGTAAACTGAATTTGTAATTTCTAAGAGACACTAGGTATTTACGTCTATCGTCTACGGATGCTTAACCCTTTACCAGGCTGACATTTCAAAAATTATAATCGAAAATAGAACACATGTTTGAAGTGCCCTATGTGGGAAATATATATTCCTTAGCCTGGTAAAGGGTTAAATCTTGAGTGTGTTGAGGTCGGATGCGGAAAAAGAGATAAATATATTTGTCCTTCTTGAAGGACATTGGGTAAATTCGTCAAACTAACTAACCTCTATAACAGCTGGATGCAACGGGTGCTTGAGTCTCGAGTGTGTGTTGAGGTCGGAGCGGATGCAGAAAAATCATATAAGAGAAAAATAGTTTTGTCCTTCTTGAAGGACATTAGGTAAATTCGTCAAACTAACTAACCTCTATAACAGCTAGATGCAACGGATGCCTGAGTCTCGAGTGTGTGTTGAGGTCGGAGCGGATGCAGAAAAATCATATAAGAGAAAAATAGTTTTGTCCTTCTTGAAGGACATTGGGTAAGGTTATCACACTAACCTCTATAACAGCTAGATGCAACGGATGCTTGAGCCTCGAGTGTGTGTTGAGGTCGGAGCAGATGCAGAAAAATCATATAAGAGAAAAATATATTTGTCCTTTTTGAAGGACATCGGGTAAGGTTATCACACTAACCTCTATAACTGCTAGATGCAACGGATGCTTGAGTCTCGAGTGTGTGTTGAGGTCAAATCGAATGCGGAAAAATCATATAAGTAAGAGAAAAATATATTTGTCCTTCTCGAAGGACATTGGGTAAATTCGTCAAACTAACTAACCTCTATAACAGCTAGATGCAGCGGATGCTTGAGTCTCGAGTGCGTGTTGAGGTCGGAGCGGATCCGGAAACGCTTCGGGCAGCGCGTGCAGCCCCACGCTCGGACGCCCGTGTGGATCAAACGGTGGTTGCGCATCGCCGTTGCTCTACATACAGACAAACAAACGTATAAACTTGTTATACTTGCCGAAAAACTAAGTGGCGAGTCAGGTCATAATTAGTGTTGTGAATAACGCTCATTTCGAGGCTTATAACGCCTCAAAGGCGGCAAAGACGATTTCTGACATCCATACACGTATAAATACATACAATTATCAAATATAGTCGAGTCATGAAGACTTACGAGTCTTGAGGGCTCGAGTCTTTAAGTCTAAAAACAAGCGTTATTCACAACACTGGTCATAATGCCATCTCTTTCACTCTTGGTTGGTCTGAACAAGCTTAAAGGACATAGCATTACGATCTCAGTCGCCTGTTGTATTGCGGCAAGTATAGTCATTTGGAATGGTGTTTATTGTTGTCGCTTGTGTTTCCCCCACCACGTACTAGCCAACTATGGAATAAGCTGAAATGCTTTTGGTGCTACATACCAGTAGGACCGCAGGCACACGATACAGTTATCAGTTATCAGACTCACCTCCTAAAAGCCACCCCACACACATCGCACGGAAACGGCCGCTCGCCGGTGTGAATCCTGTGAGCAAACATGTAAAAATGAAACGAGAAAATAACACGTTTTTTTACTTTATAAGTATTAAATAGTACTTAATAGCCTTTCACTACTTATCTTTAGATTTTGATTAGTGGACCGCGAGTCCTTTATTAAGTACAATAATTGTGTACTATAAATAGGACACCTGGGATTACCTGGAGCGCTCAGTAAGCACTAATGTGGTGCGGAATAAGTTTTTGGCAAAAATTTCATTTTTGGTACAAGCTTTTATCGCTGACTGTACTTTTCTTACGACAGACAACTAATACTCATCGAGACAATTCTAAAAACCCCTAACACAATTAGGTTGCGTTGTTTCATCACAGAGTTCCTATGGCCACCTCTTGTCTCCATCATCAGATCAGTTCGACAGTACCATATTATTGTATTGTCATCAGAACTACATACAGCTGCCAATTTTCATGACACTACGATCCTTGGAAGATGGTTAAATTAGTTACCTTAGATTCCATTACATAGTTACATACAAATCGACCTAATAAAAGTTGTTAAAAAGCGTGTTTGCATATATTGCACGTGCGTAACCTCGTGTTCTTTCTAAAGAACAACCGTTGTATACTACATGTAGGACATATCTGGAGTGCTCGATAAACATACACGCAGTGCGAAACGTTTATTTGCACATATTACAGATGTGACCGCTTGTCCTTTCTAAAGTACAAATATGTAGATCATACCTGGAGTGCTCAGTAAGCATGGACGCTGTACGGAAGGCGTGTTTGCATTTACAGTAAGTCTGTAACCGTGTGTCCTTTCTAAAGAACAATAGTTGCGTGCTATATGTAGGACATACCTGGAGTGTTCAGTAAGCATGGATGCTGTACGGAAGGCGTGTTTCCATTTACAGTAAGTCTGTGACCGTGTGTCCTTTCTAAAGAACAATAGTTGCGTGCTATATGTAGGACATACCTGGAGTGCTCAGTAAGCATGGACGCTGTACGGAAGGCGTGTTTCCATTTACAGTAAGTCTGTGACCGTGTGTTCTTTCTAATGAACAATAGTTGCGTGCTATATGTAGGACATACCTGGAGTGCTCAGTAAGCATGGATGCTGTACGGAAGGCGTGTTTCCATTTACAGTAAGTCTGTAACCGTGTGTTCTTTCTAATGAACAATAGTTGCGTGCTATATGTAGGACATACCTGGAGTGTTCAGTAAGCATGGATGCTGTACGGAAGGCGTGTTTGCATTTACAGTATGTCTGTGACCGTGTGTCCTTTCTAAAGAACAATACCTAGTTGCGTGCTATATGTAGGATATACCTGGAGTGCTCAGTAAGCATGGATGCTGTACGGAAGGCGTGTTTGCATTTACAGTAAGTCTGTGACCGTGTGTCCTTTCTAAAGAACAATAGTTGCGTGCTATATGTAGGACATACCTGGAGTGTTCAGTAAGCATGGATGCTGTACGGAAGGCGTGTATCCATTTACAGTAAGTCTGTGACCGTGTGTTCTTTCTAAAGAACAATAATTGCGTGCTATATGTAGGACATACCTGGAGTGTTCAGTAAGCATGGACGCAGTGCGGAAAACGTGGCCACAGACGGTGCAGGTGTGCGATCGAGAGGTCGGATACTGCGTATCTTGTCCATGGACCTCTCTGAAGAACATTATACATTATTTATAAATGACATACAATTATGGTCTGTTTATGCAAACTAATATCTAAGTTTTTAATAGTAAACAGTAATAGATATGGGGCTTCTTGACCAGTTTAGGTATTTATCTCCCCCCAAGTGGTGGGGAGGGGGCGAGAGGGATGGGGTGGAGCGTGAGGGGAGGGGCGACGGGAGGGGTGAGGGGCGAGGGGTAAATAATCATATGAGTTAAACTATACCAAGTGCTACAGTTGCTAACAAAATTGCCATAACCATACTCCGTGATTGTTGTATTTTGGAATTTTTTGTTTGTGACTTGCGAAACATGATTTTGAAACAGATTTGTTCAATTGATTTTACAATTTAGATCCCCCCCCCTCCCCTTCCGGTCTCCACCAACTGCTGCCAGATGTCCAGATCTATTAATAACGACGGCACGACGACGGTATCTAATCGGTTGTCAAAGATTCCGGCATCCCGGGATTTCCGGGAGACCGTCGTACGGTTGCAATAGGTGTCCCAACCTTCAGAACCTGGCGGCCTAGCCAAGTTGACGATCGCTATCGCTTCGCCATCGAATCACTTTGTGTCTCTCTATCACTCTTCCATAATAGTGCGACAGTGACAGTTGCGTTTCGTTCGCTACGGAGCGTTAGCGACTGGCATGTTGGCTACGAGGCCTGTACGAGGGCTGTTTGATAAGTACCCGTTTTCCAAATGTATTAATATCACGGGCCGAAAATATGTATACAATCGTTTTAAGCCATTTTTCAGAGGTGGGAAAATTTTAAAAAAACAGCATTCTTTTGTTTTTTTCTCATTTGACAGCGATTTAGTGAAAGCGTGAACTTAAAATTGTGAAAATGGAGAAAGAGCAGTATCGGTCTGTAATTAGATTCTTGTTTTTGGAAGGAAAAACATGTGATGAAATAAAAGTAAGAATGCAAGCGGTTTACCATGAATGTGCTCCTTCTATGACAACCGTCAGATACTGGTTTAACGAGTTTAAGCGGGGGAGAACAACCGTCTTTGATAAGGATCGCCCAGGCCGCCCAATTGAGGTGACTGTGACTACAGACGATATGGTTAAGAAAATTGAAAATATCGTTTTAGCCGACCGCCGAATTGAACTTTGAGAAATCGTTGATGCTGTAAATGTTCCAATCGAGCGGGTACAAAACATATTAGAAGATAAATTGGGTATGAAGACAGTATCGGCGAGGTGGGTGCCGCGTTTACTCACGGAGCAGCAAAAACGGAACCGACTGACTACTTCGGAGCAGTGTTTGGCCGTGTTCAAACGTAACCCGAAGGAGTTTCTGCGTCGTTTCGTGACCGTAAACGAAACGTGGGTCACCACTACCCTCCGGAAATGAAAGGGCAGTCGAAGCAGTGGATTTTACCGGGTGAACCTGCGCGAAAGATAGCAAAAATCGTTCCATCGGCTGGAAAGGTCATGGCGACCGTTTTTTGGGATTCGCAGGGTATTATACATATTGAGTTCTTAGAAAAGGGGAAAACGATAACAGGGCAGTACTATGCCAATTTATTAGATGAATTTGACGCTGTGTTGAAGGACAAACGACCCCATTTAAAAAATAAAAAAGTACTGTTTCATCACGACAACGCACCAGCTCATTCGTCTAGAGTTGTGATGGCTAAATTAACACAATTACGCTACGCCCTATTGCCTCACCCCCCGTATTCTCCAGATTTGACCCCATGCGATTTATTTTTGTTTCCCAACCTGAAAAAATGGCTCGGTGGTAAGCGATTTGGATCAAATGACGAAGTCATTGCCGCCACAGAGGCCTATTTTAATGACTTTCCGAAATCATACTTTTTGGATGGTTTATTGAAGCTTGAATATAGGTGGAACAAGTGTATAGAGTTAAAAGGAGACTATGAAGAAAAATAAATGCATATAAACAAAAACAACTCATAATTTTTTTCATAAACGGGTACTTATCAAACAGCCCTCGTACACTCCTGTTTTGAAGAATCTCAGTATACAGTGGAATCCGTTTATTATGACTCCGCCTATACTGACCAACCGCTTACTATGACGCAATCACTGTGCGAAGTTTGGTTTTCATATAAAATTCTTAGTGACAAAGTCGGATAAGATGACTTCGCTTATAGTGACAAACCGCTTACTATGACCTAAAAATCCTATTTCCATGAAATTATGTCCGGTTATACTGACACTTCGCTGGTTTTCGTGGCCGTCCCACATCTTTCCCTGCGAGGACGTTTGGTGGGTGCGTGGAGTTTAGGTAAGTTGATTTAGTTTTGACTCTCGGTGACAAGTTGACAATTGGTTCCAGGTTATTAAAACTCATTATCTTACAAAGGATTTCGAGATTAATTCGGAAAAATTAACAATAATAAGAAATTAATCCACTATGCTTTATATGACATCCGCTTAGTATGACGTGTTTGTCATCCCTTCGATGTCATTATAAGCGGATTCTACTGTATTAATGAAACGGGCAGATAGTAGTAGTAGTAGTAGTAGTAAAATACTTTATTGTACAAAGAGAAACATAAAACATGAAAGAAACACACATCATTAGTACAAAGGCGAACTTATCCCTTTCAAGGATCTCTTCCAGTTAACCCTTGAGCGATTGAGGGAGAATTGGAGAACGGTAGACATAAAAGCTGTACTAATCGGCATAAAGATAAAAGATTTAATATCCTACAAGATAGGTCAAACCTATATCCTACTATAAGTATATATGACACCGTAAGATTCTGAACCCGTTATTTTATAATCTGACGTAGGTTAGGTTAGGTTAGTTTATAATATCCCTACCGTCAGTTTATAATTTAACTAGCGAGATTATAAACTGACGAGTGTTTACAATTTAACGGTGACATATACAAAGTATGGGATATGAAATATGGGATAGTTACTTGAGATGGTGTGGCAGCAGGTTGGTGGGGAAACTGAGACCGCAGTGCATACAGGCTGCGCGTGCGCAGTCCACGTGCGTCTGCCCACTCAAACCTGAAATCCCTACATAGTATCAAACAAAGTCGCTCTGTCTGTCTGTCTCTATGTATGCTCAGATCTTTAAAACTACGCAACGGATTTTGATGCGGTTTTTTAGGGTTCCGTACCCAAAGGGTAAAAACGGGACCCTATTACTAAGACTCTGCTGTCCGTCTGTCTGTCACCAGGCTGTATCTCACGAACCGTGATAGCTAGACAGTTGAAATTTTCACAGATGATGTATTTCTGTTGCCGCTATAACAACAGATACTAAAAACAGAATAAAATAAAGATTTAAGTGGGGCTCCCATACAACAAACGTGATTTTTAGCCGAAGTTAAGCAACGTCGGGCGGGGTCAGCACTTGGATGGGTGACCGTTTTTTTGCTTGTTTTTTTCGCTTGTTTTGCTCTATTTCTTGTTGATGGTGCGGAACCCTCCGTGCGCGAGTCCGACTCGCACTTGGCCGGTTTTTTAATAGATAGAGTGATTCAAGAGGAAGGTTTATGTATAATTTGTTAACCCGTGCGAAGCCGGGGCGGGTCGCTTGTATCCAAGTCCAAGTTCACCGGTGGCCGAGGCGGGAATCGAACCCGCGTCTTCAGCTTACGCGGCTAACGTCCTATTTTTCTTTTTACAAAAATTTGAGCATGTAATATTTACTATTTATCTACCTATTACTATTGTATGTTGTATTTATTTGCTAAATAACTAAAATGAAACCTAATAGAATTAAAAACTAATACCTAATATAATTACTAAATTCAGTGAATTGACTTACCTATACATACATATATATGTGACGTTCCACGGGTAAAGGTACCTTGTGGCGGTTAGCGCTTACGCTATTATTAACAACGCCTCAATACTAATGCGGTGCTACGAGACGTAAGCGCCGACCGCCATAAGTTACCTTTTCCCGTGGAACGTCACATATTATACTAATATCTAGAATGAAATTTAGATCTATAGTTATACTTGGTCAAGCAGATCTTGTCAGTAGAAAAAGGCGGCAAATTTGAAAAATGTAGGCGCGAAGGGATATCGTCCCATAGAAAATTTGAATTTCGCGCCTTTTATTACTGACAAGATTTTCTTGACCAGCTATAAATCTAAAATCTATCTAAATGGATATATGTATCTATCTATTTATCAACCTGATATAATGACTGAATGGTAAAAATACACGATGACTGCTACTATGACAACGATTTAAATGTTTAATATGTGTATACCTTGATTATCATGAATTGGTAATGACACGTAACTGTGTTCCTTCTTCCTATGCTTATAGAGTGCAGTTTTGTTTGGCAAAACTTCGTCGCAGTCGCGGCATGGGATTCTTTGGCAATTATACTTTATATTAATACTTTCATATGTATACTTAAAACGGCACTAAGAAATGGCGATAAACAAGAAGCGAGTGGCATTGGGTGAGTTTTGTCCGGTTTTTAAAATTACTAGAGATGCCACGAATATTCGGCAACTATTCGGTATTCGGCCAATTTGGCCACTTTGCCGAATATTCGGTATTCGGCCGAATGATGCCTACTATTCGGCCGAATACCGAATATCTGTTGCACCTACCTAAAAAGAAAAGTTACACAATAAAAATAACCAAAAACTAGGTACATTTAATATTTAAAATGTGCTCTTGGAAATTTGTTAAATACGAAGACCCTTTTTTGAGCATTAGTTGATTTAACAAAATATTTTGTTTTATCATGGATGGGTTTGATTAGATTGACTCTAACTATATTCATTAATTCTGTTCAACAAAAAATAAGTATATGTTAGCAAACGTCATGCTTTGTTGCCAAACAGTTTTCATAATATGTAATTGTGACTCAAAATGTTATGCCGAATGTTCGGTCGCCGAAAAAAAAAAAAAAAAAAATTAGTCATAAAACGGAAACCGTTAACTTTTCATTATTTTCGTAAGGATAACCCTATAGATAGGTTGGGTTTGTTTTGTGGCAATCCTGAAAAGTGACGCGTTTCTGAACCAAATACAATTTCTGAAAATGCGGGCAAACGATACATTATGACTTAAAACTTTTTGGGAAACAATAGAGACCCATGAAAAACAATTATACCAGAAACACACAAAGAGAATTGAATACAACAATGGCTAACTTATCCCTACAAGGGCTCTGTTCCAGTCAACCTTTGTTTTTTTTTTATATACGAGAAAAGTCCATCAATAGTCGCTGTTTTGCTACCGAACGGATAGCTAATTAGCATCAAAATCCTAGGGTTCTTACCTATAGTCGGTGTGGACAGTTTTAGTGGCTCCGGTTCCCTTTTCTGTTGGTTTGCCGTGCACCTTTTTTCTGTGGTAGGCCACGCTCCAACTACAAACAATAGTTATTTACGATACATGTGCGAAAAAAAGGAAATTCGAAACGAGTGGCGATAAATTAAAACACGAGTGTTTTAAATCGACACGAGTTGCGAATTACCTATTCGCACGTGTATCGTACAACGTTTTACAGTACATATACAGGGTGCTTCATGTAACAGGAGCAATAAATTAAACTAAAGGCTGTACTCCTCAAACTGACCAACATTTGTTCAGCAACTTTTAAAAATTATGAATCCTTTAGACTTCCTCTTTTTCATACAAAATAAATATTGCCTTCAATGTACACTGATATCAGTGTGTTTGACGTTGCTTGTCACGCTTTAAACATAACAAAATTTTCAATACATTGCGTCTTAGAATAAACTTTAAAGTGTAATAAAAATCAAAACATGAGTTATTTTCAAAAGTTGCTGAACAAATGTTGGTCAGTTTGAGAAGTACAGCCTACAGTTTAATTTATTGCTCCTGTTACAGGAAGCACCCTGTATGGCACCAAACTTTCGACATACGCACGGAAAGTGCTCTTTTCCGCACTAGTTCGGAAAAGTAGCACCATATGTACTGTAAAAGAAATGTATCTATCAGTCTGAATCATTCACAGACGGGATTTAAGACGTGTCAAGTATAAATATTAACACATTCATTGCCACCCAGCCAAACAAGACATCCGCGCCAGGCCACAACAATTTCCTCATATAAAGCTGTAGTACCACGATCTCGACTATCGGGTCGTCCGGCCTGGGAACGAAATCATAAAATACCCGATAGTCGGGTTTTCGGCACTGAATGTGTTAAATACATAGAAAACACCCGTGACTCAGGAACAAATATCTGTGCTCATCACACAAATATATGCCCTTACCGGGATTCGAACCCAGTGGACAGATTATTAGTAAGACATATGTTTAAATGTATGTATGTATGTATGTATAATGTACGTATGTGTGTATGTCATGTATGTGTGAAATTTATTCTAAGACATATTATGTTTGTTTATTTTTATTTTTTTTAAGATTTTTATTCGTGACGATCACAAAACATGTACGGACGTGTACAAACAACAACAACTGCAAGAAAAGCAGAAATCAATGTGTGCCTCACGAAATGGACACAACTCATCATTATATATGCTAGCTATAAAGCCAGCGCTAAATTTAAATACCTGAGTACCTATTTTTAAAGTCTGATCTAATCAAAAACCGGCCAAGTGCGAGTCGGACTCGCGCACGGAGGGTTCCGCACCATCAACAAAAATAGAGCAAAACAAGCAAAAAAGCGGTCACCCATCCAAGTACTGACCCCGCCCGACGTTGCTTAACTTCGGTCAAAAATCACGTTTGTTGTATGGGAGCCCCACTTAAATCTTTATTTTATTCTGTTTTAGTATTTGTTGTTATAGCGGCAACAGAAATACATCATCTGTGAAAATTACAACTATCACGGTTCGTGACATACGGCCTGGTGACAGACGGACGGACGGACGGACGGACGGACAGCGGAGTCTTAGTAATAGGGTCCCGTTTTTACCCTTTGGGTACGGAACCCTAAAAAGTAATCAACGTGACTTGCCTGTTAGGGAAGGTCTCCTCACAGTGAATGCACTTGTAGATGAAATTGTCGTTCGCGTGTTTCATTCTGCGATGCACCTGCAAGTAAGTCCAGTGCAGATATGACCGGCCACAGTCCTGAGAAACAAATATGAGAAATTATAAAATCCGTCTCCGTAACATAAATATAATCAAGAACAAAGGAAATGGGTTAGATTCATATAGTAAAATGTATTATTGAAGAGAAAACTTCTTTAGCGGCGCTGTGCACTTTTGAGGTGGGGAAAAAATTTAAAAAACTCGCGACAGATCACGTGACTGTAAGACGGACACGTGACCTGATCGAAAAACTGTTACATGTAATGTCATTGAGTTTTTCTTTATTGATTTAAATGCCATCTAGTGAGTTTCGCTCTAACTGGTATTAATATAACTCGAGTACTAACAGTGATGTGCTTAAGGGTTTCAAGTAATTAACGACAACGCTAGATGGCGTTAACCTCAATTATATATAGTGCATTTTGGACTAGTCATTGAGTTTTCACTTCTGCCGGCACTCCCTGAGTGCAACCCGTTGTTTTTTTTATAAATAGTTACCATTAAGGGCCACTTGCACCATCCTACTAACCCGGGGTTAACCGGTTAAACCTGGAGTTAGCATCGTTACCAGTACATTTTGACACTGGGTTATCGGTTTAACCGCTTAACCCCGGGTTAGTGGGATGGTGCAAGTGGCGCTAAGTAGTATTAAGATTATTCCAATGCCCTAACGGGGTATCATGTACCTACTCCATAATGTTTTATACCATCCTCTGTAATGATTATTATCGCAATAAAGTATATGTATATGAGAATTTTCCATAATGTATTTTACAAAGTATTTTGAGTAGGTGTTAAAATATTAAGTATCGCTAGTTTTTTTCTTCAATAATAAGACGAGTAAGCTCAAAACATAACAGTATCGTTTATTTCGTAATGTGGCATTTTTATTTTTTATTTTATTTCCGTATATTTATGATTATTTTTGTGGGGTAGATAGGAATCACTCAGTTCTTAACTACCTGCTTTATCTGTTTCTATCTTATTTTTAACTTCGATGTTGTTTATTTTATTATTACTTACGATTTAAAACTACAATTGTGTAAGGTACCGTAAACAAAGGTACAACCTAAAGGTTAACCGTAAAGTTGATTTTGCATAAGTCGCAGGTGAATGGGTTCTCTCCAGTGTGAACCGGTCTGTATTCGTGTGAAACTGGATGTAAATATGTATGTATTGTGGACAGGTCCTTCTTTAAGCGTGCGTGATTATGAAGTAAAGGCGAAATAAGTTTTTGTATAAAGAAAACATTTTTGGTACAAGCTTTTATCGCTGACTGTACTTTTTTCTGTATTATTTCCACAGACAACTAATAATCATCGAAACAATTCTAAAAACCCTCAACACAATTAGGTTGCGTTGTTTTATCACAGAGTTCCGATATGGTCACCTCCTGTCTCCATCATCAGATCAGCTCCATGGTAGGTACCATATTATTGCATTGTCACCCGATTTACACAGGTATGCAAATTTTCAGCTTCATCGGAAACCGGGAAGTGAGTGAAATTTAACACGTTCACTGTTACCAACCCTCTATTAAAAGGCCGTAAGATTGACAGTTACCAGTTGAGACAGCGAACGTGTTAACTTGCAAGATTTGACCCGTACAAACATACATAGTTACATAGGTACATACAATGCAAGTTAAGTAAAAGCTTGTAATATAATTTCGTACTATATACTAAAATAATTATTACCCCTATATAAAGTACTCTCAGATTATTACATTACATTGAATTATTAACTGTTGTTACTTTAGTTTAATTATATGTTTTAATGTATTACTTTCTGTACCTACATAATTAACGAGTATTCCATTGGTTTGTATACCCTTAACTTGCTGCTGGAAGAGCGGGGTCTCCTGTCACTAGGAGGTCCCAACCCTTTCTAAATTTGTTACACAATAATGACTGTGACCAATAAACGATTTTTTCATTTTCATTTTCATTTTCATAATTTCTTTTGAACGTTACCTCACACAGGAAGTGTTTGACGACAGGGAACCCCCCGTAGCCGAGCACGCCGCGCGCGGACGGCCCGCAGTCCGCCCGGCTCGGGCCCGAGCTCTTGACGTCCGCCAACGAGCGCTTGTAGAAGCCGTGGGTAGTCTTGTGTGTTGTACATCTGTTCACAACATATTTGTAATTATAATAATATAATAGTTGACATAGTGCTAGTGATTACATATCTAGAGTACGTGGCGAAGCTAACTTTGCAAATATCTCAGGTAAATGAGTTCTCTCTCTTGTGAGCGGCTTTAAATAAATACCTAGGGTACGAAACAAAGTTGAATTTCATTTATAAAAAAAATACAAATGAATTTAAAGCAGGGAATGGGTTCCTCTCCTTTGTGAACCGCTTTAGATAGATATGTACAGTGTGTAACAAAGTTTACTTTTCATATTATCGCATGTAAATAGGATTTCTCCCTTGTGAATGACTTTAAATACCATACATACCCAGAATATATTTTCAAATATCTCAGGTAATTGGGATCTCCCCTTTATGATCCGCTTAGCATATTTACACACCTGGAGATCGTAACAAAGCTGCCTTGGCGTATATACATGAGTTCTCTCGTTTGTGAACCGCTCTGAATTACCTAGAATAAGTGGCGAAGCTGCCTTGGCCTATATACATGAGTTCTCTCCTTTGTGAACCGCTCTGAATTACCTAGAATAAGTGGCGAAGCTGCCTTGGCGTATATACATGAGTTCTCTGCTTTGTGAACCGCTCTGAATTACCTAGAATAAGTGGCGAAGCTGCCTTGGCGTATATACATGAGTTCTCTGCTTTGTGAACCGCTCTGAATTACCTAGAATAAGTGGCGAAGCTGCCTTGGCGTATATACATGAGTTCTATCGTTTGTGAACCGCTCTGAATTACCTAGAATAAGTGGCGAAGCTGCCTTGGCCTATATACATGAGTTCTCTCCTTTGTGAACCGCTCTGAAATACCTAGAATAAGTGGCGAAGCTGCCTTGGCCTATATACATGAGTTCTCTCCTATGTGAACCGCTCTGAATTACCAAGAATAAGTGGCGAAGCTGCCTTGGCGTATATACATGAGTTCTCTGCTTTGTGAACCGCTCTGAATTACCTAGAATAAGTGGCGAAGCTGCCTTGGCGTATATACATGAGTTCTCTCGTTTGTGAACCGCTCTGAATTACCTAGAATAAGTGGCGAAGCTGCCTTGGCCTATATACATGAGTTCTCTCCTTTGTGAACCGCTCTGAAATACCTAGAATAAGTGGCGAAGCTGCCTTGGCCTATATACATGAGTTCTCTCCTATGTGAACCGCTCTGAATTACCAAGAATAAGTGGCGAAGCTGCCTTGGCGTATATACATGAGTTCTCTGCTTTGTGAACCGCTCTGAATTACCTAGAATAAGTGGCGAAGCTGCCTTGGCGTATATACATGAGTTCTCTCGTTTGTGAACCGCTCTGAATTACCTAGAATAAGTGGCGAAGCTGCCTTGGCATATATACATGAGTTCTGTCCTTTGTGACCCGCTCTAAATTACCTAGAATAAGTGGCGAAGCTGCTTTGACGTATATACATGAGTTCTCTGCTTTGTGAACCGCTCTAAATTACTTAGAATAAGTGGCGAAGCTGCCTTGGCGTATATATACAAGTCTTCTCTCCTTTGTGAACCGCTCTGAATTACTTAGAATAAGTGGCGAAGCCGCCCTGGCGTATATACATGAGTTATCTCGTTTGTGAACCGCTCTGAATTACCTAGAATAAGTGGCGAAGCTGACTTTGCAGATGTGGCAAGTGAAAGGGTTCTTGACCCCTTTGTGGATAGCTCGGTGTTTGTTCAAATCCTCCTCCAGGTAAAACACACTGTAAAGAGAAAATTACATATTTTATCGCCCTAGTGAGGTAATACTCGTGTCGATTTAAAACACTCCCTGCGGTAGTGTTTTAATTTGTCGCCACTCGTTGTGAATTTCCTACTTTTGGCACTTGTACTATAATGTACTATTATAATTATCACCGTAATACACTTTTTGCAGTGCGAAAGCTCGCGCGAACAAGGATCTTTTGAGAAACCAGTAGTGGCATTAAGCGCAAGCGTTGCAAGCGTCCATAGGATACGGTGACTGCTTACCGTGAGGGGGCCGTATGCTTGTTTGCCACCGATGAGGTACAGTCAGCAGCTGAAGTTGCTAAGCGGGCGAGGTGTTCAAAATTACCTTGACACGCTCTTATTCTATTAACAATAAAGTCGCGTCAAGATCATTTTGAACATCTCGCGCGCTTAGCAACTATTGCTGCTGACTGTTCAATGAATTGAACAATTACAAAATCTTCCTCAAGTATCACTCTATTAATAGGTGAAAACCGCATGAAAATCCGTACAGTATTTTTTGAGTATATCGCGAACATACAGACAGACGTGGCAGGGGACTTTTTTTTATAATATGGGGCATTATCTATGAAAAGGGACCTTATTGCCGATGGCGCTTACGCCGCACAGCGTCGCGCGGCATTGTATTTATATCGGAGCATCGTTAATAATGGCGTAAGCGCCATAGAGAATAAGGTCCCTTTTCATAGATAACGTCAAATATGTATTGAATATCTGGGTGACCGAGCTTCGCTCGGAAAACATATAAAAACTCGAAAATGCGCGTTTTCCCAGAGATAAGACCTAGCTAGATCGATTTTTCGCCCCCGAAAACCCCCGTATAGCAAATTTCATCGAAATCGTTATAGCCGTTTCCGAGATCCCCGATATATATATATATATACAGGGTGTAATCTAAAACGTGATACAAGATAATCAAACCTGAATCTTTTCATGATTTTGAACAACTTTTACTATGGGGTCAATTTTGTAATATTAAAAAAAAATTGAGCTGTTCCATAGAAATGGTCAAGGAGAGGTAGACAAAAATGTATGGCAAAGATTTTTTTTATTGTTAATTTACAAAGTTGACCCCATAGTAAAAGTTGTTCAAAATCATGAAAAGATTCAGGTTTGATTATCTTGTATCACGTTTTAGATTACACCCTGTATATATAAATAAATAAACAAGAATTGCTCGTTTAAAGGTATTAGATATAGATAGGTACTCCTCGCAGAACTCGCAGCGGAAGGCCTTGTCGACTGTAACGGCGCGGACCACGGTGCGCAGGGACGCCGGGAGCGGCGCCAGCAGCGCGGCGGCGCCTGCGCACTGCGCCTCGCGCTCTATGCGGTACTGTTGGCCCGGTGGTTCTGCTAGGAAAAAAACTCAATGACATTGTAACAGTTTTAGGGTTCCGTACCCAAAGGGTAAAAATGGGACCCTATTACTAAGACTCCGCTGTCCGTCCGTCCGTCCGTCCGTCCGTCCGTCCGTCCGTCCGTCCGTCCGTCCGTCCGTCCGTCCGTCCGTCCGTCTGTCACCAGGCTGTATCTCACGAACCGTGATAGCTAGACAGTTGAAATTTTCACAGATAATGTATTTCTGTTGCCGCTATAACAACAAATACTAAAAACAGAATAAAATAAAGATTTAAGTGGAGCTCCCATACAACAAACGTGATTTTTGACCGAAGTTAAGCAACGTCGGGCGCGGTCAGTACTTGGATGGGTGACCGTTTTTTTGCTTGTTTTGCTCTATTTTTTGTTGATGGTGCGGAACCCTCCGTGCGCGAGTCCGACTCGCACTTGGCCGGTTTTTCGATTAGGTCACGCGTCCGTCTTACGAATCTTACGGTCACGTGACCTGTCGCGAGTTTAACATTTTTCCCCCATCACAAAACATGCACAGCGCCGCTAAAGAAGTTTTCACTTCAAAAAAAACCGGAGAACAAAACTTCCGTGAGACACAGACATATAATGAAATATATCAAAAATGGGTCACTCACGTATTTTAAGTCGAAAACGCTCGACATGTTTCACTCCGTACCGAGAAGCGTCGCTCCTCGTACGTGGTACGTGAGTGACTCGTTTTTAATATATTTAAAAACCGGAGAATTGCTAGTCGGACTCACCCACCGAGGGTTCCGTACTTTTTGGTATTTGTTGTTGTTGTTACAGCGGCAACAGAAATAGGTACATCTGTGAAAATTTCAACTGTCTAGCTATCACGGTTCTTGAGACAGACGGACTGTGGAGTCTTAGTAATAGGGTCCCGTTTTTACCCTTTGGGCACGGAACCCTAACAAAAGTTAATAGTAATAAGATTTTGGCAAAATTTTACATTTTGGTACAAGATTTTATCGCTGACTGTACATTTCTTTCCACAGGCAAATAATACTCATTGAGACAATTCTAACGACCCCAATTAGTTTGCGTTGTTTTAGCACAGAGTTCCCATGACCACCTTCTGTCTCCATCATCAGATCAGCTCCATGTCATCATAATATTGCATTGTCAACCGATTTATTTTATTTTAACCTTTTAACCGCCAGAAATTTTTGACCGAGCGTGCTCGTGTCGCCACCGACAGTAATTGTACCACGCAGAGTAAGGTTGGCATAGTTACGGGAGTTATAAATGTGCTGTAAAAACCAAATCAGATCTTTGTCTTATTTATCAGACTGTGGCGAAATGAGCTGGATATGTAATGTCTTATATATCAGACTCTGGCGGTTAAAGGGTTAAATTTCATCTCATTCGGAAATCGGGAAGTGGGTCTGTAGCTTTCAAGCTTTGACCCACACTAAATTAAATTTTAACAAGCAGAAACGTCTGCGAACGATGCTATTAAGCTTAGAATTAATTTAAAAGTGGAAAAATTACTGCCTTGAGTGAGAGTGGTGAGACTTGAACTCACGGCCTCTGGAAAAACGTTCTATCCTCGTAAGTGGGCGGTTTTTTTTTGTTGTCCCACTTTTTTTTTCAAATTTGGGATTTTTTATGTTATTTCTACTCAGAATCACGAGCTCTTTCTATCCTAATAGGAGAAAAAAAGTGTCCCAAGATTTCCATACATTTTTCGATCTTTCCATTACGCGACCACCATACAAAGTCTATGAAAAATGGTGCCGGAATGGAGATAAAAACCTTAGGTACTTTTTTTCTCCTATTAGGATAGAAAGAGCTCGTGATTCTGAGTAGAAATAACATAAAAAAAACCCAAATTTGAAAAAAAAGTGTTTGGGACAACAAAAATAAACGCCCAAGTCCCCGTGTACTTGTACAAGTACAAATTAAATTCGAATTTTGAACTCATATAGAAATAAAAGAAAGTTCCAAATTCAAAAGTGTATAAATTGGCCTGGGTCTTACGAGGCTATAACATGGCAAGTTAAATAAAAGCGTGTACACACTAACCGTCGAGTGTGGGTCTAACTAGCCCACTAGTGGGCGATAACACGGCGGTAGGTTTTTCATCTTCGTTCAAGTCGCACGAGAACGCCCCGAGACACTCCGGTGACTTTTTCACGTGCTCCTGTCAAATCAAATAACATTTAAGAGCCAACAGGAGCTAAGATTTAAATATTTTAGGTAAATATACCCGTCTCGCTAACGGAAGCGGCTCCTAAAACTAGTGCGATAAGGACAAGGCGAAAAATCCTGCGTAAAAATCTCAAAAATCGAGGTTTCGTACTCGACTGTTTCCTCCTCCAAAACTTAACCAATCGTAATCAAATTTGGAAATTTAAATGATTATGACATTATCTGTGTCGGACCGTTTTGCTTTTTTGGCTAATTATTATCAGTTTTGAATACCACGCCTCTCATTGCGGCATAGTCAATTAGTTCATTTTGGCCATTTTTGAAGGGCTCTTAAAAACAAAAATATCAAAAAAAGCAAAACTGTCCGACGCAGATATTGACAATATTAATCTGTGTTGAAAAAATCATTGCTCTAGCTTCAAAACTCACGGAGGAAACAGTCGAGTACGTTTGTATGGAGAAATGACCACTCCTGTTGGCTCTTAACACCATATGGAAGTACTACAAGGACTTGTAGGAGTTTAAACTCCTGACTTCGGGTAAACTCGGCTCCGTTCGGCTCAGCATTGCTCCGAGCTATTATTAGGGTCGACACAACTTGATGTCCCTCTGCACGACCATAGATAAGATAATGACTTGAATTTTGACAACCCTAAATAGCCGAAAGGGATAGTGCCATAAAGGGATATCATGCTGAAACGCTGTCAAATTTCGGTTTTGTAGGAAGTGTCCTTTCTGTACGGTAGTACTATTACTTATTATAGAGCGCTGGTGGCCTAGCGGTAAGAGCGTGCGACTTGAAATCCGGAGGTCGCGGGTTCAAACCCCGGCTCGTACCAATGAGTTTTTCGGAACTTGTGTACGAAATATCATTCAAGATATTTACCAGTCGCTTTTCGGTGAAAGAAAACATCGTGAGGAAACCGGACTAATCCCAATAAGGCCTCGTTTACCCTCTGGGTTGGAAGGTCAGATGGCAGTCGCTTTCGTAAAAACTAGTGCCTACGCCAATTCCTGGGATTAGTTGCCAAGCGGACCCCAGGCTCCCATGATCCGTGGCAAAATGCCGGGACAACGCGAGGAAGAAGATGATAGGCAAAGAAATACCGCAGTCTATAAATATACTAATAAAACAATAGCGCGCACCCGAGCTGCATACATCGCCATTGTTAGTAGCTCGGTACTACTTACAGGGCTAGCGTGTCTTTAAAATTAGATAGTTAGAGTTAGAGAGTTAGAGAATTAGATAGAGGTTAGATAACAAAATGTCGACTCTCTCGTTTGCGGCAGACCCTTAGAATGTGACTTGTTGTGGGAGTGGCGCCCCCTACGCAGAGTTTCGGGCGTTTTGTTAGTTTATTTCGCTTAAGCTTTGGATTCCTCCGAAAACGGTGCCGTCATATTACGGCCGCTATATAGCGTTGACTGACGTCACTAGAACGTTGTCTATGTAAACAAGATGGCGCGGTTTCCTAGACGACGTTACGTTACGTTGACTGTCAACGTAACGTAAGATGACGGCCGTCATGACGGTGTCGATAGTTTCATGAACGTTTTATTAGATAGCGGTGACGCCATTTTGAATAAATGACACGAGATTTGAATAAATGATTCCGTACTACGATTATTTTCCTCTTCTGATGATATTTCATCCTCCAAGTAAATTATAGATGATCAAGCAAATCTTGTCAGTAGAAAAGGCGCGAAATTCTAATTTTCTATGGGACGTTATCCCATCGCGCCTACATTTTTCAAATTTGCCGCTTTGACCTTGGTGGATGACGGTGTGTTATGACGCCGTGGTACTTTCCACATGTCGCCACCGTAAAGACGGCCGTCTTTTGCGGCCGCTATATGACGGCCGTCATATGACGGCACCGTTTTCGGAGGAATCCAAAGCTTTAGATTGTGACTTGTTGTGGGAGTGGCGCCCCCTACGCAGACTTTCGGGCGTTTTGTCAGTTTATTTCGCTCACCACAGCGGCGGGAACGTTCTGGAAGGCGCGGCGGCACGCGGCGCAGACTGGCACCAGAGCGGGACAGAGCGACTCCTCGTGCGCGCGCATGTGCATGCGCAAGCGAGAGCGCCGAGTCAGCTGTTTCATGCAGATGTGGCACTGGTATGGCTTGATCTGGATAATTAAAATTTAATACATAAATAAATATAAAATAAGTATTAAATATTGGAGGACGTTTTACACAGATCAACCTAGCCCCAAACTAAGCAAAGCTTGTACTATGGGTACTAGGCGACGATATACATACTTATAAAGATAAATACATACTTATATACATAGAAAACATCCATGACTCCGGAACAAATATTAGTGTTCATCACACAAATAAATGCCCTTACCGGGATTCGAACCCAGGACCATCGGCTTAGCAGGCAGGGTCACTACCCACTAGGCCAGACCGGTCGTCAATGAAAAACTGTTTTACCCACATAGAGATTTTTTATACAATTTTTTTTTAAGTTTTGACGATATTTTTGTGAATTTATTAGTACTTATTAAATTTGATTTGCTTAATGAATACTACCTATTACTTTGACGGCCTCCGTAGCCTAGTCGGTAGTGACCCTGCCTACGAAGCTGGAGGTCCCGGGTTCGAATCCCGGTAAGGGCATTTATTTGTGTGTTCATCACAAATATTTGTTCCTTAGTTATGGATGATTTCTATGTATTTAAGTACTTATATGTATCTATATTATTATATATATCGTCGTCTAGTACCCACAACACAAGCCTTATGAGATTACCGTGGGACTAGGTCGATTTGTGTAAGATAAAAAATATAATAATAGTAGGTATTGAAGAAGTTGAACCTAAGATCGACGACAAGGACGCCCACGAACGACAAGAAATTAACAAAGTAATCCGAGAAATATCCCCCAACTGTCCTGAACCCCAACAAATCTTCCGTCTCGGGAAATATACTCAAAATAAAAACCGACCAATAAAGGTCTGCTTCTTATCAGAGGAACCAGTCAAATATATACTTAGAAACAGAAACAAGACTAAAAACGTAAAAATATATTCAGACCAAACACCTTACCAAAGAGAAAATCTGAAGAACACAAAACAAGAACTGGACTTAAGAAGTTCGAACGGAGAGAAAAATTTGGGAATCAAATACGTGAAAGGAATGCCAACGATTGTTCAGTTGCAGACAAAAAACTAAATCTACAACCTGTAAAATAATAAATAAGCTAATAAATTGTTATACTAAGTATAATAATTAAATTAGTTAAAAAATTATAAATCAAATAAATTACTTAGATATTAATTAATTGGAAAAATAAAACAAATAATAATACTCCATTGATAAATCGATAATTAATTATACGATTTACCTAAAATCTCCTTATAATTAATATGGTAAATAAGGTTAATAGATAGTTAATAATAGATAAATAAAAATGAAAAAATAAAAATAATAAAAATTTTAATAAAATTATAAACAGTAAATAAATTAAAACGAAAAATTAACTAAATATACTATATTAGTACCCTTAATTGAAATATTTTACCACATCTGTAGTGCGCACAGCTATGCCGCATCCATCCATGTCGCGTTACATTATAACTCGTGAACATTAATACTAGTTCGTTATCTACGCTGCAACGCATCTGAACAGGACGGTCGAAGTAACTTGTACTCTAACCGCTGGTAATTAATATTTGTTACAAACGATTTCTACCCACTTTACCATGCATAACAAAAATTATAGTATGTATATAATATTGTTTACATTTAAATTAATTAGTGCACGCTAGCCTTAAAAATGTTGATTTATAAGTGTATCTCATGTAAGTGAATTTTGTAAATTCTTAATGAGATAATAAATGTCTTAAACCATAAGATTGTCCCATAATATTTTTTTTTTTTTATTACGAATTATATTTACCTACTTACATCAATAAATTGCTCAGAAAATTAGCTTAAGATAATATAATTATATGTAAAAAGTGCTTGTTGCTAGGCCTACATGAATAAAGTATATATGACGTTGACGACCGGTCTGGCCTAGTGGGTAGTGAACCTGCCTGTGAAGCCGCGGTCCCGGGTTCGAATCCCGGTAAGGGCATTTATTTGTGTGATGAGCACAGATATTTGTTCCTGAGTCATGGATGTCTTCTATGTATATAAGTATGTATTTGTCTATATAAGTATGTATATCGTCGCCTAGCACCCATAGTACAAGCTTTGCTTAGTTTGGGGCTAGGTTGATCTGTGTAAGATGTCCCCTAATATTTATTTATTTTTGAACTGCACTGATAAAGTAGACATTTACCTGTAAATGCGTGACTCCATGTTCGTCCAAGGTCTGTTTGTCCAGGAACCTCTTCCCACAAGTGCCGCACACGTAGCGGCGTGTGTCTGTGTGCGTGCGGCTATGCTTCGTCAGGGACGCTCTGTTAGAAATGTTTGTTAGATAAGACATGGAGAAAAAAACCGGACAAGTGCCCATTCTACCACAATGATATTATATAACCATAGATAGGTTATACTCATACTTGAGGAGCACAAAAAATACTTCCATATTTATTTCTGTGCCTATGAAGAAATCTGCTTGATTAATTTTCTCATTCCATCCATCTTTGTCACACTCGTTGTTAAACATAAGGTCGACCCTTTCTCTTTCGGTGTGCGGGAGCTCGTTAGCACGTGCACATTCCTCGCTTGTCCAGCCGCGACTAAAGGAAACTTGTCCAATTTGTCACAAGTTCAGCGCTTCAATTTTGGAACGCATAGGCGATATGATAGGTTATAGAACCTATCTTGAGTTATAAATCATTGTTCTACCATCGGACTTTTAGACGCACGGCCGGTTCCCATCCTTACTTGGTAGTAGGGCTTGCAAAAATTCGAAACTTTCAGATATTCGAATATTCGACTTTTTCTGACGACGTATTCGAATATTCGAATAATTATTCGAATATTATAAAAAATAAGAAAAGGAACGAGAAATCGGTTTATTATCGTTTTATTCAAAAGCTTTTTTCACATATTGCTAAAACTAAGGATATTTGGCAGAAATCCACTTAATTGACTAGATTTTATCATCCTACTATTTATAAGATGCCCACATTTATAAAAACAAGTAAAACGCCAAAATTAAACGTATTTAATATTTCTAGATAAAACTTATTATAAATGCGTCGTTGCGTGAAATAATATAACTTTAACCATCCAAACACCTAGGTATGTAAGATATTTTTTTTAGTAGGTAATTATTTTCCGATTTAAATTAACTTGTAATCACTCAGAGGCCTGTAAAAAGGCCTTTAATTTCATTGTATTTTGAATCTTTATTGACTTTATTTGTTTTGGCAAGTATAAAATATTTAAGGGAAAAAGTTAGTTGAGTACTGGGTGGATTATTCGTCAGCTAAAGGTGCATGGTTAGATTACCAAGTTGGGCAGGTTTGGTATGATTAATTTTGAGAATTGCGATAAATGGCAAGGTTTAGACTTCAAAAATTCGCTTAACGTACGCTTGTACTGAATAAACAGAATGACCCTTTAACTTAAAACTTACGCACCGTAAAAATAACATACTTTTTGATTTCGTTTTCTTTTAAATTGAGTTAGGTTTCACTGTATTCACGAAGTCTATCGAGAGGAATACAGTAAAAATATTATATCCTTCGTATTTGGGTACCTACCGTTCCTCATTCACTGTAAATACCCGTAAAACACACAGAAACTGTAACTACAGCGGATGACATAGATTTTTTTATAGTAATAAAAAATATTCGAATATTCGAAACCTGAGTGGCCGAATATTCGAATATCAAAACAGGTCGAATATTCGACAAATTCGAATATTCGAATTGCAAGCCCTACTTGGTAGATATTCCACCAATTCGCACGAAGCGCTTTGCTTCCTCGTTTTTTATGCGCACTGCCAAGGAATGGAATTCCTTGCCGGCGTCTATATTTCCTAGATCATAGAACCCGGCAACCTTCAAATCAAGGGTGAACAGGCACCTTCATCGTAGGCCACGTCTTCGCCTTGGCTAGTCTGTGACCATGATGCGAGTCGCACTCGCCCTCGTTCTGTGCTTTTTAACGGCAACAGAAATACATCATTTGTGAAAATGTCAACTGTCTAGCTATCACGGTTCATGAGATACAGCTGGGTAGACAGACAGACGGACAGTGGAGTCTTAGTAATAGGGTCCCGTTTTTACCCTTTGGAACCCTAAAAAGGTTAAGGGTAACAACGATCAAGCAAGTCCTATTTTTTAACAGTTTTAATCAGCACAGCGAAAATATCCGATGAAAATAGTAAAAAAACATTATTTACAACAAAGATGTGGTCGAATAGCTCTATCCCTGCCTTGAAACAGGACCCTAAGGGTAAGTTATCAGGATACCTGAGGAAGAATTTCTTCCCACAATCCTTGACAGGACACTGGTAGCGGTTCTGCTTGTCATGTTGGAAATGGACGTGGCCGAATAGCTCAGTCTCTGTCTTGTTACAGGACCCTAAAGGTAGTTATCAGGATACCTGAGGAAGAATGTCTTCCCTCAATCCTTGACAGGGCACTGGTAGCGGTTCTGCTTGTCATGTTGAAAGTGAACGTGGTTCAATAGCTCTGTCCCTGTCTTGAAACGGGACGCTAAAGGTAGTAATCAGGATACCTGAGGAAGAATATCTTCCCACAATCCTTGACAGTGCACTGGTAGCGGTTCTGCTTGTCATGTTGGAAGTGGACGTGGTCGAGTAGCTCTATCTCTGTCTTGTGACTCCACCCTAAAGGTAAGTTATCAGGATTGGACAAATAGCTCTGTCCCTGTCTTGTTACAGGAGCCTAAAGGTAAGTTATCAGGATACCTGAGGAAGAATGTCTTCCCACAATCCTTGACAGGGCACTGGTAGCGGTTCTGCTTGTCATGTTGGAAGTGCACGTGGTCGAATAGCTCTGTCTCTGTCGTGAAAGCGACTCCGGGGCACTCTAGGCACGTGTACTGTCCGTTGGCGGTCAGCATCTCTGTGTTGTCGTGGAATTGCCTTGAAAGGGATATTTGATTATTGTCAGGGTGAGGGTAGGTAGATGTCACTATAGTTAGAACAAATGTGAGTTCCTATAATTGGCTTCATGAATCTACTAAAATTTCTATGTTAATGTCATAGCTGTTGGATCTCAAAAAAAAAATTAAATTAAATTATTTTCAGAAAACATTTTGATTCAAGTAGAAACACTACTATACATATAAATTACTAGCGACCTGCCCCGGCTTCGCACGGGTTAACAAATTATACATAAACCTTCCTCTTGAATCGGTCTATCTATTAAAAAAAAACCGCATCAAAATCTGTTGCGTAGTTTTAACGATCTAAGCATACAGACAGACAGACAGGGAAGCGACTTTGTTTTATACTATGTAGTGATAGTGAACTGAAAAAGAAAAAGTGACCCATCAGGCCTCTAGTGCCCCAGGCTGGAAACGAACCAGCGTCCTCTGGTATCGCGACAGGTGCCTGTTGCCATTCGGCCACATAACAGCGACATCCTGGGGCACTGGAGGCCTGGGTCACTTTTTAGGGTTCCGTACCCAAAGGGTAAAAACGGGACCCTATTACTAAGACTCCGCTGTCCGTCCGTCCGTCTGTCAACAGGCTGTATCTCACGAACCGTGATAGCTAGACAGTTGAAATTTTCACAGATGATGTATTTCTGTTGCCGCTATAACAACAAATACTAAAAACAGAATAAAATAAAGATTTAAGTGGGGCTCCCATACAACAAACGCGATTTTTGACCGAAGTTAAGCAACGTCGGGCGGGGTCAGTACTTGGATGGGTGACCGTTTTATTGCTTGTTTTGCTCTATTTTTTGTTGATGGTGCGGAACCCTCCGTGCGCGAGTCCGACTCGCACTTGGCCGGTTTTTATTCTTAGTACATGACAGTTTCAGTTTCTCACTATAGTTCGTTTTTTTAGCATTGGAAAAAGACTACGCGATCTTAACGTGTCTTTTAATTGAAAAACGCTTTTAAAAAATCAGTAACTATTACTTAATAATCGTATATGATTCATAATTGTTACATATTTGCCGTGACTTATTTTTCAAAAGTGATTTTCAATAGTACTGTTTCCCTTTTTTCTAATGCTAATAAAAATGAACTATAGCCGTTTGTTTTATTTTGTTTGAAAAGGGTAGATCTATATTACTCAATTTACAAGTACCTACCCGTTTGTGATGTTTTTACAAAATTAGTTTATAGATGGTTTTGACGAAACTTGTTGCAGAAACTATGGTTTTTTTTTATAAGGTAATAACGCATTTATTACATTAAATAATACAAATAATACACAGTGGAAAGAAGAGAAATCTAATCTTCAAGGATGGGTATTCCACAGCCGTCTTCAGATCCAAATCTTTCTATCCATCTTCTCGTTCCTCTAATTCTTAGAGAGACCGCTCTGATGATTGACATTTGTATTTTGACTTTGATCCAGTTGATTATTTGTGAGTATGGTTTGGACCATTTTTCACGGAGCTTCAGTGATGTTCTTTTTATGAAGGATTTGTATTCCGTGATTTGTTTTAGTACTAATGTAGAATTACGTTTGTATTTTGACGAAGCATGTGGCGGATTACCATTGTATTGGATTATGAATCCCTTAATTAATAGCTACCCGTTGTTTTTTGATAAGGGTAGATTTAAATCACAGTACCCGTTGATTTTTTGATAAGGGTAGATTTAAATCACAGTATTAATAACTACCCATTGATTTTTTGATAAGGGTAGATTTACATCATGCCATTGCAACCTGTAGAGGAGGAGGTAGATTTAAATCACACTAATAACAACTACCCGTTAATTTTTCATAAGGGTAGATTTAAATCACAGTAATAATAACTACCCGTTAATTTTTCATAAGGGTAGATTTAAATCACACTAATAATAACTACCCGATATTTTTTGATAAGGGTAGATTTAAATCACACTATTAATATACTTCGTTTTTTGAACATTAGAAAAAAGGTAAACAATCTTGATGTGTCTTTTAATTGAAAAACGCTTTTTAAAAATCAGTAACTATTACTTACGAAAGCAGAAGAATATAAATGATCGTATTAGATTCATAATTGTTACATATAGTGTGTCAAAGGTCTGTTTGATTTCAAACAGACAGAGAGAATCATACTATCTTTGTCTAACACTAGTACTAGCACCCAAAAGAAAAGGATGAGTATAGTTTTTTTTGTTCCTATTTACTGACAAGATTTGGTTGACCCAGTATATTTGCCGTGACTTATTTTTAAAACGTGTTTTTCAATTAAAAGACACATCAAGATTGTTTACCTTTTTTCTAATGCTAAAAAAAACGAACTATAACTATCCGTTAACTTTTCATAAGGGTAGATTTAAATCACACTATTAATAACTACCCGATATTTTTTGATAAGGGTAGATTTAAATCACACTATTTATAACTACCCGTAATTTTTTTAATAACTTTGATAAGGGTAGATTATAACGTACATAGGTACTTATTTGTTTTTGGATTTTGTGAAATAAATAGTACTAAAATGATGTATACATTACCTCTTAACTTCATACAAAAACAACTGTCATCGTTTATCTTCTGGTTTTATATGTATGTTACATAATATTTTTTGGGATACGTAACTACATAATATGTTTTGCATTAGAATATTTGTTTACAACTAGCGACCCGCCCCGGCTTCGCAAGGGTTAACAAATTATACATAAACCTTCCTCTTGAATCACTCTACTTATCCATTTAAAAAAAACCGGATCAAAATCAGTAGTTTTAAAGATCTAAGCATACATAGGGACAGACAGACATCGGGAAGCGACTTTGTTTTATACTACACTCGGGAGCAAAAAAATCGACTCAAGTCACATTTTTTAGTTTTTTTCAATTTTTCTGAAAACGTTGAATATTTCAGTGAAAATGAAATTGCAGTATTATTGTTCATTAATTAAGCTATCAAAAACATTAACAACCGTTGAAATCGGTTTGGTAAATTTCAGGTTATTGTTATTTTTGTAGAAAACAACATTTTACCTGCTTTGATTATGCACGAGTTGCGCACCTTTGAGGGCCATAAAAACCGGTGTATCCGGTTATTTCTTATCAGTCTCTTATCAGAAGTTGACCTGTGCACATCTCCCGCAATCATTCCCTGGAATTACCTGCAAGAAAATGGACACGACAGAAACTGAAGCCGGCCAAGTTATCGTCTTGCTCAATCAAGGCCTTACGCAGCGTGCAGTTGCTGAACAGCTGAATTTAAGTCAGTCTGCTGTTTCCAGAGTCAACCAAAAGTTCATTCGGACTGGAAACCTTGCTCGCAAACCTGGATCTGGCCGTCCCAGGTGCACATCGAGGAGAGAGGACCACTTCATCGTTACGGCCAGTCTTCGTGATCGACAGCGTACCGGCGTTGACATCCAGCAGCAGCTGATGCAGAACCGAGAGCGACCAGTCAGCAAGTGGACAGTTCGTCGAAGACTTAAGGAAGCCAACCTTACCTGGTTTTCATTCCTGGTGGGGGCCGCGGAGGTGGTTTGAACGCAGATTGTTACATCACAGATATCCTGCAAGATCATGTCGTCCCCTATGCAGGATTTTATGAGGAGGGGTACCATCTCATGCAAGATAACACCCCTTGTCATACCGCACGAGTCACGCGGGCATACCTTGCTGAGGTTGGTATCCCCACCCTTGCATACTTGAACCCCATCGAGCACTTGTGGGATTATCTAAAAAGGAAGGTTCGAGCCCGGGATCCCGCTCCTGACACGATTTTGGCCCTGAAAGAGGCTTTGGTCGAGGAATGGGAAGCTTGTCCGCAGGATACCATCAGGAAGCTGATAAGATCCATGAAGAACCGGATTGCATGCGTCAAGAAGGCCCGCGGCGGAAATACAAAATATTAAACAGGAAAAATTAAATGGTTTTCTCTCTACGAAATTGCTTTTATTCCCATTTTCAGGACGTTAATTGAACGTGATTTTACCCCATTTTGCTAAAATCGCTCAGATTTCAGTATCTGAAATAATACTTCAGGAATTTTGTGATTTTTAAAAAGGTAAATTTAGCAGCTTTTTAATGGTACTATTACTTTAAGAATACGCGAATTAGTTTCGGAGATATTTCGTTTTTAAATCCAACACAGATTTGAGTCGATTTTTTTGCTCCTAAGTATGTAGTGACTATGACTAATAAAATATGTAGTGATGCAAAACAATACTCTTAACTTACATATGGAACTTCAATCGTACTTTGGACGTGTAGGACTCATTGCAGTTATGGCACGTCATGATCTGAGGGTCTGATGTCGGTTCAGTGGCTTTCTTCTTATTACGAGGCCTCTGAAATGACGCACATTATTGCTGAGAATAAATACGCATTCAGAGTACAATCAGCAGCAGAAGTTACAACACAGGGCGGACACGCCATACATCAAAAATTATTTGCGATTATATGTGTGCTGTGCACGGCACGTCTGTATTACACGCGTCATTGTGTATGTGTGGGTAAGTCGCTTTACTGAGGGCACGCCAGAAGTCCGTCAGATTCATGTCGCGGGGCGAGGTTACGCGAGTCGGGGCGGGGCGGTGCGTGGCCGTACTGTATGATAATACTATTACTTATTCTGTGGTTGCAAAGCGGACCAGGTGTTCAAAATGATCTTGACGCGACTTTTTTGTTAATAGAATAAGAGTACAGTTCACGAACGAAGTCCGAGGAAGTGACTGACAATCTATCTGTCAGTGACAGATGGATTATCTGTCTGATGTCTGTCTGATCTGAGTGATGACTAGGGACCAAAATACAGTTAACCAAAGTATTCACTGTACTTACAGTTTGAAACTTTACAACTTGCAAAAGTTAAAAACAGTTTACAATTTGTAAAAGTTACATTGTTTGTCTTCTGTTATTATTATAGTTATAGTACTTATAGCATAAGATACCTAGTTATAGTTGTAGTGCTTAATTATTTTTTAATGTTAATAGCCTGCCTACACTATCGCATTGGGAAACTGTAACGATAGCTGTAAGATTTATTAAATAATTAATATTAATAATAATAAATAAAAAAATTAAAGCTATTTATTTGATACTAACGGGAACCAGTAAATCGTTTTCACCAGAGTCCGTGCCTTGTCTCGGTCTACCTAGTGGCCTCTGAAAAAAGGACATTTTTGATATTTGGGGACATATTTACACTGCACAAAGGCAGGGACACACTTATCCCACGTACGCAACGTATGCAATGCATTATGACAATCTGAACCCTGAAAGTTGTATGCTTAGAAACATACTTGTCAAGCGTTGCGTTGCGTATGACAGGTATGTTTCTAAGCATACAAATTTTAGGGTGCAGATGTCATAATGCATTGCATACGTTGCGTACGTGGGATAAGTGTGTCCCGAGCTTAAATCTCACTATTTCATTGCATTCAAAAATATATTGAGGGTAGGTACAACTTTACTACTATCCATCTACCCACATTTAATTTTGGTCGGACTCCAAACTGCAACGTACCTTTACAGGGTCCTTCTGGGAGGACAAAGTGACATGTTCGTCCTTGCCCAAGCACTTCCGTTTCCGGGCTCGCCTTTTGCATTTATGTGTGGACATATCCACCGTGATTTGACTGCAAAATAAAATTTACTTAAAAAAAATATAAATTATAAGTAGCTACTTTCGTACTTAAAATAAAAAAGCGTAGATAAGCATATCGTCAGGTGACAAGCAAACCTCACTAATCACAAAAAAATATTTAAACAAAAAACAACCTTCTTTTAGTACTTAAGTGTGTCTGACGATATACTTCGTTTATTTACCTACTCTATTACACTATAAACGTAATACCTATATGTATGTCTACAGCTTATAGGATGATTCCTAACTAAAATCAACTACTTACCTACTTCTTACGAAATATCAAATCCAAACCACAGATGACAATAAACATTACAAAAATAATTCTAACAAAATATTTCTAAAACTTTGTCGTTGCCACATCGGTGCAGCCGCTGCACAGTTACCTTAAACGGATTTTACAGTACATATGGTGCTAATTTACCGCCCAAGTGCGGTAATTAGCACTTTACGTGCCTTTGTCGAAAATTGTAAGGGTCATGTGTACTGTAAAACATGGCACGATACACGTGCGAATAGCTAATTCGCAACTGGTGTCGATTTAGAACACTCCCTTCGGTCGTGTTTTAATTTATCGCCACTCATTGCGAATTTTCCTACTTTTCGCACTTGTATATCGTAATGTAGTAGGTATTATTAACCTTTTGGCCGCCAATGACTGATATATCAGCACCGCAAGACGGATTAATCGGTCACATACCACAGAGCAACATAGACCTACGTGCACATGCATAAAGTTCAATTTCAGTTTTGACACCTCGGTGACGTGGCGTGACTTTTGTGTTTGACACGGCGTCGAAAAGGTTAATAAATACAAATTAGATAATGCTGAAGAAATACAGGCGACGATTCGCTTTATAGAGTCAGACCGAGATAAGTCTGCAGCGATTTTGATAGCCCACGCAGTGCAATTGTCATTTTAAACGACAAACTTCTATGAATTTATGACGTGTAAATAACACTTGCACTGCGTGCATGGGCTATCAAAATCGCTGCAGACTTTTCTTGGTCTAACTCTAGGTATGAATGAGCTAGGTACAGCAGATATAGCTTGTGAATGTAGGTATCTACACATTCTACCTGCATTTGGCACATTTTTGTGGTTTCTTGAACACTGCGTCTTCGGTTTTTTCATCACCCTATAATCCAGAGGGGCAATTTAAAAATATGTATATTTAGTTAGTATATTTATAGAAATATACTGACTATTCAATTCAATTATTTATTTAATTCGAACTATAATCATAAGTAGGGATTAGTTGCCAAGCGAGCCCCAGGATCCCATGAGCCGTGGCAAAATGCCGGGACAACGCGAGGAAGATGATGAATCATAAATTGGAGGCGTGGAACTTATACCTATCCTGTAAATGGCCCTTAACAGTCAGCAAAACGATTAGCTTAGCGCCCCTGCATGCAAGTAGCAGATGTCTGAAGTCGCATTAAACACTAATATTGTGTACACAAGCCCTAAGTTTAACGCCAAGAGCACCTAAAGGTGTCGCTACTATACCTATAGTAGTAGTATATACCTATAGTGTCCCAAGGACCACTATAGGTGTTACTCTAATGGCGGACGCTGTCAAAGGAACCTTCACACTTACAAGTAGGGTTCACATTAGCTCGCTTGCGCCCGGGATCTTGGCGTTTATTTGCATTTATGACATAAACTATGTACTAAGCGTTTAAAGTGTTAAGCAAAGTCACAGATTAAATAATAGTACTAGGTACAGAAGATTCACTCTCTAACAAAACCGTATATTACGACAGATATGACCGCTAGGTGGCGCAAGCGAGTAGGCGTCCGTTCCGAAGCGGTGCGCGGCAATTACTATGGCTAGACACCGAAATTGGTGTTGGCCGCATGTACTAATAGCGACGCGACGAAATCGCGGAGTGAGCCACGCCTGACAAAGCTAGTGAACTCTAATATTCTTTTTCTACTCCAGCACTTAAATGTGTCAATTAAATGACTGACAGTGATATCTAAAGCAATGTCATTTGAATGCTTTGTCTATAGGCTCATAATATGGCTTATGAGTATAATACAACTGCTTTATTTTTTTTAAAGATACAAGTTTCGATCATCTTGATTGAAAGAGGTATGTTTTCATTTACAATAATAACTCTTTTTTTTTTTAAATAATAACTCTTTTTTTTTAAATAATAACTCAATTTTTTTTAAATAATAACTCTTTTTTTTAATAATAACTCTTTTTTTTAATAATAACTTTTTTTTTTTTTTTGCTGCAGCTGTCATAGAAAAAGTAATGTATGCAACAGCTCATAATTGGTTCTTAAAATTCTCGGGTCTTTTTTTACAAAACTCGACTACGTCTCGTTTTGTAACTTCGACCCTTGAATTTTAAGAACCCTTATTATATCACTGTTGCATAAACTACTATTTTCTACTCCAGCACTTAAATGAGCACATCTTATGAGTATAATACAACTGCTTTATTTTTTTTAAAGATACAAGTTCCGATCATCTTGATTGAAAGAGGTATGTTTTCATTTACAATAATAACTCTTTTTTTTTAATAATCTCTTTTTTTTTAATTTTTTTTTTTTTTGCTGCAGCTGTCATAGAAAAAGTAATGTATGCAACAGCTCATAATTGGTTCTTAAAATTCTCGGGTCTTTTTTTACAAAACTCGACTACGTCTCGTTTTGTAACTTCGACCCTTGAATTTTAAGAACCCTTATTATATCACTGTTGCATAAACTACTATTTGTTTATGCCGATTGACGTATATCTCATGACTGGCCTTAGGGGCCAGTACAGCGGTGTGACACCGCTACAACGCGACAGGTTGATGAGTTTGCATCACGCGCGCGATTGGTCGCAACTAGGTGCGTTAGATTGCACGATTAGCTCGAATTCGTGAGTGACACCGCTGAACTAGTACCATTTTTAGTGCCCGTAAGGCCCGTCCTGAGATATACGTCAATGTTTATGTCAGAAACTTACATGTAGAAGCGAGTGGAGCTGGTCGGCCGGCGTGTCTTCAGTATGCACGATCCATATTGCCTCTTCGTCGCTTGTATCTAACGCTTCTTGCTTGATTTCTAACTTAATTTCCATTTTGCGTTCCTGATTATCCTAAATTTAATAGACACTGTGAAATAACTGTTAGCACAGGTAGCTATTTTACACCAGACCCGCTCGTAGAGGCAGAGGTTCGCTTTATTCTTCAAAAACCGATGAGAAAGTTGCATTTCATCCACATGAGTGGCAAAGTAATTGTATGCAAATATTGAGTTGTTTTCTCATGACGGCTGAAGGAAACAACTTTTCAGTGATGATTTTTAATGATGATTCATACATATTTGATAGCGTGCATTAAAATTTATATCTGGGAGACTGAGCTTGGCTCGGAAATCGATTTTTCGCCCCCGAAAACCCCCATATAGCAAATTTCATCGAAATCGTTAGAACCGTTCCCGAGATCCCCGAAATATATATACAGTCAGCAGCAGAAACAGCTAAGGTGTTCAAAATTACCTTGACGCGCTCTTATTATCTTAACAATAAAGTCGCGTCAAGATCATTTTGAACACCTCGCCCGCTTAGTAACTATTGCTGCTGACTGTACATATAAATAAATAAATACCTATACAAGAATTGCTCGTTTAAAGTTATAAATATTTAACTGAATGAACGAAAGTAAGTTAAATAATTTATTTAACATACATTTTCAGGTTCCACTGATTTTGCAGGATCTTCCTCTGACTTTGCTGCTTCATCTAAAAGAAAATATCATTAAATACAATTTTATTCAATCGCAACTGTTCTGACAAATAATATTTACACGTTACGAGTCAAAAACGCTTTTCCCTAAGTGTTATTTGATGACAGTTTTGAATGATTCACGGTTAGTTTCACTAGACTTATATCGACCGGGATATGAACCGTGATTACCTTTTGTATTGTTTTCGAGCTCCCGATATTTCGACGCAGTCACATGCATCTTGTTCACGGGTAACTGAAGATAGTGGGTGGGTGGGTACTTAGTAACTGCGTCGAAATATCGGGAGTTCGAAAACAGTACAAAAGGTAATCACTAATCACGGTTCATATCCCGGTCGATATAAGTCTAGTGTTATGTGATGGATCTGTATTTGTATATAACCTTCATGCTTTCAAGTACCTAAGGTTCATATAGATTTGCTTGTGCCTATGATAGAAGGGTCAAAATGACCAAAAGCCGTATAGTGTCAAACCTTTATCACCCTCGTTATTTTTCTTAGAGTTACTCCTAGTTCTTTTAGCCACTGGCGACTGCTCAGACGGTGTCTGCGATTCTAAAATAAAGTAATACAGTGCTGTGAATCTATAATATTAATTCAGATTGTAAATCTATAAAATAAATAATTACTAAAATAATGTGTAAATTATTACCATCCTTTGCATCGTCGTTATTGCTTTCTGCTGGAGGTTTCTTAGGTTTATCGTGGGCTGCTTTAAGATGGCCTTTGAGCCATTTGAAATTGGCGTATCCTAAAATAAAATGTACCTATAAGTTGCAGACATCCACTACGAAACAAGTAAAAATAATCTGATCATTGAGAAATAGCAGAAGAAAAGATTAAATATAGAACCCTGTGGGACTCCCGAACTAATCATCATTATCTTTGACCGGGATCGGGTGTCACCCACAGTTGATCTTAGGTCGATAAATTATTATTGTTTGATAAATTTAAATATTTCCTCTAAAATCATGACCTCTAATGCCGAAGGTGTTGAGTTTTTTAAATAAAATCCTATGATCTACTGCATCACAAGCTGCACTTACATCCAAAAAGATTCAGAATAATGTATTTATTTATTTTTTATTTTATTTATTCGGGAAACATACAGCACATAATAACACAATAAGGTAAAAGATATAGTTAGAACATAAGTCAAAACAGTTTCCACTTATACTTATGTTGGTATCTTACCGTAAAAATGTAATCAACTCTGCGAACTACTTTTGCGTGATATGATAACGATGATGATGATTTGTTGACTGGTGGAGAAGACCTATTATTTTATCTGGTATCTTACCGTAAAAACACAAAGGGCACGGGTACACCTCACCATCTTCCGTCACGTGTTTGTGAACGTCACCATGCTCCATCAACTCGGCGAACTCTGCAAAGACGCGCTCGCAAAACCTTAAACCAAAAAGCCCAGATTGGTGGAAAGGCAACAGGTGAAAATAATTCCAACAATTCCTCGATACTTATACCGAGAGACGGTGGACATCAGTCCATATAGTAAAACAACTAACCTGCATTTTAGTTCACTAGTATCATTATTGTCACTCTGATACATCCCTAAAAACTCCTTTACTTCCTCATCTGCTTCCTCTAAATTGTCTATGACATCGTCTATTTCCGGTCCCTCAATTATTTCGACATCACTAGAGCTGCCATCTTTAAAAATATATGATTCTGAATTTGATTCTTTCGCATCATCTTTAGATATGATTTCTCCATTCGAATCGATTTCAACTTTGACAAAATCAGTTTGTTTGACTTGATTTCCTTTTAAGATTTCTGTTTCTATCTTGTCTATTATAGCTGTTGCTTCACCAATGTTTACGAAACTGCTTTTTATATTTTTAAAGTCTATGGAATTTGTTTTCTGAAATATATATTGCTGGTTGTTCCTAATTACCAAATATTCGTCTGGATTTAGATTCTTGCTGGGGCTTTTTAATCTAGATGGTTTAAAATTATTGTCTAAGCATTGTTCACAGATAATTTTCAATTGGGTGGATAATTTCTTTTGCGGAGATGATCTGTGTAGTTTCTGATCTTCATTGTCAAATAAATAAAGCTTATCCATATTGTTATTGACAAACTTCTCACAGATGAAACAGTTTTGACTCTCATTTTGACCTATTAAAGTACCATCAACATCTATGTACGGCATTGTTTTAGCATTCGCAGTCTTATTAATAGGGCGTGAAGGGTCAGTTTTGCGTCTCCTCTTATCACTGAAGCTTTGGCTCTCATAAGGTACTACCGGAGTATCTTTAAACATATTTAAAACTTCATCTCGTGTTATGAAATCAGTTTTATTATAAATGTTGTCTTCATATTTATTATAGTTGTCTCTGATAAGACTTCTCGGAGACTTATTTCTAGTTGTAACTGGATTAAGCGGCGTAAAAGTTTTATCAATACTAGATTCTACGAATTTGTGGAATTGAGCTGCAAATCCTGAAGCATTATTGTTAACCAGTTTAAAAGGTATGCTGTTTATGAAAGGTTTCTTTGGACTTGAAGTACTGAGCAATTTAGACACAGGGCTAGCGACTATATTGATAATTTTCGTGCTAATTTCTTTTGATGGTTCAACATCATCTATATAATCATCAACATATTTGACAAATGGTATTTTTTCTGCTACAAAATCAAAAGGTGGATCCTCATTGTCGAAATGTATCTGTGAAGCTTTGATTTGTGTTCCATCACCTAGGACATATTCTAAGGCATCTGTAGCATCATTTGGTTCTAGCATTTGATCAAATGTTTGTGGCATAGGGTACTCTAGGAGGCCGTTTTCAGAATTTAGCAGGAATTGGTAAATGTTGTCCGTTAAGGCCACTGGCTTGTTTCTGGTTAATGAATTTAGGTCTACTTCGTAACCGAGTAGTTCACTGTAATTAAAATTAATCTTGGTTTAATTAAAATTAATCTTGGTATAATCAAAATTAATCTTGGTTTAATTAAAATGTGATAAATGATGATAAGGACTGACAGTGGAATGCATAGATTTTCGGGGCTTCTTTAAGACGGAACTAGGAGTAAAATGAGGATAAGTGACAGTACTAGGCGACCGGGCTTCGCAAGAGTTACACAAAACCTAAACAAATTATACACCTAAACCTTCCTCATGAATCACACTATTGATGGATGAAAACCGCATGAAGTCTGTTCAGTAGTTTTTGAATTTATCTCGAACATACAGACATACAGACAGACGCGGCGGGGACTTTGTTTTATAAGGTGTAGTGTGTGTCAAACACAAAAGCTGTCACTCGGACACCACGTCACCGAAGTGTCTAAACTGAAATTGAACTTTATGCATGTGCACGTAGGTCTAGGGTTACCAGATGACAGGAATTTTCCTGACATGTCAGGAATTTTGGCCTTTTGTCAGGAATGGGGACGGAACACGAAAATGTCAGGAATTTTTTGAATTGATAGACTTTATTATAAAGTACCTTTTTATTTAGGTACTTAAATTAATCAAAAACATTGTAAAAAAATAATAAATGAGATCCACTCAACTTATCAATAACTTCTTAATTATTAATTAACAAATCTTTAATCAAGCACACATATAGGTACATCACGCGCGCGGCTCGGCTCAATCGGATGGCCATCGCTAACGACTAGACCCCCCCCCCCCCCGTCGTCGTCGTGAAAAATATGAATGTCAGGAAAAATATTCGGAAATCAGGAATATTGTCAGGAAATTCTAAATTTGTATCTGGTAACCGTACTACGTAGGTCTATGTTGCTCTGTGGTATGGGACCGATTAATCAGTCTTTGTCGTTGGACCTGCGGTGCTGATATATCAGTCATTGGCGTCCAAAAGGTTAACACAATAAAATGGCGACTCACGTTACTTCTTTTCTGCAACGCAATGACCGTAAAGGTTTTTTTTTATGATATAGGAGGCAAACGAGCAGACGGATCACCTGATGGTAAGCGATTACCACCGCCCATGGACACCCGCAATACCAGAGGCGTTGTAAGTGCGTTGCCGGCCTTTAAGATGGGAGTACGCTCTGTTTCTCTGTACGCTCGGTTTATACTAACTTGGCCTTTATCAGGAAGGAGTGGAAGTCATCATTAGGCTCAATGTTGAGCGAGACCTCCTCACCGGCGGCATTCTCTAAGCAGAGCATCAGCGGAGGCTGTTCCTCCGTCATGGTCTGCCAATTACAAAGTACTACATTAAACACAAGTTTTATTTTTGCATGATTTACTTTTAATGAAAGTCTATTAGGTAAACTGAATCTGTACTGTTTACTGCTTCAACTGAAATTTGTTATAAGTACAGTCGCTATTGGATATACAGTGGAGCGGCCAAACTGCTCACAACTATCTGAACTGTAAATACCTGTATTGTCACGCACTAGAGTCCGTGTTCAGATATTTATGAGCATCACAGCCAAGGTTGTCATAAATATCTGAACATCATCATCATCATCATCATCCTGTCCGGGCCGTTTTCGGCCACGGCGATTGGGTATGTCCTAGCTATTGAGAGTAACGATCGTGAGCTCTCAGGTGGAATATCTGAACACGCCTCTATAGTCATGAGGCATTGTAGTGCGTGTTCAGATATTATTAAGCACGTCAGCCGCTCCTATATATCTGGGGACTGTACAACAATGGTAGGATGTTATAGGTAACTTTCATGACAATGCAATAATTATTACCTAACATGGAGCTGATCTGATAAATTGATAATGCAATCAGGTGGTGACTAAGTGTAAGGCCTGAGTGGACTCTCGGAGCGGAGCGTTCGGCGGGGCGTGCAGCGGGGCGTGCAGCGGGGCGTGCAGCGGGGCGTGCAGCGTGGCGTCGGGCTCACAAGTGATTTGACCAGCGTGCACTAAGGCCGCTCCTATACGTTTGCATTTGTTTAACATGCACGCCGCACGCCCAGCCCCGCTGCACGCCCAACAAGAGCGTCCACTCAGGCCTTACACTAAGGATCTCTGCAAAGAAAATGCAAACCAGAGTTTGGGTTCCTTAGAAGTATCATGGTGATTACGCAAAGGCAAATTTCTACTCATCCTATGAAACAAAATATAAGTGTTTAAGTGTAAGTATACTATCCCTTTCACTAAAGTTATGAGTGCTAGAGTTTAGTGATGTGAAATTTGTATTAATAAATACAATTTTATAATAATACATACTTAATTATTTATAAAGTATGTCAATACAAAAGTGGTTAATGATTAATAATAACAAATATTATTGATGTGGATTTATCAATCTTGTAAGTATAATATTTTGTAATACAAAGGTAAATCATAAGAGGAAATATACATCGTAAGTTTCGCAAGTGCATATGAACTTGCAAAGTAGATATATAATTTTATCTTAAACCTTGTGAATTATATTTCCAGCCAAGCAAATTCCACATCATATACAACAAGGAAATGTAAATAAAAATGACTGGCAGGTAAAATACCAAATAAAATTAAACTGCCAGTGTCAACAGAAAGTTCAGCGCAAAATTTCGCTATTTCTTTATCGTAGTGTACACAACAAATATCAGATTTGTACAGAAATAGCTGAAAAACTCACCAGTTATTTAATTCAACGCAAAAAATCAACAGTTTTCACCAACAACTGGCACATTTTTGTCGAAAAACAATTGAAAGTTGAGTAATTTGAAAGAACAATTTCAAATCAAAACATAAACATTCCATCCTACCATAAACAATCTGACTGTTGAAATGTCAATGATTTCATTGGGTTCCGTACAATAAATTGCTACTACAATTTATTTCTAATTAATTAACCAATATTAGGTAGACATTTAACTCAATATAAATCATATGAATTTATGTGGATTTAAGTATATATACGATGATTTTAAAAATAGTTAGACCTAAAGTCTATTTTTTTATTCCGTAGACTGAAATGACAGTTAATAGTATGAACATGAAATGTCATTTCATACTATTAACTGTCATTTCAGTCTACCGAATAAAAAAATAGACTTTAGCTACGTTGGCAGCGATTATGATACTTTTGTTATTTTAAACGTCGCGCGTCGGGTGCAAAATTATCTTGGTTTGACTCTAAAAGTAAGATAAGATTAAATCTATCCTACATAATAATCTGGAACCTAGATAATAACTAAAACTACCTATATGCTGAATAATTTAGCCTCAATAAAGCAATTTCAGCACGATAGAATAGGTAAGTACCTAACAAATCAAATCAAAATTAGTGATATTATACATAACACAGAATATATTACATGGCTTCAGATATAAATTATACGTGTTCCTTCTAGTCTGTTCGGAAAGAGAAGAGTCATGGAATGTATTAAAGTAACACAGACTCTATTTTAAAGTAAATTGTCATTTATTTCAGGCGATGAGCCCATCTTTTGGGTGCTAGTACTAGTGTAAAGATCGGTTTTCCTAGGATAGCGGTGCCGTCATATAGCAGCCGTCTCCATACTAAATAATACGGCTAAATATGGATGTCGTAGTATTTGTATGGAGACGGCCGCTATATGACGGCACCGCTATCGGAGGAAACCAAAGCTTAAGACAAAGATAGTATGATTCTCTCTGTCTATGTTTGAAATGAGACAGTCCTTTGACGGCTTTGACAAACTATGCTCATAAAAGTGAAAATATTACCTAAGGTTTGTTAGTTAGTTTTTCTAAGGACTGTCTCATTTCAAACATAGACAGAGAGGAGAGAATCATACAATCGTTGTCTTACACTAGTTCTAGCACCCAAATCACACTAGTACGGTTTAAATGTTGACCTATACTTAATTGTATTATTTTGGACACCTTTTATTGTTTCGCGATAATTGTATATATGTAATTGCCTATTTTTTTAAACATGCCATACGACTAAATAAATAAGCACCCAAAAGAAAAGGATGAGTATAGTTTTCCTGGTTCTTACTGACTGACAAATTGGTTTGACCAACTATATTTCTATTGTGGTTTTATGTGGTTATAATGCATCCCTAAAAGCTATTGAGAACCGAATTGAGACTGGCTGGTGTGTCTATGGATGTCTTTTTAAAAATAAACATGTAAAGGAGGGATAGATGATATGAAATTATTAATTTATTTATTTGTATTTGACTTTTGTTCACGCTAATATAATTTTGTAACTGCTTTTTAATAATCATCATCATTTGTGTAACGTAAACAAATAATCCTGTTATTTCTAAAGTTGTTTCAAACTAGAACACGTATGTAAAACGTCTTAAAATATATTATTCGTGCGAAAGGGATGGCTAAACTTTGTTGATTGACAACTGTTCTGTCACTACTGTCATTTTTTTTTCATTCATTTCTCAACATGGCCGTCAGTGCTATATCTAAATACGGATTGTAAGATTCGTGTGTGAGTTTAGGAGTGTTTCATTGATTATAATATAATTTTAATGACTTAATTGATAAAGTGTTGCGGCATGTTTCCTCTAACGCCGCCAGTTGTGAAGCGACTGTTAGGGTGGAAAAAGGGCCCCGAAGGGTCGTCTGTTGCTGAAGATAAGTGGTCTGAGAAGGCTGTCAAGAGCTTAGTAAAGAAATTGAAGAAAAGTGGAGCCCTAGAGGAATTGGAAAAGGCAATTTCCAGCCAAAATAGTCATACTAAATGTGTAACAATACCCAGGTAAGACCAATATTGATTTGTTTTTTTTTTGTGATAACAATCATGTGACGTTTCCGGTCGCTAAATAGATTTACAGTCCTTTCCAGGCAATGTCTTTGTTCTCTTATTATGTTGATATTTGGATAGTTAGAGCAGCTTAAACCTTCAATTTAAATATAAGGCAGTTGTAATACTTAGTAAAATTTCTCAAAATATTAAGTAATCTTATTTTAGTATTTATTTATATTGTTGTAAACAAATATTTGACGACCACTAAAAGCGTGTAACGGAACGTTAAACGTTAGTTCATTTCACTGCGGCTGGGTTGGTCATGCAACCCGGCTAAATCGGAAAACGTGCAAAGCGCATTGACCTCTGCGTTGTCAACGACCACCGCATCTTGGTTACATAACCACAGACAGGACGCAAAATCCAAAAAGGTCAAATTGCCGTCAAAACAAATCGAAGGAAAACGCAATCCTTGGCAATATGGCGGATGCATGGTTTTGACCTCGCGAATGTTTTATTGCCGTTTAACGTAATAAAACAAAGTATTTCACGTGATCAGTGTGTAACAACGTTAGTGCGGAAACCGGTGATATATAATATTGTCCTTGAACGTGTTAATAAGTAGAATTGTGGGAGGATATTAGTGTTTTTAATTTACAGTTTTGGATATTTCCTAGCCGTTTCCGTATTTTCGTAAGTTAAATACGTATTGTTACTTAACATTATCTTCTTTTCCAATCCAATCAGAATCTGATTAGATTAGCTTTCACTTGTATTGATTGAATACTGATTTAATGTACCGACATTCTGCAAAATATACGTAAATATAAGTTGGTATACAGATCAGGGATGTTGCGAACATCCGCATCCGCATCCGCAACCGCGGAACTTCCGCATTATTTTCAACATCCGCATCTGCATCCGCATCCGCATAAAATCGATGCGGAGCTTATGCGGATGCGGATGTCAAACAAGTCGGTACAGGAACGTCTTAGCGGCGGCGTAAGTGCTAGGTAATTTCGTCATTACCTATAACGAAATCGTCTAGACCCAGAAAAATCGGCCAAGTTACTGTTTATTAAATATAACGCACCTATATTCTTGCTCAAATACTAAACGTTTCGTTTTTTTTTAACAAAAAATACTAAAAATGTAATTTTTGACGTTTTCAAAGTACCTAATCTTGACATCCGCATCCGCATCCGCATCCGCGGATGTAAGCCTTTAAATATCCGCATCCGCGGATGTCAAAAAATCTGCATCCGCAACATCCCTGATACAGATCACGATTCAAATACCTAATTCAGATATAAATTGTGATTTCAATGTACATATTTAATTCTTACGGTTATCTCGCTATTGCATTCACAACAATAAAACATAACAAACATGCTTAACAATAATATGTTTCACTTCCTCATCACTTCCTGATCTTTATTTTATATTAACAGGTACTTTATCATTACTATTTTACAGTAATAATTTATCATTCCTGAAACATATTGTAGGATTTTTTGCAGAGTATAATGAAACTAAACATTAATGTGAACAATAATTTCAAAGCATCAATTATAAATTAGTATTTAGGAATCTTAAAAGTTTGTAATAGGTTACTCAAGATTTGTGGTAAAAATATCCACATGTTTAGTAAAGTGCAAAGTGCCACTTATATAAGATGTGACTGCACTCCAGGTCACGCTGGGGTCAAAGGACCTGGGGTAAAGGTTAAAGACTGAAGTGAAAGAACTGAACCTAGGAATTTTAGTAATGGTGATGAATCTTTTGTATTGCTACAAATAGAACGCTGAAACATTATGGGTAAGATAAAAATGAACTTTTGATTTTTTTTTGTAATGTGAACTAAGACATTTTTCATTTTGGTTTTGAAGTTGCATAAAAACAAAGCAATTGGTGGAGGGATTTTGTTATTAAGATATTTTAGAAAATACATACAAAATTACGTCCAATTATAGGAGATACCGACTTGAAAACAAAATGATTTAAGTAGTCTTACTTAAATGTGTAATATTTGTTTGTATTGCTTATATTGTCTATTTCAGGTTAATATTACTTGACCCTAAATAATATTAACGGTTTATTTTATAAAAAAGACTAGTTTTTGCCTGCGACTTCGTCTGCATGGAGCAGAGTTGGGCAAAAATTAACTTGAATAAGAATAAGAATAAAAACAGAAATTTTATTCATATTCAAATCGATTTGAATTAAAATAATTCTTGCACTAGTTATTTTAGAATAAAATTAAGTTGAATAAATCTGTGACTTTTATTTTAAATGCGGAATAAAAAACGGAATAATTATTCTAGAAGTGGGACTAATCTAAATAAGGTTTTATTCAATTAAAATGTTATTTAGAATTAAGTTAATTTCTGTAGGTCAGTCGGTTATACTTTGTAAGTTGATTTTCACCCTTCTATTTAAAAGTCGGATTGATTTGATATTGTTACTTTAGTTTAGGTACAGTACCCATTAAAGAATTCTGCTATACACTGTCTATCTAGTTCTATCATCCGATCAGGGTGCTTAGCCAACATGCCAAACGTTAACGCTCCGTAGAGTTGCGTATAGTCTCTCTCTATCCCTCTTACATATTAGTGCGATAGAGAGACAGAGATAGCGTTGTCGTAGCGCAAACAATTGGCATGTTGGCTACGCACCCAAGGTGCCTAGCCAAGATGACAATTTTTGTTTTTAATTTAATAACCAAATCATTAGGTACAATGTAGCTGTTCTGGGAGCCTAGCCAACATACCAATCGTTTACGCTACTACATCGAAACGGTATCTGTCTCTCTATCGTACTAATATGTAAGAGTTATAGAGACAGAAAGTGCTTCGTCGTCGGAGCGCAAACGATTGGCATATTGGCTAAGCCCCTGAACAGCTAAATTGTAGCCAAAGATTTGGTTATTGAATTAAAAACAAAAATTGGCATATTGGCTAGGCATCTTGGGTGCGTAACCAATATACCAATCGTTTGCGCTACGAAACGAAACGCTATCTCTGTCACCCTATCGCACTAATACGTAAGAGTGATAGAGACAGAAAGCGCTTCGTTGTCGGAGCGCAAGCGATTGGCATTTTAGCGAGGCCCCTAGAACAGCAAAATTGACCTAATGATTTGGTTATTAAATTAAAAAAAAATTGGCATCTTGGCTAGGCACCTTGGGTGCGTAGCCAACATGCCAATCGTTTGGGCTACGACAACGAAACGCTATCTCTGTCACGCTATCGCACTAATATGTAAGAGTGATAGAGATAGAAAGCGCTTCGTTGCTGGAGCGCAAGCGATTGGCATGTTGGCTAGGCCCCCAGAACAGTTAATTTTACCTAATAATTTGGTTATTTCACATTGGCATGTTGGCTAGGCACCTTGAGTGCGTAGCCAACATGCCAATGGTCTGCGCTATGACAACGAAACGCTATCTCTGTCTCTCTATCGCACTAATATGTAAGAGTGATAGACACAGAAACCGCTTCGTTGTCGGAGCGCAAGCGATTGGCATCTTGGCTAGGCCCCTAGACCAGCTAAATTGAACCTAATGATTTGGTTATTAAATTAGAAATAATGCGGTTACTGAAACTATGCGACGGTCAATTTGTAAGATTTTATTCCATAAAATAGGTATAAATTAGACAAGAGACTAAGTACTATATTACATCTACCTAACTATACGTAATTAGTACCTATACGGTACCCAGACTTCATTTTTAAACGTGGAATATTATTTCGAATAAAAATCATGATTATATTTATTTGATTAAGAATAAGTTATTCTCATTAAATTTTTTCTCATACGAATTATTTCCGATCAAAATTATTTGAATATTTTTGACGGGAATAAAATCGAGATGATTTTATTCCTACGATGTCTTATTCAAATAATGATTTTATTCTTGAATGCCCAACACTGGCATGGAGTTAGTAATTTGGGCAGCTTCTTTTTACAAAATCTGCTTTTTATCGATTTTCCATAAAAATTTCCACCCCCCTTTTCACCCCCTTAAATGGTGATTTCTGGAATAAAAACTACCCTATATCCTTCCCCGGGATTCAAACTATCTCCATACCAAATTACAACTAAATCGGTTCAGCGGTTTAATTAAACGTGAAGAGGTAACAGACAGACACACTTTCGCATTTATAATATTAGTATGGATTATTTGAAAAAGTAGTGTTTTTTTTAGTTTCCGACCACCTACATCCGTTCAGTCGTTTTTGAGTTTATTGCCAACATACAGACAGACAGATGCAGCAGGGGACTTTGTTTTATAAGGTGTGTAGTTATAAGTCTAGGTGACCTTTTACTCAGTAGTAAGGCTCATTTAGATAGCGCGCGAACTCGCATACGATTTTAGTTACACTGCGGACCATTTAGGTGACATCAATTCAGCCGACCGATTAAATGACGCAATGTAATGAAACTGGCATGCGAGTTCTCGCACCGTCTAAATGAGCCCGTACCCTTTACATTCAAGCAATTTTTTTCTTTGTTTCCAGAGTGAAGCCAAATGACAATATAATAAACGGCCAGAACCGCAAGGGCTTGCCGCATGTTGTCTACTGTCGGCTGTGGCGGTGGCCGCAGCTCCAGGTTAGTGTTGCCAGAACATCTATAATTTTACTATAAAACCAACCAAAATTGTTCAACCTAATCAGTTTTAAACAAAACCATTTTACAAGCTTTTACTTAACTTGCATTGTATGTACCTATGTAACTAACAAGATGGAAAGGACCATTTTACCGGCCAAGAGGAAAGTTGGTAAACCTGTCAAGTGTTGGACCGACGACCTAGTAGAGGTTGCAGGAAATGACTGGATGTACAATGCCAAACACAGATATCTATGGAAGAAATGGGAGGAGGCCTTTACCCAAATGGGATCCAAAGTATCATAACCCCAAGAAAAGACAAAAATCAACCAAAACAACAATAGTATAAAAAAAACATATTTTAACCGAATCTAAAAGCAAAATTGTAAACTAAATAATTTAAAGAGTATGGAAAAAGAGAGGCTAGGTATATTAATGCAACTAATGTATGATAGTACGGGTCATATCTTGCAAGTTAGATTTGACCCACTTCCCGGTTTCTGATGAAAATTTGCATACGTGTGTATGTCGGGTGACAATGCAATATTATGGTACCAGGGAGCTGATATGATGATAAAGACATGTTTGGGGTTTTTAGAATTGTCTCGGCGAGTATTAGTTGTCTGTGGTAAGAAAAGTACAGTCAGCGATAAAAGCTTGCAGCAAAAATGAAATTTTTGCCAAAAACGTATTTCTTTCAGAGCCAGCATGAACTAAAGCCCGTGGACCACTGTGAGTTCGCGTACCAGCTGAAGAAAGACGAAGTGTGCATCAACCCTTACCACTACCATAAGATCGACTCGCCTGGTAAGTGTGCATCAACCCTTACCACTACCATAAGATCGACTCGCCTGGTAAGTCAAGCTTTTTACCCGAATACGGCCAAGTCAAGGATAAAAAACGCTCACGCCCCGCACGGCAAAACGGAACACTTCGACGGAATATTAAAATATATTTTTTTTTACATCCAAATAGGAATAAAATAATTGTAACATTCGATTCCTTACATTTCGTTTAAAACAATATTGTATAGCAACAATATACATAAACGCAATATTTCACCGACAAAATCGCAATTTCCTTGTTTTCCATACATCGAAACGGCTTATAATAACGTTACATGGTGACGTCACGATATATTGCCATTTTGTTAGAAGCGTTTCGTCAGTAAAGTGCGGGTGCCAGACTTTGACCATCATTTGTGACTTTTGTATTGCTTTAAGACAGCGGTCGGCAACCTTTTAGCAGCCAAGGGCCACATAGTAGGTAACGAAGTTGAGGCGGGCCGCACTTTGTTAATATTTATGACTTTATCAGACATTGTCGTTTGTCAATATTACATACAAAATAGCCAGGGAGGATCGCGGGCCGCAAGTGACACGTTCACGGGCCGGATGTTGCCGACCGCTGCTTTAAGACAATGGTTCCCATACAGACATTTGCTCCTCAAAACTAACCTGATCGAGTGATACCATTCATAATGTCCAGACATAGGAATCCGTGGGGCAAATTTTCTTTACAGGTAGGGACTTCCTATATCGATAAACTCAATTATCGATGCTCGTTCTATATACTAGTGATCACTCAATGGCTTGCTTGTAAAAATATGTTTTTATTAAAAGTGTAAAAATCAAATAAAATAATAATTCGCTTTGATTGATAATCAATCAATAAAGAGGTAATATTGACTATTTCATAGTGCAATAAGTATTACGCCCTACCTTTATATAACCTAGCGATTATTTAAAACATGCTATATGTGAATTTCATATTGTCTTCAAAACAATAGTTACAAAAACACACAATGTTGGGGGCGATCACTAGTATATAGAACGAGCATCTATAATTGAGTTTATCGATATAGGAACTCCCTACCTGCCAAGAAAATTTGCCCCACGGATTCCTAAGTCTGATAATGTGAAATACCGTATTGTGTGTGGCAGCCCTGCCGCCCATCCTCGTGCCGCGGTGCGAGGGCGAGGCGCGCGCGCCGCCGCCGCCGCCCTACTCGCACTACCTCCGCGAGCCCGAGCCGTGAGTACACACACACACACACACACACAAATGTATTATAACTCCACATATCTATCTATCTCTTATTAAGCCCTTTTGTTCTGAGTTAGAGTATGTCTCTAAGCTCAGTGTGCCGCTTGGCAAAGGCAGGGGGGTGTCACTCCGCAGTTTAGGTACATTTGGCCGGCGCGCCCATCGGACAGGCGTATAGCAGTGGGCTGCCGCTCGACGCGCACGATAGTCGTGTCACGTGGCGCTCGCGCAAAATTGAAAATACACAATGGCTTCGAAACTTACTTCCGTGAGAATCAGACATACTTACTATCTCCGGATAAAAAATGTATGTTTACATAATCAACGTTTGTAATTCCTACATATTTATCTTAAAAATAATAAATCAGTGGGTATAAAAGTCTATTTTTTTATTCGGTAGACTAAAATGACAGTTCATAGTAAGAAATGACATTTTATGTTCATACTATGAACTGTCATTTCAGTCTACCGAATAAAAAAATAGACTTTAGGTATAAAAACTTGTCAAGTGATAACCCCGTGCCGACACTCACAGCTCGGTCATAAAACTGCGGCGCGCAAAGGAGATTCACGGTTCATGCACGGTTATAAGTTTCAATTTTGCTTGCAGGCGGCGATATAGGTGTAATTTTATGCCTAAATCTGACTTTTGTGAAGGAGTGAATTTTCTGTACGGTAGTACTATTAGTTATTCTGTGGCAAAGGCCTCATCTAGCTCTTTCCATTGGGGTCTGTCGTGGGCCACTCTTCTCCATTTCGGGCCCGCTGCGTGATTGAATTCATCCTCCCATCTTGTACGAGGTTTCTTCTGACTCCGTGTGCAACCTCTTGGGTACCAAATTACCAATCTGTTACGATCTTACTCCATTTTTCCTGCTTGTCTCTCAACATGTGGCCAGTCCATCTCCACTTCTGCTGGTCTATTTTAGTGAGTATGTCGGTCACTTTTGTTTTTTGTCTCAGGTCTTCATTTCTCATTTTGTAACACCACATAGGCACAGAATAAATAATAGTACTAAGTACAGAAGACTCACTCTCTAACAAAACGCGTCTGTTACGATCAGCACAGATATGGCCGCTAGGTGGCGACAGCGCCACGCGCGGCTTATGGCTTTCCCTAAAATTGGGGCCGAACGGATGTACTTTTAGCTACCTGTAGCAAAGCGACGAAATCGCGGAGTGAGACACGCCTGACATAGGTTATATATAGGTGGTCCATAATAGGGATGATGACACATGTTGAATTTTATAACAAAATCTAGTAAAATATATAGTAAATGAGCAATTTATCACAATATTGTGGATATTAAAACAAATATATGGATATAATACAAAAATACAACACCTGAAAGTTTCCAAATTTAAGTTTTTTTTTACTTTCAAAAACGAAATAAGTAAGGATACCATTCGATTCCTCACATTTTATCCAAAAAAAGATTGTATAGCAACTATATATAAACGCAATATTTCACCGACAAAAACGCAATTTTCTTGTTTTGTCCAGAGGACAAGATGGGCTCTCAGAGACCTTGATGTCACGTTCATTTATCGTTTTGTTAAGGGCGTTTCGCGAGTGAAGTGCGACTGTCGGCCTTTGACTACAATTTCTGACTTGTGTTACTTTAATGCAATGGGTCCCATATAGACATTTGATCCTAAAAACAAACCCGATCGATTGATACCATAAATGAAAATTAGTCATGTAGCCTATCATGTCACAGTAAAGTGAAGTTGCTTTTCTGCCTGTTTTTTTTTGTGATTTTGATGTTCTTCAAACTGCTTTACTTGCGAAATACCGCGCTCTTTATTTAAATACTATATCTTATGTCTATTACATTAAGGTCTAATTTAATTTGTTGACAGGGATATGCAAACGGGTGGTGTCGTAGGTGTCGGCGCGCTGACACATAGCGCCATGTATCTCGAGGCCACCCTGGGGCAGCAGGTGCCCTCGAACACCACAGTGCACGTGTGAGTCACTCTGTCATCTAAGAAAACCAGGGGGCCCCAATGATATTATATAACCATAGATAGGTTATACTCATACTTGAGGAGCACAAAAAATACTTCCATATTTATTTCTGTGCCTACGAAGAAATCTGTTATTTTTGATTAACTTTCTCATTCCATCCATTTTTGTCACACTCGTTGTTAAACATAAGCTCGTCTCTTTCTCTTTCGGTGTGCGGGAGCTCGTTAGCACGTGCACATATATCGCAAGTCCAGCCGCGACTAAAGGCAACTTGTCCGATTTGTCACAAGTTACGCGCTTCAATTTTTGAACGCCTATAACCTATCTTGAGTTATAAATCATTGGGGGGCCCAGCCAACATGACAATCGTTCGCAGAGAAACGAATCGAAACGTTATCTGCCTCTAATATCTGTACCGCACTATATGGAAGAGTGATAGAGACGATATAATTAATTTGCGATGCAACAGCGTATGTCAATAACCATTTCTTTTATATAACGGGGAGCACATAAATTAAATATACTCAATGGACGGCACTACTAAGGGGCTTTCCATAAATTACGTCATCTATTTTTGACGATTTTTGGCTCCCCCCCCTATAATCATCCAAAAATCATGCTTTAAATGACCCCGTTTCCGCCTACGTCTTGCTACCATCATCCGATGTCCAGCCCCCCCCCCCCCTAATTTGAAATGACGTAATTTATGAATAGCCCCTAACTAGCTGCGCGATTTTTCGAACTACCCGCACTTGGTCTTGCTTATCAACTTGAACGTTTTGCACACTATAAATGTCATTGCATACTATGGATGTCACTCGGTAGGCTTTTTCTTTTCTTTTCTATAATGACTTTTACTCCTCGCTAAATTTAGCAAGGTGGATTCTGCCAATGTCGAGATGTAGACTTTTGACTTGTGCGACTAGAATGTTCGGTTAAGATGAAACAGGAGCTGAGATTTAAATATTTTAGGTAAATATACCCGTCTCGCTAACGGAACCGGCTCCTAAAACTGTGCGATAAGGACAAGGCGAAAAATCCTGCATAAAAATCTCAAAAATCGAGGTTTCGTACTCGACTCCTCCAAAACTTAACCAATCGTAACCAAATTTGGAAATCTACATGATTATGAAATTATCTGTGTCGGACCGTTTTGCTTGAAGTTTTTGAAGGGCTTAAAAAACAAAAATATCAAAAAAAGCAAAACGGTCCGACACAGATATTGACAATATTAATCTGTGTTGAAAAAAACATTGCTCTAGCTTCAAAACCCACGGAGGAAACATTCGAGTACGTTTGTATGGAGAAATGACCACTTCTGTTGCCTCTTAAGTTTTGAGATTTTTAAGATTTTAGGACTCTGTAGGCTTGTCGCTGAAAGTTTTGGAATGACATTTGTGTTTGACAGGAGCGCGGCGACCGTGGAGACTCCGCCCCCAGGCTACATGAGCGAGGACAACGACCCCATGGACCACAACGACAACATGAGTGAGTTTGTTGACAATTTGCACACTTTATACATTCCCTTACACAAAAGTTCACATATATTACCAAAGATCATCAACTGATTAATAATCAGTTGATGAATTTAGACCGCGGACTTTTGTCGCAATGACGTCACAATAGGTTAGTTTGGGGAGTAAATGGAACGGTGTTAATTAATACGGCTGTGTTCATTAAAATTTAATAATCAGGCATTCACGATATAAATTACATATAAGTCAATACAAATAAATCCAAGGAACCTTTATAAATCCTGCTTTGATAACAAACTTTTCAAATATGCACCAATAACATCCCATCGAGGTGGATAGAAGCTTTCCTTTTTGAAGTGGATATGTTCTGATAGAAGACGTAGCCTAACCGCGAGTCATTTAAAAAAACTCTTGATCTGTTACGGAGAGTCAGTTAACGAAAGAACAACGTCGATATCGATGTATCAACAATCAATTGACAATTAACTTATAGGTAATTTATACCGTGGATGCCTGATTTTTTAATTTAATTAACAAAGGCGTATTAATTAACACCGCTCCATTAACTCCCCAGACTACCCTATTGTGACGTCATTGCGACAAAAGTCCGCGGTCTACGTGATTAAGTTAGCAGCCGTTTATGAATAACGCCATAAATTAATTGAATTTGAAGTTTAATCAATTATTGTCCCAAAACTAAAAATAGGCGGGCCCACAAAGAACGGGCCACGTCGCGAGGAAATTGCTCATTCTTTGTAGACCCGCCTAATGACTGCGACCTAAAGGGCTAGAGATAAATTATGAGGGTCTCTATTGTTTCCCAAATAGGTTTAAGCCATAATGTATTGTTTGCCCGCATTTTCGTTAGTCATAATTGATTTGGTTCAGAAACGAGTCACTTTTCAGGATTGCCATAAAACAAACCTAACCTTACCTATCTATAGGATAACCTAACGAAAATCCTGAAATGTTAACGGTTTCAGTTTTATGACTAATGCTAATATGACAAACAATACATTATGACTTAAAACATTATGGGAAACAACGGGACCCCAAATTATGATTAGCTATTTTCTTAGGCTAAGGTCTCCTATAAACGCCGTCGGCCGCTTACAGCGTCTGCGTCATAATACTTTAGAGATGTATTGGTGTGGTCTCTTTCACACGTCGACGTTGGCGTCTTTTTTGGTCAGGAACGTTGACGCTAACGTCAGACGCCGCGTATAACATAAAATAGGAGACCAAGGCCTTAGGGCCACCCCACATCTAGCGTCTTTCGAGCGTCGGCGTCTCGTCGGCGTCTACAACTCTATGGCACTGCTCGACGCAACGTCGACGCGACGTCGACGCAACGTCGACGCGACGTCGACGCAACTGCGCAGCGACGTCATTTTCCATAGCGCTGACCGACGCCGACGCTCGAAAGACGCCAGATGTGGGGTGGCCCTTACCACAAAATAGATACAGTACAGAAGTCAATCACATGTATGTACTTCACTTTTCATACCTACGCTCGGCGGTCGCTCTAGGGTTGTCAACTATGATTTATGCACAAAAAACTATCGTGGTAAACACTCGTATCTAGTAGTGGCCGGGGCGGGGTGCTTACCTACCTACCTAACTGTTCTGTTTAACGTTAAAACAAACCATCGAAATACAAGCAGACACCTACTTACCTCTCTGAAACCACTGGTAGTTTAAAAAACGACAATTCACCGTTTATTGTTGAATTTAAACAACCGTCCATTGAACAGTTATAATAACATCTTTTTTGTTTCTCCATTATTGCACAAAAAAGTTCACAGGCGCGTGTCTCAAGCGGATGGCACTCGCGCTCGTACTGGTCCCAACCGGTCCGAGATATCATGTCTGTGAGCAGTGTCTATGTGTGCGTTGCTCGAGCGCACTTTGTATGTAGATTGATTTCTGTACTGTATCTGTTTTGTGCCCCTTACTGTTTTATTTTGTGTCAGACTTGGCGCCCCTGACGCCGCCCCCCGGCGGTCCCGAGGCCGCGCCCGTGCTCTACCACGAGCCCGCCTTCTGGTGCAGCATCAGCTACTACGAGTTGAACACCCGCGTCGGCGAGACCTTCCACGCCAGCCAACCCTCCATCACCGTGGACGGGTTCACCGACCCCAGCAACAGCGAGAGGTACCCCCCCCCACCAGCCCGCCTGGTGCAGCACCAGCTACCACGAGCTGAACACCCGCGTGGGCGAGACCTTCCACGCCAGCCAACCCTCCATCACCGTGGACGGGTTCACGGACCCCAGCAACAGCGAGAGGTACCCCCCCACCCCACCAGCCCGCCGGTGCAGCACCAGCTACCACGAGTTGAACACCCGCGTCGGCGAGACCTTCCACGCCAGCCAACCCTCCATCACCGTGGACGGGTTCACCGACCCCAGCAACAGCGAGAGGTACCCCCCCCCACCAGCCCGCCTGGTGCAGCACCAGCTACCACGAGCTGAACACCCGCGTGGGCGAGACCTTCCACGCCAGCCAACCCTCCATCACCGTGGACGGGTTCACCGACCCCAGCAACAGCGAGAGGTACCCCCACTGACAATCCAACCTCTAGACTGAGCTTAGGCCAATTCTTTCATGAAACCGATGCTGCCAAAAATACGGGGGTGCGGGGGGACGAGGTGAGCGAATCCCGTGCCGTGATTGGTCCGTTCAAAAACACGGACCAATCACGGCACGGGATTGACTCGAAGATGGAGTAACGCTACCGTATGTGTGGCAGAGGGGGTAGCGCGACTATGCTATGTCTAGCGGTTTGATTGTCTGTGGGTACCCCCCACCACCAGCCCGCCTGGTGCAGCACCAGCTACCACGAGCTGAACACCCGCCTTAACTTATTATTTAATAGCGACCCGCCCCGGCTTCGCACGGGTTAACAAATAGGGATGTTGACATGAATCGCCAATATATAACATGTTATGTTTTTACCATAGCAGGGAATATTAGAACGCGGAAAATCATATTTTGCAAGTGTAAATATGCGTAATAAATTAATTAAAAATAATCAAAAGTATTTAAAATAATGCCCAGTATCACGTGACTGCAAACGCCAATCGGAGCGCGTGACGTAATCACAGTGGAATCACCAAAGACAAGTTATAAAACCTGCCTAAGTGTCTACAGATTATCGTACCGAAACGCGATCTTGGTGCGGCGCACGAATCGATAGTGTGTAAGGGGGTGCGTTAAGGACGCAGCTATAAGTTAGAGCGAGAAAGAAGGTCGCTGTCCGATGCGGTAGTGTGTTAAGGCTTTAAAAAAAATTGTCAGTTGCCATATAAAGAATTTAAAAAAATGACTGACAGCAGTTTGTTTAAAACGCCGTTACGTCATTAAGGTCACGTGACAGTTTGGAGCGTTTAGGCGCGAAATATAAACACGAAACTTATTATACATGTTTTTTTATTCAAAATTAATGAATATATTTTTTTCTGTAATTATTACGTGTCTATCTACAAAATGAAACCAGTTGTAAAAAATTGTCAACATCCCTATTATACATAAACCTTCCTCTTGAATCACTATCTATTAAAAAAACCGCATCAAAATCCTTTGCGTAGTTTTATAGATCTAAGCATACATAGAGACAGACAGACAGCGGGAAGGGACTTTGTTTTCTACTATGTAGTCTGACGGAGGGGTCTGTCTCTGAGACCACGGGGACACTGGCGTTCTCGAAACGTAGGAGGCAATTTAAAAGTTAATCATTCGCGATTAAGTCTGGTTTTCGTGAATAATAATAGGGAGTATTACTGCAATTTTTTGCCGCCAGAGTGCAGCACTAGCGACGTAAGTACATATACCATAGAGTAACTTTTACACACTGTATCTTAACAGTTTTTTGACAAGTTTTCACAGATAATAAAATATGACATTTACATCAAGGCGGTTTGTTTACTAAGAGCTATCTGCCTCTTTAACGCTCCAACATGCAAGAGTGATATAGTTCATAACAAAATTAGATTGTGACTTATTGTGGAAGTGGCGCCACTTTCGCAGACTTTCGCATAATATTCCCTATTGCTAAAAGATATAAAAGGGTCTCAATGTACATGTTGTCGAATTAAGGGACCATGGTTACTCAAAATGTTGTAACTCGAATAAAACACGCTTTCCCCCCAGGTTCTGCCTAGGGCTCCTGTCCAACGTTAACCGCAATGAAGTGGTGGAGCAGACGCGGCGGCACATTGGCAAGGGCGTGCGCCTATATTACATTGGCGGTGAGTAAATGTAAAGTCTCACTTGTTTTAACTCTTTTTGTAATCAAGTTTTACTGTCACCAGTGGCACAGGATAAGCAATAGTATTATCATACAGAACGGCCACGCACCGCCCCGCCCCGACTCGCATTACCTCGCGACATGAATCTGACGGACTTCTGGCGTGCTCTCAGTAAAGCGACTTACCCACACATACACAATGACGCGTGTACAGACGCGCCGTGATGTATGGCGTGTCCGCCCTGTGCCAGTCACTCTTTAAAACCGGGTTTCAAAGTTGTTTTCTTCACCAAACACGCTTTTTGATCGTAGTTAGTGTTATAGTTCGTTTTTTTTAGCATTAGAAAGAACTTGAAAGAAGGTAAGCGATTTTAACATGTCTTTTAATTGAAAAACACTTTTTAAAAATCAATAACTATTACTTATGAAAGCAGAAGACTATAAAAGATCGTATTCGATTCATAATTGTTATATATTTACCGTAACTTAATTTTAAAATGTGTTTTTCAATTAAAAGACACATCAAGATTGTTTACCAAATTTCTAATGCTAAAAAAAACGAAGTATAGTAGAATGTGGTATCCAAACTTTTAACAACAGCACTACCAAATAAATTATGTAGCCCCAGTAAATTTACTGCCATCTTTTGACAAAAGATTAAAACTGTTAGAACGCCATTTGGCTTTGACCCTTATTCTTTCACTGATATGTGTTAATTTGTTAAATATTGAAATTAACGCCATCTACCCGAGAGTAGGCCAAAGGAATGGTGCAATCTTTTCGAGCGATGGCGCCATAACCTTTGGCCTACACTCGGCCATGTTTTCCGGCCAATCATTGTCTATGGAAATACAGTTTTAAAAAGTATAATATATGACAGGCCACCTCTTTGTTTCATAGTTGTCTATTGCAAAACTTATCTAGTGATCTATGTATCTTTATTTGCCTCGACCTTGTTTTCTTAGTCTCCGGAGCTGTATTTAAACACGATGTATGTTAATGTATTAGAACAAATTAAATTCTTTTCAGAAAAACTCTGATCACCTGATCACCTGAGATGATCCAGTTAGAAGGTCGAACCATACTGTTCTACCTTAGAGGTGGCCAGGGGGCGCCATAAGCCTTCAGTATGAATTGCATATACTTGGAAAAATTCAACCTATGCCGCTGTGGCCCGGTGGCCGAGTGGCACAGGCACCTGCCGCGATAGCAGAGGACGCTGGTTCGATTCCAGCCTGGGGCACTGGAGGCCTTGGTCACTTTTTCTTAGTATATGACATTTATTCATAGTTGGGCAGAATTCCGTTAATCCGTTAATCGTTAATTAACGAAGTTAAGTTTTCGAGTAACGGATTAACTTTTAAGTTAACTTTAAAAACCTGTAACGGACTTGTTAACTTCCGTTAACTTTCCTTAAGTCCGTTAATCGTTAATACCTAAGTACCTACTCACACCAAGGCCGCGCGCTGCCGCGCCGCGCCGATCACGTTCCGACTACTTTGGGTTAGGTTTGTATGCAGTGCAACTTTACATAGCGCGAATCGTACTACTGACTAAGAGTCTGATATTGCTTACCCCGTGCGCCGTATTAATTTTGTTATTACGAGAGTATGACAGAGTCGATCGCGGCAACCTGAGCAGTTGCCATATAAGATACACGGGTGCGAGCGAGACAAATATAAAAACTTACTATTCGAGACCGAGCGGTCACACGACACGACGATATGATTATTTCTACTAGTTTGATTTCCTATTGCGTATATTTACGATTTCGAGTTAACGGTTAACTTTAACTTCCGTTAAAACTTTGAAAAGTAACGTTTTAACGTTTAACGAAGTTAACTTTTTATTTAACGGATTAACGAAGTTAACTTTTTTATTAACGGTTCCCAGCTCATTTATTTAAAGTTTACGATGTATGTTGTCCTCAGGCGAGGTGTTCGCCGAGTGCCTCAGCGACTCGTCCATCTTCGTGCAGAGCCCCAACTGCAACCAGCGCTACGGCTGGCATCCCGCAACCGTCTGCAAGATACCCCCGGGTAAATATACTTTTCTCAAACATGCAATGAAATGTCGTCGCTCCGGGCGTTATATCAGGCTTCGAAGTATCACGTTTAGGGCGGAGCAACTCCAGAGAACTGTAAAGGAATTTCATACGAAATTGAAGGCCTAGGCCGGGAAGTAATGTTTTTTTAAATTATAATGTAAACATGGGGTCTGTGTCCATGAACAGGCTAAACAGCCGAATTATATTTTTATTTTTTTTATTTTTAGTGAATGAATGGTTATCGGACCAAAATATCCGTGTTAACGCCTGTTATACACGAACGTACTGATATTAAGAATACGAATCTGTATGATTCAATGTGTTGATGAATAAATTTAAAATTTTGTCTATACGTAAGTCACCAGAGACCATAGACAATATTTAAAATCCTCTGCATTTATTTTATTTATAGAAATTGAGATTCTTAATATCAGATGTATATTTTTATTCAGTTTTAACTATTATGCAATAATGTAATATGAAAGAAAAATTATAAACTAAAATTAAAAACTATATAAAGCTACAACTAAAACATAAACTAAAATTATAAATAAAAAAGTGGCTCCAGCTCTGTGCCTTTGGGCAGGGTGCCAATATCAGATTGTGTATAATGGCCCTAATAAGGTCTATTCGAACACTACACACGCGAAATACGGACGACTTCCGTAAAAAAAAAACAATTATGGCGGGATTGGAAGGAAAATTAAAAAACTTTTGTTGTGAAGTTGGATTTTTATTATAAAGATTATAAATTTGTTTTTTTGAGTGGCGTATTTTTTTTTATTTCATTGCATGTTTGAGAAAAGCACTATACATGCCTAGCCGTGAAAAGGTCTTGCCGGCTTCGTATCACTATCCGGCCTCCCTACGGTCGGCCGGCTATACCTACTCACCCGGCAAGCCCTTCTTTCCCGGCGTCTGCAGTAATGTACTAATTCTCATATTTGTAAAGTCCCCAGTAAATCCCTCGGGATATAGTACATTATTGCAGAGGCCGGGAAAGGGCAATTCGTGGATGAGTTTCGATTTTGTCGGACGATGCGAAGCGGAGTCCGACAAAGAAGACGAATCCACGAATTGCTATTCCTGCCGAGGCATATATAGTGCTTTTCTCCAAACATGCGAGGAAATAAGGTAAAATAATAATTATTTAAGCATCAAGCATGACTCAAATCGAACCTTCACATCAAAAATGTCAAAAACAATTTCCCTCTAAAATTAATTTTTAAAAGTTAAGGGCACAAAGTTATTCTGCCATTCAGTACCATTCAATATTCGTTCATTCAATATAATTGTGCAATATAGTTGGTCAAACCAATTTGTCAGTCAGTAAAAACCAGGAAAACTATACCTATCCTTTTCTTTTGGGTACTAGTACTAGTGTAAGACAAAGATAGTATGATTCTCTCTGTCTATGTTTGAAATGAGAAAGTCCTTTGACAAACTATATAAACTTTATGTACACGGATGAGATCCTTAAAAAAATATAAAAATAATCTTTGATTTTATTAAGCAGTATTCGCACGATCATACACGAGCACAACGGTCTTGTTAGAACGAGACAAGTATGGTCGTTTATCTTACTATCTCACTCTATCATATAGCTTGAAATGATAGCTGATCGGGTCGTGTAGACGCGGCTCGCGGCTTTAATAATTGGCTGTTTGCGTTTTTTATTTTTAAAAAGTAAAAAACACTACAGTAATAAGTTATTACTGTAGTGTTTTTTTCATTCCCGTCCGCTAGAACAGGACAGCGATAGTTTGATTTTTTTAAATTAGAATTTGACAATAACGTAGAGCTTTCTGTACTATTTTTGCTACAATAAGGTGAACATTTCCGAGCATATTGGAGAAAATTATATTTACAGGAGCACAAGAAAACACAGCCGTTGGGAATCTTCATATGTTGCAAGAATGACTTATTTCTACCTGCGCTGTCATACGTTTCTTAAAGTGTAATTACCTACCTACATTACAATATTGATACACTAGCGGCCCGCCCCGACTTCGCACGGGTTAACAAATTATACATAAACCTTCCTCTTGAATCACTCTATCTATCACTCTATCAAAATCCGTTGCGTAGTTTTAAAGATCTAAGCATACAGTGAAACTAGTGACATCTGGTGTCAAAGTAGCGGTACTGATAGTTCCACTACTTGGCGTTAGATGTCGACTACGAAATAACTCGCGATTTGGTAAGAAAAGTGATGTATGAAATTACCATTCTTACTTTACTTATATTAGGGTTCCGTAGCCAAATGGCAAAAAACGGAACCCTTATAGATTCGTCATGTCTGTCCGTCTGTCCGTCTGTCTGTCTGTCCGTATGTCACAGCCACTTTTCTCCGAAACTATAAGAACTATACTGTTGAAACTTGGTAAGTAGATGTATTCTGTGAACCGCATTAAGATTTTCACACAAAAATAGAAAAAAAATAATAAATTTTTGGGGTTCCCCATACTTTGAACTGAAACTCAAAAAATTTTTTTTCATCAAACCCATACGTGTGGGGTATCTATGGATAGGTCTTCAAAAATGATATTGAGGTTTCTAATATCATTTTTAGGGTTCCGTAGCCAAATGGCAAAAAACGGAACCCTTATAGATTCGTCATGTCTGTCTGTCTGTCTGTCCGTCTGTCCGTCTGTCTGTCCGTCCGTATGTCACAGCCACTTTTCTCCGAAACTATAAGAACTATACTGTTGAAACTTGGTAAGTAGATGTATTCTGTGAACCGCATTAAGATTTTCACACAAAAATAGAAAAAAAACAATAAATTTTTGGGGTTCCCCATACTTCGAACTGAAACTCAAAAATTTTTTTTTCATCAAACCCATACGTGTGGGGTATCTATGGATAGGTCTTTAAAAATGATATTGAGGTTTCTAATATCATTTTTTTCTAAACTGAATAGTTTGCGCGAGAGACACTTCCAAAGTGGTAAAATGTGTTTCCCCCCCCTGTAACTTCTAAAATAAGAGAATGATAAAACTAAAAAAAATATATGATGTACATTACCATGTAAACTTCCACCGAAAATTGGTTTGAACGAGATCTAGTAAGTAGTTTTTTTTTATACGTCTTAAATCGCCTAAATACGGAACCCTTCATGGGCGAGTCCGACTCGCACTTGGCCGCTTTTTTCTAAACTGAATAGTTTGCGCGAGAGACACTTCCAAAGTGGAGAAATGTGTGTCCCCCCCCCTGTAACTTCTAAAATAAGAGAATGATAAAACTAAAAAAAATATATGATGTACAATTACCATGTAAACTTCCACCGAAAATTGGTTTGAACGAGATCTAGTAAGTAGTTTTTTTTTATACGTCATAAATCGCCTAAATACGGAACCCTTTATGGGCGAGTCCGACTCGCACTTGGCCGCTTTTTCTCTATGGATCTAACATAGTATTAATGTTTGTCTCAGGCTGCAATCTGAAGATCTTTAACAACCAGGAGTTCGCGGCGCTGCTATCGGCGTCTGTGCCGCAGGGGTTCGAGGCGGTGTTCCAGCTCACGCGCATGTGTACCATACGCATGAGCTTCGTCAAGGGCTGGGGCGCAGAGTACAGGTACCGCGCACACACATTTCCAAAAAATTAATTTAGTTTATAGTTTGGTTTGTTAAAAACTTTTACGACTGGAAGTTTTTAAGTTTTCTGCACAAAATGTACACGTGGCTTGCTGTGTCATAGCACAAATATGGCCGTTCTGTACCATGCTGTGGGACGTGGCCGTGACGTGTGGCCAGCTGACAGCTCCCAACGCCAAGTGACAGCTGTCAGGGCTGTTGTAGATACGGCAATTGCCGCAATGTTTGCAGTGTATAAATAGTTTAGTTTAATTTTTATGTAATAGTTTAGTTTAATTTTTATGTTTTAGGTATAGTTATATGTTTTTAATTAGTTAATTAAAGCATAGCCGCCTCGTCGTCGAAAAGCGTACGCCTGGGTCACAACGGAAGAACAGCGCCGGCTTGCCAGCTACATGCTGAGTTGTGACCCTTTTATGGCATTTTGCTCTATAGGTTATATATACATTGTATATTTGTCAACAAGTTTTTGTCATCTGTGTTTGTCATAAATAAATGTATTTTCTTTCTTTCTTTCTTTTCAATAGGGCTCATCCATTCATTTCGTCACAGGATTGGGGGGGGGGGGGGGTCACGTCATTTTAACTACGACGACTTAAGGTGGGTCCACACGTCACAGACTTTAGTCTGCGCAGCGCGTCTGTACAGACTTAAGTCGGTGCAAATGGGACGTGTGGACGTGAAGTTTCAAGTCTGTAACGACATCTGTGCATTTTTGTATCTGGCATCAAAAAGTCGGCGCAGACATGCGTGTTTGCGCCGACTACTGCACTGTGTGGACGCATGTTCAGACTTGTTTGGGTCAACTTACGACAACTTTGGTTAATTAATTCACAGTTTGCTTTGTTTTTATTATAAAAATTAACGATTTAAGAAAATATTCGAGAGAATTCTTAGTTGAATTTATAGATCTATATAAGTCCCTTCCAGCTGTATGGAAAATTAAGTCCAAAGAGTATAGTAATTCAGTAATTTATTGCTTTCATAGGTACATTACATGGTGGTACAACAAAACAAGATCAGCTATGAGCCCTGCAAGGGCACTGCAATTTACATTCTTAATTAGCTTAATAACTAACTAAACTAATAAAATATAAATAATTAATAATACAATTTAAATAATAATAAAACATTAATAGTGTGCTTTTACCGACTTACATGAAATCTTTATTTTTATCTTTATTACTAATATGTAATTATTGGGCATTAAAATTAAAATTATGGATATGAAGACGTCCGCACACCACGAGGTTTAAAGAACAACTAACATGTCTGTATCGTGTGGACGATGTGAGTCGCACATACTTTTGTCCGTGCAACAGTCTGCGCAGCGCAAGTCTGCACCGTCTGGACCCAGCTTAACAGATGTCGAGGAGCAGTGCCGGGTATCCTGTCACCTCAGCGTATTATTTGGGCTACTGTCTCTTCTTCCTCCACGCGACCCTGCAGAGGGTCATTTGCAACTTGCAACACATAGGGTACATAAATACAGTCAATCGAAGTGTCTAATTGCGTACAGTATAATAGGGATGATGACACGTGGCGAATTTCATAACAAAATCTAGTAAAATAGATAGCAAGTGAGCAGTTTATCACAATAATGTGGATATTAAAATAATATATGGAAATAGCACGAAAATAAAGGACGTCAAGGTTTTAAAACTTGAGTTTTTTTTACTTCCATAAAGTGAATAAGTAAGGATACCATTCGATTCCTTACATTATATCCAAAAAAAGATTGTATAGCAACTATATACATAAACGCAATATTTCACCGACAAAAATGCAAATTTCTTGTTTTGTCCATACTTCAATATGGGCAATCCTGATCAATTGACACCTTGAAAATTTGTCATCTAGCCTATTTCCTGATAATATTTCGTATGTGTATTAACTGGATCTATTCGTTTGACAGACGGCAGACGGTGACATCGACGCCATGTTGGATCGAGCTGCACCTGAACGGGCCGCTGCAGTGGCTGGACCGCGTGCTCACACAGATGGGCTCCCCGCGCCTCCCCTGCTCATCCATGTCCTAGGTAACACACTAGCCTAGGTCACACAGGGCATGCTGGATCACCTGAACGGCCGCAGTGGCTGGACCGCGTGCTCACACAGATGGGCTCCCCGCGCCTCCCCTGCTCGTCCATGTCCTAGGTAACACACTAGCCTAGGTCACACAGGGCATGCTGGATCACCTGAACGGCTGCAGTGGCTGGACGCGTGCTCACACAGATGGGCTCCCCGCGCCTCCCCTGCTCGTCCATGTCCTAGGTAACACACTAGCCTAGGTCACACAGGGCATGCTGGATCACCTGAACGGCCGCAGTGGCTGGACACTTTAATCGATAATCCGTTGGACCTTCAAGATGATTCTAACGACATTTTACTACGTGGTTCATTGCCGAGTTATTAACCGGTTTAGGTCGTCAAAACCGGCGAGTTATACCGGTTTTGACGACTGGTCTGCCTGTGAAGCCGCGGTCCTGGGTTCGAATCTCGGTAAGGGCATATATTCGTGTGATGAGCACAGATATGTGTTCCTGAATCTTGGGTGTTGTCTATGTATTTATGTGTTTGTATATTATATATATCGTTGTCTGAGTACCCACAACACTAGCCTTCTTGAGCTTACTGTGGGACTTAGTCAATCAGTGTCAAAATGTCCTATTATATTTATTTATTTATTCGTACGCTGTGAAGCGCTGGTGGCCTAGCGGTAAGAGCGTGCGACTTGCAATCCGGAGGTCGCGGGTTCGAACCCCGGCTCGTACCAATGAGTTTTTCGGAACTTATGTACGAAATATCATTTGATATTTACCAGTCGCTTTTCGGTGAAGGAAAACATCGTGAGGAAACCGGACTAATCCCAATACGGGCCTAGTTTACCCTCTGGGTTGGAAGGTCAGATGGCAGTCGCTTTCGTAAAACTAGTGCCCACGCCAATTGGCGTCAATTACTGGGATTAGTTGCCAAGCGGACCCCAGGCTCCCATGAGCCGTGGCAAAATGCCGGGACAACGCGAGGAAGATGATTCGTACGCTGTGAAGTGGATAAGCCTAAAATTGGTACAGTTTTTACCTTTTGCCCTGTATCGTTATGTATTTTTGTTTCGTACTGTATTCAATGACCTGATGATTTTTGTTGCAGAGTCTCACACTACATAGGAAGCACCGAAATAAATAAACCTAAGCGTAGCTCAAACCCAATTCAAATACCTCTGTCATGAGTCTTAGTAACTAAAAGTAAGGACATTGCTACACTTTTATATAGCTCTGTGCTATATTAGAATACAGACTATAGTTCGTTTTTTTTAGCATTAGAAAGAACTTGAAAGAAGGTAAGCGATTTTGACATGTCTTTTAATTGAAAAACACTTTTTAAAAATCAATAACTATTACTTATGAAAGCAGAAGACTATAAAAGATAGTATTAGATTCATAATTGTTACATATTTACCGTAACTTATTTTTAAAATGTGTTTTTCAATTAAAAGACACATCAAGATTGTTTACCAAATTTCTAATGCTAAAAAAAACGAAGTATAGGACTACAAATAAATCCTAAAAGCAAGTATTCTATGGAAATCACAATAATAATACCGTGTCCGAACGGGATGGTCTTATGGAACGTTGACTAGAAGAGAAAACGCTACTATCTTTTGTCCTTGTCATGTAAAGTCCCAAGTGCCACGCCAAAACAGTGGACGTTTTGTTCCCACCAGGGTTGGAATGGATAATTATCAGTGATAGTTATCTTGATAATTATCGTGATTTTTATGCCTGATAATTATTGATATAATAATAACAAATACAAATACAAAATTATTTATTTGTCCAACATAGGTAATAGGGTGTTACAGTTCAGTCAGTTTCACTATGTGGCGCCTTACGGCATACAAATTTTGAGAGCATGCATGCCAAAATATAATGGGTATTTACATAAATTATTTACAAGTCCTTATCATCTAAAAAATCTTTTATTGAGTAGTAACTCTTTCGAATCAGTAGCAGTTTCAAGGCTTTTTTAAACTGATTGAGCTCTAGTAATTGTATGTCTTGTGGTATTTTATTAAATATTCTTGGGGCCATTCCGACCACATTTTTTTGGAATAGCATCGTTTTCGGTATGATAGAGTGTAATATTTTACCCCGTAATCGTGAGCTTTTAAAGTTTAAGAATAGATGGGAGTTACATTTCACAAAAACACACATTTCAAAAATATATAGGCTAGGAAGAGTTAGAATCTTAAGATTTTAAAAATAAGGCTTCCAAGATTCCTCAAAGCGAATACCACACAAAGATCTTACACACTTTTTTTGAGCTAGAAATGCCATTTCTCGGTCTGTAGAGTTGCCCCAAAATATTATGCCGTATCTTAGAGATGATGTTACAAAGGCATGGTAAGCGGTAAGCACTGCAGATGGGTTAACCCTTTTCCTTAAATTATACAATGCATATGAATATTGGCTTAATTTCTTACATATAGAGTCAATTTGATATTTCCATGTCAGCTTATCGTCTACATTCAATCCTAGAAATTTGGTCATATCAGTCATAACCTAAAATTTAAAACCTAAAATACAAAAAAACACCCCAATTTTTTTTTGTATCTAAGAATTCAAAGAAAATAAATATAGCACCATCCATACCTGGGATAATTATCAAAGACAAAGACAATTTCGAACCCTGGTTCCCACCCACCAAAACTTGGTGGGCAACAATGAACTCGACTAAATTACGTAGGTTGTTTTTGGCATGTTGTCAGTAATGTTAAAACGTGTTTTTATTTTACTTGCATTGCGTATGCTGTCCCTCACAGGCGACTATATTATACTTGCTTTTAGGTGAAATCCTATATTTTAATTAAACTAGATGGTTTGCTGTGAAGAACCCGGCTTGCGAGTCCATTTCCAAGGCCCCGTGCCCAAAACGGAGCCTTAATATATTGTATAAAGCACACCGCTATATCGTGTATGTATAGACACAATAATGTATAGTTTTATATCGGTTCCCTACCTTTAGATCGTATATTTTTACACCGCATATTACTAGTACACTAGCGGGCAAAATAAGGTTTTTCTTATTTGATTCACTCGTTCGTTTTGCAACCGGCTCCTGGTCTATATTATGTGATATTGTTAAGTTTAATGTTGAAGTAAATTGAGCGTGATACACTTTTATACATAGTTTTACATGTTATTATGCTCGCTAGTGTATTAAAAGTGTATACTTTCTAGTCTAACGAACAATGATACAAAGTTATTTTGTACATTTATTTTAATTATAGACATGAAATTGTGAATTTTTAATAGCTTACACGCTCCCCTTTTTTACTGGTTTTTACGTAGAATTATAGACATATACCTATCTGTTTTGTTAAGATTTTTATGTATTGACACATTTTTTTAACAGTTTTGACATTTTTGACCAGTTAAAATTATCGATCGATTATCAAAAATCGTCAGAGCTAAAAGCTTTCTTCGAAATAAAAATAATGTGATTAACTGAACATCAGATGTTTAAAATTCTTCCGTAACCTTGAAAGGTTAGTTTTGTATAACATAAAGAATATGAATTTGAAAGGAAATATACGTATATCTATGTAAGAGTAAAATAAAGTTATGAGAAGATTACTCTATTATCTGGTGATGTTTTTTTTTGCAGAATCATGCTTTAACTCGATGTTTTTTAAATCAGGTTGACAAGGGATTGACAAGTTTGTATGTTCGTAAAGTAAGTTTTCTAAAATTATACAATTTTGTAGCCAGAAATCCGACTGACTCTTTGTTCAACTTTTCTGATGCAAAAAAATGATATGCTTATTAAAAAAATACAAGTTGAACTGATCACTAAATATGAGTCCCCTGGCTGGTACAGGTTTTTGGTATTTCTAGAAAACCTCATTTCCAATTTAAATGTCAGCCGTGAGTTATCTTACGACATTGACAATTAGTCGGGTGCTGGTCTATATTATGGGTCAATCAACTATTTCTTGTCGTTATTCTGTCCCATCAGCGAGGAGACAATAGTAGCATAGATTGTTAGAAGAACTGCTGTACCATGTTCTACTAACATGCCCAGTAGATGTCCCATTATGAAAAGGTCTTATAACTACCATAAAATGCAAGTTTCTTTCATTTAAATATGAAAATCCTAGAATTTTAAGAGTGACTCAGGAGACCGTAACCATAGCAACGTGTGACAAGAAAAAGTTGATTAACCCTTATTTAAGGAGAGTAATCGAAAGGTGAACCCAACCCAATAAGTTGTTAAGTTAATTGTTAAAATGCCATTATTATCGTGCATTTATGATTTCATCGTGATCTTATATATATTTGTGTCCGTCTAACCTCCTAAGGCCCAAGGTCCTACCTATAGTACATATTCAGTTCGATGTAATTTTGCTCTAAAAAGCTGTCTCTCAGACGCCACGTCACCGAAGTGTCAAAACTGAAATTGAACTTTATGCATATGCACCTAGGTCTAAGTTGCTCTGTGGTCTATGACCGATTAATACGTCTTTGGCGTTGGACCTGCGGTGCGTATATATCGGTCATTGGCGTCTAAAAAGTTAAACCATGTTCAATTGGAAGAGAGTCGCTCTAACTTTGTTTCTTTCAATATTCAAACAACGCAAAATCAACTCTATTTCCTACAATTTAGGTTCAAATTTCAATGGCAAATTATGTTGGGGGTGCCAGAGTACATAAACATCACTAGCGTTCAAAGGGTTAACATAATAATTTTATCAATATTAAGAATAATAGATATCAATACATATTATAAAACAAAGTCCCCTGCCGCATCTGTCTGTCTGTATGTTCGCGATAAACTCAAAAACTACTGTACGGATTTTCATGCGGTTTTCACCTATAAATATAGTGATTCTTGAGGATGATTTTGGTGTATAATTTGTAAAGGTTTTGTGTAAATACGTTGAACTACCCGTGCGAAGTCGGGGCGGTTCGCAAGTGTTACAATATATTTAAAAAAAAGCTTGAAGTCGTAAATATATTAGACTTTTATGGACGGACACAATATTATGCTTACATATGTTACATATACAGATGTAGTGCATAATTGTTTTCTGTCGTATTTTCTCGAATTTCTCGGCAACGTTCGTATTTGTCATGCTACTTCAATAAACCTCAGTACTGACATTGAATAATTTTACGGTTTAGACTCACTTGTTTTAAGTCACTCGCGCGACATGTTTCGGAGAGCCTAGGTCTCCTTTCTCAAGCACTAACAGTGCGAGCAGCGTTCACGACGGCCGTGTATCGCGTACTGCGTAGAGATGGGTAACTCAGGAGTGATAGATAAAAAAGATATATATCTTTCTCTTTTCATGAATCACTCTTCTTGTCTTTACGAATCCGAATGTATCAGTATATCCGTACAGCTCTCACTCCCTCGGCAACAATTTGCTAAAGCGATAAGCGATATTTCGGTCATGCGTCAACCGAAGTAACACGAAGCGACAGTGGTCGTTCGGGCGAGTTCGGACGCGTCTTGCGCTAAATATTCCGCGAGAAGTATATACATTAAGTAGTCTTTCTCGCTCGCTACTACTACTACTCTCTCTCTCTCTCTCACTCACTCATAAGATGACACAAAGTCAGCAAGTGCCGTGCCGATACAGTTGCGAGCGGGACAACTGATACATACGGATATAAAGATATAAAAGAGTGATACATATCCCAGTGACAGAAAGATATATATCAGTCTTTTCTTTCTACTGACACATTTCGCCCATCCCTGTGCGGCACGCCGCGTCGCACGCTGCGCGCGCGCCGAGAAAACCGGTTGGGGGAGGTCTTCCGCTGTCATTGTAGGCGGGCACAGTGGTGAAAGGAGACCTAGGCTCTCCGAAACATGTCGCGCGAGTGACTTAAAACAAGTGAGTCTAAACCGTAAAATTATTCAATGTTAGTATGTCTCACAACAGTTTAAATTCGATGAACCTCAGTACTGTTTGAGACTGACTGAGATCTGAGATAGTATCTATACTAGACACGTCCGTACGTTTCCGTAAAAATACGAAGGAAAATAATTATGCACTACATCTGTACATTTATGTATTAAGTTTGTTAAGGAAAAATGCGTTTTTCATCGCTTATCGACTTTATATTGAAAAGTAGTTTTTTTACGTTTTTGCATATTTTAACCAATGGCATAAGTTTTTACCGAGTCAATCTATAACCGTGTTATATTTGAATCATTTTTGAAAAGGAATTTGATATTGTAAATATTTTTGTTTTTCCTAATATAGACGTACGGAAACACAATTAGTTTCGTGGAGGAAGCAATATGGCAGAATGAGTGATCTAAATAAATAATTTGGTATTGATATGTTGTTTTAATCTTAAACCCTCTTAACTTAAAACATTCAATGAAATACAATAGAGTCTGTGGGGAAACAGAAGAGTCATGGATTGTATTGGGCCCCATACATTCTACGACTCTTCTCTTTCCGCACAGACTCTACAAACAGGTACTGTACACACGTCACGTAGGTACCAGCAGCAGAAATTGATAAGCGGGCGAGGTGTTCAAAATTACCTAGACACGCTCTTTCTCCGCGTCAAGATCATTTTGGACACCTGGCCTGTTTATCAATTTCTGCTGCTGACTGTACAAAGGCGAAACAATAAAAATATAATGTTTAATTTTTTTCTGAAATTTGACAACTGGTTTCGTATAATAAAAAAAACTATTGTTTTAAGAAATCAGGTGGAGCGGTCAGATTCATCTGATGATCTATTTTAGGTAAACAATTGTATCTAAACACATACCGCAGATTACGGCCGGCATAAAAATTAACTGTTTTTAACAGACTTCAAAATCCAAAAGGAGGATCTCAGTTCAATGCTGACACGATGTGTTGAATTTTATAACAAATTCTAGTTGATAGATAGAAATTAGACACAAATAATGGGCCAAATCATAGCAAAGGGAGCGTTCAAGTATTACGTAACGAATTTGGGGGTGGGGGTCTTGTAAAACGTTACGATGTGTTACAGGGGCGAGAGGGGGGGTTTGAACTACGCGTTACGTAACATTGTTTTTTAACCCTTCAGGTACTTTACGCCACATAATTTTTATTTTATTTTATTTATTAGGCTCACAAAACAAGTTACAGACATTTATATAAATTACATTGATAGCTTACAGTTCAGATCTGGACTATAACTCTAAAAATGTGTGCACAGAAGGAAAGGAAATTTTAGTTCAAATATAACGCTAGAGGGATGAGATGTCAACAAAATCCAAAACTATATAAACTGTAAATCTACACATACTTAATTGACTTATCAACGTTTTAGGGGAGGGGGGGGGGGGTGGGTTACAGAAAAACGTTACGGCGCGTTACATGGGGGGGAGGGGGGGTCAAAAATGTCCAAAAATTGCGTTACGTAATACTTGAACGCTCCCTTGTCAAATATCGGTTCTTACGTTGTTTACAAAAACAGTGCACCATTTGCGGTAGCCTAATCTCATTGTTAACCTGCTCTGCAGGCTTGAAAATTATCCAAATTAAAACAATCCGCCAAAAATTCAAGAGGACATAGGTACTTTAGTGACCGACATTAAGCAGGCGGACCAATAATTAGAGTTCCGCGAGTGTCCTGGCCACCTAATTACGTGGTCGGCATCGAGACACCGGTCACTCAACCCGAGGAACAGGAAATGTCCCAAAAATTAAGAATCCTGTTTATTGACCTTAATTGGCACCAATTTTAAAAAGCCATCGAATATGTATTTGCACGCAACCTAACCATACTTCAACTGTTTGCCAAATACCACATAGCACACGACGGCGTATCGTATAACGCATTCTTACGCTTTAACCTTTTCGACGCCGTGTCAAACACAAAAGCTGTCACGCTAACGCCACGTCACCCAAGTGTCAAAACTGAAATTGAACTTTATGCATATGCACGTAGGTCTATGTTGCTCTGTGGTCTGTGACCGATTTATCGGCATTTGGCGTTGAACCTGCGGTGCTGATATATCGGTCATTGGCGTCCAAAAGGTTAAACAATCTTATCTTATACCAAAGTCTTATACAGTCTTAGTATAACTTTTTGCCATTCATTAAAGTATAGAATTTTATCAATCTTATCATTATCAAATGACTAAAAACAATATACTCATTTTTTTGGGCAGTCGTTTAAGAAGGAAGTTTATCTTTATAACCGTTATTGTCTTTTTACACTGCACAAAACTGCAATTTACTCATGAAGATAATTATTAGAAATCAAATATTTTTTAATTCGCCGATAGTTCTTGCCGTTAAACTAAAGACCTGAGTAATCGCTTCCAATTATTTAATTATCTTGTATTAAAATTATCGGTTGATAAGCGAATGATTCCCCGATACCCGGTCACTGTGATTTGTGTTGTGCGCGCCTCCGGCCTTGCCATAATAAACATACAAGTGAGTATTCACTTAAATATTAATTGTATTGTAAAAGGGTCCTAGTCCCTAATTAGTAATTACTTTACGGGAAGTTCAATCATTTTGAGTGTTGCAATAAAGAAAAACTGACATATCGGGCTCACACTATAAACGTCACGTTTATGAATGAGGGTGGAGGGGTGCCCTATTGATATTCCGAGGAAAATTACGCCGATTTTTGAATATCAATAATAAATAATAAAAAATATATATCGCCGGAATATCAATAGGGCACCACATACCCCATTTGGTTAACCTTCGAGAGTCTGTCTGTTGCACTGTAAGTAACTCTTAAACGGGTAAACCGATTTGGATGCGGTTTTTTATTATTTCAAAGCATATTTTCTAGCAGTGGTTCTTAGATATGTTTTAGCAACATCGATTCAATGCATCGTTTTATTTAATTTAATGAATTATTGTTTATTAACCCTTAGGTTCACCACTAGTTAGGTTAACCACTTCAAGTATATGAAGTTGACGAACATTGAACATGAAGCTGATACCATGCATGAAGGCTCAGGACGAGGATGAAGACCACTCGCGGTACATCGACCGGGAGATCAAGAACTGGATCAAAAACTATAACGATGTGAGTTACCATCAGCATCCATACCCACTTGACCGTCCGGCCCGCGAGACTGTTTTCCTCTCAACCGTCCGGGTTTTTTTAGCGTCGCACGCCCCGCGCTGCGCATCCACAACTTGCTACAAAACCCTAGCGTACACTGCCATCTATATTTTTTTAGAGCTAACTATTTAGTTAGGCTACGTTGTTGCATCAAGAGAATTAGTAAATAATGCCGAAATATTCCGTTAGATGGCTCTGAAATCAATTCTTTCTTCCACCCCTTTGGATAGTAAGGTTCCCGCGGACGGTTAAGAGCATACTTTTTTTGGATACTATGCTATCGTCGGACGGTCAAGAGGATACACCCGCCTCATCCGCCGCCGCCGCATCGAAGTTATACGCTCTCATTTTACCACGTGATTATAGATTAGGTATACTTAGGTATTACAGTTAAACCTACATGAAAATTTGCTCGTTTGCCTCCAATATAAAAATAACGGCCAAGTGCGAGTCGGACTCGCTTTCCAAGGGTTCCGTCCATTAACCCATTCATGGCCACGAACCGCCGAGCGTACACAATACGCCAGGCCACCATACAAATCGTTTTTAGCTAAAACGCATGACTCAGCTTATGGGTCTCGAGCCTGGCGCGAACGGTAAATAAATCGCCGCTTATGAAGCCGGCCAGTTGGACAGCATTATGCAACATTTTTACTAACCACCGATTTTCTGTGCCTATCAAAAAAGAAACTAATTATTGCAGTTTGTAGGAGTGAATATTTTTACTTTCTACAAGCGTTTAATGTCTGACCAAGCTAAGTTGGTAGCAAATTTTATAGCCCAGCCTGTGCAAGTGTTAATTTAAAGGTCATAATTTCATATAAGTATGACATTTAAATTACACTTAGGTACTCAGCCTGTGCTATCAAAATCGCTGCCAACTTAGCTTAGTCTAATTCTATTTAACTTGCCGTGTTTTTGTTGTTGTTTTTTGGGGCAAATCTTGGAAGTTAAATTAGAACCGTTTCCCGATTTAGATGAAATTTTGCATACGTATGTAAATCGAATGACAATGCAATATTATGATGAACAAAATACGAAATCACTAAACAGCACAGGAGGAGTATAAAGTCGCCAACGAATAAATCGTGACTAAATAATATTTTCCATGTTACTCCAAAATACATCTCTAATAGGGGGGATGGGATGAATCACATCTTGAACTCTTGTGACAAATACCACATGAAAGATAATACCGCCGCCGCCGTTCGGATGCATTCCTTGTTTATTGTCCAAGTGTGTCCGATAAGCTTACAACTGGTCGGTCATTATCTTTGTTTTGGTAAATGCCATTATATTAGTAACAATAGAGAACTTAAAATGTATTATAGTACTTACTTTCTAATCTGCCGTAGAAACCACGATATTTGAAAAAACTTGTAAATATTTGTCACAAACTATTTGTTATACAATACATATTAGTTAGTGGTGACTGTTTCAACCGCCTTGTTCTATATTGAAACGAAAAAAAATTAACTTTAACATCATTGTTAGTAGGCTTGGAGGATACAACTAAACGGAGTAGCCATTAACAGGCTTTCCCCTCTGTCGAAAATAGGCGGCCAACGGTCATACACAATGTATGGAATGACGTTTATCTGACATGGCTATTTCTACGTTACGCATACATTTGACGTTCCCCTCCCCCGCAAATATCGGCAGACTGTTTTGTACAGAAAATTACAGACATGGCGTCTCCGTTTGATTATATCCTCCAAGTTAGTAGGTAATTGCCTAGGGTACAATACAACGATCACCAAATATTATGACATAAAAGTACAGTGGGAAAAAATCCTCGTTGCCTTACCCCTTATACAAAACAAAATATTATTATACTACGGCTTGGTTCCTACAAATTGTTGCTTACCATCATCCAAACAGTAATCAGTTGTAAAATGGTACAATATCAAACAGCTTCAACATGAAATAAGCTTTAATACCAGACAATAAAGTTTATTTTAGCCTGCTACGGAAACATTAGCAGTTTTTACAAGTAGCGCCAGGCCACGGTGACCCATACCTTGAGCCCTGTCAATAACTTCTGAAATATATATATTTTTTATATTTTTTCAATATAGATTTTTCTGTTTGCTTGCATCGCATTATGTATCTAGAATTTCAGTATATTTACTATATTGCACTGATAGTAAACCAAACTTGAATATTCGAGACCCTGTTTTCATTAAAAAAAACGTGTTTATAATTTTTATCCTAATATGCCTTATAGAAATGATTGTTAGCTTATATGTTACTTACGTTATTACATCGAATTACGTTTCGTTTAAGTTTAAATCAGAATTTATTCAGGACTCACATGTGAGTCACTGGCCCTGCGGAACTGTTTGAGCATGACCCATACGCTGAGTCGCTGGCCCTGAATGGGTTAAGTCCGACTCACGCTTGACTGCAAAATTCTAATAAGTTTTCCTGTCATCTATAAATCACTATTTTGTGTATTTTTTTCGAAATTTTTTTTAGACCTATAGTTTTGGAGTTAAGGGAATGGTCGGACATACATACAGACGCACGAGTGATCCTATAAGGTTTCCGTTTTTTCCTTTTGAGGTACGGAACCCTAAAAAACACATTATTTTTTATTTTATTTTATTAATTCATAAAATTTACACAGCATTACAGCGGACTAATACGCTGTGAAATTTATAATAGACAGTATTTATACAAACAATTAAGGTACATGATACAGTCTAGAAAGGAAAAACAGAACAAATGTGAGAAAGAAAAACGAATAAAAGACAGAAGATTCACGCTTATCCATCGCCTCACAGAACTTCATACATTCTTTACACAGATCCATCCAACTACTTGCAATATACTAGTACCTATATATTTTATGTGTTGTATTCTAGGCTATAAAACTGCTGCTTCTTGGAACGGGTGAGAGCGGCAAAACCACCATCATCAAACAGATGAAGATTCTGCACATACAGGGATTTAGCCAGAGGTATACTTATAATCTATAGGTACTTACAAAAAATACTTATATATACTTACAAATTACAATTTTTTTTTTTTATAATGTATTCTGAAATAAGGCTATAAATAAATAAATAAATATAACTTACAATTAGTTAGACCAAGACAAGTCTGCAACGATTTTGATAGCACATGCAGTGCAAGTTTCGTGTTACAGGTACGTCATAATTTCATAGAAGTTTGACGTTTAAAACGCACTGCTTGTGCTATCAAAATCGTTGTAGACTTTTCTTGGTCTAACTCTACAACCGTTTTACTTATGTTTATGTTAAAAATTTAAAGCACATAGACCCTTTGTGACCAATCTATATATAGGTACTATACCTACAGGTTGGCCCAAAAATACCTACATACCGTAAAATGGGGTGAGTAGGGTTCGCGGGGAGAGTTGGGTTATGAATGGGGAGAGAAGGGATGAAAGATGAGTTTTTAAGGCTACTGCTACAAAAATAATGTATTCCAATTTAAAATGGAGCTATAGTAATAAGTACTCAAAAAAAAAATCGATCCATCAATCTTCCAAAATCACCTTTGTATGAAAATCCAACTCACCCCAAATATGAGGGGCTACGGGGTGAGGTGGGATTTCCTGTTTATCGTCAAAGTTATGAAATAGAACTACCCAAAATAAAATAAAAACTATAATACGAACGTCCGGAACACGTATAATATACACCATTCAGTTTGCATATGTAAAAATAAAATGTTATCGAGGTTTGAAATGTTTGAATGTCAGTTTTGCGCCTCCTCACCCCATTTTACGGTACGCTGGAAATGTTGACTTAGGCACATTGTTGATAATTTTATCAAGTGTTTGCGTATACATATCGAGTATATTTTGAAGATGTTTTAGTTAGATAATCGTATTTTTAACCGACTTCCAAATCTAAAAGGAGGAGGTTATCAATTCGGTTGTATGTTTTTTTTTTTTTTTTTTTTTAACCGACTTCCAAATCTCAAAGAAGGAGGTTATCAATTCGGTTGTATGTTTTATTTTTTATTTTTTTTATTTTCTTTATTTTTTTTTATGTTTGTTACTCCATATCTCCGTCATTACTGGACCGATTTTGAAAATTCTTTTTTTGATTGTATGTATATGCATACAGATTGGTCCCGTTTTTGTCAAAACCCAGTTCTGATGATGGGATCCATGAGGAATCGAGGGAACTCCTCAAATCTTAAAGGCATACATATAGTGATTTTTGTGTTTTTATCAACAAATCAAGCATATACATTCAGAAACGTGACATTTGATGAAGTGGAACTGCTGATGATGATCAGAACAGAACTCTTCAACGACGCATAGTTCACGTTTGGCGATTTGTCCTCTTCGTTATGTTTGTTAAGCAAGTTAAGTTTTTAAGCCACATTTTTGTCAAGCTCGAGTTCTGATGATGGGATCCATGAGGAATCGAGGGAACTCCTCAAATCTTAAAGGCGTGCGTATAGAGATTTTTGTATTTTCATCAGAAAATCAAGCATTTTTATTAAAAACTGTCGCATTTGATGAAATGGAACTGCTGATGATGATCAGAACAGAACTCTTCAACGACCCATAGTTCACGTTTGGCGATTTGTCCTCTTCGTTATGTTTGTTAAGCAAGTTTAGTTTTTAAGCCACATTTCTGTCAAGCTCGAGTTCTGATGATGAGATCCATAAGGAATCGAGGGAACTCCTCAAATCTTAAAGGCATACATATAGTGATTGTTGTGTTTTAATCAACAAATTAAGCATATACATTTAAAAAGTAACATTTGAGGAAGTGTAACTGCTGATGATGACCAGAACGAAACTCTTTAACGACGGATAGCTCGCGTTTGGCGATTTTTCCTTTTCGTTATGTTTGTTAAGCAAGTTAGGTTTTTAAGCCATATTTATGTCAAGCTCAAGTTCTGAACATGGGATCCATGAGAAATCGACGGAACTTCTCAAATCTTAAGGCACACGTATAGAATTTTCTGTATTTTCATCATAAAATAAAGCATTAACATTAAAAACTGTCGCATTTGATGAACTGGAACTGCTGATGATGATCAGAACAGAACTCTTCAACGACGCATAGTACATGTTTGGTGATTTCGAATTTCGACTTTGACTTGGACTGGGACCCGGACTCGGATCCAGATCCGGCCTCGTACCCGGATCCGGTTCGGACCCGGACCCGGACCTGGACTCGGACTCGGACCTGGACTAGACCCGGACTCGGACCCGGACTTGGACACAGACCCGGACCTTGACCCGGAAAACCACTATGATACCTAAACTAAACAAACTACTATGATTACCTACCATAAAATGTAGGTATAAAGTATGATGAGGCCAAACCCCTCCCGCTCAAACCCCCGTACACCGCACCGCATGCGCCGTTAAGTGGGTTAGGTTAGGTTTGAACTGCTATCCTCACAGAACCGAACAAAAGTGGGTTAGGTTAGGTTAGAACTGCGAGCCTTACAGAAACGAAATGCTACTAGAAAAGTGGGTGGTTTTACCTCCTTTTCTACATAGCGCACCATCTACAATAATCTTTCACCGGGCCGCATAGAAGTCGGTTTTTTTTTCTTAAAAATTATAATTTTAATGAATGTGTAGGTAAGTACAAAAAATCACTTTTTATTTGCCAGCGAACGTGTCGAGAAGGCCAACCACATTCGCCACAACATCCACGAGTCGATCTACGACATCGTGCGTCACATGGAGCCTTTGAGCATCACGTTGGGCAATGCTAAGAATGTTCAAGCACAGAACTACATACTGCGGTGCGGCGCGGACGGTCCACCGCACTATGACGAGGTAGGTCTTCGACGTGACGCGATATTTAGTGCCTTTGAGCATCACGTTGGGCAATGCTAAGAATGTTCAAGCACAGAACTACATACTGCGGTGCGGCGATGACGGTCCAGCGCACTATGACGAGGTAGGTCTTCGACGTGACGCGATATTTAGTGCCTTTGGGCATCACGCTGGGCAATGCTAAGAATGTTCAAGCACAGAACTACATACTGCGGTGCGGCGATGACGGTCCAGCGCACTATGACGAGGTAGGTCTTCGACGTCACGTGATATTTGGTGCCTTTGGGCATCACGTTGGGCAATTCTAAGAATGTTCAAGCACGGAACTACATACTGCGGAGCGGCGCCGACGGTCCACTGCACTATGACGAGGTAGGTCTTCGACGTCACGTGATATTTGGTGCCATTGAGCATCACGTTGGGCAATGCTAAGAATGTTCAAGCACGGAACTACATACTGCGGTGCGGCGCTGACGGCCCACCGCACTATGACGAGATAGATCTTCGACGTGACGCGATATTTGGTGCCTTTGGGCATCACACTGAGTAAATTCTAAGAATGTCTAAGCGCAGAACTATATGCACGCCCATGGGCAATAATGATCATATGTGGTACAGAAAAATACAAATAAAGGATAGGAGGAAAGGATAATCATAAAGGAAAAAATAAGGAGAATGTCCAGGGGGTGTAAACAAGATGACAATCGTTCGCAGAGAACCGAAACGAAACACGATCTGTCTCTATCGCACTAATATGGAAGAGTGATAGATGGACAATAGCGTTTCGTTTCGTTTTCTGCAAACGATACTCATCTTGGCTAGTACCCCAGGGCAGACAGACCATCATTTTTTATGCCAAGTCAGTGGCAAACAAGTAGACAACCAGCGGGTAAGCGACTACTGTAGCGTATTAGCATAGGTACGGTCATTTACAACTCCAACCGGCCTAGCCAAGGTGACGATCGCTTGCGCTTCGCCATCGAATCGCTTTGTGTTTCTCTATCACTCTTTCCTCCTCATACCTTGGAGCTTGGAGGCTTTTACTCAAAGGGGGTCCATTCAAAAATTAATCTAGATTTAAATTTTAATCAATTATAACTATTTTGTTAAATTAATTAATCTAATTATGTTAAATTAACTACTTATTGAATGTTACGTAATTATTTATCTATATCATATTGCAATGTATTTATTTTTCGCATGGACAAATAAAAAAGCTTTATTATTATTATTATTTATTATATCACTCTTCCGTAATAGTGCGACAGTGACAGTTGCGTTTCGTTCGCTGCGTAGCGTTAGCGATTGGCATGTTGTCTACGGGGCCTGAGGTCACTTGCATTCTTACTTTTAGTTCTGTGGGCTTATAGTCATTCATCAAAGAACGTATTTTACCCTCTTCAAAGTATTCATAAGTACTAATAAGTATTTAGGTATTATTATCATAACACTGTTATTCCATTAGGAACCACTTTCAAAGTACTTAGTACTTAGTGTGTCTAAACTTAATCAATTTCTAAAATCGCAATCTATTCGCGTAGATAATTAGATATCTAGTAGTTTACGATCGGTACATTATTGATCTATTATTCGAGTCATCGTGATAGTGTTGTAGACAAGTTGTAGATGGCTATCGGTATAGATGGTAAGTATATCTCCTTGAGTTAACCTACCATCTTTATAATATGCACTCAAGGGGTCTCTATTGTTTCCCATAAAATTTTAAGTCATAATGTATTGTTTGTCCGCATTTTCGTTGGTTATATTTTAAGTTTTTAGAGCATGTAACATCTCTGGATTTGCAGGCATCCATAAGCTACGGCGATCGCTTACCATCATGCGGGCCGTATGCTTGTTTGCCACCGACGTTGTATTAAAAAATATACTTAATGTCTATCAATTCTATCATCACTGCATAGTATAAAACAAAGTCGCTTCCCGCGGTCTGTCTGTCCCTATGTATGCTTAGACCTTCAAAAATACGCGGATTTTGATGCGGTTTTTTAAATAGATAGAGTACCTAGATTTAAGAGAAAGGTTTATGTATAATTTGTTAACCCGTGCGAAGCCGAGGCGGGTCGCTAGTATTGTCTATGTGGGTAATTCTAACGTTACATTGTCTTTATATCCAGGAGTATTTCGACTATGTCCGAGCACTGTGGCGGGACAGCGGCGTCCGCGAGTGCTTCAAGAGGTCCAACGAATACCAGCTAATAGACAGTGCCGAATAGTAAGTACAAGGGTGCCTAGCCAAGGTGAAAATCGCTTGCGGTACGACGACGAAACGCTTTGTGTCTCTCTCCCATACTAGTGCGACAGTGACCGTTGCTTATCATTCGCTACGGAGTGAAAACGATTGGCATGTTGGCTAAGCACCATGAGGGTATATCACTCAATGTTCGGGCACGCTCGGCTCAAAGTTTAGAGCAGTCATTCAGGTACAGTCACCACACGGGATGGTTACGCCATTTAGGGTGCTAGCTAAATTGGTTTTTCCATACTTACGCTATGGAATGTCCAATTTAGCTTGAACCCTAAATGGCGTAACAATCACAGAGCGTGACTATTATATGACATCATACGAACTCAGCACATTGTTAGGTACGTAAAAGATGGCTCAAGCTAGACCGGTCCGGGTTCGGGCCGAGTTTTTCAATGTCTGTTACTGCAGCTTTCAATGAGAAATATAAGGTAACGTCACAGGTAACGTCCTAATATTTGACATCCTCATTGCGCTGAAAAAGCGCTCTGGTGGCCTAGCGGTAAGAGCGTGCGACTTGCAATCCTGAGGTCGCGGGTTCTAACCCCGGCTCGTACTAATGAGTTTTTCGGAACTTATGTACGAAATATCACTTGACATTTACCATTCGCTTTTCGGTGAAGGAAAACATCGTGAGGAAACCGGACTAATCCCAATAAGGCCTAGTTTACCTTGAGTTTGCCCTCTGGGTTGTAAGGTCAGATGGCAGTCGCTTTCGTAAAAATTAGTACCCACGCCAATTCCTGGGATTAGTTGCCAAGCGGACCCCAGGCTCCCATGAGCCGTGGCAAAATGCCGGGACAACGCGAGGAAGAAGATCTGACATCCTCATTCTAGTAGGTAATTGATAGCCCATTTGTCATCTCTATTCCTTGGAATTAAGATTGAAGCTGACCAGTATTGGGACAGTGTCCAACACTGGGACATTTACGTTAGTTTTTTGTTGAATTGAGGTTTGTTTTCAGTTTCTTGGACCGGATAGATCTGATTGAGAAGTCAGATTACTCGCCGCCCGACGCCGATATACTGCGGTGTCGTCAGAAAACTACTGGGATACAGAAGATTGAATTTAAAGTCAAGGTGAGGTCAAAAAATATCTTGATATTCTTTTCCTGGTATAACAAGCGCATGAAAAATTAAAAGATATTATATATTCTATCTTTATTCTTTGCCCAAATAAGTTATCACAGATCACAGAACCATAAGTTAATAGGTTGATACATGAAATTGGATTTTCAGGTGCCTAAATCGATGCACGGCGGAATACAAGAATTTTGGATGTTTGATGTCGGTGGACAGAGAGGTGAACGAAAAAAATGGATTCAGGTAACTTTAACTTTTGACCAAACTTGCATACGATACATAATATCGTCAGGTGACAATAAGGCCGTGTTAAACTATGCTGGGGCAAAAAGGAAAATCATCTATTGAGACATTTGAGACTGCTCACAAAATTTATCGAGAATGAGAGAAAAATTATTAGCGAAAAACAACGAACCAAAGGCAACCGCTTAGCGATGTGACGAGTCCACTTTTTTTCAATTCGAATCTTTCGAATTGATTCGGCCGCTGATTCGAATTCAAAATCGAGTTAACTCGACTCGACGATTCGCGTGGTTCGCGACAAGGTCACAGGCACAGGCGCGGAGCGAGTTGAGACGGCGAGTTACGCGGCAGTTGTTGTAAAAAGAACCTTCAGAGCACGGAACTAAGGTTTATTTTTGAATGGCCATACTAGCAGTGAACTCGAGTTGGTATACTTGGAATAGCGAATCAAGCGGCAGTTGTTGTAAAAAGAACCTTCGGGTTACGGAATTAAGGTTTATTTTTGAATGATCATAGTACCAACTCGAGTTGAGATGGCGAATCGAGCGGCAGTTGTTGTAAAAAGAGCCTTCGGGCTACGGTATTAAGGTTTATTTTTGAATGGCCTTAGTAGCAGTGTGATAGCGTTGGCTCGGTGAGTTGGCGATTTCGCCGAGTTAGCTAGTGGTCGAGTTGATTCGAATTGCCAATAGTCTTGATTCGAATTAACTCATCTGCAGACTGATTCGAATTATTCGAATCAGATAACTCGACTCGCCCATCGCTACAACCGCTATATATCCTCGGTCTTTTCAAGTAGAGATATATCTGTCTGTATACTTTGCGTTTCAAAGTCCTCTCTGTGCTTGCAGAATTTACTTATATGTATATATAACTTATATACTTCGTACTCGTAAAGACCTTACGGGCACTACGAAGGTTGGTCTGCAAATCGCGTTTGTGCACACGTTCATTGGTGCGCATGTTCGCTCGGCATTATATAACCAAGCCTAGCGAAGGTGACAATCGCATGCGCTTCGCCATCCAATCGCTTTGTGTCTTTCTATCGCTCTTCCATATTAGAGTGACAGTGACAGTCTCTATCTTTACTTTTGTAATCTTTGTCTTGCAGGTATTCGAAGGTATCCACGCCATCTGGTTTCTGGTGGCGTGCAGTGACTTCGACCAGACGCTGAGGGAGGATTGCGCCACCAACCGGCTGAGGGAGGCACTGACGCTCTTCGAGGACGTCTGGCAGAGCAGGTAGTGGCAGATCTAGGGGGGGGGGTCATGTCCCCCATGCTACTCCTTCGGAGTCCTGGATCCGTTTCCGGTTGCGGGTTCAATTCAAACCCCAGCTCGTACCAATGAGATTTTTGGAACTTATGTACGAAAATATCATTACCAGTCGCTTTTCGGCGTAGGAAAACATCGTGAGGAAACCGGACTAATCCCAATAAGGCCTAGTTTCCCCTCTGGGTTGGAAGGTCAGATGGCAGTCACTTTCGTAAAAATTAGTGCCTAGTCGGGTTTTTTGCCAAGTGGACCCCAGGCTCCTATAAGCCGTGGATAACGCGAGGAAGATGATGATGCGCGACTTTTTCTGATGCAATAAATAGTTTCCCAAACTATAATTTCTTATGGTAAAATTGTGAACCTCGTGGTCGGAAGTCACGAGTACAGGTTTATATTAAGAGCCCATCAACGTGCACACTAGCGCCGCTGCTCAATAATCGTGATTATTTAAATTTAACGAAATATATTTAAAAAAAGGAGGCCGCTACGTACTGTATCTTGTATTAAAGTACCTTTTGAATACATTAAACTAGTTTCTATGTTGCTGGATTCGTCAATCTATAAAAAGGTTCCCCCCCAAGGTTCGTCCCTTGGAAATACCTTATTTTTGTTATTTGTCAACGACCTACCATCGAATATTGGAGCTGGCTTGTCTGTATTGTTTGCGGATGACACAACTGTGTTAGTTGGTGCAAGCTCTTATGACCAACTGGCTTTAAAAATTCATGATGCTTGCAACCAATTGGAGGAATGGTTCTCAGCAAATGGGCTGTTACTTAATTATTCAAAATCAAATGTTATGTTGTTTTCTGGTCGAAAGGTTCAACTGCCACCGTGCATGGCTAATTTTTCGATGCCCATGTGCGATAAGAGTAAGTTCCTAGGGTTTATGATTGACAACACTCTAAATTGGAAGTCCCATGTAGACAACCTGTGCGATCGATTGGGTGGTGCGTCGTTTGCGTTGAGGAAACTGAAGCCACTTATCTCAGCAGAAGCCTTAAAGCAGGTGTACTTTGCGCATTTCCACTCTATCATGGCATACGGCTCACTGCTCTGGGGCAATTCAACAGATGCAAAAAGAGTTTTAATAATGCAGAAACGCGCAATACGTACACTTGCCGGTGTAAAAGACAGGCACCCTTGTAAAGAGCTCTTTGGTTCTCAACGTATAATGACGCACTACTCACAATACCTGTTCGATGTACTGATATATGTAAGACAGAATATATCCCAATTTGCGCGTATTAACTTTCCGGGCAAACTGCTTCGAGCTGCAGGGCGTCTGAGAACAGTTCCCCGTCGCATGGCACTTTCAAGAAAGAACCCACGTGTCATCGGCCCGACTTACTACGAGCACCTTCCTGCCGATCTGAGAAATGAGCCGTGTGACGAAACATTTAAGCGCAAATTGAGAAACCTTTTGTTGGATAACCCTCTGTATTCTATAAATGAGTACATGGAATTGAATTTGTGAATTTGGAATGTATGTAATTTTATTTATTATTCAATTGTTGATTTGTATTTAAAACATGACATTTTGTTCTTTTGTGATATTTTTATCTTTATTTGACATTTTAATGACAGTTACAAATTATTTACGTTGACATCGACTTTAATGTTAACTAGGTTTATATTCAATTGTTTTGACATGTTTTTCTTTGTACATGACGATCCTTATTGGGAGACATAATTAATCTTAATCTTATTATTTTTATTTTTAAATTTATAATAATTTTTGACGATCATGATGAGAAGATAAACATAATTTTGACGAATGTAGCAAATTTATAGTGTAATTTTCATCTTGAAATAAATAAATCTAAATCGAAATCTAATCTATAAACTTCAAAACAAAAACGGCCGTTTTAACTTTGAACGCATAGATTGACGAATCCAGCAACATAGAAACTAGTTTAATGTATTCAAAAGATACTTTAATACAAGATAAAGTACGTAGCGGCCCCCTTTTTTTTAAATATATATCGTTAAATTTAAATAATCACGATTATTTAGCAGTGGCGCTAGTGTGCACGTTGATGGGCTATTAACATACCCCGGCCGGCGAGAGCAAAAATGCGTTGACAGCTTAATAGTGCGAGGACACACACTTTGGTCGATGTCGATAAAAACAACACGATGTACTGGACCACCGTTATGATATGCAGAAGTATTAATTATTGTTGTAAACAAAATTAAAACCAAGTGTTTGTATTTATTAAGTTTAAAATTGTTTTAGGGTTATTCTTAGAAACGCGTGGAGGTATCAAGTTGAAATAAATAACAAATACTAATGGCTCAGTTAAAAAAAAAAAAAAAAAATTATGCTTAATTAAAAGTCGACTATTCTATCGACATCCATATGTCGATAGAATAGTCGATATTTAATTAAGCACTAGGAGCAGACGCATTTTGCTCTCGCCGGCCGGGGTAGCTATTAAACTTGACGTTGTTTCAGATTTCTACTAGAAGCGGGTCTGATAGTGTTCCTCAACAAGCAAGACTTGCTCCGGCGCAAGGTGGAGCGCGGGGGTAGCATCGCCCCCCACTTCCCCGCTTACAACCAGTATGGCGGACACGGCGGCGAGTACGAACGAACGAGAGACTTCATTCGACAGATGTTTGTTGTACGTACCGTAAAACCTCCCAACTGTAGTCCAAAGCTACCATGCAACTATGGTCCAATCACAGACAAGACATCCTCTAGACTGAGCATAGTAGCGCTACCCCCTCTGCCACTTATACGGTAGTTTTACTCCATCTTCGAGTCAATCCCGTGCCGTAATTGGTCCGTTCAAAGACACGGACCAATCACGGCACGGGATTGACTCGAAGATGGAGTAAAACTACCGTATAAGTGGCAGAGGGGGTAGCGCTACTATGCTCAGTCTAGAGGATGTCTCTCGCTCGCTCACCTCGTCCCCCCGCACCCCCGTATTTTTGGCAGCATCAGTTTCATGAAATAATTGCTCTAAACTCAGTCTCAGGATTCCTAGTCTATGGGTCCAATACAGTTAGTAGGTTATTTTTTCGTTCAGGTGTAGGTGTCTTTTACTGTACATATTTTTGTAGTTCTAATGCAAGGTATGTTTATAAATGGAAGAAAAAACTCGGAGTACCTATACCTTTAGGTACATTGGTATTGATACTTAATTTCCTTTTGAAGTTGTGGACCATAGTTGCAGTATTGGATAGTTGCAGCTCAAAATTCCCCGGAACTGGGGCCTTACCATGATGTCCTTATTGCGACTCTGTTTAGGACCTAACCCATGCCTAAGGGGCTGTTCATAAATTACGTCATGTATTTTTGACGATTTTTACCCCCCCCCCCCCCCCCACCGCTAAAATCATCCAAAAATCATGCTTCGAATGACCCCATTTCCTCCCACGTCATGCTACCATCATCCGATGTCCAGACCCCCCCTCCCCAACTTGCTTGTTTGCCACCAACATTTTATTTTTAATAAAACTCCATTATATCGTCAATAAATAAGTACTTATTTTGCGAAGCTAATCACAATTGTCACAAGAAACACGACAATTGTCCCGAAATTCCGACACAGAACTCATTTCCTGTCAAGAATTACACAAAATTCTTTGAAATCTTGTGACAATTGTCATAAACATCGCAAGAGAAATATCTGTTTTTTGCGATATAATAAAGTTTTTTTTAATAATACAATGATGGTAGCAAACAGGAATACGGCCCGCCCGATGATAAGCGGTAACCTTAGCCCTGTTATGGATGTCTGTGACGTCAGCCACAGTGATGTTTTACAATTGTCGCACCTGTCGCCGTGGTGAAATAGGGGCCAGATCTCCACGGAATTTCGGCTTGCTGTAACTGTCATCATTTAATGGGCGGGCGACGGATGCAATATACGTCAAAATCATGTTGTCTTATTTAAACCAATTTTAATTACGTATATCGTTTGACATGATTTTGACGTATATTGCATCCGTCGTCCGCCCATTAGTCATCATCATCATTCGCTTGCCCTTGCCCCATTCACATGGGGTCACCGTAGCATGTCCATATCTCTTAGTCACCCGTCATTTTTTTTTTTTTTTTTTTAGAAACAAACAGTCTCGTATTGCTACATCATTTAGTAATATTGTAGACTTACAGTTTCCTTAATTGGATTATATAAACCTGAACATTAAAATATGAAAATACATAAGAATTATGAATTATGAATTATCTATATAAATCAAACATACTTAAACGGTGTATTAATGAACAGTGCCAGAAAACTTGAAAGTTAACAATTATAATGCCTGTTGAATACATTGTAAAGATAATCGTTTGAAATTAGATAGTGTTTCATGTCATCTCATCATTCACCTGTGTTCGTTTCATATCTCTCACACAGTCCATCCACCTTTTCCTTGGTTTTCCTTTCCTCGTACCTCCCTCCACATTCGCTGTAACTGTATTAGTTAACACATGCATTGCCACCCAGCCAAACAAGACATCCGCGCCAGGCCACAAAAATGTCGTCATATAAAGCTGTAGTACCACGATCCCGACTATCGGGTCGTCCGGCCTGGGAACGAAATCATAAAACACCCGATAGTCAGGTTTTCGGCACTGCATGTGTTAAGTAATGGTTGTGCCATAGACGGTACAGTCAAAACAAGCAACAACGGTTGCACTCCGGGAGTGCCGATAGAAGTGAAAACTCACCTCACTATGTTAGCGACGCCCGGTAACACGATACATACGTTTAGCGGAGGTATTCTATTTATTTATTATAATTATATTATTATCATTCTCAAATAAGATCACACTTTTTCATTGACATGTTTATTTAGGGCAAACCTTGGCTTATCGGTGATACTTGGTAATTCGGTTATACTGCGTTATAATCTTACACAGTTTTCACCATGAGGAAATGCGAGCTATAAAATTGTTGGCAGCTGTTAGTTTTGATGCTTGCAATTGGGTTGGCAGCGATTTAATTGCTTACATTTCAGCATTGTAAGCTCAGCGTAAGATAACAACGCATCATCACCGAATTACCAAGTATCACCGATAAGCCAAGGTTTGCCCTACATACTGCCATGACAACGTCAAATTATTTGAACATAGTCTTGAAAAGGAGTCCGCAACATAAATGTCAAATAACATTGAGTTTTTCTTTATTGAGTTAAATGCCATTTAAATTATGAGTGGCCACCTTACGGGGCTTACGGTCACGTGATCGCCTTACGCTGTCTCGAGTTTATCATTTTTTCCCCACCCTAAAAAAGTGCCCAGCACCGCTAAAGAAGTTCTCACTTCAAAAAATGTTGTCCCGTAACACAGAATCTTATAATACGTTCACGTTTCAGGACGTGACGCAGAAGCAGCGTCGACGCGCGGCCGCGCCGTCCGCCGAACGGTTCGTGGTCGGCGCGGCGTACCGCCCGCGCGAGTGCTACTTCCACTTCACCACCGCCACTGACACGGACAATGTGCGCACCGTGTTCCGAGACACGCATCAAATTATATTGACGCATGCGCTGTCTAATATCGGCGTTTACTGACCTTATGTACTACCTTAAATAAAAAATAAAAGAGACAGAAACGAATTGATGCTGTATAAATTACTTGTACAGTAATATCCCGACTTCTAAATCATCCATGACCTTAAAGCACAGAATAAACTACTATACCTATAGAAGAAGGTTCACTCTCGCTCGAACAAAACTTGTCTATTACCTACGACAGATATGACCGCAAGGTGGCGCAAGCGCAAACAGGCGTCCGTTCCGTCGCGGTCACTACAACTGCTAGTCACCAGAACTGGTGAGGGCCGCATGTACTTATAGCGGCGCGACGAAATCGCGGAGTGAGCCACGCCTGCCTAAAGTAAGATTATGTAGCAAAATTCAGCAAATTAAGTATATTTCTGTAAATAAAACCCGCACCAGCACCAACCCGCACTGGACCATCGTGGTGCCTTACGATCCAAATCCCCTCTTGAAAATGTACCGTACATTCTTCGTCATGGCCCCGAGTGCCCAGCTAATGGCAGGAAAGGAGAGGCATTTGCCCAGTAATGGAACACTCTTAGTGCCACTTGCACCATTCCACTAACCCTGGGTTAGCAGAGTTGACCATGGTCACCAGTACAATTTGACACTCAGTTAACGGTTTAACCGCTTAACCTATTAGTGTGATGGTGCAAGTGACCCTTATAGACTAAGTAAAACAGCGTAAAACTGAACAATTATATAATTCTCGAGTTCCACAAAACCAATCCCACAGCAACCACCAGCATCTCAAATCTCACTAGCACCGAGAATCCCGCGGACCTGACCAGATGCGCGCCGGCCGCTATCCCCGCCCAGGTTTCCTTTACTATCTGGTCCACGTAGGTCGGCGGCACTTCGAACATATACTCGTAACCGGGCAGCTCTAGGGTGTAGGTGATAGGGACGCCGACAGAACGCGTCCAGTCACGGGATGTCCCGGTGGTGTAGTACAGGACCTACAACAGTTATAATAAAGAAACGTATTCATGGAAGCTGAAGACGTTATCCGCAGCGTTGTCTAAAAAAACGTTATCTGACTCTCTGTCCCTTGAATATGCAAGAGCGATAGGGAAGCAGATAACAAATTTCGATTGCTCGATGTTGGCGGTAGGCCCTCCGGTATATGTCAATGGATTGTAAGTTTTAACAGTAAGTTAAAAGACCCTAAATTGATTCGACAGAAGGTTTAAATTACTTTAAAACTGGAAACTGTGTTCCAATGGGTAAATACGAAATATCTAAGCAGCGTTGCCATCGACGTAAGGATCAGACTTGTTCAACGCGAGAGCGTCTATCGCGGTCACCATCGTGTCGCTCATATGTTGAAGGTCGTCGCCGCGTTGCCTGGAACACTACCTTGAAGAGGAAATGATACCTGAGCAGCGTTGCCAACGATGTAAGGAGTAGACTTGTTCAACGCGAGAGCGTCTATGGTGGTTGCCATCGTGTCGCCCACGTGTTGAAGGTCGTCGCCGTTGTCTGGAAGACTACCTTGAAGAGGAAATTTCTTGTGAGGACTTTGTCTTGCACTTTCTAAGTAGCTAGCTATGGTTGAAACTCTTGAGTTTAAAAAAAAACATTAAAAAATGTTGACGGAATAGTTAAAACGTTCCAAAGCCTTAGTCGCACCTACTATAGTTTGTCAAAGGATATTTCAAGACGGAGAGAATCAAACTATCTTTGTCTTACACTAGTACTAACACCCAAAAGAAAAGGATGAGTATAGTTATTTTGTTCTTATTTACTGACAAATTTGGTTTGGCCAACTATATTTTTCTATAATTCCCTATTTCTCACCATTATTCCCCCACGCGTACAGAAACATGTTCCCATAGCTATGCAGCGATATATACATGGCGGCCCTGTCCAGGTTCTCCACCACCACGTCCCTGATCAGCCGTATCTCCGACTCGGAGAAGGGCTCCGGACCCTCGAAGATGATGCTGCAGGGGTCCGCGTTGTCGGCCACGGTGCCCCAGTGGTGGTCGAAGTTGCGGTTCCCGTCTATGCCGGGGCATTCGTCGGAGCCGGTGTGGTTGCGCGAGCGGGTTTTGCGCCAGAGGCGGTCCTAAAATATGAGGGATTTAATGTAAATCTGCTTGGAAAGACACTGAAATACAATTGTATATTGTAAAAATTACGAGTTCGCTGATGGCATCGTACCTAACTATCACCTATATATTAACTATCTATAATAAAAGCGGTCACATAATATGTATTTTGACATTTTTGACTTTGCACTTTCTGGGGATTTTAAGCAGCGGGCGCAGCATGGTTCCATTTCTATCGCCTGTGACTATGCCCGTCACTTTCGCACTTACATACTTGTTAGAACGTGACAGGCATGGTGATAAGCGATAAAAATGCGACCGTGCTAGCGCCACAGGCGCTGTTAAAGATAGTCGAACGATTTCTTCCACGGCCAATTTTATTAGGGGTTACGGAAGACCAAAATCACTAATACCTTCAATGGTATTAGTGATTTTTTCTATACTTTCAGTCCATGGCTCTTATCCATATTGGTTTAATGCTTGGTATGTTATATTCTCAATAAGGACTCATTTAGACGGCGCGCAAACTCGTATACGATTTTAGTTACATTGCGGACCATTGACGTTAGGGGCCGTCCGATCAAATGGCGCAATGTAATGAAACTCGCATGCGAGTTCTCGCACCGTCTAAATGAGCCCTAAGTTTGAAGCTTGGCAAAATAAACTCACAGTTTCATGGGTATACTCATAACCATCCGGATTAGCCATCGGAATGATGACCCAGTCGATGTCCTCAAGCAACTGCCTGTCCACTACATCGACCACCAGCTGGTTGATGATATACAAGGCCACGGGCGTCGTGACCCATTCCCGAGAGTGCACCATGGCGTCTATGACGATTACTGGTTTCGATGAATCCTGGAAGCATAGACAAAATACGATGACCAGTCTTGGACACGCTAAGCGGACGGGAACTAGTAATAGATACATTGTTCTTTATTCAGTATAAAAATAATTGATATTTTCATCATTGGATCCTAGTCCATTAAGTACTGGTACAGTCATTTTACCTTTGTCAGAATTAGCATTATGAAACGATTACAGCTCGCAGTCTCCAACCAAAAGCGCTCTTTGAGGCACTGTGCTCTGTCGTTTTCAACTGTTAACTATTATACTACAAAACACTATTTATACTGGAATCTCCTAATTACTGGCCGCATGGCAAGGAAGCGTAGGGATGGACGCCACGTCTCAGACGGACAGTATAACGTCAGAGACAAACGCCACATTGCAAATGAGGTTACAACAAGGATGAACGAAGATCAGACTCCTAGAACTCTATTTATGTGTAGTTATTATCTACTCATAAAACTAGCATATTAACTCACATTTATAGACGGGTCTAACGCGAAATTTATTCAATTATGTACCTTTATTTACCTACGTTTCGACACAGGTTTCACTGGTCGTGGTCGCGGCTAACCGATGTCCCAGCAAAATGTCAAAACAGAGATTTGTGTAACTACTTACCCGACGAACCCGACCCGATCCGTCTATAAATGTGAGTTCATATGTGTTCAAAACGCGAAAGTTTTATATATTAAAGTAGCATATGTTGTTAAAAACGTCAGTTAGATCCCAATAATATCAATTCATGCAAGACACTCCAAAGAAAAAAATCCAAGAATTATATATAGTTTTGTCGACGCTTTCTGAGCCCTGTAAAAAGTCCATAAGTTATCCATACCTGGAAGCCAGTGGTGGATATCCTGACGACTTTGATCTGTCGTCCCTCGTAGCTCAGACTGCCATTGACGACCGCCAGTACGTCGGAGTGTTGTGCTGCCAGCTCGTCCAAATGGTCGTTGATCTGAATGTAGACATAGCGGTTATTAGTCATTTTGACACCTAGTGATGGATGTTTGCTGCAAATCGACACCTAACCTCTAGACGCCCATACGTCAAACCTTGCCAAGCAAAATGAAATTTTATTTTGTCAACAGAAAGTTCAAATTAGAATGGAACAGGAGACCTTTTTATAGGTCTCTGGGCGGCTAGAGGCTAATAAAATTTACCTTTAGTCAACATTTAAGAATAATGTAAACACTATTATGTAAAGCGTCTCGTTTGTGTTTACGAATAATAATTTGACAAAAATATCATTTATGGTACAAGCTTTTATCGCTGACTGTACTTTCTTACCACAGGCAAGCTAGTTACTATTGCATCAAGAGAATTAGTAAATAATGCCGAAATATTCCGTTAGATGGCTCTGAAATCAATTCTTTCTTTCACCCCTTTGGATAGTAAGGTTCCCGCGGACGGTTAAGAGCATATTTTTTTCGGATACTATGCTATCGTCGGACGGTCAAGTGGATAAATATATTTTGTACAGGCAACTAATACTCATCGATACAATGCTAAAACCCCAAACACAATTAGGTTGTTTTGTTTCATCACAGAGCTCCTATGGCCACCTCCTGTCACCATCATCAGATCAGCTCGATGTTACCTGATGGTGAAATGTCATTATGGGTGTGTACTCCACCCTCAAGGGCCCATAAATAATAAAGATATCAGGGGTCTTTAAACTTTTTGACCCGACGAGGTCCTTTTCTCGAACCGTGTTATAGTTTTAAAGATAAAGATAAAAAAGATGTTTATTCGTGACGATCACAAAACATGTACGGACATGTACAGATAACAACAACAGCAAGAAAAGAAGAAATTAATAAGTGTGCATCACGAAATGGACCCAACTCAGCATAATGCTAGCTATAAAGCCAGCGCTGGTCTTAAGGGCCCATTCGGTGATGCCACGACAGATAACACATAAAGCAACATATTAAAACACTACGAAGGTACAAAAGGAATAATTAAGAAAATAGACAGTTTTGAGAGCCTGATAGTACCCCTGAGGTACCTAGTTGAAGGTCAAATACCTCCTGGTGTCTGTAGTATGTTTCCCATCCGATGGTTCGTCCGCTCCTGTTGGCCGCCGCGGCTGCTTTCGCTGCTTGCACTTGGGCATCCTCTTGGCGGAAAGCTCTGTTAAAGATAAGATAAGATTTCTTTATTGTCAAAGCTGTGTTGGTACATAGGTCTTATAAAAGTTTCAAACGTCAAAATAGCACCTATGGTCACTTGCAATATCCCAGTATCCCACTAACCCGGGTTTAAGCCGTTAAAGCGTTAACCCAGTGTCAAATTGTACTGGTAACCATAGTATAGCTCCAGGTTTAACCGGTTAACCCTGGGTTAGTGGGATGGTGCAAGTGGCACTTGTGATAAAGATAAAACCGCCTTTCTAGACGGCAATAGGCAAGTTTATTAAGTCTAAATAGAAAATGAGCAATTTATGAAATAACTTGATAAACTTGGATTTTTGTAACTTTATGCGCACAGTAGGTATATTTTCTTTTATTAGGGCGAGCGAAGCGAGCCCTATCACTATTCGACAAACTATGCATTCTTGTGGTACACTTTACGGAAAAACTATCGCACCTATAGGTTTGAAATTTAACATAGTAATTTAAATTCATGTCTAGATGTGTTATCAAACATAAAAATATCATTTTATAAACCTAAAAAAATAAAATAATGTAATAACACTTTGTATTACTACTAGCGCCATCTGTTGGCAAAATAATGAATTACCATTCGTGCTAATGTTATTATTTAGTTCTCTAACAGATGGCGTTAGTAGTAAATAAATAAATAAATATTGAACATTTTTATACAAATTGACTAAGCCCCAGAAAAGCTCAAGAAAGTTTGTGTTGTGGGTACTCAAACAACGATATCTATGTGGTGTTTTCAATTTCAATAATGTCAATGGCGCTTACGCCATTAACAACGATGAATACAAAAGTGGGTTAATATTTTGGATTCAGACCCACCTCGCTTCGCTTGGTTTGATTCCCAATTTAGCAATTAAGTTTCTGTGAATATCTACTAGAATAATCAATCTTGCTGTTTATTCACTGCGGAGGTCAATTCACTCGTATGTTTTGTGACGCTGATGAACTGATCAGCCATGTTGTGTTATAGTCGAGTGTGCTCAGAGACCAAAAAAGTCAACAACGGCGTTGCATGAACAAGAGATTTCCTTTAGCAGGATTTGTCCTTAGGACCCAAGGATGGATTTAAGAAGTCGATGGAGCCACTCAGATTTTTAATGCAGGTCCGGGGTGGGGGGGCTTTTAAGCGTCTGCGACGTCTGAGGTTAATAATTCTTTAAGTTTAGGTTCTAAGTCAAGTTTAGTATCATTTTCAACTAAATCAAAGATGTAGACATAGATTTCATCCAAATCGGTTCAGCGTTTATTGATTCCCCATACAATCCTACACCTTACCTTTCATTTTTAGGGGATTTTTTTTTGGAATAAAAACTATCCTATGTTCTTCCCCGGGACTCAAACTATCTCTATACCAAATTTTATCAAAATCAGTACCTACAGCGGTTATTGAATCCCCATACAAATTTCCACCTCCCTTTTCACACCCTTAAGGGATTATTTTTGAGATTAAAAGTATCCTATGTATCTATGTATATCCTGGGACTCAAACCATCTCTATACCATCTAAATTGGTTCAGTAGTTTAAGCGTGAAGAGGAATTTAAAAAAAGTCTTTTTTTTTCATATTTTATGTGTTTTTACTTCGGAATGGTGTCATTTATGATATCATAAATGAATTCGGCATCCCCGATTTATACGAAAACGATACCAAACTTGGCCTAGTAACTAAAATGGTGTAGATATCAAGATAAAGTTGAGAGCCCCCCCCCCAAAATTTACATCAAAAATCTCGGTGGCTCCACTTCTTAAATCCATCCTTGGGTCCATCCTAAGGACCAATCCTGCCAAAGGAAATCTCTTGTTCATGCAACGCCGTCGTTTAGGGCTTCCACTCTCGACTATTAGCAACATGTTCAGTTCGAGAAACAGTTTTGGCGCCATTCATTTATTACGTAAGACGATTTTGAGGTGAAGGGGGGTCGAATATATCTTATTTTTTCAGGGGGTTTTCGTAGTTCTTACGTAAGTTAGATCACAAAGATGCGATTTTTTTTTAATTTCTATGAAATTATGACGTTTAAAATAATAATAATACTTCTACTCTATGCTCTCAAACACGGTGCAGAGTTAGCTTAAACGAGCTCAAGTACCTTTATCCTGTACAAACGTACGTACAAATAAACATTCATAAAAATATTTTTTTTTTGAAAAATAAACACTAAAACAAACCAAACGTGTACCTACTCATTTTTTCCTTAAGATTCTTACGTGATATATGGTAATATAGGGGGCGGGAGGGGGAGAGGGTCAGCTTATTCTTATTATTTCTTACATAGGGGAGGGAGGGGTCAAAAACTGGCATAAATTGTCTTACGTAATTAATGAATGGCGCCTTTAGTGTTACTATTGCTTGGAATTGCTAATGTCTCCTCTACACGATGGGCCAACGCCGGCCACTCCAAGGGACGCAGCCATGCGGTAGAATGAGATAGCAATATCAGTTGCTCCCTCTAACGCATAAATGCGTCCCTTGGAGTGGCCGGCGCTGGCCCATCGTGTAGAGGAGCCAAAAATTATAAATAAAGTTTAGATCCGGACATCCGACTCGTCATGTGATCACTGGGTAGACCAGTTAAGTACCCAAGATAGCTGATGCTGAACCCTGACAGTACCTAGTGCAGCTCGGGTTTTATGCAACAGCACACGCTGTTTTGGTCATGCAACTCGTCTTGATGAGTACTTAGGAAAGTAGTACCCAAGATAGAGCTGATGCTGAACCTTGGCTGTACCTAGTGGAACTCAGGTTTGGTGCAACACATGCACACGCTGTCTTAGTCAATCGACACGTCTTTATGAGCACTTGGAAGAGCAATATCCAAGATAGAGCTGATGCTGAACCTTGGCTGTACCTAGTGGAACTCAGGTTTGATGCAACATAGACACACGCTGTTTTGGACATCCGACTCGTCATGATGAGCAGTTGGGAGAGCAGTACCCAAGATAGAGCTGATGCTGAACCCTGGCAATACTTAGTGGAACTCAGGTTTGTTGCAACATAGGCACACGCTGTTTTGGCCATCCGACTAGTCTCGATGAGCACTTAGGAGAGTAGTACCCAAGATAAAGCTGATGCTGAACCCTGGCTGTGCTTATTGGAACTCAGGTTTGGTGCAACGTAGGTACACGCTGTTTTGGTCATCCGACTCGTCTTGATGAGCACTTAGAAGATTAGTACCCAAGATAGAGCTGATGCTGAACCCTGGCTGTACCTAGAGGAACTCAGGTTTGGTGCAACGTAGGCACACGCTGTTTTGGTCATCTGACACGTCTTGATGAGCACTTAGAAGAGCAGTACCCAAGATATTGCTGATGCTGAAACCTGGCTGTACCTAGTGGAACTGTGTGTGTGTGTGTGTGTGTTTATGTGTGGAGCAGCGTGATTATCGCCAGTAGGTATCCAGACGGGATAGTTTTCGCTCAATTGTGTGGTGTGGACGCAAAAATTAAATTCAAGGACATTGGCTCGCTGACCCAACGTTATGTAGGAAAGCCAGTTAGCTTCCTTACAAAAAGTACTGGGCTACCGTGTAGGATGTAATAAGCGCTTATGGAATTGTATATTACGTGTGGATATTGGCAATTTTATTTTGTCGTCTGGACACGTTTTTAATGGACAAAGTAAAAGCTGTGATAGACAGGCATACCGGACAGCAATCGGGGTCCGGTTAGTATATTTCTTTCTTGCTCACTTATAGCTGCATTCTTAACGGGGTTATTACGTACCCACTCGATCGAACATGAAACAAGCCTCGGATTGGATCAAATTCGCGGTCCGGTACGTTTAGGTAGAAAAACTCCGCGAGCCCTTACAAAGCTCTGCTTTTTGCTAGTTTATTTATCTACGAGATTAAGACGCTTATCGACAGGTTTATCGATATCGATCTTTTATTTAGACAAGCACTTGTTAAACAAGTGGTATTAAACAGGGGAACTTCTTAAATTAGAATCGACGTCAAGTCTGGAACTTAACTCATCCCAACTTACTCAGCCAAATTCTCCACCACCTTAGTGTACGAGATCTGCCTCTCCCCGAAGTACTGTAGCCATGATTCCCTCACTTCAGGGGACAGTCTCACCAGCGCCTGCAGCTTGCCTTCTAGTTGAGTGGTGGACAGCAGGTCGAGCTTGGCGTCGAGGGTCTGGATCTCGGGAGCTAGGCCGGAGATTTGGTACAGCTGATGTCTGAAATAAAGTACAGTCGGCATCAATTCACAGTGACGGCAAAAGTTTTAACTTTAGTTGATCACTTTATCGATTTGGTCGACCTTTTTGGCCGATGTATCGGAGTATATCTTTATTTCTTTGGTAACAAAGGTATGTTACGATGTAATTTCGCCATTTTGGCGCTCATTATCTGTTTGATGCTGACTGCCAGCGATATTTACTCTAGTAGCCTACGATGTCAACTTAGTAGATGTATGTAGAGGACCCTAAAAGCTACAAATTTCAACCCAGGGTTTTTCAGCGAAAATTCATGGTTTGGAGAGATAAGGAAGAAGATATAATAAGGTCTCTTAAGGTCTTCTATTATTAACCTTCGCTTGATCCGTAATGAAAGCAACGCCGTGTATAGACCGACCACTTATGGCTCGGGCACAACATCACGCGGCGGCAGTAGCGGCTAGCGTCACTCGTAGTGGGAGCGGGAAACAGCGATCCGACCTTCCCTTCCCACCTATGGCCGCCGCTCGCCGCTGCCACCGCCGCGTGAATTCGTTGCATTACGCCAGCGGTCGGCACCCGCGGCCCGCGGGCCGCATGCGGCCCGTGAACCTGTCACTTGCGGCCCGCGAGCCTCCCTGGCTATTTTGTATGTAATATTGACAAACGACAATGTCTGATAAAGTCATAAATATGAACATATACACAGAGTGCGGCCCGCGTCAACTTCGTTAACTACTATGTGACCCTTGGCTGCTAAAAGGTTGCCGACCGCTGCATTACGCTGTTCGTGAGACGACGATGTTGTTAAAATCTGACAATACAGTGAGACTGGTTTATTTTACTTAGTAAGTAAAAAAGCTTGAATACTTTTTTTATATAGGTATGTTTATAAGTTTAACTTCTTTTTTAAATATTGTGTGTTCTGTATTCGCTGTTGTGGCAATAAATACATCTTCCTTCTTTCTTTTAACCGACTTAAAACAAGGAGTAGGTTATTAAAACTATTGTATGCCCTAACTAATCTAACTATATTCTATATTTCTGTTTTATTTTGTATTGTCTTCTGTTATTGAGGTGTGCAATAAAGAGTATTTGTATTGTATTGTATTGTATTGTATTGTAGTGTATTGTATTGTATTGTATTTTATATATTAAATACTAGTCTCACCCTTCGTATATTTCATGGCGACCCTGGGCAAGGGCCAGGAACGCAACAAAATAGAGCACCCGCACCATTTTACAACAAAATGGCTACTGATTGGATTTTTACCTTCATTTGTATTCACTATTGTGCAAGGGATTATGGGAGTAATACATGATAAAACGATCAATAAAGATAATTGTTTAATCGGCCTGTAAAGTAATCCCTCAATTCAATTGTTGCCTAAATGTACCTACATATGTAAGTATTTTAAATAATATATACCTACAGGCTGGAATTTTAACCACCAGTCATACTCTGCGTCAACAACTTTTAGGGCTGATTTAGACGGCGCGCGAACTTGTATGCGATTTTAGTTACATTGCGGACTGTTGGTTACGTCCATTTCAACCGACCGATCAAAACCCGCAATGTAATGTAAAACTCGCATGTGAGTTCTTGAATCATCTAAATGAGCCCTTATCATGGGACCGATGCTGAAATCGCAAAAAAATTTGGGTGTTTCACAAAAAAATCTAGGCTTGTTACTAAAATGCACGCTCAGTTTCTTGCATCTAATGCCTTGAAACACTCACAACGCTCAAGATATTTTATTGTACCAAAAGCGTGGCGGTACTGTCATGCAATGGTTTACGTACCGTATAACAATTTTATAAGATTTATAAGTATTAAATTCAGGTAGCTACTTAAATATAATTCTAAGTACTATATATATATATATGTACTTTTACATACATTTTAAAGTTATAAATATTAAATTTCAATGTTATGTTAACAGAGGTGATTAAAATTTGGTTTAAGCCACGTATTCACTAGAAATATTTTTGTTTTTAATTGTTACATGAAGCAGATTTATCAACTATGTTTATAAACAAAATTATTTATATAGTGAATACGTGGCTTTTTTTCGTAGAGGTACGTAATAATATTGATAAGGCTTACGTAGGCTTCGGACTAGATTGCTGGGGTATTTATTAGTTGTAGATAATACGAGAGCAATAAAAATGTTTTCAGTTTTAATAACCGGGTCACCTATGATCCTTTATTGCATTTTTTAACCAAAATCAAATTGACCGTGGATGTTATTTTTATGTCTTTTTTTTTCTTAACTATCATACCTTCCGTGATTCTTCTCACTTGGTCTCATCGGAAGACCAGCGCTGGAAGCCACCAGCAACATGCTGAGATGAGCCATTTCGTGGCACTTTAATCTTATTTTGTGTTTTCTTTTAAAATATTATGTAGGTATTGCCTCGTTTGTTTGTGCTTACGAATAAACTCTATTCTATTCTGTATTATAGTATTAGTTAGATAGTAAGCTAGGTACCTACTTAAGAATAAATTGTAGCTATAATCGGAGAGCAAACGATTGGCATTTTGGCTAGGCACCGTGATGTGAATGATGAACTATTCAACTTCGGCCAGATCGACTGCGCGTAGGGTTTGCACTAGTTTGCACGACGGATCCGAAATGTATGGGAATATCCGCGGATCCGGATCCAGCAGATTTTCATACATTTCAGATCCGGATTGCAAATCCTAACTGAGTGTAGTTGGACTTGGCTATAAATATTAATATACAACTAAATTAAAATTAATAATGTTACCGTTAATAACAGATAATCTAAGTACCGACCTTATTCGATAGTAAGACCTCGTTTCATTTAAAGGCCAGGGTCGTAAAACTGTTATTAAAAGGATTAAAACAAGTTTAGGTCAAGTACTCAAATTCCATTCGCGTAAAACAATGTGAGTCCGTTTTTTAAAGTTCTTTTTCTCAAAATATAGACGAAATACCTACCTACATAAAACAATAAGTGAGTTTCAAAAAAATATAATTTAAATGGATGTATAAATGTATGTATGTATGAGTTTGTCGATATTGCTCGTAAAAAATTTTCGAGTGCGTATTTGTTTTCTTACAAGGGGGAAAAGTTGTTTAACTCCTCATGCTATTATTGATTCCCGAGCAAACGAGAGATTCCAAAACTGAACCACGAGCGTAATGAATGGTTCGAAAATGTTCTTGAGACTCTTAGGCGTTGCGTGGGTTTCAAGGTGGTTTCAAGGCACCCGTGCCGTTAAACAAACTTTGCCACCGAGTGAAATACAATTTTTTTCACCACACCAACTGGTAAAGGCTCTGTAAATAGTTCAAAAACTGATAGCAAAATTGCAATTTATTCACATGTGTGAGGCAAAGTATTCAAATTCAAATTTTGAGTTGTTTTCTTATGTTTGCTGGTAGAATTGACTGTTAAATGATGATTTGAATTGATAAATATTTAATAATATTCATTTGAAACGGCATTTATTGCAAAAACTTAAATATAAATACAAACTAAAAATATAAAAAATAAATACTTACTAAAACCCGTCCCGGGCTGTCCCTGACGCAGGTGCCCATCACGCTCGCTGCGTTGCCGCGTTGTATTGCGATGGACAGCCTGGACATTCATTTGGATTTGATTTGGTTTGATTTTGTTTGATATCTTACAGTTACCTAATATTTTCTTCGGGTTGGTGTGGTGAAAAATTTTGTGTTTCACTCGGGGGCAAATTTTGTTTAACCCTCGTGCTTTGAAACCCTCGCAACGCTCAAGATTCCATTTTTTTTTAATCTTTCGCTTCCAATATTGGAATCTTTTGCATGCTCGGGTATCAATGTTAGCACGACCGGATAAACAACAACTTTGCCCCCTTGTAAAACAAAAAACTATTTCGCCATACCAAGGGGCTGTTCATAAATTACGTCATAAGCCACCAGCGGGAGGAAAATACTAACATACAAAAAGGGTGTCAAACGTCGATAATTGTTCTACCGATATGACGGAAACGGCTCTCATTACGACAATAGAGTTTACGTTGCGCGAGGAAGTTGACAATCAGTCGTTCACACATTCGATAAATGGTTCTGGTTTACCAACAAGGTTAATAAGACCCGGCTCTTTTTCATTTGTCACCATGGCTGTCCCGTTCTAACAAATATGTAAGTGCGAAAGTGACGCATAGCATGACAGGTGATAAAAATGCGACCATGGTAGCTGGTCTCAGAACGTTTTCACATTGTTCGATCCGATATATATCGGATATGCTCTTGATGCTGGCCCAGCTGGGGTCTTAACATGAAGAAAAGAAAACCCAAACTTCCTCTAGCTTCCCTATCAATAGGCTACATAACTAATTTTTATTTATGCTATCAATCGATCGGGTTTGTTTTTAGGATCAAATGTCTATATGGGACCCATTGCATTAAAATAACACAAAAGTCAGAAATTGTAGTCAGAAGTCAAAGGCCGCCGACAGTCGCACTTCACTCGCGAAACGCTCTTAACAAAACGATAAATGAACGTGACGTCAAGGTCTCTGTGAGCCCATATTGTCGTATGGACAAAACAAGAAAATTGCGTTTTTGTCGGTGAAATATTGCGTTTATGTATATAGTTAATTGCTATACAATATTTTTTTGGATAAAATGTAAGGAATCGAATGGTACCCTTACTTTTTCGTTTTTGGAAGTTAAAAAAAAAAACTTAAATTTTGAAACTTTCAGGTCCTGTATTTTTGTAACATTTCCATATTTTATTTTAATATTCACATTATTGTGATAAATTGCTTGTTTGCTATCTATTTTACTAGATTTTGTTATAAAACCCAACATGTGTCATCATCCCTATTTTTTAGGACGCATCGGCACTGGAGTATGTTTTTAGCGACTGTAACATACGTACATACGATACACAACCATTGTTTACACAGCTGTTAAACTATAGGTACCTTGTTGCCTATGGCCAATTTGAATAAAAAAATAACTAATAAAAATTGAATTGTAATCCTGGAATCTACAAATTATCTTAACAAGAGGGTTGACTGGCAGAGAATGCACCTTTCGTATAATTCTCTGATGTGCAATAAATATGAAAATTATAAAAATTTATAATTATTGTAATTAACAAGACATCCTTCAAACCACTCGTGCGTTCTTTAGTTCTTCGCGATATTCTGAACCGCGAGCACGCGGGTGTTCGCGGCAAAACACTTGACCATGGACTAATATGACTTGACTAACTAACGTAAAAAAAAGTTCATTTTGTTACGTTCAGTAACATATAAATCTGAGTGTTTTTTACATGTACCTTATTGGTGTTAGTCGAAAATTGAATGTGAACGAAAATAGAACTTTAATTTGATTTTAAAGGTGAAATAAGAGTGAAAAATACTAATACCTAGGTACAGTAGTTTTTTTGAAGTAATTTTCCATGTTGTCGATATTCGATGTTTAGGTACCTACAAGTTTTTAGGGTTCCGTACCTCAAAAAAACGATTGAAACCGAAAAAAAATTAAAACTTAAATAAATCCCTTGGGTGTCTGTCTGTCTGGTTGTCCATGAGTTACAGCCAATCTCCTCCGAAACTACTGGACCGATTGAGTTGATATTTTACACAACTACCTATGTAAATCTATCACCCAAAAAAGAACGAGTGGAGTAACGTAACGTAAATAAATCAATTTTAAACTTGATCACTATGTTTGGGGGATAAATGAGAAACTTAAATAAAAAGTTTTGCAAGTTATATCGTGCGACATATCCAATAAAAAGCGGCCAAGTGCGAGTCGGACTCGCACTTGGCCGCTTTTTATTAGGCGATTTATGACGTATTAAAAAAAAACTACTTACTAGATCTCGTTCAAACCAATTTTCGGTGGAAGTTTACATGGTAATGTACATCATATATTTTTTTTAGTTTTATGATTCTCTTATTTTAGAAGTTACAGGCCCCCCCCCCCTGTAACACCCCCCCTGGGACACACATTTTACCACTTTGGAAGTGTCTCTCGCGCAAACTATTCAGTTTAGAAAAAAATGATATTAGAAACCTCAATATCATTTTTGAAGACCTATCCATAGATACCCCACACGTATGGGTTTGATGAAAAAAAATTTTTTGAGTTTCAGTTCTAAGTATGGGAACCCCCAAAATTAATTGATTTTTTTCTACTTTAGTGTGAAAATCTTAATGCGGTTCACAGAATACATCTACTTACCAAGTTTCAACATTATAGTTCTTATAGTTTCGGAAAAAAGTGGCTGTGACATACGGACGGACAGACAGACGGACAGACGGACGGACAGACAGACTGACAGACAGACATGACGAATCCATAAGGGTTCCGTTTTTTGCCATTTGGCTACGGAACCCTAAAAAAGCTTGCAGTTGTAAGGCTTTCAAATGTATTTATTTATAATTTAAGGTGTTGAATTTATTTAAGAAAATAGGCGAAAACTGACCATTCCCCCACCAATATCTACAAAACTACTGGGCCTACAATTTCGAAATAATACGGATTACCTACAGTTAACTATTAGATTAAATATCTGGGTCAACCACAATACTGTGTTTGCGTCTTTTCTGTAGACATACACAAAAGTTAAGGGCCATTAAGGTTCATTTTCTTATTTAACCCTTATCCACAGGAAAAGATACTTCTTTTATTTGGATTAGTATAATAAAATCATTACCTTAATACATGCCCACAAGATGTTAACCATTGCCCACACAGGAGAGAAAAATTGTGTGTTCGCGCGAACTGTACAGCTTTCTCTCCTCCTTAACTTTTGTCTATGTCTACAGGAAAGACGCGAACACAGTTTGTGTTTGATCCATCTCTTAAACTTAACCTTACATAATATGTATATGTATGTGGTGGTGAGCAATCGTGGGTTCAATCCTCGGTTGTGCTGAATAGAGCATAAAAAACGTTTTCGAAAAAAAAAACATAACGATGACTAAAAATTTAGATGGTGTAATGTATTCGGTGTCTTTTTTAATAGGTCATTATCATTAGTAACTTGTATATGTTAAGTATTACGTGCTTGAAATACCTTAAAGACGCACCAATGAAAACATAATTTAAAAGTAATTATACTTTAAAACAAAGCGGACAGGTGACAGTTTTTCTAATATTGTAAAGAGTTATTAAGTACCTACAATCTGAAATAGCGTCACTTATATTTGTAAATCCATTCCTCGTTTATTTAAGTATTGAACTATAAATTAAACCCTCGATACATTTCAATTTTTCACCAAAGGACCAAAAGAGTCTCGCGAGGCTCGCCTCAGTGTTTCCGAGCTAAACCGCGAGGCTGCCTCGCGAGGCCAGGCTCGCGAGCCACACATCCGAGGCTGCCTCGCGAGCGCGTGCGCTTGGTGGAGACCCGGCTTAAACAAGTGCAAGCGTATAGGAGCGGCCTTAGTGCACGCTGTTCACATCACTCGTGAGCCCACAGCCACGCTGCACGCCCCGCCGAACGCTCCGCTTCGAGCGTCCACTCAGGCCTTACACTAAAGCAAGGGGCAAGCTTTTTTTTGTTGTCCCCTACACTTTTTTTTCACATTTGGGATTTTTTATGTTATTTCTACTTAGAATCACGAGCTCTTTCTATCCTAATAGGAGGAGAAAAAATGTCCCAAAATTTCCATACATTTTTCGATCTTTCCATTTCGCGACCGCCATACAAAGTCTATGAAAAATGGTGACGGAATGGAAATAAAAACCTTAGAACACTTTTTTTCTCCTATTAGGATAGAAAGAGCTTGTGATTCTGAGTAGAAATAACATAAAAAATCCCAAATTTGAAAAAAAAGTGTAGGGGACAACAAAAAAAAAACGCCCAAGGACGCTAAAAACTAAGAATTTCGTAGGTACATTGACCTGCCTGTTCGTAGGTATTTCTTATAGTACGGCTCTTCTGAGGTGAACTTTTCGCTTCCAACCTTAATCTTTCAAACAAAGGCCATAGTCTCTATTATCGCAAAACCGCTTGCTCCCGACTTAGCACGTGCCAGTACAACATTCATATTGAAAAACAACCGGTATCGTCATAGTATTAAGGTTCAAATTTAATGTCACTGATATTCTAGATATTACGTTTTGGTAGTGTAGGACGATAAACCGCCCCGAAGCGATACGGCGCTCATATTATTTTGATACTTAGTGTGGTGTTAAAAATGAAACGTGGTTATTTATTATATTGTTTTATTTAAATTATTAGCTTGCGGTGGTAAATGTAATAATTTACAAAGGTGCAGCTGCAAGCGTTGTTATTTTTTCTTATCTTTAAAATAACGATACTGTGAAATTAGCACCTCTGATGTGATGCCGACGCATAGTGACAATAAAAACACTGATAAGGCAAACGTGGAGCTTTGAAGCGTACAGCTTTTCTAACAAAACGTCACGTGGTCAGATTAAAGGTCGGTTATAATATAAGAAAGAAATTGATTATATCTGATTTTTTATGACACGATTTTATCTAGTAGTACGTATAACTGTTTATATACCTACACGGAAAAATGTTGATTATACCTATGTTAAACTTATTAATCTTAAATTTACATTGTTACCTCAGTTTTGTTATATAACAAATATACAACGCTTTATCATAAATAACCGGGTTTCATTTTTAACACCACACTAAGTATCAAAATAATATGAGTGCCGTATCGCTCCGGGGCGGTCTATCGTCCTTAGGGCTTGCAATTCGAATATTCGACCTGTTTTGATATTCGAATATTCGGCCGCTCAGGTTTCGAATATTCGAATATTTTTTATTACTATAAAAAAATCTATGTCATCCGCTGTAGTTACAGTTTCTGTGTGTTTTACGGGTATTTACAGTGAATGAGGAACGGTAGGTACCCAAACACGAAGGAAATAATATTTTTACTGTATTCCTCTCGATAGACTTCGTGAATACAGTGAAACCTAACTCAATTTAAAAGAAAACGAAATCAAAAAGTATGTTATTTTTACGGTCCGTAAGTTTTAAGTTAAAGGGTCATTCTGTTTATTCAGTACAAGCGTACGTTAAGCGAATTTTTGAAGTCTAAACCTTGCCACTTATCGCAATTCTCAAATTTAATCATACCAAACCTGCCCAACTTGGTAATCTAACCATGCACCTTTAGCTGACGAATAATCCACCCAGTACTCAACTAACTTTTTCCCTTAAATATTCCAATATTATATAATTAATTAGCCGACCATTAGGAATAATAACTTGCCAAAACAAATAAAGTCAATAAAGATTCAAAATACCATGAAATTAAAGGCCTTTTTACAGGCCTCTGAGTGATTACAAGTTAATTTAAATCGGAAAATAATTACCTACTAAAAAAAATATCTTACATACCTAGGTGTTTGGATATTATTTCACGCAACGACGACGCATTTATAACAAGTTTTATCTAGAAATATTAAATACGTCTAATTTTGGCGTTTTACTTGTTTTTATAAATGTGGGCATCTTATAAATAGTAGGATGATAAAATCTAGTCAAATAAGTGGATTTCTGCCAAATATCCTTAGTTTTAGCAATATGTGAAAAAAGCTTTTGAATAAAACGATAATAAACCGATTTCTCGTTCCTTTTCTTATTTTTTATAATATTCGAATAATTATTCGAATATTCGAATACGTCATCAGAAAAAGTCGAATATTCGAATATCTGAAAGTTTCGAATATTTGCAAGCCCTAATCGTCCTACACTACCAAAACGTAATATCTAGAATATCAGTGACATTAAATTTGAACCTTAATACTATGACGATACCGGTTGTTTTTCAATATGAATGTTGTACTGGCACGTGCTAAGTCGGGAGCAAGCGGTTTTGCGATAATAGAGATTTGCGATATTATATTTAGTAACTTTATTTTTGAGTATAATTACATGGATACACCTCATTCGGTTCTCGTATGCTATTTTATTTTTACTATCATTTTCTTTAATTTAATGAATGTTTTAATTAGGTATACAGGATTTTGACTCTTGGAGACCCTATACATCTCTAAGGATAATTTGATTAACTACTATATATTGTAATCTTTTAGTTATGATGACACTTAGAGACATTTACATCTCTAAATAATTTTAGATTATAGTTTTTGTATCTTTGTGTTTTTTTTTTCAATACTATTGTTATTGCGTTTTTTGTAATTCGACATTTAGAGGCTTTATACATCTCTATGTTAGTTTGATTTGATATTTACGGCTTAGTTGTATTTTATAATTATTGATATGTTTTTTTTGCTGTATGTAAATTCCATATTGACGTGTAAAAGTGCCCTTGTGGCCTATTTGCTGAATAAATGTTGATATTTGATATTTGATATTAGAGACAATGGCCTTTGTTTGAAAGATTAAGGTTCGAAGCGAAAAGTTCACCTCAGAAGAGCCATACTATAATTATAAGTAAATAACCGATACCTTTGCTGTCCCGCCCATCATATTGCCGGCGCCCCGGTAAGTGGGATGGTGCAAGTGGGCCTTAGCTTAGCTAGGTATAAAATAAAGCCTATTTGAAACTTGAATTCGATTACGTCAGAGATAATTAATCTTAATTTCAATGATATAGCCCAGCGGTCGGCAACCTTTTAGCAGCCAAGCGCCACATTAGTTAACGAAGGCGCGGGCCGTACTTTGTTAAAATTTAGGACTTTATCAGACATTGTCGTTTGTCAATATTACATACAAAATAGCCAGGGAGGCTCGCGGGCCGCAAATGACAGGTTCACGGGCCACATGCGGCCCGCGGGTCGCAGGTTGCCGACCGCTGGTTTAGCCCATAGATAGAATATCCTTATCACTCACGTGTTCGATTAGATACCTACAATAATTAGGAACATTATAATATATTCATTATTACCTATTGTCTACTGATAAAGTGTTTTAATGATTTATGGGATTTACTTTTATCTGTTACTGCATAAATAAGACGAAATATGTAAATTATCGGTCAAATATCAGATGAAAAATAAAACTATCTACAGGATTCTGTGACCATAGGAATAAGGATGTGATGTGATCCGATACGTATATATTTGACTTTGGCTGTCACCACCTACTCTGACAGTCAGTATGGGGCCACCATATGAATTAAGGTGGGCGCAAAAATAATACATGACATGACCTATGCTTGCAATAATGAGCTACATTGCTACTGATCAAACCAGTTATCACGACCGGTCGAGGTAAGTATATACCTATGTATTATACAAGGTCACGACCTTGACCATCACACAATAGACAACGAAATGCGCCTTCCGTGTGATCTACGCCGCGATGTGCTGAACTACACTTTATAGACATAAAAGGCATATTTTCATTTCGCATAACGAAGTGTGATAGACGTGTAAAGGGTGGGTAAAAAGAAAACGAAACACAAACTCGGCACTCTTATCTATTTATCAGTACGCAACATTTGACGCAGAGCCTTGCCCCCTAAAGACTCCCTAGGATTAACATTATTTCGGTGTATAGTGTTGTACCAAACATATTGATAAACATCAGTCTAGAAACAAAACAGTTTGATGTTTTTATTAGATAATTACAAACTGAAATAGATGTCATATATTAAAGAAAAAGTGACGAAGCCCTCCAGTGGTGAAGGCCGGATTCGAACCGGCGTCTTTAGCAATCCGGGCTAACGCCTTGAACCCCTTGGCCATCCCGCCACGGTGGAACCCTTCCCAATTTCTCAACTATATGCCATCATACTAAGATTAGGCGTCTTTGAAAACACAAATCAAAATATTTAATAAAATAATTTGATTTGTTCCCATAGTTGTGTATCGATAATTACAGTTTGAAGTTTTCGTCGATAATTTTTGTAGCTTGTCTATTGACGCTCCCTTTCCACTGAGGTGAAGAGAGAATTTGTTGGGAGCATTAGTTGAAATTCACATCTCTTCTCCACTCCGCTCCTTTTCGCCCCATCACTAAGCGTAAGCAAATTGCTAGGTTTATCTTATCATTATCATTATCAAGGTATAATTAAGTCAAGCGCAGTAGTAATCGTGGCTGCGCGCCAGAATCACAGGTAATTTTAGAAAAACATGTTTTTTACCATTTTACGTTACATTACCAGGATTTACGTTTCGTATCGTTGATTTTCACATGGGTTCCAAGGTTCCTGAACCCCAAGTGTAAATTTCATTCGATAGCGTGACGAGAGATCGCGTTTGCGAAAAGTCCCCTCCACACTAGTGCGCGAATCGCGGCGCGAAGCCACGAACGCGAGTGTGGACTTATGGAGTCGATTTTCGCAGACAGCGAAATCGACTCCACACTCGCGTTCGCGGCTTCGCCCGCGATTCACGATTCCACGCACATACAGAATTACAGACTGGAGGAGGCTTTATGTCTATTTTTATTTTGAACAGCGCGCCAAGCGGGACGTTTTGGAAACTCAAAATGCCATACAAAATAACACTAAACGCAAACGACGTCACGTCACGCTATCGAATGAAATTAACACCATTGTTCCTTGACGGGAGAGTGCATAGATTAGTATATGTTATTACTGTAAGTGGCAGCAATGAAATGAAGTGTCATTAAAGTATGATCTTAGTGTCTTCTATGATCATATAGACACGTATAGCCTGATGCGCTTTAGTTAGGTGCCATGGAATCGAAAACACTGGTTTTCATTTTGTTGTCAATTTATTTTCGTCGGATTTCAATAAAATTTGGCGGAACTCTATATGTTCCCTGTTCTGTACAAAATAGTATATGTAAGCTACGCTAATATGTAAGCTATAAGCGCAATTTCAGCGTATGTCTAAAAAAACTTCCACTGAGGTACGAAAAAGTATGGTGTATACTCGACGGAAAATTACATACATTTTTATCGGGACAAATTGTGATTTCTTATTTATCCCGCCCGGAATGCTTTTCAAACCAGCCAAATTTTAATCCAAATAACTAAAAATAATTGTTCCGTAAACAAAGTTTTGTACTACACCAATATAAAAATCGTTCCACTTAGTGCTTAATGCACAGCGCTGGATTCGAACTCGATGGACATAAAGCAATTGATGTACATTTTTATTGGAATGTAATTATTTTGATAAAGATATTTCGATGCGTACCAAAGATTAAAGTGATTAAATCCTGATAACCGGGCTTACCAGAACGCGAAGCTGTCGTAAGCTATGCAAATATAATAATATTTATCTTTTGTATTATTTATGTTACACTTTTCACTAATTAAGTGGTTCCCGTTAGACGGCAGGAAATGTCGCCTCATATTTTGGTACATTAAAAGTTATTCCTCATAGTGGTATGCATTTTAAGATGATTGGAATTTATTGATTTTATTAAAGGCAATCTACTCTAGACTTCTACTCTAGTCTAAATTTTCTCGAAGGACTACCTAGTTAGTACCTACACCTATATGGGGTTCTTTAAAAAAAGGAGTGTACTAGGTTTCTAAACGGTCGGAAACAAGCACACCTATGGAGTCGCAGGCGTAACAGCTTTCAGGTTGGTCGTGTTCTTGTTTGCCTCAGACGTCGTATAAAAAAAATAAGATGATACATGGAAGGACAGAGTAGTAGGTAGAGTCGTATTTAAAATTAATTAAATAGTTGTTCCGTTGGATCTGTTGATACCGTTAGGATTTGTAAAAAAAACTTGTTAATTAAGTAGTGCCTGAGAGAAAGAATATTTGAACCTCTAAGAACATTGTTGAAACAAAAAAAAAATTAAGATTATGACATGCTCATTACTCTCATTGGCAGGGCCGGATTAAGCATGTCGGGGCCCCTAGGCAGTGCAATGCTCGGGGCCCCCTTAGGCCCTTACAGTCAATTCTGCATACATAATGTTCATTTTTCAGTTCAGGGAAGTAAGTTTGTGGTTTTAATTTCAACCTTCAGGTGTCGGTTGAGCCGATCCGAATATGCCAAGCGATGTCTTTTTCGCTCTTATTGCGTGGACATAAAGCTTTTTTCTATCAGTTTTTGCCGATTCTTTTTTGCGTCAAGTGTGGGGAGAGCCCTCTTTTTCTCAGTAGGTAGTTAAATATTGTGCGAGGCTGAACAGCGATTGTCCGACCATAATACCATACGCCGAGCCACATGATTAAAATTAACGTAATAATAAAGATATTCCATAGGTTTAAATTACTATTCATTCACCAGTCAAGTTAGCATGTAGGTACAGGGTCAACCAGAAAAGCAGCAAAAAAACGCGAGCGCAGCAAGCGCGAAATTTTTTCTTAAAAAATTGTGAAAGCGTGTTAAAAAGGCCGGGTCGGGCCTAAAAATGTGAAGTTCCACAGTGAGCAGAGCTTTCATGCGAGGTCAAAGCCGTGCTTCAGGATAAGCTCAGCTAGAGCACAGACGTCAACCAATGTCCATTGTATTAAAAAGCGAGGCCGCAGGCCGAGCTTGGCGCAGCGAGGCCAAAGGCTAAGCTGAAGAAGAGGAGATTTGGAAGACAAACCAAAAATGGAGGTAAAAAGTGAGGCTGAAGGTCGAGCTCAGCAATCTCCACATTACTTAACAAGCCCGAAGCGTACTTATAACCAGCGAGGTGAGATTTCATGCGAGGCAAAAGGCCAAGCTTCTTAAATCAATGTTTATATTTGTTAAAAAATGACGCCGAAGGTCGAACTATAAGAAAGCAGCGCTCTGACACGAACCAATCGTCAAATGTTACTCGACAATAATATGTGCAAGAGTTACTCGGAGATGAGGTATTAGGCCCTCGGGAGCCTGAAAATCGAGCTCGATATTACAGACTTTAAATCTATAAAATAACATAATTTACATAATCATCTAATGATTGTGTATCTGAGAAACTGATATTGGACATTAAGTAGGTATTAGGTATAAATATTTAGGTACAATAAAAACAATATTTATTAATTTTGGCCATATGAAACAAATATTGTTTTTGGCGCGCGCGGGGCCGCCGGGCCCCCTAGCCGAGGCGGGGCCCCTTATCCGAGGCGGGGCCCATAGGCAGTTGCCTACTCTGACTTAGGGTTAATCCGGCCCTGCTCATTGGTTGTATTATGTAGATCAAAGCGTGGGTGTTGGTAGTCTTAGTCGCAAATATTAATGTGCTAAACTTAAATTGGTGCACTTTTTTAGATCACAATACGGTTTCCAAAAATTTAATTAGCAATCTTGAGGCCTTTCTCTAGAGTAACTTCATCAATTAGAAACGCACCCTGATTTCTTGACTTTCGCTTGATAGGAAAAATCACCTCAAACGCATCATGACAATTTATATTTTTTTTTTGCACTAAAGATAAAAATAAATACGAAAACTGCTTCTAATAATGCACAATTATATTTGTAAAAATTAATATTCAATAAGTTTATATTTTGCTGCTATTTAAGACAATTTATTGTTTCATCTCAATACATGTATTGTTTGCTACTATTGATGGTGACTGTACCTATCTACGTATAACATTTTTTTTAATTTTTTAAGAGAACGGGACGGATACGCATTCATAAAGTCATTATTCTATGAATTAATAATTAACATGTCACGCTCGACAATCAGTGAGACTAATTGATGGAAATAATTTTATGTTAATTATTGGCGAATGAAAATACACTCGCTATAATACACCCACAAGCAACATAATTATATGAATCGGGTCACTTTGTATGGACATTTCCTTGCCAAGTGACCCATCTTCACTGCTCCTGAGTGGATTATACTTACACAATAGGCAGTTATTTTTAATTTACTGTAGTATAATAAGTACCTACTTTAACTAAATGTATCATTAACAACTTACATTAGAGTAGCTATTTAATAACAAAATATACCACATAAATAAAATTATAGAGCAAAAACAAGTTTTGTATGAAAAACTTAAATTTGCTGTATTTTTTTTAACTATGGTATCTGAAGCTACATAAACTATAAGTAATTACATAATTAGATGTAGGATATACCTTATCCTATTGTAAGTACAAAGTTTTAGAGCAATCTAGCTAGTCGTTTCGCTTAAAATGTACGCTCTCGTTTTAAAAGGACGTTTGGATGGAGAACCGAGCTTGCTGCGGACTCTTAAATGAACCGATTATAAGATGATATTTAGGTATTTAGGTTTTATAGTTTGTATTGTTTTTTGATTATCATTGTTGACATTTTATAATTATACGTTTGCATGCTAAATTATTGACCACCATAATGTAAATTCATATAGATTAGCGCAAGAATAATTATTTATCATTATGAAATAAATAAACTAAACTAAATTACATAATATTTACACAGCCGTAGACAATATTTACACAGAATGGCCGATTAATCGCCGTGTTTCTTGTTTCAGATTAAAGATGGCGCTGCATTCAGTATCTGACATTATGCAGAAGTGTCAGCCTTGAATTATAAACATAAATTTTGGAGGGTTTTAGTGTTCCTTCAAGTTAGATTGGAAAAGTTACAAAAATGGAGTCAGAAGTTAGGAAACGAGAATCGGTAAGTGATTTCAATAAATTAAATAATAAGTAGGTACGTAACTACCTATAAGGGTGCATCCACACATTACGTCACAGCCCCCTGGGCACTAAAAAATCCATACTTTGTGCGATGTAATTAACGGATGACCCCTTATAGCGAAAATCTTTGTTGAGTGTGTGGTCAGAATCTTATTATTAGTATTAAATATTTTTCAGTTGGGAGTAAATAGGTAGAGTTAGATGATTTTGATAGCACTACACGCAGTGCACGTGTTGTTTTAATCGTCAAACTTCTATGAAGTGACGTATAAATAATACTGGCACTGCGTTGTGCTATAAAAATCGTTGCAGACTTGTCTTGGTCTAACTCCATGTATAATAAATAAAGTAATACGAATTGAAATTCTGACAAATATCTACAGAGTAAATATATACCTAAGTATTAGAGTTTTGGAATAATGGCTAAGGCTATAACTACCTACCTAGCCCAAACTCAATATTTTTTTTGTCATTTCCCTGCCGCACATTTTTTGTCATTTCGTGACTCGTGGGAAGTCAGAGCGGGTCACTAGTGTTACAATAAAACAATGTTTCTTCTATGACATTGTTTGGTAAACTGACGTGCTGTCTGGTATACAAGCATTCAGTAGTCAGCGCCGGCAGTTCCGTGGCAGTCGTAAGCGATAACAGTTGCTATCAAATTGTATTGTTTTATAAATACTGTGTCAAGGATTTTTTTAAATAAGTAGGTATAGTACAGTTGTAAATTATGTTATATTTGGAATATCTGTTTATATGTGTGTGAGGCATCGTAGGTTTAAGAAGATAAATCGATTTTTAATGATTTGTTTGAGGTGCATGTGGTTCTCCATGCATCATGTTGGGTTTTGTTTTTGTTTTTATCATCGTTTCTCGGTCGTCCGCAAAATTTGTGTCTGCGTCTATTAACTAGTAGGTACTCCTTCAAACCTTCTTTGAAATTTGCGACCCGAACAGACCTTGAAGTTAGATTTCAATTTTAATGTTGGTTCTCCTGACCTGACTGACTCCATATCGCGTACGTGCTGTCCATGGGAATTAAGGAGTTAATGTAACTTATAGAAACTGTTAAAAGCTTGTGGGGACTGCAGCCACACAAAATTATGCTAAAATGACCTCTATGCCTATCAAATTACTATCCAATTTTCGTTGTTCACAGGCAAAATCGCATAATGTAACAGAGATAGAGATGGATGACGTTCCGAAGCAAAATGGCCAAAACGAAGTCAACGGAGAGGTAATTAAATTACCTCGTTTTGTGTTTCGTAGTCAACAAGAACACTTAGTGTAAGGCCTGAGTGGACGCTCGAAGCGGAGCGTTCGGCGGTGCGTGCAGCGTGGCGTCGGGCTCACGCGTGATGTGAGCAGCGCGCACTAAGGCCGCTCCTATACGCTTGCATTTGTATAACATGCACGCCGCACGCCCCGCTCCGCTGCACGCCCCGCTCCGCTGCACGCCCAACTCGAGCGTCCACTCAGGCCTTACACTTATAGTTTTGCTATATCCGAAGTAGGTACAAGTTATTTTATTAAAATCTGAACAATGTTAGTAATGGTAACTAGCCTAACCTCTCTTATCAAGTAGCTTAATTTAAATTTCCTTAACGAATGACTAACTGAAGGTAAGTACGTGTTTTTCAGTCGTTATTACGTGACCATGCTGTCGATAAAATTGAAACGTTAAATTCTTATCAACGTTCTTATACTGGTGCATTGAGAAGAATGCAGAAACAGTAGTTTTTAAATACATACAACGCAAATATTTTTTAAACTACTCAAGAAATTTAAATTTTTGATGGTATTGCAGCGCTAAAGGTACTTTAGTTTAGATATATATACAATAAGTTAAACGTACTGGTGCTCGACGCTCCTTTAATTATGAATAAAAATATTGTTATTGTTATTGTACCAGTACATGTCATCTTGAAACTTAAGTCATTGTCAATAGAGGTGACAGCAGGGTGTCATCTATTGGGCATTAGTACGTAAAGTACGTTTACCTTATGTCCGTAAGAAACTTCGTCCAATGTATTCAGACTATTCAGCCTATTCACTATGCATCGGCAAAAATTAACTAGTTAACAACTTAATTGCACAAGCTTTTGTTATTTACCTGTCAGATTTAACCAAATGGATCTTGTTGGTGGATTTGACGCCAATTTTCCCGGTTCTCGACCAAGTTCTTTAGGTCCCTCCCTGTCAGACACATTTGCTCAATCGTGTCATACAAGCCCAACACCATCATGAATAATGACACGACTTGTCATGACATTCCACATGCGCCCGGAAAATCGTTTCAAAGATGGCGAAATAAACTCGCTGCAGAAAAAGGTTCTAAGTTCATTATATCGCAGGTAACCTTCGAGCCCCTGGACCACGACCCCTCAGGCTGGCTGGAGACGACCCTGGCCAGCGTGGGCAGCTCCACCGAGGACTTCTTCAAGAAGAACAAGTCTGGCTTCGGCACCATCATGAGCTTCGTGCTGAACGGCCTCGTGATAGGATATTTTATAGGATGCTTGTATTATTATTTAGAATATAGTATGTATCGATTTTCATTCTTATCTATCCTATCTAAATATCGACCTTCGCAATAGTCTTCTCATTTGAGCATAATGAAATACAGTAACAGGACTAACCTAGTAAAAGTTTCGCGTTTCCGTCAATTCAGTAATCGGTGTTTGCCCTCTGATAGCAAATTTATATGAATTTGCCGTGTGATTTGGTGCTTAGCTTACATTATACGTATTCTTTGATGACGTGTGCTTCTTTCTTATCTTCTTTTTCATCATGCTGCTATTGCTGCTGTCTGTATAAGTTTAGCTCTTTACTTAATAAATCTTTCTGTTTACAGCTAACGCCCCCCTCTACCTCTGCGAGGGTTTCGGTAGCCTCGTCGCCTTCCTCGGCATCATATACTTCTTTCTCATCTACTTTTATGTTGTGAAGCGCTACTTCGGCGCGTGGCTCTCTAAGAATGTGTACGGCAACATTGGTGCTGCTGGTAGCTTCGTTTGGAAGTTTATGTGAGTATTGTAAATATGACAGCCATTAATGTTTACTGAAGATATAAGGAGGAGGAGCTCTTAGGATCCTCTATAATTGTTTATTAGTATTCGTTTGATGCGTACTGAATGTGACACCTGTGTGAATTACACGCCTGTAAACAATCCTCTGTTTACCCTATCTTATTTCAATGTCTGTGGATACATTGTTTATGTACAGATTTCCGTTGATCATTTTATAGTCTTCATTATAACTTCTACTTTACTACATCTTTTCCACAAAAGTATATACTCTTTTATTCTTCAGGTGGTTGAGATTGATTTTATCTGTGGCGTTACTGGTGGGCATCGCCATATTCCTGTACGTCGACACAAGGGATCAACCGGATCGCCTCATCTCACTGAGTGGGATCGGCATCATATTGCTGCTAGGTAAGAGACTTCATATTCGGCGATAAGCTTTATAAACAGGCGCCTAAGGATCTTGACTTGACATTCATTCATTACTCATTAGTATAGGTACATGTACATGTATACCTGCAGACTTGACACTTTGGACAGCTTACATTGCAAATATAGTTCATATCATGGATAGCTAAAAAAATTACCTCCATACTTCGCTTCTGACAGTTTTGACGTTTTTGGACTGCATCAGGATTGTCGTTAATTAATCTTCTTACGTCCTTACTCCTTAACTATGAAGAACAGTTAAATAATTTATCTTTTTGATAGATAGTGTATATATTATAACCTATAATTCTCCACCAGTGCAGTGGCGAGGCATTTGAATCCCTGATTGGAAGACTAAAGACTAAAGATTTTCTATGCTTAACGTTCATTGCCAGGATTCGTGTTCTCCAAGCACCCAGGACGGATAGCATGGCGGACAGTATGCAGCGGGTTGCTACTGCAGTTCACGTTCGCTCTGCTCTTCATCCGGTGGGACCCGGGCCGGACAGCGCTGCAGTGTTTTTCTGATAAGGTAACATGACCAGGGGGCCGATTTTTGAATTTCGATCGCTCGATTTCGTCACTCGAAAATCGGTGGAAAACGGCGAAATACTAATTTTTGAAATACGAGCGATAGAAATTAGGAATCTAGTGGTATTGACCACTCGTTTTCAATTCTATTAGTAGAATTTAAATGCCTATTAGTGGAGATATCACTGAAAGAAATACACGAAATCGGGCAGTCGAATTTCAAAAATCGATCCCCGGGCTGCGAATTGTCTGATCGTCTTTTCTCAACCAACCAACGTTTTCTGGCTTGGAAGTTCATCGCAAAAAATTAGGCTTCTTTGACCATGACTTCTTGACATGTCGGCGTGTGTTCAGTTCAGTGTGGAAGGAATTAGTTGGTAGTCAAGTCATCATTCAATGTCATCATACTGTCTACTACTGCGCGAGTTCACATCAGAAGATCGGTCGCTACTATGCTACCATAACGACTCGAACAGGGCAAGATTCCTCCGATTTTGCCCGGTCGGTCCTCTATCTTTTCCACTTGTGTAACTTATAACTTAATAGGTATGTGTTCATTTCAGGTTGCGACGTTCCTATCATACGGTATAGAGGGCGCTGCGTTTGCCTTCGGTAATCTCCTTGTGAGGACAGAGAATGTCTTCGCTTTTGCCGTAAGTATAAATTAAGTAAAAGCTTAAAAAGCAAGATTTGAGTTGCTTTGGGCTATTTTCAAGGGCTCCCAAGTATTATGATTATTTTTGCTAAGCCAGTCTTGAGTTGAAAAGTATTATATGCACCGCTCAGCCCTAATTTAGGTAGAAATATGTACCTTAGGGTACTAAAGGTTGTTTGCTATTGCTACTAACATTGAAACTCTTTTATTTACCTATCGTAACATATTCCTCTTGCAAAGCGCACTGTTTATTTATTTTATCTAGAAGACAAATTTACAATACCTATTTTTCCACTTCTAGTCCCTGCCCGTGATATTCTTCTTCAGCATGCTGGTAGAGGTGATGTTCTACTGGGGCGCACTGCAGTGGTTCTGCAGCAAACTCGGAGAGTTGCTGCAAACAGCTACAGCTACTACTGTGTGCGAGAGTGTCATCGCTGTCGCTAACTGCTTCCTTGGAATGGTAAGCCATTTTGAATCTCAATTATCTTTCTCCACTATCTAAACGATAATATAGAGCACTAGTAATTTTTCTCCATGATTTTTATTATTTTACTAGACCGTGAAATAAAAGTGGTCTAAGTATAGAACCTTGAGGTACTCCGAACTTTTGTGCTCATGCTCAAGGCTGCATCATTTACTGTTATATTTCGAATGGAGTCTATATTACTATGACTCAATAATGTTTTCATTCGGAAAAATCTTCGTGAAAGCATCTTAGGCACCGCTTCTAACTTTTACAAATAAGTATTCAATCAAATGCTTCTGGAAATTTCAATTTGAAAATTTAAATTATAGTTATGATATGTGGCATATTCTACCTACCTACCTACAACAGTCTTTGTAAATTATATTGTATACTATTTACAAAGATGTTTTTATTCGTGTTCGTGTCAAGCCGCTGAAAAAAATTATCAAAGAACCTGTGCCTGTCTTCAGACAGAGTCCGTGCTGCTGATCAAGGCGTACATCCGGGTGCTGACACCGTCCGAGCTGCACGTCGTCATGGCCTCGGGCTTCGCCACCGTCTCTGGCAAGTAATTAACCGCTTTTTTATATTCTTACTTATGAGTTTTAGGGGTATTCCATAAAAGTACTTTACGCTATATTCAAAAGATACTTAAATACAAAATACAGTACATAGCGGCCCCCTTTTTTAAATATCTATCATTAAATTCTCATTATTATTAATCTGGCTGATTAATTTGCCTATATTTCTGTTGTATAGGTACTGGCTTTCTATTTTTCTACTTCTTTCCAATGTTTAGTGTATTTTCCCCATTCATTTTTGTGTAATATATGTAGGTATGTTTATCCTATAAATTTTGTATGTATTTATATCCTTTATCTTTCTGGTACCTTGTTCCACATTTTTCTGCATTTGTCACTCTCTTTCACTCTCTCCTCTCATCTACTCAAAAGTTAACTGGAAGAGACCCCTCAAAGGGATAAGGTTGCCTTTGTAGCTTTGTACTTCTTAATTTCTTTTTTGTTATTTTTAATATGTCTTTTTGTACAATAAAGAGTTTACTACTACTACTACTAAATAAATTTAAATAATTACAATTATTTACCAGTGGCGCTAGTGAGCACGTTGATGGGCTCTTAAATACTTAACAATAATGATGCATGACAGAGCTCAAGCACTCGTTGATTTTAATACATTATGCAAATTCGTCGATCGTATTATCTTTTATCAAATTATCACTGATGATAAAAATGGCTAAATGATCATTACAACCTCAAGCTGTGGGTAGGTAATAATTTGGATTACAATAGGTAGAGACTTGTTATTTATCGGCGATGTATCAAATCATAAATTCTTGCATAGTTACGTAATCGCAAAACATTGATGGGTGTGAAGCATTAGTAGGTATAACTTCATGTTGTTGTCCAAACATTTACTTTTTGTTGAACGTTATAAGTACTTAATATTAAAATATATACCGTCTTTCTACAACAGACAAAACATTGAACATACCATTGAAAACGACCCCTTTATTAAAGAAAAATCTAAACAAAGTTACCCGTTTTGATGGCCCTTGAGTGTGATCTATGTGATTGGTAATAACAATAAAATTTAATAAAATGATTGATGCTTTACTTGTATTACGGTCCGGCCATTATCAGAAAGAATAACATTATGTCTGACTTAAGTGACGCAGCATCTCAAGGCAGGAACAAACTGTGTGTGGTGGTCTGAAATCGTTTGTAAAACCTTAAGGACCACCACGTTACGCGTGCACGTTAGACCGGGCCGTGTCCGGGCCGGAGCTTCCGGCGCTTACTTTTCTATGACAATGACAGGTGATCACGTGGAGCTTTCCATAGAAAACGAAGCTCCGGCCCGGACACGGCCCGGTCTAACGTGAGTCATCCTTAATGATGATTTCGTGCCGTAATCGTTCTAAAAAAAGGAAAAAAATGACTGAAAAAATCGGTAATCGTTCTAAAAAAAAGGAAAAAAATGACTGAAAAAATCGGCAATAAGCCTAATAATTTTTAAACGACTTCCAAATCTCAAAAGGAGGGGGGTATCAATTCGGTTGTATTTTTACACCTGAATCTCTCTGCAGGTACGATACTAGCTACATACATCGCGTTTGGGGCGGAGCCGGCGCACCTGGTGACCGCCAGTGTCATGTCGGCCCCGGCTGCTTTATGCTACGCCAAGCTGCTTTTGCCGGAGACCAAGCGATCGCTAACGTCGGTGGATAATATCCAGCCTGTGGTCAGGTACGGTACGTTCATGTTCTTTCTCTTGTCCTCTGTTAAGGACAAGTGTCCTCATAGCAAGGAGTCTCCAGTGAGGATACATATCGTCGTTCCCAAAATGGAGGTGAAAAGCCAGTACATACCTGTATTAAGTAATGGCGGAATCGCAACTTGATGCAGTCGCTATTTTCGTTTTATCATACCCCACTGCTGCGTGGCACTCAGTGTAAGTTCAATCGGTGAATCGGAATAATAAAGACTTAACGGCCAATTTGAGTAGCTAAACAACATTCGAATACTATAATTTTGTTTCCAGTGTTTCCACTGAATATTGTCATTTGGAACATCATTCAATCCGAGAGGTCATAAAGGGTTTTGTATTGGCAATTGGCATAAACAAGGAAGCGGTCGTTCGAGCCACATAGGTACTAAATTTTACAAAGTAAAGGTAATAAGTACCTATACTAAAATGTTTACAGTGAGGACCAATCTGCCCTGTCAGCAGCGACTCGTGGCGCGACCAACGGCATCGCGCTCATCCTCAACATCATCGCCAACATCGTGGCTTTCGTGTCGTTCATCGCGTTCGCCAACGGCGTGCTGGGCTACTGCGGGGGCCTGCTGGGGAACCCGGGACTTAATCTGGAGTGGATCTTTGGGAAGGTCTTTATCCCGCTCTGTTATGTGATGGGTAAGTTTTTAGCTTCCTAAGAAGCTCGAATCCCGGCACGTAAACCAACAAGTTTGACGATGAAATATGAATTGGCATTTGCCACTTGCTTTTCGGTGAATCGTGAAGGAACCAACATATAGTCAGCAGCTGAATTAGCTGGAGTATCCAGGGGGTCAAAAAGATCTGCACACTGTTTTGCTAATTTGCTGTTGTGTTTAAAACATTTTAAACACCAAACCTGCTAAGCGTTTTCAGTACTCTACTGTACATCTGCAAAAACAAAATGAGATGAAATAAAAAACAAAATGAGTGATATATCCCAATTAACATCGGGCCCCCGTATATAGAAACTACTCCAAGCCCTCTTGAATGAGGGGAGGGATCCTCGTAAACCAGTGAGCCCAGCAGCATGATATGTGTAGACTACTGGGCCCCTATTCGAGATGTACACCTGTCAGATTTCGCGTCTACTTCAATTCAACAGTTGAATGAATCTCATGTTCACCAAGTGCGGATACTATCATTTGGTACAACTAATAATTTAACAAAAATCAACTTTGTTTTATTATTACTTTAAGGTTTACAATGGTTTGGTTTGATTGTCATCTAACTGTGGATGGCTAATGTCAAATTTTGACACAGGATTGTTCCTATTTAACGGGAATTCAACACGAGACGTCAAAAGTCGCGTGTCGAATGAAGTCCCTGGTCATATATGTAAACTTACACAAGCTTTAGGCTAGAATTGGTCTGCTTAATTTATCTGATACTGCTATTTTTATGGTGTTCTGTTACAGGGGTACCGTGGGACGAGTGTGAGCTGGTAGGATCTCTCGTGGGTCTCAAGACAGTGGTCAACGAGTTTGTAGCTTATCAGAGGATGGGCGAGATGAAACGGGACGGACTGCTCTCTGTAAGTACCTACTTACTTATATAAGAGAGAGATGACATGAGAAAGTCATACGTCAAACAAGTGATCATGTGGTTTAGTGGTGACTGGTAATCGAACAATAAGACTTTCAGCTTTTAAATCCCGTAGGTTTGAACCGGTATGTTACCATGGACGGGACTGACTTCTGTATGAAATATTATCATTATATTTTTACTAGCTAGTTGGTAAAGAAAAATATCAGTATCTAAGGTCCAGTTTCCTCTGGATTGAAAAGTCAGTTGAATTTGAAATCACTTTAGTAAAAACAACTGCCTGGGTAATTTTTAGGGTTCCGTACCCAAAGGGTAAAAACGGGACCCTATTACTAAGACTCCGCTGTCCGTCCGTCTGTCACCAGGCTGTATCTCACGAACCGTGATAGTTAGACAGTTGAAATTTTCACAGATGATGTATTTCTGTTGCCGCTATAACAACAAATAAAAAGGATAAAATAAAGATTTAAGTGGGGCTCCCATACAACAAACGTGATTTTTGACCGAAGTTAAGCAACGTCGGGCGGGGTCAGTACTTGGATGGGTGACCGTTTTTTTGCTTGTTTTGCTCTATTTTTTGTTGATGGTGCGGAACCCTCCGTGCGCGAGTCCGACTCGCACTTGGCCGGTTTTTATTTTAAAGTGATGTGGTTAAATTGTTCCAAACAATTTGAAAAAGGAATCCAGACGTGACTAAATAAACTCGTATATTTCACAAGCGTTCCTGAAATTGAGTCTGCAAAAATTACACTCTTAAGACGTGTTTTTTCACCAAGTACTTGTTAAACCAAGTCAAAATCCGTGTGACTGTCTCGCTCAACGCAAGTATTCTATATTTCACAGCCACTTTTGTTTTGTTAATATTTCAGCCTCGCGGTGAGATCGTGGCAACTTTTGCGCTTTGCGGGTTCACCAACCCGAGCTCCATGGGAATCATGATCGGTGCGCTGTCCGCCATGGCGCCGAACCAACGCGAGGCTCTCTCTAGCGTGAGTAATCTATTTAAACTGACTCTTTAATCAGCGGCCCCGTAGACGACATGACAATCGCTAACGCTCCGTAGCGAACGAAACGCAACTGTCACTGTCACGCTAATATGGAACAGTGTTATGGCTCCTCTACACGATGGGCCAACGCCGGCCACTCCAAGGGACGCATTTATGCGTTAAGCCCTTGCTACACGGTCGCCGACAAGCCTTCTAACCGTCTGTCCTTGGTCTGACCTTGGTCAGTTTTGGTCAAATTTTGTTGGAAACAACTGTCTACACGGTCCGTCCAGACCAAGGCCACGCGGTCTGAGGGGCTTGTCGACGACCGTGTAGCAAGGGCTTTAGAGGGAGCAAGTGATATTGCTATCTCATTCTACCGTATGGCTGCGTCCCTTGGAGTGGCAGGCCAACGCCCATCGTGTAGAGGAGCAATTAGAGAGACACAAAGCGATTCGATGGCAAAGCGCAAGCGATTGTCACCTTGGCTAGGTCACCGTTTCATCGTCTGTCATCGAACTATATAACATGTAAAGTGCGTTGGGGTAACTTCGAAAGCGGATTAAAAAAGTTTTAGTTTTGACTTAAATTTTGTTTAAAAAAAATACCAAAGTTAATATTTACTTGATATTGGTAAATTTACAGGTGGCGCTGCGAGCGCTGTTCGCAGGCTGCGGGATCTGCTTCTTGAACGCATGCTTTGCAAGTAAGTAAACTGACCATAGGTGGACCTTACGCCTTTTGTAATAAAGTTTACGAACTGTCCGTTAACAGTGTGTGGGCGATGGTACATCAATATATTATTTAAGAGGCAAGTGGAGGTGTCAGTTCTCTGTACAAATGTACCACGACGATTAATACCTATCATCATTCATCAATATCTGTATCGTAGTGTTTTTTTTTGCTTTTATTGTATTTTTTTAAATAGCCTAAAACGGCCTAATTGACTAGTCCGCAAAGAGAAGCCTTATAACCACCAAGTAAGCAGAAACAATCAAACTGAATTTTTTATTACAATAATTATAAAATGAACACTTACACATTTATTACACGTTACATGGCAAAAAAAAATGTCGGTTTTACTAAATAAATAAGATATATTTATTTACAGTACATATGGTGCTACTTTCCCGAACTAGTGCGGGAAAGAGCACTTTCCGTGCGTATGTCAAAAGTTTAAAGTGCCATAAATACTGTAAAATGTTGAACTATACACGTGCGAATAGGTAATTCGCAACTCGTGTCGATTTATCGCCACTCGTTTCGAATTTCCTCCTTTCCGCACTTGTATCGTAAATAACTATTATAATACAGTGCGTATAATTTTTGTTTCAGGTTTGCTAATGCCGGGCGATTCATTCGGAGCATGAACTTTAAGTCGGAAGCACAGGATGTACTTAGTGTAATATGTACTGTTTAATGTAGGTTAAATAAAGTTACCTATCTAAGTTATTTTATTAAATGTGCGTTTTATGTATGTATGGGCAAGGTCATGTAGGGCAATCCAAATTCCTAATTTCCTATTCAGCCAACTGAAACTTGTCTGTAATTTATAACTGTTAAGGTCAACCGAGGTAATTGCGTCACTTGAGGTAATTGCGTCTTTTAAAGATTTCTTCTAAACGGAACATTTTAGAACTATTGCAACCCTCTCTGTTTGAAGTGTGGTCACTGAACTTTTAATGCAGACGGCGTAATAGTTATAATATGTTGCGTTTCGAAGATATCTTCAAATGACGCATTTACCACAAGAGACGTATTTACCTCGGTTGACCTTATATTTAATGTACGACCTCCTATAGCGTAGTCGGTAGTGACACTAGTGACTACGAAGCATGGGGTTCGGATCCCAAACATTGGCCCAGACACAGGTGTTTAATAAAGCAGCAGTCATCCTTCCAATTCATAAGGGTTCATTAAGACGATGCGAGAACTCGCATGCGAGTATTACATTGCGGGTTTGGATCGACCAACAGTCCGCAATCCGCAATGTAACTTAAATCGCATGCGAGCTCGCCGTCTTAATCAGCCCTAATAGACTGAATTTAAAATAAATTATTTTACACCATGCATGAAATAAAGCACCGCACCAGAAGATTATTAGGAAACGTAGACAGCAGGTATTTTTAGACACAATTTATATTTTAAAACTCGTATAAAACTATAAAGAGTAGGTAATTTGATTTGGTCACATGCTAGTGTTTCATATAAATTCCATGTAGCAAAATCGTTGCGTTCCGTTTAAAACCAATCATTTAATTTTTATTTTCACATTTGCGGCATGAGGCACATAAGAATTTGTTTTTAACCAACATTTTTGGAGCCGATTACAACATGCTGATGGTGTCGCGGCGCCGGCTCCGGCCCGGCCCCGGCCCGGTCTAGCGTGAGTCATCCTTTAAATATAGGTACCTATTTGCCTCTATCGCTTTATAAACTTTTATTTTTACTTACAGGCAGGTGAGTACCACACATTGGCGCTCGTTGCCTTAATAGCGTTTTCCCGGTAGCAGGAGCCCGTTTGCTTTGGAAAACTAATCCCAAGAATTGGCCCATGCACAAGTTTTTACTAAAACAGCTGACATCTGACCGTCCAATTCTTATTAATTCAGTAAAGGATGATACATGGGGAACTGAAACAGCTGACAACTGACCGTCCAATTCTTATTTATTCAGTAAAGGATGATACATGGGGATCATACTTTTACAGTTACAGTCGGCGGGTGGGGAATAGTGGGGATGGTGACATTGTAATAATTACAGTTGCGTTTCGTTCACCAATCATTTAATTTTTATTTTCATATTTGCGGCATGAGGCACATAAGAATTTGTTTTTAACCAACATTTTTGGAGCCGATTACAACATGCCGATGGTGCCGCGGCGCCACAAAAGATCACAGTAGAATTGACGTCCTTAGCCGCCCGTAACAAAATCCCAAAATGAAATCGGGTTCTGCTCATAACCTTGCTGGTTCCATGCCTCACCTGCCGGTATACCGGCCTTTCTGCGGAAATCGGAATTAAGAATTAATCGAAGAATCGGAAAACCTGTTTATAAAGTAAAACAGAAAATACATGTACCTATACATCGTCGATAACATAAAATAAAATAAATATATAAATTTACAATAAAATAAATAAATAAATACAACAACAATTAACAATCTAACCGAACATCATAAATTCATCACTGTCCAATAATTTACCTAAAAACTTTAAACACGACGTTTAGCCATCTGGTTAAACATTGCAATCGATGACTTGGCTGGTTGTTTGTCGGCCATTCCATTAGTTGCCGGCGTTTCATGAACGGGCTATGCGACTGGGTACTTAGCTAATAATTGTTGATGTATTATTATTATTATTTTGCTTGTATGTAAATTCAATGTTGACGTGTAAAAGTGCCCTTGTGGCCTATTTGCTGAATAAATGTTGAAGTTGAAGTTGAAGTGAATTTAACCAGTTGGCTGCGACATATACATCAAGATTAATGTGAGATCGGATTGTTTGCTTACTGGGTTTCCACAGCGGGGGAGCAGGCGACAAAGCCCACGGCGACGGCGACCACAGCGAACACGAGCAACTGTTGGTCAAGAAGAAAAATAGCATGCATTTATTTATGTAGTACTTTATGAGTAAAGGTCCATCTGTCTTAGAATAAAAAAAATCTTAACGCTACATTTGGTGCTCTATTAGGACACCCTGCGCTATAATAACCACATTACATAACTACCTACGTTTTTAAGGAAAATTTTAAGGGCCATGTGTAGGCCTTGCGTTGCGAATACTGCCCTGCTAAGCCGAAAAGCGCTATCTCAAAAGAAAATTCATTGCTAACTTGTACTTTAGTTTCTATAGCTGAGAGTTCCATTTTCAAAATCATTTGTTTTTGAGATAGCGCTACTCGGCTTAGGAGGGCAGAATAGGTAATTCGCAACTCTGTGTCGATTTAAAACACTCCCTTCGGTTTTGTTTGAAAAGTCGCCACTCGCTGCGAATTTCCTATTTTTCGCACTTGTATCGTAAAATTCCTAAATGACTAATTCTGTGATTATTAACAATCACCAATCTCTAACCGTTTTGATGAACATGATGTAAGTTATTTTCTCGACGGTAGTTTGAGACTGATGCTGCGGTGAAATTTGATCTTCAACTATTTATAATAAACTGCATTCATGAATAAACTTTTTTACAACTTGACACTAGAGATAATTTTAGGTCATTTGATTATCAATATAGCGTTAATTATGATTAAGTGATATATAATTATAATAAGCAAGAGGAGTGATCATTTTCATTTTTTCACATAAAAACGTAGGTACCAATTTGATTGTTTCGACAAGGTTTTGACCTTAGAGCAGTGATTTTTCTGCACAGATAAATATTATTAAATATTATCATAGAGAAATATAAGTAAAGATTTATTTATATTTTTAAGGCTTAACTCAAAATACACTATCCGTCACTTCCTTAAACTTGTTAACCTTTCGATTTCTGTCTCTGCTATATTAATGAATGTACTTATATGTATCTATATTAATATATATTAGTATGCTCTTTATGTATGTGACTATTTATGTATGTATATTGTTATTATTGTTACATATTTATTTGTGCTGATTCAAGGCGGCTGTTTAGTTTTATGTTTAATAAAACAAGTGAACGCAGGTTGTGTAGGGCAAGAGGAATATAGATACGTCATTTAATAAAATATATCCGTTCAGTATCTTAAGCTACAGGGTGTACTGAATCATCAGTACTTATACACATAACCCTACTTTGTGGTTAAGTCACAGTCGAGAGTACAATGTTGATATTAGGGTAGGTAGATCTTGTACAAATGTATAGACAAAAGTGGAATTCATATTCCTGCAACTTTCCTATTAAGAGAATGTCCCTTGAAAAATAAGCGCTAAATCTGGATTCAGCAATTATTTTCTTTAAGAACATGTATTTTTACCGCAAAGGTGCCGAAGACACTTTTGTGTAGAATAATAGAATTTAATCAGCTTTGATTTTGCATCATATTGTCATAGAGAACATAGATTCCGAGTAAAATGCAAATTTCTCCAAGATGGTACACATTTTCCAAGATGGGGGTTGTTCTCCCAAATGTCTAATACTAGTGTGGATGTCGGCGGCCGATCGTAAGCTCAGGCAGATCGTAATGTTCCTGTGTAATGTTTTGACGATAGTGACATTAAACCAATATATAGGTAGGATAGGTTCGTTAGGTTTCTTTAGATGCCCGAAGGGCATACGCGAACGGGTCAAAGATTTTCACGTTTCACGATATGCCTAGGAATTTCACGATATGCCTGATCTTACGATCGGCCGCCGACATGGACATCAAAAACCTTTACCTTTAATTAACATACATTCAGAACTGTTCTAGAGATTAGTTATTTTTCTAGTTAGTCCCAATCCGTTTGTGCTATAGCTAAATCTGTGCAGAAAACACACTGCTCTAAGGTCAAAACCTTGTCGAAAAAATCAAATTGGTACCTACGTTTTTATGTGAAAACATGAAAATGACCACTCCTCTTGCTTTTTATAATTATCACTAATCAAAAGCATAATTAACGCTATAACTATAATCAAAAGACCTAAAATTACCTGCAGTGTCAAGTTATAAAAATGTTTATTCATGAACGCAGTTTATTATCAGGCATCGGAATTTTTAATTGTCGCATGGTAAGACTAATAGCAAGCTATGGAGTCGACATTTGCCATAAATGTAAACTCTTATTCATACTCATACTCATGATTAATTTTATTTAATATGAGAACAGTTACTACGTATATGAGTTTAATTTATTAAACCTCATTTGTTGCAATAGATATGTTTGAAAATAAATATATGTTTCAATTGGGTGAGTTGTACTTCACAACTCAAGCAGTTCAAGCACCCTATAGCAGATTTTTCATAGTCATATTGTAAATCGTTGTATGGCTCTATCCATGCCAAAATTGCAACTATTTCTGGGTTAGGCATAATAATTAATTATGGAATATTCCACAACGTATTTACTACTTACAGATATAAATAACTACTAAGTTTGCAATCACCAGTGATTGACACATGACAAATAGGTACTAATCAATTTTATCAGCGGTCAGTACCTACATGACATTAGGTCTTTCGCAGCGATGTAGTTTGTATATAGTTGTATGTTAAAATAGTTGGAAGTTATGAATTCATAATGTAATAGAAAAATATTTTTTTATATAATTCGACTAACATAATTAATATACACGACCGACCGCTCTAAAGGCATTTTAAGATAAATTAAATAAATGAGTATGAGTATGAACAAGAGTTTACATTTATGGCAAATGTCGACTCCATAGCTTGCTATTAGTCTTACCATGCAACAAAAACTCCGATGCCTGTTTATAATAAATAGTTGATCAAATTTCACCGCAGCATCAGTCTCAATTAAACTACGGTCGAGAAGATAACTTACATCATGTTCAACAAAACGGTTAGTGATTGTTAAATAATTGTTAATCACAGAATAGTTATGAACGATACTAGTGCGAATAAGTAATAGGAAATTCGCAGTGAGTAGCGAATTTTTTGGAAACACAACCGAAGGGAGTGTTTTAAATCGACACGAGTTGCCAATTACCTATTCGCAAGTGTATCCTACATCGTTTTACAACTTTTACAGTACACATGGCATGGAATTTTGTTTGATTCCAAGACAGTTGGAACTATTATAAACCTTATTATTTGTTTACTTAAAGTTACTACAATAATGCATGCATGCTATTTTTCTTCTTGACCAACAGTTGCTCGTGTTCGCCGTGGTCGCCGTCGCCGTGGGCTTTGTCGCCTGCTCCCCCGCTGTGGAAACCCAGTAAGTAAACAATCCACAGATCGCACATTAAACTTGATATATATGTCACAGCCAACTGGTTAAATTCACTAGCTAAGTATCCAGTCGCATAGCCCGTTCATTAAACGCCAGCATCTAATTGAATGGCCGACGAACAACCAGCCAAGTCATCGATTGCAATATTTTTTAACGATGGCTAAACGTCGTGTTTAAAGTTTTCAGGTAAATTATTGAACAGTGATGAATTTATGATGCTCGGTTAGATTATTGTTGTTGTAAGGTATGTTCGACTAAGATCGGACACCGGGTAAGATCGTATGATTCAAATTTCTGCCTGTTGCGGGGCTTTTTTTTAATGCTGGCAAGGTGATGCAATGCCCGGGACAAAACAGCGCATTGCATCACCTTGCCAGCATTGAAAAAAAGCCCCGCAACAGGCAGAAATTTGAATCATACGATCTTACCCGGTGTCCGATCTTAGTCGAACATACCTTATTTATTTAATTTATTTATTGTAAATTTATATATTTATTTTATTTTATGTTATTGATGATGTATACCTGTATTTTCTGTTTTACGTTATACACAGGTTTTCCGATTCTTCGATTAATTCTTAATTCCGATTTCCGCAGAAAGGCCGGTATACCGGCAGGTGAGGCATGGAACCAGCAAGGTTGGGAATCACAACCGATTTCATTTTGGGATTTTGTTACGGGCGGCTAAGGACGTCAATTCTACTGTGACCTTTTGTGGCGCCGCGGCACCATCGGCATGTTGTAATCGGCTCCAAAAAATGTTGGTTAGAAACAAATTCTTATATACCTCATGCCGAAAATGTGAAAATAAAAAATAAAAATTAAATGATTGGTTTTAAACGAAACGCAACTGTAATTATTACACTGTCACCATCCCCACTATTCCACACCCGCCGACTGTAACTGTAAAAGTATGATCCCCATGTATCAGGCTATACTGAATAAATAAGAATTGGACGGTCAGATGACAGCTGTTTTAGTAAAAACTTGTGCCTGGGCCAATTCTTGGGATTAGTTTTCCAAAGCAAACGGGCTCCTTTAGGATGCAACCGGGAAAACGCTATTACGCGGGAAGGCAACGAGCGCCAATGTGTGGTACTCTCCTGTCTGTATATAAGTAATAATAAAAGTTTATAAAACAAAAGAGGCAAGTACTGTGAAACGACAGTTCAATAAAACAATCCGATGATCCAGCAAGATGTGTATTCACGTATTCTCCGACACGACCAATTAATTTTACATCAAATCACAACGTTTAGTTATTACAATATGACAATCCGATCTTCACTCGTTCGTTGCCTCACTCGTTCTGCCTCCCAACCGTAGCGCCAGTTGCCGCCATCTTGCCTCACCGGAAGCTTTACGATTTAAAACGGCGCGACCAATCGGGAGCCAGCTCGAGATGTCAAATGCTTACTTCCGTTACATATTAATTAATGTATTTTGATAAACAGTCTAACACTGTTTATCAAAATATATAGAAATTTAGATTACATATTTTAATAATTAATTATGACTATGAAATGCTAACAGTCGGCCTTTCCTGACTTTTTATCGTCTCGATAAAATGCCAGTAATAAGTAATATACATACTATTACTCAATCTTAACAGTTAGTTTAATTTTTTTTAATACTTTAACATATTCATAAATCAGAATGGATTTGCTTTTTATACTTATTCTCCTATGTTATATTTGTAACATATTTATCTATCATTAACACTAAGTTAACAATAATAATGCGATCACTTTAAATATTAATACTGGACGTTTTCAAAACACATCTAATCTAGTCAGAACCGCAATATGGAGCCCCTTCATGTCTCCAATATTGCCTCATATAAACTAATCACAGTACTGGAGCCCCTTCATGTCTCCAATACCGCCTTATATAACTAATCACAATACTGGAGCCCCTTCATGTCTCCAATATTGCCTCATGTAAATTAATTACAGTACTGGAGCCCCTTCATGTCTCCAATACTGCCTCATAACTAATCACAATACTGGAGCCCCTTCATGTCTCCAATACTGCCTCATATAACTAATCACAGTACTGGAGCCCCCTTCATGTCTCCAATACTGCCTCATATAACTAAACATAATACTGAAGCCCCTACATGTCTCCAATATTACTTCATACACATTAATCACTGTACTGGAGCCCCTTTATGTTTTCAATACTACCTCATATGATCTAATTATAGTATAGGAGCCCCTTCGTGTCTCCCATACTGTCTATAACATTAAATTTGAATTTAAGCAGCAAATCTCTAATGATAAAACACATTTATCAACCATAGCTTTAATTGTTTTTCTATCATAACACATAACCGATTATACATTTTACTCATCTACTCATATCATTGTTAATTGTACATAATACTTCATTCGCCCAGGTGCGAGCAATCCTACATTACACTTCCTTGCCAATCAAAAGTTACGACTCATCACTTTCACTGCTAGAATCAATATCATTACTCCTATTGAATACCATCCACCGATGCATTTTATCAACTGAGAAAATTCCACTAAATGGTCTATTACCCTTTCGAGAGAGTGGCGTGTCCTCAACAACGTACCTATCATTGTCAAGTACTTTAACAACGCGATAAGGGCCCCGAAGTTTAGACACTAGCTTTCTACTTTGGCCACTCGATGGTATGTCCCTTTCTAACCTTACTAGATCTCCAACCTGAAAAGTGAGTTGTTTTCTACCCTTATCAAACGCTTCTTTTTGCTTTTCTTGATTTAACCGGATATGTTCAGAAATGTCACTACGAATATCTTCTATCGACTGATTAGCACCTACCGTACTCTTATTTTGGCTATCGTCACTCTGTGTCACTGTTTCGTCATTTTCAATGTGTGATTGTAACACTGAGTCAGACATTCCAGATAGTCTAAAACCAAAAAGTGCTTGTGAAGGTGTCTTACCCGTGCCCTTGTTAAGGGTATTATTTAAACCCCATTGAACTTCGTCAACATATTCATCCCATGACGATTCCGATTTACCATGGGTAGCAGCAGTAAGAGAAGATAAAACCGTTCGGTTGTACCTCTCAACCTGCCCGTTGGCACGTGGTGTCGCGGTTGCGTTGAGGATATGTTTGACCCCTCGAGAGTGTAAATACTTTTTGAAATTTTTAGCCGTGAACGATGTTCCTCTATCGGATATTAGCCGTTTTGGTACGTCAAAAGTGTGGAAGTAATGTTTAATAGCCCTAATCGAATGAACCGTTTTTGTACTTTTCACTGGAGTTAACGTGATATACTTCGTGAACGCATCTATTATTATAAGTAAGTAGGCGTTTTTTCTTTTGCTGCGTACGAAGGGACCCAAGTGGTCTATATGAATAGTATGGAATGGCTGGTCAACTTTTTCAATGGAATGTAATTCGCCAGCCTTTCTTCCAGATGGTACCTTCGCATGCGCACACTCTAAGCACGAATCGACGTATTTCTTAATGAATCGTCTCATTTTGGCAAACCAATAATTGCTCTTAATTTTCTCATAGGTTTTGTCGAAACCAAAATGGCCAATATCGTCATGACTAGCCTTAAGCACCTGCCATCTAACGCCTTTTGGTACAACCCAGCGATCACCGTCTTCAGTCTTCCTAAACAACAACCCCCTCTTGACCAAGTAGTTATTTTTAATTTCTACAACATTATTGCTTTCTGGGTCATTAAGTATGTTTACTATCCTCTGAAGTTCGGGATCGCTGTTCTGTACCGTAGTTATCCAATTGGAACTAATATTTTGAATACTTAAAACAGGGGTGGATTTTAGGTCTGGGGGATTACGACTCAACGCATCAACATGGGACATGGTTAAGCCGGGCTTGTACACAATATGAAAATCGTATTCTTGGAGTGTGCTCCACCAGCGCGCCACCCTCGGCAACATGTCTTTCTTATCAAAGGTGGCTCGAAGCGAGTTACAATCAGTGACAATGGTGAAGGAAATACCTAATAAGTACACTCGAAAACGCTGCACTGAACATACCACGGCAAGAGTTTCTAGGTCATAAGAAGTGAATTTTGCTTCTTCCGGCGAAGTCTGCCTACTAAAATATGCGACCGCAGTGAATGGAGAGTCTTTGTCTCGTCTTTGAAGAAGTATGCCCGCTATCCCATGTTTCGAAGCATCTGTGTGGACCTGCGTTTCATATGACGGGTCGTAAAAGGACAGTATCGGTCGTTTAATTAACTCATTTTTCAACGTAATAAATGCGTTTTCTTCAGCTTCTCCCCATAGCCAACGGGCATCCTTCTTCAACAGTTGAGTTAAGGGTTTTGCAAGTGCCGAAAACCCTTTGACAAACCGGCGAAAGAAACTCGCCAAACCAACAAATTGTCTTACCTTATGCTGATCGGTGGGTCTGGGAAATTTCTCTACCGCTTCTATCTTGCTCACACCCGGCCGTATACCTTCTTCGCTAATTTCAAACCCGAGATAATTAATCGATTGCATCAAAAAGTGACACTTTTTAAGATTTAATGTCAACCCTGAATTGCGAAACAGCTCTAATACCTCCTTCAATTTAGTAAGTCCTTCATCAACAGTCTTCGACGGAATGTTCACATCATCCATGTATGCTAGAGCGTCTTTGAATCTAGCGTTACCTAAAATATTATTGATTGCCCTTTGAAAAGTGGACGGTGCATTAACTAACCCAAAGGGCATTCTTGTGAATTCATAATGCCCGTCCGGCGTTATGAACGCAGTGAGGTGTCTCGAGGATTCAGACATGGGGATCTGATAATATCCAGAAACCAAATCCAAAGTTGTATAAAATTTATGTCCAGAAAGATTATCTAATTGGTCATCTATCCTCGGGAGAGGATAATGTTCCTTGATTGTACGTTTGTTTAGAGTCCTAAAGTCCACACAGAGGCGGTAATCGCCTGTTTTCTTTTTAACTAACAAAATCGGTGATGCGTATTCTGAAGAAGACTGTTGCACGATACCTGATTCTTCTAGTTCCTGAACTATATCCCTAACTACCTCTCGCTCTGAAACGGGTAACCGATATGGTCTATATACCACAGGTGTAGAATCATTAAGTTTAATACTCATTTCCGTGTTCGTAACACAACCTAGCTCCTTGATCGAAAACGCGAAGCAATCCCTGTACTCATTGAGCAAATTAACTAATTTATGCCGGTCATCATCCTTTATATTTTTATCTACATTTATCATCGTTTCATCAATCAAAGAATCGCTGCCTTGATTACCATTTTTACGTTCGACCCTATTGACGTTGAATGTTTCTGCAGGCATAGAAACTTCCTTTAAAGGTATCGCACGGATTAACAATACTTCTTTATCTAAACTAAAGCCCTCTGCAACTAGACCTTTGATCACAACCTGACCACAGCCATCTACCATTTTAATCACACTTTGTATACTGTCGTATTCTTTTCTTGGCTGTAAACACATACTTGGCTCAATAAACAAATCCCCATTATACGTTGGTTTCGAATACACGTCTACAACCGTATAGCCCTTAACATTTACCGACTCACGAACATACAATGGTATATTTTCTTTAACCTGCAATGCGTTTGTTGATATTTTAAGCGTCTTGCTAGTTTTATAAACAACAACGTGTTCTTGTTCGGTAAATGTTTGCCCTACCAACAGAGGAACTTTCAAAAGATGATCTGGGACAACCAACGCTTCCAAACCCGCTTGAGCTGAGTCTATTTTTAGAGTGACATTAACCTTTCCTATGGAGTTAACTAGTCCTTCACCGAATCCTATAAGCACCGGTAAGTCTGTTAGAATCCAATCATCTGATAATTTGCGAGCGTCCGATTCCCTCACTACAGTGCATTCACTGCCGAAATCTACATAACATTCTAAATCTGTACCATTAACTGTCGCGGACTTGAAATATTTAGTATCATTACCCTGTTTAAGCGATATGCGTAAAACGGTCTTTTTCTCAGTATTATCTTTCTTTGATGGACAATCACTGGCAATATGCCCAACTTTATTACATAAGTTGCACCTTTTGATTGGAAGTTTACATTTAAAATATGGGTGACCCTCTTCGCCACAATTGTAACATTTTGTGTTGCCTTTAGGCTCATTATTACTGGACACAGATTTATTAAACCTAGGACGCCTATTGTCGGAAGTGCTGGCCTGAAAAGATGTGTTGGTCCTTTCGCTGGGTTTGGTAATTTTAACGTTTCTTAAATATACTAACAATTTATCAGGCTCTGTGAATTGAGCAGCCTCTGCGCTTGTCCTTACTGACCTATCCTCAATACCAAACAACAGACAGTCTATTGCGTTCTTACCCGATATATTACAGCGATTCAATAAGATAATTTTTCTGTAATAGTATTCCTCTAACGATTCACCAAATCGCGCTTTACAGGCCAACATTTCCGTCAAAAGTCGCCCATAATTCTCTTCACTTGGAAAAGCTGATTTCAGTTTCTCCTGCCACTCAGACCATGAAAACAGGAGACTTGGTAATCCTTGATACCATTGCTGTGCAAGGCCTACTAACTTCGGTAAGGCATAATGGATTGTTTGTCGTTCTGTCCAGCCATAAATTTGCGCGCATTCGTTAACCTTCAACAACCACGTACTAATCGTCTGCGTCCGTTTAGCAGGGTCATATTCAGGTATAACATTCATAGTCGGAAATCTTTCATTACTGCCTCCCGCTTTCATAGTCTGAATGAGTTCTTTAAATTGTGTAGCAAAATCTGCTATTTCCTTATTACTAACAGCTGAATTAGACACATCCGGTGAAATTGTATCTGCATCTGCACCTGTCGGAATCATCTGGCTAGGGTTAGGTGGTACGACTGATTGGGGTTCACCTGGTTGTAATCGGCTCAGCTCGTGCCCGCGCTGGCGGCGCGCAGAACTGGGTGTCCTCCGCCGACGAGATCTCGAACTCCTCACCTTCCTGCTCTTTCTATGCCGGCTACGGCTGCTGCGGTGCCCCGAGTGCCGACGTCTTTGGCGCTCTGGGGTACAGCTGTCATCCTCTTCATACGATTCGTCTCTTTTTCGTCTACGAGAAGGTCCTGGACTCGACTCTTCTCCACTTGCCATGATTGTAACTGCAAAAGTCCACCGAAAGTGAATGTTCTAAAAATATAATAACAATAACTGAGTCGATTATGATTCTAATTCAGAATATAACTTGTAAACCTTATGCAAGCTATTACTAATATGTTAGTATTCTTTGTAAACGCATAAACACCATACACAACCTTACTTATTGAAAATTTCAACTTTCTTCGACATTTGTAAATTTATAAACTCTTACAAATGATGTGAACTGATATAAACAACAATAAATCACTATTTATATTAAAGCCTATTTAAATTTAAAACTTTTGTAAAATTTGTAAACTCACTGTAAAACTTTGTAAAGTACTGTAAGACACTTAATCTGGCACATACTATGGATATTTGACATTTTCAGAACATTTGTAAATTTGTAAACTTTTGTAAACTTGTGTAAAATACGAGATATCCAAGTAGAAACTCTACTAAATAAATATTTCATAGATTTCCGACATTTGTAAATTTGTAAACTTTAGTAACCTTTTGTAAACTCATTGTAAACTACTGTAAACACTATATTTAACTTACCCTAATGCAATTTAAGACTTTCGGAACATTTGTAAATTTGTAAACTTTTGTAAACTCATTGGAAACTATTGGAAACTACTGTAAAACGTTGTATTTAACATAAGAAACTATTGTAAACTACTGTGAAACGTTGTATTTAACATAATTTGACACAATTTGGGACTTTCAGAACATTTGTAAATTTGTAAACTTTTGTAAACTCATTGTAAACTACTGTAAGACACTGTATATAACATACACTAACACAATTTGAGACTTCCAGAACAATTGTAAATTTGTAAGCTTTTGTAAACTCATTGTAATCTATAGTAAACTACCATAAGACACTGCAATTATCGCACACTAACACAATTTGATAATTAAGAGCATTTGTAAATTTGTAAGTTTTTGTAAACTCTTTTAAACAACTGTTGACTCATGTAAACAACTGTTATAACGTCATGCGTGCCTTAATCTAATTTTTCTTTATTTATTGTCTATACTCATTTATTATAGCGACTACATGTAATCAAGATAACATAAAAATAATGTAAATAGGCTACCCTCTAAAAAAAATAATTCTTTCGGTCGAAGCACTTAATAAAAACCGTTTTCGTTTCATATCAAACTTGTGATAGTGAAATAACTTCAAATAATCACCAAACAAAAAGATGAGAAAAGAAAAAAAAAAGAAATATGTCCAAATGTATCAAATTAGAAAGGCCAATAATTTGCGATTAGATTACATACCTTCAAGGGCGTAAGTTTTTTCACCGAAGTTTTTATACGAGAACCTCGACTAATCCCGCCTTCTGAACTGTGAAACGACAGTTCAATAAAACAATCCGATGATCCAGCAAGATGTGTATTCACGTATTCTCCGACACGACCAATTAATTTTACATCAAATCACAACGTTTAGTTATTACAATATGACAATCCGATCTTCACTCGTTCGTTGCCTCACTCGTTCTGCCTCCCAACCGTAGCGCCAGTTGCCGCCATCTTGCCTCACCGGAAGCTTTACGATTTAAAACGGCGCGACCAATCGGGAGCCAGCTCGAGATGTCAAATGCTTACTTCCGTTACATATTAATTAATGTATTTTGATAAACAGTCTAACACTGTTTATCAAAATATATAGAAATTTAGATTACATATTTTAATAATTAATTATGACTATGAAATGCTAACAGTACCTATATTTAAAGGATGACTCACGCTAGACCGGGCACTGGCCGCGTAGAGGGTTACCAGATGACAGGAATTTTCCTGACATGTCAGGAATTTTGGCCTTTTGTCAGGAATGGGGACGGAACACGAAAATGTCAGGAATTTTTTGAATTGATAGACTTTATTATAAAGTACCTTTTTAATTACTTAAATTAATCAAAAACATTGTAAAAAACTAATAAATGAGATCCACTCAACTTATGAATAACTTTGTAATATTAATACATGACGCGCGCGGCTAGGCTCAATCGGCCATCGCTACGGCTAGACCCCCCCCCCTCAAAAACATGAATGTCAGGAAAAATATTCGGAAATCAGGAATTTTATCAGGAAATTCTACATTTGTATCAGGTAACCCTAGCCGCGTAGCCAACTTGCCATTCGCTTACGCTCCGTAGCGATCGAAACGCAACTGTCACTTTTACACTAATATGGAACAGTGATAGAGAGACACCAAGCGATTCGATGGCGAAGCGCAAGCGATTGTCACCTTGGCTAGGCCGCCAGCTATCATAGAAAATGACATGTCAGACGTCTCGGCCCGGTCTAGCGTGAGGCGTGAGCGTGAGTCATCCTTTAATAAGTAAGTAGGGAAGACCGAGGTGAGTTGACACAGATAAATATCAAGAAAAATTAAGCATTTCTCAGGTCTCAAATGAGCAGTTAAGGTATTACCGAGGTTAATAGCTAAAATATTGCTAAAAGTAGGGTTATGTGTTTAAGTTCTGATATAAATAAATAAATAATGTGATTGGAAAAACAGAGTTTAGGTCTCAAATGGGGTTTTTATTTACAAGAAGCATATATACGATTCAGGACACTGGAGACCTTCACCCCTTTGGTAATCCAGTTGATTTTGGACTTAGGGGAGACCTAGGAGAGTTGAAACAATTTTTACTTTTTTGGTCAAAACTCTGTTGTTTTAGAAGCTAGCTAGATTTGCGAAATCTATGTCAATAGACAGCAAATTTCATAACCATTTATCATACAGAATAGAAACACCGTACCTGGAACTAATAAAAAGCATCGATCCAGCCTGCTTCAACTCTCCTAATAGTGAGTTAACTTGAAAGAGGTGCTGAGTTAAGTTGACACACATCTATAATTTATGAATTTAAACAATAATATCTGGGAGACCGAGCTTTGCTCGGAAAACATATAAAATCTCAAAAATTAGCGTTTTCCCAGAGATAAGACCTAGCTAGACCAATTTTTCGCCCCCGCAAACCCCCATATACCAAATTTCATCGAAATCGTTAGAGCCGTTTCCGAGATCCCCGAAATATATATACAAATAAATAAATAAACATGCAAGAATTGCTCGTTTAAAGGTATTAGATAAGAACAGCAAACTAGGGTCAATATAACATTTAATAAAGTTACAGCAAGTTGATATGAACAGCGTCTGACATTATTGTGTTCCCGGTTGCATCCTAAAGGATGCCCTGGTTCGCATTGGAAAACTAATCCCAAGAATTGGCCCAGGCACAATATTTACTAAAGCAGCTGTCATCTGACTGTCCTATTCTTATTTTTTTCAGTATAGCGTGATAAATAGGGATCATACTTTTACAGTTACAGTCGGTGGGTGGGGAATAGTGGGGATGGTGACATTGTAATAATTACACTTGCGTTTCGTTTACCAATCATTTAATTTTTATTTTTACATTTACGGCATAAGGTACATAAGAATTTGTTTCCAACATTTTTTGGAGCCGATTACAACATGCCGATGGTGCCGCGGTGCCACAAAAGGTTACAGTAGAATTGACGTCCTTAGCGTCCTAAAAAAGTGACCCAAGGGTCTTCTTCTTCGTCTGCTTGCTGGTTCCATGCCTCACCTGCTGGCATAACGGCGTATCTACGGAAATCGGAATTACGAATTAATCGAAGAATCTCTTTGTGTAAGTAGTGGCTAGTGGTTATCTTATGACAACTTTTCAGTTAGGTTAGGGTAGGGTAGGGTAGGGTAGGTATACTGGGTACTTCTTCTGATCCTCTACTATAAGCTTTACTAGCGACCCACCCCGGATTCGCACGAGTTATTAAATTATACATAAACCTTCCTCTTGAATCACTCTATCTACTAATAAAAAAATCGCATCAAAATCCGTTGCGTAGTTTTAAAGATTTAAGCATACAAACAGACAGACAGCGGGAAGCGACTTTGTTTTATACTATGTAGTGAGTAGTGATGATGCAGCCAAGCCTTCAAGCAGTGCTAAGCTAATTATAAGAACTTTTTACCAACCGCCTCAGTTACGGTTGACCTATAAGTATTCCAATTCCAAATTAAAATAATTCATAGACTATAGGTACTTATACAGAGATCACTATAGTTCGTTTTTTTTCGCATTAGAAAGAACTTGAAAGAAGGTAAGCGATTTTGACATGTCTTTTAATTGTAAAACACTTTTTAAAAATCAATAACTATTATTTATGAAAGCAGAAGACTATAAAAGATCGTATTAGATTCATAATTGTTACATATTTGCCGTAACTTATTTTTAAAATGTGTTTTCCATTTAAAAGACACATCAAGATTGTTTACCTTATTTCTAATGCTAAAAAAAAACGAAGTATAGATATACGTAGGTATACAGAGATAGGTTTGTGAGATATTTGGATTGTTTACTTACTGGGTTGCCACAGCGGGGGCGCAGGCGACGAAGCCCGCGACGACGGCGACCACGGCGAACATGAGCAGCTGTTAGTCAAGAAGAAGGAATAGCATACATTAACAGTAATTAATTACATTGTGTCACAAGGGAGCAAAATGACATCTTTCCGGTGCGGGCGTACTTTTAATAGGTACGCGAAGGAATCTAAAGTATAACCACGAGCGAGGGATTCAAGTGTTGACGCCCAAGGTGGAAATAATTTTGCTACCATATGGTCCATATGATACATCCTGCTTTTCACATCACCTATGAGGAAATCATTATGTTTCAAAATATTATTTATCAAGCTAATAAATATAATAGTTTTAAAAACTATCTGGGAATCAATGAAATTTCTGTCTGTGATTAATAATTAACAATGACTAACCGTTTTGATGAACATGATGTAAGTTATCTTCTCGACGGTAGTTTGAGACTGATGCTGCGGTGAAATTTGCTCAACTATTTATAATCAACTGAGTTCATAAATAAACTTTTTTATAACTTGTCATTGCAGTTAATTTTAGGTCTTTTGATTATCAGCGTTATTTATGCTGTTGATTAAGTGATACCTAGTAATTATAAAAAGCAAGAGAGAGTCATGGTCATGTTTTCACATAAAAAAGCACTTGATTGTTTCGTCCATGGTTTGAACCTTAAAGCAATGTTTTTTCTGCAAAGATAGTATAGTAACGGCACCAGTCATGGGACATTTAAGAGGAAATTTGGAGTATTTGTGATATTTCCCTGATACATGTAAAAGTTCTACCGCTTAGCTTGTTAAAAGATGAATATCCTATCCTTCTTTCATGTTTCAGGCGTGTTGTATCAAAGATACTGCAGTTAGTTTCCACATAATTAATAAATTAAAAGTATGTTTTTTTTCTCCAGTCATGGACACCAAAGCTCCAGTAATGGAACCCCGGTAATGGACGTGGATCCAGTAATGGGCCCCCTATAATGGGCATACCCTATCAGTATAAGATATTGGAATAGGGAATAAGTTTTTGGCAAAAAACTAGTTATTAGTCATTTTTGTCACCCGATTGCATTGTCATCCGATTTGCATACGTATCCAAAATTTCAACTCAATCGGAAATCCGAAAGTGGCTCAAATGCCATTTCCAAGATTTGAACCACACTAACTAATACAGGGTGGATTTTCATTTTGGGTCAGTGAGGGCAGCTACCAGATCCCGTGCTGCTACGAGAAAACGGTCTTAGAAGACCTTCCCTCGATTTCAAATTAATGAAGATTGGCTTTTACAGATTTTGGAAAAAACATACAGGGTGCGAGAAAAAGGTAATTTTTGACAATCTTTTTTTTGATGCCAATCGATCCCATTCCTATTGAGGATCAAAAGCTTGTATGGAACAAAAAAAAATTCCGGCTAGAAAAGCCACAAATCGAGGAAAACATTTCCCATACAATTTGTATGAAAATGAAAACTTATATTTTTCACATGCTATTTTTGTATGCCAATCGATTCCATTCCTATCCAGTATCAATAGTTTTTTTGGGGTCAATGGAAAAAGTTTTTATTAATTTGTGGCTTTTTAGTACATTATCGTAAGTTGACCCCAAAGAAACTATTGATACTAGATAAGAATGGAATCAATTGTCATAGAAAAATAGCATGTGAAAAATAAAAATTACCTTTTTCTCGCACCCTGTATTAGTGTTGAGTCGCTCACTCGTGAGGCACCTCATTTGTACCACTCATTTTGTTAATTTGTCGCAGTACTTCGTACCGTGAAAATGTCTTACTTCACTCCTCTATTCATTTTACTTGATTCTAAAATTATCTTTCTACTAAAAGTTCTATTCTTAACCTCCAGAATTGCACTCCAATTAAATGTTACTATTTATTTATTTATAAAGGAAGTGATGAATACATAAATATTTATATACATTAAATATTTTTGTCGCCGTTGGAATTAATGGAATAGTCGACGCTGAATATATGCTAGTACCTCACCTCATTTGAAGTAAGACATTGTAACACCTCATTTTAGAAAATGAGGTACTCATACAAACTCATTTTAAATTGATGTCCTACCCATCACTACCCTGTATGTTTTTTCCAAAATCTGTAAAAGCCAATCTTCATTAATTTGAAATCGAGGGAAGGTTTTCTAAGACCGTTTTCTCGTCGCAGCACGGGATCTGGTAGCTGCCCTCACTGACCCAAAAAGAAAATCCACCCTGTATACAAACTAACAGGGCAAGTTAAATAAAATTTTGTAAAAACGATATTAATTTATCCGAAGTCCGAGAAGACCTCCTGACATAGTTCGTACGAGTAACTACATTATACTTCTGTATTGTTTAAACATGAAATTACGCCATGGCAAGCATCATTATGTAAATTATCCCATCATAGGAGGTATGCAGTTTTACAGCTCCTATAATGGGATTGGGCAAAATACTACTATTTTTTATACATCTCTAGAGTCACAACATAATGTGTTGTATACCTTATCTCATGGTAAATGCAATTAACAAAACACATTCTAGTTTACACCAAGTAATAATTAATTACAATTTAATATATGAACTCACCTCTCTTAGCGAAGTTGTTAAGAATTCTTACTGGTTATTTTTTCCAGTGACACGACAACTTTTGGGTTGGCGCCAATTTCTTAAAAATTAACCGAAATTAATAAAAACTCAAACTTAAACAGCTCTATGACTCTTATTTATGGTAAAATATTGCCAGTGTTTATAAACTACTTTTACATACTTATTTTAGAGGATTTGTGGTTTTATGTCCCATTACCGGTTCCACGTCCATTATAGGGTCCATTACGTTAGTTATTTGTACAACAAGAACAATACTTATTTTCAGTCCCGTGAAAGCGAAAGATTCTATTAAAACACATTCTAATTTAGAATCTTGAGCGTAGCAAAATGCGATTTTGCTCACTGTTTTTAAGTAGCAAAGTAGATACCTTGTTCGAGCTTCTGATGTGAAAATAAATGACAGGATATAAATAATACAATAACACCACTTCTAGCAGTCTAAACTTTTCAAAATTATTAAACGCGGATTTTCATAAACGAACATCAGGAAACAAAACATTATTAATTCAGAGACTCGTTTTTCAAAATAGTGATCTATTAAAAGAAAATATAAGAAAACGCACTAATTGGAACAATTACCGTTTATTTCTATTAGTAAACGAAAACTGTAAAATTTCAACGATAAAAATTACCCATTTTAATATTATTCAACTTTTTTCGTGTAGGTAAGTTATCTTATCGACGGTAGCCCGAGACTGATTGATGCTGCGGTGAAATTCGCTAACTATTTAAAATAAACTGCGTTAATAAATTAGATTTCTTCATAATGACTTAGAATCTCATATTGACTTTGAATCTCATATTGACTTAGAAGGTCATTCTAATTTATCTTCAGTTGTATTTATGTAATGATGTTGTCAATTAAGTGATATTAAAAGGCAAGAGTGATCATTTTCCAATAAAAATGTACTTGACTGTTTCCTCCGTGGTTTTTACCTTAGAGCCAATGTTTTTTTTAGCACAGATTAATATTACCTATCAATAGGTATGTGTCTCGCGTGGCTAGGTGTTGATGTCAACTTTAGCCAGTCTTCTCTGACACCACGGGGACAACGCCGTCCTCGAAACGTCGGAGGTAAATCTTAAAACTTAAGATTAAGTCCCGTTGTACAATTTAATAATGGCAAAAATGTCTATCCCTCCCTGCCTACGAGGTACGGAGCAGGGCTATAACCGCGAAAATCGTATTTGCGGACATCTAATTAGGTACGCCTTCATTGGAGTAAAAGAGACAGAGCCCCACAATTTGCGAATTTCAGTTTTCGCGGTAGACACAGGAGGTACCGGAGTCGAACGAATCCCGGGAAAGGCAGTTATTTTTGTGTATATCACGAATTCTTGCCTGAGTAATTTATGTTATCTTGTGTATCTACGCATGTATTTATCCATCATAGTTAACATCAAAGTACCTACCCTCTAGCTTTAAACCACATTTCATTCGACTTCGTGTATTAACCTTCCTTTCATTATATATACTAGAAACCAACTAGAAACAGCCAAATTTGTACGTAAAAATATTAACCTCTATGAATCCAATACAAATCCTCGCCGAAATCATGATTTAGCCTTACCGGAACCCAAAATAGAGATGTTTAAAAAAAGTCCATACTACAGGTCTATCCACATAATTATATAATAGCATTCCCAGACAAATTAAATCAGAAGAAATTTATAATACATTTGTTAATAAATTGAAACAACTACTTATAAATAAAGCCTACTATACAATAGGTAGCCGAATTTTAGGAGGAATAACAATCTTATGTCCATACTTTCACACTTCACATGGTCTATTTTTCATAATCTTGCAAATACATCTAAGACCTAATTAGAGTAATTGTTGGTTTATGTAATGTAAATTCTATACATTGTTATGTTTTTTGTACCTATAAACTACGAGCATTTATTGTAATAAGACTTTAGTATAAGATTAAAACTAATTTGTAAATAAAATTGTAGAACGACTCATAATGCCATACGAATAAATAAATAAATTGCTATACCCTGTCCGGGTTCATGTTCACATATGTGTACCTTGTACATATACCTACTTATAATGTTGTACATGATTGCAATGATTAAATGATGATGACATACAGGGTGGATTTTCTTTTTGGGTCAGTGAGGGTAGCTACCAGATCCCGCGCTGCTACGAGAAAACGGTCTTAGAAGACCTTCCTTCGATTTCAAATTAATGTAGATTGGCTTTTAGGCAGATTTTGGGCAGATAGAAAAATGTGAATTAAATTTCACGTTTTCTTCATAGAAATGGAAAAAGTTTTTTTTAATTTGTGGCTTTTTAGTACATTACCGTAAGTTGACCTCAAGGAAACTATTGATACTGGATATGAATGGAATCGATTGGCATACAAAAATAGCATGTGAAAAATAAAAGTTTTCATTTTCATACAAATTGTATGGGAATAGTTTTCCTGGGTGGGTGGGTATTTTTTTTTTGGTCCCATACAAGCTTTTGATCCTCAATAGGAATGGGATCGATTGGCATAAAAAAAAGTTTGTCAAAAATGACCTTTTTCTGCACCCTGTATGTTTTTTTAAAAATCTGTAAAAGCCAATCTTCATTAATTTGAAATCGAGGGAAGGTCTTCTAAGACCGTTTTCTCGTGGCAGCACGGGATCTGGTAGCAGCCCTCACGACCCAAAAAGAAAATCCACCCTGTATACTACCTACCTAATCTACCTATGTATATCGTCGATGAAATGTCTGTCGGCAATTCAAGGGTAAACCAGATAGAGTTAGACCAAGATAAGTCTGTTTCATTTCAAACATAGACAGATAGAATCATACTTGCTGTGATTTTTTCAATTTTTTTCATGTGTTTTCTGCTTGGCAATAAAAGTACCTATCCTAAAATAATAGGTACCTACCTACCTACCTACGGTACCTACTTACACTTTACTTAGGTACACGTAATGTGGGCCTGATTTTTTAGGGTTTCGTAGAAAAAAATATGCGTCCCTCTCCTCTAACTTACGTACCATGTGTCTAACGAATATGGAAAACAGTCTTGAAACAAGAGCTTAATACATACTTTCAATGAAAACTATAGCAAACATGATCGGTCCAGTCGTTTTTGAGTTATTAAAAAAACTACTTTTCTTAGTAAATAACGTACAGTCAGCAGCAGAAGTAGCTAAGCGGGCGAGGTGTTCAAAATTACCTTGACACGCGGCCAGGCGTGTCTCACTCCGCGATTTCGTCGCTTTGCTACAGGGAGCTAAAAGTACATCCGTTCGGCCCCACTTTTGGGGAAAGCCATAAGCCGCGCGTGACGCTGTCGCCACCTAGCGGCCATATCTGTGCTGATCATAACAGACGCGTTTTGTTAGAGAGTGAGTCTTCTGTACTTAGTACTATTATTTATTCTGTGACGCGGCTCTTATTCTCTTAACAATAAAATCCCGTCAAGATCATTTTGACCACCTGGCCCGCTTAGCAACTTCTGCTGCTGACTGTACAAAGTGCTGCAAAGGTACCTACTCCCTTATGCTTGTAATGTAGGTTGTAGTATCATGACTTACTAATAGCCCCTAATTTTGCCTATTTTGACAGAACATTGCTGCCGCGACAGAACATTCTGACATAATAATGCTTAATAATATTTATTTGTGCAGAAAAAACACTGCTCTGAGGTCAAAACCTCGTCGAAACAATCAAATTGGTACAGTTTTTATGTGAAAACATGAAAATGTTTACTGCTCTTGCTTTTTAGGGTTCCGTAGCCAAATGGCAAAAAACGGAACCCTTATGGATTCGTCATGTCTGTCTGTCCGTCCGTATGTCACAGACACTTTTTTCTGAAACTATAAGAACTATACTGTTGAAACTTGGTAAGTAGATGTACTCTGTGAACCGCATTAAGATTTTCACACAAAAATAGAAAAAAAAACAATAAATTTTGGGGTTCCTCTATACTTAGAACTAAAACTCAATTTTTTTTTTCATCAAACCCATACGTGTGGGGTATCTATGGATAGGTGTTCAAAAATTATATTGAGGTTTCTAATATCATTTTTTTCTAAACTCAATAGTTTGCGTGAGAGACACTTCAAAAGTGGTAAAATGTGTCCCCCCCCCCCCCTGTAACTTCTAAAATAAGAGAATGATAAAACTAAAAAAAATATATGATGTACATTACCATGCAAACTTCCACCGAAAATTGGTTTGAACGACATCTAGTAAGTAGTTTTTTTTAATACGTCATAAATCCCCTAAATACGGAACCCTTCATGGGCGAGTCCGACTCGCACTTGGCCGATTTTATAATTATCACTGAATCAACAGCATAAATGACGATGATAATCAAAAGACCTAAAATTAACTGCAATGACAAGTTATAAAAAAGTTTATTCATGAACGCAGTTTAATAATAAATAGTTGAGCAAATTTCACCGCAGCATCAGTCTCAAACTACCGTCGAGAAGATAACTTACATCATGTTCATCAAAACGGTTAGTCATTGTTAATAATTGTTATTCAAATAATCACAGACTACTTATTTACGATACAAGTGCGAAAAATAGGAAATTCGCAGCGAGTGGCCAATTTTAAAACACAACCGAAGGGAGTGTTTTTAATCGACACGAGTTGCGAATTATCTATTCGCAAGTGTATCGTACAATGTTAATGTTTTATATAGCGAATGTGGTTATTATAGCTCAGGGTGTCGTAATAGAGCACCAGATGTACCATAAAGAATTTTGTTCGATTTCAAGACAGTTGTAACTATTATAAATCTTATTATTTGTTTACTCAAAGTACTAAATGCATGCAATTTTTTCTTGACCAACAGTTGCTCGTGTTCGCTGTCATCGCCGTCGCCGTGGGCTTTGTCGCCTGCTCCCCCGCTGTGGAAACCCAGTAAGCAAAAAATCCAAAGATCTCACATAAAACTTGATGTATATGTCGCAGCCAACTGGTTAAATTCACTAGCTAAGTACCCAGTCGCATAGCCCGTTCATTAAACGCCGGCAACTAATGGAATGGCCGACAAACAACCAGCCAAGTCATCGATTGTAATGTTTAACCAGATGGCTAAACGTCGTGTTTAAAGTTTTTAGGTAAATTATTGGACAGTGATGAATTTATGATGTTCGGTTAGATTGTTGTTGTTGTATTTGTTTATTTATTTTATTGTAAATTTATATATTTATTTTATTTTATGTTATTGATGATGTATAGGTACATGCGATTCTTCGATTAATTCTTAATTCCGATTTCCGCAGAAAGGCCGGTATACCGGCAGGTGAGGCATGGAACCAGCAAGGTTATGAGCAGAACCCGATTTCATTTTGGGATTTTCTTACGGGCGGCTAAAGACGTCAATTCTACTGTGACCTTTTGTGGCGCCGCGGCACCACGGGAACACAGCATGTTGTAATCGGCTCCTAAAATGTTGATTAAAAACCAATTCCTATGTAATGCCGCGAATGTGAAAATAAAAATTAAATGATTGGTAAACGAAACGCAACTGTAATTATTACACTGTCATAATACTCCCTAATTTATTTTTTTACAAGCAGAAACGTCTGCGACCGATGCTATTAAGCTTAGAATAAATTTAAAAGTGCAAAAATTACTGTATTGGGTAAGACTTGAACTCACGGCCTCTGGATCCAGAGGCCGTGAGTTCAAGTCTCACCCAAGACAGTAATTTTTCCACTTTTGAATTTATTCTAAGCTTAATAATACTCCCTATTCAACGGTAAACCACTCTAGAGTAAGACCAAAGAAAGTCTGCAGCGCTAGATTAAAAGTAGTTTTTAAAAATTAGTATGTGACAACACCACAGAAAATGGATTATGAGCCAACAGGAGCTGAGATTTAAATATTTTAAGTAAATATACCCGTCTCGCTAACGGAAGCGGCTCCTAAAACTAGTGCGATAAGGACAAGGCGAAAAATCCTGCGTAAAAATCTCAAATATCGAGGTTTCGTACTCGACTGTTTCCTCCTCCAAAACTTAACCAATCGTAACCAAATTTGGAAATCTAAATGATTATAAAATTATCTGTGTCGGACCGTTTTGCTTTTTTGGCTAATTGATATCAGTTTTGAATACCACGCCTCTCATTGCGGCATAGTCAATTAGGCCATTTTGGCCATTTTTGAAGGGCACTAGCGCCTTAAAAAATAAAAATATCAAAAAAAGCAAAACGGTCCGACACAGATATTGACAATATTAATCTGTGTTAAAAAAATCATTGCTCTAGCTTCAAAACCCACGGAGGAAACAGTCGAGTACGTTTGTATGGAGAAATGACCACTCCTGTTGGCTCTTAAATAGTCTTGATACTTGAGAAATTTCTACCATATTTTACCGTCTATGAAAAAATTAAGCTGTGCATTATGGTAAAATAAATTTAATTCCAACAATAGATGACACTATTAATATGTATACATATACTAATATTGATAAATAATATTGGGAGAATGTGACATTTGTCTTCATCAAAATTATTGAGCTTTTGTAATATCTGCGACGGTCTAGTGGTAAATAGGTACAGAGGGCCTACAGCGAACACCAAAGTTTGCAAATTGCGGGCACCTATCTCTTTTACTCCCAGTAAGGCGTAATTAGATTGACAGAGAAATTGCCCGCAATTTGCGAACTTCGGTTTTCGGAAAAACTAAATAAACCATTAGAAAAACAAGGGAGAGGATCCCCGCTCCGAATGGGAGAGGATCCCCGCTCCGAATCGTTTCTGGTGCAGAGGCTGTCCATAGCCATCCAGCGGGGTAATGCCGTGAGCATTATGGGCACTTTTGCACCGGAAGCGATAAGGAACGGGTTTGACTAAAGCCCCCTCCAGACTATGTAGTAACGGTATGTAATTATGTAAATATTTGTAATTAACAATAAACATACATTACAAATAAATTTTAGCTTTAACTAGTAGGTACCCATGCCGTGAGCATAAGCATGGAGGTTGTGGGTTCGAGGTCGAAACCCGGCTAGTACCATTGAGTTTCTCGAAATGTTAGAGGAAGTTCATAAGGTAAGTATGCCTATAAGGTGTGTCCAATTAGCTGTGAAACCTTAGTCTGTACTTACCAATATTATATTATCTATATATGGTGCAAGTATTAAGATGTTTCATTCTACTTACCCGTCATCAACTCCAAATTTTGTAAACATTATCGTTTTTGAGCTTGAATAGCTCGTGCTGATTTTTTACAAGTGTAAAATTATTCGTCATGCGGAAAAGTAACTCCCGCACGCCGGTTTTGTAAGGTTTCACCATGTTTTTTCCGTTCATCACCAAACACAACGAATATTTAAATGATTTTGACAAACACATACCATAGTGAATGACGTTTACTGACTGCTAAAAAACATTGCCATATATAGTTTTTTAATTCGCTGTCAAATTATTGCGCTGCAGACTTTCTTTGGTCTGACTCTACCTACTTTTATGTTGTAAAAGAAGGCTGGAATAATATATATCTCCGAAAAATTAAGAAAACTACTTTTAAATTCAAATTCAGAACTGTCACTATTCTGTCACCGGGAGATGCCACATGGATGCCACAACAACATGCATACACGGCACGGGAAAACTCTCCACAAAGCCTGAACGGCTGCTTCTAGAAGGCTAGATGATTCGCAGAAGACGTCCAGAGAACTGTGAATGATGATATTTGTGACACATCTAAATTACCTGTACTCTAGTATCTTGTTCTATTTGTTAAGCAAAATCGTCTGTAGCGTGGCTACTTACCGACGATCAATGCATTACAAACGCAGTGCTGCCCTCTCCAGCATACCGGAAAAGTACGAGGCTGATGAAGAGAAATGGGTTCCGAAGAAGAAACACGAAGTGTTGAAAGCGAAGTATAAGTGTTTGAAGAAGCTGTTTCAGATTTATGATGCGAGCGTTATAGGGATGTTGCCGATGCAAGAGTATGCTGCTGGGGATACGGGTGTGGTCGAAGATACTGATGATAGTAGGAGGAAGTCGAGGAAGAGGAAGAGGTCGCATCGGGTGAAGTTGGACGCGTGTGCTGGGACGTCGGATCATGAGATACAAACTGCTGTTCAGGTAACGCCTGACCAGGGATATATGATCACGTGCCATGTTGCGGAATTTCACTGTAACTATTTTTTTCATAATATAGTAAACTGTCACCCTATACATGAGAATAACAGCGCCCTCTTGACAATGATATATATTACTGGTCAGGCTTTAGTTTATGTTGCCTTTCTACTGAGGCGGAGATGAGCGACGTACGGGAATTAACACATAGCATTTGGTTGTCCACATCTCCTTCGCTCCGCTGGATTGTAATGCTGTTTGTTAATTCCTGCACGCCTCGTCTCACCTCCGCCTTAGTGAAGGTAGCCTTATTTTAATAAATTATCGCGTATAATTATAGCGCAGACTAACTTTAAAGTAAAAAAAGGTGCCACCTGTTTTTATGGCCTTATTGGGAAGAATACGGCAAAACGAGTATTTTTGTATAAACAACCTTTTCTTTTAATCTTAAGATTTGTGAGCTATCTTATCACCTCAATGTGGAAATCAGGAGCCCCACAAAGCAAGGTTACTTAACTATTGGACTTACAGTAAGGTTCCCTTTGGTTATATTATTCGCAAACCAAACTGGCCGGGGCCGCCGAGGCCACATTATTAGCTCTTTCACTTTTACTTTGACCACGATCATGTGTGTAGCTTACAGATTGTCTCAACCGCGCATGATTAAATTTCTAGTACTTACCTAATCTTTTTGCATTTTTTTCGCAAACGATTTTTTCTGCTCCACATATACAGCACAAATTAGTTTTGGACTTTCCACCACACACATATCTTCATAAAGCCCAGCCATACAAACGAAACATCCAAAATTCTCCACCAAAATTTAAACCTAAATTGTAGGAAATAGAGTTGATTTTGCGTTGTTTGAAAACGGAACGAAACAAAGCAAAAGCGACTGTGTTCCAATTGAACATGGTTTAAATTACATCGAACTGAATAGGTAGGTACTATAGGTAGGACCTTGGGCCTTAGGAGGATATGAAAGGTTAAATAACTTTCAGGTGGACTGTTCGAAAACCAACACATCTGAAATTGGATCGTGCACGAAAGCCCTATCAACCAAGGTCTACGCGGCCACGCAAGCCTCTCGGGAATCCTTGCTGGCCAGCGACCATGAGTGCGGCTGTCCCAAGACCAGCAATGTGGTGTTCCAGCCTGCCCCGTGCCCCTGTCCCAGGTTCATATTATTAAACCTAGCTTAAGTATCTATTTTTTTATCAAGCCTAGCCAAAATGCTACCCAAATTACTAACTCCACGCAGACGAAGTCGCGGGCAAAAACTAGTGCCCTATAAAGGAAAAATCACATTTCATACGTAATTCACATTTTGGTTAAGCCAGTTGTACTTTGGTATTTCCAGGCCAAGAATGAGTCGCCAACGGAAGCGCACACGGTTCCAATGCTTTGTGCAGCGCCTGCTCGGGCTCCGGAGCCCCAACCGGCACGGGTGCCTCGACACCGCCGTCAGCGACTGTGACGTGCATCGTCCGGAGCGGCGGAGGCACCGCAAGATCAGGTTCCGCCGCGCTCGCCGGCCGACACGCGCGAAGTCTGAGGGCGCGATGCGGGCGCCCGTGCACGTCTGCGCGCAGACCGTCCAACGCAACTGCCTCCTGGACACCACGCCGCGCCAGTGCCCCACAGTCGGCTGCCGGATGATGCTATACGGTAACCTAGGTTTTGTCCTGTATTCATTGTATTAATTTTGTTTTGTATTCATGTTACCTGTCGTGATTGTTTCACCGGACGGTCTCATCGGAAGATCAGCGCTGGAAGTCGCCAGCAACATGCTGGGGTGAGACCATTTCGTGGCACTTTATCCTTTTATGTTTTTCTAGCTGTTATGTATAATTTTCTATTTTGCGTTTGTGCTCATGAATAAAATTACTTCTATTCCATTCTATTGGCTGTATTCTTCCCCAAAATGTGCGATATTCATTCAGGAAAATGATGACAGCGTTAATATTTGCCCGAGTTACTAAGTTTTAACAGCGGCTGACACTATCCAACTGTCTTCTGCACATCACACCACGCCATGCAGTATCTCATAGATCAAACTAGAGACAGGGATTGAATGGTTTCCAGGCATCATCAACTACAACGACCACCTGAACCTGTGCCACTTCCCGGGCCGCCGCTATAGCTGCCACTTCTGCCACGAGGGCTTCGAACGCGAGGCCGACAAGCTGCAGCACGAGAGTGAACATATTGGTGAGCCGGCACTAGTTTATTTTAGTATCCTATCTACCTATGCACCACAATTAACTTTCACTTACTTAGGTTAGCTTGCAACGACCCGAAGTGGATCTTGGCCTCCGACTCCAAAGACCGCCATGCTACCATAATATATGCTACTCTGTCCAAAGCCGTTTCTGTCCAGTCAACGGCGCCGAGTTTGCTAAAATCTTTTTGCACTTCGTCTCTCCAGCAGTGGACGCCCGAACTAAAAAAGAAAAAAGGAAAGAGATCTATTGGGTGTGCACCCACCCAATAGATCTATACCTACCCAACCTTCCCTTTCAGGGCTAAACCTCCACCCCCCACTCCCTCCCTCTTCGCCCCCTGACACCAGCCGCTCCGGGATCACCAGCGTGACTCAAACGGACCCCGAACCCACGAAAGAGCACGATGAGAAACTTAAGAAAATCGTGTCGTTCTTCGACAAGATCGTCGACTCGACGCAAGTCTTTACAGATGTTAAGAAATCTAGGTAAACCTCGAGCAAATTACGAATTTTGTAGAAAACTTTCTATGTATTCTTTTCTCTATGGTCATAATACATAGAGTGCTCACTCCATACATCAGTTTTGGTACCAAAAAGACTATTATTTTCATAGTCGACATCTAGCATCGAGTAGCGGAATGATCAGTACAGTAATATAGTCTTTTGGTACCAAAACTGATGTATAGAGTGAGCACTCTTGTCTTACTATATTTCTCTATGCTTATGTTCAGCTCAGCACAAAGGGGTACAAGTTTGGGTCAGGTATAGTGGTTGCAACAGTTGCCAACAAAACCGCAAACAGTGCTAACAGAAAACCAATTCACAGGCACTCGGAGATGCACGTGCCTACAAGTAAGAGTCCGACGGACACTCAGACCGAAGAGTCGGCCAGCGACGGGCACTCCAAGCACGCCTCGAGCTGCAGCGATGACACAGGGAAGAGGCTGACTTACAGGTGATTTATAATTTTTCTTATCATCACAGAATAAATAGTTTAGTTGTGTTTGTTTTAGACGCGTTTTGTTAGAGAGTGAATCTTCTGTACCTAGGTACAGAAGATTCACTCTCTAACAAAACGCGTCTGTTACGATCACGACAGATATGATCGTTAGGCGGCGCAAGCGCTACGCGCGGCTAATGGCTAGCCACCAAAATTGTTGTGGGACCGATGTACTTGTAGGTACTTGTTGCGACGCGACGAAATTGCGGAGTGAGCCACGCCTGCCCACATACAATCGGAATGTGGCAAATTTACGTACGTTAGACACGTTGTTAAGCACCCATGCTCAGATGTAATTTTTGGTATTGTGATGTGGACACTACCCATAACTCAAGCTGCCCCACACTTAAACTTTACAATTTTCTGAGGCCCTACCACCGAACCACGTTGGACGTGTTGCCTATGTCACACTTACGTACGAATTTACAAGTGCGAGAGAGAGGCAACACGTCGACGTGGTTGGCGGAAACCACCATATTCCCATGTCTTAGTCTGGCAAATCAAGTTTGTCAGTAGAAATAAGCGATACATTTTAAAAATGTAAGCGCAAAGGACCGATCTTCAAAGAAAATATTATGGCCCTTTTATCACTGACATATTGATTTACTAGACTGTGCCAGGCGTGTCTCAATCCGCGATTTCGTCGCTTTGCTACAGGTAGCTAAAAGTACATCCGTTCGACCCCAATTTTGGGGAAAGCCATAAGCCGCGCGTGGCGCTGTCGCCACCTAGCGGCCATATCTGTGCTGATCGTAACAGACGCGTTTTGTTAGAGAGTGAGTCTTCTGTACCTAGTACTATTATTTATTCTGTGACGTGCATTAATTTTGTAGTTGCACATTTATTTTGGTGTGGCCACATTACCAGACTAAGTTTTTATTTGTCAGAGGAGGTAATCCTCATTGGATACTCCGGCCCGGTATTCGGTAGCATGGCCGACTCTCGGCTGTACTGGAGATTTGTCTCCCAACTGCCTACGGACTAAAGGCATCGTCTTGGGTCGTCCCATTCGTTTTTCGTCAAGTTCTTAAATTAGTCCTATTCTGCTTTCGTCACCCATTCTACATTCGTCACAATCGTCGGTGGCTTTCAATGTAGAATGCGTGACGAAAGCAGAATAGGACTAATTTAACCATTTGGACGCCAATAAGCGATATATCCGCACCGTAGGTTCAACGCCAAAGACCGATATCGGTCATAGACGTGCATATGCATAAAGTTCAATTTTAGTTTTGACATTTCGGTGACGTGGCGTCAGCGTGACAGCTTTTGTGTTTGACACGGCGTCGAAAAGGTTAAGAACTTGACGAAAAACGAATGGGACGACCCAAGACGATACCACCCCTCCACCCTGTAAAGTGTTTTGTTGCGAGAAACTCGGCGCTATCGGTATACGCGTTGTTTCTGGGCATGTAGTTGTGTGATCCGGGAAATATTTCAGTGTAGTGTATGACTGTATGTGATGAGTTGTGAAATGTTGTGTGTGTGGAGTGTACCCACGTTATAGTGCAAGATGGGGTCGTGTGTTTACTCAAGTACAACATTTTTTGAAGTGAAAACTTCTTTAGCGGCGCTGTGCACTTTTTGTGATGGGGAAAAAATGTTAAACTCGTAACAGGTGTCACGTGACCGTAAGACGGACACGTGACCTGATCGAAAAACTAGGTTAATTCAATGTCATTCGAGTTTTTCTTTATTGATTTAAATGCCATCTAGTGAGTTTCCATCTAACTGGTATTAATATAACTCGAGTACTAACAGTGATGTGCTTAGGGGTTTCAAGTAACGCGACGAAATAACGCTAGATGGCGTTAACCTCAATTATACATAGTGTTGCAGACATTTTGCAATAATGATTGAGTTTTCACTTTTGCCAGCACTCCCTGAGTGCAACCCGTTGTTTTTTTTGTTTCAGCTGTAACGACTTGAGGCGCAGGAACAATTACCGCCGCTCGCTAGGGTCCGACGCGATGTCCCAGTGCTGCTCCGAGAATTGCAACTTTTGCGGGGAAAATTTTGATTACTGGTAAGTACAGTTACAATAAAATCCCATGGTTCAAAAGTTAGAGGGCGGCGGGGACATATTTTTTTTCTTTCGGAGCGATTATTTTCGAAAATATTAACTTTATCAAAAAATGGTCTTTGAAAATCCGTATTTGTTTTGAAAGACCTATATCCAACGATATTGGGTCAAAACATTACGAACATTATTGTGTCAAAACAAAAAAATATTTAAAAAATCTTTTTCTACCTTACGTACCATAAAACATTTTTTTTTATAGTTTTTATGTTACCGTTCTGTCCCAATGCATGATTTATGTATCCATGCCAAGTTGCAGCTTTCTAGCACTTACGATTACGGAGCAAAGCCTCGGACATGGACATGGCGAAACTATAAGGGTTTCTAGGTGACTACGATAACCTAAAAAGGTTCCTTTAAAATAGTAGTGTCTGGTCAGCGGTACACTAAGTTTTAAAATGAATAAATGAACAACTGTACCAACTTTTAGAGAGCCTAACTGGCGCAGTCATACTGGATCTTTATCTGAGTAAGATAATCAGAACTCTATTTTTAGTTAAGTTGAATCTAAATTAAATCGCCATCAGTAGATAACCACTAAAAAGGCTTTAGTTAACATTCACACTTAACCCTTTCGACGCCGTGTCAAACACAAAAGCTGTCACGCTGACGCCACGTCACCGAAGTGTCAAAACTGAAATTGAACTTTATGCATATGCACGTAGGTCTATGTTGCTCTGTTGTCTGTGACCGATTAATCGGTCTTTGGCGTTGAACCTACGGTGCGGATATATCGGTCATTGGCGTCCAAAATGTTAACTAACTAAACGTAGTGCTGAAGAGTTACAATATTTATTATAGCTACAAATACGGCTACAATATTTTCCACTACTGTACGAGTCCCTGTATTATTTTGCCTATGTTTAGAAAACGTTCTTAAACAATAGCTACCACATAGTCGCTTGCCATAAGGACGCTCTGACAGGTTATTCGTATAAAGTTACGAGCAAACTTCGTCCTTATGGTAAGTGATAATGTGGTGCATTTGCTGAAGGGCTAAGACGGTCGGCTCTTTATCATTTGTCACCATGCTTGTCACGTTCTAACTAGTAAGTGCGAAAGTGACGCATGACATGACAGGAGCCAAAAACGCGACCATGATACCTGTCCTGGAGAACGTCACAAATACCTATAAAAATTCATGTGTCCCACAGTCAAGCCCTGGAGCGAAAGTTCGGCGAGTTCCACTCGTGCGGCGCGCTGCCCGCCCGACGCCGAGCAGGCACACACGCCATTTCCAGCGCGGCTACCTCCGTCGTGTTGGATCAAGCGTCCAGCATCGCGAGCTCCGTCGTCAACTGCAATGGTGTCCTCTGTAAGTAGATCGGTTAATTTCTTAAGTACACCTAAAGAAGCACAATAAAAAGCTTATATAGGAATGAATGTAGACACAACGGAGAAAACTCATACTCTTGCGAAATAAGCCATTAATAGAGCGTCACTTACCTCCGCGCTACACTTTTTATAGATTCGAAAATGCTATATCTATAGGCTTAAAACTGTCAAAATATAACTTTTTTATTTTATCTCACGTCTTTTGTGCTTATGGTTAGCCTAAATGTATGGCCCTTTACTGTTCTTAGGTATTTTCTTTTAAATAAGCGTTCAATCACTAGTCTGTCAAACAACTTTGTCAGTAGAAAAAGGCGCAAAATTCAATTTGAGACGCTTTGTGCACACATTTTTTAAATTTGCCGCTTTTTTCTACCGACGGAAATGGCTTGACAGACTATATTCCCCTTTCAGCTCTAACGGATAACTACGAGGACCCCAGACCAACCCTAAAGCCCTCCACCAGCGTAGTTTTCACTGCGTCCGAGTGCAGTAGAAAAGTCAGCACGCGCTCTCTAGCCGATCGATTCAAGAGCTATAAATGGGAACCTTGTACTAGGATCATACGCGTGTGACACCTAAACCTATTTCACAAGCGCCATCTTTTTAGCGGCAAATTTGCGGTCACAATATCTTGCACTACTTTGCGCGTATTACTTTTACTACTTTGGAGTGGTCAATCTAAAAAAACATTAGATCCAGAATCCAGAAAAAACGGTTTAATTCTTTAGAAATTGTACTGTCTTGTGCTTAGTTTTGTGCTGTTATAGAATCGTGAGAAGTGTATGTGGGATGTTTAAATATTGAATATAAAAAAATTAGTATGAACCGCATATTGTTTTTTATTTCTCCTATCCAGGCCGCGTAGCTAACATGACAATCGCTTACGCTTCGTAGCGATCGAAACGCAACTGTCACTGTTGCACTATATAATATGAAAGAGTGATAGAGAGACACAAAGCGATTCGATGGCGAAGCGATAGCGATTGTCACCTTGGCTAGGGCGTCAGGGCACCATATCAAACTCATAAAACACGTGACAATCATGTTGGCAGATATACAGGGTGCTTCCTGTAACAGGAGCAATAAATTAAACTGTAGGCTGGATTCCTCAAACTGACCAACATTTGTTCAGCGACTTTTGAAAATAACTCATGTTTTGATTATTATTACACTTTAAAGTTTATTCTAAGACGCAATGTATTGCAAATTTTGTTATGTTCAAAGCGTGACAAGCAACGTCAAACACACTGATGTCAGCTTCGATCAACACGGGCTTCCGACACGTCGGAAGGGATAGGCCCAAGCGATATCTTGACATTCAAATCATTCTGCCATTTTTCGCGGGGGGGAACATGCACACAGTCGCACTTCTCACACACTTACATACAAAATCCTATCTGTAATGACGACACAAATACATAGAAAATGACACACGTCAAAGACAAATCTTGCAAACCTCGATCTCTTTTTGTGTACGGACGAGTCACAAGTGTGACAACACGCACACTAACACATTATTTACGTCGAAGAATTTTATTGTATTCTGAGAGATGAGAAGTCGGATTTGTCGCTCGACCGATCCGCAATTTGTACTGGGCGAGCAAAATCGATAAATCCAGCAATTACATGAGACTAAAATATAATAATTGTGTATAAATGTAATTAAACGTATGACATGTAAAAAAAATATTACATGTGAAATGTAACACCTTCTTTTTGTAAATTTGATGTCCTCGACCTCTTTTTACAACAAATAACCGAGCAATTAGGCATTTTTTCTGCTGCTGTGTTCACTCGCGCGTCTGGACTCGGTCTAGTTAAAAATCCGAGCGCAACTAGTTTTATTACCCGCGCTAGATCAGTTGATCTTGTACCTAGGCAGAGGGGAAATAGTGCGAATGCCGCATCCCTTCCGTGTTGATCGAAGGATGTCAGCGTACATTGTATGAAAAAGAGGAAGTCTAAAGGATTCATAATTTTTAAAAGTTGCTGAACAAATGTTGGTCAGTTTGAGGAGTACAGCTTTTAGTTTAATTTATTGCTCCTGTTACAGGAAGCACCCTGTATAAATAAATGTTTAGTGTAGCCCCATTTGTCCCCGCTGGGCGCAGATGAGAATAGGCGCTTCATTTGATTTGTATTATTTATAAATTATTTCCATGTATGGCGCCGCCTCATGTATGGCAGCGGGGATAAATGGAAATACACCAAATGTTTGGCTAATTTACGTAGGTAGGTGGGAAATCTTATATTTAATTGGAATGTCATAAATGTAAAACGGCATCGGCATAGACCAATCTAAGTAAGAGATTTAAACGTCCTTTAAGTGAGAAACCATTCACCTGCAAGTTCTGCTTGATCGTAGACACGCTGGGTAGAAGCCACACGCTTGCAAATAATGCCAAAACCAGTTTGGTAGCATTCCACCCACCAGTGTCGCTTAACCCTTTACCAGGCTGACAGTTGAAAAATGACAATCGAATGTCAGTCTTACTCATCGAAAATAGAACACATTTTTGAAGTGCCGTATGTAGGAAATATATACTCGTATCTCTTAGCTTGGTAAGGGGTTAGGTAAACCATAGAGAAGTAAAGGCCGGTACAGACAGACTGCAATCCGACTGCAACTTGTATGCAAAGGAACTGCACGCCGACGTTGCAGTTGGCGTGCAGTTCCCATACAAATTGCATTCGGGTAGCAGTCCGTCTGTATCGGGCTTAGCTTACTTATTTCTCTATGCTCAAACTCTTTTAACCTTTTCGACGTCGTGTCACACACAAGCTGTTACTCGGACGCCACGTCACCGAAGTGTCAAAACTGGAATTGAACTTTATGCATATGCACGTAAGTCTATGTTGCTCTGTGGTCTGTGACCAATTAATCGGTCTTTGGCGTCCAAAAGGTTAAAGGTCCTTGTGAAAATGATAGGAAGCAGATTTTTCGTCTGATGTTATTCTAAGACAGCCTTTCCACTGAGGAGACGAGAGGAATCAACCAATAGCATTGATTGTAAATCCAACAGTTCGATCGTCTGGAACGTAGTCCGCCGTATGTTCGTTAAGGACGCAGTTACAAGCGAGAAAGAGATATAAGCTGACCGGAATAAGGTCGTGGTCCCGCCTTTTTCGGCTTTAAGGACAACCCCACACTAGCATCTTTTGAGCGTCGGAGTCTAGTCAGCGCTATGGAAAATGGCGTCGCTGCGCAGTTGCGCCAACGTTGCGTCAAGCAGCAGCCATAGAGTTGACTAGACGCCGACGCTCGGGAGACGCTAGTGTGTGGCCCTAAGAAAAATGGTTGAATTTCTTTGGCTTTGTAGTCGAACGAAACAAAATAAATGCAACTCTGTTCCAATTGAAAACGGTTTAAATTACAAGGCGCGAAGTCGGTGGACGGGGAAGTGGCGCTGATCGTCACAAACACAGGTAATCTTATGGAATGTCCGACATTAGTACTAGCGGCAGCCGCTTGATCTAATTTTACTCCATAAGATTTAATGTAGAAAGTCCGACAAAATGAGGGTAGCACCAGTCGTGCACCTAGCGAATAGAAGGAAAGTGAATAAAAACACGCGTTTCAGTTTAAAAAATATAATATTCCAAAGGCACTGTAACATTGGACGAAACGTTAATACTGCCCGGAGCGTTGTGATGTCGCCGGCGTTCATACAATACAATAACAATACATAACACTATGTATACAAATACAAAACTAGGGGGCGCAGCATGGTTCCATTTTTATCGCCTGTCACCATGCCCGTCACTTTCGCACTTACATATTTGTTAGATCGTGACAAGTATGGTGACAAGCGATAAAAATGCGACCGTGCTACCGCCGTAGGTTAAAAGACGGACATAATAGGTACATTATGAGGTATGATTTAATTATGGAATTTAAAAGACAAATGTCCTAGTGCTAGACATGCTTGTGCCCAATAAATGACATATAGCTGGTCAAGCAAATCTTGTCAGTAAAAAAAGGCGCGAAATTCAAATTTTTTATGGGACGATATCCCTTCGCGCCTACATTTTTCAAATTTGCCGCCTTTTTCTACTGTCAAGATCTGGTTGACCTAGTATACACACTTTCGCATTTATTAATATTAGTATGGATTGTATTGGTATGTAAGTTGTGGTTGAATAAAGATTTTATCTATCTATGTACTGGGGCGGTTCATACCCCGGTCTCACGGGGGCAATAGGGAATATTACGCGAAACTCTGCGTAGGGGGCGCCACTACCACAATTACTCACAATCTGAGGGTCTACCGCTATACAGTCGAAATTTTGTTATCTAACCTCTCTATCACTCTTTTCGAGCGATAAAGAGGCAGATAGCTGAGTTTCGATTTTCGCGTTTCCCGGTAGGCCCTTTGTAAACACACCGCCTTGATGTATCAATGTCATATTTTATTGTCTGTGAAAACTTGACAAAAACAGTTTAAGGCACAGTATGTATAAGTTACTCTATGGTTTACGATGGGTGCTAGTGCTGCACTCTGGCGGCAGAACATTGCAGTAATACTCCCTATTTTGGTTTTACAGTAATAGTGCGAGGGCAAAGTAAAACATGATACTAGTTCCGATCTATTACATATTATTATACATTATCGTGATTTTGGTTAAAAAAGATAATAAATAAAATATTAACTTAAGCTAACAGTGATCTAGGTACCTCCTTAATTAAAAATAAAAGCTATTGGCATAGTACATTTATTCTATTGCTCTAGCGAATAAAAACTTAATTACAAATGGTCAAGTTCATATAATTTCAAAAAATCAATTTACTTTGAAGTTACAAAACTTTTACTTCCAAAACTGGTCAATAATGTATGTTTAAATATCTAACATGATATACAATTTAAAAAAAAAATACAAAAAATCTAATTTTTTTCGCTAGACAGGAATAGTTATTTATACAAGTGCGGAAAAGGGGATAATCGAAACGAGTGGCGATAAATTAAAACACCCCGAAGGGAGTGTTTTTAAATCAACACGTGAATCGTACAACGTTTTACAGTACATATGGCACTTTCGACATATGCACGGAAAGTGCTCTTTTCCGCACTAATTCGGGAAAGTAGCACCATATGTAATGTAAAATGTTAAAATACATTGGCCATTTATATAGGTACTTATCTAATATTTTAGTAAGACCAGCTTATTGACAATTATTATGGACATTATGAGCATGTTAACAACCAACATAAATAGATATAAAAAACACGGAATGTTAAATAAGAATGTTTAAAAAAAATCAGTGCGATATATGTTTAAAATGCCATAAATTTTGTAAAATGCATTAAAATACTAGATTTCATTATAATGACAACAAGTCTTATATTTTTAATATTTATAATTAATGCTGAGAGAAATCTACATACAATTGCATTAAGCTTTAGTTGCAATGAGGTTTTATAATATTGAATAGAAAAATATAGATATATCTTAGACACTTAAGTAGTTTACAAGTCCATGTCACTTAGACATAAAATTATTTAAAATTTGCAATTGATACGTCTATCAGTGATTTAAATATTTAAAATATGGATTTATACACCATTAATGTATGTTATTGTATTTATTAAAACAACTTAAAAGTACATTGCTTATAAGATCGCGTTTAATTATATTTACAGGCATCGTGAAAACAATTGATAGGTATATACTTAAGTCAGTATTGTAAATGTATATAAAAATAATATATAAACTGGAATGACGTGTTTAAAGCCCGTTTCTATTTTGATCTAAGTTGAAACAATTTCGATACAGTTCCAATTTTAGCCTAAAGTTTCAAAAATAATGTTTCTTTTACAATTTCATGAGTTAAATACGATTAAGCCTAGAGCGAATCTAAAGGTTCCGTCACACAGGCGCGTTTTCCGGGCGTGAGCGGGGCGCGCCGCTTTTACATATAAAACGCTCACGCCCCGCTCACGCCGCGCTTGGAAAACGCGCCTGTGTGACGAAGCCTTAAAAAAAGTAGTCGTCAGTATATATATATGTAAGTATTTTTCGAAAATTAATGTACAGTCAAGTACAATTTTCAAAGACATTATCAACATTGTAACATGCAGTCTTTCAATGTTATTAACTTTCCAGCGGGCGCAGCTAGGTTCCATTTTTATCGCCTGTCACTATGCCCGTCACTTTCGCACTTACACACTTGTTAGAACGTGACAGGCATGGTGACAAGCGATAAAAATGCGACCGTGCTACCGCCGCTGTACGCATATCACTACATAGTATAAAACAAAGTCGCTTCCCTCTGTCTGTCTGTATACTTAAGATCTTTAAAACTACGCAACGGATTTTGATGCGGTTTTTTTTAATAGATAGAGTGATTCAAGAGGAAGGTTTATGTATAATTTGTTAACCCGTGCGAAGCCGGGGCGGGTCGCTAGTATATTATATAAAATAATTGGACAGATGACTGTACATTTTAAACGCTTACTAAGAAGTAAAACGATATGTATTTTACATATAAAATGTTGCTACAACCTATACAAAATTGCAATGTTTGGCAATATAAGCATATAAATAAATAAATATTGATATTTGATCGTTAATTATTTTTCATGTTCGACAGACTTTGAATAAAATATTATTTAGTTTATTTTGGACACAACGCTTTTATATACATTATGTTTAGAGTTTAATAGAAATTTGTTATTTTAGAAATGAATCTTATACAATTCGGTACGGGCATCAAAGTGCGTTTAAACCTTTGCCAAGACAAAACGAGTTTGCCAGAGTATAGTTGGTGGGCAACAAGGTAATTATAAAAAAGCGGCCAAGTGCGAGTCGGACTCGCCCATGAAGGGTTCCGTATTTAGGCGATTTATGACGTATTAAAAATCTACTTACTAGATCTCGTTCAAACCAATTTTCGGTGGAAGTTTACATGGTAATGTACATCATATATTTTTTTTAGTGTTATCATTCTCTTATTTTAGAAGTTACAGGGGGGGGACACACATTTTACCACTTTGGAAGTGTCTCTCGCGCAAACTATTCAGTATAGAAAAAAATGATATTAGAAACCTCAATTATCATTTTTGAAGACCTATCCATAGATACCCCACACGTATGGGTTTGATGAAAAATTTTTTTTTGAGTTTCAGTTGTAAGTATGGGGAACCCCCAAAAATTTTTTTTTCTATTTTTGTGTGAAAATCTTAATGCGGTTCACAGAATACATCTACTTACCAAGTTTCAACAGTATAGTTCTTATAGTTTCGGAGAAAAGTGGCTGTGACATACGGACGGACAGACAGACAGACATGACGAATCTATAAGGGTTCCGTTTTTTGCCATTTGGCTACGGAACCCTAAAAAGGGTGGTGTTACTACAGAAGGTATCCACTTTATTGTGTATATGCCTTGTGGCGCGCGTTCCATAGTTGGGGGGGCAGCTAGGTACAGTCGCGCTCCTTGATTGTTACGCCATTTAGGGTTCTAGTTAAATTGGACATTCCATAGCGCAAGTATTGATCAACCAGTTTAGCTAGGACCCTAAATGGCTCAAAGCGGAGCGTGATGCTTCGCTTACCGGTTATTATACAAAAGTGTGGCGACATGCATAGTTTAGTGTGTGTAGGTCCCTTGCGGCGCACGCTCCACATAGTTGTGGGTCAGCTAGGTACTTCGCTTACCGGTTATTTTACAAACAGGTGTGGCTAAAGGCTACAGGAGACATAGTTTAGTGTGTGTAGGTCCCCTAGGTCCCTTGTGGGTCAGCTAGGTACTTCGCTTACCGGTTATTTTACAAACAGGTGTGGCTAAAGGCTACAGGAGGCATAGTTTAGTGTGTGTAGGTCCCCTAGGTCCCTTGTGGGTCAGCTAGGTACTTCGCTTACCGGTTATTTTACAAACAGGTGTGGCTATAGGCTACAGGAGGCATAGTTTAGTGTGTGTAGGTCCCCTAGGTCCCTTGTGGGTCAGCTAGGTACTTCGCTTACCGGTTATTTTACAAACAGGTGTGGCTATAGGCTACAGGAGGCATAGTTTAGTGTGTGTAGGTCCCCTAGGTCCCTTGTGGGTCAGCTAGGTACTTCGCTTACCGGTTATTTTACAAACAGGTGTGGTTATAGGCTACAGGAGGCATAGTTTAGTGTGTGTAGGTCCCCTAGGTCCCTTGTGGGTCAGCTAGGTACTTCGCTTACCGGTTATTTTACAAACAGGTGTGGCTATAGGCTACAGGAGGCATAGTTTAGTGTGTGTAGGTCCCCTAGGTCCCTTGTGGGTCAGCTAGGTACTTCGCTTACCGGTTATTTTACAAACAGGTGTGGCTATAGGCTACAGGAGGCATAGTTTAGTGTGTGTAGGTCCCCTAGGTCCCTTGTGGGTCAGCTAGGTACTTCGCTTACCGGTTATTTTACAAACAGGTGTGGCTATAGGCTACAGGAGGCATAGTTTAGTGTGTGTAGGTCCCCTAGGTCCCTTGTGGGTCAGCTAGGTACTTCGCTTACCGGTTATTTTACAAACAGGTGTGGCTATAGGCTACAGGAGGCATAGTTTAGTGTGTGTAGGTCCCCTAGGTCCCTTGTGGGTCAGCTAGGTACTTCGCTTACCGGTTATTTTACAAACAGGTGTGGCTATAGGCTACAGGAGGCATAGTTTAGTGTGTGTAGGTCCCCTAGGTCCCTTGTGGGTCAGCTAGGTACTTCGCTTACCGGTTATTTTACAAACAGGTGTGGCTATAGGCTACAGGAGGCATAGTTTAGTGTGTGTAGGTCCCCTAGGTCCCTTGTGGGTCAGCTAGGTACTTCGCTTACCGGTTATTTTACAAACAGGTGTGGCTATAGGCTACAGGAGGCATAGTTTAGTGTGTGTAGGTCCCGTGCGGCGCACGCTCCACATAGTTGGCGGGCAGCATGCCGGTGCGGCCCGTGCGCAGCACCTGGCCCGTCATCCAGCCCTCGTCGATGGCCGTCACGTGTAGTTTAGTGTGTGTAGGTCCCGTGCGGCGCACGCTCCACATAGTTGGCGGGCAGCATGCCGGTGCGGCCCGTGCGCAGCACCTGGCCCGTCATCCAGCCCTCGTCGATGGCCGTCACGTGTAGTTTAGTGTGTGTAGGTCCCGTGCGGCGCACGCTCCACATAGTTGGCGGGCAGCATGCCGGTGCGGCCCGTGCGCAGCACCTGGCCCGTCATCCAGCCCTCGTCGATGGCCGTCACGTGTAGTTTAGTGTGTGTAGGTCCCGTGCGGCGCACGCTCCACATAGTTGGCGGGCAGCATGCCGGTGCGGCCCGTGCGCAGCACCTGGCCCGTCATCCAGCCCTCGTCGATGGCCGTCACGTGTAGTTTAGTGTGTGTAGGTCCCGTGCGGCGCACGCTCCACATAGTTGGCGGGCAGCATGCCGGTGCGGCCCGTGCGCAGCACCTGGCCCGTCATCCAGCCCTCGTCGATGGCCGTCACGTGTAGTTTAGTGTGTGTAGGTCCCGTGCGGCGCACGCTCCACATAGTTGGCGGGCAGCATGCCGGTGCGGCCCGTGCGCAGCACCTGGCCCGTCATCCAGCCCTCGTCGATGGCCGTCACGTGTAGTTTAGTGTGTGTAGGTCCCGTGCGGCGCACGCTCCACATAGTTGGCGGGCAGCATGCCGGTGCGGCCCGTGCGCAGCACCTGGCCCGTCATCCAGCCCTCGTCGATGGCCGTCACGTGTAGTTTAGTGTGTGTAGGTCCCGTGCGGCGCACGCTCCACATAGTTGGCGGGCAGCATGCCGGTGCGGCCCGTGCGCAGCACCTGGCCCGTCATCCAGCCCTCGTCGATGGCCGTCACGTGTAGTTTAGTGTGTGTAGGTCCCGTGCGGCGCACGCTCCACATAGTTGGCGGGCAGCATGCCGGTGCGGCCCGTGCGCAGCACCTGGCCCGTCATCCAGCCCTCGTCGATGGCCGTCACGTGTAGTTTAGTGTGTGTAGGTCCCGTGCGGCGCACGCTCCACATAGTTGGCGGGCAGCATGCCGGTGCGGCCCGTGCGCAGCACCTGGCCCGTCATCCAGCCCTCGTCGATGGCCGTCACGTGTAGTTTAGTGTGTGTAGGTCCCGTGCGGCGCACGCTCCACATAGTTGGCGGGCAGCATGCCGGTGCGGCCCGTGCGCAGCACCTGGCCCGTCATCCAGCCCTCGTCGATGGCCGTCACGTGTAGTTTAGTGTGTGTAGGTCCCGTGCGGCGCACGCTCCACATAGTTGGCGGGCAGCATGCCGGTGCGGCCCGTGCGCAGCACCTGGCCCGTCATCCAGCCCTCGTCGATGGCCGTCACGTGTAGTTTAGTGTGTGTAGGTCCCGTGCGGCGCACGCTCCACATAGTTGGCGGGCAGCATGCCGGTGCGGCCCGTGCGCAGCACCTGGCCCGTCATCCAGCCCTCGTCGATGGCCGTCACGTGTAGTTTAGTGTGTGTAGGTCCCGTGCGGCGCACGCTCCACATAGTTGGCGGGCAGCATGCCGGTGCGGCCCGTGCGCAGCACCTGGCCCGTCATCCAGCCCTCGTCGATGGCCGTCACGTGTAGTTTAGTGTGTGTAGGTCCCGTGCGGCGCACGCTCCACATAGTTGGCGGGCAGCATGCCGGTGCGGCCCGTGCGCAGCACCTGGCCCGTCATCCAGCCCTCGTCGATGGCCGTCACGTGTAGTTTAGTGTGTGTAGGTCCCGTGCGGCGCACGCTCCACATAGTTGGCGGGCAGCATGCCGGTGCGGCCCGTGCGCAGCACCTGGCCCGTCATCCAGCCCTCGTCGATGGCCGTCACGTGTAGTTTAGTGTGTGTAGGTCCCGTGCGGCGCACGCTCCACATAGTTGGCGGGCAGCATGCCGGTGCGGCCCGTGCGCAGCACCTGGCCCGTCATCCAGCCCTCGTCGATGGCCGTCACGTTGGAAATGAGGTCGCCCTCGCGGAACGACACCTCATCGCTGTCGTTCGCCTCGTAGTCGTACATCGCTATGTACACTTTCTGGAATGGAAAGTAAATGGGTGGATATACTTTTTATTTATTAGTTTTATAAGGACCAGGGTCCCGTTTCTCAAAAGCTAACTTGTAATACAAGTGGAAGTCCCTTTCTTGGCTCCTCTACACGATGGGCCAACGCCGGCCACTCCAAGGGACGCATTTATGCGTTAGAGGGAGCAAGTGATATTGCTATCTCATTCTACCGCATCTGGCCCATCGTGTAGAGGAGCCATCTAACAAAAGCTGTCAAAAAGTGACATCCGCTTGTATTAAAAGTTACAAGCTTTTGAGAAACGGGACCCAGGTGACCGTAACAGTGGCAACGAGTGACAAGAAACAGTTGATTGTTCCAATACGTTTAAAAGCAAAATTCAAAAATATCATGGAAGGAGTATTTGTAATATAGAAGTGCTGCAGTTATTGAATGAACGGAACGCAACGACACGATGTGAGCGGGATAAATGCTAATATAAGAGAGAAATGAAGAGATACGGTACGGTAGTACCTGCACATCGACGAATACTCATTAAAAACAAAGAACCGCTTTGTATCCGCAGCCGGATCTCAATAAAGCCTTCGACACCGTCGATCACAATATTACTATATAAAATTACGGGGTTCCACAGGGATGTATTCTGGGTCCTCCGTTGTTCCCACTATACCTTTACCAGCAGCAGCTTTTATAAAAGGTCTGCTGGTATCAACATCGAACAATTCACATTTTTGCGTTGTTCCCCAAAAGACATCGTTAATGTATAGTGTATACTGGAAACAACGGAGGACCCAGAATACTAGAACCCCGTAATTTTATATATTGTGATCGACGGTGTCGAAGGCTTTATTGAGATCCGGCACCGGATACAAAGTGGTTGTTTGTTTTTAATGAGTATTCGTCGATGTGCAGGTTAGTTCGGTAGTCCGTACCGTATCTCCTCATTTCTCTCTTATTTTAGCGATTATCCTGGTCGCATCGTGTCGTTGCGTTCCGTTCATTCACTGGTAGCCTAGCCAAGGTGACAATCGCTATCGCTTCGCCATCGAATCGCTTACTGTCTCTCTATCACTCTTCCATATTAGTGTGACAGTGACAGTTGCGTTTCGTTCGCTACGGAGCGTTAGCGATTGGCATGTTGTCTACGGGGACAGCCAATATATCAACGATGTCTTTTGGGAAATAACGCAAAAATGTGAATTGTTTGATGTTGATACCAGCAGAACTTTTATCAGATAAGAAGAGAGACAGTACCTGTACATCAGGCTCGTGCTTGTTGGACATGACTTGCATGTAGTTCTGGTCGGGGCCCGCGTAGGCAGCGCGCTCGGAGCTCAGCGGGTCCAGGTCCGCCACGCGACCGATCTGCCGCGTGCTCTGCGCCTGTTGCGGCTGATGGTGGGACCCTGGATGGAAACCTTGGGTTATTGACTAATGACTATTCATTTTGATGCGTAAGAGTAGGTACATGCTTTGATAAATCTACCACTACTTTGTGAATAACAGTGTTGTGAATAACGCTTTTTTTAGGCTTAAAGACTAGAGCCCTCAAGACTCGTCTATATTTGAGAATTGTATTTATTTATTTTACGCGTATGGATGTAAGAAATCGTCTTTGCCGCCTTTGAGGCGGTAAGCCTCGAGTCTTAAGGGTTCGAGTCTTTAAGCCTCGAAATGAACGTTATTCACGACACTACTTGGCAATCATTGAGTTTAAATGAAAAAAGAAAGTGTTTGTCATGCATAATATAAACTGTAAACTGAGACACTGTCTACACTAAGTTTTTTCTACTCGTCGACTTTAATGGTTGAACCAAACTATATTCATTAGGTAACGCTTTAGTGAACTATAATGACTTTGACCAATCACGTCTTCATGCCGCGGTTAACAAGACAAAACCAAAGGACAGAACATAAGATATCAACTAGCTTCTATCTACCGAGATACTTACCTAATTTTGTTTAATTATCTAGGTTATAAAAAAAGTATTATTTTAGTTGACTCATATTTACTTGTATACAATAGTGATACTCGACTGAAAAGCTGTCTATTTGACTTTAGTCTGAGCGGAAAGAGAGGAGTCGTGAAATGTATTGAGCCCCATACATTCCAGGTCTCTTCTCTTTCCGAACAGACTCTATGTGTGTTGGTGACCATAATACCCAGACCAATTTGTCCACACTCCCACATATAATGCACACCAAAGCAAAAACACGAACCTCTCTTCCCATCGCTGGTGCTATTATAGATGAGCGTGGCGGAGGCCCGCTGCGTGTTAGGCGCGGCCCGCGGCCCGTCCACCAGCGGGTCGTAGTCCTGAATCCTACCGATCTTCTGCTGACTCCCAACCCCATAATTAGCTCCCGGCTGCTGGTACTGCCCGTACGCGAACTGGTTTTGGTATTCGTCGTATTTCTGCTGGTAGTCTTCGTACTGTTTCGGCTGAGGTCGGTACTGATTCTGATTGTAGACCGGCTGATGGTTACTCTGGTAGCTCTGATTCTGATATTGCTGGTTCTGATTCTGGTAGGACTGGTTTTGATTCTGGTTCTGGTAAGCCGGGGGTGGCTGGTACACTTGGGGTTGTTTCTGTGGTGGTGGAACTGGTAGCATCTCGTTGGCGTAGCTCTCGAGCTGCTGGTGGTAGTTGTCGGAGGGAACGTCTACATTTAAAGCGGGTGGAATGGATTAGACACGTGATGATGTCTTCATTTGCATGAAGATGGTGGTAGGAATGTTAATTGCGTCAAACATATGTGTGTATGTCAGTTTACAAAAAACAGAAACAACAGAGTAAAAGATGTAAGTGTATGCACAAAGGCGAACTTATCCCTAATAGAGATCACTTCCAGCTAACCTTTAAGAAAATGAGAGAGGAACAAACAAGGACACATATCATATTGAACTAGGCAATACTTTTTGGTGAGTCCCCAGATACAGGCTCAGCCTAGTTTGGGGCTTACCGGACATCTTTTGGGCATGTACTGTATTTCCTTGGATCTTTTAGACACGAAATCTTCCTGAATATCATGTGTGGCGACTTTTAAAAGTAAAACTTTTTTTATCGGCAACAATTTTTAAAATGTACGTAAGCTGACAAACTAATATACAAGGTATAGTGATCACTGTGTACCACTGGTTAGAAGTTTATTGGTTTACAACTGCTAAAGCAAAACCTATATCCTATCAAGTCAGATTTCATTCAAAGTTCGAAGGGTTACCTTCAATTTAGTTAACTTTCATACACATTTGGCAATATCCGGTAAATAATTCGCTACAATTTATTTGGCAATCCAATTTGACGCAATCAACTTTCACCTGTTGATGATACATTCGCACACCCACAAACAAACATATATTGTGCGACGAAAAATGATCAGTGTTTACACGATTTTGACAAGTGAATAAATAAATTAATTAATTAACAGTTTTTTTTATTATTATCAAGAGTAGAGTATATGTAAGAGTTATTGTGTTTGCGTGCACAATTTTCAAGCATTTAACGAAATGACTCAGATTTAAAGTATGCTTCTTAGGATGTTGCTAATCGAGTATTTTTATGGTCATGACGGACATACCGAGTGGGCCTTTAACAAGAATAAATATTTAAACGGACGATTCCTTATAATTAGAGGGAAATTTGAATTTAAAATTACGATGTACAAGCAAGGTTTTATCCCAATTTTACTACAAAAAAATACCTTTCTACTTCATTACTATTCAAAGCCAACTTTTTGGCTTTCACGGGCCTATCCCGGTCTTTTGATAGGCTTGCGTGGGGATATAGATCCAACACGTAGAGGCCCCTTGGAGAGCTTTTATATAAAGCTAACTTTATTATTACTTTTCTGAAGTAAAATGATTCACTGCTGACTTATTAAATCAGCACAGACCATTTGTATTGAATAAAAAAAATGTTACAAGGCCCACCCTGTACATCCTTAAACACACGATGAACTTTGCACTATCACCAAGGCGACAAACAATCCACTCCAACAGCGGTATCATTTTTATCACCTGTCACGCCATGCGTCACTTTCGTACTTACATATTTGTTAGAACGTGACAGTCATGATGACAGATGATAAAAACCGACCATCTTAGCCCTACAGCTGCGGTATCATGGTCGCATTTTTATCTCCTGTCATGCCATGCGTCACTTTCGTACTTACATATTTGTTAGAACGTGACAGGCATGATGACAGATGATAAAAACCGACCATCTTAGCGGTATCATGGTCGTATTTTTATCACCTGTCACGCCATGCCTCACTTTCGTACTTACATATTTGTTAGAACGTGACAGGCATGGTGACAGATGATAAAAACCGACCATCTTAGCGGTATCATGGTCGCATTTTATCACCTGTCACGCCTTGCGTCACTTTCGCACTTACATATTTGTTAGAACGTGACAGGCGTGGTGACAAATGATAAAGAGCAGACCATCGTAGCCCTACAGCTAACTCACCGACTAGTTCTCCATTCTCGTTGATCTGCCGCTGCTTCTCCATCTGAGCCTTCTTCTCCAGGTCCCCGTGGTACGCCACGTTGCTGATGATCTTCGTGTTCGCCTTGATCCTGAGGGTCTCGGGGTCGTCTGCCACCTGGAATGGAGACAGACATACAATCACACCTGTTTCTTAAGCTTCCGTCAAACAGGCACGTTTTCCGGACGGAGCGTGAGCGGGGCGCGCCGCTTTTATATATAAAACGCTCACGCTCCGCTCACACCCCGCCTGGAAAACGCGCCTGTGTGACGGAACCTTTAATCCCTATAGCGCCACTTACACCGTCCCACTAACCCAGGAACCGGTTAAACCGTTACCCCAGTGTCAAATTCTACTGGTAACCATGGTAACGCCAGGTTTAACCGGTTAACCCCGGGTTAGTGAATGGCGCAAGTGGCCCTTAGTTTCGCTGGGCATTTTCCGCAAATCGACCACCATTTGTGCCTATTTTGCGCGAAACGTGGAAGCGCTACCCTAAGCACTTCAGGTCCTCCACAAAACCTAGCAAAGTCTTCAGGTTGCCTGCCTTTAGTGTGCACGGAGTCCCTAGGTATTTGCTCCTGTATACTTCTACCTGTTTGCAGTCTAGGAGAACATGTTTTGTTGCATCCTCTCCTTCCACGCACGCTCTGCACGTGGGGCTGTCTGTTTTACTTTCTTAATGGGGTGTACAGATAAACAGGCGGGAAAAAGAAGGCCTTCTGACTACGTAGGAAATTTGGCACTACAATTTTCCATTCCAGGTCGAAGATCCAGGGGCAAACCCAGAACAAGATGGAAGGATGTAGTGCTAAAGGACGTGTGTGAAACGAGTGCGAAGTGAGTGCAAGTTATCCGAGGAAAATGTCGTGGACAGGGTGAAGTGGAGAAGGTTAAGCTGGAAAGCACACACGGACACACACACATAATAATTAAGTATATAATTAATAGTATAATACTAAATAAATTGTAAATTAGATATGGAAGAGCGGTGCCTCCCAGCACAGGTTATTTTGTGAATAACTTACAGGGAGACACCAGCCATTGTTAAAAATATGTAATGGTTTTTAATGAAATAAAGAATTTTGTATTTTGTAAAGCTGACCATCACCATGTAGGATAGATTTAGGAAGAGAGAGAGAGAGAGAGAGAGAACAGGTATATACCCGAACAATCTATTCTTCATCAAGTGTGACGGTGACTAGGTATACAGGCCGTAAAGTGTAAGGCCTGAGTGAACGCTCTAAACGGAGCGTTCGGCGGGACGTGCAGCGTGGCGTCGGGCTCGCAAGTAATTGGAGCAGCGTGTACTAAGGCCGCTCCTATACGCTTGCATTTGTTTAACATGCACGCCGCACGCCCCGCCCCGCTGCACGCCCAACATGAGCGTCGACTCAGGCCTTACACTAAAGGTACTTTACCTGTGTAAACTTCCCCTTGCTCTTCTCAAAGTCCGCGTGGTATTTGACGTTGCTCTGCATCTTGGTGTTCTCTGCTATCCGCTTGAGTTCAGGAGTCTCTGCCATCGTCGTGTGCTTTGCCCTCGGAACGTGTCTGTAATTGCAGGAGGTAGACTCGAGTTCTATATAAAGGCTGTAAAGGTACTTTACCTGTGTAAACTTCCCCTTGCTCTTCTCGAAGTCCGCGTGATACTTGACGTTGCTCTGCAGCTTGGTGTTCTCTGCTATCCGCTTGAGTTCAGGAGTCTCTGCCATCGTCGTGTGCTTCGCCTTCGGTACGTGTCTGTAATTGATAAATAAAACGTGTTAAAGAGAATTAAACAAGAATTATCTCATCTGTTTAAATTTGTATACCTAATAGTGGTGTCGGATGGCTTATGGCACGGCGGAATGGCGATGGGATGGCCGCGGTGTCGGTTTTTTCGTCACACCTCAAAGATAGTGGGCCAGTGATGGTGCGTACGCATCTACACGTGGCCCATTCCATAGTGCGTGCTCTCAACCATCGCACAGCCACCTCGCTGATCCAGCGCTGGGCCATCGTGTAGAGTAGCCATTAGTCCACATATTGTTACTAATAAGTTAACATATCAACACCGTTTACGCTTCTTAAGAGAAAAATAATTCATACATCATAAAATTCATAAACACTTTCGCATTCACAATATTAATAATGATTACAACATTATTACGTGCGAATTGAGCTGACACGTACGTAGGTACTCAGCCTTTCCCAACAATGACACCATTGACCGTATGAAGTCACACGCCGATTTAGACGTGACGATTTATCGTGACGAATCCGGCCCGGGTTTTTTATGTCGACGCTCAATTGCGAGTAAAAGTGTGGAAAATCGCTTAACTTTCATTTCTTGTGAGATACGGAAGCTGTGTGCAAAACAGACGTTTTCAGAGACGGGACCACCACAAGCGCAGAAAATCGTTCGAAATTATCCAGATAATTATAGTCTTTGATAATTATCCGATAAATATCGGATAATTATCCCAGGTATGGATGGTGCTATATTTATTTTCTTTGAATTCTTTGATAGTAAAAAATAATTTATTTTTATTTTTAGGTTTAAATTTTACGTTATTATCAAATCGATTAATTATCAGGTATAAATATCACGATAATTTTCAAAACTATCATTGATAATTATCCTTTCCAACCCTGGTCGATTATACGAGATATAATCGGCCTTAAATGATTTTTTTCTACCTAAATTGTTGAAGATAATGTGGTTCATTCAAAAGCACAAACATTCCCGAGAAAAGACGACGTAAGAAACTACGTAACTGGGTCATAAGTCATAATCATTTCCCTGCCATTAGTTAGGATAATTCGTTCATTTAGCGCAGACGTCACTCGCGTCCGGGTTGCGAACTCCGGCGCATATACCCACATATAGGGCTTTGTCACAGATCACTTGCACACGAGACTCACCACACATCACTGTCGCAGTTGTCTTTTAAGTAAATTTGAGACCCATCATTTCAATACTCCCCGGGACAGCCATCATTCGATATGTTGATTCGCTCAAGCTCGGGAATCGAGATGTAAATGGTCGAGAATCACTTTATTGATTGGTAAAAACCACATGAAAATCCGTTCAGTAGTTTTTGAGTTTATCGCGAACATACAAACAGACAGACGCGGCGGGGGCCTCCGTTTTATAAGATGTAGTGATACCAAGCGACCCCTCTATCGCGGACGGGTCTCACTCACACACGGGGCGCAAGATCTATAACCACCTCCCGGGTGAAATTATCGCTACACATAGTTTAGCAACATTTAAAACAAAACTTAAGGTTCCGTCACACAGCGTTTTATATGTAAAAGCGGCGCGCCCCGCTCACGCCCCGCTCACGCCCCGCCCGGAAAACGCGCCTATGTGACGGAACCTTTAAGAAATGGCTTATAGAGCAGGCGTTCTATGATCATAAAGAATTATTCTTTAGCAATAAGAGTTAGTTCCTAGTCTTAAACTATAGTAAATAACTAAATTTACAATTGTATTTTCACCTCAGCAGCTCGAACAAGGGTACTTTGCTACTTAAAAACAGTGATCAAAATCGTATTTTGCTCACTGAGTGAGACAAAATGAGCAAAATACGATTTTGCTCACTGTTTTTAAGTAGCAAAATACCCTTGTTCGAGCTGCTGAGGTGAAAACTTAATTGTTGGTATATCTTAAGAAAACATGAGTGAATAGGTAAGTGATGAAGAAGGAATACATTTATCGGGTTCTCTAATATATGTTCTCACTGCTGAGGTGAAAAGTTTTGTGAACTACACGAGATCAAAGTTATTTACATCTCGTGCGCTTTTGAGTCCCTTACTACGCTCAAGATTCTAAATTAGATTCACTCGCTACGCTCGTGAATCTAGTATAGAATCTTTCGCTTGCACGTGACTCAAAATAAGCACTCGAAGAAATATCAAACTTTGATCTCTTGTTGTACAAATAACTATTGATTGACATGTAATTTATTTATTACCAATAAAATGATTATGATTACAGGTGAGGAGTCTACGCGACACGGTCTATTTGTGCATGTATGACACGTTGCGTAATATTGACGGTCACTTTCGTTTTTATTGTGGCAGCATTGTTGCGCCGGCTTTGTGGTTCGGTGAGGCTCAACACGTATTAGCTATGGTCAATGGATTATTTCGTCTGTATAGTCTGGCGGCCTAGCCAAGGTGAAAAAATATAGCAGAAAAAAGAATTTTTCTTTTTTTTCTTAACCCGTTATAGTGTCCCACTGCTGGGCAAAGGCCTCTCCCCTTAATCTCCACAACTCCCGTTGTTGTGTTTTATTCGGCCACTTACTGATGAAGGTGTCTAAGTCGTCCCGCCATCTCTGTCTGGGCCTGCCGCGTCCGCGCTTCTTTTGCCGTATCCACTTGGTGGCTGTACTAGCCCACATATCTGGATGCATGCGGCAGACGTGACCCGCCCAGTCCCACTCCAGCCTGGCGGTCTTCTCCCCCGCGTCAGCTATGCGAGTTTTGGAGCGCAATGTAAGGAAAACGTACTAGTGCTTGACATGCTAATACCCAATAGATGACACCCTGCTGTCACCTCTATTGACAATGACTTAAGTTTCAAGATGACATGTACTGGTACCGCGTCGAGCACCAGTACGGTGGTAAGGGGCCCACTGATTAACAGTCCGCCGGACGATATCGGCCTGTCAGTTAGAACAAAATGTTGACAGTTCCGAACAACTGGCAGGCCGATACCGTCCGGCAGACTGGTAATCAGTGGACCCCTGTAGTGTTTCGGATTCCAAACAGCGAATAATTCACAGGTAAACAACAGTAATAATAATAAGATATGAGACTACAAATAAACAACGCATATTTGCCATACCGGCGATGATTTCCTTCAAAGTGATTACGTCAATATATGAATCACGAGTGTGAAACGAAATTATTCAAGTATGTTACCTATCCGTGATTCGTGACTAACAAATCTAACAATAAGTGAAGTAAATCATTTATAAGAGGAAAATGGCGCTATTGTTGTAGTCATCAGTCTCACGCGCGGCTCAGTCAAAATTATTACTAACCGACGCAAAAAGAGGAATTACAAATTACTTTTTCTACTCCAGCACTTAAATGTGTCAATTAAATGACTGACAGTGATATCTAAAGCAATGTCATTTGAATGCTTTGTCTATAGGCTCATAAGATGACTGCTAGCAGTCATCTTATGAGTATAATACAACTGCTTTATTTTTTTTAAAGATACAAGTTCCGATCATCTTGATTGAAAGAGGTATGTTTTCATTTACAATAATAACTCTTTTTTTTTTAATAATAACTTTTTTTTTTAAATAATAACTCATTTTTTTTTAAATAATAACTCTTTTTTTTTAATAATAACTTTTTTTTTAATTGCTGCAGCTGTCATAGAAAAAGTAATGTATGCAACAGCTCATAATTGGTTCTTAAAATTCTCGGGTCTTTTTTTACAAAACTCGACTACGTCTCGTTTTGTAACTTCGACCCTTGAATTTTAAGAACCCTTATTATATCACTGTTGCATAAACTACTATAGGATAATATACCTTAAATTCATATTAAGTAAAGCAACAGAGTTATTACATTTAAAATTAACACCTAGAGGAAATAAATTTGTTTAAGCTGTGATTTAATCAACAGCTTGTATTGACGATTCACGAGCATTAAACCTACACATACGTATTATATAGCCGCATTCTTGAATAAAGTCCTCCGTCACGTTCTGACAGTGGGTAGTAAACCTGCCTGTGAAGCCGCGGTCCTGGGTTTGAATCCCGGTAAGGGCATTTATTTGTGTGATGAGCATAGATATTTGTTGCTGAGACTTGGGTGTTTTCTATATGTATTTATGTATTTGTATATTATATATATCGTTGTCTGAGTACCCACAACCATAGAGAAAAAATACATAGATTGCTCACTCCATACATCAGTTTTAGTACCAAAAAGACTATTAGCATCTAGCATCGAGTAGCGGAACTATCAGTACTGCTACATCTATTGTCAAGTAGCAGTACTGATAGTTCCGCTACTCGATGCTAGATGTAGACGCTGAAATTAATAGTCTAACTGATGTATGGAGTGAGCACTCTTGTCTTATTATATTTCTCTATGCCACAACACAAGCCTTCTTGAGCTTACTGTGGGACTTAGTCAATCTGTGTAAGAATATCCTATAATATTTATGTATATGCAAACTAAAATTCTGAACTAAAACTGAACTAAGAACAGTAAGTAAGAAGGAATATTGGCTCAAAGATCATAGAACAACAACAGTACCTATTTACTTAGTCAAATGGGATGGTCTCATCGAAAGATCAGCGCTGGAAGTCGCCAGCAACATGCTGAGGTGAGACCATTTCGTGGCACTTTATCCTTTTATGTTTCTCTGTTATGTATAATTTTCTATTTTGTGTTTGCCTCATGAATAAAATTATTTCTATTCTATTTCTAAATGTATTCCTAGTCACCTAAGTAATAACAGCGATGTTCCTGACATCTAGGTAGTGGCCTTGAAAATAAGTAAGCCAATAACGCTTTGGTTTACCCATCACAAGCGATTTGTAGCGGCTCAACTATTTTAAGACGTTAAGCTGCTTATCCAGCAGTCATTCCACGCGCATGAGTAATCCGAGGCAGTGTGTGTAAACTGTAGGGGGCAGCACAGGTGCACCTTGTTTCCGATTTAGGCCACAAGATGACAGACCCTTCAACGAGCAAGGGAGCGCGCGTGAATTGTAAGGATAGCATCTGCTTATGTGAAGTGTCTATGTCAAGTTTAAGCTTCCGATTTATACCACAAGGTGGCAGACCTTCCAGCGCCCCTGTATTTTACACCCAGCCGCAAAATAACATGGCCATTATGCCCACTATGAATTAATTCCATGATACCCCATGGTTCCGAGATATGGAAAGGACAAATAATACCAAGGAGGAGTTTTGGCCGAGGATTGTCATGTTCCGGCGGTTCCGCGGCCGGCTTCCTGACACTGCGGGGTTGCGTAATGCATCGCAACCATAATTTGATTTGTAGTATTTAGTTTGAAAATATTTTTTTATAGTATGCTAGTTTTAACCTTTTGACAGTTTTGACCGCCACAGCCGGCTGTGGCTATCATCGGAAAGTCTTGCCAAGGACGCCGACGGCTACAGCCGACAGCTCCGCCAATGCAATAGGGACTTACGCGGGACTCCGTAAAGTTCAATTTCGCTTAAATATTCGCGATCGCCTGGCTTCGGGCCCCGAAGGAATGAAGGAATATGCCCCCGAAGTTCGGGGACAGATTCCTTCGCCGTCTGGCTTTCAAAAAGTTGGTATTTATGTATGAGCCACTAACAGGCAATTGCCTGAAATAAAGATTTTCATTCATTCATTCCATAATAAAGATTATTGGGGCATTGTCTATGCAAAGGGACTTTATTGTCGATGGCGCTTACGCCGCACAGCGTCGCGCGGCATTTTATTTATATCGGAGCATCGTTAATAATGGCTTAACCGCCATCGACAATAAGGTCCCTTTTCATAGATAATGTTACATTTAGTTTGATTTGACACTTACGCCTCGCAGTACGGCAGTGTTCCGTATCCTTAACTCTTCTATTTAACGCCTAATGTTAGATCATCAATTAAATGACCAATCATGATCACTATTCCAACGAGATAAGGTCTACCGGTGTTCAAGTATGTTGCTGTTTGACACGCCTCGCAGTACGGCAGTGTTCCGTATCCTTAACTCTTCTATTTAACGCCTAATGTTAGATCATCAATTAAATGACCAATCATGATCACTATTCCAACGAGATAAGGTCTACCGAGGTTCAAGTATGTTGCTGTTTAATACTTACGCCTCGCAGTACGGCAGTTTCCCGTATCCTTTGTACGTCCTCATGTTAAGCGTCATCCCGCATTCCTGGCATTTGAAACAGCCTTTGTGCCACGCCTGTTGACAAATAAACATATAATTATTAATAATACATATAAGTTATACATTCAGATGGGGATTTAATTCATCAATATCTATCTGGGCGACCGAGCTTTGCTCGGAAAACACATAAAAACTCAAAAATCCGCGTTTTGCCAGAGATATGACCTAGCTAGATCGATTTTTCGCCCCCGAAAACCCCCATATGGCAAATTTCATCGAAATCGTTAGAGCCGTTTCCGAGATCCCCGAAATATATATGTATATAAATAAATATACAAGAATTGCTCGTTTAAAGGTATAAGATAATACTTTAAGTTATACATTTAGATGGGGATTTAATTTATAATAAGAGACCATTCTCTCCAGAACCAGTAAAATAAAAAATATATAAATTTTAGTTTATACCAGAGATGTTGCGGATGCCGATTTTTTGACATCCGCGGATACGGATGCGGATTTTTAAAGGCTCACATCCGCAGATGCGGATGCGGATGTCAAGATAGGTACATAAAAAACGTCAAATATTACATTTTAGTAATTTTTATTTCAAAAAACCGGCCAAGTGCGAGTCGGACTCGCGTTCCAAGGGATCCGTATATTAAGTCCCACTCACGCTTGACTGCTAATTTCTAATAGGTTTTTTTGGCTAATGACTAAATTACCTAGCAGTCTAGCACTTACGCCGATACTAAGACGTTCCTGAACCGACCTGTTCTTATGCGGATGCGGATGCAGATGCGGATATTCGCAACATCCCTGGTTTATACATTTTTTATTTATTTAAGACTAGCGACCCGCCCCGGCTTCGCACGGGTTAACAAATTATACATAAACCTTCCTCTTGAATCACTCTACCTATTAAAAAAAACTCAATCCGTTGCGTAGCGTAGTTTCAAAGATCTAAGCATACATACAGACAGACAGACAGCGGGAAGGTTTGTTTTATACTATGTGGTGATGATATCATCTCAACGAAATGGCGATGGCCCATTTGGTATTAACAAGTTTCGATACTTAATGAAAAGGGCAATGAAAGAAGTTCACATTATCCGGTGCGATTGTTCGCGTTTCTTATCTAACCATTAGTTATAATCTGGTTATCTTCCCAATACCGAGCTGGGTAGCTGTAACTGTTGTTGGGCCGGTGGCACCGTCTGCGGTTATTCGCTAGGTGCACCGACTGGTGCTGCCCTCATTTCGTAGATTTTTACGATAAATCTTATGAAGTAAAATCAGTTCAGGGGCAGTCGCTGGCATTAATGTTTGTCATTCCATAAGATGACGTGTTTGTCTGTTTGTCACAATCAGCGCCTCTTCTCCCTCCACCGACTTCGTACCTTGCCAATACTGCACTGTAGAGTAACTCTGTTTGAAGGATACCTTTGTGAGGGTGTACAGCGCGGTGTACACTTGTACAGTGTAAACCCGGTTGCAAAAGAACATGGGCCTCTTTATGAATGAATACCTATCCTACCTATCACAATGTGATTTCATTCATAATGTGTCCATGCAATTTTGTCTTAAGCCGCATTGGGCTAGTGTGGAAACTATAGCCTACACCCTCTTTGAGATGGTTATGGAAAGTACAGAGAGAAAATAACGCTGTGCCGTGTTCAGACATACCTATACTGTATTTAATGATTTGTCATTTTTGCAGCTTGATCGCTTTCGTTTATGAACAAAAATAATATCCAATTTTAATTTACTTTTAAGTCCGCCAGGTTTTATAGTAGTGAATGGGCATACTTATTCTTATAGGTATATTCAGAGCCATTCAGATGTGTCTGCGGTAGTACAAATCATGTCGCAACTTTTAGATATGACAACGAAGGTGAACGTGGCCTTATTTGGCGTCGTACCTCTAGTAAACTCTAGTTAACCACGTGCCACCGGCCCCGCGACCTTAAGCCGCCATCTGTTAACCGGGCCACCGTGAAGTTACGGCACGGAATAAATAACTATATAAACCACCAACAGCAGAAAGGCCTAAGGGCGTTTTTAGTACATTTCCAGCGACATGAAGTAGATAAGTAAGCTTGCACAGTTTTCTGACGTGTAGGAGCGATGCATTTGGGGGGAGGGGGAGCAAAATTAGGAACTTTGGTGAGGTGGCCTAGGAGACGCGATAGCTAAAGGTGACAGTCAATTTCCAACCACAGCTGCACTACTGTTCATTTTACTATGGAAATTGACAGTAACAGCGACGCGTTCAGTACCAGTAGTGCAGCTGCGGTCAGAAATGGAATGTTACCCTAAGGGCCAATACAGACGGACTGCAACCGGACTGCAATTTGTGTGGGAGCTGCACGCCGACAGCAAACCGTGCAGTTCCCATATCTAAATTATTAATGTTAGTGGTGGTAATTGCTATAACTGTTCCAAATTTTAGCTATCTACGTCACGTCCAACGGTCTCTGAGAAAAACACATTTAACCGATTTGCAAGACCGAAGTGATCCCATAAGTGTTCCGTGAACAAAGTTTTGTACGGAACACTAAAAATCGAAATTTTGTGTGCTGCGATTTATGGATGACCACTAAGAGTCGGTCTTTGCACTGACTTGAACAGAATAAAATGTGTAAGTATCATTGTAAACGTCCTATTTTCATAGAAATTTGACATTACATTAACGATGACATTTCCACACTTTGTCCTTGGTACCTTGGTCCGACTATAGCAATAAAATACGGGATTTCAGCCTCGACTTATTTGCGACGTATAAGACGTTTCGGTTTTGTGTGATAGCAAGTCATTTTCCAAGTTAATGACGCATTTACAGTGATTGCTGCAGTTATCGATGGCGGCTAGGTTGACAATCTTCTGATTTAGATATTAGATATGAATCTAGAGCGTAGTGGGGTTGTTAAAGTGGCATTTTTACGCTTCGTCGATGTTCTTCCTAGGAACACAGTTATAATTCGGACGTCTTAAAAAATTCTAACAATAATACCAGAAATACAATGGCTTTATAGAGGCCTCGGTTCGTAAAAACTCGATCTGAAAACCGGATCTGGCCAATCAAATCAATTTAGACTACCTACGAATAATTTAAATTAAACGACTCTATTTCTGGCAAATATTATGTAATATAATAAGAAATATAAAAGTTTACATGCACAAGTTCCACTTTCTTCATTTTCTTTGTACTTATAACAATATTTGGCGACGAAAACTAGTCCCAGCCAGACATAGATATACATATATGATGAGAAAATTTATCTGTAACTACTTATAAGTTATTTCGCTTTTACTGAACTGTGACGCGGTGGGCAAAATTATGTTAAAGTAATGGGCAAAGTTTTATAATTTTACGGTATTTCAGAATTTCGTTTTAAAATGAGCGTGTAACGAACGCGATATTGTATGTTGGCAACTAGGTTCATGTGATTCTTAAACTCGAAAATCCACACCATCCATTAAGCAACTGGCACTAAACTAATTAAATTACTTTAATTTCTTAACACTACGATATTTAAATAACAATTGTCTAATAATATTTGGTACAATAGTCGTGTGAACTAATGTCCGAATGGCGAGTGGCCTCAACTTGTGCAATTTATTGCACTCAGTTAAGCAATGCTTAACTCGGCCATTGACGAATCTAGTTGAGTATTAATTAGTTACGTTTTTATTATTATGTACTTAGAAAAAACTTAGGCAAAGCTAAAAGTAACATTGGTGTTGATACTTAATCTTAGGGCCACCCAACATCTAGCGTCTTTCGAGCGTCGGCGTCTGGTCAGCGCATGCTTACTGAGATCGTGGACCATAGTTGCACTACTGCGGGCGCAGCATGGTTCCATTTTTATCGCCTGTCACTATGCCCGTCACTTTCGCACTTACATACATGACAGGCATGGTGACAAGCGATAAAAATGCGACCGTGCTACCGCCGCTGGACTATAGTTTTACGGTAAACATTGCCCTAAAACCTAAATAGGTTTGACCTAAACTTTGATCAACATTCCTAGGAACACCATGATTACGGATACCGTTGAGACAAGACAAAACTTTTACGGGACAGAATGAGACAATACGTACCTAGGGCCTATTCATAAATTGTGTCATTTCAAATTAGGGGGGGGAGGGTCTGTACATCGGATGTTGGTAGCATGACGTAGGAGAAAACGAGGTCATTCGAAGCATGATTTTTGGATGATTTTAGGAGGAGGGGGTCAAAAATCGTCGAAAATAGATGTCGTAATTTATGAACAGCCCCCTACCACAAGCTTGCTGCTACAGATTGTACGGAGATTAAGACAGGAACATGTTAGGAATCGCTAAACTTTGACCTAAGATGACCCTGCTGGAAACCTCGTGTTTTCGTACCGTTTCGGCGAGCGGCGCCATCGCGCTCGACCGACTAAACATAGGAACAACATGATTACGGACAGCGATGGGACAACACTTTTACGGGACGGAATGGGACAATACGTAGTACGCACCTGGAACAACCTTGCTAATGTATGACTCGCTTAAACTGTGACCTAAGATTCCGTACTGGAATTATAAAGACCATGATTACGAACCGCAATAGGACAAGATTTGTTTTAGTTAAGAGTGGGCGTAATGCCAGGAAATTAGAAGGAAACAAAAGATATGGGAATAATGAAAATAGTTACAAATTCAACGTGTTTATTATATTCTTAAAATAATAAGAAAACTATACTAATGTGTTTTTCTAGAGCACATAATGTAGGTAGGTAGGTCGATTAATCAACATTGTGTCACTGGTTGTCAATTGTCATACTTTGATTTAATCTCAGTTATTAGGCAAACCAGAAGATTCTACTGTGATTCAAATACAAACAATAAAAACTTATTTATTTGTACTCCTGGTGCAAAAAGTGTCCATATGCTCACCGGACATAGTCCTAGTCTAACATTATGTTTGTTTATAAAAAACGTTCACTTCAGGAAAAGTCCCAAGAAGCGTAAAAACCATGGTGTCGGTAGTCGTTGACCGCGCCTACGTCCTATTGGTTTAATAATTCAATTTGGAGCAGCGCCCGCGCCGGCATTGTTCAGTCGCGTGTTCTGATTGGCTACGAGAGCTCGGGGCTAACCAGTGTAACGTGACCTCAAGATCGAGATCAATTTCCGCCGGCTTTCCTAATTTTGAGACAATTCCGTCCGAACATAACCTTACTTATCACTACATAGTATAAAACAAACTCGCTTCCCGCTGTCTGTCTGTCCCTATGTATGCTTAGATCTTTAAAACTACGCAACGGATTTTGATGCGGTTTTTTATAATAGATAGAGTGTTTCAAGAGGAAGGTTTATGTATAATTTGTTAACCCGTGCGAAGCCGGGGCGGGTCGCTAGTAATGAGACATACAAGGCAACGGGTGACTGAAATTGCGCGTGATATAAAACGAGTGTACCTAAAAAATGCTACTTTATTAAAATAATCTGGGCAATAGATAAAAGGGATTAGTGATGCTGCAGTTTAGTAAGGGTAAGTAATCTGTGTGTGATCTCACCAAGCGATTGGAATAACACTTTAGAAACTAGTCCACAGAACAATGAAGACCAATACTATACCTTATATATTTGTAACACGGTTTGTACCTAAGTGTACGGAGGTTATATGTTTGGGAGTTTAATGACTTAATTATGTGTATAGATTATGATAGCAAAGCTCTAAGGCGCGCATCTTCCAAATCGGAGATTGGAGAACTTATTATCATCGTCTAGTACCCACAACTCAAGCCTTATTGAGGATAAGTTCGATCTGTGTAAAATTGGCCAATTATATTTTTATAATTAAATAATCGTGTCTCTAATTTATTTAGCACATTTCGCATGATTTTCACACATTTTCATCTAATTAATGAGTTTGAGTATACTAATGAGCTATCATTCTATTTGCCTGATACAAAGAGCTATGTATAATTATCGTATATACGGAAGGTTTTTTCAGAGCAATGGTAAGCAGCTGTTAAAAAGACATTCCATCTTTTTAGAGACGAGTTAACAATAAAGGCTGGTAACTTTGCAGATAATAATAATTCAATAAAGTATGTAAAAACTTGAGTCATATAAGGTCAAACTTACAAATGTGCAAGTTGCGTAATGATTCTAAATAGTTGGAAATTTTAAACTGTTTATACGACAACGGTTTCACTCACTTGAATTTTAAAATATGTCTCACGAAAGTTTAATATCGATAGTTGGAAATTTTCCCGGAATTTTTCATAGGAAAATTTTGATCCATATACAATATAAATAATCTTCTCTAAATGTACACGAGCTGCTAAAGATGGGTACTAAAGTCTCTTACAAGTATAAAATAACTCTACTTTTTACATAAAATTCCACCAAAGTAGACAACTACAATTAAAACCCAAAGAAACTCAACTTTGTATTGAGATCAACAGTCTCTGTTATTAACTGATCTCTGGTTTTAATTATGACAACGCGTGTCCAGTGACAATTAAAAATGTCGTGAGCAGTAGTGTTAAGTTTTTCTAGAAATAATTATGATGTTCTTTTGTACAAAGATGGGTAGGCATTTTACACTTTAAATCATTGTTGTAAGGTTGAAAATCGAATTCAAATATTTTTACTGTCGCTACGTGCCTTGTTTAGATGATAGAGTGATGGTAGCGTTGTGATAAATTGAAATGAATACAGCAGGTTTATTCATAAAACTAAATATTTTTGTAGTAAAAAATCTTATTTTAATTAAAATGATTTAAACAGGGTTGTGTTTAGATTTTTTTGAACACTTCACACGCTATGTTATGTACAACAGCAATATTTACGGTTACAATACAAAAAAAAATTAAATCATAATAACAAAATATAAAGCAAACAAATGATAAAAATGAAAAATAAAAACCAAAAAGATATGATTCCGGCCAGGATCGAACTGGCGGCCTTCTGCGTGTAAAGCAGATGTGATAACCACTACACCACGGAACCAGTTGGCGTGTCGGTCGAAATTCGCGTTCAGTTGCCGTAAGCGCGTGCATTGAATGACGTAATAGGTATTTCAGTGGTATGAAAGCTATTTAGGTATTGTACATTTCGCCGCTATACTTACTCAACCTCGTATCTGCAACACTCATTTGATGACAAAAACACCCGTATTCCGAATGAAAGAAAAGCGACATTTCCATCAAATGATTGTTGCAGATATGAGGTTGAGTAAGTATAGCGACGATTTGTATTGTAGTATCGTGCAGGCAGGGCATTGTTATTTTGTAATGTAGTGAGACTAGTACAGTACAGTTCATAACATAGTTTAAAGCATTTACAGTCTTACAGACTTCTAACAATGATAATTTTGACGGAGTAGAGGTATAAGTATGTACTCGTATCTTAATTAATAATATTTATTTTAAAATTTAAAATAACACTTGCACAGTCTCTGCTATCAAAATCGCTGCCGAGTTAGCTTGGTCTGACTCTAGCTAGGTACTAAAATCGCTTAAATTTAATTACCACTTCTTCCGTTAACTGCACATACAGTCAGCAGCAATAGTTGCTAAGCGGGCGAGGTGTTCAAAATGATCTTGACGCAACTGTATTGTTAAGAGAATAAGAGCGCGTCAAGGTAATTTTGAACACCTCGCCCGCTTAGCAACTATTGCTGCTGACTGTACAAGCTAGTCCATCTAGCTAGAAGCCTAGCTCTTACATGATGATTGATTGATGACATTATCGTATTAACCAGCATCTAGAGCAATGATTAGGCTTCTAAAAAAGGTGTGAAGCCGTTCGCGAGTTTCTTTCGCGTAATAGACAGGCATTAGAGTCGAGAAAGTGATAGTGCTTTTTGTATTAGTCGCAGATCACTTGTCTTACTAATAGCACAGAATAAATAATAGTACTAGGTACAGAAGATTTACTCTTTAACAAAACGCGTCTATCAAGACAAATATGACCGCTAGGTGGCGCAAGCGCGAGCAGGCGTCCTTTCCGTAGCGGTGCGTGGCAACTACTGTAGCTAGACACCAAAATTGGTGTGGCCCGCATGCACTTGTACTACTTGTAGTGACGCGACGCAGTCCTGTGACAAACTAGGTATATCTTTGTAATTTCAATACTAACGTGTAATATAATATCGATAAAATTATAAATAAATGAGTATGAAAGGCTTATTTAGGTATTTCACAAGCCAAATAGCGCCTATTGGTGGACATCGTAAACACTTTATAACGCGGAGTCTATATCCAGTAATCTACGTTATAAGACCATCCATGGATGACTAGGCGGAGATCTGAGATAACGTCTTGTGTGAGGTACTTTAATCATTGCTAGAGTTTAGAATGGCGATTATTGCATTTAATTTGGAAACGTAGAAGTACTCTTTAAGGCTTCGTCACACAGGCGCGTTTTCCGGGCGGGGCGGGGCGTGAGCGGGGCGCGCCGGTGCGCCGCTTCACTACATACATAGTATAAAACAAAGTCGCTTCCCGCTGTCTGTCTGTCTACACCTGTATGCTTAGATCTTTAAAACTACGCAACGGATTTTGATGCGTTTTTTAAACCTTTTAAACGCGCGTCACTGTGTTTCTTGGCTGACCGTACTCTGTAGTTAGGAATAGAGTCAAACAAATCAGACTCATGATAAAAATAAAATGTTTTTTAACCAACAAATGCTCAAAAAATGGTCTTTGTATTTAACAACTTTCCAAGAACACATTCTAAATACCTATACCTACATAGTTTTTGGTTATTTTTATTGTGCAATTTTTCTTTTTAAGTAGGTGCAACAGATATTCGGTATTCGGCCGAATAGTAGTCAACCTTCGGCCGAAAGTGGCCGAATAGGCCCAATACCGAATAGTTGCCGAATATTCGTGGCATCTCTAGTTAGCAATGTAATAAAAATTGCATGCAAGTTCTTGAGCCATTATAAAAATAAACCCCAAAAAAATAAACTGTCAACCGGGACATATTTATATTTCATACTAAAAGAGGGGGTTGCGGCAGGGGGAGGGGTTGGGACGCTAGTGTGCGTAAAGCACCATACCTAAAGGCATCATACTACATTCATAAAAGGCTGGCTATAATTTGTTTGTCTTCCCCATACATTAGAACACAACTTAACCGAATCATAGGGCCAGTTGCACCAACCACATTTCACAGACTGATCTACATCACTCAGCAGAGAACTATGAAAATTCCCACACAATAAAATTTAGCGAACGCTTTTACGGTGACAGGCAGTTTGGTGCAACCAACCCTTAGTCACTACCAACTAGGGTAGGGGACCGGACCGTTAACCTTTTCGACGCCGTGTCAAACACAAAAGCTGTCACGCTGACGCCACGTCACCGAAGTGTCAAAACTGAAACTGAACTTTATGCATATGCACGTTGGTCTATGTTGCTCTGTGGTCCATGACCGATTAATCGGTATTTGGCGTTGAACCTACGGTGCGGGTATATTGGTCATTGGTGTCCAAAAGGTTAATACCTACGATCTAACCTATATGTCCTACATGAACTTACATCACAGCATCTAAGCAGAATGTCACTAGACTGGCTTCTTAAGTAACACTAGGATGCTAGGACTAGTTACATCACAAGCTAACTTGTATTGTTGCATGCTCTTACTGCAGCTAAATGCAAATCTTGTTTTACTTTTTATTTTAATTATGTTGTCATGTTGTATCTCTGCCCCATAAATTATGTTGTCATGTTGTATCTCTTTTTTGTATTAGTTTGGGTAAACTGTGTGTAATTTATTTATCAGCTTATGTTTCTTTCTTTTTGTCTGTTACCTTCCGTGATTATTTCTCACTTGATGGTCTCATCGGAAGATCAGCGCTGGAAGTCGCCAGCAACATGATGAGATGGGGCCCTTACGTGACACTTTTTTTTTCAATATACAGAAGTCTGTTGGCCTGTTAGGTGGCATACATAGTTTTAAGTTGTGGCCAGCATTTACTTATCAATATTGCTGTATGAGGTCTATGCTAAGAGAGTTATAACCCTTAACTTTTTACCCCTCATGACCTTCAAAATTATTTATGAAAATTTGAAATTGGATAGCTGTCAATAGAGTAGAATTTATAACGGCATAGAGAAATATAGTAAGACAAGAGTGCTCACTCCATACATCAGCTCAGACTATTAATTTCAGTGTCTACATCTAGCATCGAGTAGCGGAACTATCAGTACTGCTACTTGACAATAGATGTAGCAGTACTGATAGTTCCACTACTCAATGCTAGATGTTAATAGTCTTTTTGGTACTAAAACTGATGTATGGAGTGAGCAATCTATGTATTTTTTTCTCTATGATAACGGTCATATATGGAACAACATGCGGTAAAGGGTTAAATAAACACAAAACATGGAAGTTAGTGAGTTCAACCCCTCCTCTGCTATTTTAAATGATGTCAATTTAAGGGATAATCAAGCTTTGATGTAATATTATGCTGTGTTCCGTAATATTTAGATAATATATGTAGGTACTTACTGACAAGACATTTATATTCTATTTGTAATTTAGATGACATAAGTAAAGGAATGACAACACCTTAATTTTGCAATACTACAGGGGCACCTTATCTTTTAATAATAAAGTACATTTAATTTGATTTTTATCTGAATTTCGTCACTGACAGTGATAAGATATGATAATATTATCAAAACAGCTTGCACTACCTGCGCTATGTACATTGTACAGTCAACGTCAAAAATATGTTTACCCTTTTGCACCTTACTTCTTTGTAATAAGGCGAAAAATGTAAACATCTTTGACGTTGACTGTACCTGTGATAAATTATTTATTTACCACCGAGATGTGAATTTAGTAACTTGAAATTCTCTTTTTACGTGACCAAGGCTTTAGCACAATCGGCCACTGTGACTTAAAGGATCAGTACATTTGAATACAATAGATACAGAATGTGACACAAGGGCATGCTTATAAAATAAGGACTAATTAGGTAAAAAGGTCAACTCACACGCATTCATATACGGCATTATGACCGGCCCACAATGATATCAGCGGCAATTTAATAATGTAATGACTCACTGGCAGTATAAATTCGTGTACCGTGGCCCGTATGAATCCCTTTCCAACAAAAATTAACTAAGTTATGTCCTTTATGATAGAAAGTTTAGAAAGTTAATAAAGACATTAATAAGTGTAAACAAGGCGTGACGGCACAATAATTGATACAGTGCTAATTTTCATAAGGAATGCAGTGAAAATTACCTTGTCCAAACATTTCAACTCTTCTGTCGGGTAAACAGTTTTCTCACACCTCGCGCAAGTTTTATTCATTTTGAATGTATTTTACACACAAACACACACCACTGTCAAGTTAACACTAGTATTAACAGAGCAACACAAGTTTTACACGTTTCACGAAGTTTTGAATTCACTTTGTATCAAAAACACTCACGAGCACGAAATATCGTAGCATCCCTGAGCGCGCATGACAAAAAATGATAAATGGCGGCGGTTGGTGTTGCCCACATGAGAACATAAATTCTACTATTGTTGAAAAAAAAAAACAAGCAATTTCTACTATTGTTGGTCACCCCAATTTGTCAGTCAGTAAGAACCAAGAAAACTATACTCATCCTTTTCTTTTGGCCTTCAGGCCTGTACAGAGCTTATAAGTTATAACAAATTGCATGAAAATTTAAATTCATTGCCGGCTGACCGGCATTCATTGAATCTGAATTCAAAAGCCGTAATGTATCAAAATCGCATGCGATTTGTTGTAAGGTCTGTAAAGGCCTTTATTCAACTTTCCATCGTGTTTTGCCCTCTGTCCAGTAGGATCCACTAGTAGTGGTTATATTCTCTTTGCGTGTTTTGGCCTTACATGATTTGCAATACATTGCGGCATTTAGTCGATCGATTGCATTAATTGCTTAGTACTTAGACTGGCAAAACAATTTTGTTATTAGAAAAGGGCGCAAAATTCAAATTTTATATGGAAGACCGACCCTCAGCGCCTAGATTTTTCAAGCTAGCCGCCTTTTTCAACTGACGGAAAAGCTTTATATTAACTTTATAAATGAAGTACAACTATGAAAGGCGATATTAAAAATAATGTATTCAAATACTGCAGTAAAAAACAAAGAATATTTTACGAACATACACATTTCTCCTTCTGTAATACCGCCAAAGCTTCATTAAATAATTGCTTAGATGTTTGAATCATTTCAGTCAAATTAATACAATCCTCTTGTTTTTCTTCTTCGATCATTTTTAATTTGTCTTCCATAATCTTTAATTTTTCGTCAGCAAGTTCCAATTTATATTTCAATTCATCTTTTTCAAGAATTTCGCATTCATCATGTGTCAACGTTTCATAAATTGTACTTTCACTAATTTTGTCTGTTGTAGATAAAGTCGTAGATGGTTTCTTAGAAACAGAAGGTTGAGCTCCTAATGCAAGGGGCTCAGCCACTGGTTCAGTCTTTAAAGAAATCTTCGATGCACGAGAGCCCTTCCTTGTATCTCTGTAACCTTTTATTTCAATCTCCATCAAATTTATTCTTCTTTCTAACTTTCGTTTTTTCACCTTCAATTTCCTATTATCTGCTTCAAGTTCCTCCCATTTACGTCTCTCCTCTGTTAATCTATCATTTAAAGTTTTCACTAGTTCTGACAGCTTTTTAATTTCATTATCAGTTGCCGTTTTCATTGGCGTGAAGAATACACTTTGGAGGGAACACTCTTCATAACGCAAAAGTTGAACACGTAGTTCTTCAATTTTGGCAGCTTTCTCTGCCGATTGTTTTCTAAGAGCGTCTATTTTGGCTTCGGTATTTTTGGTTATTTTTTTATGCTCTTCAATTTCACCATACATTTTATTTAGTTTTGTAGTATTTTCTCTTAATATTTCCTGGTAGTACAGCTCGATATTCTTAATTTGATTCTGAAAATATATACGATCCTTTTGTGAAATTATAATAAGTTACAACGGCATCAATAAATGGCTCTGATATTTAGATAAAGATGATATTTGTAAAACTTGACCATTTAAAAGTGCTTATTGCAACGCCTAGGTATTTGAATAAAGAATATATTGACTTTGACTTTATACGTTTCATTATTTCTTTAGATTACCATATGTGCTATGTGATGAAAAAATCAAGTACAATTTTATGATTAATTAATTTAAAATTAATTTATGATGATTTCGCATCTTATCGATAAACTCACTCTCTGTTCGTTAATAAGCAAATCGTCATGATTGCTCTTCTCGATAAACGTCTGTATCTTCTGCCGGATAGCTGTGGAGTCACATTCCAAGTTTCGCACTCTGCACCGCGCTCCGTCCAATTTCTTCTTCATCTCTTGGTTCTCTTCTTTAAGACTCTTAAAATCTTTCATTGCTTGGTCGACCTCTTTCTTTCGTTTCATCTCTATTTCTCGTATGATCTGAAAATAACATAGGGCAAAAACAAATTTAAGGTTTGAATGCAGGAAAACTGGGAGTCTGTATGGAAAGAGAAGAGTCGTGGGCCCCATACATCACACGACTCTTCTCGTTCCGCACAGACTCTAGCAAATAATTAGCCACAATATTATTAAATGATAGCTGATAGCTGAACAATATGATAGCTGTTTTGTTAAATATTACTTAAAGCCAGAACGCACATCGCTTTGATCCTTCTTCCGAGCTTCAATTAAGTCCTTATGTTTCCCATTTAATTTCTCTTCTAATTCATTAATCCGTTTTTGCAATAGTATGATCTGCTGCGCTCTTCCCTTCCATCCGGCCATGTCGTTCTGCAGCTCTTTAACACTTGTGAACTTGTCTCCCAACTCCTAAAAGTTCATAATAAATATTATTACCTACAGTTATATACATATTTTACAGTCCGAAGCAAATTCTCGTCGATAAAATTAATAGGTACCTGCTGCAGTATCTTAGTAGCGAGCAATATTTCATTTTTCAATTCAAGATTTCTGTTCTTGCTTTCGTATAGTTTTTTGTTGACAACAGCGAGTTTATTATTTAAGTCCTTCAACTCATCAGGATTGATATCTACGGATTCATCTTTGCAGAGACAAACGTGCAGTTTTTCGTTTTCTTTGCTGAGTATATCCAATTGCAGTATTTTTCGTTCTAAAGCAGAGTTTTTGGTTTTATACCTACGGAAATAGGAGCGCTTGATTAGGAACACAGTAGGTGTAGAAGCAGCAGAGTATGAGTGGGACTAGTAAGAGAAGAGGTACTAACTTTTCCAATTCGGCTACAAGATGACGGTTTTGTTTGCACAAGTCAGCGATTTTTGCACTGATAATACCGGCTGATTTTGACGAGATGGCGGGGCCAGTACCAGATATGATATCCCGAATACGCTGGTTCAGGTCCACGACAGTTTTATTTAGTTCCTTGATTTCGGTGTCTTTTGAAAACACCAGCTTTCGAAGCTCGTTATTCTCACATGTCATCACCTGTAGCAAGAAATATTCAAAAGTAAATATGCAGCTAGTAGAAAACCTACCAAACCATTTCATTTTACATTTTACTCAAACCTTTAGCTGTTCAATAAGGTGTGCGTTTAACTCAGGCGGATACAATACATCCTCAGGTTCTGGATTGTCTAACGCAGCCAACATTTTCAACTTCATCTCATCAGTTTCATCTATTTTACTCGCCAATTCTCCTAATTTATCGCTCTTTGTGGGCGTCTTGCCGCTTGTTACTTGAGATGCCGAAATATTTTTTGCTTTATTCATTTTCGGGACGCCAGGTAATTAACTTCTATTTATCTACAAGCAATAAACATGCAATAAATAACATATATTTCGTAAATATCGAACATGCATCGAACGACTACGTTGAATTGAAGGCGTCAAATATGACATGTTTCTAAATTTGAATTTTTACATTTATGTCACTTTGGATTTGAGCTCATGCTTTATTGACGGTATATTTTTTTCGGAACGCATCCAATATTTGATGATGTCGCAAGACTACCAACGTACCAAAACGAACTGTCATGCAGCTGCCTGTCAGCTGCTTGCAATCATAAAATTGATAAACGCAGTTTTTAATTGAAATTATTATATTTGCTACTTCCTGATAACTTCTATTGTGGTTAAATGGATGGCAATTGAGTGGGGTGCATATTATTAGTGTTCCTCGGTGCCTAAACATCGACGGTACGTAAAAAATGAGATAAATCAATACGTCCTTGCGAAGTACTTGTGAGTTGTTCTGCTAGATCTCTCGTCTTATCGTTTTGTAATACAAACAAAACGTTTTCACGGGTAATTAAGTTGGTTATTTCCATGTCTAAGAGTAGTGAGAAATAAGCTTATTCTACCTATTACATTATGTTAACATGTAAGTATATAGTCTACACTAAAGTTGAAATTGTTGAATTGTTGCTGTGTTCGTATATTCAAATTAGAGTTTTGTATATTAGATGGTGATAAGATGTCATAGCGTACTACATAATTAAGTAATTTACATAAGTAATTTGTGTTTGCCATGTGGATTTAAATTGTCGCATTGTTGCTTTTTCTAAGATTGAAATTACATGCAGACTAGGAAAGTCCATAATACTGTTTATGAATACCGCCATTAGTGTATACACCAAATCACGTTTCTGGACACTCTCTACATAGATAGTTAGCTAGAAGTACAGACCCTTTACCAATTATACAAAAAGCATAGTGTATAACCAACTTGTCAAAAATATGTTTGATGAAAATGATGAATATATTCTGCTGGGAAAATTTTATTTAGACCAGTGGTTCCTAACCTTTTCAGTCCGGTCACCCCTATGACTAACTAGGGAACCTGATTTTACCCCTCCCAATGGTAATAAAAAATAAATGGTGTACTTTGTTGTATTGTTATATTAGGTTAGCTTATTACCCCCGTAAAATACCAGTTTTACCCCCACGGGGGTAATTACCCCCAGGTTAGGAACCACTGATTTAGACAAACAAAATGTTGATAGACTCCCAATAAGTCCCAACCATCTGGGAACCCATGTCCCAGTAGAAAATAATTAACATCCAAAATTTACCATTTTTTTCAGCAAAACCATGCCGGGCACAAATCTCATCGTACCGGTTGTGCTCTGGGGCAAGTACGCCCCCACCCACTGCGTCTCAGCCGTGTACCTGTCCAGAGACCAGAAGACGCTGGTGACGGGCTGCTATGATGGACAGATCTGCATATGGGCGGTGGACCCGGAGTCGTTGAAGATGACCCCTCGCTGCTTGCTTGTAGGGCACACTGCTCCGGTTACTTGTTTGTCCAGAGCTTCAATTATTCAGGTAGGTAGATTATAATTTTTGTATCTTTGTGTTTTTTATAATACTATTATTATAGTTTTTTTTTTGTAATTCGACATTTAGAGACTGTATACATCTCTATGGAATACTTTAGTTTGATTTGATATTTGCGGCTTAGATGTATTTTATAATTGCTGATGTGTTTTTTTTTGCTTGTATGTAAATTCCATGTTGACGCATAAAAGTGCCCTTGTGGCCTATTTGGTGAATAAATGTTGATGTTTGATGTTTGAGGCATTATGTGGAAGGGGAAAAAATACTCAACTGTGACATTCCACAGGTAAAGTTGTTAATAACGTGAGCACTAATTACCTTTATTCGTGGTACATAACAACATAATGACTTAACAACAACAAACACAACATGTATATGTCAAATTCTACGAAAATTTGATGTTTACTTGCCCTAGGGGCACTCTGCCCTAGATTGTGTTTCTAAATAACTGCACCCAGACAAGGATTGGCCGCCGAAGTATTTAGCAGATGGCACCATCATAGCTTGCCCTGTCAATCCCTAGAATTGTGTCAAATTTTTGTTTTTTTAATGCCCCAGATGCCAGCCCTTTAAGCCAAATCTCTTAGAAAAAGGGGCAAGCTATGCAAACCTTTCACAGTTGCCAACCCCATTGAACTGAACAAGGCAAAGGACTTAGCTTGTATCAGAAGGACATGACGTCAGAATCCCACTAGTGGGAGTAGTTGATGATTAAGTGATTATATTTATTAATACTTTTTTCAGGATAACAATTTCATTGTGAGCTCTTCCGAGGCTGGTGAGATGTGCACCTGGGATCTTGTAGATGGAAAGTGCCGCGAGAGTGTAAAGTTATCTCAAATACATACCAACATACAGGTAATTGAATTAAAACTGTCATAATCATAGATACATTTAAGTAATTTTACAGTTTTACCTTCTCGCTATATTATCATCAGTTATTAGGATTATATTACAATTGATAAAAAAATATCAGTTATGAGTAGACATACATTCAGGTTACAGAAGGCATTTGCAAGTGTCATTTTAAAAGTCAAACTTCTATGAACTGCGTGGGCTATCAAAATCGCTGCAGACTTTTCTTGGTCTAACTCTATGAGTAGACATACATTAAGTTTACAGAAAGCATTTTTTTAGGAGTTAATTTATACAGGGTGTCCCTAGCCATTGGACAAAGCCGAAATGTACATATGCATTAGGATGTTTAGAACCAGTATACAAAGTATCATAACAATCGGTGTAGCAGTTACGAAGAAATTAACAAATTACGATTCTTTACTTTGGAACAGCCTGTATGTGTTAGTAGCTCCTAGGTAATAAATAGATACATAAATAGTATGAAACCTTCTTCGACCTTTTTGATTATCATTTTTATTTATGACACTAATAAGATTCTGACTTTTGACAAATGTCATCATTACCGCACATTTTCGAACAAATTGTCAAAAGCACTGCTAATGATTAATACAGTATGTTTCTTTTTGTTGTCGATTATTGAAAATAACTTTTGTTAGAAAAATTAATTTTTAACTTATGTTCTAAATAAAAAAATATTAACGTTAGAGCATTCCTGAGAAGTAACCCTACGTGGGATTTCAGGGTTTGTCCAATGGCTAAAGTCACCCTGTATAATTTTTTCAGGCATACCACATGTGCAACAGTGATGACTTGCGACTGTTCTGCAACGGCTACTACGCTGAGATCCTCATCATGGACCCGTTCTCCTTGGAGATACTGTTCTCGCTCAGCTCCAAGATGAACCCGGACTGGATATCTGCGTTGCATGTATGTCTGTTCAGTTATTTATGACACCGATGATTTAACCCTTTATAAGCCATAGAAATGTCAGAAATTTTGCAAAATTGAACCCTATTACTCTTATCACATTCATTGCCACTCAGCCAAACAAGACATCCGCGCCAGGCCACAAAAGTTTCGTCATATAAAGCTGTAGTACCACGATCCCGACTATCGGGTCGTCCGGCCTGGGAACGAAATCATAAAATACCCGATAGTCGGGTTTTCGGCACTGAATGTGTTAATAGCTAATTTGGAATAGGCACAACTCTTCTTCCCCGCGTTATCCCGCCATTTTGCCACGGCTCATGGGAGCCTGGGGTCCGCTTGAAAACTAATCCCATGAATTGACGTAGGCTCTAATTTTTACGAAAGCGACTGCCATCTGACCTTCCAACCCAGAGGGGAAACTAGGCCTTATTGGGATTAGTCCGGTTTCCTCACAATGTTTTCCTTCACCGAAAAGCGACTGGTAAATATCAAATGATATTTCGTACATAAGTTCCGAAAAACTCATTGGTACGAGCCGGGGTTCGAACCCGCGGCCTCCGGATTGTAAGTCGCACGCTCTTACCGCTAGGCCACCAGCGCTTTTTTTGGAATAGGCACAACTGTAATGTGTTTATTTTTCTTAACAGGTATGAGGCAGTCCTAAGAGGAAACTGTCTAAGTTTTTATCCTAGTTGGTATTAATAAGTTTATTTATTTATTTCAGGTACTCCGACCATCATCGAGGAAAGACGACGTCGTTTTGGCCATTTCGATTACAGGGACGGTTAAAGTAAGTCCCTAACCATTTTTCAAGGAATCATTCTGATTTACTTGATTTTTAACCTTAACAGTGTGGGATATAGTTCAAATTAGGCAGATGTTTCGAAAAATATAGGTTATTTATTTATTTATCGTCGTCGTGCACAGAACGTGCAAGTCGTGGAATGAGCGACCTTCTGAGGTGTTTCCCTTGCGCTATGACATGGGGTTCTTCAAGAAGTAGATATTTAGGGTTCTCAAAGGTGAGCCACGCATAAGTGGCTCCTCTGATGTTGCTTATGTCCATGGGCGGCGATGACTGCTTCCCATCAGGCGGCTTGTCTTCTCGTTTGCTTCTTATTTCATAAAATAAAAAACCGGCCAAGTGCGAGTCGGACTCGCGCACGGAGGGTTCCGCACCATCAACAAAAAATAGAGCAAAACAAGCAAAAAAACGGTCACCCATCCAAGTACTGACCCCGCCCGACGTTGCTTGACTTCGGTCAAAAGCACGTTTGTTGTATGGGAGCCCAACTTAAATCTTTATTTTATTCTGTTTTTAGTATTTGTTGTTATAGCGGCAACAGAAATACATCATCTGTGAAAATTTCAACTGTCTAGCTATCACGGTTCGTGAGATACAGCCGTGACAGACGGACGGACGGACGGACGGACGGACAGCGGAGTCTTAGTAATAGGGTCCCGTTTTTACCCTTTGGGTACGGAACCCTAAAAACTGTTTTGAATATTTATTTAAATTCTATGTGTATTTATTTTCCGTCCTCAGGTTTGGTCCCTCTTAGGTCATGAGAACAAGCAATCGGAGCCGATCTATGAAAATGAATCGAAACAGATTCGCTGTCTCAACGCGTTATCACTTAACTGCTGTGCTTACAACCAGCGGACAGTACTGATAGTGTGTGCGAAGTACTGTCAGATATACGACGCCGGTAAGTGTTAATACTGCTTACCTTTAAGGCGAAAACACACTTATCCCACGTATGCAACGTATGCAATGCATTATGACAATCTGAACCCTGAAAGTTGTAAACCATACTTGTCATGCGTTGCGTTGCGTATGACAAGTATGTTTCTAAAGCATACAAATTTCAGGGTTCAGATGTCATAATGCATTGCATACGTTACGTACGTGGGATAAGTGTGTTTTCGCCTTTACTAACAAAGGTTATGAACTCGCACTATACAGTAAAAAATGTAATTATGGTCTATAGGTAGGTAACTATACAGACGTCGATAGTTCTGGTTCAGAATTGCAGATGGCGCTTCAAAAATGGTTACAAAAAACCGGCCAAGTGCGAGTTGGACTCGCGCACGGAGGGTTCCGCACCATCAACAATAAATGGGAGCCCCACTTAAATCTTTATTTTATTCTGTTTTTAGTATTTGTTGTTATATCGGCAACAGAAATACATCATCTGTGAAAATTTCAACTGTCTAGCTATCACGGTTCGTGAGATACAGCCTGGAGACAGACGGACGGACGGACGGACGGACAGCGAAGTCTTAGTAATAGGGTCCCGTTTTTACCCTTTGGGTACGGAACCCTAAAAAGTGGCACCAGAAGGATCTCTTTATCCAATATATTAAACTACTCTATGCTGGTAAATGTTTACTAGGACTGACATTGACAGATTCAAAAGAAAGTCGAATCAGATTCGCACCGTTTCTCAACTGTTTTTTTCAATCAGTCGGTTCTGTGAAGTACAGTCGTCAAAGATATGTTTACACTTTTGCACCTTACTCTTTTGTAATAAGGCGAAAAATGTGAACACGTCTTTGACGTCGACTGTACATGGGCGTTCATCAAGGATGCATCATGTCTCCGATACTGTAAACCAGGGATGTTGCGGATGCCGACTTTTTGACATCCGCGGATGCTGATGCGGATTTTTAAAGGCTCACTTCCGCGGATGCGGATGCGGATGCGGATGCGGATGTCAAGATAGTACCATAAAAAACGTCAAATATCACATTTTAGTAATTTTTATTTCAAAAAACCGGCCAAGTGCGAGTCGGACTCGCGTTCCAAGGGTTCCGTACATTAAGTCCCACTCACGCTTGACTGCTCATTTCTAATAGTTTTTTTTGGTTAATGACTAAATTACCTAGCAGTCTAGCACTTACGCCGATGCTAAGACGTTCCTGTACCGACCTGTTCCACATCCGCATCCGCATTAAATCCGCATCGATTTTATGCGGATGCGGATATTCGCAACATCCCTGCTGTAAACCGTGTAACGTTTCCAGGCGATTTCTCCGTGCTCTGCTCGATCCAAGCCCCGACCGGGGAGCGGTGGATGTCTGGCGACTTTCTGGCGCCCGATCGCGTGCTGGTCTGGTCTACGGAAGGCAAAGGCTACCTGTACAGGCTGCCCGCCAAGTACGTACTGTATAAGGCAATCAACTATTCCTTGTTGTTATTCTGTCCCATCAGCGAGGAGAGAGTTGTAGCATAGATTGTTAGAACAACTGCTGTGCCATGTTCATAGAGAAAAAAATACATAGCGTGCTCACTCCATACATCAGTTTTAGTACCAAAAAGACTATTAGCATCTAGCATCGAGTAGCGGAACTATCAGTACTGCTACTTGACAATAGATGTAGCACCGACCGGAAAGTCTTATGCTGTTGAGATAAGACTTTCCGGTCGGTGCTACATCTATTGGTCAAGTAGCAGTACTGATAGTTCCGCTATTCGATGCTAGATGTAGACACTGAAATTAATAGTCTGAACTGATGTATGGAGTGAGCACTCTTGTCTTACTATATTTCTCTATGATAAGGGTCAATCAACTATTCCTTGTTGTCATTCTGTCCATAGAAGGTAGCATCCTATAGAAGTGGTCTACGCGTGAGGGACAAAACATACGCAATGCGATGCAATGATTGGTCAAATTTATTTGTTATGGTGGGCAACAAATGAATTCGACCAATCACGGTGGAATTAAACAAGATGTGAGACTGTGACAAGGACAAACAATAATAGCGCTTTCGATGCTACTCCTACTGAAAGATACATAAGACTATCCCGTTCTGTCAGTTATCCCCACCACTCATGCCCAATCCAGTTATACTAGATTCATGATTCTGTCCCATCAGCGAGGATACAGTAGTAGCATAGATTGTTAGAAGAACTGCTGCACCATGTTCTACTAACATGCTCAGTAGATGTCCCATTATGGAAAGGTCTTATAACTACCATAAAATGCAAGATTGATTCATTTAAATACGAAAAACCTAGAATTTTAAGTGACTCAGGAGACTGTAACCATAGCAACTTGTGACAAGAAAAAGTTGATTAACCCATAAGTGACTGTACTGTGTAAAGGGGCCCACTTATTAACAGTCCGCCGGACGATATCGGCCTGTCAGTTGTTCGGAACTGTCAAAATTTTGTTCTAACTGACAGGCCGATACCGACCGGCGGACTGTTAATCAGTGGGCCCCTTTACGGTACTGTAACCTCAGTTCCGTATATTAAAGAGAATAGTGTATAGAGAGTTACTGTCATGGTAATATATGTAGCCACAGTAAATTTACTGCCATCTTTCGACAGCAGATTAAAACTGTTAGAACGCCATTGGACCTTGACCCTTATTCTTTCACTGATATGTGTTATTTTTTAAACATTGAAATTAACGCCATCTACCCGACAGTAGGCCAAATGTTATGGCGCTATAGTTCGTCTTTTTAGCATTAGAAAGAAGATAAGCGAACTTGACATGTCTTTTAATTGAAAAACGCTTTTTAAAAATCAGTAACTTATACTTATGAAAGCAGAATAATATAAATGATCGTATTAGATTCATAATTGTTACATATTTGCCGTGACTTATTTTTAAAACATCTTTTTCAATTAAAAGACACATCAAGATTGTTTACCTTTTTTTCTAATGCTAAAAAAACGAACTATATCACTCGAAAAGATTGCACCATGCCTTTGGCCTACTGTCGGGTAGATGGCGTTAATTTCAATATTTAACAAATAAATAGACACCTACATATATCAGTGAAAGAATAAGTGTCAAAGTCAAATGGCGTTCTAACAGTTTTAATCTTTTGTCACAAGATGGCAGTAAATTTACTGTGGCTACATGTAATTTACTTTGACAATCCGCCTCTATTTCAAATTCTCTTTGCGTATATTGAACCGCCTCTTCCTATCTCTATCGCACGCGCATAATTATATTGCTGTACTGTGCGAGCGTGACAGCAATATAAATATGCGTGTACTGTGCGTTGACACTGTGCGAGCGGGACAGCAATATAAATATGCGCGTGCGATAGAGATAGGAAGAGGCGGCTTTTCTTTAGTAGTTTTGGTTGCGGAGGCGTTCGTTTTTGTGTTTGGTTTTAAAGTTGGTGAAGGTGCTGGGATGTGAGATAAAATCGAATTTGTATTTGATGATTGCCTTCTCTGTTTGGCCTAAAGGTTGACTGGTAAAGAATGCCGTGGGGCATTTAGCCCGCCTTTTGTCACTATATCTTTTTTACTGTGCAATAAGTTTAAATGTAAAATAAAAAATATTTTATGCAAATTATAAATTAGAGAATCAAATAAGCACACAATAACATTCCTAAGCTTAAATGTTTACATAGGTAATGACGGACAAACAGTTAAAACACATGTTGTAAAGTCAGGACTGTAAACACGAAGAATTTCGTACGTTTATCTGCCTGTTCCTATCTTTGGCGCACGCGCGTAAATTAAATTGCTGTCCCATGATGTCGGCGGTCAATTCCACACGGGACCAGGCGTGGCTCACTCCGCGATTTCGTCGCTTTGCTACAGGTAGCTAAAAGTACATCCGTTCGGCCCCAATTTTGGGGAAAGCCATAAGCCGCGCGTGGCGCTGTCGCCACCTAGCGGCCATATCTGTGCTGATCGTAACAGACGTGTTTTGTTAGAGAGTGAGTCTTCTGTACTTAGTACTATTATTTATTCTGTGACGGGACAGCAATATGCGTGTGATGGAGATAGGTGCAAGCTTCTCAATGTCCTAAATTCTTCGTGCGTAGCATCCTTACTTTAGAGCTCCACTAAGAAAGGATTTTATTAAAGGGCCTGGATTACCAGTCCGCCGGACGATATCGGCCTGTCAGTTGTTCGGAACTGTCACCTTTTGCGTTTAACTGACAGGCCGATATCGTCCGGCGAACTGGTAATCTGTGGGCCCCTATATTATTTAGCATTAGAAATAAGGTAACCAATCTTGACGTGTCTTTTTATTGAAAAACACGTCAAGATTGTTTACCTTATTTCTAATGCTAAATAATAAAGGTTGCATACAATACTTTTTCTACGACCAAGCACTTACTTTGAAAAAAAAAATTATTAATTTAACAAATATTTTTCATTTAACAAAAATAATACTAATACAAGTGGAATCATATAGGACATAATATATGTAGGTAAACAAACCAAACCCGGCCACCGCGCCCCGCGCCCCACGGCCGGTTGGTCAGCGACACCTTCTTGTAACTCATGAGGCCCTGGTACTTGCTCTTAGTTAAATTACAATTTTGGATAGTTTTTTTTCTCGATTTTGGCCACAGTAGCCTATGGAGACTAACAAGCAACGCTAAGCGGTGTTCGTAGTCTATGGATCTTGCTATATTACGAGTGTCACATGCGCGTTTCTGACTTCTGAAGCAATTTTATTGTTTCTACTATAGAACCTAATGAATATTTTGTAAATTGGCAGCAATGCACTTAGTACTCATCTGTCAGAGATGACAATTAAAATTAGGTTGGCAACAATGTATTTCATACAATATTTTATTAAGTGGTGATTACACGAAGTATCGTAAAAGTACCAAAAAGTGTGCAGTATGTGTATGCACAAATACTTTTTTGGGGAATAGACTAAACACTTGTCTTGACAACTACGAGGGGCGTTCAAAATATTCTCGGTATTGATATCTTACGACCTCTTCTAAAAGTTCTTTCGTTACTGGCCGCTAAGGTTTATTCATTGACATTAAAAAAAAGTATAATTCGAACCGAGATAGTCTTTTGTTTTTCTGCAATTGCTGAACAAACATGAACATCATGTGCGAATTGACAATGTTAACTAAATTAGAACATCGATGCGTGATAAAATTCTTGACAAAACAGGGTAAAAATCAAAAAACCATAAAAGAGGAAATGGATTGTGTTTACCGTGAGTCTGCTCCTTCTTTATCTACCATTCAAAAGTGGTCAAGCGAGTTTAAACGCGGAAGGGAGAGTATTGAAGATGACCCTAGACCTGGCCGGCCTGTAGTAGCTACTTCACAAGAAAATATTGATAAAGTGGAAAAACTTATATTGGAAGATGGTCGAGTGAAGGTAAAATCTATAGCACAAGTAACCAATCTCTCTATTGGTACCGTACATGATATTATACATGACCATCTTAATATGTCAAAAGTAAGTGCAAGATGGGTTCCGCGAATGCTGACTCGGCTTCAAAAAGACATGCGTGTAGCTTGTTGTTCCGATTTTATTGACCTGTGCGGTGAAAATCCTGATGAGGTGCTGCAAAGAATAGTTACTGGAGATGAAACCTGGGTTCATCATTATGACCCAGAGAGTAAACAAGAGTCCATGCAGTGGCACATTAAGGGTTCAGCTCATCCCAAGAAGTTCAAGGTCATCCCTTCAGCTGGCAAGGTCATGGCCACGATATTTTGGGATTGTGAAGGAGTATTACTAATCGATTATAAAGAAAAAGGTGTAAATATCACAGGACAGTACTACGCTAACATTCTATGTCAATTAAAGGATGTAATTAAAGAAAAGAGGCGAGGAAAGTTAACCAAAGGTATTCTGCTTCTGCATGACAACGCCCCCGTCCATACTGCTCATATTGCCAAGGCAGCTATTGTTGAATGTGGGTTTAAAACTGTTACTCACCCACCGTATAGTCCGGACTTAGCCCCCAGCGACTTCTTTTTGCTCCCCAATCTTAAAAAGGATCTGCGTGGAAATACATTTTCTGACGATGAAGCATTGAAGGCGGCAGTGGAGGAGCATTTTTACACGAAAGATAAAAAATATTTTTACGAGGGATTAAAAAAAATAATTGATCGATCTTTTAAGTGTATGAACATAGGGGGGGAGTATATTGAAAAATAAAAATATCAAACTTTTCGTACTTGTTTGTTTTCATTCTCATACCGAGAATATTTTGAACACCCCTCGTATAACATAGGGGTTTAAAGGTGTGTGTACGACCTTTTAAATGACAAATAAAAGTACGGGAGTAGAAAAAATAAATAATGGCAAATATGTAACAATTATGAATCTAATACGATCATTTATATTCTTCTGCTTTCATAAGTAATAGTTACTGATTTTTAAAAAGCGTTTTCCAATTAAAAGACATGTCAAGATCGCTTACCTTCTTTCTAATGCTAAAAAAACGAACTATAGTACCACAGGAAAGTGTAATTACCAGTATCGATTGTTGTAATATTTGTATTATTGAATATTATTGTACGTAATTTACACTTTAATGGTCTTAATGTTTAATTATTTATTTAAAAAATAAGCATGTCGCGCATTTGATAATAAATCCCTCTTTTTTTACCTCCGCAACTAAAGTTACTAACAAAGAATTTTATGTCTAGATTTTCACATTCGATTGGCATGAATTCATTATTGCAGCTAAAATAAACTTCCATACTAGTTCTCATCAGAGCACAAATGGCCTCTGTGTTTATATTTTACAACGTAAACGGCAAATAACACAAATTATAATTATACGTAATAAAAAGCATAAAACATCTCTTAAATTATCTAATTGTAGTCATACCTATAGTCACCAGGAAAAGTTGCTAAGCGGGCGAGGTGATCTAAATTTCCTTGACACGCTCTTATTCTCTTAACAATAAAGTCGCGTCAAGATCATCTTGAACAACTCGCCCGCTTAGCAACTTGAAACTTTTTAGGGTTCCGTAGCCAAATGGCAAAAAACGGAACCCTTATAGATTCGTCATGTCTGTCTGTCTGTCTGTCTGTCTGTCTGTCCGTCTGTCCGTCTGTCCGTCTGTCTGTCCGTCCGTATGTCACAGCCACTTTTCTCCGAAACTATAAGAACTATACTGTTGAAACTGTATTCTGTGAACCGCATTAAGATTTTCACACAAAAATAGAAAAAAAAAACAATAAATTTTTGGGGTTCCCCATACTTCGAACTGAAACTGAAAAATTTTTTTTTCATCAAACCCATACGTGTGGGGTATCTATGGATAGGTCTTCAAAAATGATATTGAGGTTTCTAATATCATTTTTTTCTAAACTGAATAGTTTGCGCGAGAGACACTTCCAAAGTGGTAAAATGTGTGTCCCCCCCCCTGTAACTTCTAAAATAAGAGAATGATAAAACTAAAAAAAATATATGATGTACATTACCATGTAAACTTCCACCGAAAATTGGTTTGAACGAGATCTAGTAAGTAGTTTTCTTTTATACGTCATAAATCGCCTAAATACGGAACCCTTCATGGGCGAGTCCGACTCGCACTTGGCCGCTTTTACAAATTTAGATTCAGTAAAAAAAGTATTTTTTACGGACTCTCACTTTGCTTTATTCTGGCTGTCTGATTTAAAACGTTTTTAATCCATAATATGTAGTTATATTATTTATAATACATTTTATGTTTTATTGTAAATATATTACAAATAATAATTTGTGTTATTTCGGCCGCGTTCGAAGGAGCTTAACTTTTATAAAAAATAAAAAAATAAATAACGTTGATCATTATTTCGCTAACATGCACGTTTTCAACAATAACATGCTCCTTACATGTTTCATTACTAACATTTTTGACGAAAAATGCTTGAGATTACCCTCAATATTTACGTATAGGGTAATTCGTCAATTACTGGCCACTGTTTAGTAACTGGCCACCCTAAACTAAACATGAATTCTATCCATTTATAAACAGACTTCATTTTAGTATAAGGTGGTTTTATTGAAGGGTCAGTTATTGAAACCTTATACTAAAATGAATTCTGTTTAAGTATAGGTGAATAGAATTCATTTTTAGTTTAGGGTGGCCAGTTATTGACGATTTGCCCTACTCGATGCTCTCTCGATGCTTTTGTACTTATTTTGTACTAAAGTAAAGGAAATTGAGGCAAGTGTAAGGCAAATTTGATCTTTTTAATGTCTGAAACTGGGATTCGTTCAAGATTTAACCGCGCTGTTTTATGCGATAGACGCAGCGTTAACGCAACGTTAACGGAATGTAGGAAAAATGTCATTTTACGTTAGATAATCTAATGACACTACACTACATACATTGACTATTATTTAGTGCAGCGGTCGGCAACCCGCGGCCCGCGGGCCGCATGTGGCCCGTGAACCTGTCACTTGCGGCCCGCGAGCCGCCAGGGAGGGAGGGAGGATTTTGTATGTAATATTGACAAGCGACAATGTCTGATAAAGTCTTAAATATTAACAACGTGCGGCCTGCGTCAACTTCGTTAACTACTATGTGGCCCTTGGCTGCTAAAAGGTTGCCGACCGCTGATTTAGTGTATGTACATACACCACATATGCCGTAAACCCGTTGCGTTTACCGCGTAAAACAATATATGTAGTGTCATTAGATTATCTAACGTAAATTGTCATTTTTCATACATCCAGTTAACGCATGTGATAAACGCTGTGTTTATTTCATGAAACAACTACGCGCTTTAGATGCTATATTGGCAACAACACATACAGCTGCGATATATGTTTGCAAACAATTTTATCAAGCATTTCCCGTCATCCAAGCTAAATAATACAATCTCTGTTATAGCAAACTGCGCGGACGGGTTCTAAGTAGGTTAGCACCATTCAGTTTGTCTGTCTGTCTGTATGTTACTTTGCTAGCACCTGTATTTAGATACCCCGTAAGGACTATTTTTTTGTGACACTGACAATGATTCTCCAAAAATCGCTTGATATAGCGTCAAAGATAAAATCTGTACTCTGAGAGGTGAATTATATTATGGAATCAACTCCATATTAACATTTTTGAATGAATTACGGTTATTTTCACTAGACTTATATCGACCCGCTATCTTCAGTTACCCGTGAACAACATGTATGTATATGTAACTGCGTCGAAATATCGGGAGCTCGAAAACAATACAAAAGGTAATCACATTCAGGTCAGTTTGATACATTTCGGCAGAAAAGCAATAGCAGCTATGTTTTTTATGGAACTTAAAAATTTTATTTCGCGGGTTCGCGGTTAGACCCAAAATAAAAATTCAATGTATCAACATATTATCCTCCCAGAGTAAGACAGAACGGTACTCCAAAATAAAATAATAATAAAACGTAAGTTGAAGTTGTAAACTTTGTATAAAATGTCATGGAGAATTATTGTTACATAAAACTCCTTTATTGATTGGTTTACAAGCTTAGTTCAAAATAGTTTAGATATTGAAGTATTTTGTATTTGGTTGGTTGATATTGTACAACGTATTTTGATACGAGACAGTAAATTTTTTTAGAGATTTTTTATATTATTTTGGTTTGAGTATTTAGTGAAAAGTAGGTTATGTATTTATTATTGCACTGCACCTGCACTTCCATTGTGAATCATCTATATTGGTGTCTAATTAAAATTTACTATACTTAGTCGCTTCCCTAAAATGATTCGCTTAGCTTGTATTGTATAAGTACCTACATACAGTATAAATTGTATTCTATAAGTACATAAGATTTGTCCCATTATGTTTATATATTTACATGATAATGTATTTAATTCTGTATACAAGTGTAGGTAGTATCTAAACCAAAAATACGGTTCATCTCACGTAATTTATTAATATCAGTGCTAGAAAATTTAGTCCTAGGCTCTCCGAAACATGTCGCGCGAGTGACTATAATTTCGAGAGTTAATCTTTTACTGCATGTAATAAAAAATATTTGTTGAAATTTGAACTTTATTAGCTGTCAATAGAGTTCAATCTCATATCCGCCATATATGGGTTCGTATGCAGTAAAGGGTTCAACCGTATTTTTTTGGCTTAAGTTAAAATTACTCACGACAGTACAAATTCGAGTATTTGTTTATTTTATTCATATGTTACAGCTCCGTACCAGATCACAAGGGCTTCCACGGGCCTACTGTGGCTCACGATAGCCCCGTCCTGTTTGGTATCTTGGCCCATCCTGATAACAAAGTAAGTCATAATTATTGACAGTCTACGTCCCACAGCTGGGCTCAATCCAATATGAGTGTGACTATCACTTTGTACTTTTTCAGTGATGTAACTGATGTATGTAGTTTTTTTCCTTAAAATGTTTTTAACTGAAGAGCATGCTAAATATTAGAATGAGGGTTTGTATCAAAAGATGAGTCTTACAGTTTTTAACTAGGTTTTATTACCAACAAGAAGTTTTTTTGCTGATCTTTCTTTAAATACTACATAGTATAAAACAAAGTCGCTACTCGCTTCCCGCTGTCTGTCCGTCCCTATGTATGCTTAGATCTTTAAAACTACGCAACAGATTTTGATGCGGTTTTTATTTAATAGATAGAGTGATTCAAGAGGAAGGTTTATGTATAATTTGTTAACCCGTGCGAAGCCGGGCGGGTCGCTAGTTAGAATATAAACGAAGAATAGGCATAGACTTAAAAGGCGAAAATTCAATTGCATTATAATAAACATCGATATCAAGATAGTCGATAAAAAAACATTCACGCTCTACGGAAAAGCAATGTCAGTGCGACAAGATGGGGGCCTAGCTATTTGTAACAAAAATCGTTTTTTTACAGCTACTATCATGCCCGCCCGCAATGCGTTTCGTGATCACATCAGTGGGAGGCAAACAGCGACGCCTATTACTCCGCGGTGACTCACTAGGGACCGTGTCTGTTTGGAACGTGGATGACGCCGCTACGCCGGCGGTGGGGACTATTCCATGTAAGTCCATATATTAGTAAATCTTGTTAGTATAACGTCAGTGGGAGGCAAGCAGTGACGTCTGTTACTCCGCGGTGACTCACTAGGGACCGTGTCTGTTTGGAACGTGGATGACGCCGCTACGCCGGCGGTGGGGACTATTCCATGTAAGTCCATATATTAGTAAATCTTGTTAGTATAACGTCAGTGGGAGGCAAGCAGTGACGTCTGTTACTCCGCGGTGACTCACTAGGAACCGTGTCTGTTTGGAACGTGGACGACGCAGCTACGCCGGCGGTGGGGACTATTCCATGTAAGTCCATATAATAGTAAATCTTGTTAGTATAACGTCAGTGGGAGGCAAGCAGTGACGTCTGTTACTCCGCGGTGACTTACTAGGGACCGTGTCTGTTTGGAACGTGGACGACGCCGCTACGCCGGCGGTGGGGACTATTCCATGTAAGTCCATAGATTAGTAAATGTTGTTAGTATAACGTCAGTGGGTGGCAAGCAGTGACGTCTGTTACTCCGCGGTGACTCACTAGGGACCGTGTCAGTTTGGAATGTGGACGACGCCGCTACGCCGGCGGTGGGGACTATTCCATGTAAGTCCATATAATAGTAAATCTTGTTAGTATAACGTCAGTGGGAGGCAAGCAGTGACGTCTGTTACTCCGCGGTGACTTACTAGGGACCGTGTCGGTTTGGAACGTGGATGACGCAGCTACGCCGGCGGTGGGGACTATTCCATGTAAGTCCATAGATTAGTAAATGTTGTTAGTATAACGTCAGTGGGAGGCAAGCAGTGACGTCTATTACTCCGCGGTGACTCACTAGGGACCGTGTCTGTTTGGAATGTGGACGACGCAGCTACGCCGGCGGTGGGGACTATTCCATGTAAGTACATATATTAGTAAATCTTGTTTGAATAATGTCAATGGGTGGCAAACAGCTGCTTGCGTGTTGCTTCGTGGCGACATCGTATTACCTTAACGGGTCCTACTGTAGGGTAATTCGCCAGTAACTGGCCATCCTAAACTAAAAATGAATTCTAATCGCCTATAAACAGAATTCATTTTAGTATAAGGTTTCAATAACTGGCCAGCCTTCAATAACTAGCCACCTTATACTAAAATAAATTCTGTTTATAGGTGAATAGAATCCATTTTTAGTTTAGGGTGGCCAGTTACTGGCGAATTACCCTATGGGTGGATCAACTATTTCTTGTTGTTATTCTGTCCGGTCAGCCATGAGACAATAGTAGCATAGTTTCTTAGAAGACATTGTACACCACCTTCTTCTGACATGCTTGGTAGACGACCCTCAATGGGAAGGGTTTATAAGTATCACAAAAAAGCGTGTTTGGTGAATTGAAATGTCCAAAAATCACGTTTTAAAGAGTGACCCAGGAGAACGTAACCATGGCAACGAGTGACAAGAAAAAGTTGATTCACCCCTATATAAATTAGGCCATAGCGACTGTATTTGTGTTGGCAAGCAGTGTAAGACATCTGGCCTATAGATTTCTGTGGTTCTTAGATGATTTATCATCTTCTTTGCTTCATCTGAGGGTAGTCCCCTGCCAAGTCGGGCAAAACAAACAAAATAGGCATAACCCTCTTTTCTATTCGCAGAGTAAAAGAGATAAAGTATATTTTTGTTTCAGCCCACGCGCCAATTGTGCTGACTAGCCTGGATATGGCCTGGGCGGAGATGAACCCCAGCCCGGTTGGTATTTTGGACCAATTGCACCACCCTGAGGAACCCGGTAAGATACATGTTACATTTAAAATAAAATGTGACCTTTAACCTTATAGGGACCATGCGCGTTGGAGGGTCTGCCATCTTGTGGCCTGAATCGGAAACATGTGCACATGTATTGCCAAAGCAAGTGCTACCATTTACCGTTCTCGTCGGTATGTTTCCTTGTGCATAGTAGGTTCTGCCATCTTGTGGGCTACATCGGAAGCATAAACGACACATTTACGCCTCGCGCCATAAATTTGACGGCTCCTGTGCTGCCCCCTATAGTCCATGCACGGGGCCTATTCATCGGGTTCATACAGCAAAATAATATAATGAAAGGGTAAAATTTTACATTTAGAGCGGCCTAAATATTTACTTTTTAAGTAAGTTAAGGTTTCTTAATGCATTGAAATATTAAACCTTAACGCAACAATGACATAAGGTATATTTTCCTTATCTGAAAAAATCTTGTTTTGAGTAAAGGTGGCGATGGTACCTACGCGTTAGAAACACGATGCATGAGTCACGTAATTACGTTGACGGTACAGTCGCCATCAGATATATCGGAGCGGTCGAGGTGCTCAAAAATATCTGAACACGCTCTCTAAGGGCTGATTTAGACGGAGCGCGAACTCGCATGCGATCTTAGTTACATTGCGGACTGTTGGTTACGTCCAATTTAACCGACCGGTCAAAACCCGCAATGTAATGAATAATGGGCGGACGACGGATGCAATATACGTCAAAATCATGTTGTCTTAACCAATTTTAATTACGTATCTTTTGACATGATTTTGATGTATATTGCATCCGTCGTCCGCAAATTGGTAATGAAACTCGCATGCGAGTTCTCGCATCGTCTAAATGAGCCCTTACGGTTCGATAATAGAGGCGTGTTCAGATATTTTTGAGCGCCTTGGCCGCTCCCATATATCTGTTAGCAACTGTACGTCAGCGTATTTTAACTTCTTTAAGCAAAGGTTTAACCTTTTCGACGCCGTGTCAAACACAAAAGCTGTCACGCTGACGCCACGTCACCGAAGTGTCAAAACTGAAATTGAAGTTTATGCATATGCACGTAGGTCTATGTTGCTCTGTGGTCTGTGATCGATTAATCGGTCTTTGGCGTTGAACCTACGGTGCGGATATATCGGTAATTGGCGTCCAAAAGGTTAAAAAAATTGTACACCGACAACATGCGTTTTGTTTCAGAAGTAAAACTCACGGCTTCCATCTACCTGCTAGCAGCTAACCGTCTCGTGGTAGGCCGAGAGGACGGCTCCATAGTGATAGTGAACGCCACACACACGGTACAGCTACAGTTGTTGCACGGGAACCATCAACAACTTGACGGTAAGTCCACGTTTTTACAAACATCCAAAAATTTTTTATTGCATGGTAGTCGTTTTCGAGTTTTCGGGTCTTTTGGGGTGGAGATCGAAATGATGGCTGCAGTTTGTCATCAGAAACATATTATGATGATCAGAGGTCGGACGGGTGAGCTATTTCACTACGTACATAATATAAAACAAACTCGCTTCACGCTGTCTGTCTGTCCCTATGTATGCTTAGATCTTTAAACTACGCAACGATTTTGATGCGGTTTTTTTTAAATAGATAGTGATTCAAGAGGGAGGTTTATGTATAATTTGTTAACCCGTGCGAAGCCGGGGCGGGTCGCTAGTACCTTATAATTTTACATGCCTTACGTCATATTAGAAGGCAAATAGCTCACCGTTCCTGCAAAAAGATCTCGTGGTAGGCCGAGAAGATGGCTCCATAGTGATAGTGAACGCCACACACACGGTATAGCTACAGTTGTTGCACGGCAACCATCAACAACTTGATGGTAAGTCCACCTTCTAATTTAAAAAAAACTGGCCAAGTGCGAGTCGGTCTCGCGCACGATGGGTTCCGTACTTCTACGTCCTTTGAAAAACTATACGTAGTTTCTTACTTTAGATTATGGCCTTGTTTCAGATTGGCCACCGCATCAGTTACTGCACGGCCATAATGGAAGGGTCAACTGTCTTTTGTACCCCCACCACGTACATCCCAGGTGGGTTTGAATCAGGGATGTTGCGAACATCCGCATCCGCATCCGCAACCGCGGAACTTCCGCATTATTTTCAACATCCGCATCTGCATCCGCATAAAATCGATGCGGAGCTTATGCGGATGCGGATGTCGAACAAGTCGGTACAGGAACGTCTTAGCGGCGGCGTAAGTGCTAGGTAATTTCGTCATTACCTATAACGAAATCGTCTAGATCAGCCATTCTCAAAGTGTGTTCCGCGGAACCCTAGGGTTCCGCGACACCCCTGCAGGGGTTCCGCAAGAATTTAGAATAATAAAATAAGCATAATTATTATGCTTATTAATAAAAAAATACACTTCTAAAAACTATTGTTTTATTGTAGGGTTCCATCAAGTATTTCGCTTTCCAAAAGGGTTCCGTCAAAAAAAAAAGATTGAGAACCGCTGGTCTAGATCCAGAAAAGTCGGCTAAGTTACTGTTTATTAAATATAACGCACCTATATTCTTGCTCAAATACTAAACGCTTCGTTTTTTTTTAATAAAAAAAATACTAAAAATGTAATATTTGACGTTTTCTAAGTACCTAATCTTGACATCTGCATCCGCATCCGCATCCGCGGATGTGACCCTTTAAATATCCGCATCCGCATCCGCGGATGTCAAAAAATCTGCATCCGCAAGATCCCTGGTTTGAATTAAGGTCAATGTGGCTAATTCCGTCATAGGGCCTATTCCGTCCACTAGCGTTTTTCTCGAACAACGAACAAAATTGAAAATTTCATCGACGAAGCAGCATTGCTAGGTTGAACAGCAGATGTTTTTTTCCTACGATTGAAAATCAAAGAAATATACGCTCGTGGACGGAATAGTCCCTATGACGGAATTAGCCACATTGACCTTATAGTTAGTAAGATATCGTGTCAAATAAGTTAAGGATTATTGATTTTGTAATCCTATACACTAATAAAAATATATGTAGTTAAATTGGAAATGATTTTAGCACAAAATTGGTATTTATTATTGGTAATGACCTCGAATTAATTCAAACGTAGTGTTGCTAACCCGCGATTTTTCTTTGCCGCCTTTTTCTACTGACAAGATTTGCTTGACCAACTATATAAGTATAATTTTATTTTTTAACAAGCAGAAACGCCTGCGTACGATGCTATTAAGCTTAGAATAAATTTAAAAGTGGAAAATTTACTGTCTTGGGTGAGACTTGAACTCACGGCCTCTGGATTGATACTCACTCTGCCATCTTAGCCACCAATAAGTATAGATGGTCATGCAAATCTTGCCAGTAGATAAAGGCGCGAAATTCAAATTTTCTATGGGATGATATCCCTTCGCGCTTACATTTTTCAAATTTGCCGCCTTTTTCTACTGACAAGATCTGCTTGACCATCTATATGTAATTTATTTGTTATGGTGGGCAACAAATGAATTCGACCAATCACGGTGGTCAATTTACGGTGGGGAATAAAACAAGATGAGACTGTGACAAGGACAAACAATAATAGCGCTTTCGCTGCTACTCCTACTGAAAGATACATAAGACTATCCCGTTCTGTCAGTTATCCCCACCACTCATGCCCAATCCAGTTATACTAGATTCATGATGTTAGTATATTTTGGATGTCATTGTTATTTGACAGATACGACAGATCCCACCTAGTGTCTGGGGGCATAGACTTCGCAGTTTGTCTCTGGGACCTATTCAGTGGTCAACTGTTGCACCGGTTCTGCGTACACGCGGGAGAAATTACGCAGCTGATCGTCCCGCCGCATAACTGTTCTGTAAGTGTCATACCCTCCTAATAGGGTATTACTGCAATGTTCTGCCGCCAGAGTGCGGCACTAGCACCCACAGTAAACCATAGCATAGAGAAATATAGTAAGACAAGGGTGCTTACTCCATACATCACTTTTGGTACCAAAAAGACTATTAATTTCAGTGTCCACATCTCATCCGACCGGAAAGTCTTATCTAAGACTTTCCGGTCGGTGCTACATCTATTGTCAAGTAGCAGTACTGATAGTTCCGCTACTCGATGCTAGACACTGAAATTAACAGTCTTTTTGGTACCATTTATGATTTTATTATTAATTGTAATTTATTATTTTTCAACGTGACATTTTAATGGAAGTTTAATATTAGATTGTAATTTAAGAATATTTGTACGCCGTGTATTATGGTAAATTAAGGATATTATTATGTAACATCAATTTATACCCTTTTTACACAAATAAACTATTCTATTCTATTCTATTCTATTCAAAAGTGATGTATGGAGTGAGCAATCTATGTATTTTTTTCTCTATGACCATAGAGTAACTTATATTCCCAATCCTTAATTTAAATCTACTCGAGGCAAAGGTGTAGGGTTGGAGCCGGTGTAGCTTTATTTGACGTTCATAAGCGTTGTAATATGACTACTTGATTAAACTATCTTTATCTTATCTTATCTATACATACTGTGCCTTAAACTGTTTTTGACAAGTTTTCACAGACAATAAAATATGACATTGATACGTCAAGGCGGTTTGTTTACAAAGGGCCTACCGTGAAATGGGAAAAGCGAAACTCAGCTATCTGCCTCTTTGTCGCTCGAATATGCAAGAGAGATAGAGATGTTAGATAACAAAATGTCGACTCTTTCGTTTGCGGTAGACCCTCAGATTGTGATGGACTGTGAAAGTGGCGCCCTCTACGCAGAGTTTCGCGTAATATTCCCTATTCTAAAGGATAAGTTCGCCTTTGTACTTTGTTGATGTGGAGTAGTAGAAAGTTTTGTGCAATGAAGTGAACAATAGATTAACAGAAATAATTATCTTTTTTGTTTTAGCCCCGAATCCAGAAATGCATATGCTCAGTCGCATCAGATCACAGCGTGACATTGCTAAGTATGTTTTCTCTATAACAAAGTATTATTAATTTTGTACATTTTCTTCTAAAAGTCCTACATGTAATACAGTCAGCAGCAGAAGTTGCTAAGCGGGCGAGGTGTTCAAAATTACTTTCTTAACAATAAAGTCGCGTCTAGATCATTTTGAACAATCAATCAATCAATCAATATTTTTATTTGTTAAACATAGGTACATAGGTGTTACAATTAATTACTTAGTATCACTATGTCTTACCAGCATTAGGTATACAAATTTAATTGCTTGGGAAGTTTAACAATGAACTGCATGCATAAATCTTACCTTATTCTATACATTAAATAATTATTGCATTAAATTAAATTAAATTATATTATTGTCTCTTTTATATTCGTCAATGGAGTAATACGCTTTGTTTGATAAAAATGCAAACAGACGTCTCTTAAAGAGTATTATGTTGTCTTCATTTAAAATGCTATTTGGTAAAATATTAAAAATCCTTGATGCCATTCCAAAAACACTTTTTGATAATAATGCCGTGTTGAATGAGATGGTATTGCTAATCTTCCCTTGTTGACGTACACTATTAAAGCTTTGGAACAGATTTTTATTTTGCTTAACATAACATGCAATTTCATATATAACACCTCGCCCGCTTAGCAACTTCTGCTTAGCTAGCTATTAGATGAGCTTACTGTAGGACGTAGTCAATCTGTGTAAGAATGTCCTATAATATTTATTTATTTAGCAACTATTGCTGCTGACTGTACATGTTTTCTTTTAAGGTTTGGCCGAGCGGAAATGCGTGACGCTAGCTTCACGCCACCTGTTTCCGGTTGTCAGCATAAAATGGCGGCCAGGCGACGATTTCATGGTTGTCGGATGTAGCGATGGCACCGTCTATGTGTGGCAGATGGAAACCGGTCATTTGGACAGAGTGTTGCATGGTATGTACCTTATTTGGAGTCTCACAATGACAATGCTACAGGTTATGTACTTTATAAAGGGTGAGCCTTACTCCATGGTTGTCGGATATAGCGATGGTACCGTCTATGTGACTGACCTACTATGACCGACTGGACATTTGGACAGGGTGTTGCACGGTATGTACCTTATTTGGAGTCTTACTATGACTATGCTACAGGTTATGTACTTTATAAAGGATGAGCTTTACTCCATGGTGGTAAGATGTAGCGATGGCACCGTCTATGTGTGGCAGATGGAAACCGGCCATTTGGACAGGCTGTTGCATGGTATGTACCTTATTTGAGGTATCACTATGACTATGCTACAGGTTATGTACTTTATAAAAGATGAGCCTTACTCCATGGTGGTAAGATGTAGCGATGGCACCGTCTATGTGACTGACCTACTATGACCGACTGGACATTTGGACAGGGTGTTGCACGGTATGTACCTTATTTGGAATCTTACTATGACTATGCTACAGGTTATGTACTTTATAAAGGATGAGCCTTACTCCATGGTGGTAAGATGTAGCGATGGCTCCGTCTCTGTGTCAGATGGATACTGGACATTTGGACAGAGTATTGCACGGTATGTACATTATTTGGAGTCTTAATATAACTATGCTACAGGTTATGTACTTTATAAAAGTTGAGCCTTACTCCATGGTTGTCGGATGTAGCGATGGTACCGTCTATGTGACTGACCTACTATGACCGACTGGACATTTGGACAGGGTGTTGCACGGTATGTACCTTATTTGGAATCTTACTATGACTATGCTACAGGTTATGTACTTTATAAAGGATGAGCTTTACTCCATGGTGGTAAGATGTAGCGATGGCACCGTCTCTGTGTCAGATGGATACTGGACATTTGGACAGGGTGTTGCACGGTATATACCTTATTTGGAATCTTACTATGACTATGCTACAGGTTATGTACTTTATATAGGATGAGCTTTACTCCATGGTTGTCGGATGTAGCGATGGCACCGTCTATGTGTGGCAGATGGAAACCGGCCATTTGGACAGGGTGTTGCACGGTATATACCTTATTTGGAGTCTAACTATGACTATGCTACAGGTTATGTACTTTATAAAAGATGAACCTTACTCCATGGTTGTCGGATGTAGCGATGGCACCGTCTATGTGTGGCAGATGGAGACTGGACATTTGGACAGAGTGTTGCATGGTATGTACCTTATTTGGAGTCTTAATATGACTATGCTACAGGTTATGTACTTTATAAAAGTTGAGCCTTACTCCATGGTTGTCGGATGTAGCGATGGTACCGTCTATGTGACTGACCTACTATGACCGACTGGACATTTGGACAGGGTGTTGCACGGTATGTACCTTATTTGGAATCTTACTATGACTATGCTACAGGTTATGCACTTTATAAAGGATGAGCTTTACTCCATGGTGGTAAGATGTAGCGATGGCACCGTCTCTGTGTCAGATGGATACTGGACATTTGGACAGGGTGTTGCACGGTATATACCTTATTTGGAATCTTACTATGACTATGCTACAGGTTATGTACTTTATATAGGATGAGCTTTACTCCATGGTTGTCGGATGTAGCGATGGCACCGTCTATGTGTGGCAGATGGAAACCGGCCATTTGGACAGGGTGTTGCACGGTATCACAGACTACATATATACAGACGCTGCTATCCCATACATTCAAATGTGACCGCCTAAAAGCGCACCATTACCAGATGGCGTCACTGAAAAAGCACTGTTGCCTATCATGGATACAAGATGGCGCTGTGTCACATCCAAATCATAGAATTCCTAACGACATCTATACGTCTTCATTGGAAGTTAGTAGACATATGTCGTTGCCAACGATTAGAAGTAATCAACAGATGTCGCTTTATAGCGTATTGAATAAATCATGAATCTAGTTTAAAACTGGATCAAGCATGAGGGGTGGAAGGAAATGACCGAACAGGATAGTCTTATGTATCTTTCAGTATGAGTAAAGAGAGTTCGGGCACTTAAGGAGTACAGGGAGGGAAGGGAGAGGCAGGGTACAGAGAAATAGCGTAGCCAAACGGTATAACCATAAAGTAATTTCGGAAAACGATACTGTGGTGATGATAATATTTATATATTATAAGAATGCTACATAAGTCTTGCCGAAACTATTTAAACCGGCTGAAAATAAATACCTGTCATAATAATTTTGCGCATGCTACCATTGGTGCATGGCAAAAGGATTAGACATTACTACTGGCGTAAGTCCGTCTATATGCCACCATGCCACTGGTACTTGAGCGTTTCTTTATATTTTTTTAATCCAATTGCTCAAAAAGTTTAGTTTTTGTAGCTGCAAATCGTGCGTAAAGTTTGATTTTTTTACACTAGTGCTAAAAAGTAATCTGATTGATACATTTTAAATAAATGAGTATTATGCGAGACCCGCTTATAAATGACCCACCTGAACAACGCGCGATTGGGCATAAAGGAGTATTATTCGAGACCCAATAGTATTACTTGAACAACGCGCGACAGAATGAAGCTGACGTTCGTACAATACACTTTATACACTTAATATAAATGTAATTAATTAGATATATATCAATATAATGAAATAACAAAAGATTCATGTTTTTTTACATATAGCTGGTCAACCAAATCTTGTCAGTAAAATAAAGGCGCGAAATTCAAATTTTCTATGGGACGATATCCTTTCGCGCCTACATTTTTCAAATTTGCCGCCTTTTTCTACTGTCAAGATCTGGTTGACCATGTATAATTATATGTTCTGAAAATTAATTTTATTAATTTTAATAATACAATTTCTCTTCAATTGGCATAATGCTGACAACAGTGACAACAGAATCCACATTGAAAAAAATGGCAATTAAAAGTAAAACTTTTTTTATTCCCTTCCCGCCTTTTTTATTCAACATTTAAAGTGATTTATGTTTGTAAGTAATTGCCAAGAAAGCATAAGTTATTAAATAAAAATGAGTGATTCAGACGATTTTGGAGTTAATTTAACGCCACCAGATATCAAAGCAAAGGCATCCGTTGTAAGTGACAGGGCTATAACCGCGAAAATCGAATTTTGCAAATTGCGGGCATTTTTCTCTGTCACTCTAATTACGCCTGCATTGGAGTAAAAGAGAAAGATCCCCGCAATTTGCGAATTTCGGTTTTGGCGGTAGCCCCTCAGTATATTTCCGGAAAAATCGAAAGCTCGGTACTCGTGCAAAATGACATACTTCTCGCACTTATATCGAAAACTACTATTTTTTGCCATTTTTTATATTGTGATCTTTTTTGCCACTTTTGTGTTATTTGTACTCAAATTCACGAGCTCTTTCGATCCTAATGAGATAAAATACCTCAATTCATGCTCAATTCACTCTTATCGTGCCTTCTAAAAATTTACGATACAAGTTGCATTGCAATAACTATAAAAAAGTAACTGATTTGACTAGTACGAAAATACCCTATTGTAACAATACGATGCGACGTTGTCGAGTTAAACTGGACTCGCTTCGCAGTAACTCATAGCAGTTTGGCAACGTCGCGTCGTGCTTTTATTTTTAAGCAACAGATTTGTACATGATTTGTACCATCTTAGTACCTATACATACAAAGATATGTTTTCATAACGTTCCTTTTCAACTTCTCCCATGGCAAAACCCGTACCTATCAAACCTGAAATTATTATACAAAAGCATTTAATGTTTGTTTTAATAAACTTTTTCTGTTATAATTAGAATAAATATATCTAATTTTGCGTATATTGACCAGGCAGGTGTTTGTATCACTAATTATGTGACCTATAAGTATAGACAGACAACAGCGTGCACAGAAACGTCAAAAACGGCATCAAGTAATGATTATTGCTATTTTAAAATTAGTCCCCTACTTCAGGGTAATGTTATACGCCTGTTCCTTAAAAAAGCTGAGGGCCTACCGCGAACCACGTTCGACGTGTTGCCTCCCTGTCACACTTACGTACGAATTTACAAGTGCGACAGAGAGGCAACACGTCGAACGTGGTTCGCGGTAGGCCCTCAGAAATGGACACTGAGGCATAATTATCATTATTTTGGAATTTAAGTACTATATAATATTATTTGTAGTCTTTTGGAATATCATATTTTATTTGAACTAATAATATTGTATAATAATAAATCATAAAAGCTCTATTTAGGGACAAGAAAGAACTTTCAACGGCAACACTAAAAATAAACTGTCAAATAGTCAAGTCGCCACAAAGCGGCACCGCGTTTGTTGGTTGCCTTTGCTTTGTTTCTGTTTATACAAACTTATTAATTTCATATTATAGCTTCATTTGAACTATAGTACAAGTACGTGAATAGAATACCTAGACGTGTCTTGCTTGGTGCAGTTGCGTAGGTATGCTAAAAGGAAAGTTGGAAGACCGATGTGGCGCTTTAAAGACTGTGCTAAGCGTGACATGTGCCCAAAATGTGGGAGGTCGTGCCGCTCACGCATCGGCCTCCACAATCACCAAACCCGTTGTCTAAACAGCAATGCATAAATCGTCTGCAATAGACGAAAAGACCTGTGATGATGACGTGAATTGCCGATGTAGTAACGGAACACTACTAATGGTAAAACCTACATATTAATCTGACAGTGTCTACTGTTTGCCAATAAATGATAAAATTGATAAAAAATTAACACTTCAGGTAAGTTTGTTTTGAATACAAAGGTTAATTAAATAATTTATCACCACACCAACTGGTAAAGGCCCCCTTGATTGTTCAAATACTAATGAGAAAATTGCATTTATGATTTATCCCACATGTGGGGCAAAGTAATCAGATCTAAATTTTGAGTTTCCTTATGTTAGCTGGTAGAATTTACTTTTAAATGATGATTTTGAATTATAAATTCTTTATAATGTTCATGTGGATTTGATTTTTTTGGTATTTTATAGTTGGTATTTTCCCTGCATTGGCATGGTGATAAATTCTGTGTTTCATTAGGTGGCAATGTTTGTTTAACCCTCGTGCCTTGAATTCTCACAACGCTCAAGATTCCACTTCTCGAACCACTCACTACGCTCATAGTTCAAATCTTCTGCTTGCCCTGGAATCAACATTAGCATGAGCGGTTAAACAACTGCTTTGCCCCCTTGCCCACTAATAACTATTGTCAAGTTTTATTTTAACCCCCCATGCTAATATTGATACCCGAGCAAGCAAAAGATTCCAAAGTATTTAGAGTTAGAGCAAGAAAGAAGAAAGGTACGTCATAATTTCAAAGATGTTTGACATTTAAAATAACACATGTACTGCGCAGGCGATCAATATCGCTGCATACTTTTCTTGGTCTAAATCTATACAATGGTTAGTGTTTGCAAACAGACTCCAATGTGAAGGCAATGTGTATTAAACTTTATTGTGATATTATTACATTTTATATATAAAAAATATGTTTCTGATTTCAGGACCCAGCCTCTAGCCACTAGAAGTTACAATGTATGCAACAAGAGAGTGAAGATGAAATAGTCGATGCATCTCTGTACAGTCGCCATCAGATATATCGGAACGGCCAAGGTGTTCACAATATCTGAACACGCACTCTAACGCCCTGACAATAGAGGCGTGTTCAGATATTTGTGAGCGCCTTGGCCGCTCCGATATATATGATGGCGACTGTACCACAAGTAAAATATTTTGAGTGGAAGATGGTTGAGATTGATTCCTGTTTCAACGGACAGACACATGCTATGAAGATTCTCTTAAAAATAATAAAATACAATTAATAAATTCAATGTTTAACATGATAGTGACTTTATTTTGTCTACCCACTAACAACCAATTTGTTCAATGCTGGCGGGCAATGGCGGTAAACTTAAATATTTGATGTGGTATGAAGCTAAATGTTTTGAACATAATGGCAAGCCACTAAAAAGTTTTAATCCTAGATTAGCCATTAAACTGTGGCTGCCAGTCTGATTTGTTAATTGTTATATAAGTACAGTCAGCGTCATATAGTAGGTAGCATCCAAAGTATTCAAATAGTTCGGTACACCATATTATTTGTATGGCGTACTGAACTATTTGAATACTTTGGATGCGACCTACTATACGACGCTGACTGTACTTAATTTAAATATATATAAATTGTATATTATTTCTACGGCCTCCTAGCTAGTCAGTAGTGACAGTGACCCTGCTCTGCTATGTGCTATGAAGTAGGAGGTCCTGGGTTCAAATCCTCATAGGACATTTATTTGTTTTTTAATTGTGTGTGTATATATTAATGGTCTATATCTATTCCCATCTGTCCACACCTCTTGTATGGCGGCGGGGACAAATGGGCCACCACCATGGGACACCATATTAATACACTTTTAGGGGGATCCGAACCTAGGACTTCCAGCTTTGATATGATCATAAAATATAAGATATGTATGTATTTACATTTACACATTGTATTATTGCTCTCATACATATAGGGATATTTTTTTAAATGTCGGATGTCTCTTCTCTTTTGAGCATGAATAGAAGCAGGGGATAACTGACAGAACGGGATAGTCTTATGTATCTTTCAGTAGGAGTAGCAGCGAAAGCGCTATTATTGTTTGTCCTTGTCACAGTCTCACATCTTGTTTTATTCCCCACCGTAAATTGACCACCGTGATTGGTCGAATTCATTTGTTGCCCACCATAACAAATAAATTCGACCAATCATAGCGGCGCAATGCGACGCTATGATTGGTCGAATTTACATGTTTTGTCCCTCACGGAGGCACGCGTACACCACTTCTATAGGATGCTACCTTCTATGCTTTTGAGCAAGTTTTTGTCACCTGCCCTGCTATTCAAACTACTCAAGAATTTACAATGTTTTGTTACCAAGTAGGTCGATTAGTGTAAGACTGTCCTAAAATATATGTATAGCTATATGAGGACAATTTTGTAATGCGTAAGGTTAAGTAAATTAATATACAAACAGCAACACTCCTAACTGTACATCGGTACAGTTAACACTTAACAGTGTGGCTGATGATACCATGTAGGTTTAATATATTTTAATTATTATCACGTTTCTAAGAACAATAGTACATTATTGTCGAGGTTCGGAAGTAGCTACTTGCAAGCTGAGGATTCGTTTTAAACGGACGACCTTGGGAGTCCGTTTAATTGAATCCGAAGCCAGCAAGTAGCCTTCCAGCCGAGTCATATATAGTGCTTTTCTCAAAAATGGTGCAAGAGATATTTTACAGAAGCAACGTTCTAATTTTCACAGAGAAAAGTAAAACCATTAAAAAGATTTGCTTGCCGCCTTTAAAAAAAATAGAAGTGTATTTTTCTGCTGAAAATACGCCAACGTATTTGAGACACCTAAATAGTCGCGGTACCAACATTATATTAATAATAAGTGCTGATCATCTGTTCGGCTGTTTAATGGACCTATGCCTTCATTTGATATGGCCATTTAAAGTTTTAAAAAGTTTGGAACTCGTTTAATAATGGAATTTGTATGCAACATTGCAGTCCCGAAATCGAGACAGCAATGTTTTTAACTTTTTAATTTTTAGAATGACCATAAACTACACACTTCGCGACCTATTTTTTAACCGGCAACGTCGACTTTGCCGTCCATTTTTGAGAAAAATTATATTATTTATTACTTAATAATGTTGATATGTTGTCTGTGATATGATCATAAAGTATGAGGATTTACTACAGTGACATCTATTGATAGTCTTTCTCAAACAATCGAGCTATTTAGTGTGTTACAACGGCAAGAAACTAACTGTCTAGTAATGCGATAGATGGCGCTTAGAATAGTTCATGCCATTATTTATTTATTTTTTTCTGCGTCGATTTACTATGTGTAAATGGATGTTTTAAAAGGTTTTTGTTGTAATATGCTAAATAAATTAGAACTATACATGTTAATTTAAAAATTGGCAAGATTTGAAATAACACAAATATATATTTAGGCCCAATGGTGCTCTGAGTGACATCTCTTGGATTTTTGTGGAACTAAGCGAGGCTTGTATGGGCCGATTACTCTATACTATACTTACTTTATGACGGTATATACCTTATTTGGAGTCTAACTATGACTATGCTACAGGTTATGTACTTTATAAAAGATGAACCTTACTCCATGGTGGTAAGATGTAGCGATGGCACCGTCTGTGTGTCAGATGGATACTGGACATTTGGACAGAGTGTTGCACGGTATGTACCTTATTTGGAGTCTTACTATGACTATGCTACAGGTTATGTACTTTATAAAAGATGAGCCTTACTCCATGGTGGTAAGATGTAGCGATGGCACCGTCTATGTGACTGACCTACTATGACCGACTGGACATTTGGACAGGGTGTTGCACGGTATGTACCTTATTTGGAATCTTACTATGACTATGCTACAGGTTATGTACTTTATAAAGGATGAGCTTTACTCCATGGTGGTAAGATGTAGCGATGGCACCGTCTTTGTGTCAGATGGATACTGGACATTTGGACAGGGTGTTGCACGGTATGTACCTTATTTGGAATCTAACTATGACTATGCCACAGGTTATGTATTTTATAAAAGATGAGCCCTCGGAAGGGAGGAGCCAAAGCGATATCTTACCGTACAAATCGTTCTACCATTTTTTGCGGGGGCAAACGTACACACAGTCGCACTTCTTAATCACTACAAACAAAATCGAATCTGTAATGACGACACTAATACATAGAAAATGACACACGTCAAAGACAAACCTTGCACACCTCAATCTTTTTAGGGTTCCGTACCCAAAGGGTAAAAACGGGACCCTATTACTAAGACTCCGCTGTCCGTCCGTCCGTCCGTCTGTCACCAGGCTGTATCTCACGAACCGTGATAGCTAGACAGTTGAAATTTTCACAGATGATGTATTTCTGTTGCCGCTATAACAACAAATACTAAAAACAGAATAAAATAAAGATTTAAGTGGGGCTCCCATACAACAAACGTGATTTTTGACCGAAGTTAAGCAACGTCGGGCGGGGTCAGTACTTGGATGGGTGACCGTTTTTTTGCTTGTTTTTTTTGCTTGTTTTGCTCTATTTTTTGTTGATGGTGCAGAACCCTCCGTGCGGGAGTCCGACTCGCACTTGGCCGGTTTTTTTTGTGTACGGACGAGTCACAACTAACGCTCTAGTTGTGTGCATGCCCAGTTGGGCATGTGCTTCGGCAGAGGGGAAATAGTGCGAATGCCGACTCCCTTCCCGGTGTTGCTCGAAGAGTTTATTTACTTATTTTATTTTAATTCTAAAATTTCAGGCAATAAGGCCCATATTACATATACCTTATAGACTAACATACATATAATTTTATAAACTTAAATATTAGATGGCGACAAAACTTGTGGAGTGATTTTTAGGGTTCTGTACCCAAAGGGTAAAAAACGGGACCCTATTATTAAGACTTCGCTGTTCGTCTGTCCGTCAGTCCGTCTGTCACCAGGACAGCCTGGTGAGACAGATCTCATGAACCTCGATAGCTAGACAGTTGAAATTTTCACAGATGATGTATTTCTGTTGTCGCTATAACAACAAATACTAAAAATAAAATAAAATAATATTTTAATCCCATACAACAAACACGATTTTTTTGCTCTATTTTTTGTTGATGGTGCGGAACCCTCCGTGCGCGAGTGCGACTCGCACTTGGCCGGTTTTTTTATTCTTGGTCCCCGAAATTTTTAATATTCATGCTTGACGATACTACATATTTCTCTCTGCAGGTATGATAGCGGAAGAGGTATTATCAGCATGTGACGAAACGGTAGCAGATGACCTTGGAGGATCGTTGGCGGCTGGCGGTGGGGGCAGCGATTTACAAGGCGCTGCTAACCCTGCTGTGCATTTCTTCAGGTATTCCGTTTTTGTTTTTACATGTAGGTACACAGCTAGGGCTTCCAATACCGGTATCCCGGGAACCCATCTTTTTAAACGCATTTTTCAATACCGGTATTTTTAAAGGCAATACCGGGATCCCGGTATTTTAAAAAACGAGGGAAATGCGCAGTACCTATAATCCCTTTATAGCCATTATATTCGGATGTATCAAAAAGCTTACTAAACGTCAGACGCATTTAGAGTTAGACCAAGAAAAGTCTGCAACGATTTTGATAGCACGCGCAATAACTCGCGCTAATTCCCGTTTTTAATAAAGCTATATATTTTTAAGCGATTCATATCCAATACCGGATCCCGGTATTTTAAAAAACGAGGGAAATGCGCAGTACCTATAATCCCTTTATAGCCATTATATTCGGATGTATCAAAAAGCTTACTAAACGTCAGACGCATTTAGAGTTAGACCAAGAAAAGTCTGCAACGATTTTGATAGCACGCGCAATAACTCGCGCTAATTCCCGTTTTTAATAAAGCTATATATTTTTAAGCGATTCATATCCAATACCGGGATCCCGGTATTGATGAAGACAGTTTCGGTATTAATACCGGTATTGTGAGAAGTCCGGTATTTGGAAGCCCTAGTACACACACATCCGGTGTGCACAGACTGTGTTTCGACTAGAGCGTGTGGTGCGTTGCGAAGGATGTTGTTATTGTTACGCTCTCTTGAAAGGTTTGCACGGAAGACCTTAATGGAAGAGTTATAATGATAACACAAGAGTCGAGTAAATACTGAATATATTGGTAGAAGACGCTGGCCTTATATACTAAGGTTTTAACAGGTTTAATCGAGTGGAAGTTATGGCAATGGTCATTAACCATTGTATAGCAAATTACAGTAAGTCAAGGTTTATGGCATCGTTAACTTAATGTTCTGTAAAATAGTAAAATACATATATGGGAGATAGGTATCAAGTATCAGCTGATAGCAGCTGTGTATCGAGATCCTTAGGTGGTATCTTGACATTACGCTGAGTGGAGACCCTTTCAGTGACTGTTGTCTCATGTAATACCTAAATTTAAGCGTTTTCTGAATAAATTTCTTCTATCCTATTCTATTCTATTCGAAAATCACGCGTATAGTGCGACATAAAATATAAAAAATTAAATAAAATGGAAATAAAAACATCCATATTAAACTGTTGCCATGTTTAAGCATTTTACGTCAAAAATGTGACAGTTACGTAGGAAGTGGCGTCCTCAATAATTTTCTACAATTTCATGTCACTATAAGGGCTCATTTAGACGGCGCGCGAACTCGCATGCGATTTTAGTTACATTGCGTCATTTGATCGGTCGGCTGAATTGTTGTAACCTCAATGGTCCGCAATGTAACTAAAATCGCATGCGAGTTCACGAGCCGTCTAAATGAGCCCTAAGCCAAAAGAGGCAACAGGAGTGGTCATTACTCCATACAAACGTACTCGACTGTTTCCTCCGTGGGTTTTGAAGCTAGAGCAGTGATTTTTTCAACACAGATTAATATTATCAATATCTGTGTCGGACCGTTTTGCTTTTTTTGATATTTTTGTTTTTTAAGGCGCTAAAGCCCTTCAAAAATGGCCAAAATGGCCTAATTGACTATGCCGCAATGAGAGGCGTGGTATTCAAAACTGATATCGATTAGCCAAAAAAGCAAAACGGTCCGACATAGATAATTTCATAATCATTTACATTTCCAAATTTGGTTACGATTGGTTAAGTTTTGGAGGAGGAAACAGTCGAGTACGAAACCTCGATTTTTGAGATTTTTACGCAGGATTTTTCGTCTTGTCATTATCGCACTAGTTGTAGGAGCCGCTTCTGTTAGCGAGACGGGTATATTTACCTAAAATATTTAAATCTCAGCTCCCGTTTCGTCTTAATTGTGACTTTGTCCACAGAGGTCTCCGTCATCGCAATTTGAACGCGATGCGCGCCGCCACGCAGCGCGGTATAGCGGCGCTGCAGGCGCCCGCGGGCGGCGGCGGCGCGGGGCCGCTCGCCGAGCCCGCCAGGGCGAGGCGAGCGCAGCTCACCGTGCAGGGCTTCCGGAGCAACCCGAAAGGTACCACAATAGGCTTTATGTCCTTGCAATAAGGTGTACAACCTGAACGCGATGCGCGCCGCCACGTAGCGCGGTATAGCGCAGCTCACGGTGCAGGGGTTCCGGAGCAACCCGAAAGGTACCACAATAGGCTTTATGTCCTTGCAATAAGGTGTACAACCTGAACGCGATGCGCGCCGCCACGTAGCGCGGTATAGCGCAGCTCACGGTGCAGGGGTTCCGGAGCAACCCGAAAGGTACCACATTAGTCCTTATGTCCTTGCAATAAGGTGTACAACCTGAACGCGATGCGCGCCGCCACGCAGCGCGGTATAGCGCAGCTCACGGTGCAGGGCTTCCGGAGCAACCCGAAAGGTACCACATTAGTCCTTATGTCCTTGCAATAAGGTGTACAACCTGAACGCGATGCGCGCCGCCACGCAGCGCGGTATAGCGCAGCTCACGGTGCAGGGCTTCCGGAGCAACCCGAAAGGTACCACATTAGTCCTTATGTCCTTGCAATAAGGTGTACAACCTGAACGCGATGCGCGCCGCCACGCAGCGCGGTATAGCGCAGCTCACGGTGCAGGGCTTCCGGGGCAACCCGAAAGGTACCACATTAGTCCTTATGTCCTTGCCATAGGGTATACAATAGGGATGATGACACATGTTGAATTTTATAACAAAATCTAGTAAAATAGATAGCAAACGAGCAATTTATCACAATAATGTGGATATTAAAATAAAATATTGAAAAATTACAAAAACACAGGACCTGAAAGTTTCAAAATTCAAGTTTTTTTTAACTTCCAAAAACGATAAAAGTAAGGGTACCATTCGATTCCTTACATTTCATGCAATAAAATATTGTATAGCAACTATACATAAACGCAATATTTCACCGACAAAAACGCAATTTTCTTGTTTTGTCCATACTACAAGATGGGCGATGACGTCACGGCCCTTGGCCGTTTTGTATAGGGCGTTTCGCGAGTGAAGTGCGACTGTCGGCCTTTGACTACAATTTCTGACTTTTGTGTTACTTTAATGCAATGGGTCCCATATAGACATTTAATCCTAAAAACAAACCCGATCGATTGATATCATAAAAAAAACTTTAGTCATGTAGCCTATTGAACTGGACCTAGCCAAGACATAGAGAAATATAAGTATGGAAAGAGTGGTAACTCCATACATCAGTTTTCTTAAAAAAACGCGAGTTATTCCGTAGTCGACATCTAACGTCAAGTAGTGGAACTATTTGTATCGCTACTTGACACCAGATGTCACACGTGTCGCTACTGACGAAACATGTACTACTAAAACAGTTTACAATTAATATTATAAGCAGAAGGAGTTGAAAATAGATTTCCGGTGCATCCGATTATAAAATTAGCTAAAAATTGTTGAGCATTAAAGTTTTTCTTTGCCGCGACGTCTATTGTCAACTAGCGCAACTGATAATGTCCGCTACTTGACGCTAGATGTCGACTAGGAAATAACTCGCGTTTTGGTATGAAAACCGATGTATGGAGTTACCACTCTTTCTTTACTTATATTTCTAAATGAAAACAGGATGAGGACAAGTCAGTAAGCTTTCGAATCATTATTTTGACAAATTAAAATTTCAGTTTGAATCAAAATTTTGAGATTTTTCGAAACCTTTTAAATCAAAATTTCAAAATAATAGCTTTGACTAACGTTTTTGTATGTTTTGTCCTAGATCCGGAGAGTCATATTCTCTTTTTCGACATCGAAGGACTCATTGTAGAGTTGTTGAGCGAAGAGTATTCAGCCATGAGCCCTGGGACTTTAGAGGTGAGCTTTGCCAACTACTTTCTACTAAAGTGTCATTCAAATAGAACTTACTAACTATGTCAGGCGTGTCTCACTCCGCGATTTCGTCGCTTTGCTACAGGTAGCTAAAAGTACATCCGTTCGGCCCCAATTTTGGGGAAAGCCATAAGCCGCGCGTGGCGCTGTCGCCACCTAGCGGCCATATCCGTGCTGATCGTAACAGACGCGTTTTGTTAGAGAGTGAGTCTTCTGTACTTAGTACTATTATTTATTCTGTGACTATGTAAACAAACCGCCATACTAAAATTGATACAAAATGTCAATTTACTAGTAACTTTTGTTTACATAGTTAGCAAGTTCTATTGAATGACACTTTACTCGACAGTAAGCCAAAAGGTACATATGGTGCAATATTTTCGAGCGATGGCGCCATAACCTTTGTCCTACTGCTGGTCGGGTAGATGGCGTGAATTTCAATATTTACAAATTAACACATATCGGTGAAAGAATAAGGGTCAAAGTCAAATGGCGTTCTAACAGTTTTAATCTTCTGTCGAAAGATGGCAGTAAATGTACTGTGGCTACAGAATTTAGAATGACAGTAACTCTCTATACCGTCAGGTGACAAGAAAACCCACTAAGTACCACCACAAGTTCATAGCCAAAGTGAACCATATTAGTACGAAAAGAAGGTCGAGTTTTGTTTAAATATTTTATAGTAATTAGTGACTTTTGCTTGTCACCTGACGATACTTTCTTTTTGACAGTAAAGGATTATTCGCAACATATGTACTGTATTTTTAGGGTTCCGTACCCAAAGGGTAAAAACGGGACCCTATTACTAAGACTCCGCTGTCCGTCCGTCCGTCCGTCCGTCTGTCACCAGGCTGTATCTGACGAACCGTGATAGCTAGATAGTTGAAATTTTCGCAGATGATGTATTTTTGTTGCCGCTATAACAACAAATACCAAAAACAGAATAAAATAAAGATTTAAGTGGGGCTCCCATACAACAAACGTGATTTTTGACCGAAGTTAAGCAACGTCGGGCGGGGTCAGTACTTGGATGGGTGACCGTTTTTTTGCTTGTTTTGCTCTATTTTTTGTTGATGGTGCGGAACCCTCCGTGCGCGAGTCCGACTCGCACTTGGCCGGGTTTTTTTTTCACTATTCAGTATATTTATTGCATCATCATGTTGTTTTTTACCAGGCTGCCGGTCTAATCACCAGCGAATACATGACAATGGCTGCGCTCACGCAATCTGCGAGTCCTGACGCCACTAAAAGGATATCCGGTAAGTTTTATTAGCAATAAAAGATGGCAACAACATTTTATTTTGTGCTAAATTTGTTTCGCTTGCTTACCTTACCTGTACGGCTACCATCAGTTTGGCACTGACATAAACGCCGTCGAGACCGTAATTTACTTTCTATACATCTCACTCGTACTCGCATATTTGTGCAAACGAGATGTATAGAAAGTAAATTACGTTCTCGATAGCGTAAATGTCAGTTTTGACACTGTCAGTGACTCGTGGTACGGGCTCTTACCTTTTACCGCATGACATTAGTTTATGAACTATAACCGCGAAAATCGAAGTTCGCAAATTGCGGGCATTTTTCTCTGTCACTCTAATTACGCCTTCATTGGAGTAAAAGAGAAAGATCCCCGCAATTTGCGAAAAACGGTTTTCGGGGTAGCCCCTCCGCTGTCAGTAGAGTAGAATTTATAACGGCCATATTTGGAACAATATGCGGTGAAGATTTATGATATAGGCATCATAGGTGCTTACTGTATTTCTGAAGATGCCACTTTTATTAAATACTACATTTCTTACAAACAAGTTGGATTTTAAACTGAAATAAATGTCGTATACTAAGAAAAAGTGACCCAGGCCTCCAGTGCCCCAGACTGGAATCGAACCAGCGTCCTCTGCTATCGCGGCAGGTGCCTGAGCCACTCGGCCACTGGGCCACAGCGGCATAGGTCGAATTTTTCCAAGTATTCGACGACCGGTCTGGCCTAGTGGGTAGTGACCCTGCCTGTCCGCGGTCCTGGGTTCGAATCCCAGTAACGGCATTTATTTGTGTGATGAGCACAGATATTTGTTCCTGAGTGCCACTTGCACCATTCCACTATCCCGGGGTTAACCGGTTAAACCTGTAGTTACCATGGTTACCAGTACAATTTGACACTGGGTTAATGATTTAACCGATTAACCCCGGGTTAGTGGGATGGTGCAAGTGGCCCTGAGTCATGGTTGTTTTCTATGTATTTAAGTATTTGTATATATTATTATATCTATCATTGTCTGAGTACCCACAACACAAGCTTTCTTGAGCTTACCGTGGGGCTTAGCCAATTTGTGTAATAAAGTCCTATCATATTTATTTATTTATTTTATATGCACTTTTTACTGAAGGCTTATGGCGCCCCCTGGCGACCTCTAAGGTAGAAGTTGGATTTTGTATCTCTGTCGGTACAAGTCGAATTTTGAATACTGTCTGTATTTTTATAAGCAATTGAACAATTTTAAAATCCTATAAAATGACATTGTACATTGCACGCTGACTGAAACGGATAGATTTCTTCGGCCGCGTGAAAGACAAGGCCGGCGATATGGAGAGGATATTGAAAGAGAAAGACAAACATGGTAACGTATATAAGGTTTTCGATCGAATATTTTAACTTTTAATTAATTTTAAAGCCTCATTTGACTTAGAGCTACTGATGTGTCGAAAGAAACTCCAAAATTGTGAGAATCCAAAATTGCGAAGTTTTCCCATTGTAAACTTTCGGAAATTCCTCACATTTTGTATAGGCATTTAAAGTTTCCGAAGCATACAATGGAAATTACTTATATTTCTGTGAAAATCTCAAGAAATTTCCGAGCGATTTTCCAGCTTTTTGGAAACTTTCCGCAACTTGCACATCAATACTTAAAGACTAGGTAGGTAGGTAGGTATTTCACAGATGTCAAACAGTATAATGTTAGTATTTTTGCCGTCATCGTTAAAGATAAAGATAAAGATAAAAGATAGTTTATTCAAGTACGCATAATTACAATGCGCTTATGAACGTCAAATAAAGCTAGGTAGACCGGCTCCAACCCTACACCTCTGCCCCGAGAAGATTTAAATCCCCCCTCAATTGGAGGAGGGTATCCCAATATGGGACCGGCAACAAACTCGGCGGGACACATCTTTTCAAAAATAATTACATCTTATAATTAACATGCATTACGAGAAAATAAGGAAAAAAAAAGTTTGTTAGATTTTAGGAGATCTTCACATTGGATGCCTTGCACGCTACCCCTGTGTGCGAGCGGGTCATCGCTATATACGTGTACAGCAGTGTCTCGCTCTCACACCGGGACACGCACGTAGCCTATGGTCCCCTAGTTTAACACATTCATTGCCACCCAGACAAACAAGACATCCGCGCCAGGCCACAAAAATTTCCTCATATAAAGCTGTAGTACCACGACCCCGACTATCGGGTCGTCCGGCCTGGGAACGAAATTATAAATTCACGAACGAAATCATTTGGACGACTGGTCTGGCCTAGTGGGTAGTGACCCTGCCTGTTAAGCCTCGGTCCTGGGTTCGAATCCCGGTAAGGGCATTTATTTGTGTGATGGGCACAGATATTTGTTCCTGAGTCTTTGGTGTTTTCTATGTATTTATGTATTTGTATATATATATCGTTGTCTGAGTACCCACAACACAAGCCTTCTTAGCTTACTGTGGGACTTAGTCAATCTGTGTAAGAATGTCCTATAATAATATTTACAGTACATATGGGGCTACTTTTCCGCACTAGTGCGTAAAATAGCACTTTTCGTGCGTATGTCGAAACTTTAAAGTGCCATATGTACTGTAAAACGTTGTTCGATACACGTGCGAATAGGTAATTCGCAACTCGTGTCGATTTAAAACACTCCCTTCGGTCGTGTTTTAATTTATCGCCACTCGTTTCGAATTTCCTCTTTTTCGCACTTGTATCGAAAATAACTATTACAGTACATATGGTGCTACTTTCCCGCACTAGTGCGTAAATAAGCACTTTTCGTTGCTATGTCAAATATTTAAAGGGGCATATGTATTGTAAAACGTTGTACGATACACGTGCGAATAGGGAATTCGCAACTCGTGTCGATTTAAAACACTCCCTTCGATCGTGTTTTAATATATCGCCACTCGTTTCGAATTTCCTCTTTTCCGAAGTTGTATCGTAAATAACTATTATAAAATACCCGATAGTCGTGTCGGCACTGAATGTGTTAAATCGCTTACGCTTGTGGTTTGGGTTAGGTTAAGCTCATGGTGTTTGTAGGTATCCTGGCCAAGATGAAGGAGGGCGCGGAGACGGTGCAGACCAAGCTACAGGCGAAAGCGGAACAGCTGAAGAGCCACATGGAGAACAAAGGTAAGATTTACAGGCACAGACAAGACATCCTCCAGACTGAGCATAGTAGCGCTACCCCCTCTGCCACAAATATACGGTAGTTTTACTCCATTTTCGAGTCAAAGTGTCTTTGTGTGACGTCCGTGTCTTTGAACGGACCAATCACGGCACGGGACTCGCTCACCTCGTCCCCCGCACCCCAGTATTTTTGGCAGCATCGGTTTCATGAAATAATTGGTCTAAACTCCGTCTAGAGGATTCCTAGTCTATGTTTACAGGGCTGCGTCTGCGCATACAGATAACAGATGGCGCTACTCACTGCGAGAAGAATGCGGATTTGTTTATTGATGTCAAGCAACAAGTTTAGAATTTCGAATGTAACGAGAGACTTAGAAGGCTTAATTTTTCGTGTAAAATCTACATTACGCGGTATTTCTAAGTTAGTATTAATAATAAATAATAATGCGGTTTTTCTTACGGTTAACACCAAAGTTTGAGCTATGTTTGAGATGCTGAGATAAAAAAGAACCTGCGTAGCTATTTCTATTTCTGATTTTAAACTACGAATCTAGAGTTTACGTTCAGAAACAAGTTTTATTAACAAAAACGGTTTATCAAATCAAGTACAGGTGTTCAAAATGATCTTGACGCGACTTTATCGTTAAGATAATAAGAGCGCGTCAAGGTAATTTTTCTCAAAAATAGACGGCAAAGTCGACGTTGCCGGTTAAAAAATAGGTCGCGAAGTGCGTAGTTTATGGTCAGTCATAAAATTAAAAAGTTAAAAACACTGCAATCTCGATTTCGGGACTGCAATGTTGCATACAAATTCCATTATTTATCGAGTTCCAAACTTTTTAAAAGTTGAAATGGCCATATCAAATGAAGGCATAGGTCCATTAAAGAGCCAAACAGATGTTCAGTACTTATTATTATAATGTTGGTACCGCGACTATTTAGGTATCTCAAATAGGTTGGCGTATTTTCAGCAGAAAAATATACACTTCTATTTTTTTTAAAGGCGGCAAAGCAAATCTTTTTAATGGTTTTTCTGTGAAAATTAGAACTTTGCGTCTGTAAAATATTTCTATTTCTTGCACCATTTTTGAGAAAAGCACTATCTATGACTCGGCTGGAAGGCTACTTGCTGGCTTCGAATCCAATTAAACGGACTCCCAAGGTCTCCGTTTAAAACGAATCCTCAGCCAGCAAGTAGCTACTTCCGAACCTCTACAATAATGTACTATTTAACACCTCTCCCGCTTAGCAACTTCTGCTGGTGACTGTACGTGTCCATAACGTAAGCAATTAAAATTGCTAACCGCGAGCATTCATCGGGTGAGATTAACTCAATTAGCTATTATACTATTATTACATTTATTCATGCCGAGTGGCGACCCAAGGCGATCTACATTTATAGCCGTCTTATTGAGGAACGGACATACGGTCGTAATGGATGACAAACAAATACTCAATTGAACACGTCGTAGCGAATATAAAACAAGTATTAATTTAGGCAATCAGCTATCCCACCCCATCCCCATCTATGTTTTAAGGGAGTTCCCTCTGCCAACAAACTGTCCTGCAGTTTGGCAGAAGAAATAAATCTGTATTGGGTTATATCTGGGTTTCTTTCATCTGAATAAATGTTTTTTTTTTTGTTATTTTAATAAAAAAATATATTCTAGCGATGTACGCAACCGTGGCACTCACTTGACTATGGCTCAGAATAAGTAATAGTATACTACCGTAGAGAAAGGAAACTTCCTACAATACCGAAGTTTGACAGCGATTCAGGGTCGAATCATGATATCCCTTTCTAACTTATGGCACTATCCTTTTCGGCTATTTAGGGTTGTTCAAATTCAAGTCATTATCTTATCTGTGGTCGGGCATGCAAAGGGACGTCAAGTTGTGTCAACCCTAATAATTGCTCGGAGCAATGCTGAGCCGAACGGAACCGATTTTGCCCGAAGTCACGTCTCTGTCGTGTCTCTGTTTGACCCAATGATTGACTGGTAGAGAATGCCTTTTGGCATTAAGTCCGCCATTTGTAAATTTTTCTTTCTTTGTGCAAAAAAGTATAAATAAATGAATAAGTCACGAGTGTCTCCCCACTGACTATGGCTCACATGGCGCAATGAAATGAACAGGTGACCGACTTAATATTGTTCGCTACACTTTCCGCCCGTGTGTCCGCGCTTGTACAAAAGCCTACGCCCTCATCAAGGCAGTCTAGATACAGCCTACACTCGCAATTAGTTCTTTTACCACATTACCATAAAGGTCAAATTCCTCTGAATATTAATGCGAACAACTGCACTTTCCCGTTTTTGCTAAAGGGCGGTTTCGGCGGCCGATCGTGAAATCAGGCCGATCGTAAAGTTCCTGTGTAATGTTTTGACGGTTATCACATTAAACCAACAGATTACTCGTAGATAGGATAGGTTCGTTAGGTTGCTTGAGATGACCGAACTGTCCAGAAATGGTACTGAGAGTGTGTCAGGAAACGAGACTAATTATTTTCACGATATGCCTAGGAGATTCATGATCTGCCTGATTTTACGATCGGCCGCCGACATATGCAATTCGAATCAGTTTCGTTGTTTTAAATTTAGAGCAGTGCCAACTCTGTTTACAATTTCAACTTTCACTCATTGGAATATGGTTTAAGTTTCTTTGCAATTTACCTATTCCTTAGCACTGGTTTGTTGAAGTTTGAATTTTATGTAATCGTTAATAAGGTTGTTTTTGATACGTTTTTAATTAGGGCAGGGCTAGTTTTTCTTTGTTAGATAAGGGCTGGGCAGCGAGCTTTTAGTGTGTTTCTGTGTTCGTATTTATCTCGCAATTTACTGGAGTTATGCGTACAGTCAGCAGCAGAAGTTGCTAAGCGGGCGAGGTGTTCAAAATTACCTTGGCGCGCTCTTATTCTCTTAACAATAAAGTCGCGTCAAGATCATTTTGAACACTTGGCCCGCTTAGCAACTTCTGCTGCTGACTGTACAGTCAATGTCAAAAGTGGTTGGAGGGTTTATTAGATCCTTTAGACGCATAAAACCACAAACGCGAAATACCAATCCCAGGTTTTTTGGAATTTTGCGGACTTCTAAAAAATATTACGCAAAACGCCAACTACGCATAATACCACAAACGCGAAATACCAACCTGACGTGTTGTGGTGTTTGGCGATTTTATTTATTACGCAATATACAAAACACTTACAATACCACAAACGCGAAATACCAACTGGAACTTGTAAAATATAATATTTACAATCGAAGTATAATACCTTTCATCAACAACAGCCATTCGTTATCTAAAGAGGTTTCATTTTATAAGGACCTACTTGTCTATAGTTTTAATACATAAGATTTCGAACCTATGGTTTCCAAAACGGTCGACTTATTTTGAAACTGTAGTCTACAGACGGCAAGGCGGACATGCATCTATAGTCCGTCAACCAAATCTTGTCAGTAGCAATGTAAAGCAAACTAAAGTAGGGCAACACTCAAAGAGCAGTATTGCGCTAAGAAAAGCAGCAATGTACATCAAACCAAAAGATTTTTTTTCCGCTGAGCGCGCCCTGCGTACGTCAATTCAAATTGTCACTCGCGGTTTATTGAAAAAAATTGAAACATGGACGGACAATTTAAAAGCGATGTTAAAACAATGTTAATCAAAATTATGAACAAATTTGAAGATATCAAAAACAACTCCCTATCGTAGTGCTTATATTCTCTTTGTTCCCTATCTATGTCTTCTAAGTTTACTAAAATAAAATCATATCAAAATGCAGATAATTAGATAGTGCATATATTTGTTATTTACAATATAATATGCCACTTGTTAATGTAAATTAGTGTACTGTTCTGGATGAATATGACATACCTGTGTATTTTTTTTGATTGGTATATGTTGTACAATATACATATTAAAAATAAAACAACTGATATTTGGGTGTTTATTTAATTTGAAGGTAAATAAGATAAGGGTCACTTGTCGACTTGGTTGCGTTGTACACGTACATAAACCGCCATAGGTAAGTATTGTCTGAAGAGATACTACCTACTACGAACGCCTTATATTGGGCAAGATTGAATCCTGCAACAAACATGTATGGATTAGGTAGATATTGCGAAAGAACGGCGATATAATCAAGGCTCTTAATACTGTTAAAAGGTTTACCTTTGTAAATAGTCACAACTGATTGCTGAAAATATTAGACATGTGGGCCTATGGACGGTTACCAGGACACAATTTATGGTCTTGTTGGATAGATTTAGGCATACCTACGTTTTAATTTTATTTATGCCTTTTAACCCTAAAACAAAAAAAAAACTGAACATAATCTTAAAAGTTCGAATGAGTTCTTCCAGTACTTGTTTGTTTGTTTCAGTAATGTTTACCATCAACGAGCATGATTGTACATTGTAGGCCCCTTAGCTTTGCTTATTCTTATTTAATGTATTGGTATTTAATGGTGACAGCAGAAATATCTCTTGAAACAGAAACGATTCAGAATGAAAACCAAATGAAAACAAATAAGGTGACGGCTGTCATTCACGATCCACATTCCACAGATAAAACACAGATGACACGCGTTTTGGAATTATTTGAACAGTGTTGCTAACCCGCGATTTTTCAAATTTGCCGCCTTTTACTACTGACAAGATTTGGTTGACGGACTTTAGTTGGTATTTCGCGTATCGTGTTAGTTGGCATTTCGCGTACTGTGATAGGTGGTATTCCGCATACATGGTATTTAGCGTGATTTGTGTTTTGCGTAATTTCATGTTGGCGTTATGCGTAGTTGGTGTTTTGCGTAGTTGGTGTTTCGCTTAAGTGGTTTTTTGCGTAGAGTTGGTGATTCGCGTTTGTGGTTTTATGCGTCTAAAGGTACGATTAGCTTGTCTCAGTTATGTATGTGAAACAACCACTTGACAAGTAGTTTCCACTTGCATTTATTTTCGTATGTGGATAATAGTACATTACATACTAGGTGTGGAGGTGAATTCGTGGGGCCATAAATATGCGATCTGGGGCTTTACGAATTACCGCCCGTGGTTTGTCTAAAGTTGGCCAGGCTAGCTGCCAGGCTGCCTTGGCCAGGAAGTGAGATTTTCTCCTCGCGTAGCGTCCCACTTACGGGCCTGTACGGTACGGTTATTTACGGTGACGTAAACAATTAAACATCTCTGTTGTCTTCTGATGAACGTCAAATTAAGAATGTTCTGTGCATATACTCGTAACTGTGTTTAGATTAATATGTTTTGTTGTCGACTGTATATTAATATAATATTACAAAAATTGACCAGGGCCTCCAGTCCCCATGCAGGAATCTTTCTTTATCTTTTCTGCATTTATGATTACTTTTGAAATTACTTAGTGTTCGGAGCCATAATAACGATTTTTTTCTTAATTGATTGATTATTGTATATTGTTTAGAATAAAATAAAATAAAATAAATTAATTAATAAGTACCTATATAAAATAATAATCTCAGCTTATATACGCCCCACTGATGGGCACTGTCTTTCTATGTGCGAGAGGATAGAAGAAACTCATAACTACCGACATTACTAAGAACCGAGGTTCTAATTCGAACCTGCCACCTGTTAGGAAGACGCATGTCTTATACGGCTAAACCATCAGCGCTCACCTAAATATTACTAGATTCTGCCTGCGTTTCGTCTGAATGAGATGATGATGATATTGATGATTGATAAAAACTATCCTTTGCCCATCCTCGGGACTCATACTATCCCTATACCAAATTTCATCTAAATCGGCGAGGTAATACAGGCAGACAGTGTTACTTTTGCATTTATAATATTAGTTATAGTTCGTTTTTTTAGCATTAGAAAAAGACTACGCGACCTTGACGTGTCTTTTAATTGAAACACGCCTTTTAAAAATCAGTAACTATTACTTATGAAAGCAAAAGAATGTAAATAATCGTATATGATTCATAATTGTTACATATTTGCCGTAACTTATTGTTCAAAAGTGTTTTTCAATAAAAAGATACGTCAAGATATGTTTACCTTTTTACTAATGCTAACAAAACGAACTATAGCGAGCTGTCACTTATCTTGTCACCCCAGACAAATATAGCATTAATGTAAGCAAAATACCGGTTCAAAAGTACCATTAGCTATCTTTGCTAAGATCAGGGCGTTGTAAGGACCTTTAATGGTTTTATTAGGTAGGTACTATGCAGGAATCGGGTTTTGTCTCTGGTTGGTCTGTTTTTGGCCTTGCTCTGTTTTATGGTTCAGTAGAACCATTTAACTGGAATGTCCTGTTTAGTTGTGACAGACGTCAAAATGAGAATTTTCTATGCATATACTCGTAACTGTGGACCCGATTCGGATTTTGAAATAGACATCTGTTAGATATCTTTTAGACATCACCAAGATACGATAACGATATGTTTACGATCTAACCTGTCAAATTTGACATTTGCGCGATTCTGGAGATACTCGTGAACGATTTTCACAAGATATGGCTTAGAGATCCAATTCACATCTAATATACATATCTAACTCTATCTAACGTAAAAGTGACATTTGTTGCCCGAATTGCGCTGCAAAAGAGAACTAGTTGAAATCTAAACTATAACGTATCTAGAATGGATCTAGTACGTGTCGTCTCTTGTGAATATCTTGAAGTTCGAATACGGCAGTGTGTTTAGACTTGAACGATATGGTCCTTGGTTTAGATTATAAGTTCTCTTGTCGACTTTATAATATCGACCAGGGCCTCCTGTCCCCACGCCATCTTTCTTTATCTTTTCTGCATTTATGATTTATTTCTATTAGCTTAAACTTTCTTACTGCTCTAAAGGGTAAGGGCTCATTTAGACGGTGTGAGAACTCGCATGCGAGTTTCTTTACATTGTGTCATTTGATCGGTCGGCTGAATTGATGTAACCTCAATGGTCCGCAATGTAACTAAAATTGTATACGAGTTCGTGCGCCGTTTAAAAGAGCCTTAACCTCCTAAGTCCCCGCGTACAAATTTTTGTACATATTCCAAAAAATATTTTGAACTTTCATTGAGTAACTGTTAAGGATTCCAAATTCAAAAACAAAACAAATGCTTCTGGGTCTCAGGAGGTTAAGGGAGGAGGATAAATAAAATATCAGGATCGTCTTAAAAATGTGTATTTATTTACACTTTGGCAGTGATGGCATTATGGTATCTACAAAGAGAGTTACTAAATGAGACCGTTTGTTTTCCGCTGAGCAATCGTTGTTTCCTATCAGATCCAGTTCGTACGTATAACTAACCAGAGAAACATGAAACTTATAGACATTGATATAAAGACCACTATAGACTGAACATAGTCCGATTTAAGCAAAGATGAGACTAGTACTCAAATTGCGAATATGGTGAAGTTTACAGTGATTTGAACTTTATAAAATTGTTATTAGAGTTCACTTTTGAGCTCTGCTATAAACACACCATAATTTGACCAGGAACAACTACAAAATCCTTAACGCACTGTGTTTTTTTGCGCGAGTTTAACAGTCGCGTATTTAAATGACTGTAACGCAACTGCGATTAGATTTTGCGAGCGTGTCAAAGGCCTAAACATAATTAGGCATTAAAACACTTGTGTTCCTTTTATAAAACTCGCTTCGCTCGTTTCATAAATCCACACTCGTGCTTTAATGCCTTTCATTATGTACCAGTCACACAAACGACTATATGATGTAGCCTACAGCAATGAGCTTTATTAACTTCTAGTTGACAAATCCTTTAGAATGTTTAAACAAAACATCCCAAGGCATCTCTGGTTAGCGCCGTCAGTAGTTTCGCGGTTTTACCACGCGCGCAGAGCGGCGCCATGGTAGCCCAGACCGCCGTGGAGGAGGGGGGCGCCCCAGGCGGCCACGGGGGCGAGGGGCGCGGCGTGGGCGCCCCACAGGCCGGCGCGGGCGGCGGCGATGCCGTTTAGGGCGGCGGCTTGCGATTGGGCGGCGGCTACGACGTTCTGAAATTAATTGAAATGTGTTTAGTTAGAGGTTTAGTTTTTTTTGCGGGTCACTTCTGGATGAGATTAGCTCAGGAACGGCACAAGTGGCGTACTCGAAGAGATACCTATGCTCAGCAGTGGGCGATACATAGCTGAAATGATGATGATGAGTTCTTGTGGGACCGTTTTTTTGATTTTAGTTATTTGTTTGATCAAATCAGGAATATTTATATTTACTTTTTTAGTCAAGTTTGAGGTTTTTATGGGACCTTTATCGAGCGATTTTTTAATCGTGCGAACATTTAGTAGTTTGACGGATTAGAAACGTTAAAATTGGCAACTAACTTGCTAAATCTAGCAAGTTTCGGAGCAAAATTTTACCGTCGGAATCTTGTTCCCCACACATTTTAATTTTTCTCCCATACCTGGGAAGCGAACAATTCCACAACTTTTCATCTTTTGGTTATTTGGGAAAGTTGCTAAACTTAGCAAAGTTTTAACGGAAAGTTGCCAATACATTTTAGCAATTTTTCTAGCATAGTGAAATAGAATGGCTATTTAGTTTAAAAAAGTTGCTAAATACAGCAACTTTCGAAGCCACATTTGCTAATAACTAGCAACTATTTCCTATACAATTTTTGTCCTCCCCACTAGCGTGATAAAATAAATAAACATGTTTACCTGGGAAGCGGCGACGCCATTCCAGTAAGCGTTCTCATTGATGTCCCTCGAGGCCTCGGCGGCCTGGCGCACGGCCTCGGTATTCCACTGCACCGCGGCCTCGTTCGCCCGGAGATTACCCTCAATCGCCGCGCGCGCATGGTCCTGCGCGGCCACGGTGGCGTCGATGGCGGCCGCCTGCGCGTCGCCGGCGTTGATGCCGTACGCGAGGGGCAGGATGGCCGAGGCCGAGGCGTAGCCGAGGACGGCGGCGAAAGCGATCTGGGAGGAAACGTGATGGTTAGTGTAAGGCCTGAGTGGACGCTCGAAGCAGAGCGTTCGGCGGGGCGTGCAGCGTGGCGTCGGGCTCCCAAGTGATTAGAGCAGCGTGCACTAAGGCCGCTCCTATACGCTTGCATTTGTTTAACATGCACGCCGCACGCCCCGCCCCGCTGCACGCACAACAAGAGCGTCCACTCAGGCCTTACATTTAGGTTTAACACACCGCTGAGCTACGGTCGTAGCCTCGTAAGACCCAGGGCAATTTTAGCGCTTTTGAATTTGGAACTTTCTTTTATTTCTATATGAGTTCACAACTCGAATTTAATTTGTACTTGTACAAGTACACGGGAGCTTACGAGGGTAGCCGATAACATGGGTTTCCCGGTAGCGAAAATGCTTCGTAGAGGCAAAACTGCAACGTGTCGTGATTAGGGCTGCATGGGGTAAAAGGCGTAAAATCAGGGAATTAGAAGGGAAAAAGATATGGTGCGCCGCGCGTAAGTTGTGACGGCAGATATCTCCCCGCCCGTCTATCCTTTAAACCCGCGAGATGGCCTTACATGGGTTCTATTTAAAATTTGGTTCGTCAAGTCAGCAAAAAAGGCAGCTGCGAAATAAAGTTTGAACATCTACCAATAAACAGATTATTCCTAGTAAATTGAGCTAAGCAAATTGTAAGATAGGTAAAATCAAAATAAAAATCAATTTCATTGAATAACTAACGAATTAGGCTCTCATTACAATAAACACTATTTACCCAATCTCATCTAAATTCAAACCACTAATCTAATTACCAGCTAAGACGGAAACGCGTCCATAAATATGTAAGCATTCGAATCACATCCGTTCGCAATATCCTATGTATTCATTATTACGCTACAATTGCGCTATGTACTTCCTCAGCTCAGTAGACCGTTTAATCAGTTTAGGTACCTGATTGTCTGTCTCTATATTGTGCTTTGTGGATTTTAATAATTATGAGAGAACTAGCGACCCGCCCCGGCTTCGCACGGGTTAACAAATTATACATAAACCTTCCTCTTGAATCACTCTATCTATTAAAAAAACCGCATCAAAATCCGTTGCGTAGTTTTAAAGATCTAACATACATAGGGTCAGACAGGCAGCGGGAAGCGACTTTGTTTTATACTATGTAGTGATTTATCTCTGAAAGCGTCAGCTAGATGGCGCGGGCGCACGCAAGCGGGTGCCATTGTAGGTAAAACCAGGCGTGTCTCACTCTGCGATTTCGTCGCTTTGCTACAGGTAGCTAAAAGTACATCCGTTCGGCCCCAATTTTGGGGAAAGCCATAAGCCGCGCGTGGCGCTGTCGCCACCTAGCGGTCATATCTGTGCTGATCGTAACAGACGCGTTTTGTTAGAGAGTGAGTCTTCTGTACTTAGTACTATTATTTATTCTGTGGTAAAACTAAAACCCCGTCGCACCCGTTCTCCCGCCCCGCGCATCCGCGCCATCTAGCGGATGCCTTTAAAGTTTAAAGGCATTTAGTCAGCGGCAATAGTTGCTAAGCGGGCGAGGTGTTCAAAATGATCTTGACGCGACTTTATTGTCAAGAGAATAAGAGCGCGTCAATGTAATTTTGAACACCTCGCACGCTTAGCAACTTATGCTGCTGACTGTAGACCAATCAACACATCAATCAATTCCTAAATTCCAGCCAAATTTATGATAATTGAAGTCCAATACGTACAAAAAATAACCCAATTTCAGCGAAGAATCCACTGCAACGTTACTACAGAAGTTAATAGGCGAATTGCATTATGTGGCAAAACTGCTTTGCATTGCGCTTTGATTACTGGTTGCAGTAATGCTACGATTGTTTAAAACGCTCCCAAAGGAATGATTATAGGCACGGTTGAATTATTTTTTTAAGAGCCCATCAACGTGCACACTAGCGCCACTGCTAAATAATCGTGATTATTTAAATTTAACGAAATATATTTAAAAAGGGGGGGGGGGCGCTACGTACTGTATCTTGTATTAAAGTACCTTTTGAATACATCAAACTAATTTATATGTTGCTGGATTCGAAGCGCAAACGCTAGAGTACCTTGAGCATTTATTCTTCTTAGACATTAGCGTCTGTCAAGCGTCGGCGTCTGGTCAACTTTATAGCTGCTGCTCGACGCAACGTTTGCGCAACTGCGCAGCGACGTCATTTTCCATAGCGCTGACTAGACGACGTCTTTCGAGCGTCGGCGTCTAGTCAGCGTTATGTAAAATTGCGTTGCGCCGATGTTGCGTCGAGCAGCAGTCATAGAGTTGGCTTGACGCCGACGCTGGAAAGACCCTAAGTGTGCCCTAGGCCCTCACTGGTTCTGTTTAGGGTTTGCTCCCGGTACTGAGTTTGTATCCCGGTTCTCGCCATACAAACTCAGTACCGGGAGCAATCCCTAGTTCTGTTGTATTGTTACATACGTCCTTCTTTAATAACAAGGTGGTAATGGCAAACGATTTATTTTAAACACGTATTGTTTCCCAGAAAAGGAATGTGGCGACACCGCACAACTGTTGAACCTGTGGCAATGGCCTAAATTTGCTTGCTCTGGTTTAGATAAAAGATCATGCGGATAGTTAGTAAAAGAAAACCTTTGATTTTTTTTGACCTATGAATACATCTTTTAGTTTGGTGGCCGGCTGCATGAAACCCTCCTGATAAAAAAACTGAAAATACCTAAGTGCGTGCAAATGGGAAAAAAGTGGTACAAAAATTCAGTTTGATTTTTAACGTTACCGCATCGTTAAATACGGTTGATGCAATGCAATGCAAACAAAGCTAAACGAACCGGTTGGTTAAATATAAAAATGGCTTATTAAATATTAATCATAATCATAATCATAATTCTTTATTGCAACCATGGTATTACAAGGTGTTCTTATGTTAGTTAGTACACTAGTTATTAGACTTATTAGTTTCTGCCCGTGACTGCCTCTGCGTGGGATGATCATTGATTGATAGAAACTATCCTATGTCCATCCTCGGGTCTTAAAATATCTCCATACCAAATTTCATTTAAATTGGTTCAGCGGGCGTGAAGAGCTAATTTACGCTACATATTATAGCTACATATTAGTAGGAATGTAGTCAAGTCATCTAGTGGTTTGACAGCAATTATCAATACTATAAGTATTTTATACACACACGTATAAGTGTAATTTAGCGTATATCGATGAGTTATTAATGCACCCCGGGACTACGAGCTTTGGCGGATTAGCTCAAATGTCTTTCTATTTGAGTCTTGAACATTTTGTACATTTTTATGTCTCGTACTAAAATTTGCTTAAACGAGAGCCTACCCACATGTATGTTCGTGCGTTACGTTTCGTTCGTTCGTTTTTATACGTACTGTTTAGTACTTAATAAGTACTGCTTACTTATATAGATTTGAGAGATATTGTCCCGTAATATGTTCACATTACCTTATAACCACAGTACCTATAAGTTATGGTCCACCGAATCTAAATTCTACGATTGTTCTAGATTATTACCTAGGTACCTACTGGTTCTATTCCTAAGTCTAGGGCGTGGTCGGTTTCGCAACAGACAGTTGGAATTGTCGCGTAAATTCGTTGTCATGTTGCAATGCGTAAGTTGTACGATTTAGAAGGCATTTGTCTTTATAATATACGTAATTTAGAATGGGTTTGTAATTAAATTCCCGTTTTAAATAACTGTTCTAGATTTTACTCAATAAGTGTTATTAATAAGTTAATAACGAGTACCTAAGTAATTGATTAATTTGGGATTTGTGGAACTAGATAAAATATAAAAAATATGCAGTTGCAATAAATATTTTAGCGTCCGTCTAAAACTAACTCGGCACCGATTTTTACGAATCAATATGTGGAAGTGCCATAATATACGTCATATATTGATCATATATCAATTTGACGTTTATAGTGAGACTTCCTCATTTTGTTAACGCCACAGACAATCCAACCTCTAGACATAGCATAGTCGCGCTACCCCCTATGCCACACATACGGTAGCGTTACTCCATCTTCGAGTCAATCACGTGCCGTGATTGGTCCGTGTCTTTGAACGGACCAATCACGGCACGGGATTCGCTCACCTCGTCCCCCCGCACCCCCGTATTTTTGGCAGCATCAGTTTCATGAAAGAATTGGCCTAAGCTCAGTCTAGAGGTTGGATTGTCAGTGGTTAACGCAAACTCTTTGTAGAGCTTGATCCGACTCTATCAGATGGCGAAGACATAGACTATCGTCATCATCCTCCTCACGTTGTCCTGGCATTTTGCCACGGCCATGGGAGCCTGGGGTCCGCTTAGTAACTAATTCCAGGAATTGCCGTGGGCACTAGTTTTTACGAAAGCGACTGCCATCTGACCTTCCAACCCAAAGACAGCTATCATTTCTGTGATTTGTACTTGACTTTGCAGGACTAAATCTATAAGACAATTGTAAAACTATGTGTACAAAAATACGTTTGATAATGTTAATATATCCCTCGTTCAATGTGGTTTGAAATATTTATATTTTTAGATAGGTATTGAGAAATGCTCTATTTGTCGCCAGTTAGCAAATACAAAAATACTTTATACCAAAAAGACATATCTCCACTACCTGTACAAAACATTTAAACTTTTTCAATATGTATCACGTATAGAGAGATACATTTTATATGCGAACATCGTCGCGGGCATGAACGACCTTCACATACAATTGCCATTACGCGACCATAACAATCTTTATTACCGCCTATTAAGGTCCATATTTAATTAATCCGAATGCATTTAATATATGGCAGCTGTAAATTTAAACGGCCTGTGATATGTTCTTTATTTGAATGATTAATTTTATTGGAGTTGAAATAACGTTGTAATTGTTTGATTAACGAGTTTTTAAATAACGAGTTACGTTTAAATAGTGATTTGAATTATTTAAGTAGTTATTTTTTTTCATGAGTGAATCCTGTTACTTGTTATTCCAACTTGGTAAATTAAATTATAAAACTCAAGTTCATATTATTTTAAAAGAAATCTAAGTATTTAATAGACCGGTTCTAAGAAACTTAAAATAGGAATGTGACAAATGTAACGAACTTGATTGACAGATTGACACGTGTATAAACTACTTAACATAATGCAAATCGTAAGCAACACTACATCAGTTCCGAAAGGTTATAACAGCTCATATGACAATGCAGTAAAACAGTTATTATGACACTATTGAATATTATGCAAAAAAGTTGATACGCATGTAACCTTGCCAAATCAATTAAATGTTTTTTTTATCACATCCAAAAACGACAATAACAGCTTTCGAACTATACTTGGTCAACCAGATCTTGACAGTAGAAAAAGGCGGCAAATTTGAAAAATGTAGGCGCGAAGGGATATCTTCCCATAGAAAATTTGAATTTCGCGCCTTTTTTTACTGACAAGATTTGGTTGACCAGCTATAGCAAGGTTTCATCCTCATTTGACGTAAAATGATAACGGTGTACTGGCCACTTTGAACACTTAAAAAAAAATCACTTGTCAAATTTACGCGGGAAAATTGGAACGCGTTCGAAAACCAGCGATTAAAATTTTAAGGGTGCGTTCAGGTTTTTTGTTTTTAAATTTCGTAACCCGTTATCACTTTTGTTTTTTTTTTAAGAAGAAAATTTACCAGAAATCTCATCTTGCACTTCTTGTCAGACTGCTAGATAGCTACTGAATGCTGTCCAGCGGTGCGTTGGGTCTTTTATACGGGCGTTGCTGTTCAGCTGTATTGAAAGTGCCCAGTAATCATTGCTACGATAAAGTATCTTTTTGTGGGCATAGGAAGGGCTAGAGCTGATTGTAGGTATCAGTTTCCGTGTTCTGTATAAGACTAATTAGGAATTATATGCGTGATTGATATTGATAATGTTTTTTCCCACATAGAAATGATTTTTATTTATGAAATCAGGTAATACAAAATGGTTTTATGATTGTAATAAAAATTGCAAGCTGGTGTAGTTTAGATCCCTAATAAGGTTATGTTACTTATGTTCTTATAAATAAAGAATCGGAGCGTCAATAAATAAGAGTAAAAAGTGAAAAATACACAATACAGAATTTAAGGAAATCCGGAAACTTATACGTAATTCATGAACATCTTTCATACCAATTCTAGTAAAAATTTAGTTAAATCCTTATTTATGGACCAAAAACAGTCGTGTTTTTTTCATTTACCTTCTATCATTTGAAAAAAATAATCAAAGTTAAGTTGTTATTATTAAGCCTAAAACGTTGTTATTTATACTTAGCTATTGAAACAACAGCGTTTCATTCAAAAGGATGACACCAAGACTGTTAAAATAGATGAAAAAACTATCCATCATTCAAATTCTAATAGAAAAAAAAACAACGGGTTGCACTCCGGGAATGCCGACCGAAGTGAAAACTCAATGACATCTTACGTCTTACGTCTTACGCTCTCGCGAGTTTAACATTTTTTCCCCATCACAAAAAGTGCACAGCGCCGCTAAAGAAGTTTTCACTTCAAAAATTACTCCTTTCTTGTAGTACCTATACTACTACGCGACAGCGATACGAAAGAATTATACGCCATCTATCATAAAACATGAGCAACTATTACGTAAAGTTGTAATCCCTATCACTACATAGTATAAAAGTCGCTTCCCGCTGTCTGTCTATCCTTATGTGTGCTTAGATCTTTAAAACTACGCAACGGATTTTGATGCGGTTTTTTTAATAGATAGAGTGATTCAAGAGGAAGGTTTATGTATAGTTTGTTAACCCGTGCGAATTGTTTGTTAACCCGGGTCGCTAGTATTGACATAAATAAATGAAATTATTAATTTTTTCCTTGCCGCCTCTAAACATTCACAACTCTACGCATAGTCATGTACAAAAGTGTTGATCCGATGGGTGGAGCAGGAAGCTCCTTTATCCAAATACAAAAATGTCGCACCGTGCGCCCTGACATTTAGAGCACCACTCAACATTACCGCCGACAGTGGCGCCACCGCTCATATGTCAAGCGAGAATAATACCGCGAAATTTAGTTTGAATTTTCACCACCGGCAAAGTTAAGTTGGTTTTAGGATGCACTTGTTTTTTCTTGCTGGTTGATATTTCAGCCATCAGGATGTCTTTTTGCAATCTTCGGCGATTGCAGTTTTCATAAAAACAGCAAGTTAAAAATTAAGCCCAAGACTGGTCTGGTGGTCCATGAGGTGCGGAAATAAAAATGCCTAACTCAAATATTGTATAAATTAATGAATATATTTATTGAGAGCGATTCGTTCTGCCATGCAAATCGCAACAGCGGCTGGGTATGTCGTCAGCTGTTTATTTACGTATTATTATAAGATCAAACATAAATCTGTATGATTAGGTATGGTATGCTTTGTTAGGTTATCTGCGGTCATGACCTGACCTAATCTATTTTTAGGGTTCCGTACCCAAAGGGTAAAAACGGGCCCCTATTACTAAGACTCCGCTGTCCGTCTGTCTATCCGTCTGAAGTTATTAGAAAAAGGTAAACATTTTAACACAATCTCACCTGATGGAAAGTGCCGATGCAGTCTAGGATATGTTCCATCCCAGACTGCATCGGCACTTACTACTAAGTTACTTACTAAAAAGATGTCTATTCGGATGTTTTTTCGTCAACATTCGCGCAATCGCGAAATCTTCCGTCGCAAATTTCGCCCAGCGCGCACTAATCTTTTGATCCTTTCTAATTTCCTGGCTTTGGAAACTTTTTTCCCAAAACATAAGTAATATTAGTTCCAGTATCGCCCTTGTAACAGCGGCTGGGTATGGCGTCAGCTGGGTGGCCTTCCCGCGTTCCGACAGATTCCGCCTCCGAACTAGATTTACAAAGGTTGTTTACCCTAGGCCATAGAGAAATAAGTAAGACAAGAGTGCTCACTCCATACATCAGTTCAGACTATTAATTTCAGTGGCTACATCTAGCATCGAGTAGCGGAACTATCAGTACTGCTACTTGACAATAGATGTCGCACCGACCGGAAAGTCTTATCTCAACAGCATAAGACTTTCCGGTCGGTGCTACATCTATTGTCAAGTAGCAGTACTGATAGTTCCGCTATTCGATACTAGATGCTAATAGTCTTTTTGGTACTAAAACTGATGTATGGAGTGAGCACTCTATGTATTTTTTTCTCTATGCCTAGGCATAGCTTTAAGTTTCAGTGTGACTAGGTATCTAGGCAATAACTTAGGACAAAAACAACTAGTGGTGTACTAGTGTGCTTTCGCTTCACATGTCAAGTCGTGCGACTCATTTTAAGATATACTAGTTCCAGGCATGTGATTTTAACAAGATTTGTTTTCCATTTCGTTAAAATTTTTCATACACTTTGTATGACGGTAAAAGAATGGGAGAAATGAAAAATGTATGGATATATTGGGACACTTTTTTCTTGTTAGGATCGAAAGAGCTCGTGATTCTGAGTAAAACTTACATATAAGAATTTCCAAATTTGGAATAAAGTGAAATGTACAACTGTTAACTGTTACATGGTGGAACACACTAACATACATATACTGCTAAAATCATAACCATTCCTGTAGTAAACGTGAGGGATGTTTTTAGATCATATAGTTAACATACCATTAAAATCACCCATTAAACAAGACGTTCGGCACATTTATAGCAGATAATTAATAATTACCTATAATAAGCAATATACAACTATACTTATCCATGCTCGTAACTGGATCTAGATAATTGAGAAACCTAATCTACTTATGGAATCTAGATTTCAATGCCGTATTTTAGTAATTTGATATTTGTGCTCTGATTCACTTTTAATAGTTTTATTTCATAAGTGATATTTCGTATTAATTTAAGCCTCCAAAAAGCTCATTTTTAAAAGCCGGGGATTGAACCCTGACCCCCAGTTTCTAAGCTGCAAGCTTTAACTTATACACGCATTTAAAAACCTTCCTTTTTCACAAGCTGGCTAAAACATCGAATAACTTGAATGAAAAGACATGTGTCATCAAGAAAGATGGTGCCAAAAAGGTTCGTCTTCTATATGTGGCTTTGACACACATGTCACCTATTTCGTTTGTTTTTTATGTGGTTCATGTGATTCATGTAACAATGCGTGAAGTCGTGAACTACATTGGTTATTCACAAAGTTTACTGGAGGCCAGTACAGTACAGTACAGTACAAGTCTGGCATCTGGCTCCTATTTCACCACGGTGACAGGTGCGATAATTGTAATACATCACTGTTGCTGACGTCACAGGCATCCGGGCTACGGTTACCGCTTACCATCGGGTGGGCCGTATTCCTGTTTGCCACCTTATTTACACCACACACCACAACATTATTAAAAAAAAACTTTATATCGATAAAAAAAAACAGATATTTCTCTTGCGAAGTTTATGAAAATTGTGTAAGTGTACTCGTCATCGCCGTGCCGATGTGGTATGCCAGATGACCGCTTTCCATTTTTTTTTCTTAGCCTATTTGTGTGTCCCACTGCTGGGCAAAGGCCTCTCCCCTGGTTCTCCATAACTCCCGATTCAGCGCTTCTTCGGGCCAGTTGTTAACCTTTTCCACGCCGTGTCAAACACTAAAGCTGTCACTCAGACGCCACATCATTGAAGTGTCAAAACTGAAGTTGAACTTTATGTAATATACACCTAGGACACGTAGGTCGATGTTGCTCTGTGACCGATTAATCGGTCTTTGGCGTTGAACCTACGGTGCGGTTAAATCGGTCATTGGCGTCCAAAAGGTTAAGAAAGGCGTCAAAGTCGTCCCGCCATCTCTGCCTGGGCCTGCCCCGCCCACGCTTAAGAGTAAAAAAAGTCTAGGGATCATGTTATACTGGGTATATCTCCCTGTCGATTGTAAAAGCTATAATTACCGTATTGTGACAATATTCACCTCACGCTGCCTCGAATGCGGTAACCGCACATGATAAGAATTGGTCCGTAAGTTTACTGTATCGCATGCGATTTTGAATGTTAACTGAATGGAGTAAGGTCCAGGTTATTATGCCTATATTGTTCCATTTTCATTCACGTGGTTGCATTGCACTATAGTATCGGTGCAGATATACTGTCCACAAATCTATCGTAATTTTATGTTTTTTTAGCGAGTGATTTATTTGCGGTGAAATTAAGCCGATGGTCCTGGGTTCAAATCCTGGTAAGGGCATTTATTCGTGATGCATGAGCACGGATATTTGATCCTGAGTCATGGGCATGACTCAGGATCAAATATCCGTTTTCTATGTATTTAAGTGTTTATAAATATTTATATATATATGTATATCGTTGTCTAAGTACCCACAACACAAGCTTTATTGAGCTTACTGTGGGACTTAGTCAATTTGTGTAATAATGTCCTATTGATTTATTTGTAGTAGATAATTAATCTACATTTTATTGTCTTCAGAACAGTTCGAATTTCGGAGTAAGAAAAAAATTAAAATACGACGTTTATAATGAAACGACTTCACTTTGCTATATTCAAGTCGGTGCAAAGTTACCTTAGACGGAGTCTATTCAGGCAAGTAACGAATTTTAATTTTACTTCACTGAGTGCTCAAGCGGGTCTCTATATTGTTTCCCAAAAATGTCTAAGTCATAATGTATTGTTTGCCCGCATTTTCGTTACTCATAATTCATTTGGTTCAGAAACGCGTCACTTTTCAGGGTTGCCATAAAACAAACCTAACCTAACCAAAGCTATCTATAGGATAACCTTACGAAAATCCTGAAAAGTTAACGGTTTCAGTTTTATGACTAATGATAATATGACAAATGATAAACAATATATTATGACTTAAAACTTTATGGGAAACAAAGGGACCCCGTAGTCAAGTATCTTGGTCAACTACTCTAACATTTCAGTCACCCATTAACCCCATAATAGAGCTATAATCACATCTAATTAGTAATTACTTCCATAGGGCGACCGAAGGCAACGGCTTTTACTAAATACTTGAATAATAAAATCATATTTAATACTGCAAATTAAGGAAATGTATTAATGAGTTTCCTTTTGAGTATATATCTCATATTCTCGACATATCGTTTGTTCTAGAACCTTGTGAAATGCTAAGTTGTTCTAGTTAGTTTTAGTGCGAGAGGCGGTTGAACATTTGATAGGTTGTTTGTCCACAAGTGTTGCCTGAGTTGATTTGTATTTTGATGATTACATAGCTTGGTTTAAAATGTTAATAGTATTAAACCAAAAAATATATTAAAAAGTGATTTTCTGGTGAACCAAGCCAGTTTATATAAAAGAAACAAGCGAATGTTTGTATGTCGCTAGTGCAAGTCAAATGTATCTTTCTACACATAATAAATAAAAATAAAAGCGGCCAAGTGCGAGTCGGACTCGCCCATGAAGGGTTCCGTATTTAGGCGATTTATGACGTATAAAAAAAAACTACTTACTAGATCTCGTTCAAACCAATTTTCGGTGGAAGTTTGCATGGTAATGTACATCATATATTTTTTTTAGTTTTATCATTCTCTTATTTTAGAAGTTACAGGAGGGGGGACACACATTTTACCACTTTGGAAGTGTCTCTCGCGCAAACTATTCAGTTTAGAAAAAAATGATATTAGAAACCTCAATATCATTTTTGAAGACCTATCCATAGATACCCCACACGTATGGGTTTGATGAAAAAAAAAAATTTGAGTTTCAGTTCGAAGTATGGGGAACCCCAAAAATTTATTGTTTTTTTTTCTATTTTTGTGTGAAAATCTTAATGCGGTTCACAGAATACATCTACTTACCAAGTTTCAACAATATAGTTCTTATAGTTTCGGAGAAAAGTGGCTGTGACATACGGACGGACAGACAGACGGACAGACGGACAGACGGACAGACAGACAGACAGACAGACAGACAGACAGACATGACGAATCTATAAGGGTTCCGTTTTTTGCCATTTGGCTACGGAACCCTAAAAAACAACGGGTTGCACTTCGAGAGTGCCGACAGAAGTGAAAACTCAATGACATCTTACGTCTTACGCGAGTTTAACATTTTTTCCCCATCACAAAAAGTGCACAGCGCCGCTAAAGAAGTTTTCACTTCAAAAATTGTGGATAAGATTACAATTTATATATCTAAATAGTTTAATTAAGACTAACGATCTATATAAGATACATATATAGATCGTTAGTGGAAGAGATCCCTTAAAGGGGTAAAATAGCCTTTGTCCTATGATGTGTGTTTTCCTGTTTTGTTTTTCATTTATTTATTTATATTTTGTATGTAGTAATCGATAACAATTTATAAGTGTTGAACGTTCCAACGTTTTATTTTCCAGGTTTTATTACAAGAATTTCTAATATCCTATATAATACATATTTTTCTAATCCATCATTTCCATCTTACTCTGAAAAGTAACTATAGAACGATAATGAAGCGGTCGGATCTCGGCCTACAGTCCAGCCCAGGTATTCTAGCAGTCTAGGCCGCTATTATTGTTCCTGGTACATATATAATATAGTACTACGTATAGTACCCGGTTTAGTTTCCTACAGTTATATTTAGATCAAGTTTGTAGGTTGCGCTTTACGTATTAATCAACTTGCAATACAAACTATTGACATTCATTGCGAAAATGTTCAGCGATATTTCATATACATATTTATATATTTCGGGGATCTCGGAAACGGTTCTACCGATTTCGATGAAATTTGCTATATGGGGGTTTTCGGGGGCGAAAAATCTATCTAGTTTTATCTCTGGGAAAACGCGCATTTTTGAGTTTATATGTTTTCCGAGCAAAGCTTCGGCCTCCCAGATAAATATTACTTAGGGCCACTTGCACCATCCTACTAACCCGGGGCTAACCGGCTAAACCTGGAGTTACTATGGTTACCAGTACAATTTGACACTGGGTTCACGGTTTAACCGGTTAACCCCGGGTTAGTGGGATGGTGCAAGTGACGCTTAGTAATTTATTTGCTTTAAATATTTAAGACATGCACTAGAGGGATGTAAGGTATATTTGCTGAAATTATCCGTGAAATAATCGTCTTAATAAATCTAGTTCCTCAGGTCACAGTACAATGACCCTTGAACTACCTAATCAGTGCAAAAAAGGGAAACTGTAATTATGAAACTCAGACCAACTAGACTAGAGGGATGTTAGGTATATTTGCTGAAATTATCTGTGAAATAATCGTCTTAATAAATCTAATTCCTCAGGTCACAGTACAATGACCCTTGAACTACCTAATCAGTGCAAAAAAGGGAAACTGTAATTATGAAACTCAGACCAACTAGAGTACTCAATTGAATACTATCTAATCTAGTAAATTCTAGATTTGCGTAAGGCAATTTGGACGCGAAAGTTGGAAAGCCGTTCCGCTTGAACCCTGACAGTAATATCAAAGTACACTCAAGAATAACGAAAACGGGCTATTTTGTAATGTTTCATATAACTCGAACTGTTTTCATTACCCTTCATTGAAATTTTTGAAGTGAAAACTTCTTAAATATGTTAAAGTAAATATCTAACATTTTCCAGTACTAAATTAATTAGACTAACGAATGATAAACGATCTTAACTAATCTGCAGTTAAACGTAGAGTTATGAGCTTATGAGTTAGCACGATACGCTTGTTGAGTTTATTAGCGCTATAATGTGTTTATTATCTAGCAATTATTTGGGGCATTATCTATGAAAAGGGACCTTATTGTCGATGGCGCTTACGCCGCTCAGCGTCGCGCGGCATTGTATTTATATCGGAGCATCGTTAACAAAGGCGTAAGCGCCATCGACAATAAGGTCCTTTTTCATAGGTAACGTCACATTTATGAAGTCTATCAATTACTGTTATAACTTTGATCAATAGATAAATAAACAGTATAGGATCATGTTAAAAAAGTCGACCCAAGACCCGCTGTAAGCACAATAGGGATTGGGGGTACTACATAGATTATGGAATGATTTGTGAAAACTGTTCGTTTTCACCAAGGCACTTTGCGAAAACTACTATTGACTGAAAAAAAAACAACGGTTGCACTCCGGGAGTGCCGATAGAAGTGAAAACTCACCTCACTATGTTACTGACGCCCGGTAACACGATACATACGTTTAGTGGAGGTATTCTATTTATGTATTATATATTATTATCATTCTCAAATAAGATTACACTTTTTCATTGACATGTTTATTTACATACTGCCATGACAACGTCAAATTATTTGAACATAGGTAAAGAGTCTTGAAAAGGAGTCCGCAACATAAATGTCAAATAACATTGAGTTTTTCTTTATTGATTTAAATGCCATTTAAATTATGAGTGGCCACCTTACGGAGCTTACGGTTACGTGATCGCCTTACGCCCCTTACGGTCACGTGATCGCCTTACGCTGTCTCGAGTTTATCATTTTTTCCCACCTCAAAAAGTGCACAGCGCCGCTAAACAAGTTTTCACTTCAAAAATGGTTTTTACGGTAACATGTATGTTTACGGAACCCTAACAAACCCGCCAAGGCCAAGAAATCCATAATGACGACCAGACTGCAACATTATGCAGCAATGCGCATTTGCATACGTAGCATATTCGAATTGGTTAGCGGAATGTTGCAATTACTCTATTATACTGGGTTTTGATTGGCTGAGCAATGTATACAGGGTGCTTCCTGTAATAGGAGCAATAAATTAAACTGCAGGCTGTACTCCTCAAACTGACCAACATTTGTTCAGGAACTTTTGAAAATAAGTCATGTTTTTTTTTAATATACTTTAAAGTTTATTCTAAGACGCAATGTATTGCAAATTTTGTTATGTTTAAAGCGTGATAAGCAACGTCAAACACACAGATGTCAGCGTACATTGAAGGCAATATTTATTTTGTATAAAAAAGAGGAAGTCTAAAGGATTCATAATTTTTAAAATTTGCTGAACAAATGTTGGTCAGTTTGAGGAGTACAGCCTTTAGTTTAATTTATTGCTTCTGTTACAGGAAGCACCCTGTATATGAGTGGTATTTGAACTAAAATATTGATCACAAATATATCTTGTGGCCAATTCGGTAGTACAACGTTTTTGAGACTCGAGTGACAGGCTCCATTTGAAGGAAACAAGGTGTCTCTGAATGAAATAGTACTGTAGTAATATATTATTAAACTATAAATTCTACTTCGATTATATTATGATGTTCACTTAATCAATTTATTATTTCGTTGATGTCTTTCCCGAACAGATTTTTTTAACTTGGCTGTTTGAGAACAAAAGACATCAACGCAAATTATGAACTAAAATGTAAGAAAAGTTCTAATCTAATACAGTAAATTTATACATTTAGCGTTTGCGTCAAATACGTTAGTTCTGATTTTTTGCAGACTTATTTATGATGTTGGCCCAATGAATAATCCAAGTTTGCGACCTCGAGCGCCGAACGCAACTATGTCAAAAATTGAAAAAACCGCGAAAATTTCGGTTTTTTTTTTAAGTTTTGGGCGATTCTAACCCGGAGGACTAGTTTTTGAAAGTACCTTCCTTAGACATTTTTAAAGAAGACTAAATTTGCTACAATACGACAGCGAGAAAAGAGCCCGAGAGCGAGAGTTACAAAATTCGACAATTTTACTGGATTAATCGTGTTGTGTTTGCTTTTCGTGCGTTTAATTTTGTTCCTGTGAAATGTGCCTAGTGCTATATTGTGGTAGGTATAGCAGGTCAAGCATATCTTGTCAATAAAAGAAGGCGCGAGATTCTAATTTTCTATGGGACGATATCCCTTCGCGCCTACATTTTTCAAATTTGCCGCCTTTTTCTACTGACAAGATCTGCTTGACCAGCTACGAGTATAGGTATGTTGATATACATGCTGATTTAAAGTAGCAAATCACTACTATCATGTTGTAACTTTAAATGAGGTTGTGGTATAGTTTTCATATATAAAATCTGTTGAAGCACGATCAACATAATTTAATTTAATCACTATAAATATTTACAAAGGTATTACATTAATTTTATACAAAACCTAATGTCACCTGGGGCATAGTCCCCAGGACACTGGCCGCATTTCCCTAGTAACCATCAGATATATCGGTGCAGCTAGGGCGCTCACAAACATCAGAACACGCCTCAATTATCAGGGCTTTAGAGTGCGTGTTCAGATATTGTGAACACCTTGGCCGATCCGATATATCTGATGGCGACTGTCTAGTGGGGCAAACTAGGCACATTTTACGGTATTTGGGATGGACCGATGTAATGTCAGTGAGAATATTTCTAAATTAGGCTATTGCCATTTTTAAATGCAAAATTATGATTTTTTCGGGTTAAATAATTGGCAAGGTGCGAAGTCGGTGGAGGGGGAAGTGGCGCTGATCGTCACAAACACAGGTAATCTTATGGAATGTCCGCCATTAGTACTAGCGGCAGCCGCTTGAACTAATTTTACTCCATAAGATTTAACGTAGAAAGTCCGCCAAAATGAGGGCAGCACCAGTCGTGCACCTAGCGAATAGTAGTTTTATATTGGGACATTAATGAAATAACATATAAAAATCACCGTTTATTCCGCCTACTAACTAAACTACCACTGCTTGATGATTGGCGTGAGCACAGGCTGCAGCGGCAGCGGTGCCCCTATCAGCCCTGGTTGAACCAAAGTCAGGGAGGGCCACGGGGCTCCAGCCAACCCTATACCCTGAGTCAACGCCAGCCCTTCCAATTTCGGTGTCTCTATCTTATCCTTATCAGCAGTCTTGGTTATCTTATCTTTAACCAGCGGTATTAATCCAGGAGCGTATACCAGGTTAGCATAAGGCAAAGAAGCTACCACTGGAATGACGCTTTTTGCTAAAGCTTCAGCGTTGTTCGCGACCGCGCCGTCGATTTTCGCTTCGATTGTTTTCACTGCGTCTATCGCTTGCCATTTCTTGTCTTCCACGTTCCAGAATAGTTCCTCGTTTTTTTCTTTCACTATGGAAGTCACTTCTTCCGCCTTTTCCTGTAATACAAATTTGGGTATGTAACAATGTTTTTAACAGGCATAAGGGTGTTTATTAATTAGGTACGTGAGAGGGAGAGGGGTCAAGCCGAACCTCACTAAATCTCAGGTGGGGGAGAGCGGGCAATAATCGCGTATTTTTTTCGGCCTTAACTAATTAGTAAGTACTATAGCATCCATAGCAATCTGAACACTAGAGTTTAACCCTTAAATGCATGATTTTTTCTTTTTACCCGAAATTAATATATGTATCATATAATTGTATGCCGTTTCTAGGAAAAATAGTAAAAAAAAATATATCGTCGATTTTCACTGCAAAATCAGTGTTAAAAGTTGCATAGGCTAAATCATATTTTTAGAAATATATAGCTATTAGTAAAGGGTATAGGAAAAATCTTAACTGCCATCAGAAAGGTACACTAATTATGATGTTCCTATGATAAAGTTTGTAAATATAAAATAATTACAAACCCAGAAAAATCTGCCCAAAATCACATACTAAAAATCATCAACTTCCAATTTTTTCCAAGTTTTCCGACACTTCGTCTATAAACAAATGTAATTTTTATAAATTAAATTACTGCGTAAATTTATATAATAATTCGGAAAATTTATTAGTTTTACTATTGAAATAATATACAGGAACAAATAGAATTTGTTTAACCCTTAATCTGTGAGCTGTCTAATGCTTTGTAGACATTTGGCAACACTATGCATTTAAGGGTTAACATACCCATAGTCACTGATTCCGCTGCTCCGCTTCGCTCACCTTGACTTTAGCGTCATCCTAAAGATCCCTAGGGTTTCCTTACATAGAACATACCTTCTGGCCTTCCAAGGTCAGTTCAGCCTAGTCTCTCGCTATATCAGCAGCTAATCTCGCCTGGTCTGCTATAGTCACCTGGTCTTCCACCTAGATCTTGGATTCTAAAGCAGCCTAAACCCTTGGGTTCAACATAGGATAGCCATTTACCTTCTGTCCTTCCAACGCCAGTTTAGCCTGTTCCCTCGCTACTTCAGCTGCTAACCTCGCCTGTTCTGCTATAGCCCTGGCCTGGTCTTCCGCTTGGACCTTGGCGTCGATGGCAGCGGCTTGGAGGTCCCCTGAGGTCGGAGCGCCGATGGCAATAACGGGGGCTGGTGCCGCGTAGGCTATAGGCTGTTAGAGAGACTAGTTTTAGGTCTAGGTTTATTGCTATTAGCAGCTAACTTCGCCTGGTCTGCTACTAGTATAGTCACCTAGCCAGGATGACAATTGTGCGCTGAAAAACGCCAAACGAAAGGAAAAATGTATTGCGATGACAGATGCTACGAAAAGTCACGTGATTATTTCCCACATATTAAGTTTCCTCAGAACTAGGGTTCAACATAGAATAGCCATATACCTTCTGTCCTTCCAACGCCAGTTTAGCCTGCTCCCTCGCTACTTCAGCTGCTAACCTCGCCTGCTCTGCTATGGCCCTGGCCTGGTCTTCCGCTTGGACCTTGGCGTCGATGGCAGCCGCTTGGAGGTCCCCTGGGGTTGGAGCGGCGATGGCTGCAATCACGGGGGCTGGTGCCGCGTAGGCTAAAGGCTGTATGAAATACTAGTTTTAGGTCTACGTTTAGGTATATGTAGATGTCTTCGTTTTTGGGAAAGTTAGGAAAGAAACAGGCTAATTGGAATGCCTAGTAGGTTGTTCTGGTCTTTCTTGTGTAGTTTAATTACTTTGTCACATAAACATGCTTTACGACATCGTTAGGTGCTAATGGTTAATAGGATTTGGAATAGATACTAAGGTTCAATTAAAATAGTACATTACGATACAAGTGCGGTTTAAGAGGAATTTCCTCCCGCGGACGCTCCGGCTGTGGAATGAGCTCCCTTCCGAGGTTTTCCCGAGGGTCTACAGTATGGGGTTCTTCAAAAAAGGAGTGTACAGGTTTTTAAAAAGGTCGGCAACGCGCATGTAACACCTCTGGAGTTGCAGGTGTCCATAGGCTACGGTGACAGCTTATCATCAGGCGGCCCGTATGCTTGTTTGCTACCGATGTGGTATAAAAAAACGAGTGCCATCAATGGTTGCGGCCTGCGATGTCCAAGAGATAGTGTGAGGATGACATTAAAACAAATCAATATCTAATCTAAACTGACCTTTGGACCCTCTGAAGCCAGTTCAGCCTGTTCCCTAGCTACTTCAGCAGCTAGCCTCGTCTGCTCCGCTATCGCCCGAGCCTGGTCCTCCGCCTGAACCTTGGCATTGATGGCGGCAGCCTGCAGGTCCCCTGGGGATAGGGTAGGGATGGCGGCGGGGATGATGGGGGCTATGGCGACCACAGGGGCCGAGGGCGCTGCGGCCGCGCAGGCGAAGATCGCGGACAGGATCTGTTGATAAATGACAAAAATGCAAGATGATAATCAGAAAATTTTGCAAAATTTTGAAAAAGTTTATATTTCGCCCAATCGAAGTGAAATGCAGATAAAATTTGTATAATATAATAACTAATATTGGATTTAAAACTGTTAACATCTTTTAAAACCGTTCTTAATTTCATAACAAAGTATATAATGTATCGGTAATAGGTATTTAGGTACTTTAGCCGTCACTCATTTGAACACAAGTTGAAAGTAAAAACCTAAATTACTGGTAAACCCATTTTGTAGATTAATATCAATGCAATTTTAATGTGAATCAAATTAATGCCGTTAAATGTTTCCGGAAACGTTAATGCATTAGTAATGAATAAATACAGTTACTTAGTATAATAACGTTATAAGTAACATTATCCTAATAATTGACAACATTTGTCTGCGGAATATCATAAGTACTTGTAGTAACTATTAATGTTATCGTATGAGACAAGATCAATTAACTTTTAAACCACTTTAGCAGCCGATTCGATATAAAATTGATTAATTGATTTATGTTAAGTAGTCGCTCAGTTTTTAATTTAGTCGTCACGCGAGCACTTTGCAACTGTCTAGTTTAATTTACTCGTAAGTTGATGCGTGTATTTCACTGGCTTGTAGTAGTTGCAGTCTGCCTAATACTTTGCATTGACTTGATTGACTTGAATAGAACAAAGGGAGGGAGTGCCGTTATAAACGTCATTTTTTCATAGACACATTAAAGCCAATTCACTATGATCATTTTGTTTAGAAACACGGTTTCAGAATCAGAAATCCACGCGTTTCTGAAACACAGAAACAGTTTCTGTAAACACTATTGTTTTTTAAATTTAGTTTTATAAACTTAGACACCAATTATGAATTAAACAGCTTTAGGGATATTAGCATTCTGCTTTAATATATTACTTCCTAAATATATAAAATAAAACATTTCCAAAAAGGTTACTATTTGATTGTAAAGACTATACAAAATATTTTTTCATAAATTTTATAATGAACACAAAGAAATCGGTCTATTAGACAAACAGAAACAAAATAAGTCCTGTCTATTTTAATACTTCACTGAATCTATATTAAATGAAGATATAGCTATCCGAAAAACACTTTCTTTGTCCCCGCACTACACTTTAAAAAAATAACACATAGACAAAGAGAACTACTGACCAGAACTCTCATCTTGCGTCTCGAAGGCTACTGATGCCTCCTCACGCACCCGTTTAGCTTATATACCAGACCAATATAGAACAAACTGGCTGGAAACTGGATGATCTTTGCCTTAAAAAAAAGAAATTAAAAAAGTTGCAGCGCGGGCATGCAGGAAATGCGCGCGCATTTTGACAGATGATGGGCGAGGCGCCATGTTGGAATTGTTGGATGCGTGTTTTTTGGGTGTTGCGTAAGAAAATTAAATGCATTCGTGCATGCTTGTAGTTCAGATTAAATTGTGTAAGTGAGTTAACTTATGACTTATGAGTGCCAAAGATTACTTTCTTACGAAACGAAATGCATGTGCAAGTAACGATAACTGCTTTTAAGTACGAGCTTGAATCAAAAATTACTGAAAATTTGAAATAAGTCGTTCCAACATTCAAATATTTCTAAACTAACATAACGGTATCATCATAATTATAAGCACATTATAAGCACGAAACCTTTATCAAAGGCAAAGTTCATAAAAGGCTGCCAATCCACAGAAATGGAGATTAGCGGAGACGAGAGAAATCAACCAATAGCATTAAATAAAATAAATATTATAGGACACAAATTGACAGAACAATTGACACAAGTCCCACAGAACAAGTGTGTGTGTGTGTGTAGCGTGCGTGCGTGCGTGCGTGCGTGCGTGCGTGCGTGCGTGCGTGTGTGCGTGTGCGTTTGTATTTCTGTGTGTGTGTGTGTGTGTGTTGATAATGTGGCAATGATTTAGAGAACCAGGCAGCATAGAGGCATTCATCATCAATACTAGGCATTTCATCCCTAGGCACAGGCATTTCAATCGGGTCTCTATTGTTTCCCAAATAGTTTTAAGTCATTATGTATTGTTTGCCCGCATTTTCGGTAGTCATAATTCATTTGGTTCAGAAACGCGTCACTTTTCAGGATTTCCATCAAACAAACTTAACCTAACCTAACCTATCTATAGGATAACCTTACGAAAATCCTGAAAAGTTAACAGTTTCGGTTTTATGACTAGTGATAATATGACAAACAATACATTATGACTTCAAACTTTATGGGAAAGAAAGGGACCCCATTTCAATGTTAATTTTCACAGATCAATATTTGCCACGTTAATCCAGAGTGCTTGCCATAGGCGCCCTCTCGCAGGATCACTGACACTTGTCAAGGGCGTGAGGATATTGTATTCCTTCCTCAACCACAGGATAGATAATAATAATTAAAGGCGACCACAGCCCTTTTGCTGTTGCTATATACCAGCCGAACAAAATGCCAGACGAGTTTTATTATTCTACTTAAGGGGGCGTACCGGGGCGCGTGATGTGTGATTACATTAAATAATGTACTTCACTTAATTATTGGAGTGCTCTTCATATACATGAAACGGCTATAAGGCGGATATATGGTTATAACCCTTTTCCAGGCTTCACCAAGGTTTAAAAAAAATTGAGATACATATATTCCAATTAATCCAGCTTCGATTGCTGATTCATTTGATGACAAGTCACATTTCCCGAAAGTGCAATCTAATTTGAACCTTAAAACGGAATGCTAAAGTTGAATTCTTGTTGGCGCGCATGTGGTCGATAAATCGAATATGCGTGGAAAAGGGTTACCCAAGTAGCATGTAAGTGTCGGCAAAATCAATATACCAGCCAATTTAGAACTTAGAGTAATTTAAGAGACGTATAAGGGTGTCAGAAAAGATTTAAGCTGTATAAAAGGTATTTTACAGTTATTATACAGCTCAAGCTGTATAAAAGCATTATAAAGGATACTGCGTAAGCATGAGGTGCTTTATCAGAATATGAAAAATCTACTATAAAACTTTAGGTGTTGTGTGACACTACAAGCTAATTCTATCCTTAAAGCTATATACAGGCTGTATTGTAGTATCACTTGGCACTTGTAGCTGTACAAAAGTATCTGTCAACTCCGTTTTAAAACTTTAAGAGTTGTGAGACACTACAAGCTAATTTTAGCGTAAAAGCTGTATATTGGCTGTATTGTAGTATCACTTGGCACTTGTAGCTGTACAAAAATATCCGTCAACTCCGTTTTAAAACTATTTCTTATGGCGTAATGTAACTCTCCTATAAGTATAGTAGTTGTATAACTTCTGCCTATAAGGGTATTATAAAACTAAAAGAATAAATGATAGCTATAGTACAGCTTTTTTCTGTATTACTGACAGAGCCGATTAAAGCAATTTTGTGGCGTAATTTGACACTCGTATAAGTATAGTATAGTTTTACGAGTTCTCACTGAGTGTATTATAAAACTGTAGGATTATACCCTATGTACGGAGAACCAAAATACAGCCAAACGATTAAAAATATTCTATTTTAAAGCTGATTTGAATCCAAAAGCTATAAAAGTTACTCCACTAATTAAATAGTAAAGCTACTAATATTATAATGCTCTCCAACTATCTTGTAGGCTGTTTAAAAATTGTCGCCATTTTACAATGAATAAAAACGTATTTAAAAATGCAATTAAAGAAATACTTGCAAATATTTAGCAAAAACTAAAGCCGTTTTAAGATTACCAGCTTAAAATAAATTGACTATAATGACTATAGCAAAAGAAATTATATTTAATAAAAAAAATACATTCTAACCTTAAAAACAAACACTAACTTAGCATTTTGTTTTTTTTTTCTTGTGTTTCTCTTGATTATTTTGCAGGCGCGTGAATATTTTGCCGGTAAATATACACAGGTTCACAATAAATATTAATCGGCACTTAGGTACCTGTATAATATCCGCTCCCAAGGTCCTTTATTAATATTTAAAGTCCCTTACTTATCATCCACTTATAACATTTGTCGCCATTACAAATATTACGAATGAACAAGAAGACATTTTCTTAAATTATTTTAATTCTCTTGTATTTCTTTTTAAAAACTTATTTACAACTTATATTCTTAAATCATACTTATAAGATATTATCTGTAGTGTTAAGGTTTCCTTTACACCAAATTACAGCTATAATACAGCTATTATACAATTTATACAGCTTATATACAGCTACTCTACAGCTCCAATAACGCGAAAAGCTGTATAATTTGGGCCCTTTTTTAACTTATAAGGGCTGTATAAGCGCTTATACAGACTTTGTACAGCCTAAGTGTACAGCTTATACATAGTATACAAATAAACTTATATACAGCTTTTATACAGCTTAAAATGCTACTTGGGTAACTACTTTTAGATACGTATATTACGTACTATTTTTTATTTATAACATGTTTGTGTTTTTTCCACTGTTTGTTAGAAACTTTTTCTGTCATCAACTTCACTTATCATTATTGTTGACACAGGGAAGTCGGACATGTCAAAAATATATGTACATTCTGTTCATTTTAATTAAATTTATGACTTTGAAAATTCTTAGGACAGGCGGTCTAATCGCTAAAGAGCGATCTCTTTCAGACAACCATTAGCGGAGACAAGAGTATTTTATAAGCATTTGACTGATGCCTTAGACCAGGGGTTCCCAAACTTTTTTTATGCACGCCCCCCTGCTGTCTAAAACGAAGTTCCCACGCCCCCCTTTGCTTCGATGCAAGAAAACTGAGAACTATTAGGTAATCGTGTTCAAATTTCCCGAGGCCCCGCGCCCCCTTTAAACGTGGTCGCGCCCCCACTTTAAAACCCCCTGCCTTAGACATTTTTATGCTTTTAAGGCTACTTTTTCTTGAAACATTAAGGCAGAGCGAATATTTTTCCCATTATGATTTTGAACTTCATTGCAAAGTTCCATTTTGTATAATCTCTAACAATTATACTATATACTACTCTAATATATGCAACAGTATAAAGGCCCTATAAAATAATAAGTTAAATAAAAATCTAATAAGGGTGTCATATGCCCATTAAAAGGCTAAAGTCCCTCTTAATAATAAATTGAAATAGTATCGTTTTATATTCAGTCTTAACAACTGAAGTAAAACTAGTTCACCTACTTGCTTATATTGTTCTGCGTAGCCTTTGCATCTTATGATTTATGTATCTGAAATAATATACTGGTACGTACAGTCGCCATCATATATATTATATATATAAAAAAATGCATGGGTACTATCCCTATCTATACCCTATTAAGTTCTTGCTGGGATCACTTGGCTTCAACTCGCTGGAGGTAAGGCGTAATTACAAATTTTTGACATACATGTGTGGCATATTGAGGGGGAACAGCGACTGTCCCGACTTGGTGTCAAGACTTGTAAGACTTTCGGTACCGTTCGTGCCCAAGAACCTGCTCAGGCCGCGGTGCCCTAGCCTTTTAGCTGTTCCTCTTGCGCGTACAGTTTCCTGCAGAAACTCTCCGATTCTCCGAGCACTCAGGACGATTAACGCGTTCTTGTCATCAGCTCCTGATTGCGATGTGTTTGCCAGCAGATGGGTGAATGTGTGTCGTGAATGTCTGAAATACTGTGAGAGGATGGATGAATGAAACTTTTTGATTTAATTTCATTTCTTTTGTTTAATTTTATTGATTGACACGAAAATGTATATTACCTAGTTGTATATTTTAAATAACTTGACATATTTTTAATTTATATTATTTGCATGTACCTATAAATTTGCCAGCGCTTTGGTGCGAACTGTAATGCTGTGTAAATATATTGTAATAAATAATAATAAATAATAAATATTGGAGGGTCCAAGGCGCTCACAAATATCTGAACACGCCTCTATTGTCAGGGCGTTAGAGTGCGCGTTTAGATATTGTGAACACCTTGGCCGCTCCGATATATCTGATGGCGATTGTACCTACAGATTAAATAATATAAAATGATATAGGCATAGCCATGCGCACAACAACGTTTAACCTTTTACCAGGCTGACAGTTCAAAAATGACAATTGAATGTCAGTCTTCCTGAAAATAGAACACGTGTTTGAAGTGCCATATGTGGGAAATATATTCCTTAGCCTGGTAAAGAGTTAATGTGTACCAATTTGAATTATGCATACGACACAGTTCTAGAGATCCTGGTCTACTGTGCAGAACAAACATTTTTGTACTTAATATGCTTGTACTCCACAGTCCACAGTGCCGCACACTGGTGGAATCACGCCTTAATACGAAGCAATTTATTAATTCGCTAAATACGTATTTATGCACTTACTTAGGTTGATTATTCAGACACTTTTTAATCTCCATACGACGTTTATGACGAAGTTTATTTACATTATCAACTTATAGTCTAACTCTGAACCTTAGTCATAAATAATAAAGTTCAAATTCCATTGACAAGGAAACAAGCGTCGCCTGCGCATAGGTGAAGTTCAAGTTCAGTAAAGTGTTGCAGTAAACGAGTTTGGTTGCGTGAGATTTTGAGATTGACATTTTTGTATTATAGGACTAGGTGTATGTATGTGTCCTATCAGGTTAGGTGTGTACCTTGAAAAATAATCGGACAAGTGCGAGTCGGACTCGCCTCTCGAGGGTTCCGATACAAGTATAAGTTATTTATTTTTTATTTTTAACAAATTTTTAGTTTTCAGGTTTTCCCTTTAGTTACTTTGTAGTACAACACGATATTACTTGCCAAATTTCATAGTTCTATGTCAACGGAAAGTACCCTATAGTTTTGATTCCCTTGAGAGTGTCGAAATATACGTTTTTTTGGGGCATAAACGGCCGTATCTTGTTTTTACGTTAACTTCTAGGTGCTTGATTTTTTCACAGCTTCAAGGGACTGAAGACCTGAGTATATGGTTTTAATTTCAACTCTATTCCTCCACGCGTTTCCGAGATAACGGGTCTTGACACACAGCCGGATGGAAAACAGATATATGCTTAACAACAACTTAGTTGATGTTACTGGGCTGGTCCAAACGTGAAAAATACTGACAAAACTGTAATATTACATCGTACAAAGTGACAGTAAATTCTTTGTACAGAAAATTCTTTCCAAATTGAGCTCACCGCCATCTACCTACGCCAAATTGAATTAATTAGTAATAAATTCTAATTGTACGTCAGTCTGTGCTTGCCCACGCTCTAGACAACCTAAGGCCCGTAAATAAATTCAAACTTCACAACTTTATTCTGAATTGATATCACTGCCATCTGCCAACGCCAAACTGAATCAACTACTCAAGGGCCTACGCAAACTCGCAATGTATTCGTCATCTAGCTAACCTAGAGTTTCATTTCATTGACTAAGTTAATAATATTAATTCCTTTCGAAATTGATATCACCGCCATCTATCTACACTAAACTGAATCGACTACTAAAGGGCCTACGCAAACTCGCAATGAATGCGCCATCTAGCTGACCTACATTGAGGCTTTGGTTTCAGGGTTTCATTTCATTGATTAAGTCAATAAATATTAACTACTTTCTAAATTGATAATACCGCCATCTATCGTTACCAAACTGAACCAGCTACCAAAGGGCCCGCGCGAACTCGTGCACCACCACGACCCAGCTAACCTAGGACACCTAGGTTACAAAGATCATGAGAACATCGCCTGGGAAACTACTGTGTAGCAATGGTTTGCGACATGCGCGTGCGATGCAGTTTTGTTAGGCGTTTGGGTTTTACGATCGATTTATTGTTAGGTATTTCTTTAATTTATGTTGATTGAGGGCAGGAGTTTGGTATTTACGCATCACTATATAGTATAAAACAAAGTCGCTTCCCGCTGTCTGTGTGTCCCTATGTATGCTTAGATTACATTGATACATCAAGGCGGTTTGTTTACAACGGTCCTACCGGGAAACGCGAAATCGAAACTCAGCTATCTGCCTCTTTATCGCGCGAATATGCAAGAGTGATAGAGAGGTTAGAAAACCAAAATTTCGGCTCTCTCGTATGCGGTAGACCCTTAGATTGTTACTTATGTTGGGAGTGACGCCCCCTACGCAAAATTTCGCGTAATAATATTCCCTGTTTCGGCTTGGCTACGAATTCTTTGACTCGCTATCACGACAGGTAGTTATGTCAAAACATTTGACAGGTATAGGCTATAATCAAAGGGCTATACATATGCATCTAGTTATAGCTAAAATACTAACAGGATACCTCCTAGGCTAAATTAAATTAAGTGCGGTATGGATTGCAACTAAATATCTTTGTAGGCTTATGTTTATAACTATCCAGTATTATCTGCAAAACTCTTAGAGTTAGAAGACATAGAGTCCCAGAACGTGCAGAATGTGGAATGAGTTGCCTCCTCATGCAGGTATTTCCTTTGCATTACGACACGGGATTGTTACGTAACTTAGGGTCCTAGCAAAATTGGTTGTTCCTACTTACGCTATGGAATGTCCAATTTAGCTAGAACCCAAAATGGCGTAACAATCACGGAGCGTGCCTGTAGGTACATGGAGTGCAATGAAGGTGTCCGGCTGAGTAACTAATAAACCGAAAGAACACGTTCCCCGGCATCGGCAATAATGGTTATATTTTGACAGAAAGTTGGATTCTAATACCTTTAAACGAGTAATTCTTGCTTATTTATTCGTTCTATATAATATACATATATTGACGATCTCGGAAACGGCTCTAACGATTTCGATGAAATTTGCTACATGGGGGTTTTCGGGGGCGAAAAATCAATCTAGCTAGGTCTTATCTCTGGGGAAACGCGCATTTTTGAGTTTTTATATGTTTTCCGAGCTTTGCTCGGTCTCCCAGATATTGAACCTAAATGAAATAAATTCATACCTACGCAATTTCCACACTTGCTATTTTCATAGGTATGTTTTCACACAAAAGTTCTAGACACTTCATATTGCTGATTTTTCTTGCTGACCCTACTAAGGCTATATTTATTTATAAGTGTGTTATTTGACGCATAGTTGATAAGTTTCATAATTACTATCCTTCGTATAAATGTGGGTTCTAGGAGCTAAATAACTATCGTCAATATAATGTCATACTTGAAACTGGTAAAAAACTTATCATTAACGGTGCCCTGTAAAATGATTAATGATATAATGATTGAAGTATCAACACGCTCCTATTACATATATACTTTTGTTTTTAACAAGCTTTTATTAGGTCGACCTGTATGTAACTATGTAATGGAATCTAAGGTAACTAATTTAACCATCTTCCAAGGATCGTAGTGTCATGAAAATTGGCAGCTGTATGTAGTTCTGATGACAATACAATTATATGGTACTGTCGAACTGATCTGATGATGGAGACAGGAGGTGGCCATAGGAACTCTGTGATGAAACAACGCAACCTAATTGTGTTAGGGGTTTTTAGAATTGTCTCGATGAGTATTAGTTGTCTGTCGTAAGAAAAGTACAGTCAGTGATAAAAGCTTGTACCAAAAATTAAATTGTTGCCAAAAACTTATTATATAGTTAGTATTTGTAAACATTAAGATAATAATTATGTCAATTATCTTAGGTATGCTGGGCGGCGTGTTTTAAACACCGATTCACTTTATTTCGTTAGTGATACGGTATAAAATCAAATGGATCCACCCTGCCAATCACAAACAAGCTTTGAAATACCTGTACCTATGTAGCCGTGAAACATTCGATCCTGCCATTTCGGCCAATGCCAAATCCGTTCCTAGTTCTGGTTACATAGTTTTAATTACCCATTTCGTAATCACGTCTACGACTTATTATTTAATTGTAAATGAAATACGACATTGAGAATATAATTTAATTTTAACGAAATGTTCGCTTCCGGGCTTTAATTTTAATTATCTGACGTATGAAGGTTTTTTGTAATGGCCGCTCCAAATCCGTGATCCATTTTTTTCGATATGCGAAGGAATTCACGTTCAAGGCCCGCCGTTTTAACTTCCGCTTTTAGCGTGGTAAATTAATTATTTGGCTGGATATGTCTCGACTAGTTTTTGTAGGTGTCGAGATTGAAAGTGGGTGGTTATTTTCGGATCGGAATCAATCGATCGAAAGATAAAGACGCATTCTTGTTATTGACAATGACAGGTTTTTGTTGACATGCATCGAACAGTTTCAAAATGAAATCTTTATTGACTGTCACATGACATTTTCATTTCTGATTTATGAAATATTTATTTCATTTATTTCTTTGTGTATTTAATTTAATTTAATACACAAAGTAATGAATCTGACACGGCTATATAGGGATAATGGTAGTAAAACTCCAGACGTGGTTTTATAAAATACTATTTCATTTATTCACACATCCTCGCCTCTATTGCCTGTTTTTTTTTTTATTAATTTACATTGACAATACAAACAATTGAGTATTAGATATTTTTTGGTATTAAACATACTATCACAGTTTACCAGTGCGCTAGTCCGTGGGCGAGTCCGGCGTGGCCGTAGCCGGCGTGCGCGGCGTACGCGACGGGGGCGGCGTGAGCGATCACGGGGGCGTGCACGAGCGGGGCGGGGTGGGTCTGGTGCAGGGACTGGGTGGACACGGAGTGGCTGCCGCCGTGGGCGATACCAGCGTGCGCGAGGGGACCGGCGTGCGCGAGCACGGGCGCGCCGTGCGCGATGGGAGCGGCGTAGGCGGCGTGCGCGAGCGCGGGGGCGGCGGCGGCGTACACTCCGGCGTGACCGGCCAGCTGCTTAGCGAGGATGGGCGCAACACCGGCGGTGGCACCATCAATCTGAGCTTCATGGGTCTTCACGGCATCAACTGCCTGCCACGAGTGATCCTCGGCGGCGTTGATGGCCTGTCCGTGGAGCTCAGCAGCCTGGTCGTGGTATTCGCGGGTGGCATCGACGGCGGCGCGGACGTGGTCGGCGGCTTCGACATGAGCGTCGATGGCGGCGCCCTGGATGTCACCGGGGGAGATGGTGGGGACGGCGGCGTGAGCCACAGCCAGAGGGGCGGCGTGGCCGTAAGCCAGAGGGGCGCCATGGCCGTAAGCCAGAGGCGCGCCATGGCCGATCAGACCATGACCGTAGGGACCAGCCAGCAGGCCCGAGGGCGCTGCGGCGGCGCAGGCGAGGACGGCGGCAACAATCTGTGACAAACAAACAATCATTAGTTCCAATCCAGACACTCCGTCAATCCGCGCAAATCCAACTTTAACACAAACACGTTCACTGAACACTTAGCACTGAATATATTCAACTGACCAGAAATCTCATCGTGCACTTCTGTGGTAGACTGCTCGAGGGCTACTGATTGCTCTCATTTCGCCGCGTAGCGTATTTATACGTGCGCAGGCGCCGGTGGAAAAAAGTAAGCGGCTCAAGGGCGGGAAGGGTGGCAGGAAGCGGGCATTTTGACAGATTTTGCGGCGCGCCGGCTAGCCGTGATGGCCGGTTGGTTTTCAAGTTGTATTGTTATCGATATGTTTTTTGATTATGATTATTACGGTGGCTTAAATGAAATAATTATTACCGCATTGCTATTCGTTCGAGCGTAATATACATCGCTCAAGTGTTTTTTTGTGTTTGATACAATTATTTATTTTACAGTACTTACAGGAAAGTAGCACCACATTCCCGAACTAGTGCAGGAAACAGCACTTTCCGTGCGTATGTCAAAAGTTTAAAGTGCCATATTACCTTGATATAGGTAAACGTATCAACTTCAACTGCAATTCTTGTATATTTATTTATTTATATGTATATATATTTCAGGGATCTCGGGAACGGCTCTAACATATGGGGGTTTTCGGGAGCGAAAAACTATGTTTTATCTCTAGGAAAACGCGTATTTTTGAGTTTTTGTATGTTTTCCGAGCAGAGATCGGTCTCCGAGATAATTATTCATTATATTCGTTACAGACATATTTGCGCGTTGTCAGAAAAGCTATAAAACGGCCATTAAAATTATGTTTTTTATGACATTTAACACCGAAAACGTGTTCGATTGGCGATAATATTTCCGCAAACCAAATAACGAGCATGTCAGGAAGGCGGCGAGTGGCTTCCTGGCTAACTAGATAACCAACAAGGATTTTAATTATCTTAATATCTAGTTCAAACACAAAATTAGAACTTCGCAAAATTGTAGTTTTTTTTTTTTATTTGGGACAAAAAACAGTAACACACAAGGGTTAACACACACACACACACACACTGATTAATCTAAAATATATAGCGCTAGGGTACAATATAATGGATATAAAGCTAAAAGTAACAAAGCTACGATTACAAAACAGGTTTGTGGATACAGTAACAAATTCATATTAGAAGGAGTAGTGATACAATGTAATGAGCGAGTAAAACACTTAAAACAGCATGGCTCATCGCAGTTTGATCTCCTTTTTCAGTGTTTCGTACAAAAAACTTTGTTTACGAAGAACTAATGGGGTCACTTTGGTCTTGCAAATCGGTTAAATGTATGGGTAAATCTAATTTTTTAATCATGTTTATTTATTGTTATTATAACTGTGTACATAATTTTAATTTTAATGTAATATATATCATTTATTATCTGAAATAAATAATATGAATGAATGAATGAATGAAATGCATTTTTCTCAGAGATCGTTTGACGTGTATAGTTAAAATTTAGATCAGTTCGCTTGAGACTTAAGACTCCGGTGCCTTCTTATGGTAGATGTACCTAGAAGGAAGGAATTGAAACTTTCGCACGCTTCTTAAGCTTCTGTAGCTCAGTTGGTTAAGAGCGATTGGACCGATGTTTTAAAAGGTCGCAAGTCCGAGTCTTGCCCGAAGTAGTGCTTTTTCATTTCTCCTGTTATTTATATATTTATATCGCTTACAGACATAGATGCTTGATAAAAGATTACACATCATATCGGGAAATACTTGCTACAGTAAATAGTATTAACTAATTAACAGCTATTAACAGTAAATAAGTTACAACAGTTACCTACATGTTCATATATTATAAATCATTCCATAGCGCTCATACAATTTAAGTACAATAACAATGATAATGACATTAATGACCCGCGACTGTGTATTCCAAAAAATCTAAAAACAATAGATACTTGTATGAAAATTTCAAGAGACAACAGAAAATTGAAATCTAGGTGTGCTATAAAGCTATTACCATTGTCATATTCTTCACACACTTATGGTCTAGGAGCATTAGTGTTCAAACTAAACACTAATTATCTATATATATAAATGCAAGTGTCCTGACTGACTGACTGACTGACTGACTGACTGACTGACTGATTCATCAACGCAGAGCCGAAACTACAAAAGCTAGAAAGTTGAAATTTGCACACTAGGTTGAATTTATAAAGTGTACAAGAGATAAGAAGCGATTTTGAAAAATTCAACCCCTAAGGGGGTTAAAAAGGGGATGAAAGGTTGTATGGGGTGCAAGTTTTATTTTAAGCTAGGAATTTGAAACTTTGTAAAAATGTACTATATTAAAAAACATGAAAAATAATTTCTGCGTTTTCGAAAATTCATCCCCCAAGGTGGTGAAAAAGGGGTTGAAAGTTTGTATGGAGATCAAATATTTTTGTGAGTGTTGGACTTTAAACTTTGTATATGGGGATATTATTATAAGACGGGAAAAGTAATTTCAGCGTTTTGTAAAATTCATCCCCCAACAGGGTTAAAAAGGGGTTGAAAGTTTTAATCCATTACAAATGCTTTGAAACTTCTTAGAAAGGCATAATAGCCGATTACAAAAAAAAGTAATTGCTACGTTTTTGGAAATTCAACCCCTAAGGGGGATAAAAAGAGGATGAAACTTCGTCTTAGGGTGCAAATTTTATTTTAAGCTAGGAACTTGAAACTTTGCAAAAAGGTATTAAATTAAGATACAAGAAAACTAATTTCAGCGTTTTTGAAAATTCATCCCCTAAGGTGATGAAAAAGGGGTTGGAAGTTTGTATGGATATCAAACATTTTTTCGAATGCGCGACTTGAATCTTTCTATTTGGGGATATTATTAGAAGACAGGAAAAGTTATTTTAGCGTTTTGTAAAATTCATCCCCTAACAGGGTTAAAACAGGGTGAAAGTTTGTATAGGGTTCAAATTTTATTTAAAGCTACAAACTTGAAACTTCGTAAAAATGTATTTTGTCAAAAGAGAAGAAAACTAATTTCAGTGATTTTGATAATTCATCCCCCGAGGTGGTGAAAAAGGGGGTTGAAAATTTGTTTGGAGGCCAAACATTTTTTTGAGTGCGGGACTTGAATCGTTGTATAAAGGCATATTATTAGAATACAAGAAAAATAATTTCAGCTTTTAAAAAATCATCCCCTAAAATGATTAAAAAGGGGTTGAAAGTTTGTATAGGGTTCAAATTTTATTTAAAGCTAGGAACTTCAAACTTCGTAAATAGGTAGTTAGGTAGTAGGTTTTATTAAATAGTGGACATGAAAATCTTCTAAGGGGGTTTAGAGGGATTATAACGAGGACAATTTTATTCAGTTAGGGGCTTGAAACTTCGTAGGTTGTGAGAAACAAAGTCTCATGCGTTGTATAATATTAATAATTAACAAATGATTAACCGTCCTACCGCAATCTCTTGATTCTCTTGCTGCACAATGTTCTAAGCTAATGTAGAATATATAACCACCAATATACAAATCCACGCGTACGAAGTCGCGGGCAACAGCTAGTATGCCTATGTTTTGACTTGACAATGTGCTACTACCAAACGTCGTTATCTTATCACAGTTGCATTGTTGAAAATAAAGGCTTGCAAAATACGTTTATTAGGTACCCTAAGTTCGCCTTTAGAGTCTGTGCGGAAAGAGACGAGTCGTGGAATGTATTGGGCCCCATACATTTTACAACTCTTCTGTTTCCGCACAGACTTTAGTACTTAGCTTTAGTCCGTAGCGGCAACTACCTACTTGCCATCATACTTAAAACAAAAACGCATCTCTACTATAAGTATTACGGTTCGAAATCTAATTACTAGAAAGGAATATCAAATGGTTAAAAGGTTAAGTAAGTTTTTCTCACTTAATAGGGAGTATTACTACAATGTTTTGCCGCCAGAGTGCAGCACTAGCGCCTTTAGTAAACTATAGAGTAACTTACACATACTGTACCTTAAACTGTTTTTTGACAAGTTTTCATAGACAATAAAATATGACATTGATACATCAAGGCGGTTTGTTTCCAAAGGGCCTACCGGGAAACGTGAATTTAAAACTCGATTATCGGCCTCTTTATCGCTCGAATATGCAGGAGTGATAGAGAGGTTAGATAACAACATTTCGGCTCTCCCGTTTGCGGTAGACCCTTAGATTGTGACTGACTGTGGGAGTGGCGCCTCCTACGCAGAGTTTCGCGTAATATTCCCTATTACTACTATGTAATTACTAGTAAAGACCTAATTGCAAACCACTTAGCACCCAAACGGTCGACGTAAACAAAATGCTTGCTAACTATAATCAACCACAGTATTATTGACATGTTGATTGACAAAAACCAGTCATTATTTGGCTTGGCTCATTTAAATTTCAATATCAAATGTACAATTACATTAACGGCAACACCTAAGTTAATCATTACTTTGATATTCTAAATAGAATCTTCTTACGTATAGTTTAAGGTCTTATTTTAATTGACGGTAAAACAATGGACTAGGACTAACCCATTTGGATTCGAGCATTGCATGACCAATAAGGCCGCGTATACACTGGCGTTTGTGATGGGCAATGGCGGGTTGTTCGAGAAAACGCAATGTTTTTCCACAACGTTCGTATTCAAGGTATCTTTGTAGTATAGAGAACGTGCGCGTTGGAGGGTCTGCCATCTTGTGGCCTGAATTGGAAATATAAACATGTATTACATCGCCAAAGCAAGTGTTACCATCTACCGTTCTCGTAAGTTTACTTGTGCATAATAGGTTCTGCTATCCTGTGGGCTACATCGGAAGCATAAACTTCACACTTTACGCCTCGCGCCAAAAATCTAACGGCTCCTGTGCTGCACCCTATAGTTAGGTGGTCACACCTGGGACCCATTTCTCGAACGGTATTAGATTAATATTATTAGTCCAAGAACTGTCAAATCGTAAGAGGGTTACCATGGCAACACACTAATAATATTAGACTAATACCGTTCGAAAAATGGGCCCAAAGATATTAGAGTTCATTTTCAACCATATTTGGGTTACTAGCGACCCGCCCCGGCTTCGCACGGGTTAACAAATTATACACAAATAACACAAACCTTCATCTTGAATCACTCAATCTATTGAAAAAAACCGTCTAAATCCGTTGCGTAGTTTTAAAGATCTAAGCATAAGTACAAAGGGACAGACGACAGCGGGAAGCGACTTATTTGAAGTGATGTTTTGCGATAGTCGCACAGACGACCGCATACAGCCAGCCTTGCGTTTGCGCATGATCTTTGACGCATGCGCGGACCGTCACGAAGCGCCATTCTCACGGTGTAAACGGTGTTGTCGGTGTTGCTACACCCCCGTGACATATAAAGTTTACGAACTGTGCTTTTAATTGTGCTTCCGATTCTTCGGAAATAAACTATGGTCTATGGAATATCATCTTAGAATGAAGGGCACAGAAATGTAGGGTTAGCAATCGTCACAAAACTGACGGTCAATGTCAAATCAATCCCATACAGGGCCAGTTGCACCAACCACATTTGACAGACTGATCAACGTCAGCCGGCGCGCGCCGGCGCTTTACTATGAACCTCGTCATACATAAAAATTTAGCGAACTCTTTAACGATACGAACAGTTTGGTGCAACCGACCCACAGTTTATCAGAAATGTGACGGTTAGACAAGTACAAGTTAAAATGAAAATGCGCTATACCGCTGGTATACCTACACTTGTAGGTACAAGTGTAGGTACAGTCAGCAGCAGAAGTTGCTAAGCGGGCGAGGTGTTCACAAATACCTTGACACGCTCTTATTCCATGCAGTAACAATCGCGTCAAGATCATTTTGCACATCTCGCCTGCTTAGCAACTTCTGCTGTTGACTGTACGTCCACTCAAATTTAGTATTTTTTAATGATATAGGAGGCAAACGAGCGGACGAATCGCCTAATGGTAAGCGATTACCGTCGCTCATAGACACCTGCAACACCAGAGAGGTTGTAAGTGCGTTGCCGGCCTTTGAGACGGGAATACGCTCTTGAAGGTTTGTCTATTACTGTAGCTTAAAGGTCGGATTCAGACTGCACAAGCATTACTGCTGCAATGTTGCAGTGCGACATTACTGCTGACTGCATTGCTCCCGCAAATGTCAAAATTCCGTTGAGCAACATCTATTTTGACATTTGCGGCAGTAATTATATACGTGGATCTGCATGGTGTTAAAAAGAAAACAAAGCAATAATTTTTCTTTTTTGTTTATTTACACATCCTCGCCTTTTCTGTTGTTTTTTTTTTTAATTTAAATTCGAAACGTTTGAGTATTAGAAAATATTTGGCACTTTTTGTAAATCTAATAGTCTACCAGTGGGATAGACCGTGGGCAAGACCGGCATGGCCGTAGCCAGCGTGAGCGAGTCCGGCGTGAGCGTAGCCGGCGTGAGCTAGTCCAGCGTGAGCGTAGCCGGCGTGCGCGGCGTACGCGACGGGAGCGGCGTGAGCGATCACGGGAGCGTGCACGAGCGGGGCGGGGTGGGTCTGGTGCAGGGACTGGGAGGACACGGAGTGGCTGCCGCCGTGCGCGATGGGGGCGGCGTGCGCGATGGGGGCAGCGTAGGCGGCGTGCGCGATGGGCGCGGCATAGGCGGCGTGCGCGAGCGCGGGGGCGGCGTACACTCCGGCGTGGCCGGCCAGCTGCTTAGCGATGATGGGCGCGGCGCCAGCGGCGGCACCGTCCAACTGAGCCTCGTGGGTCTTCACGGCATCAACAGCCTGCCACGAGTGGTCCTCGGCGGCGTTGATAGCCTGTCCGTGGAGCTCAGCAGCCTGGTCGTGGTATTCGCGGGTGGCATCGACGGCGGCGCGGACGTGGTCAGCAGCCTCAACATGAGCATCGATGGCGGCGCCCTGGATGTCACCGTGGGAGATGGTGGGGACGGCGGCGTGCGCTACAGCCAAGGGGGCGGCATGGCCATAAGCCAGAGGGGCGCCATGGCCATAAGCCAGAGGGGCGCCATGGCTGTAAGCCAGAGGGGCGGCATGGCCGATCAGACCATGACCGTAGGGACCAGCCAGCAGGCCCGAGGGCGCTGCGGCGGCGCAGGCGAGGACGGCGGCGACAATCTGTAACAAAACACGAACCGTTTTAACCTTGACATTGAAGCAATCCTTGAGTCGTCACTTCACTAATACACCACGTTAACGTTAAACATTGCTCAACTGACCAGTACTCTCATCGTGCACTTCTGTAGACTGCGCGAAGGCTACTGAATGCTGTTTCGGCGTTGCTCGCACTTTTTATACTAACTGCGCGCGATAAAAGGGGCGGGAGAAATGTAGGAAATATCCGTTTTGACAATTCTGTGAACCAAGTTTTATAATAGGCCTTGCTTGTCACACATGAGGCTTGAATTTGATAGGTATGTGTCACTATGTATCTTTTTATGTAAGTAAATACACCTGTATTTGATTCAGCGCTTTGTAATTTTGCATATTAATGAGTAGTAGAGACAGTTATCTTAATCTGGTCAATCTTGACCTGATAAAGAGGTTAGAGTGCGAATGTTGTACTTGTCGTGAACTTTGAACGGAGGCTGCAGATTTTCTACAACCTTAAAGATTTTAAGTACGAATTATATAATCCTTTCTAAAACCTAATAGACGTTTAACACACAGAAAAGAAGAACAAAAAATTGTTTTACTATCAAACCAATTTTCTATTGCAATCCTATAATTTGTTCCAATAGCTATGTCTAAATCTTAATGCATCCAATTTTGAATGTGATAACATTGTGGTTTCTTTACAATCATGTTGATGTTAGGTATACTTTATTGTATCACTACACCTTATAAAACAAAGTCCCCCGCCGCGTATGTCTGTTTGGGTGTTTGTTCGCGATAAACTCAAAAACTACTGAACGGATTTTCATGTGGTTTTTACCTATCGATAGAGTGATTCTTGAGGAAGGTTTAAGTGTATAATTTCTTAACCCGTGCGAAGCCGGGGCGGGTCGCTAGTCTAAAATAATTTTAAAATGGTTGGCTTCTTATAGGGTCAGGAATTTGTTTACTTTCTCCCATACCTCTTGGAATCTAAAATTCTTCACTGTCCAGAACTTTTGTGGTTCGCGTTTCAATCTGAAAGTTATTCACAGTTTTATGAATTCCATGAATGATTTTGTCTGTACATTATCCCTAACCCTATGTTTACGTAATCAACTACACCATAGAGCCGCGAGCGCATGACGGCCGTACTGACCTTTCGGGCCCAACATACTTTAGTACTTTCCCATCGTATCTCACAACCATCGCGTTTCAATATCAACTCTAAGTTGACCCATCAAGGTTGTTTATGCATGAGTATTGGTGTGGTATACGAGGTTGGGATAGCCAGTTGGACTGTAATTACGTTTTCAACTGTTTGTTTGCTGTTAAACACCTAATCACTCGTTGGTAAGTGGGTTAGAGGCGAGGTCGGGTTCTCACAGGGACACCTAAGATATATTATTGTGTCCTTTCAGAATCACTCTCAGAGTTATAATTATAAAGTAAAGTAAAGTAAAGGAGCGGAATCTTCAAGTCAAGACCATCTCTTAAGAGCCAACAGGAGCTAAGATTTAAATATTTTAGGTAAATATACCCGTCTCGCTAACGGAAGCGGCTCTTAAAACTAGTGCGATAAGGACAAGGCGAAAAATCCTGCGTAAATATCTCAAAAGTCGAGGTTTCGTACTCGACTGTTTCCTCCTCCAAAACTTAACCAATCGTAACCAAATTTGGAAATCTAAATGATTATGACATTATCTGTGTCGGACCGTTTTGCTTTTTTGACTAATTGATGTCAGTTTTGAATAGCACGCCTCTCATTGCGGCATAGTCAATTAGGCCATTTTGGCCATTTTTGAAGGGCTCTAGCGCCTTAAAAAACAAAAATATCAAAAAAAGCAAAACGGTCCGACACAGATATTGACAATATTAATCTGTGTTGAAAAAATCATTGCTCTAGCTTCAAAACCCACGGAGGAAACAGTCGAGTACGTTTGTATGGAGAAATGACCACTCCTGTTGGCTCTTGATACCTTTATCCCATACCTACCTTAATCATAATTTATAAAGTTATATAATAAAAAAATATTAAGCGATTGATAAGGAATTAAGGATATGTACCGTCAAATAATTTAAATTTGGACCCATTTTGTACGAGTACCATGTCACTGTGACAATCAATATGAAAGTCGCTAGAGACCTCATACTAATTATCACTGTGACAAAGTACATAATGGGTAGGATATTAAATTCTTTGACGGTACATTAGGCCTTTAGAGTCGGTACCAACCAACCTAACTCTGCATGGCATTCGCAATGAGAAAGTGCGGTAATGTCCTCATTAGTGTCAAATACGAACATATGACGTTTATAATGACACAGCCTTACTTATCCTTTCTACAAATATTACACGCATTGTGTAAATGCAGCCTTCCCAAGGCCGCCGAAGTTCATTGGCCTCCAAAAAGTGTAACGAAAGTGAAGCGAACTTGAACTCGTTGCGCGTACGCTGCTCTTACCACATTACCTTTTCATTTACCTGCAGCGCCACTGTCTAGCGCTGAAGCCGAATATAGTACGCGGTGTCGCTAGTTGAAGTTTTCGCCGTCGGCATTTGTAAGTTTGTATTTATCTGGACTGCCCGGAGCGGTTTTTTTTGCTTTAATCGGTTGTCAATGCGGAAACGGATGCCGTCTGTGCGTCAAGAACGTATTGCGATCTAGTTGGGAGATATTGATGACGGTAATATAATGTTATATTACGCGTCGTATCGGATTGCCCTAAGAATAATTGAATGATGAAAATCATGCGATGAAACCCAAAGATCTTAAAGTCCTCAAATCACGATTAGTCGCGGTTTGTTTGTTATCCATTTAAACTTTAAAAATGTTAAATATAATAAATATATATATAACATAAGTAATTAAGTATACTTCTGTTATAATATAATAAATAAATCATACATTACACTGACCTCTTTATTATTAGTTGCGAAGTTGAACTACTTGGAATGTCCGGTGTACGTCACCATCAGATATCGGAGCGGCCAAGGCGTTCACAATATCTGAACTCGCACTCTAACGCCCTGAAAATAGAGGCGTGTTCAGATATTTGTGAGCGCTTTAGCCGCTCCGATATATCCGATGGCGACTGTATGCAAGTGTAGAACTTGTAGGTGTTTTGTTGGCTGTCAGCGAGGAAATGTTACTAACCAGTGAAATCGTGTATAAGCCAATAGCTTCATAATTTCTCGTCCAATATTTGACAGTCCTTTGTATATGAAATTCACGATGTTTATCAACTTTGCGCAAATCGGCTCTTCTCACGATACCTTAGGAGGAGCATTCTTTCCCACGTAATAGTTCTGCATTTGTATATGTACTTTTGTCCTAAATATTAGAACACATTGATTAATCTGCTTTGTCTTTTAGCTACGTGCGAGGATTTTTTAAATATTGCAAACTGACTAACAAATTAAATTACGTTAATCATTCCCGATTAGAAATTAGAACGAGACAGGGCCTATACGATGTGTTTTTGTTTTGATAGCCCGTTCATTCATGTCTTGATAGTGACCAGACACAATAGGTGATGGAAGCTTTTTTCATTCCTTGCCATACTCCGTTTTATCGCTATATGTATGTATAAATTTTATATTAAAGGAAAAAATGGAAAAAGTTACGCTTCCGGCAGGACTTGAACCCGCATCCTCCACAATCCGTGTGCTGCTCTTAACCAATTGAGCTACGGAAGCCTACCAGATGCAGGCAGATTTGCGATGTCCTGTGGGTTCAAGTCCTGCCGGAAGCGTAACTTTTTCCATTCTTTTCCTTTAATATAAAATTTGGAATATCGCTCGCAGACGTAACTGCTTCTTAAAAAAAATTATGTATGTATAAGTCTCCACTACCAATGAAAACAGGTCGTTTTATATATTATTTCTCATAAAGAGTGATCTTCAATTGTTCTTGTGTGTAAATTAGATAGTCTAATTAAGGTTAGTTTTTATTTAAGCCCCATGAGATTCGTGCGAATCGTGTAGATCCTTCGCTACTGATACACATTCTCTTAAGCTTATAAGTTCAAACGATCGTACTGCTCCAGTCTTGTGGTATTCTCGTTTAAGATTGCATTTGATAGATATTTGCACATATTCCCTTCGCACTTTATCAGGGTAAGGTTAAGGTACGATGGTGTTTTACACAGACACACAGTGTCTGACGGTGTGTGAAGGCCGCATGTTGACACCGGATGGCTAGCCACTCGCCACGGACGCTATCACCGGTGCGAAAAGGCCGTCTGTTTATATATTTGTTATAAGGTTGCACCACTATACTCACGTTCTTTGAAACATTGTTACAATTGTCTATAAAGGTCGTTATGATTATGAGTTTAAGTGCCGCTAGATTGATCTTAAAAGCTTTGACTTTTGACGTGGTCAGGATTTGTTAAATCTTTATTTTTTGCGCAGTAAAAGCTTTTTTGCGTAAAAGTTTTAATGTCAAAAATAAGGCTACAAAAAGGCAATTAAAGTGTTGGTCATAACTTCTAATGACTTAATTTGCTCGGGTGCGTACATTTTATTTGCTCATCGACATATTATTATGTGTAAATATGCAGATCGCTGTATCTCATGTGACACCATTCTTCGACAATAACAAGATAATTCCTTATAGGCATAACTGGCCTCAGTTTATTTTTATCTTAATCATTATATCAGCTCCTGCAATCGTTGTACGAAACAGCTGAGGGAACTACGAACAATGCTCGTATGAGCTCGTGGGAAACGCCTGTGTCACCTTAAAATTAACATTGAATACCACGCCTATGATTTGAACAAGTACATGTTCATTTCAATATGTGTCGATAGGTGTCTTGACCCTTAGAATAGATTGTGACAAGCGGCTGACAGGTTCCGCGTTCTCGTAAAGGTAGGAAGACTAGGAAGTAAAAGAATGGGGGTCAAAGGAAACAGAGTAATACATTGACTATTTTCTTTATTTACACATCCTCGCCTCTATTACCTGTTTTTTTAATTTAAAGTCCGAACAATTGAGTATTAGAACGTTTTTGGCACAAATTTGATATCCTATGAATTTACCAGTGGGACAGACCATGAGCGAGTCCGGCGTGAGCGTAGCCGGCGTGCGCGGCGTACGCGACGGGAGCGGCGTGAGCGATCACGGGAGCGTGCACGAGCGGGGCGGGGTGGGTCTGGTGCAGGGACTGGGTGGACACGGAGTGGCTGCCGGCGTGCGCGATGGGGGCGGCGTGCGCGATGGGGGCAGCGTAGGCGGCGTGCGCGATGGGGGCGGCGTAGGCGGCGTGCGCGAGCGCGGGGGCGGCGTACACTCCGGCGTGACCGGCCAGCTGCTTAGCGAGGATAGGCGCGGCGCCAGCGGCGGCACCATCAATCTGAGCCTCGTGGGTCTTCACGGCATCAACAGCCTGCCACGAGTGGTCCTCGGCGGCGTTGATGGCCTGTCCGTGGAGCTCGGAAGCCTGGTCGACGGCGGCGCGGACGTGGTCAGCAGCCTCAACATGAGCGTCGATGGCGGCGCCCTGGATGTCACCGGGGGAGATGGTGGGGACGGCGGCGTGAGCCACAGCCAGAGGGGCGGCGTGGCCGTAAGCCAGAGGGGCGCCATGGCCGTAAGCCAGAGGGGCGCCATGGCTGTAAGCCAGAGGGGCGGCGTGGCCGATCAGACCATGACCATAGGGACCAGCCAGCAGGCCCGAGGGCGCTGCGGCGGCGCAGGCGAGGACGGCGGCGACAATCTGTAACAAAACAAATACCGGTAACCTCTACAATGGATCAATCCTTGTTGTCACTTCACTATATTATAGATTATACACCACGTTAATAAATCTGGGTTCAACTGACCAGTACTCTCATCGTGCACTTCTGTAGACTGCGCGAAGGCTACTGAATGTCGTTTCGGCGGCGACCACACTATTTATAGCGGGCGTGATAAAAAGCGGCGGGAGAAATGTAGGAAGCTGTATTGACATGTGTGTTCGAAATGTCATTTAGAAGGACCGAATTATGTCTTGTTCTAGGTGCTTAAGGTGATAAGCTCGCACGTCTTTTCGTAGGTTTTTGCGATAGGAACTTCTACATCTTTATTTATGTAGTTAATGAAACGGTGTGACGTAAATAACTATATTTTATTTTACTAAAATTTAAGCAAATTGTCGCATCGTTCATCGTCGTAATTCGTTAAATTACCCGTCTAAAATAATTTCCAAATTAATCGTAATTAGGTCGAGTCTAGTGAATAAATATTTGAACATTTCGTAGTCATCTTAATAAACCTGAAAATACCTAGGCCCCGTCTTAGTTTTTGTGAGACTACTTTAAACCTCAAACTCACGCTTTTGACTCAAAGTTGACTTATTCTTCAGTACCTAGATAATACAGCAGGCAGGTGGTAGGCAGAGTGATGGCAGGTGGACCAAAATGTTGACGGATTGGTGGCCGCTTACGGATGAAAGAAGCGCCTGGCGTCCGTTGGCTCGTTGGGTGGATGACGTTCGAAGTATCGCGGGGCACTTTTGGATGAGACTAGCACAGGACCGGGACCAGAGGCGTACAAGAAGAGAGGCCTATGCTCAGCAGTGGGCTTCCGAAGGCTAAGATGATGATGATGATGACCTAGATAATCTTATGCCATTTAAAGGAGAGGTGGATTTAACCGAGTTTTATGAACTCGTCGATAAAATTACTTTTATGTATGAATATGAATATAGAAGCCATTTCGATTGAATAAGATAATCGACATTAAAGTTTGTAAGCGAAATATATATAGCTTTAAGAATCATTGAATTGAGGTTTACGTACACAAAGCGTCTAGTTTAAACAGTTTAAAGTACTAAACGATATCAGGTATAGACGGTATAAAAACACCATGACTTTAAAGATTTAAAAATAGCGATATTGCACCAAGAAGAGAGGCCAAACACAACAATAGTCATATAAATAGATATAAAAATGTTACTCGTAGCGTTTAATTAAATGTAGAAATCTCCTTTTCTAAAGTGTCATTCTATGGAACTTGCTATGTAAACAAACCGCCATATTGAAACTGTCAAAAAATATGAATTTACTAGTGACTTTTGTTTACATACCTAGTTAGCAAGTTCTATAGAATGACACTTTGCCATGTTTTCTTCTGAAATTGTTCCTTTATCGAGGGGTGCATTATTTCTCTATACACCTGTGTGTGATTCGTTTCATTTTCCTCTCCATATTGCAATATCTTACTTTCTTCCCTTAGCTTAGCCAATAATTTAGCTTCTAATCGATTTTCCTTGTTAGGCGGGCTAAGATACCCACGCCGTCCTCACGGCCGCACTGACCTTTAAGACGTAATAGCAAACCAGTAAGCAAGTAAGCAGGCTTTGAAACTGCTTGTTATAAGTACGAATTGTTCGAATATTTCTTGTAAATAACATGTCCAGCCTGTTTCTAAAGTAGCGGATGTAATAACGCGCCAAAAGTTTACCATTGAATACTTTTCCAAAAATGTATACAGGGTGGCCCATTTAGATCGGTCAGTATGGGAAAATCTGAAACTATAAGACATACGACGATCTCTTCTTAGGAACCATGTCATCGATTTTAGTAACAAGAAAAACTGCATTCATACATTTTTTTTTTTTTTATGTAAAATGTATTGAAAAAAATGGTGGCCATTTCGAAAACATACTAAAATAAATTAAAGGATATGAATACAATGCATTTTATTCATTTCAGACATCATGTTTCATAGTAACATTTACTGCTTATAAGACCTACACAATCGATATCTAAATAGAAATAATTTTAGTTTTTTTTTCAAAACGTCCGGGTTCGATTCCCGAGCTGAGTACACATTGTTTTTTGAATGTATGAATGCAGTTTTTCTTGTTACTAAAATCGATGACATGGTTCCTAAGAAGAGATCGTCGTATGTCTTATAGTTTCAGATTTTCCCATACTGACCGATCTAAATGGGCCACCTTGTATATCTCTAGAGTTTACCCTCAAATTTTTTTACGACTGTTTAATTGTTCTACATATAGAAATAAACCCCAGGGGCCCGTTTCTCAAAAGCTTGGAACTTGTAATATAAGCGGATGTCACTTTTTCACAGCTTTTGTTAGAAATGAACTTCCACTTGTATTACAAGTTAGGAGCTTTTGAGAAACGGGCCCCAGCATGATAACTGTTGACATTAAAAAATACCAGCTATGCAACTAATGCGGTGTAGGTTACGCTAACTTCATTCAGTCTCATAGCTTCATAATCTAACAATTTTAATAACTGTATTTGTCGGGTATGCCAAGTTTGTGTGGTATTCCATTCAAGTCATACATCAGATATACGATACCTTTTGTGGAACTGAGTCATTGTTCCAACTTCTAGCCGAGACAATTGTCAATTTTAAGTTTGTGTAAGTAGGCTCTAAAACTCTGTTTTCATTTATTTTGTCTTTTTAAGATTTGTCTTAAGGTGCAGGGGGACAATTTCGACTGCGGGATAATTTTAACTAATCGAAGTATCTTCCATGTTTGAAATTATTAACTAGAGTGCCATATATGTCCAGGTAGCGAAAAAGATGTGTTGTGTGTGACTCTAGTTAATAATGTAAAACATGAAAGATATTTCGAAGCAGTTGAAATTACCGAAATTAAGTGCAAAGCTGTCAAAGTTAGATGCAGCCATCTATTTAGATATTAATGAGGTGTCATTACTGTCAATATGTAACTTTCAAAAAAAGGAGATTCTACCTTAAAAAGACAACGTACAGTGCCCTGTTTACTGTTACTGTTCACTTTTTGACAGCTTTTGTTTGTTGTATTACAAGTTACAAGCTTTTGATCTCTTCGACAAATCTGTTTGGCAAGTGAGTTTGTAAACAGAGCATCTATTAATCAGATCTGTTATGTATGTACTAAATAATACTAGTTGATTCGAGCCATGTTATGAAATGCATGTAATGTATCGTACTCGTACAATTGTCTATATTGCCCTAAAGGGTTTTCCCTATTGACCAACACTACAAGAACACTTAAATATCGATCTAAATAGTCTACCATCGTTCACTCTGTTAATTCACCATACCTAAACCTTATTCCGAAGTCATAAGATCCACCTATGACTAAGTGTTAGTACAGTCGCTACCTATCAGATATATCGGAGCGGCTCAGGTGCAAACATATATGAACACGCACTCTAACGTCTAGATAATAGAGGCGTGTTCAGATATTTGTGAGCACCTCGGCCGCTCCGATATATCTGATGCCGTTCGTAAGAGCGTCGGCGTACCTCTCACTGCATTCCGCTCCGCGGCCGCCGGACCTCGGCGCAAAAACTATATTATTATAACTAAATTTACTTGCGTTTGTACTGTATGTGGGTTTTGTGTTGCAGGTCGCAGGCTTCAAATATAGGGATTTATACATCTCGTAGGTACTTATTTTGCCAAACAATGTCTAGGTTGAAAACATTGAATTTCTACCAATCAGAATTATTCCGTTTTTTTTCCGAGGAAATGTTTGGCACAGTAGTCAATGTTGAGCAAGTGTGCAGTAATTCACTAATACGCTCTGCTTGTAAAACCTAATTTGGGCATGTAATAAGATCATATCTCAGGACATTAGTGCATTCGTTTTGGTAAATAAATATCTTTGTATGAAATACTACGTGTTAACGACTAGAGTACCAACCAGGGATGTTGCGGATGCAGATTTTTTGACATCCGCGGACGCGGATGCGGATATTTAAAGGCTCACATCCGCGGATGCGGATGCGGATGTCAAGATTAGGTACTTAGAAAACGTCAAATATTACATTTTTAGTATTTTTTTATTTAAAAAAAACGAAACGTTTAGTATTTGAGCAAGAATATAGGTGCGTTATATTTAATAAACAGTAACTTGGCCGACTTTTCTGGATCTAGACGATTTCGTTATAGGTAATGACGAAATTACCTAGCACTTACGCCGCCGCTAAGACGTTCCTGTACCGACTTGTTCGACTTCCGCATCCGCATAAGCTCCGCATCGATTTTATGCGGATGCGGATGTTGAAAATAATGCGGAAGTTCCGCGGTTGCGGATGTGGATGCGGATGTTCGCAACATCCCTGGTACCAACTTCAGCCATAGCCCATATTCGAACTTTAAGATACGTCAAATATAAGATATCTATCTATTAGACATCACCAAGATATATCAGTGTCATACAAGTGTCAAAAGTGACGTCTCTTCAAACAAAAACGTCACTTTTGACACTTGTTTGACACTGACATTTCTTTGTAATGTCTAATAGATATCTAGTTTTAAATCCGAATCGGGACCCTTATCTGAAAAACTGCTGATTTTGTTTTTTTTTTAATTATTATTACAATACAACTCGTTAGACTCTAAGTGTTATGAAAGGACCTAATTTAATGAGACATTTTTTTATTATTTTAGATTAGTAGTTCTGATGATCCACAATAATCCACATCAGTGTAATAACCGCGTAAAGCTCTTTGTCTGCTCGGTACAACTCATGCGTAACATTGCGCAACGCGAACTTGCACTTGAGACCGTTGCGTCTGCGCACATTTATACAATTACTTAACGTTTTTTGCGCGTTCTTTATTTGAGACGACGAAAAAAGTTATGGTTTCACGGTTCACATGAACGTTATGGCTTATTATAATAAAAGATTTATTGACTGTTGACGAGGTGTCTAAGGAATAGCTGAACTGGATGGCGATTTTCGGTGCTATAAGTTATGTGTGGTTACTAAATTGTCAATTTTTGACAACCAGAACTTCTGCATCGGATCCCTTTGTTTGACATAATGTCATGATTGTCAGATTATCATAATTAATCATCAGTCATAATTCTGAAACCGTTAAATTTTCAGGATTTTCGTAAGGTTATCCTATAGATACTCAGGTTAGGTTGGGCTTGTTTTATGGCAATCCTGAAAAGGTTACGCGTTTCTGAGAAAACCCAATTATGACTAACGTAAACGCGGACAAACAATACATTATGTCTTAAAACTTTATGGGAAACAATGGAGACCCCTTCCGCATACCCAATATACGGGTTCCTACAGCGACCTCTTCTACTAAAGGGGTCCACTGATTAACAGTCCGCCGGATGGTATCGGCCTGTTAGTTGTTCGGAACTGTCAACATTTTGTTCTAACTGACAGGCCGATACCGTCCGGCCACAGTATAATGAAGAGTACTAGCGTACAGTATGGACACTCCCTGCCTCCCGTTGAAGTTGAAAGTGCCGCCCACCCGCTCTCGGTTACCTCACAGTTACCCTACAATGTCTTATCTCACTCACACAAGCATGGTACGCGTTCACCTACACGAGCTTAGGCTGTGTGTGTAGGAACGCGTTTGTTTCATACATTTGATCGCCAGTGTCCGAGGTGTGGTCCAGCGGACTGTTAATCGGTGGGCCCCTTAAGAGCCGGGATTTTTCGTAGCATTTTCGACCTGTCACGAGGATTTCACCCTTATCGACTGCCTATATATATATATATATATATATATATATATAGATGACATATTTCAATCAAATATTATAATATACTGACGGTAACTTGTATAACTGATATCCAAGAAGGAGGAAGTTATAACTTTTTAAACACACATTAGTGATATGGACTCCTATTGCTAATGCTAAGACAATACAATAACAAAGTCACTTGGACCTTGCGTCCGGCAATCATGTCATTATCTCGCATCAAATCTTTAATTTAGGCACTGACTGCAACCTTTGCAGACACTGGGCCCGATTCGGATTTTGAAATAGACATCTGTTAGATATCTTCTAGACATCGCCAAGATACGATAACGATATGTTTAAGATCTAACCTGTCAAATTTGACATTTGCGCGATTCTGGAGATACTCTTGAACGATTTCCATATGGCTTAGAGATCCAATTCACATCTAATAGATATCTAACTCTATCTAACGTAAAAGTGACACTGGTTGCTCGAATTGCGCTGCAAAAGAGAACTAGTTGAAATCTAAACTATAACGTATCAAGAATGGATCTAGTACATGTCGTCTCTTGTGAATATCTTGAAGTTCGAATACGGCAGACTGTCGTTCAGTTGATCCGTGTTGTGTGTGCTTTGTTCCATAAACGAGTCTAATCTTTTGATTATCTCTAATCTTTGATTATCTCTAATCATAGTGGCCTGATAATTAATTAATATTTTTTATTTTATTTTTTATTATTATTAATAAAATAAAAAAAATAAAAAATATTTCAATTTTACTGCCCCACAAGTTGCTAGTGCTTTTTAAAGTTCTTGTCGCGTTCACAGACATCTTTGCAAGCCAACGTTCCAAAAATATATTAAAAAAAACCTTTTTTTAAAACCCTATGCAAATAAGAGAGAATATATGCAAAGTAAGAGAGAATATTCCGTAATCTTATACCTTTAAACGAGCAATTCTTGTATATTTATTTATTTATGTATATATATTTCGGGGATCTCGGAAACGGCTCTAACGATTTCGATGAAATTTGCTATATGGGGGTTTTGGGGGGCGAAAAATCGATCTGGCTAGGTCTCTCTAGGAAAACGCTCATTTTTGAGTTTTTATATGTTTACCGAGCAAAGCTCGGTCTCCCAGATATTATCATTAATCCCAGCATCTCCGCCATTTGTAAAATCATAAATCAAACGATAAAAAGCTATTCATACAATTTAATTTCAGTTTTCATTAAATTAATGTTTTACATTTCGACATGACGCGCCGCTAGTTTCATAAATCAATAACTAGTACTTACTCGTTAAACTAACTAAAATCTCTTTTTTTTATTCGGTAGACGTAGACTGAAATGACAGTTCATAGTATGAAATAACATTTTATGTTCATACTATGAACTGTCATTTCAGTCTACCGAATAAAAAAAGAGATTTTAGGTCTTATATTATACCTGCTTACTAATACTTAGGTCCTTAGTATTATATTTCTGGGTTGCACATACCAATGAATCTGCGTAATGCGTCATATTACGATAAAGCCGATTATATTTATCGTGTAGGGCGGGCCGTGACAACTTTCCTTAAGTACAAGGTTAACTTTGTCTATTAAAGGTGGGAAAAGTCGATAAACTGGGAACGATCGCTTATCGATATATTAACTATACGATTTTGTGTAAATACCGTCCTTGTCTTCTAGTCTGTGGTTTTTGTTTTGATCAATCTAATGCTTAATTGTTTAAATTCTATGATGAAAAAAGTCCGAAGCGTGTTGATGAAAACCGGATAAAAAAACCTTTGCCAGTCCACTCAACTATAATCACAATTTACATTAGCCTTTATACATCGTCCCGTCCCACTGCTGGGCACAGACTTCTCGTTGATTAAGAAAATTTGTTCTATGCATTTCACGCTTTATGTGGGATTGGACGGAAAGAGAACGTGTGTCTCATGTGAGTTTCATTATGTACGTTGCCGTATTTGATCTATCGATTGAATTGATTGTGTCTCTGTAGTCAGAAATGTAAGAAAAATCGCATGCGAGTTCTTGCATCGTCCATCTGCGCCTTTATACGGATATACCCCCCTCACAGACAAACATCCTCCAGACTGAGCATAGTAGCGCTACCCCCTCTGCCACAATATACGGTAGTTTTACTCCATTTTGGAGTCAAAGTGTCTTTGTGTGACGTCCGTGTCTTTGAACAGACCAATCACGGCACGGGACTCGCTCATCTCGTCCCCGCACCCCAGTATTTTTGGCAGCATCAGTTTCATGAAATAATTGCTCTAAACTCCGTCTAGAGGATTCCTAGTCTATGACCCCCCTTATTTATAAAAAAGCGGCCAAGTGCGAGTCGGACTCGCCCATGAAGGGTTCCGTATTTAGGCGATTTAAGACGTATAAAAAAAAACTAATAACTAGATCTCGTTCAAACCAATTTTCGGTGGAAGTTTACATGGTAATGTACATCATATATTTTTTTTTAGATTTATCATTCTCTTATTTTAGAAGTTACACGGGGGGGGGACACACATTTTACCACTTTGGAAGTGTCTCTCGCGCAAACTATTCAGTTTAGAAAAAAATGATATTAGAAACCTCAATCATTTTTGAAGACCTATCCATAGATACCCCACACGTCCTATGGGTTTGATGGAAAAAAAATTTTTTGAGTTTCAGTTCGAAGTATGGGGAACCCCAAAAATTTATTGTTTTTTTTCTATTTTTGTGTGAAAATCTTAATGCGGTTCACAGAATACATCTACTTACCAAGTTTCAACAGTTAGTATAGTTCTTATAGTTTCGGAGAAAAGTGGCTGTGACATACGGACGGACAGACAGACGGACAGACAGACAGACAGACAGACATGACGAATCTATAAGGGTTCCGTTTTTTGCCATTTGGCTACGGAACCCTAAAAAGAATGTTTTATAGCTTTAATACAAATGCATAAGGTCTAAATTACAAATAAAGACAAACAATTAATAGCTAATGGAGGGTTGTAGCACTTGTAGCGCGTTTATGAATTTAATAGTGTATTCCGTAATCTATCGATAAAAAGTGCAGCACTATCGCCGCCGGATCCGGCGACAAGTCTGCCCGCAACAGACTGTCACCTTGCCCTATCCGGTCGCCATTTTAGATCGGTTACGTCACGTGCACTACCGCTTACCGGTAGGACGTCGAACTACCTACTCAAAAACCTGTGCCAGTGCCCTTTATAAGGTTTTTGACTGAGCTCTAAGCGCAAGCGAATGGTCTCTGTTTCATCTTGGGTAAATATACTCTCTTATATATTACAGGTTGTTTGGTACATCGTTTGCCAAATTAAAACGGCAGATAGGTCGAGTCATTTGCTATCTTCTCATGCCTAGAAAAAAAAATTGCCCACGGTATTTCTTACTACTGCGCTCGTAAAAATTAAAATTTATGAAAAACTGGCGTAGAGCTGAAAAAAAAAGCGTGCTAATTTTTTTTCAAGGCATGAGAAGATAGCAAGTTATTCCACCTATCTGCCATTTTAATTTAGCTAACGATATACCAAACACCCTGTATAACACACATAACATAAAACACACATAATATTATGTTCTGGCATATCTCCCTAAAACGCAGTAAGTAAAGGATTACTTGCTATGTTTTTGCGAATTTACATATAACATGGGGGTTATCTCTCCCAAATCGACCTCGCCTCAAGCTTACACTACTACTAAATATGAATGACCAGCACTTCTAATATCGAACACAACATTGCAACCAATTATTATCCTTTGTTAACGCCGCCCTGATTAAATTAGCGGCTTTCGAAACTCTTTGTTCGAGTAACATAGCCCGTAAGGCGCGGTCTAGATATGATGCAGCCTTGAGTTATGACTTGTATGTACGAGTGTGGTATTCTGATGAATAGAGCGGCAAAAGTTGCTATGAGCCGGACCGAGCTTACTCCTACAGACTTTGCAATCAAAAAGTGTGGAAGTGTCAGCATAAACTTCAGATTTCAATGAATATACAGGAGGTAATTATACATACCTAGCGACTCGCCCCGGCTTCGCACGGGTTAACAAATTATACATAAACCTTCCTCTTGAATCACTCTATCTATTAAAAAAACCGTATCAAAATCCGTTGCGTAGTTTTAAAGATCTAAGCATACATACAGACATACAGACAGGGAAGCGACTTTGTTTTATACTATGTAGTAATTACATACCTATGCATAAAGTACGGTCTTATTATTTTCTTAGAGTTACAGAGATTCGTACACAAATAATTTCGAGATATAGAGGTGACATAAGAACGCGTCTAGCTTTTTAATCAAGGATTGTAAAAATAATCGTTCTTGAAACGACAGAAATCTGAATTCTCCTGCCATTAATTCAAAAATTCTAAATTCGTACATTTTTAACAAGTTTTCAATAGGTGTCGAATCCTCCATTTAAGTTTGACACTTGTGTTAGGAGGTATTCGCTCTTTCATACAAAGCTTTCATGCCATTGCTTGACATTGGCCGAGGGCCAAGATTTCTCAGTTTTGCAACCGTTCTATATATGACGTCATCCATGTCCTTAGAAAGTATTACAAGTAGTCTACGGACCCAGTAAGGACACAGTGACTCAGTCCATTACTTATTCTGTCCATACACTGTTACGACAATTACAATGATCTGCCCTAGTAGCACGGTCACATTTTTATCGTTTGTCACCATGCTTGTCACGTTCTAACAAGTATGTAAGTGCGAAAGTGACGGGCATAGTGACAGTAGATAAAAATGGAACCGTGCTGAGCCCGCTGGACTAGAATGGGCAATGCTAACGGATGTATAATACTTACTCGAATATAACTTACTGCCATACATTTTTGTTTAATGTTATATTTATTATAAAGTTTCTTGGTGACTAACCGATATTTTTCCTAGAACATTTTCATCTTTTTCTGCTTTTATGTGACGTTATCTATGAAAAGGGACCATACTGTCGATGGCGCTTCCGCCATTATTAACGATGCTCCGATATAAATATAACGCCGGGCGCCGCAGTGCGGCGTAAGCGCCATCGACAATAAGGTCCCTTTTCATAGATGATGCCCCATATGGCTTGTATTTCTCAATTTCCTTTTCTATTTCACCATAGTTGCCAAAATTTGGCATTCATTACTATGAATACAACTTCGGTCTGTTGTGAACAACGCAAGAGCAGTCAAGTCAAAAGACAGTTAATGTGGGATATTTGGAAATATGTCGTTCAGTGATGGTTAGACTCCATTCGCGCTACGTCTCCCATCAATTTTATGTTGCGGTAATACATTTTCTGATAATTGTCACAGCCAAGAGTACCAAATTAGCGTGGTCGTAGTCTTAGGCTACTTGAAATGATATTAATTTACGATTTTACGTCCTTCTGTCTGTATTCTAAATAATAATAACTTCCTAAACTAATACACAATTGAACAAATCGATATATACCGTAATCAACTTCAGAAATTCTTGGGAATAAAGAATTTCACATAACATACACGTAAAAAAAAACATGACCCAGTCTACGCTGTGCGTAAGAACCAACTTGACTTCCAATTTCCAAGACCCATTACGAGTCCAGTGTCCAAATTTTGGCGTGCGGGCTTCTGGGTGGCCGACATTCGGAAGATTGCGAGTCACTTCTGGATGAGATTGGTTCAGGATCGGGATAAGTGGCGTACTCGAAGAGAGGCATATGCTCAGCAGTGGGCGAAAAAAGGCTGATGTCCAAATTCTAATTGTTCTGCTTACAATCTTGACCTTGCACTTTATTTGGCAATGTTGCATCAGAAAGGCCTTAAAGCCAGTGAAGATATGAAGATTGAAGATACCAGATGTAGATTATACATTGTTCGATTAAATATCAAATCTGTAGCAATAAGATCACTGATAAGATGTTGACTTTAACCTTAAAAATAGATCGAAACTTGACCACGATGCACGAATGACGAACATAAATACGCTTGCAAAAAAATTTCAAAACGATCGATATATTTGATAAAACTTATGATAAGACTGGGTCAGCATTTCGATGTCCAATCTGTGTGGTTGTCGTATCGTTTGGCAAATGAAAACAATTTCAAAACATGCTCTTTGATATTTCTAATCTATGTTGTAGGTTCATAATTTATGTAGGTCTAAACTGGTATATGTATAATTTATGTTATGTATATGCAATTTTAGTTAGGTACTATGTACATAAAGATCTACGAAAATGAAGGGTTACATCACACAAATCCTTAACTGCGCAGTTTTTGTAATTCACCCAAAAGTTCCTTTTTTGATTGCTGTAATGTAATCGATACCTATAGTCAATTTAATCTCTACTGTCAACAAAATCGAAAACATAGCTATCTACTTCCTATTTTTTTTTTGGACACTACCATCAATCGTTGTGTCTCAACCTCAATATTCTAATCTAAAGATATTCTTTATAAATTACCTCAAGTCATCAAAAGCTTTCAAAATAACAATTGATACAACCTCACATTCCTCAGAATAATTAAATTGAATATAATTAACTAGTCCGAACCAGTCGACCTTAGCTGGGTTCAAATTGCACTTGATTACTTATGTGTTGGTCAGTTACTGCTGAGAACGATTATTTTAGACTACTGTGTGATTTTAACTGATATTCGAAAGAGTCATGCAAATCCCCGATTTTTTAAGAGAAAACTTCTTTAGCAGCGCTGTGCACTTTTTGAGGTGGGGAAAAAATGTTAAACTCGAAACAGCGTAAGGCGATCACGTGACCGTAAGACGGACACGTGACCTGATCGAAAAACTGCTACATGTAATGTCATTGAGTTTTTCTTTATTGATTTAAATACCATCTAGTGAGTTTCGCTCTAACTGGTATTAATATAACTAGAGTACTAACAGTGATGTGCTTAGGGGTTTCAAGCAATTAACGCTAACGCTAGATGGCGTTAACCTCAATTATACATAGTGCATTTTGCAATAGTCATTGAGTTTTCACTTCTGCCGGCACTCCCTGAGTGCAACCCGTTGTTTTTTTAGTACATCATCGCTCGAGTCCTAGAGTCTAGGGGAGCAGTTCATTAGGACTGTTTAATGCACATAACTGGATAACAAAGAACGACACGACTGTCAAACTTGCGACCAAAAATGAAATGCAAGTGTGTGTGTAAATTGTCTATCTTCTTCTTCTTCCTCGCGTTATCCCGGCATTTGCCACGGCTCACGGGAGCCTGGGGTCTGCTTGACAACTAATCCCAAACAAAACATTAAAAGCTCTGTTATTGAATTTGAACCAATTGGAGCTAACTTAATGTTACTCAAAATTTTACCTGATATTAATATATTGGCGGTATACCGCTCTCCGTCTATTCAATCTATTGATGGATTTCTTAGCTCCTTGGAACATATTATTCGGCCCATTTCTAATGAAAATAATGTAATGATAGTCGGTGACATAAATATTGATATTAAACCAAATAGCAGTGACAAGAACAAAGCACCATATCTTAACCTATGCGCAGAGCTTGGCATGTTACCAGGTCATTCTTACCCAACACGGTTGTCAAATTGCCTAGACCATGTTATAATAAAGACGGCTGTGCCCGCTTCTATTTTTGTCATAGATTCTACTGTAACTGACCATGCATTAGTGCTCCTAAATCTTTCCCTGCGTCTTCCTGATTCTACAAATATTCAATTCTATAATAAAATTAAATACCAAGATGCAGTTGAATATCTTCATAATATTGACTACTCGTTTATCACAAGTACAGCTGATGTTAACCAAGCATTTACTCAGTTTGTCGACACATTATCTACGGCTATAAAAATTAACTCTAAATCTTGCCCTGTACCCTGTAGGAAGAGAACACTTAAACCTTGGCTAACGCCAGGTCTTTTGCGGTGCATTCGCCATAGAGACCGTCTTCACAAAAAAAGTCAGATAGATCCAAATAATGAAGTTCTACTCATTTCATACAAGCGATATCGTAATTATTGTAACACTCTTCTAAGAAAACTGAGACAAGAACATGATAGGACGTTGTTGCAGTGTGCAAAGTCAAATAAGGAAACATGGACGGCCATTAAATCAATAGTTAACTATAAAAAACTGCCAAGCTCAGCTCATGAATTAATTAGCTCAGGAAACAAGGCTTCTGGTGATATTGAACTTGTCAGTGACTATTTTTCTAAGATTGGTCAACAATTGGCTGAAGCGATAACAAATAATAGTGCAAATTTAACTAGACACAGTTTTGCCATGCCAAGAGCTTTACAATCCATAGTTTTATTGCCACCAGAGGAAGATGAAATAGAATCCTTAATACTTAGTCTTAAAACTGATTGTGCTACCGGTTGGGATCTTATTACAGCAAAACTGCTTAAACTTGCAAAAAATGTAATTGTTAATCCCCTCACAAAACTTATTAAAATGTGTTTTAAACAGGGGGTCTTCCCGGCGGTACTTAAAAGATCCTTAATTACACCTGTTCATAAAGGAGGAAGCAAAGACAATGTTACTAACTACAGGCCAATCTCAGTTTTGTCATCATTGTCAAAAATCCTTGAAAGAGCTCTAAATAACCGTCTTGTCAAATACTTGGAACACCACAAAATTTTATCAAATAGTCAATTTGGATTCAGGCCTGGCAAGAGCACGGAAGATGCCGTCAGTGCTTTGACAGATCACGTTACTACCCTACTAGATACTAAAAAGAAATGCCTGGGCGTTTTCCTTGATCTTGCCAAGGCATTTGACACTGTCTCGATTCCAGAGCTTATCCACAAGCTGGAGTGTATTGGCATAAGGGGAAAGGCTCACATGATTTTCAGTGACTTCCTGGTCAATCGTACACAACAAGTTAAAATAGGTAACACTGTTAGTAAGGATGCCCCTGTCATTTATGGAGTGCCCCAGGGCAGTATATTGGGACCCAGTTTGTTTCTGATCTACATAAATGACCTGTGTCAATTATCCCTTACAAAAGGTAAAATCTTCACTTATGCTGATGACACCTCTATAATTTTCCATGGAGATACATGGGAGGAAGTATATAGTAATGCTGAGATAGGACTCCATAAAATCAATAGCTGGTTACAAAGAAATCTACTTACCTTGAATTTAAGTAAGACCACATATTTACAATTTTCTTTAAATAAATCATTTATGTATAATAGGGAACTTAAGGTTCACACATGTAACTTTCAGACAGGAACTGACTGTACTTGTACTGTCATTGCTAAATCTGATTGCATTAAGTATCTGGGAGTACTGCTTGACGACAGACTGAGTTGGCAGCCACATTTAGAGCTAACCTCAACACGGATAAGAAAACTAGTTTATATTTTTAAGAAATTAAGATCTGTATCTGAACTAGATTTATTGAAAACTGTGTATGTTGCTCTGGCGCAGCCAGTCATTGGCTATTGCAATGTTGTATGGGGTGGCGCTTGTAAAACCCACATGATAAAACTGGAAAGAGCCCAGAGATCCCTGTTGAAGGTCATGACATGTAGACCATATAGATATCCAACGAGTCTATTATATAAACAATGTCAATTGCTATCTGTCAGACAACTATATATACTACTGTTAGCGTTGAAGCAGCATAAGCTTACCCCCTATGATCAAAATAAAATTACAAGTAAGCGAACAATGACAAATGTATGTGCACCATATAAATGCAGATTGGCTACTGCCAGACGGCAACAGGGATTTATGAGAATCTTTATATATAATAAGATTAACAAAACTCTAAATATCTATCCCCTACCTAAACATGAGTGTAAGAGAAAACTTAAGTCCTGGTTACTGGCATTAGACTATGATCAAACTGAAAGCATCCTACATTAGAATACTCACACACATACACATACACACACACACACACACACAATATGTATATATATATATATATATATATATATATATATATATATATATATATATATATATAATGTAATTGCTATGCACTCATATTAGAATGGCATTGTTTTCTGATATCAAAACAGGCCCTATAATTAATTGCTTTAAATATAAAATAAAAACAAAATGGGAAATGTAGTAAGTAAGTCATACTAGATTAGATGTTCCTTATATAGTTTCTATTGTCTAGGAGAGGACACTGACTTCTGTAACACAGGTCTTTACCTAGCTCAGAAGTCAGGGACTTCAAAACCCACTTAGTAACTTGTTTTTTGTCAATAAAAAAATATTTTATTTTTTTTATTTTATTTTTATAATCCCAAGAATTGACGTAGGCTCTAGTTTTTGCGAAAGCGACTGCCATTGACGTTCCAACCCAGAGGGGAAACTAGACCTTATTGGTGTGCGTAAACTGTCTATGTGAGATCAAAAATAGTGCTGTCATGTTACATGTTAATAATGTATATGTTTGACTAATTTTTGAAATGTCGTTACTTTATCTAAATAAAAATGTTATACGAGTATTATTAGACCTTAGGGGCTACCGCGAACCAAGTACCACGTGTTGCATCTCTGTCGCACTTATAATTTCGTACGTAAGTGTGACAGGGAGGCAACACGTCGAACGTGGTTCGCGGTAGGCCTTTTTATTAGCAAATATTTCGTACGAACCGAAAGGGTATTTAATCTTATCACCTTTTATTACTTTTACGTTTATGTCTTTTTTTGTCTGAAACTGGAAGTGAAAGGGCTTTTAACCCTTAAAAACCTTCAAAAGTTTAATGTATTTATTATTTAAACAGCTCCTATGAAATGCAGTTGTTATTAACTATGTAAATATAAGTTGCCTTAAGTTATTGTAAGCCATAGCAATAGCCGTTAATGTGTTTGGGATATTAAAAAATCCATACAGATTAAACTATGCGTAAAAACGATTACAACAAAATATTACTCACAACCACAACCAAACGTAGCGATTTAAGCGAAAATAGTCTTTAACTTGACGCGATAAGATCTTTTTGAAGTGCATAATAGCCAACCTAATTACTCACCAAACCTAAACAATTTACAAGTTAATAGAACGATTTATAAACAGTGTGAAATTTTGTAATTAAATATATGAGCTTGTATACCTATATGCAAATTACATTATATGAGAAAGACTTAGGGTCTAAAATTGCATAGCATGATATGGTTCTATTATGGCCCAAACCTTGCAACGGCCTTATGATCTACTTACTGGTAGATCATTTAGGCATCTTGACATTATAAGTTGTTGTAAAATGATGTATTTATTCTAAGCCGTTGTGCTGTTATGTTTATTGTATAGTTGTATACATACCTTTGTTATTTAAACGATTTAGCTTTAAGTATGGGATAAATATGTAATGTAATGTATCTCATATTGTATTATATAATTGGCCATGTGTGATGCTGCCAATATTCTGAATTATTGAGACAAATCTTGACGTGCTTATAGTTCATAGCAATATGAAGAAAATAAGAATCATAGGTTAACCGTGACCGTGGTTAACTACTAGAAATACCTTTACTTGAAAATTTACGCTGCCCTAAGATGTAAGCCTTAACATTAATGGCAATAATCCTTGAATTCTATGCTTTAACACATTCAGTGCCGAAAACCCGACTATCAGGTATTTTATCATTCCGTTCCCAGGCCGGACGACCCGATAGTCGGGATCGTGGTACTACACTTTTATATGAAGTAATAATTGTGGCCTGGCGCGGATGTCTTGTTTGGCTGGGTGGCAATGAATGTGTTAAAAACGATAATTCATACACGTTGTCTATCGAGTAGGTACTTGGGCCCATTACGGTTTAACAGCCACTGGAAAACTCGTGGAATTCTTTACCGTATTATTTTACAATAAATTCCAAATCAACCTTTTTTCCATAGGTGTTTTTACGGCTGGTATACGTGGTGGGGCAGTTTGAGACGGACTGCACAATAGTGCCAAGGGCGCGCCACAAATCCGTCATACTCAAGTGCGAAATAGTCAATACGTGATCGCTGTAATCTGTTCTGTCTCGGTACTTATGATGCCCAAGGGGAACCGATAATGGCCGACGATATGTCATGGGCCAGTAATATTCAACAAAATCGACGTAGATGAATGGTCGCGCAATGAGTGATTTGAAAGGAATTTCTTTACGCGACTTTGCGGCAAAATAAACTCCCTCTCTTCTCACAGGACAGGAAGGTACGGGTTTCTTAAGGGACGGCAACGCGCATGTGACACCTCTAGTTTGGATAGCAACAAACACACAAGCTCTTGGCTTTTGTTTCTCCACTTCTTCAAGGTTGTCTGGAAGATATCGCTCCTTAGCGATAAGGCCGCCTGTTGTTTACCTCTGTCTTCATTTATCATTTGTGTTTCCATGTACATTTATTTTGAGGTTGTGCAATAAAGAGGATTTGTATTGTATTGTATTCATCATTATTAGCTTTTAAGTGTTGAACCTTTTCTAAACTACTCCTCCCATTGTTCCAGATCAATCCAGTCAGGGTCAGAAGAAGCGTCCAGCCGACATGACCTTGGCTGAGCCTCCACACACCATGCAGATCGCCCAGATCCTGATATCGCTTCTGCACGCTTGGGGTCTTGACCCTGACCTGGACAGAGTATGTGAGGCTAAGCTGGGGCTGCTGAGACCTATGGTGAGCATTAAAAAGACTATGAATTACATAGTATTGATTAGGGGCCATCCAAGACGAAAGAACTGTAATGTTTAGTAATAAAACATTTGCCACTGAGTCTTTATTATATTAAGTTTTATAATAAGTTTTTTACATGTGTGATCAAACAACATCTAGCTTACCAATCAAACAGATCTCTCCTCCCCTATAGTTACACAGTTCATTCCTATGCTACAGCGTCTGTACTTAACTAACGCCGCTCGCTGTCATTCCCATACTCCCATAATGCATTGGGTCATTATTGACAGTCTGTAGTTGCGTTCTGTTACAAGCATACATTACAAGCACTAAACCCACCTTGGATTTGGTGACATGGGGGAAGGGGGAGGGGGTTTGCAAGGTGATTACGTCAGCAATATCTAAGTTTTGTTTCTCCAGGTCCCAGTTTGCTTCGGCGTGGTATCCCGTCACGGTCACATGGCGGTACAGCTGCCAACCCGACTTGGCTCAGTCGCGGCTGGGGTAAAGGATCCTCAACTCCTCAAGTCAGATTTGCCACCAGAACTTTTAAGGCAGGAGGAGCTCACCAGGTCTGTATCAGGTCTTCACTTTAAACTTTCTTAACCAGTTATCATACATTTACTGTCTTTACCGGCCATTTCAACCTGACAGAACCTCTTCCACATTATTAAATTGTACAACGGGACTTAATCGCGTATCTAAGTTTTAAGATTTACCTCCGACGTTTCGAGGACGGCGTTGTCCCCGTGGTCTCGGAGAAGACTAGCTAAAGTTGACATCAACATCTTCTAACCGCACGAGTTTTTCGAACTACCCGCACTTGGTGTTGTTTATGATGTGGTTGTTAGAAGATGTTGATGTCAACTTTAGCCAGTCTTCTCCGAGACCACGGGGATAACGCCGCGCGCCGTCCTCGAAACGTCGGAGGTAAATCTTAAAACCTAGATACGCAATTAAGCCCCGTTGTACAATTTAATAATGTGTAAAAATCGTGAAAGTTTAAATCAGTGTAGAACCTCTTCCATTTTAAACTCGATTAAAAAACTAGACGTAGTTGAGTAGCGCAGATCTTCTAAACACCATGAAATTGTTTCCAGAAATATGTATATACAGTAGGAAATTATATGGCAATAACCTTATACTTCAGAACGAGATCTCTCTATAGTCAGTCTCGCGATTTGTAGCTTTATCGCGTGTTGGTGTCAACTAAATATTAGCATCCATGGGAATCCGCGCGAGAACGCAACTCATGCATGCCTGGTCCAATTCCTGAATTGCTTTGATTTTTAGTAAATTCGGATGTTCGTATATCGGCTTTAGCGTTTCTGGACATCAGTGCGAATTAAGCTATTTTCCGTATTCGATTATAAATTAAGCACAAAACCTATATAAGGTAAAGCACTCCGTCCCTGATCTAACCACAAGTTGTCATTGATAATCCTTCCTACTGTTCACAGACTGTTCTCATCGAAGCTACACTGGGAGCTAAGCACGACCCTAACCACCAATCATTTACTGTCCATCGTGGCTCTAGCCAACACTCTCATGTCCATGAGCAACGCCACCTTTATACCAGAGCAGGAGTTTAACCGAAGGATGCACAGGTCAGCTTTTATTAGGGTTCCGTACCCAAAAGGGTAAAAACGGGTTCCTATTACTAAAACTCCACTGTCCGTCTGTCTGTCTGTCCGTCCGTAAACAGGCTGTATCTCATGAACCGTGATAGCAGTTGAAATTTTCAGAGTTGATGTACCTATTTCTGTTGCTGATATAACAACAAATACTAAAAAGTATCTAATGTCTATGTCTGAATGAATTGTCAACACCCTTAGGTAATTCATTGTGCCGCTTTTCTTCTTAGGCCTTCAACCAGAAGCTCTTCATCATGGGCTGGTGACGAGGAAAGGGCTGAGCAGTTGGCCGCTCAGCAACAGCATATTAAACAGGGCTGGTCCCTCCTGGCCACGCTCCATTGTGTACTGCTGCCTGATAAAGTGGTGGCTGCCGGTGAGTAGACCTTTAATTCATCATGAGCTAGCGCCCAGCAACAGTATATTAAACCGGGCTGGTCGCTCCTGGCCACGCTTCATTGTGTACTGCTGCCTGATAAAGTGGTGGCTGCCGGTGAGTAGACCTTTAATTCATCATGAGCTAGTGCCCAGCAACAGTATATTAAACCGGGCTGGTCGCTCCTGGCCACGCTTCATTGTGTATTGCTGCCTGATAAAGTGGTGGCTGCCGGTGAGTAGACCTTTAATTCATCATGAGCTAGTGCCCAGCAACAGTATATTAAACAGGGCTGGTCGCTCCTGGCCACGCTTCATTGTGTATTGCTGCCTGATAAAGTGGTGGCTGCCGGTGAGTAGACCTTTAATTCATCATGAGCTAGTTCCCAGCAACAGTATATTAAACAGGGCTGGTCGTTCCTGGCCACGCTTCATTGTGTACTGTTGCCTGATAAGGTGGTCACTGCCGGTGAGTAGACCTTTAATTCCTCATCATGACCTGGTACCCAGCAACAGCATATTAAACAGGCCTGGTCCCTCCTGGCCACGCTTCATTGTGTACTGCTGCCTGATAAAGTGGTGGCTGCCGGTCAGTAGACCTTCAGCACCTCATCATGAGCTGGTGCCCAGCAACAGCACATTAACCAGGGCTGGTCCCTCCTGGCCACGCTTCATTGTGTATTGCTGCCTGATAAAGTGGTGGCTGCCGGTGAGTAGACCTTTAATTCCTCATCATGAGCTAGTGCCCAGCAACAGCATATTAAACAGGGCTGGTCCCTCCTGGCCACGCTTCATTGTGTACTGCTGCCTGATAAAGTGGTGGCTGCCGGTGAGTAGACCTTTAATTCCTCATCATGAGCTGGTGCCCAGCAACAGCATATTGAACAGGGCTGGTCGCTCCTGGTCACGCTACACTGTGTACTATGCTGCCTGATAAAGTGGTGGCTGCCGGTGAGTAGACCTTTAATCTGTCAGCTCCCACGGCTCATATATGAGCCAGAACGCTTATGGTGACGTCATATCGTGGGATTCGACAGGTTAATTCCTCATCATGAGCTGGTGCCCAGAAACAGCATATTAAACAGGGCTGGTCTCTCCTGGCCACGCTACTCTGTGTACTGCTGCCTGATAAAGTGGTGGCTGCCGGTGAGTAGACCTCCAGCTCCTCATAGGTCTCTGAGTCCTCGTCAGCAGGTGTGGATAAAAGGGCTGAGCACTTGTCAATTAAATATACTCGATACGAAGCACACGCTTGTTTGTTTCCGACCCCTTCAAGAATCTTAAGATCCTTGGACATCCGCCCACGTGCCAACATTCTATCCAAAATTTGCCACTGAAATTTGAATCTAAACTGTAGGAAATAGAGTTGATTTTGCGTTCTTTGAACGAAACAAAACAAAAACGACACTGTTCGAATTCAACATGGTTTAAATTACATCGAACTGAATAGGTACTATATATAGGTAGGACCGTGGGCCTTAGGAGGCTATTCTGTACAATTTCTCGTGGTAAGGATTATTATTGCGTATTTCTAAAAAGCCTTGCCACTTTTTTGTAGACTTGGGAATTATCGGTTTAGAATATCGTGTATCTTTACACAAAGTTTATTCTTGCAGGAGCAAAGAGCTTCAAGCGTCCGCAAGTGGAAATGCTGGCCCGCAGATGGCAGCACCACTGCCTTGAAGTGCGCGAGGCGGCGCAGGCGCTGCTCCTTGCTGAGCTTGGAAGGTAAGCTCTATTGTTATTGGCGAAGAGTACAATATTGCTTGTTTCCAGCCGTATACCTGTTTACGAAGAGTTTCAAGTGCCCACAAGGAGCTTGGGAGGTTAGCTTTATTGTCAGAGGCATAGAGTTCAATTTGGTTAGTTTAGCGAACGCACCTGTTAGATTCCCAGGATTTTAACGAACGCAACCTGTTAGATTCAAAGAAGATGATCTTGATGCGACTTTATTGTTAAGAGAATAAGAGCGTGTTAAGGTAATTTTGAACACCTCGCCCGCATAGTAGCTTCTGCTGCTATGGTAGTGTTATGAGAGTATTGATTCAAAAATCTCTTGTCGACAGATTGGGCCCTAAAGGTCGCAAGGGTCTGGTAGACAACTGGGCCCAGTACCTGCCCTTATACACGCACACAGAGAGCATCAACCCTCACGCTGCCCACAAGGAACCCGCTGAGAAGGCCGCTAAAGCTGTAAGTTAACCCTTTGAATGCTGACGACTTAAGTCATCGCAAACTATTGTGCCGATAAATAAAATAAATCACTACATAGTATAAAACAAAGTCGCTTCTCGCTGTCTGTTCCTATGTATGCTCAGATCTTTAAAACTATGCAACGGATTTTGATGCGACTTTTTTAATAGATAGAGTGATTCAAGAGGAAGGTTTAAGTATAAATTGTTAACCCGTGTGAAGCCGGGGCGGGTCGCTAGTGTGCAATAAAGTGCCATACATAATTACATCATACATACATACAAAACGGGTAAGAGATGATGATCAGGGCCGGATCTAGGGTAGAGCGAGTGGAGCGGCCGCTCTAGGCGCTGGATGGCAAGGGGGGTGCCAAAATGGCAAATGAAAAAAAAAAGTTTTAAAAGACGCGATTGTGGCAAGGGGGGGGGGGGGAATACGCTTGAAAACTTCAACGAAGGGCGCCAAAACCCGATTTCGCTCTACCCTGATCAAGGGCTCGGGCCGGCACTGATGATGATGATTGTTTTTCTACCAGGAGGAAGAGTTTGAGGAGGAAGAGGAGGAGATAGTCCGCAAACCCTCCTCTCTGGCAGAACTCAAACGCAAGCAGACAACAGCAGTAGTGTTGCTCGGTGTGATCGGCGCCGAGTTCGGACAAGACATCACTAGTGAAGGTACAGTCTTTATTAAATTGTACAACGGGACTTAATCGCGTATCAAAGTTTTAAGATCTACCTCCGACGTTTCGAGGACGGCGTTGTCCCCGTGGTCTCGGAGAAGACTGGCTAAAGTTGACATCAGCATCTTCTAACCGCGCGAGTTTTTCTTAGATCAAAACTTAGATACGCGATTAAGTCCCGTTGTACAATTTAATAATGTGTAAAAATCGTGAAAGTGTAAATCGGTGTAAGGTATAGTCTGTCAAGCTGGATATGTCAGTAGCAATGTAAAGCAAACTAACGTATGATATCCCTAGGAAACGAACAAAAAGCAGCAATGTACATCGAACAAGGATGAAATGTAAACAAAACAGTTCCACAGATAAGATATGAATGATACGCGATTTTCGAACAATTCAAACGTAGTGTTGCTATCCCCAGATTTTTCAAATTTGCCGCCTTTTCCTACTGACAAGATTTGCTTGACCAAGTATAACACGATTTCATATTTGAGAAGTGTGTTTTCAAAAGGCTTATTTCTATATGGAAACCACACAAAGCCCTTTTGAAAAGACACTCCTCAGTTATACAATCCGATTTTTCAACGTCTATCCATGCTCTATGAGGTGAATATAGGATTTTACTTTGGAACTAACCCCTATATGACGAAAACATTTGGTTATCCAATAAAGTACCTTCGAGATCTAATCAGTAGGAGTGTATGTAAAGATGTACATAGTGTATAATTTGTTTTCCATCCTATTTTCTCGGAAGCGTTCATGCTAGGTATTTCAGCCAACCTCAGTGCTTTTTGTACTGAGACTGACTGAAATAGTAAGACGTGTTCGTACCTTTCCGTGAAAAAACGATGGAAAATAATCATGCACTACATCTGTACCTACGTTTTCCTAAAACTAGAGAATTCCTACTTTATTCACACGAAAGTAAGATTTCATACTATGGTTTATGAGCAGTTAAAATACTGTTGAGACGGAGTGTTTATTGTATTGTAAATTGTAATATACACAGGCCTTTACGGGGCTGAAAATTAGTGGGCTAACTTGTATTCACTTCGCGGACTATGGACAGAAGTTGAAATAATACACTGTTGGTTGGGATTGATTCATACAAATCCTATCAGCACGAATGCACATTATTTGGATTTCGACAATTTTCTAAATCTGTGTGTTTTAAATACGTAATGTACAGTCGAAGTATTTTTATCACTAACATCCAAGATCTGAGTCAAAAATATTAAAATTCAAATAAATAGTAAATAGTACGTTGTGTTAAACGAAACATATTATGTATAGCATACTGATACTTAAAGTTCATTCATCTGTTTAATGCTAAGATAGTTATTTACGATACAAGTGCGGAAAAGAGGAAATTCGAAACGAGTGGCGATAAATTAAAACACGACCGAAGGGAGTGTTTTAAATCGACACGAGTTGCGAATTACCTATTCGCACGTGTATCGTACAACGTTTTACAGTACATATGCCCCTTTAAATATTTGACATAGCAACGAAAAGTGCTTATTTACGCACTAGTGCGGGAAAGTAGCACCATATGTACTGCAAAATAACTTTTTAGCATTTTCTTAATTCGACTGTACAGAGAAAAATGTACAGCTGTGTGATGATGTTGCTTTACTATTCCTATTATTCATAATGTGACAATGTGCAGTTTCCAACTACCCTCCCCGTCCCAAAATCATAACTCACGGCGATCTTTCGGGAACGCTCGGCAGAATGCGATCTGGCTCCGAGCTTGACACACATCGCGCGTGTGCGTCCCGGACTCTTCAAAAATAATTCGAAAGGGTGAAGTTCTGCACCCTCAGTGTCGCGTGTGCCTTCCGAAACCAAAGGGCCCCGAAACGCGAGTGAAAAGAGTGAACAGTGCACTGTAATTTGGACAATTCAAAGGACTAGCTGTGAGTACCATCCCTTACCTATCTCTCACCCCTACACATTGTCACAATTGGTGGAGGTTGCGAAACCCCGAATTAGGTCTAATATTTTCTTGTTTGGCATTAATTAGTACGTATCGGTAACAAAATGTCCGACACAGAAGAAAAAACCGTTACTCGAGTGTCGGACATGTTTAAATATTTTAAGTCGTTAAATTTGGAAAATTTGAATCCGGCTATTAGACAATTACAGGAAAAGATTGAGTCGCAAAATAATCAAATATCAGAGTTAAAGAAACGAATTAATACGATCGAAACAGAAAAAATGTCGCATACTCCATCGACGTGCCTTAACGGTCAAAAGGTCGAGTCACCCGCGAACGCGGTAGGTGAACATAATCGAGTCGATAAAAATAAGTTAAAAGTGTTGCAAAAAATGCTCGCGGAGTTACCAACTTGTGATGGCAAGGTGGCTAAACAGCTTATTAAATTTATTATCAGCGTCGATAAAATTACTCAACTCCAGCTAGTTCCCCAGTCAGAGTATGTGACCTGGATAATGACCAGGACAACTGGGTTTCTGGCGGATTGGTGGTTCCGTCGGGCAGCTGCGTTACATAATTGGCAAGATATTAAAATACTGATTTTAAGCGAGGTTTTATCTCCGATACATATTGAAACGTTAAAAAATGAAATGTGCTTGCGTTATCAATATGAGTCCGAAACGTTATTAGAGTTTGCGCATTCTGTAGTTGCGGTGGCGAAGGCGCTCAATCTGGGCTGGTCAGAGGAAATGTTAATGCAAACTATATTAAGTAGAATTTCTCCAAGGATATATTATTACATTAAATGCAATCCTATGGACATAAAGGACATGTCGCAATTAGCGCAAATAAGTAGTGAGGTCGAGGGCGCTCTTTTACGAGACAAATTGCATTCACAAAACTCGCATAACTTTTATCAAAGGAACCAGTTAAATGTTGGTAGTAATACGTATCGGCAATATGGTCAACCGGCACGGGAGTCGAGTGCATCGTTTTCGCGCGGGAACCGGTTAGCGCATGGGGGCGAGCGAGAGGTCACCGCCGGCGGGTCGGGCTTGCCTAACGCAAATACATCGGTTGCTAATCAGGTTCAAACAACGCAGCGCGGCCCACGTTGTTATGAATGCAATTCTTATGGTCATTTCGGGCGTGATTGTGAACAGCGTCGTAGACGTTTACAGACACAGTCAAATTACGCGGGAAACGCGAACAGGGAGTAAGCAACGATATCCACCGTCAGCTTCCTCTCGCAGTAGTCCAAGAAGGTGGCAAAATAATTAGTTATAGGGAAACCAATAAACCATGCTTACAAGTAGTTATTTGTAATAATATTCTTACCGCGTTAGTGGACTCGGGCGCATTTCGATCATTTATTACTCAGGACTTAGCAGATAAACTCAAAGGTCGTCGTAAGGTGGTTACGTCGCGGTGCAATATTCAATGTACTACCGCTAGGCGACAAGTTTTTACAGCTACCGAAGTTATAACCGTATTGATTTCAATTGATAAGTTTACTTGGAAATTTGAATTTACAGTAGCACCGAGTTTAATTGCACCTGTTATATTAGGATGCGATTTTATTAACAAAACAAAACTAGTCCCATATCCATTTTATGGATACGTGATATTTGACTTTATGCCGCATTATAAAATACCATTGTTAAAAAATGAAGAGCAGCAAGATATAGTACAGTTTAACAGCATTCAAAACGATGAAGAAATTGGAGGTAAAATGGAAAATTTATTAGGAAAACACAAAGAAGTCGTAACGGAAAAATTAGGTAAAACTAACATCCTGAACTATGAGATAAAACTCATTGATAATGTTCCGGTTCGCTCACGATTTTATCCGCTGTCGCCGCCGAAAGCCGCGGAAATGGAGGCACATATTAAACAACTACTTGATAAAGGTATCATTGAAAAATCGAGTTCACCGTATGCGTCACCAGCATTTTTAATCGACAAAGCCAGTGGTGGCAAGCGACTTTGCTGCGATTACAGGGCGGTAAATAAGAAGATTGTATACGACAGTTATCCAATGCCGTCGATTGAATCAGTTTTCCAGTATTTAGGCGGGGCTAGGTATTTTTCAATAATTGATCTTAACAGCTCATTTCATCAGATACCGTTAAGCGACGAATCTAAGCCGGTTACAGCGTTTATATGCCCCTTTGGGTTATTTCAGTACAAATATGTTCCTTTCGGGCTCTGTGTAAGTCCGCAGTCATTAAACAGGGTGGTCGATATGATATTTGGTGATATAAAATACAAGTATATAATCCCTTTTGTGGACGACATTTGTGTTTTTTCCAAAGACAAGGAATCGCACGTGCAACACCTAGACGAGGTGTTGAGTAGACTTGGTAAAGCAGGGTTAACAGTCAACCCAAAAAAATTAAAACTATGTAAAGAGTCGGTACAGTTTTTAGGGTATAATATTAGTTATTCCGGTTTAGCCGTCGACCCCGATAAAATAAGTGTCGTTGTAAACTATCCGGAACCGAAAAATTTAAAACAGCTAAAAACATTTTTGGGGATGACTAGCTTCTATGCAAAATTTATTCCTCGATATTCGGAACTTGCCGAACCGTTAAATTTGTTAAAAAAAAAGATGCCAAGTACATCTGGGGGCCTAAACAGGTTGACGCATTCGCACGATTAAAACAGCAATTGGTTTCACCTAACGTTTTGAGGTTTCCTGACTTCTCTAAAAAATTTATTTTACAAAGTGATGCATCTGGAACAGCTCTTGGAGCTGTGCTTCAGCAGGAAGTGGACGGGGCCCTGGCGCCGGTGTGTTACGCGAGCCGCACGCTGTCGAGCGCCGAACGTCGCCAAACGGTCTACGAACAAGAGTGTGCCGCCGCCGTATTCGGAGTCACTAAATTTAAACAATATTTAGAAGTCGCGCCGTTTGAACTTCAAACCGATAATGCTGCATTATCTTGGCTTTTTGAACATCCTAAACAGATTGGAAAGTTAGGGAGGTGGATACTTCTTCTGTCCAGATTTAAATTTGATATTAAACATATTAAGGGCAGTAGTAATAACGTAGCCGATTGTTTGAGCCGTATGTACGAAGGAACGGATGAAGTCAATTGTTCCGCGCTTCAGGAATACCCCGTTACTAATGATTCGCTTATAAGACACCAGGTAAACGACAAATTTTGCAATGATTTAATTATTCAAATTAATGGTGGGACTATAAATATTACTCCAAAATATAAAATTAAAAACGAGTTATTGTGCCGGCAATTAGGGAAAACAAACAAATGGCGAATAGTATTACCTATTCATTTAAAAAATGTAATTTTAAATTATTATCATGATCAAGATATAGCTGGTCATCTAGGGATAACAAAAACCTTAAATAGAATAGCCAGTATTTTTTGGTGGAAGAACTTGTATACGGATATTAAAGAGTACGTAAGGTCGTGTTTGCTTTGTCAAACGACAAAACCATTAAATAAGAAACCGGTTGGTTTGATGTCATCAACTGTACCTACCGAAACTTGGGAAAGAGTTTATATAGATTACAAAGGACCATTTCCGATATCAAAGAACGGAAACAAATATATTTTGGTTATTTTGGACGGCTACTCAAAGTGGGTTCAGTTGATTGCAGTACGGGCGGCGACCGCTGCTAACACCGTGCGCGCGCTGTCGAGGCTCGTGTGGGCGAATTACGGACCGCCGCGAACTATCGTATCTGATAACGCAACACATTTCACAGCCGATGTATTTAAACAAATGTGCCATGTTTGGGGAATTAATGATGTTAAAATATCTCCGTATTACCCACAGGCAAATGCAGTGGAACGCGTAAATCGAAATTTGAGTATAATGTTAAATATTTATTGTAGGAAAACGAAATCTATATGGGACGAGTCGCTACCTAATTTCCAGCTTGCTCTCAACACCGCAGTCCATGAGAGTTCAAATCGTACACCATCATCTATTTTTCTCGGGCGGGAAATTAGAAGTCCTTTAGAAAATAGGTGGGAATTAGATAAAATAATTTCTGAAGGAAACTCGACCCATAACCACGAACAAACTACAGTAGTTCGAAAGTTAAACGCTGCACATGAGAGACAAGAGCATTATTATAATAATCGTAGGAGAGCCAATATTTTTAATGTAGGGCAACAAGTACTCGCGAAATGTTTTCCGCTTACAAACGCCGATCGAGGAGTATGCGCCGCGTTTTGTCCGCGGTGGTCAGGGCCATATACAATTAAAAATATTACAAACGGTCAAGCCGCGCTAATTAAGCCGAATTCAAATAATGTTGTAAAAAGAGTAAATATATCCCAATTGAAGCCATACTGTTCGAGATTAAGTGGGGGGGGATGTGACAATGTGCAGTTTCCAACTACCCTCCCCGTCCCAAAATCATAACTCACGGCGATCTTTCGGGAACGCTCGGCAGAATGCGATCTGGCTCCGAGCTTGACACACATCGCGCGTGTGCGTCCCGGACTCTTCAAAAATAATTCGAAAGGGTGAAGTTCTGCACCCTCAGTGTCGCGTGTGCCTTCCGAAACCAAAGGGCCCCGAAACGCGAGTGAAAAGAGTGAACAGTGCACTGTAATTTGGACAATTCAAAGGACTAGCTGTGAGTACCATCCCTTACCTATCTCTCACCCCTACACATTGTCACAATAATTTATATATTTAACCTTTTAACCGCCATATAACTTTTCAAGTGTGCTCGTAACGCCGGCGGTACGAAGTTTTCCTTATTTATCAGATCGTGGCGAAATGAGCCCGATTTTTTATCAGTCTACGGCGGTTAAAAGGTTAAAACTTCTCCCTTGCATATATTTTGCTAATTTCCCTTACATTATGCTTGTTTATTTTTATTAATTGGCATATTTGGACTTAGGAGCGGCGAGCAATAAGAGACGCAAGGACGGAGATAGCAGAAAGAGCTCCGTCGTCGAAGGTAGGACGAAATTTGCTTTCCGTTATATTCTGTTTTAATTCAGTGTGTCCCAGCATCACCACCAAGTTTTTCAAGCACATAATATTCACTGATTAATGTTTTATACGCTGTCTACGGATGCTATACCGCCGGGTTTGTTTTTAGTTAACTTTCGTTTGATTGCCGGGGGGAATGTCAAGAAATAATGTTATAAGCGGTTCAGGACAACTATTAAAATTATTAAAAAATAGTGTACGCAATTATGCCAAAAATATAAACCTTCATTTTGGATTCTAGCTGATACTCTGTAAAATTGACAACAAACAATACAATCCAAAAATATATAAAAGCATAAAAAGTGAACATGTTCTAAAACGGAATGTCGCCCATATCGACCATAGTAAGTTTTCACGCCAAGTATTACGTCCAGCGCTAGTAGCACGGTCGCATTTTTATCGTTTGTCACCATGCCTGTCACGTTCTAACAAGTATGTAAGTGCGAAAGTGACGGGCATAGTGATAGTCGATAAAAATGGAACCGTGCTGAGCCCGCAGTATATCGCTTCTATACATTATTAAAAATAAATAAATAAATAAAACGTTTATTCAGAAATCTTGCTTACAACTAATTACATATATTCTTCTGCTAAACCACAGAGTGGTTTGTTGGCAGACGTGGCTCCTTTATGTTTATGCAAGCTAGGTAGTTGACAGGTAACTTAAACTTAGGTATCTACTTAACCCTTTACCGCATGCGCAGTTTTTTGAAGTCGGTACAAACTCTAATTATGATCTTTCCCGCAGGCTTCACTTTATCCGCCTCCAACAACCTGGCGCGCCTGACGGCGCTCGCGCTCACACACCTGCTGCTGTCGCCGCCATGCGCGCGCCTTCCTGCACATACCCCACTGCGGCGCGCGGCCGTCGACTTGCTCGGACGTGGGTTCACTGTATGGGAGCCTTATTTGGACGTCAGCCATGTTTTGTTAGGTAACGTATAGCCTTTCATATAATTACTGCTTTCTTGAGACATAGAAGATGGTATCAGTAATAAGAAACAAGAATTAGAACTCCTATTCTAACTGAAAAAAAAAATATCCTGGTCACGGCACCAAATTGTAACACTCACCGGCTTTTAAAATGTATTAATGTCTAAGACTTTATAAGGCAGAGGGAATATATTTCCCACATGATTTTGGATTTTGTTTCAAAGTGATAGGGTTCAATTTTGCATAATTTCTGACACCCTTATTCCTTACAAAGGGTGAAACGATTGAACTTAGTGTTTTGGTTGGCGCAATCGTCAGATAAGTGTCAACTTGCGACACTTTAAATTTTAACATGACTCTGTAACTATACTTCGCGCTTTGATTGGTCAATTCACCAACCAATAATCCTGTCTTTATACCAATATTTAATTTAACTATACTTATTGTATCTAAGATTTATTGTCTATACCGGTGTATAACCATATTTCATTATTGATCTTTCGTGGCCAGGTCTGCTGGAGATGTGCTCGGACGCGGACAAGCTTGTGCCGTCCATGAGCTACGGACTGCCGCTTACCGCGCAGGCCGACTCCTGCCGTACAGCGCGCCATGCGCTCACTCTCATCGCCACCGCTAGGTAACATATTTGTGAACGAACACCTTGGCCGCTACGATATATCTGATGGCGGTCTGTAAACAAAATGACGAAGTTTGCAGTTTCCATGTGTAGACACAGGGTACCATAGTGGCATCTGTATTTTAAAGTTTAGACTATCCACTTCCTGGTTTTTCAATTTTTGGGTGTGTTAAATTGTTATGTGTATACCCTCGTATGACCCAATGTACATTACAATGTACATATATGCTGCAATCTATTTAGAACCTTTCACGGGCCAAATAAAGTAGCATTTCTTTCGTTTCGTTGCTTTTTAAAACAATCGAAATTCATTACAATAATTGTAATGAATTTCGATAAATCGACGTAAATTATTTACGTATAGAACAAGGTTCGAACTAAAAAAAAATAGCCTATATAATCAGCCTCATGATTCGTGAATTTAATTTGTAGTTTATGTTGTTTCCTCACTGCCATATTTGGATATAAAACCTTCAAGAAAATACGTGTTTTTGTCCCAAAACTCCCATATCCGTTACTAAGTAACATAATAAAATATAAATTTTATAAACAGGCCAGCTGCCTTTATAACAACAATGGCGCGCGAGGTCGCTCGCTGCGCCGCCGCCCAACAATCCGGGCAGCCTTCACCCGCCTACCACGCCCTGCAGAAGGGCAGAGCTGAGGTCCTGAGGGGCATAGAGCTGCTTATAGATAGGATGCATAATGAGGTCGCTGAACTGTTGGTTGAGGTCAGTAGAAACGCTTTACAAAACTCTGAAAACAAATCAATCGCTTTATACCGCCATGACAATCCGTCTACCAATCCGGGCAGCCTTAACCCGCTTACCACGCCCTGCAGAAGGGCAGAGCTGAGGTCCTGAGGGGCATAGAGCTGCTTATCGATAGGATGCATAATGAGGTCGCTGAACTGTTGGTTGAGGTCAGTAGAAACACTTTATAAAAATCATTTTGGTTTAGGTTAGTAGAAGGAGTTGAAATAGGTGTATAAGACTTGAGAGACCTGGTCACACAACTTGGTACGCACCTCGCTCTTCAGAAGGGCAGAGCTGAGGTCCTGAGGGGCATAGAGCTGCTTATCGATAGGATGCATAATGAGGTCGCTGAACTGTTGGTTGAGGTCAGTAGAAACGCTTTATAAAAACAACTTTGCTTTAGTTTAGTAGAAAGAGTTGAAATAGGTGTATAAGACTTGAGAGACCTGGTCACACAACTTGGCACGCACCTCGCTCTTCAGAAGGGAAGAGCTGAGGTCCTGAGGGGCATAGAGCTGCTTATCGATAGGATGCATAATGAGGTCGCTGAACTGTTGGTTGAGGTCAGTAGAAACACTTTATAAAAACCATTTTGGTTTAGGTTAGTAGAAAGAGTTGAAATAGGTGTATAAGACTTGAGAGACCTGGTCACACAACTTGGTACGCACCTGGCTCTTCAGGAGGGCAGAGCCGAGGTCCTGAGGGGCATAGAGCTGCTTATAGATAGGATGCATAATGAGGTCGCTGAACTGTTGGTTGAGGTCAGTAGAAACGCTTTATAAAAACAACTTTGGTTTAGGTTAGTAGAAGGAGTTGAAATAGGTGTATAAGACTTGAGAGACCTGGTCAAGTGGTCACACAACTTGGTACGCACCTCGCTCTTCAGGAGGGCAGAGCTGAGGTCCTTAGGGGCATAGAGCTGCTTATAGATAGGATGCATAATGAGGTGGCTGAACTGTTGGTTGAGGTCAGTAGAAACGCTTTATAAAAACAACTTTGGTTTAGGTTAGTAGAAAGAGTTGAAATAGGTGTATAAGACTTGAGAGACCTGGTCACACAACTTGGCACGCACCTGGCTCTTCAGGAGGGCAGAGCTGAGGTCCTGAGGGGCATAGAGCTGCTTATCGATAGGCTGCATAATGAAGTGGCTGGACTGTTGGTTGAGGTTAGTAGAAAGAGTTGAAATAGGTGTATAAGACTTGAAATACCTACCTATGCCGCATCGAATGATGGTCCTGGTCCCTATGACCGTTCATTTTTATATGGAGTGGAGTACTGTCACATTAATTTATTTAGAAATGTAAAGTTTCATGTGAACGCATATTTCTTCAATTATTTTTTAAATTAAACCCAACCAAAGCAGACTTGAATGCACTGTCACTGTCATAGGGACCATTATGACGCGAGAGGTATATTAGGAGTTAGGACATAACTTTCGCCCGCCTACCAAAAGGCAAAAGGATCGAGCTAAAATACTCAGGGCGTAAATAGGATGCATTAATAAAATATTAGTACAACTACTGTGTATAGAGTCTATACTTCTTTTACATTTGTAAAATTTTATGAGAGGAGTTGTTTGAATGAAATTGTTTTATTTTTGATTGCAGGTGATGGATATAATTCTGCACTGTGTGGACCAGTCTCACCTAAAGAGCAAAGGTCTCAACGAGGTGTTCCCCGCGATCTGCCGGTACAACCAGGTGTCCCACTGTCCCGCTACTAGAAGGATTGCAGGTGCGCAATGCCTTTTTTAGGGTTCCGTAGCCAAATGGCAAAAAACGGAACCCTTATAGATTCGTCATGTCTGTCCGTCTGTCCGTCCGTATGTCACAGTCACTTTTCTCCGAAACTATAAGAACTATACTGTTGAAACTTGGTAAGTAGATGTATTCTGTGAACCGCATTAAGATTTTCACACAAAAATAGAAAAAAAACAATAAATTTTTGGGGTTCCCCATACTTAGAACTGAAACTAAAAATTTTTTTTTTCATCAAACCCATACGTGTGGGGTATCTATGGATAGGTCTTCAAAAATGATATTGAGGTTTCTAATATCATTTTTTTCTAGACTGAATAGTTTGCGCGAGAGACACTTCCAAAGTGGTAAAATGTGTGTCCCGTCCCCCCCCCCCCTGTAACTTCTAAAATAACAGAATGATAAAACTACAGGCACCTTCTGGGCAGACTCGCTCCATCGTAGGCCACGTCTTCGCCCTGGCTAGTCTGTGGCCATGAGTAAGCCCATTTTTAATAAAAAAAAAAAAAAAAAACAAAAAAATATATGATGTACATTACCATGTAAACTTCCACCGAAAATTGTTTTGAACGAGATCTAGTAAGTAGTTTTTTTTAATACGTCATAAATCGCCTAAATACGGAACCCTTCATGGGCGAGTCCGACTCGCACTTGGCCGCTTTTTTTCAAACTTTTACTTAACTTGCATTGTATGTATGTTTGTACGGGTCAAATCTTGCAAGTTGAATTTGACACACTTCCCGACTTCCAATGAAGCTGAAAATTTGCATACAGACAATCGAAGAGTAAAGTACTGCCACTGATTCGAAAAAGTTACTACTCAATAAAAGATTTTTTAGATGATAAGGACTTGTAAATAATTTATGTACATAGGTACCTATTACATGCATGCTCTCAAAATTTGTATGCCGTAAGGCGCCACAGGACTTGTAAATAATTTATGTACATAGGTACCTATTACATGCATGCTCTCAAAATTTGTATGCCGTAAGGCGCCACATTAGTGAAACTGACTGAACTGTAACACCCTATTACCTATGTTGGAAAAATAAATCATTTTGAATTTTGAAAGTAAGTATATGCATTCAATAAACTAGGCCTTATATTAATGAGACTATAGCGTTTTACCTACACGACAAATTTTATTCTAACCTTTTTTTCTCAAGTGCAGTCTGCAGCAGAAGTTGCTAAGCGGGCGAGGTGTTCAAAATGATCTCGAACGACTTTATTGTTACGAGAATAAGAGCGTGTCAAGGTAATTTTGAACACCTCGCCCGCTTAGAAACTTCTGCTACTGACTGTACCTAAGGGAGAGTCTATAAACGGTTAACTGGAAGAGATCCCTATAGGGATATGTTCGCCTTTGTACCTTTATTTCTATAAATCTGTGTTGTGTACAATAAAGTGATTACTACTACTACTACCAAACGGTTAGCAACGCGCATTAACACCTCTATAGTTGCAAGCGTTCATAGGCTACGGTAACCGCTTGCCATCAGGCCGGCCGTACGCTTGTTTGCCACCGACGTGGTATAAAATACCGCCTCACAAGCTTAGACACAAAACGCCAGTTACGAAAAGAGAGACCTAAGCCCGGTCATACACGGTCAACGCAGCTGGCCAACTTTATTGTCACGCCTGCAACAAAGTATTTAAGACCAAGTTCGGCCTGGCCAGCCACATTAGGGCTCACGCTAGACGTCCATAATATATTTATTTAGGGTCGCCGTCATCGAAAACGACGAGGAGGACTATAAAAAAAAATATTTATTTTCCAGTGGGCAGCCACACGGGCCAACTGGCTATGTATGAGCTTCGCGCCGGTCGCTGTCAGTCCCTGGCGGCCCATAGCGGGCCTGTGACTGCCTGCGCCTTCAGCCCTGACGGACGCTATCTCGTATCATATGCTACAGCTGACAATAGGCTGTCATTCTGGCAGAGTACCGCTGGTTAGTGTAAATTATAATTACTTTCTAGGGCTTAAAATATATATAAGTATCGAAATGTTAGCTTTCATAGTCCCTGGCGACCCATAGCGGGCCTGTGACTGCCTGCGCCTTCAGCCCTGATGGACGCTATCTCGTATCATATGCTACAGCTGGCAATAGGCTGTCATTCTGGCAGAGTACCGCTGGTAAGTGTAAATTATAATTACTTTCTAGGGCTTAAAATATACATAAGTATCGAAATGTTAGCTGTCAGTCCCTCACCGCCCACAGCGGACCTGTGACTGCCTGCGCCTTCAGCCCTGATGGACGCTATCTCGTATCGTATGCTACAGCTGACAATAGGCTGTCCTTCTGGCAGAGTACCGCTGGTAAGTGTAAATTATAATTACTTTCTAGGGCTCAAAATATATATAAGTATCGAAATGTTAGCTGTCAGTCCCTCGCCGCCCATAGCGGGCCTGTGACTGCCTGCGCCTTCAGCCCTGATGGACGCTATCTCGTATCGTATGCCACTGCTGATAACCGGCTGTCATTCTGGCAGAGTACCGCTGGTAAGTGTAAATTATAATTACTTTCTAGGGCTTAAAATATATATAAGTATCGAAATGTTAGCTTTCATAGTCCCTGGCGACCCATAGCGGGCCTGTGACTGCCTGCGCCTTCAGCCCTGACGGACGCTATCTCGTATCATATGCTACAGCTGACAATAGGCTGTCATTCTGGCAGAGTACCGCTGGTAAGTGTAAATTATAATTACTTTCTAGGGCTTAAAATATATATAAGTATCGAAATGTTAGCTTTCATAGTCCCTGGCGACCCATAGCGGGCCTGTGACTGCCTGCGCCTTCAGCCCTGACGGACGCTATCTCGTATCATATGCTACAGCTGACAATAGGCTGTCATTCTGGCAGAGTACCGCTGGTAAGTGTAAATTATAATTACTTTCTAGGGCTTAAAATATATATAAGTATCGAAATGTTAGCTTTCATAGTCCCTGGCGACCCATAGCGGGCCTGTGACTGCCTGCGCCTTCAGCCCTGACGGACGCTATCTCGTATCGTATGCTACAGCTGGCAATAGGCTGTCATTCTGGCAGAGTACCGCTGGTAAGTGTAATTTATAATTACTTTCTAGGGCTTAAAATATATATAAGTATCGAAATGTTAGCTTTCATAGTCCCTGGCGACCCATAGCGGGCCTGTGACTGCCTGCGCCTTCAGCCCTGACGGACGCTATCTCGTATCATATGCTACAGCTGACAATAGGCTGTCATTCTGGCAGAGTACCGCTGGTAAGTGTAAATTATAATTACTTTCTAGGGCTTAAAATATATATAAGTATCGAAATGTTTGCTGTCAGTCCCTCACCGCCCATAGCGGGCCTGTGACTGCCTGCGCCTTCAGCCCTGATGGACGCTATCTCGTATCATATGCTACAGCTGGCAATAGGCTGTCATTCTGGCAGAGTACCGCTGGTAAGTGTAAATTATAATTACTTTCTAGGGCTTAAAATATATATAAGTATCGAAATGTTAGCTGTCAGTCCCTCGCCACCCACAGTGGGACTGTGACTGCCTGCGCCTTCAGCCCTGATGGACGCTATCTCGTATCGTATGCTACTGCCGATAACCGGCTGTCATTCTGGCAGAGTACCGCTGGTAAGTGTAAATTATAATTACTTTCTAGGGCTTAAAATATATATAAGTATCGAAATGTTAGCTGTCAGTCCCTCGCCGCCCATAGTGGGCCTGTGACTGCCTGCGCCTTCAGCCCTGATGGACGCTATCTCGTATCGTATGCCACTGCTGATAACCGGCTGTCATTCTGGCAGAGTACCGCTGGTAAGTGTAAATTATAATTACTTTCTAAGGCTTAATAGTACATTATTGTCGAGGTTCGGAAGTAGCTACTTGCAGGCTGAGGATTCGTTTTAAACGGACGACCTTGGGAGTCCGTTTAATTGAATCCGAAGCCAGCAAGTAGCCTTCCAGCCGAGTCATATATAGTGCTTTTCTCAAAAATGGTGCAAGAAATAGAAATATTTTACAGAACTTACAGAAGCAACGTTCTAATTTTCCATTCATTTTCACAGAAAAAAATACAACCATTAAAAAAATTTGCTTGCCGCCTTTAAAAAAAAAAGAAGTGTATTTTTCTGCTGAAAATACGCCAACCTATTTGAGACACCTAAATAGTCGCGGTACCAACATTAAGCCTGTAACAGACTATCGCACCGCACCGCGACCTTGGAGCGTCGCACCCATAAGTGAGAGCGAGAAAGAGATATGTTTCTCGCTCTCACTTATGGGTGCAACGCTCCAAGGTCGCGGTGCGGTGCGATAGTCTGTTATAGGCTTTATAATAATAAGTGCTGATCATCTGTTTGGCTGTTTAAGGGACCTATGCCTTCATTTGATATGGCCATTTGAAGTTTTAAAAAGTTTGGAACTCGTTAAATAATGGAATTTGTATGCGACATTGCAGTCCCGAAATCGAGACTGCAATGTTTTTAACTTTTTAATTTTTTGAATGACCATAAACTACGCACTTCGCGACCTATTTTTTAACCGGCAACGTCGACTTTGCCGTCCATTTTTGAGAAAAATATATATAAGTATCGAAATGTTAGCTGTCAGTCCCTCGCCGCCCATAGCGGGCCTGTGACTGCCTGCGCCTTCAGCCCTGATGGACGCTATCTCGTATCATATGCTACAGCTGACAATAGGCTGTCATTCTGGCAGAGTACCGCTGGTAAGTGTAAATTATAATTACTTTCTAGGGCTTAAAATATAAGTATCGAAATGTTTGCTGTCAGTCCCTCACCGCCCATAGCGGGCCTGTGACTGCCTGCGCCTTCAGCCCTGATGGACGCTATCTCGTATCATATGCTACAGCTGGCAATAGGCTGTCATTCTGGCAGAGTACCGCTGGTAAGTGTAAATTATAATTACTTTCTAGGGCTTAAAATATATATAAGTATCGAAATGTTTGCTGTCAGTCCCTCACCGCCCATAGCGGGCCTGTGACTGCCTGCGCCTTCAGCCCTGATGGACGCTATCTCGTATCATATGCTACAGCTGGCAATAGGCTGTCATTCTGGCAGAGTACCGCTGGTAAGTGTAAATTATAATTACTTTCTAGGGCTTAAAATATATATAAGTATCGAAATGTTAGCTGTCAGTCCCTCGCCACCCACAGTGGGCCTGTGACTGCCTGCGCCTTCAGCCCTGATGGACGCTATCTCGTATCGTATGCTACTGCCGATAACCGGCTGTCATTCTGGCAGAGTACCGCTGGTAAGTGTAAATTATAATTACTTTCTAGGGCTTAAAATATATATAAGTATCGAAATGTTAGCTGTCAGTCCCTCGCCGCCCATAGTGGGCCTGTGACTGCCTGCGCCTTCAGCCCTGATGGACGCTATCTCGTATCATATGCTACAGCTGGCAATAGGCTGTCATTCTGGCAGAGTACCGCTGGTAAGTGTAAATTATAATTACTTTCTAGGGCTTAAAATATATATAAGTATCGAAATGTTAGCTGTCAGTCCCTCGCCACCCACAGTGGGACTGTGACTGCCTGCGCCCTCAGCCCTGATGGACGCTATCTCGTATCGTATGCTACTGCCGATAACCGGCTGTCATTCTGGCAGAGTACCGCTGGTAAGTGTAAATTATAATTACTTTCTAGGGCTTAAAATATATATAAGTATCGAAATGTTAGCTGTCAGTCCCTCGCCGCCCATAGTGGGCCTGTGACTGCCTGCGCCTTCAGCCCTGATGGACGCTATCTCGTATCGTATGCCACTGCTGATAACCGGCTGTCATTCTGGCAGAGTACCGCTGGTAAGTGTAAATTATAATTATTTTCTAAGGCTTAAAATATATATAAGTATCGAAATGTTAGCTGTCAGTCCCTCGCCGCCCATAGCGGGCCTGTGACTGCCTGCGCCTTCAGCCCTGATGGACGCTATCTCGTGTCATATGCTACAGCTGACAATAGGCTGTCATTCTGGCAGAGTACCGCTGGTAAGTGTAAATTATAATTACTTTCTAGGGCTTAAAATATATATAAGTATCGAACTGTTAGCTGTCAGTCCCTCGCCGCCCATAGCGGGCCTGCGACTGCCTGCGCCTTCAGCCCTGATGGACGCTATCTCGTATCGTATGCCACTGCTGATAACCGGCTGTCATTCTGGCAGAGTACCGCTGGTGAAAAGCGCCTACTAACAGGGACTCCTAGCGGGTCGCTGGCAGTTAATGTGTTAACTATAGTTGGTCAAACCAATTTGTTAGTAAGAACAGGAAAACTATAGTCATCCTATATGTTATGTAATAACTCAAAGTTGCAATAAACATTTTTTTTTATCCTTTTTTTTTAGGTGCTAGTACTAGTGTAAGCAAGTATGATTCTATCTGTCTATGTTTGAAATGAGACAGTCCTTTGACAAACTATAATTATATTTTCACCTCAGCAGCTCGAACAAGGGTACTTTGCTACTTAAAAACAGTGAGCAAAATGCGATTTTGCTCACTGTTTTTAAGTAGCAAAGTACCCTTGTTCGAGCTGCTGAGGTGAAAACTTAATTGTTGGTATATCTTAAGAAAACATGAGTGAATAGAGGTAAGTGATGAAGAAGGAATACATTTTCGGGTTCTCTAATATGTTCTCACTGCTGAGGTGAAAAGTTTTGTGAACTACACGAGATCAAAGTTATTTACATCTCGTGCGCTCTTGAGTCCCTTACTACGCTCAAGATTCTAAATTAGTATAGAATTTTTCGCTTGCACGGGACTCAAAATAAGCACTCGAAGAAATATCAAACTTTGATCTCTTGTTGTACAAATAACTATTGTCTTTTTCCAGGCATGTTCGGGCTGGGCGCCGCGCAGACGCGCTGCGTGAAGTGCTACAGCACGGCGCCCATGGCCGACGTGGCGCGCCTCAACCCCGCGCGCCTGGCGCGCCTCGTGTGGACCAACTCGCGCACCGTCACGCTCATGCTGGCAGACGGCTCCGAGACGCGCTTCAACGTATAAAACAACCCGTCAATAGTACATTATTGTCGAGGTTCGGAAGTAGCTACTTGCAGGCTGAGGATTCGTTTTAAACGGACGACCTTGGGAGTCCGTTTAATTGAATCCGAAGCCAGCAAGTAGCCTTCCAGCCGAGTCATATATAGTGCTTTTCTCAAAAATGGTGCAAGAAATAGAAATATTTTACAGAACTTACAGAAGCAACGTTCTAATTTTCCATTAATTTTCACAGAAAAAAATACAACCATTAAAAAAATTAGCTTGCCGCCTTAAAAAAAAAAGAAGTGTATTTTTCTGCTGAAAATACGCCAACCTATTTGAGACACCTAAATAGTCGCGGTACCAACATTAAGCCTGTAACAGACTATCGCACCGCACCGCGACCTTGGAGCGTCGCACCCATAAGTGAGAGCGAGAAAGAGATGTCTGTTTCTCGCTCTCACTTATGGGTGCGACGCTCCAAGGTCGCGGTGCGGTGCGATAGTCTGTTATAGGCTTTATAATAATAAGTGCTGATCATCTGTTTGGCTGTTTAAGGGACCTATGCCTTCATTTGATATGGCCATTTGAAGTTTTAAAAAGTTTGGAACTCGTTGTATAATGGAATTTGTATGCGACATTGCAGTCCCGAAATCGAGACTGCAATGTTTTTAACTTTTTAATTTTTTGAATGACCATAAACTACGCACTTCGCGACCTATTTTTTAACCGGCAACGTCGACTTTGCCGTCCATTTTTGAGAAATAGTACATTAGTGATCGGGGATTTCTATGCCACACCGCGGGATATCAAGTCGAAATGGTAATATGGATACGCCACTTGGCCCGCGATAGGAACAAAACTGTTCGAAAAGTAAACGCTATTTCGGTGTTGGTAATTCGTTTATAAAATAAAGGACTGCAAAAAAACAGTGTTGGTTATGATTTAAAGAAAAAATATTATTCAAAAAATTATTAAGTTTTCAATTTTTCAATTTCAAATTTTCAATTATTAATATTAATAATTAATACAAGAATTTATCAGATTTAGTTTCATATAACTTTCTTAGAGAAAAAGTACGCAAATTAGAAGATACATGTTTTACTTCGTATATGCACCAGATGGAAAAAAATATTACCACTAACCCAAAACAATTTTGGTCGTTTGTGAAGTCTCGTGCATCCTCTCAGGGTTTACCCAGCAGCCTTAACTATGGTAACAGAATATTTAATTCAGGTTTAGATATTTGTAATGCTTTCTCAGATTATTTTTCTACCACCTTCGCAGCCTCAAGCGTAAATATCGACTCACCCTATCCTACTAGGTATGACTCAGAGGCTAGCTTAAATAGCATTGAAATTAATCCTGACGTTGTCACTAATATATTACTGAAATTAGATCCCTCAAAGTCAGCGGGACCTGATGAGCTACCTGCCCAGTTCCTAATTAACTGTGCTAAGAGCTTGGTGTGTCCCATTGTTTTACTCTTTCAGCGTTCATTCGCCGAGTGCTCAATACCCTCAATATGGAAGTCGGCTTTTATCACCCCCGTGCATAAAAAGGGTCCGAAAACGGAAATAACTAATTATAGACCGATATCGAAATTGTGTATAATTTCTAAAGTACTTGAAAAAATTGTATTTAAACAAGTATACGATACTTTTAAACATTCTTTTAATGATTATCAGCACGGTTTTTTGCAACGAAGGTCAACTGTATCCAATCTTGTTTTACTGAATGATTATGTCACTGAAGCATTGGATGGTGGCCTTCAGGTAGACGTCATATATACTGACTACAGCAAGTGTTTCGATAGGATTGATCATAGGTTACTGATATCCAAGTTATATGACATGGGAATACATGGGGATTTACTGAGGTGGTTCTCCTCGTATATCAATAATAGGTCTCAGGCTGTCGTAGTCAATAACTATATATCTGGATGGGTGTCAGTCCCAAGCGGCGTCCCTCAAGGGTCCCTGCTCGGTCCGTTATTATTCAACATTTTTGTTAACGATATAGGCAAGTGTTTTTTGCACTCTAAACTTCTTTGTTTTGCGGATGACATGAAAATCATTAAAAATATAAAATCCAATTATGACTCAATGTTATTGCAATCCGATCTAGAACGTCTTGATGAGTACTGTGGAATAAATAAGTTAGAGCTTAATCCCTCCAAGTGCTTTTCGTTAACATTTTCCCGTCAACGCAATGTAACTCCCACATCATATATAATAAAGGGCTACCCGCTCGAGAAAATAACGTATATGAAGGACTTGGGTGTTATTCACGATTCTAAACTTATATTTGACAAGCATATAGATAATATTATTAGTGGAGCACTAAAAGCGCTAGGTTTTATAATGCGAAATTCTGTATACTTCACCCAAGCTAAAACCCTTAAAGTGCTATATTGCGCATATGTCAGGAGTAAACTGGAGTACGCGTCACAGGTCTGGAACCCTTGCTATAATACTTACATTGACCGAATTGAACGCGTTCAGAAAAAGTTTATAAAATATTTATGCTATAAACTGAAATATCCCTATAGTTCATCCAATTATTTAAGTATTTGTAAGAAACACCATCTAGTCCCTTTGCGAAAAAGACGTGATATATCTGACATTACTTTTCTCCTGAACATCACCAGTGGCGTAACTGACTGTTCCGAGCTACTTGGTAAACTTTCTTTCAATACTCCCTATCGTTCTAAAAGGTACTATCCCCCATTATCTGTTAAGACTGCATCCTCCAAGTATAGACAGAATAGCTTCCTAGTTCGTGCGAGTCGAAGGCTCAATGAGCTGTCGAAGGAACTTGATATCGATATATTCAATTGTAAAGTTCCCAATGTAAGGCATAGTTTGGTTGAGCGGTGTTTTATGTGAGCGACCTTCCTACCAATGTATTTAATTCATGTATACTTTTTGTTTTTTTTTCTAATTAGGCGAGCAAAATGCATTAAAATTAATTTATTCAACTAAGTGTATTGGCGCCTTGATAGCGACATTACATAATTATGTATTATTTAACTGTATACCGTTATGATAATTTTACTTTATTTTGTTTTCATCGCTCGAATTTTGAGACCTCTGACATTCCAGGCGCTAATGTACTAAGTAGGTATTAAACTTATTAAACTTAGGATCTATTGTAAGGCTTCTATTGCCATTTTCAATTATGTTTTTTTTCTCTTTTTTTCCTTCTCTTTTTGTACGCATGTGTGTGTGCGTAGGTGCTAGCATTAGTTTTAAATTTAATACTTTGTAACTACCTGTGAGTTCCTGTAATTGGCTTCCTGTTTTTAATATTACTATCTATTTAAAGTTTGTAGCTGTTGGTTCTCCTTAACATAAATAAATAAAATAAATAAATAAATAATATATGCAATGCATGATTAATTGATTAACAGTAACATGCCAAAACACTCTCCTATATCGCACACGAATCCCGGAATCCCGCGGCATATCCATACTAGCATAATGATTAAGGTCATTCACCCCAAGTGGCATAGAAATCCCCGATCACTGTACATTACATACCTAGGGAGGTGAATTTGTAATTGCTCGAGATCGCAGGTGTTTGTGGCCCGAACCATGTCTTATGTTGTTGAGCATTAGACTTTCCGGTCGGTGCTACTTGTCGAGTAGCAGTACTGATAGTTCCGCTACTCGATGCTAGATGTAGACACTGACATTAATAGTCTTTTTGGTATCAAAACTGATGTATGGAGTGAGCACTCTTGTCTTATTATATTTCTCTATGCCCGAACCGAAGATGAGGGCCATAAATACGCGATCTGGGGCTTTACGAATTACCGCCCGTGGTTTGTCTAAAGTTTTGTCGTAAGTGGGAAGAAAATCCCACTTACGGGCCTAGGGTGACGTAAATATATTAAACTGTTTAGACGACAACGGTTTCACTCGAATTTTTAGTCGCTATTGGCGACATGTTTCGGGCCCTTCGGGGGTCCTTCCTCAGGCTCGAGTGCTCGCGGCGGCTGCAAAACGTTGAAACCGTTGTCGTCTAAACAGTTTAAAATATGGTTTAAAGTTTAATCTCGATCATCAAATATATTCCTCAATAGTTATCCTGGTCCCGGGCACCAAATTGTAACTGTTTTGTAAGAGTACCAAGATCCTATACTTACACGCTTCGACGTCTAAGCGGGTTGAGTTCTTAGTCAGATTCATCCAAAATTACTATAGAATAATTTTCAACTAAGTATGCTAATTTATTTGCGACGTTTCAACGCAGGTTGCATCGGGCTTGCTTGCGTTAAATATTATGCTTTAGCGTGTGTTCAAAACGCGGAAGTTTTAATTTCAAAACCATGTAACAAAAGATTTTTCCAATAATAATCCTGGTCACGGCACCATTGGTAAGTGTTGTGTCTCTAAAACTCCGATTAAAAAAACATCTTCCTTGCATTATCCCGGCTCTTTTGCCACGGTTCATGGGAGCTTGGGTCCGCTTGGCAACTAATCCCAATAATTGGCGTAGGCACTAGTTTTTACGAAAGCGACTGCCATCTGACCTTCCAACCCAGAGGGTAAACTAGGCCTTATTAGGACTAGTCCGGTTTCTTCACAATGTTTTCCTTCACCGAAAAGCGATCAGAGTGAAAAAATCTTTGAATATAATTACCTAGGAAGTATCTTTTTCAGGAAGTATACATAACAAAAAAATACTTTTTCTATAAATAAATTGTCTATAAGATACTACTGACATAAAGTTGCAATTTATATAAATTCTCTGTCTGAGAATAGTACAATTCTTTTGATGCTTTTTGATCTTAAGCAAATCTTATTTCATATAATATATTTAAAAAATCTGCAGACATATTCTATCGCCCCACGCAATAACATACATCCTATATACCTATACCTAGTAAAAGTATTGTACTGAATATTGTCAGCAAGAATCGAAATGTGACAATACTGTTTTATGTAAGTATTATGTAACTAATAATTATTGCACCTTAGAATATTTTCAATTATTACCTAATGAATAATAATGTATTCTCTTGAATGTTAAACGTTGTAAATTGTTTATGTATAATGTAATCTAATAATGCAAAAAACCACTTTTTTCGACCTCCAAAACGTTAGTGTAAATAGAATAGGTACTGATTGATTTGTCAAGCTTATGCTTGGTGGCTCAGATGGCAGAGCGCTGGAGTATCGATCCAGAGGCCGTGAGTTCAAGTCTCAACCAAGACAGTAATTTTTCCATTTTAAAATTTATTCTAAGCTTAATAGCATCGGTCGCAGACGTTTCTGCTTGTTAAAAATTGATTTAATTGTCATCATATCTAAGACTAATTTGATTGAATTTAAGATCATCAGTCCTTATGATATTTATTGTTGGGTTATTATAAAAAAATGTGATGTAAATTAGAACTTAAAACCTAGATGTATTTATATTTATTCTCTTTCACTATATACCTACTAATATCGGTAGCACTTATGTAAAGATGTATTTAATCAAACTATAACTATCGAGTATTTTCGTTGTTGTATTGTAATGTAAATGTTAGTTTCAATTTTACGGAATCCAAATAAGTTTAAATTACGCCGGTAATTATAACTAGCAAAATTACCAAGTATCGCTGTTTTAGTAAAACTTAGCAGTAGAGTCCGCCTAAACCAGCCCAGGGTGCGTAGCCAACAACGTGCAATCGTTAACGCTCCGTAGCGAACGAAACACAACTGTTACTTTCGCACTAGTGTGGAAGAGCGATAGAGAGAGACACAGACAAGACATCCTCTAGACTGAGTAACATAGTAACATAGTAACGCTACCCCCTCTGCCACTATATACGGTAGTTTTACTCCATCTTCGAGTCAAAGTGTCAGAATACCGTGCCGTGATTGGTCCGTGTCTTTGAACGGACCAATCACGGCACGGGATTCGCTCACCTCGTCCCCCCGCACCCCCTGTATTTTTGGCAGCATCGGTTTCATGAAATAATTGCTCTAAACTCCGTCTAGAGGATTCCTAGTCTATGGAGAGAGATGACTACGATACGCTACAGAGCGTTAACGATTGGCACGTTGGCTACGCGGCCAGGAGGCCTAGCCAAGATGACACTCGTTGATAGAAAATGCCAATCGTAACTTATATAATGTATGGAAATAGTCACGTGACTTTTCGTAGTGTCTGTCATCCCGTTACAGTTTTCTTTTAGTTTAGCGTTTGTCGAACGTTTGTCATCTTGGCTAGGGCCCTGTTAGCACTGGGCAAGCGACAAAGTGTATTAAATGTAGGAAGAGCTAAATACGGTCTACAAAAATATCACGTTTAGTGGCGCTGCCAGACTTTGTCGCTATTATGTAGACACCTGTTTGGTTGCTCGGCTCCGTAATAAATCTACCACTATAGATTTTAATTGGAATTTTTTACCTTTTGAGCGATTGTTAATTCATATTGTACACTGCTACGCGAATATTAACCTTATGTCAACGTGAGAAGGTTGCTATTGCAGTCCCGACTGCGATCAAAGGGTTACTGTGATATTTAGAACTTCTATTTGTCCTTGTTGGCATTTATGTTAATTGATGTTTGTAATGTTACAAATTATAATAAATTATTGCTATTTAAACGTGTTTTTTACTTATTCAACAATTATTACCTTTCTTATTTTTATTTTTTTTATTAAATACATTTACAGGGCATAACAGCATGTGCCAATGCACCGAGTAATAAGACACAAGAATTACAGGTTAACAAATATATATAAAGTAAAATATAGACGGTCAACCAAATTTTGTCAGTAGAAAAAGGCGCGAAATTCAAATTTTCCATGGGACGATATCCCTTCGCGCCACTCGCGCCTACATTTTTCAAATTTGCCGCCTATTTCTACTGACAAGATCTGCTTGAGCAGCTATAGATTATTTTCGCACACTAACCTTTTTAGCGTTCCGTACCCAAAGGGTAAAAAACGGGACCCTATTACTAAGACTTCGTTGTCCGTCCGTCCGTCCGTCTGTCACCAGGCTGTATCTCATGAACTTTTGAAATGAAATTTTCACAAATGATGTATCTCTGTTGCCGCTTTAACAACAAATACTAAAAATAAAATAAAATAAATATTTAAGGGGGGCTCCCATACAACAAACACGATTTTTCTTGCTCTATTTTTTATTGATGGTGCGGAACCCTCCGTGCGCGAGTCCGACTCGCACTTGGCCGGTTTTTTTAGTCCATCTGGACAGGCTAAAGCTCTAACGCCTCTAAGCCATACTGCCTTGTCAAAATTAGATTTTTTTCTTTTCAGTGAGTTCAATCCGGTAAACGTCTTTAGTAAATACTAATTCATATCAGGTCAATCCCGAATGTCTTCAGTAATTTTCATAGTACTTTAAGTACGCACACTATACGCACGGACGCACGCGTAGGTATATAGGGTTGCCAGATGGTCGGGATTCGGCGGGATTCTCCCGATTTTTAGCATGTGTTCCCGATTCCCGACAAAGTGAAAATTGTCCCGAAAAACAGTCTCACGTTATAAAATAATAATTTCAAGTTCCGAACTGTCGTTGAGCGAGCAAGCGACCCGCGTCGAGCCCTACAGCGCGCGCGCGCTCGCGCGCGTGTCGAAATTGGACAGAGCAGCTGACGTAGTGCCAATAATGTAAAATATCGTTGTTTTTAATACAATTAATTCAATTTGAATGGTTTTTTTTCCCGACTTAAGGCCCAAAATCCCGATAAATTTATATTTTTTCCCGATAATAGCGCCTTTCGATCTGGCAACCCTACGCGTATACCACATCTATTAGGATCCTACCATCTGTGGTTTTTAGGCAAACGCTGAATATCCTTCGTTATGCGGCATTAAACAACTGTACCGATATTCGGAACCTAAAGTAATATATTGAGAGTGGCAACACTGTAGTTAGTCGTATTGTCCTTTTCTAGCATATACGTCCATCTCTCTCCCACACCCCCACCACTTCAGGCAGTTGCGTTTGACAATTTTGACAGTTAGAAACAAACGCAAATTACCTCATTGGCTTGCTGTTTTTCCATCTGGAAGGTCGTGAAGCTAAACTGCTGGTGAGTTTTTGAATTTGTACCCCAGTTTAGCTGACTATATTGAAAAACAGTTTCTAACGGCTTTTGCCGTTCGAAATAAATATTTAAATTTAGTTGTCCGTTAAACTATCTAGCAAATAAAAATGTGCAAGTGTTTTCAAAGGCTGCCTGCGCGCACCGTGGCTATGCCAATGAAAATACTAAAACACATGGTAGAAAACACATCGAGCTGGTAAAGCGTGCACGTGTCACCATTATAATTTAATTTTATTAAGTCTCTTCCGAGTCTTGTTAGTTTAAATCTTTGTGTGTGTATAATAACGGTTGAAATTATATAATACTTAAATGGTGATGTGTGGAGGTATACCCTTTCAAGTGATTTGTGTTTTCGAATACGAATGGATCGGATAGTTAATACGTGTTACGTAGAACCTACGTATTAAGGTAGAAGCTTATAGACGTGTAGGTTTTTTATCTGTCCAAGTATCTATCAGCAATTTATCTTTTTATCCCGTTCCGGGTTAATATAATATTGCAAAATTAATTTTTTGGTAATAAACTTGCTGATAAATAACGTGTACCCGAATAGGAGTCGACGATATTTCCGCTCTAAGGGACACAAGGTAACGAACAAACCTACATCGCAAACATTGCATTTATTTTTGTGGAAAGTGAGTACTTCGGCAGTACATAAACTTAAATCTGACTAGACATAGAGAGAGATTAGCATGGCTCTGCGCAAGAATGACATGCGAATTCGTGAAGTATTTCACTCTGTATCTATCAACTTATATCTCTCCAACTAGATCTTTGATTTATGTAGGTAGGTACCTACTTAAATATATAACTTAGCAGGTACTTATAGCTTTAAAGGTTAAGGAAAAGAACTCTTGCATGTAGGTGCTATATGTGCTTGTGTTATTTTGAATTTGAATAACTTGATTATTAATTCTATACGTAACTACATACAAGAGGGTCAATTCTTAAGCCTACTTACCTACCTACATAAATAGTACACTTAAATTAAACGTTTCAAATAAAATCGGAAGCCTGTGACATGGAAGGGCATTAACGATACGGGAATCTTTAGATTGATTCATTGACGAAGACGCATGGTTTGGTTCATATTGTCAAATTATATTAGTTAACTGTAGAGTTAAAGTTTAGTTTTGGCAAATCTGCGCGTCACCGTGAATGACACTTTCTAAAAGTGCCTGTTAAAGCCGGCGTAAAGCCTTTCACCTTGTCGAGCAAGGAACCCGCAACTTAGTGAATATTACCCATAAACTCAGGGTATTTGATTTGAATGATACTTATTCTTAAACTTACGTTTGTTATGGTTCCACCTGCTAAGGTGCGCCTAAGAGAATCTTTTATTCGTTCACAAACTAACGTCAAGTTATTTGTGATGAAACCAATATATTATGTACCTATCTAAACCTGCGCAAGGCTGCCATGTTTACACCTGCGTAAGGTGTGCCAAAAAGAATCTGATTCGTTCACAAACTAACGTCAAGTTATTTGTGATGAAACCAATATATTATGTACCTATCTAAACCTGCGCAAGGCTGCCATGTTTACACCTGCGTAAGGTGTGCCAAAAGAATCTTTGATTCGTTCACAAACTGACGTCAAGTTATTGATGATGATATTATAACCTATGTAAGCCTGCGCAAGGCACGTCAGACATATTCACAGAAATATAAATGATATGGTCATAACACAGGCGTGCGAGTAGACCACAATCACAAAAATATTACAAAGATTAAGTTGTAAATATCTCTTTTTAGAGAATGTAAAAATGGTTTAAAATAATGTTTTGGGTAAAAATCAGTCGAAATAGGCAAGGCTTCGTTATTAGAGTTTTCATTTTTGTTTACCAATCTATTTCAAGGGTCCCGAACACCCTATTGGCTAAACCCGAAATTGGGCTAATTAACTGTGGTAAAAGTGAAAACTGCTTTCCATTTACATAACATTTCTAAAATTATAATAGGTAAAATAAAAACCTAAGATTCCAGGCCTATCTCGACTCATTTTTATTTTAAAAATGGAAAAAATCTTTGCACCCTAATATAAAATTGTGGTCTGGAGACGCTAAGCCTCATAACTTGGGTGGCATAGATAATACTAAGAGATTTAGTCACCTAATTTCGACTATAAGCCCAGGCAGAATATTGATAATTAGAATAAGGAGTGGTCAATCCTCCAAGGTCCATACAATCTGTGGACTCTAATTAAATCAGGCTCGGTAAGCTCACGACACGACAGAGCTTACGATTCCATTCTGAAATAAGCTATGTTTACAATATATATTACCCATGGTGTGAAACAAACAGCCTGCTCAAGGTGTACAAAGGGTCCGTTTAACGGCCCTATAAACATCTACAAACCTTTGAAGTCTAGGCCTGCTACAATATGACAGACTAGAAATAAATACATATGATCCCAATGTAAGAGCAGCTCACAGTTGCATAAATTATATTTGGCTGGAGAGCACTTGTCTTTCAGTTAACATGTTTACGAGTACCTACCTATGTACACGACATGACCAAGGTTACCTACCTTTTTACATAATTATTATATCCCTGACTGCCATGGTATATTAGGAAAATTATCATGTGCTGGCGGTGCTGCACAAGCATGTTTGAAATAAAATATACAAAACTGGCCTAACGGGCGTTTATGAATTATGTATTTTACACCCTTGTGTCTGTATTGTGACCCTGGAAGTTTTAAACCACCTGTATCGTAAGTGCTCCTATGCACGGATTAAGTTTATAATAAACTACCCATGCCCTAACCTCAAGGGCAAGTGCTTCTATGCACGGACCAGATACTGTTGTCACTTATTTCACTTATCATGACTTGTCATAGTTTGATACTACACGTTTAATAAATTTAAGACCGTGGAATGTACCCACTACAAAAGGTTTTTAAAAATAGTGACTGAATGGTTTGTACGAACGGTTCTAGCACAGTTTCTGGGCGGTCACGTCTAGGGCATGACCCTCTAGTTCTCAATTTATACAAAATTATAGCATTGTGATACTGTTCGCTTTGCACAATAAAATAGGGGAACAGGAGCACGCCTTGCGAAAAGGCGAAGCTATTTTGAAACGCAAACCTTTCAAAAATAGATTGAAATATATAAATAATTATGTTTTTGGTGTGGAACATGTAATTGTACACCCAAACAAATGCAATCATTTATTATATGTTAGCAAAACTCTGCCAAAGTGTTAGTCTGTCTCTACAGTGTAACCTGAAGGCATGAATGCACATGAATCTCTTGAAACATGGTGGATTAACTAATTTACACCCCGTCTGTGTCTTGCTCCTACCAAATCCACAAGTTGAGGACCTCAACCTATCTAGGCACCCTTCTTGCTCGAGACCTGAAAAAATAATCTCATGCAGTCAAGTGTCGGAAAACCAGGTCCACACTCTTAGCACTACCGTGAATATATCTAAGAAGTCTGTATACTGCCTTCCAGGAGGCGGGATGTTAATAGACTAGCCTATATAGTAGGCCAGAGATATAGTATACAAAAGCACACTGGCCCAAATCCAGTAATATTATATGCACTTCAGAATACAAAATAATTGACTATTCTGCGCATATTTGATATCAAAAAGTTACAATTACCTACCCTTAGGTCATAAGGAGGATAAATATACATAAATATCAAATATATTCGACAAAGTGTTGACCCTAGCATTGGATAAAATAGAGGTTCCTCTTAAACGGCATCTGCGCTGTTGGCTTTGGGCCCACGGGTGCCCGGCAAAAGGTCGGGGACCCCATGGTTCCGCACAGTTATTGCAAATAATGTAAAATCACAAAATAAACACAAATTTTCATTTCGGTTAAAAACACATATGCGATGAGCTAAGGTTTCGAATTAAGTACCTTATTCTTAATCTGGAAAGAGAAGACTGAATATTCAGAATTAAGCTATGTCTATGAATGGTTTACATAAATTAAGCCACTTTAGCGTTCAGAAACAATCAAGTTTATGTCTACTAGTAGGCACCAGATAAGGTAAACTACTCATACTGCATATATAGACAATAATGAGTACAATTAAGGTCACTTGATGATAGCTAAACATGAACATAAGCAGAATGAGCTGCACCTATACAAATATCATTGATAAAGCTCTGTGGCAATTCTACATTTACCATTTGAACGCCAAGAGCACCAAAAAGCGTCGTAACTAGTGCCCACATGAGTATCATGATATGGCTTAAGCTCTCAAAGTAACCTTCACAATTTTAAGTAAGGTTTGTTTAGGTCCATTAGCTCGCGTTCGCGTTAGTAAAGCGTACAAACGATTAAATGCATTTTATAGCTATAACCAAATAAATAGCTCACACTGGCTCACAGTCATTAAAAGAATTCAGTAAAATCATTAAAAGTATTCCCTATGATATTTTATTAAGTACCTACCCAATATTAACTTTGTGGGTAGTGATAGTGATATAACGAATATTTAAAATATTCGTCTACTTAATCCTGAGGGATTCTGGAAATAAGAAAGGTCTTGTCCTTGTTATATCCTGCAACTGCTTACCTTACTAGATAATTATTATCAAATTTGTCAATAATTGGGAGTTATAAATAAAAACTACTCGAGTACTTTATGATTTTTATCTTTTCATATTTTAATTACATCACTCCATATCACAGATGTTGTATGCTCCCTGAAGAGTAGACTGACTTATCTTCTTTTACATAGTCTCACATACATATAATTAAGTACTATAGCACCCTTGTGGTGACTCACTTATTTTCGTTGAAAATTTATAAGTACCTACATTAAATACGTATATAAAATGGAAAGTTAGTATCATAATATAATGGTATATAAAATTGTATGCTTTACTAAATACCTCTCTCCTCACATGTATTAAAATAAAGGGTGTACTACATAATTAATTAATTAATTAAACACTCCTAATATAATAATATTACATATACATAATATGTAAGTACATGTATAATCACATTGGCTTGGCGTCTTCCCACCACCAGGCGATAACAAACACGTCTCAATATATTACTTTAGGTTCCGAATATCGGTACAGTTGTTTAATGACAGCGTTTTACACAAAAATAAAACGCTAATTAAATAACTTACCATATTCGGAACCTAAAGTTTTAATCCTGCCTGGTGTAAATATGTATAATTTTGAGACAATGAGGTAATTTGCGTTTGTTTCTAACTGTCAAAATTGTCAAACGCAACTGCCTGAAGTGGTGGGGGTGTGGGAGAGAGATGGACGTATATGCTAGAAAAGGACAATACGACTAACTACAGTGTTGCCACTCTCAATATATTACTTTAGGTTCCGAATATGGTAAGTTATTTAATTAGCGTTTTATTTTTGTGTAAAACGCTGTCATAAAAAAATGTAAACGTCAAGTTGACAGTTGACATTACGTCATTTACGTACGTGACGTACGTCAAGTAATTCATTGAGTAATTCAAGTATACGGTGCGGATTGTTTATCGATTTGTTTTGGTTAGAAACTAACGTGAAATCACCGTGAGACCTTGCGATTGCTGGATAATTATGATTCTTTAACGTTTATTATAAAGGGAGTTCACGATGGAGCAAGTCTACGCTTTGGAGGTTACTTTAATCGAATTTGTTCAAGACTGGTAAGCCTTTTCATTTTAAAGTTGTCGTTTATGATTTCATTTTTACATTAGTACACAATGTTTACCATTGATTTTACTGCAAAACCCATCAGAATCACATGTTGAAATACGTGTGCGTAAGCATATTTTAAACGTTTATAATTTGCCATTCACATTTTTTTAAGCAAGGCATTTAGAGACTTAAGTTTACTAGATCATCTTTTTACCTCAATACGTACAATACATACGTACATTATTATTTTCTTTTGTTTTAATAAAATCAATCTTACATGGATTTTTTCTTCAAGAATTCAAGATTGGTTTTTAAACGATTAAAATCTGATGTAATCCAAAGAAATCTTAATGTGTCATTACTATTTTAATGTTTATTCATGAACGTACCGATTCAACACGTGTAAATACATTTTAATAAGTTTTTTTACAGTTAAAACAGTGATGTAAGGCAGTTTGATGATGTTTGATGACATTCAACTGACCTTGATAAATGACAGCAGTAGATTTATTCTTATAACCTACTGTTATAAATAATAATAAATAATAAATAAATATTATAGGACATTATTACACAAATTGACTAAGCCCCACGGTAAGCTCGAGAAAGCTTGTGTTGCGGGTATTCAGACAACGATATATATAATATAGAAATACTTAAATACATAGAAAACAACCATGACTCGGGAACAAATATCTGTGCTCATCACACAAATAAATGCCCTTACTGGGATTCGAACCCAGCACCGCGGCTTCACATGCATGGTCACTACCCACTAGGCCAGACCGGTCGTCCGGTTGATTATTGGATATAAAATAAAACTCTTTTTGTTGCCATGGTTACATTCCCCTGAATGAAAAAGTTCATAAGTAGTCTATGGGACTCTTAAATTCCTGATTTTATATGATATGATAATTAAAGGATCTATTCGCATGCTTTTTGTATGCTTAGGTCGCCTCAGTTGGTTAAGAGCAGTTGAACCAGGAGATAAAGGGGGGGAGACAGATGCACGGGTGATCACAGGATCATCCGGATCAACGGAACCCTTATTTCCGGGTTCCGTTTTTTCCTTTTCAGGTCCGGAACCCTAAAATTAGTAGTATCGCTTGCAGACATATCTGCTTGGTAAAAATATATTTTTTAAATACATATTATGCTTGTTTAAGAGCGCTGGTGGCCCAGCGGTAAGAGCGTGCAACTTGGAATCCGGAGGTCGCGGGTTCAAACCCCGGCTCGTTGAGTTTTTCGGAACATGTGTACGAAATATCATTTGATATTTACCAGCCGCTTTTCGGTGAAGGAAAACATCGTGAGGAAACCGGACTAATCCCAATAAGGCCTAGTTTACCCTCTGGTTTGAAAGGTCAGATGGCAGTCGCTTCCGTAAAAAACTAGTGCCTATGCCAATTCTTGGGATTAGTTGCCAAGCGGACCCCAGGCTCCCATGAGCCGTAGCAAAATGCCGGGACAACGCGAGGAATGATATTATGTTGTTTACAGGTTCCGCGACTGGGACGGGTACCTACAATGGGTGAACGACATCTCGAACCCGCACATGCTGCTTGAGTTCCTGTTCCCTCTCATCTCCATCGTGGACTCGGTGTTCGCTGCTCAGATGCTGCTGGCCCTCAGCTTCGGGGGCTGGCTCAATACTGTCATGAAATGGTAAAAGGTCATCCCTGAAATATCTCATTCTCCTGGCCATATTCACAAATTCCCAGAAGATTCCGCTTTATCAGCATCTAATTTTTGGTGACTGTAACCTGTGCCAAGTAGATATGAGCGCCGCGCCGGCGCGCCGCCGCCGCCGACAAAATTTTCGCGCCGCCGACGCTACGCTGTCGGCGTGGCATCGGCGTGACCTTGGTAGTTACTACTACTTTCGGAATCAGATAATATATTTTTAATCGAATTTAGATCATTATCGGCGCCACTTCGAATAGTTTATAGGCATTCAAAAGGTATTTTAGGTCCATATAATTCAAAAATATCGAAGGCAAATGCAAACTTATCTGTCTAGTAACCGCGCTACTACTCTTGGGGAAACGAAATTATTTAATATCAATATGCTTGTACTGATTTCCTTCCATTTTTATTGTGGGACGTTCCACATTACAATTTATAGATGGTATCTGGTTTGGATTCTTTTTTCATTAATCGAAGGTGTTTCAAGGCCACGCCGCCGATTCGCCGCCGCCGCCGACCAATTTTGACCGGCGCGCCGCCGCCGGCTAAATGCCTATCGGCGCTCATATCTATGCCAAGTTCCATCTACAATAAAAATTGCTTAGTGGAATCTCCTGGCATTTTGCGAGGTATAGCCAGGGGGAATGGGATTGTTGAGGAATGATTCTAAATTTAAATTTATTTGCAATATCGTTCCTGTTCCCGCTCATCTCCATCGTGGACTCGGTGTTCGCTGCTCAGATGCTGCTAGCCCTCAGCTTCGGGGGCTGGCTCAACACTGTCATGAAATGGTAAATACAAGTTTATTGATGAAACCCCATTCTTAAAAATAATAGAATATATTCATTTCCTGGCACTTTCTACTTTTTTATGTTTCTCTGCTTTCTTTTTCGTGTTTGTGCTCACGAATAAAAATATTTCTATTCTATTCTATTCAATATATTTTCTCTCTCTGCACCAATTGAAGGTATCTCTGTTTGGCCCTATGGTTGACTGGTAGAGAATGCCATTTGGCATTAAGTCCGCCATTTGTACATTGTTGTATGTATTTTGTGCAATAAAGTTTAAATAAATAAATAAATAATATGTAGATAAAAAAACATTTGCCATGAAATAATAAATTTAGATTTATTGCTATTATATTTTCATGCATTTTTGCATCATTTAAACATTATCACAGAATAAATAATAATACTAGGTAGGTACAGAAGATTCACTCTCTAATAAAACGCATCTGTTACGACAGATATGACCGCTAGGTGGCGCAACCGCGAGCAGGCGTCCATTCCGTAGCGGCGCGCGGTAACTACTATGGCTAGACACCAAAATTGGTGTGGCCCGCATGTACTTGTAGGTGCTTGTAGCGACGCGACGAAATCGCGGAGTGAGCCACACCTGACATTATGTCAGTATGTCAGTAATAATATACAGCAGTGTTTTTCAAACTTTTCAAAAGTTTAAGTAAGGGTAGTTTTTGCACAGTGAATTTTTTCTCAGTCGCCCGTTGACAACGAACGCTGTAAAGGGTTCGAAACGTCGGGATGTAGTATGAATTCAATATACGTGATATAATCCGTTTCAATAGTTTTATCAACAGTTTGGTGCACAAGACGAACAATTAACAGCTAATTGAGTCTTGTAGCACACTTATGAATCATCATAAGTTGTAAATTAAAATTCCAGGTGGTTACTAGAAGACCGCCCATACTGGTGGGTGCATGAAACCACGTTCTACACCTCGCACCGACCGCGGCTCAAGCAGAACAGACAGACATGCGAAACGGGCCCGGGCTCGCCCTCGGGCCACAGTGCGGCCGGCGCCGCGGCCTTGGTGTTACTGCTCATGTTCATATCACACGTCATGCGAGATCGGTGAGTTTGTACGGTTATTACTACAGCAACATGCTAGAGTGGGACAGACATGTGGCTCGTGCATCGCACTCTAACAGAACAGACAGACATGCGAAACGGGCCCGGGCTCGCCCTCGGGCCACAGTGCGGCCGGCGCCGCGGCCTTGGTGTTACTGCTCATGTTCATATCACACGTCATGCGAGATCGGTGAGTTTGTATGATTATTACTGCTATAACAACATATCAGAGTGGGACAGATATATGACTCGTGTGCTTTCACAATCAATAACTTATTGATTTTTATATACTATTGTAGCCGCCGTGCAGGTCAGGATCTCGACGACTCAAATAAAAAGCTTCGATTGAAAGTAAACTGATATAATCTTCCAAAGATACTGGTTACAAGCGTTCTTGCCAAAACGGTTAAATGTAGAAGTGGTGGTTATTGTATGGGGGCTGATGAGAGAGTGATTTGCAATATGGGGCATTATCTATGAAAAGGGATCTTATTGTCGATGGCGCTTACGCCGCACAGTGTCGCGCGGCATTGTATTTATATCGGAGCATCGTTAATAATGGCGTAACCGCCATCGACAATAAGGTCCTTTTTCATAGATAACGTCACATATATGATCAGTACAAAAGGTGGTTTAAATTTAGGTGCCTCTAATTCGCCGCGATACAGAGTATGTGGAGCGCTCCTATTGGTGCTTCAGAAAAAGCTTCCGAATACTAGCCGAGCCCGACGGCCGCGTTTATCTACTTACTCCATTAGGAATATATTGAGATTTTATACAAATAAAGGTTGCGTTCGCAACAAATATTAATCGTTTATTTTCTTTTCCAGTAAATTCTACATGCGCTATTGGAAATACGTCATGTACCCGCTGTGTGGGGCTGCGATGGCGTCTATAATTCTAGCCAGGCTGTATGTTGGGGCACATTTCCCGCACCAATGCCTGCTTGGCGCTTTGGTTGGTGAGTTTCATTATCTTTCACCATAAGTACCATTTATAGGCTAGATAACAAATTTTAATTTATGGTATAAATCAATCAGGTTCGTTTTTAGGATCAAATGTCTATATAGGACCCATTTTATTAAAGCAATACAAAAGTCAGAAATGATAGTCAAAGTCCGACAGTCGTACTTCACTCGCGAAACGCCCCTAAGAAATCGCTATGTGAACGTGACGTCAAGGTCATTGAGATCGCATCTTGAAGTATGAACAAAACAAGAAAATTGCATTTTTGTCGGTGAAATATTGCGTTTATGTATATAGTTGCTATACAATCTTTTTTTGGATGAAATGTGAGGAATCGAATGGTATCCTTACTTATTTCGTTTTTGAAAGTAAAAAAAAAACTTAAATTATGAAACTTTCAGGTGCTGTATTTTTGTATTATTTCCATATATTTTTTTAATATCCACAATATTATGATAAAATTGCTCATTTGCTATCTATTTTACTAGATTTTGTTATAAAATTCAACATTTGTCATCATCCCTATTGTCAATATGTGACGTTATCTATGAAAAGGGACCCTATTCTCGATAGCGCTTACGCCATTATTAACGATGCTCCGATATAAATACAATGCCGCGCGACGCCGTGCGGCGTAAGCGCCATCGACAATAAGGTCCCTTTTCATAGATAATGCCCCATATTAGCAAAGAGAAGAGTGTATACAGAGTTACTGTCATGGTAAATTATACATATAGCCACAGCACATTTACTGCCATCTTTCGACAGAAGATTAACACTGTTAGAACGCCAATTGACTTTAAATAAATAAATAAATATTATAGGACATTCTTACACAGATTGACCAAGTCCCACAGTAAGCTCAAGAAGGCTTGTGTTGTGGGTACTCAGACAACGATATATATAATATACAAATACATAAATACATAGAAAACACCCAAGACTCAGGAACAAATATCTGTGTTAATCACACAAATAAATGCCCTTACCAGGATTCGAACCCAGGACCGCGGCTTAACAGGCACGGTCACTACCCACTAGGCCAGACCAGTCGTTAAATCATTATTCTTTCACTCAATTCAGTTTGTTAAATGTCAAAAATTAACGCCATCTACTCGACAGTAGGCCAAAGGTATGGCGCCATCGCTCGAAAAGATTGCATCATACCTTTGGCCTACTGTCGAGTAGAAATTATTTTACACCATGCATGAAATAAAGCACCAGAAGATCAATAGAGAAACGTAGACAGCAGTTATTTTTAGACACAATTTCTATTTTTAAACCCGTATACAACTATAAAGAGTAGGTAATTTGATTGTGACGTCACATGCTAGTTTCATATAAAATCCATAGTAGCAAAATCGTTTTGACAGTTCGAAAAAAGAAACAGATTTGACTAGTAGCATAGAGAAAAAATACATAGATTGCTCACTCCATACATCAGTTTTATTACCAAAAAGACTATTAGCATCTAGCTGCTAATAATAGTCTAACAGGTCTAAATGATGTATGGAGTGAGCACTCTTGTCTTATTATATTTCTCTATGCTAGTAGTCAAATACCCTATTATCAATAATTGCAGGCGCCTTCATGGCACCAGCGCTCTGTATCTACGTATCGGACCCGTACATCTGGAAGTACGGTCCGGAGTGGTCCGGTATGGCGTGGCACGCGGCTGCCGCCGTCATAGCGGCCGCTATCGGGGGAGTTACCTACGCGGGTCTCAAGATATGTGGGATAGACCCGCAGTGGACTGTCAAATTGGTGAGTCTACCTGTTACTCGTGTTAGCGCCACTTGCACCATCCCACCCGGGGTTAACTGGTTAAACCGAGTGTCAAATTCTACTGGTAATCATGGTAACTCCAGGTTTATCCGGTTAACCCCGGGTTAGTGAACGGTGCAAGTGGCCCTTAGTGTCTTAGGTAGGTCTTTAATCTACTTTAATGGCACCGACGCTCTGTATCTACGTATCGGACCCGTACATCTGGAAGTACGGTCCGGAGTGGTCCGGTATGGCGTGGCACGCGGCTGCCGCCGTCATAGCGGCCGCTATCGGGGGAGTCACCTACGCGGGTCTCAAGATATGTGGGATAGACCCGCAGTGGACTGTCAAATTGGTGAGTCTACCTGTTACTCGTGTTAGCGCCACTTGCACCATCCCACCCGGGGTTAACTGGTTAAACCCAGTGTCAAATTCTACTGGTAACCGTGGTATATCCAGGTTTAACCGGTTAACCCCGGGTTAGTGAACGGTGCAAGTGGCACATAGTGTCTTAGGTAGGTTTTTACTCTACTTTCATGGCACCAGCGCTCTGTATCTACGTATCGGACCCGTACATCTGGAGGTCCGGAATGGTCCGGTATGGCGTGGCACGCGGCCGCCGCGGTCATAGCGGCCGCTATCGGGGGAGTCACCTACGCGGGTCTCAAGATATGTGGCATAGATCCGCAGTGGACTGTCAAATTGGTGAGTCTACCTGTGCCATAGCACCATCCCAATAATCCCGTTAACCGGTCAAACTGTTAACCCAGTGTCAAACTGTACTGGTAACCGTGGTACAATAGACAAAGGATAAGCCCTTCCGGGGCCAGTTTCAAATCTACGGACTATAACTCCAGGTTTAACCGGTTGACCCCGGGTTAGTGAATGGTGCAAGTGGCTCATAGTGTCTTAGGTAGGTCTTTACTTTCATGGCACCGACGCTCTGTATCTACGGGATGGACTATATCAGCGGTCGGCAACCTTTTAGCAGCCAAGGGCCAAATAATAGTTAACGAAGGTGACGCGGGCCACACTTTGTTAATATTTATGACTTTATCAGACATTGTCGTTTGTCAATATTACATACAAAATAGCCAGGGAGGCTCGCGGGCCGCAAGTGAGAGGTTTGCGGGCCGCTTGTTGCCGACCGCTGGACTATATTGATCATGAAATGGCCAAGCCATCGTTTTTAGACCGAGGAGTAGGGTTAATTAGTAAATTCAGAGGCTAGGAGCTTGACTTTTGCCGAGATAGTGATAAACGATTCAATAAAAAAACGGACAAGTGCGAATCGGCCTCGCCCACCGAGGGTTCCTTGCTTTTTAGGGTTCCGTACCCAAAGGGTAAAAAAAGGGATCCTATTACTAAGACTTCGCTGTCCGTCCGTCCGTCCGTCGGTCTGTCACCGGGCTGTATCTCATGAACCGCGATAACTAGACAGTTGAAATTTTCACAAATGATGTATCTCTGTTGCCGCTATAACAACAAATACTAAAAATAAAATAAAATAAATATTTAAGGGCCAACAGGAGTGGTCATTTCTCCATACAAACGTACTTGACTGTTTCCTCCGTGGGTTTTGAAGCTAGAACAATGTTTTTTTCAACACAGATTAATATTGCCAATATCTGTGTCGGACCGTTTTGCTTTTTTTGATATTTTTGTTTTTTTAAGGCGCTAGAGCCCTTCAAAAATGGCCAAAATGGCCTAATTGACTATGCCGCAATGAGAGGCGTGGTATTCAAAACTGATATCAATTAGCCAAAAAAGCAAAACGGTCCGACACAGATAATTTCATAATCATTTAGATTTCCAAATTTGGTTACGATTGGTTTGGTTTTGGAGGAGGAAACAGTCGAGTACGAAACCTCGATTTTTGAGATTTTTACACAGGATGTTTCGCCTTGTCCTTATCGCACTAGTTTTAGGAGCCGCTTCCGTTAGCGAGACGGGTATATTTACCTAAAATATTTAAATCTCAGCTCCTGTTGGCTCTTAAGGGGGGCTCTATTTTTGTCTATTTTTCGTTGATGGCGCGGAACCCTCCGTGCGCGAGTCGGACTCGCACTTGACCGGTTTTTAGTATTTGTTGTTAAAGCGGCAACAGAAATACATCGTCTGAGAAAATTTCAACTGTCTATCACGCTTCATGAGATAAAGCCTGGTGACTGACAGACAGACGGACGGACATACAGACCGACAGACGGACAGAGGAGTCTTAGTAATAGGGTCCCGGTTGGGTACGGAACCCTAAAAACTAGTGAGTCTTGGCCGCCAATTCTACATGAAAAGTTTTTGGTGGGATTGCAACCCCCAAACTCCTACCCTAATAGGGTCCATGGTCCATGTAAACACTAGCTGTAAAAGGCCCGTAGTAAGACCTTAGGTCCAAGCTTTCTACAGGAAGGTAACTATAATTTTGATGATAAGCTTAACCCTCCTGCAATCGATGACCTACCTGAATTGAAAAAGGCGCCCTCTAGTGCCAAGGTGACGCTAGTTACTCAAAAAGGATCAGATCCTTACAATTTCTTAGAAAGGTTTTCTGATCTCAACAAAATGGTAAGGGTAATGGCCTATGTAATGAGGTTTTGCTCTAATTTAAAAACTAAAAACACGAATAATCCTGAGCATCTCTCCGCTAAGGAGGCTTCAATTAGCTTTACTAAGGGCCTTAACGAGTTCTGTTGGACTTGCCAACAACACATGATTATAAATGAAAATGAATGATTATGATGTTCCGTTGTTCTAGGCATTCCGCTGGTGCCAGCAACCTTCGGAGATCCACGTGACCACGACACCTTTGTTCGCGCTGATGCAGTCCACCGCCGCCATGTTGGGCTGGGCTCTCAGCGTCACCCCTGCAGTGGCCGAGTAAGTACCTTTATCAGAGTGACCCCTGCAGTGGCCGAGTAAGTACCTTTAGCAGAGTGACCCCTGCAGTGGCTGAGTAAGTGCCTTTATCAAAGTGACCCCTGCAGTGGCCGAGTGAGTACCTTTATCAAATTGACCCCTGCAGTGGCCGAGTAAGTACCTTTATCAGAGTGACCCCTGCAGTGGCCGAGTGAGTACCTTTATCAGAGCGACCCCTGCAGTGGCCGAGTAAGTACCTTTATCAAAGTGACCCCTGCAGTGGCCGAGTGAGTACCTTTATCAGAGCGACCCCTGCAGTGGCCGAGTAAGTACCTTTATCAAAGTGACCCCTGCAGTGGCCGAGTGAGTACCTTTATCAGAGTGACCCCTGCAGTGGCCGAGTGAGTACCTTTATCAAAGTGACCCCTGCAGTGGCCGAGTGAGTACCTTTATCAGAGCGACCCCTGCAGTGGCCGAGTAAGTACCTTTATCAGAGTGACCCCTGCAGTGGCCGAGTAAGTACCTTTATCAGAGTGACCCCTGCGGTGGCCGAGTAAGTGCCTTTATCAAAGTGACCCCTGCAGTGGCCGAGTAAGTACCTTTATCAAAGTGACCCCTGCAGTGGCCGAGTAAGTACCTTTATCATAGTGACCCCTGCAGTGGCCGAGTGAGTACCTTTATCAGAGTGACCCCTGCAGTGGCCGAGTAAGGACCTTGATCAGAGTGACCCCTGCAGTGGCCGAGTAAGGACCTTGATCAGAGTGACCCCTGCAGTGGCCGAGTAGTACCTTTATCAGAGTGACCCCTGCAGTGGCCGAGTAAGCATCTTTATCAAAGTAACCCCTGCAGTGGCCGAGTAAGTACTTTTATCAAAGATCAAAGTGACCCCTGCAGTGGCCGAGTAAGCACCTTTATCAGAGTGACCCCTGCAGTGGCCGAGTAAGCACCTTTATCAGAGTGACCCCTGCAGTGGCCGAGTAAGCATCTTTATCAGAGTAACCCCTGCAGTGGCCGAGTAAGTACTTTTATCAAAGATCAAAGTGACCCCTGCAGTGGCCGAGTAAGTACCTTTATCAGAGTGACCCTTGAGGTGGCCGAGTAAGTACATTTATCAGAGTGACCCCTGCAGTGGCCGAGTAAGTACCTTTATCAGAGTGACCCCTGCAGTGGCCCAGTGAGTACCTTTATCAGAGTGACCCCTGCAGTGGCCGAGTAAGGACCTTGATCAGAGTGACCCCTGCAGTGGCCGAGTAAGGACCTTGATCAGAGTGACCCCTGCAGTGGCCGAGTAGTACCTTTATCAGAGTGACCCCTGCAGTGGCCGAGTAAGCATCTTTATCAAAGTAACCCCTGCAGTGGCCGAGTAAGTACTTTTATCAAAGATCAAAGTGACCCCTGCAGTGGCCGAGTAAGCACCTTTATCAGAGTGACCCCTGCAGTGGCCGAGTAAGCACCTTTATCAGAGTGACCCCTGCAGTGGCCGAGTAAGCACCTTTATCAGAGTGACCCCTGCAGTGGCCGAGTAAGCATCTTTATCAAAGTAACCCCTGCAGTGGCCGAGTAAGTACTTTTATCAAAGATCAAAGTGACTCCTGCAGTGGCCGAGTAAGCACCTTTATCAGAGTGACCCCTGCAGTGGCCGAGTAAGTACCTTTATCAGAGTGACCCTTGCGGTGGCCGAGTAAGTACATTTATCAGAGTGACCCCTGCAGTGGCCGAGTGAGTACCTTTATCAAAGTGACCCCTGCAGTGGCCGAGTAAGTACCTTTATCAAAGTAACCCGTGCAGTGGCCGAGTAAGTACCTTTATCAAAGTGACCCCTGCAGTGGCCGAGTAAGTACCTTTATCAAAGTAACCCCTGCAGTGGCCGAGTAAGTACTTTTATGAAAAATCAAAGTGACCCCTGCAGTGGCCGAGTACGTACCTTTATCAGAGTGACCCTTGCGGTGGCCGAGTACTTTACCTTTATCAAAGATCAAAGTGACCCCTGCAGTGGCCGAGTAAGTACCTTTTTAGGGTTCCGTACCTAAAGGGTAACAACGGGACCCTATTACTAAGACTCCACTGTCCGTCTGTCTGTTACCATGAACTGTGATAGCTAGACAGTTGAAATTTTCACAAATGACATATTTCTGTTGCCGCTATAACAATAAACACCAAAAACAGAATATAATAAATATTTAAGTGGGGCACAGGGCGGACACGCCATACATCAAAAATCATTTGCGTTTATATGTGTGCGCGGCACGTCTGTACACGCGTCATTGTGTGTGTGTGGGTAAGTCGCTTTACTGAGAGCACGTCAGAAGTCCGCCAGATTCATGTCGCGGGGCGAGGTAATGCGAGTCGGGGCGGGGCGGTGCGTGGCCGTTCTGTATGATAATACTATTATTTATTCTGTGGCAAAGGCTCCCCTTGTAATGTTTTTTTTTCAGGTACCGTCATTATACGCCGCACCGCTCGCTCATTATGTCATCGTTCACAACCGGCGTCATTATGTACGGCTTCCAACAGTTATCAGCGCAAGTTGACAAGACCAGTGTTTTCAGGTAAAGCTTTGTACAGTAGGACCTCGTTAACCCGGATTATATCCTCTAGCCACCCAGAGACCTATAAAAAGGTATACTGTTCCATTCTAATTTGAACTTTGTGTTGACAAAATAAAATTTCATTTTTCTTGGCAAGGTTTGACGTATGGGCGGGTGGTTAGAGGTTAATACCGGGTTTAAGGGCCTACTGCAGCCGCGTCTGGCGCTTCGTAAACCACGCCCGCTAGTTCTTCCCTCCCCGCTAACACGCACACATGGAAACGATTCGCGCCGCACGTGAAGTTTGTGTGACCTTTTAGCACCATCTAACGTTACAGAAGTTAACTACCATTATACGTGGTCGCTGCGGTCGGCCAGAAAATTAAATTCGGAAAAAATTGAAACAGATGGCGTTGTTACTTGTTCATAATAGCAAACAATAAAATAATTAATTCATAAACCTGCATATTTATTGTTGTTTTGGAAGATGTTAACATCATAGAAGCAGCAGCGTATATAGCATAATAAGTTAAGACTATTGATAATAAGAAAATAGCACAAGAACAGAAAAGAGATTATTTTTGATAAAATATGATGAAAACCTTGGAGGATATAATCAAACGGAGACGCCATGTCTGTAATTTTCTGTACAAAACAGTCTGCCGATTTTTGCGGGGGAGGGGAACGTCAAATGTATGCGTAACGTAAAAATAGCCATGTCAGATAAACGTCAGTCCATACATTGTGTATGACCGTTGGCCGCCTATTTTCGACAGAGGGGAAAGCCTGTTAATGGCTACTCCGTTTAGTTGTATCCTCCAAGATGAAAACAGATTTACTTGATTACGCTCACCTGACTTTGCGGTCACTAAATGCAAATTTCAACCTTATTGTTATGGGGTTACAATAACCCTGGGGTTGCAGGCGTCCATGGTCGTTATTATTATAAATGCTTTGGTTGAAATGCTTTTTAACCCTCGAATTTTTCATAGGTACAGTCACCTGCAATAATATGTTACTCTTCGACGGCCGCAAAAATATGTGACAAGCTCTTATGGCTCTACAAATAAGATCTAACATGATCTACCGCAAAACGGCCTTCGGTGTGTAACATATTATTGCAGCTGACTGTACTCGTATTCATTGTTGTATAGGTAGGTATTAATATCTTTTATCCGATCGATTTGCATTTATTTGAAATAAATCACAGTGTTTAGTAATTATATGTTTTATTGAATAAGAGATTATTTAGGTATGTAAGGAATACAGGGTGCCTTTTTGAAACACTAATTTTTAGGGTTCCGTAGCCAAATGGCAAAAAACGGAACCCTTATAGATTCGTCATGTCTGTCTGTCTGTCCGTCTGTCCGTCCGTATGTCACAGTCACTTTTTTCCGAAACTATAAGAACTATACTGTTGAAACTTGGTAAGTAGATGTATTCTGTGAACCGCATTATATTTTCACACAAAAATAGAAAAAAAAAATTTTTTTTGGGGGTTTCCCATACTTAGAACAACTGAAACTCAAAAATTTTTTTTTCATCAAACCCATACGTGTGGGGTATCTATGGATAGGTCTTCAAAAATGATATTGAGGTTTCTAACATCATTTTTTTCTAAACTGAATAGTTTGCGCGAGAGACACTTCCAAAGTGGTAAACTGTGTGTGTCCCCCCCCCCCTATAACTTCTAAAATAAGAGAATGATAAAACTAAAAAAAATATATGATGTACATTACCATGCAAACTTCCACCGAAAATTGGTTTGAACAAGATCTAGTAAGTAGTTTTTTTTTAATACGTCATAAATCCCCTAAATACGGAACCCTTCATGGGCGAGTCCGACTCGCACTTGGCCGCTTTTTCTGGATAATTTTGAATTTCAATTGTCAGGGGTGCCTACATTATTTTTTAATACATTTTACAACGACAACAAACAAAAGTTCAAATTCGCCGTATTTTTATTAGTGTCCGACCGAAGGTTCGGTTTCGGTTTCGGTTTCGGCCAGTTTCGGCCAAAAAATCATGTTTCGGCCGTAGTTTCGGTTTCGGCCAAAAAACGGCCGAACCTTTCGGCCGGGCCGAAACATACGCAATGGTACTTCGTTCTATGAAACTAAACTATGTGACAAAGACCAAAAGTTGTGGAACAAGTAGGACAACAATATTAATATATATACTGATTTATATATACAGAAATTAATCGGTTTATTATTAAACACAATTCCACTAATGATGGGGCCACTGAACGGTCGACGCAGTCTTAAGAGGCTGTCAATACCTAAAACTCGCACACTGTCTAATTGTATCGTAGTAAATGAGATAGCACTGTCGCATGTTACTGGGCCTGGGCAAGGGAATAATAAGAAAACTCATCATCTTCCTCGCGTTATCCCAGCATTTTGGCCACGGCTCATGGGAGCATGGGGTCCACTTGACAACTAATCCCAAGAATTTACGTCGGCACTAGTTTTTACGAAAGCGACTGCCATCTGACTGACATTAGAACCGTTTAATGGTGATTTTAAGACCAACCTTTGCAATTATTTTCTATCGAGCCGATGTCGTTCAATCATGTATCGAGTGCGGCCACGGTCTTAAAATATAATAAATATTAACATAGGTATAAATATATTTTTGCTTTACTAAATTAAATAGTTGTTCTTAAAAGAGGCTACCTGCGGTTTTCATCGATTTATGTGACAAGTTTTGAATCGTATCTCCTACTTTTGCACTACAGATAGATTTTTATAAGACAAACGGCTATCGGTACTTCGATCTTTATCTCCATTATTGTCTACCAGATTTTTAAGTTCCGTAGCCAAATGGCAAAAAACGGAACCCTTATAGATTCGTCATGTCTGTCTGTCTGTCTGTCTGTCTGTCTGTCCGTCTGTCTGTCCGTCCGTATGTCACAGCCACTTTTCTCCGAAACTATAAGAACTATACTGTTGAAACTTGGTAAGTAGATGTATTCTGTGAACCGCATTAAGATTTTCACACAAAAATAGAAAAAAAAACAATAAATTTTTGGGGTTCCCCATACTTCGAACTGAAACTCAAATTTTTTTTTTTCATCAAACCCATACGTGTGGGGTATCTATGGATAGGTCTTCAAAAATGATATTGAGGTTTCTAATATCATTTTTTTCTAAACTGAATAGTTTGCGCGAGAGACACTTCCAAAGTGGTAAAATGTGTCCCCCCCCCCCCCCCCCGTAACTTCTAAAATAACAGAATGATAAAACTAAAAAAAATATATGATGTACATTACCATGTAAACTTCCACCGAAAATTGGGTTGAACGAGATCTAGTAAGTAGTTTTTTTTTATACGTCATAAATCGCCTAAATACGGAACCCTTCATGGGCGAGTCCGACTCGCACTTGGCCGCTTTTACATTATTTAATCGGTTGAGTTCTTAGGGTTCCGTCATCATCATCATCATCATCATCATCATTGATGCCTTTAACATCTTGACAGATGATTTATGCAGCGTCTGTAAGCGACGAACAACGTCTCTCGTGTAGGGATTGCTCCCGGTACTGAGTTTGTATGGCGAGAACCGGGAATTCCCGGGAATTCCTGGTTCTCGCCATACAAACTCAGTACCGGGAGCAATCCCTACTCTCGTGGCTGTGTAAGCCAATGCGGGACCGGCACTTGCGCCAGTGTCCATCTGTATGTCTGTCACCAGGCTGTATCTCATGAACCGTGATAGATAGACAGTTGAAATTTTCACAGATGATGTATTTCTGTTGCCGCTATAACAACAAATACTAAAAATTACGGAACCCTCGGTGGGCGAGCCTGACTCGCACCTGACCGATTTTTTCGTATCTAGATTGCTGTGAAGGATATTACTTATACGAAATCTACATATTTGGGTTCGTTTTTGACGTGTCGTAAAACGTGTCTAGGGTTTTAAATTTAAACGAATTAACACAAAAGTTATGGCCAGAAAACCAGTTTTTTGGCCTTAAATTGTTCAACTTTGATGCCAAATATCTCGAAGACAATGAACTTTGAAGTAAATATGGAATACTATATTGCTTAAAGCCGTTCCTGTTAATATTATAAGCTACAAAAAACATAAGAATTTGAAGTAAATATGGAATACTATATTGCTTAAAGCCGTTCCTGTTAATATGATAAGCTACAAAAAACATAAGAAAACTAAGGGATTCAGTTCGAAGGTCATTGGCGTGGCGGAGCCCCTTAAATAACATAAATTTCAAGGACATTGGGTGTTGACAGCCCCTTAATATGAGTTTAAAAGCGGTTATATGACATTATTTCAACGATTTTAACAAGTCTTCAAAAGTTTCGGTTTCGGTTTCGGTTTCGGCCGAAACTAGAGCCAAAGCCGAACATTCGGTTTCGGTTTCGGTTTCGGCAAAAAAACATGTTTCGGTCGGACACTAATTTTTATTACCCGGGTCGATCGCAACAAAATAGAAAATCATGTTTTTCAAATCTAAGCGTTATTGTAATTTATCTCAAATAACCAAAAAGTCAATCTGACTAGAACTTAAAAACGAACTGAATTATTTTAATATGTCGATTTTTCTTGGTGACCCAGGAGAATTTTTTTTTATCCCATACAAAAAGAGCGTATCCCAATCGCGTATCGGTTTTGGTTTTTACTTATAAGTGTGAAAAATATATTCTACCATATACGAAGGATGTGTGTTTTTTCATGTTTTATATGTCTTTTTGTACAATAAAGTGTTTTACTGGTACTAATATATCATATTAACGATTAACTAAAAAGGTATTTACATCTAATTTAACTGGTAAATTATTAAAGTCCGCTAAAATTAATATATATTCAAAAAAATATTTGTTAATATGTCCCAAAATCATGGCTCATTTTTTAAGTCTCCTGACTTACCAAACATATCGCAACGAAGGCAAGGGTACAACGCGGCATCGTGAACCTAATAACGTAACGTTTCAGTTACTTTTTTAGTCGCCGACCATTTTATCCGGGGTACGAAAAGAGGTATTAGATCTATCCTGGGTCTAATATGTTATAAAAACATAGTTTTTTGAAAAATGTTCGTAGGTAGTACACAAAATTTACATTTTCTTTTAAATGTGATTTGGGTCATCGTTCTCCCTGGTGACTTTTCTGGTGACCCAAGAGACATCAATTTTATTATGACTCAGGAGACTTTTTTTCTATGCACTTTGATTTTTTTGATGCGCTAATTTTGTAATCTAAAATAACTTTAAACTGCTGATATACTTATCTCACTTTGCTGATGAGTGGAAGTGGAATTTAAACTTAATTTATTGTTCTCTCCCTTGACATTTTGGCATACATTTGACATGCTGCTAGTGTTGAGTCGCTCACTCGTGAGGCACCTCATTTGTACCACTCATTTTGTTAATTTGTCGCAGTACTTCGTACCGCAAAAATGTCTTACTTCACTCCTCTATTCATTTTACTCATTTACTCGCGCGCATCACAAAATTCACAAACACCTCTTGCCACCATCACACAAATCATTCACACACTTCAAATTTCAAAAAACTCTTATCCGTTCAAATTCACTCGCGAGTCTCGCGATCCTCAAAACTCGTACAACTCGCAAGAGAGTCACTGGATTGCGCGAGGCGCTAGGTGCTCGCCTGCTCGCCGACACTCAAAACTCAAATGTCTCAAATGAAGAAACGAGTAATGGTTCACACTGTCAACTGCCGAACTACAAACCTTATTGCAACGACAAAAGGTCCACCGAGAAATGCGTTGAGTTTGTACCACTCACCGCCTCTCTGTGACATGAACCCCTCAAAAATCCTTTCCAAATGAAACAATGAATTAGAAATACCCAAAGAGGGAGTGAGACAGACACGCGACGTACTTGAATATCGCTGAAAAATTGTCGCTGTTGGAATTAATGGAATAGTCGATGCTGAAAATATAGTACCTCACCTCATTTGAAGTAAGACATTGTAACACCTCATTTTAGAAAATGAGGTACTCATACAAACTCATTTTAAATTGATGTCCTACCCATCACTACATGCTGCAGTGCACTCCTAACGTTAATAAAGACATAATTTTTAGAAAAAGCTTTAGGAAAACTCACTCTTGAGCTTAAAACGATTAAGTCCTTATCATATTATGTTAGATTTTTAGTACAGACCCCAAATCAGTGAAAATGTGTCTTAGCCAACTAAATTTGTCTCTGGGAAAAGTACGATATCCCTAAAAATTGTACGTACATTTCGCATTTTTCTGAAGGAACGGAATTCATAAATTGGGTTATTATTATTTTTTCAGATTATTTGATTGCATTGACATATCACCAAGATAGATAGAACATTTAAGTTACCAGAAGAAAAGCATTTGTGTTCTTTTATACAGTGTGGAAAAAGTAGGTTCGATTCCCGGGCGCGACTAAGCGAATTTAAAAAAAAAACAACGTGTTGCATTCCGGGAGTGCCGACAGAAGTGAAAACTCAATGACTAGTCCAAAATGTCTGCAGCACTATGTATAATTGACCCATCCTCCTTTCTATTGAAAACTTTTGGTTCCGAAATTGCTGGTCAGTAAGCTTGTTTAAAATTCGAAATTCAAATTTATAGCGTTAATTGTTTAAAATTCGAATAGAAATTGTAAAGTTACCTTGCAGACCTCGCGTCTAAATATATTTGGTCATGATATTTTGAGTTTTATTCACCAGTACTAGAGTTCACTTTTATTAGCGATTTCATCAAGATGTAGCTTTATTGAATTATATTTGAGTGATATAAAGTTATAATACTGTGAGATCCTCGTATTTCAGCCCGTACAAGATTATAACCTTTTTCATGTAATGTCATTGAGTTTTTCTTTATTGATTTAAATGCCATCTAAACCTTACGGTCACATGATCGCCTTACGCTGTCTCGAGTTTATCATTTTTTCCCCACCTCAAAGTGCCTAGCGCCGCTAAAGAAGTTTTCACTTCAAAAATCTTTGAATGCAGTTGTTTCTTTAAAAAACAATAATGTTTCATTTAAGTAAAATGAGCAAACTTAAGGTTTTAAGGCACTTTCCCTCCAGGGCCCATAATTTTTTTCCACCCGGTAGTAGACAACTATTTTTTTCGACTAAATGAAGTTTTATTAGATAAATCGTTGATCACATGGTTCGTTTCACACATCACATCAAATCGTTTGTCATCACAATCAAAATTTGTCAAAAGTAATGAAATTTATGCCATAAAAACATAAATAAAACATATAAATTCAACACATTTTTTTAATAAAAATCTTTCTCGATGATATAAAAAAGAACATCGACAAATTATGTTCAAAGAATTAATATCAAAACAGATGTCATAATTAGGATTGGCTACTTTAAGAAAAGGACAGAGAGATTTAATCCTCTCGCTCTGCACGTTTTTCTCATTCCTCCTTGTCAAGCCAAAATAAACTATAAAATGATAGTAACACAGTACATTGTAATATTCACTTTTTCCACGGTATCATGTCATTGTAAATTACTTATGTGAAATTGTAGTGGCGTGCGACTTTCAAACCGGAGGTCACGGGTTCGAACCCCGGCCCGTGCAAGTGAGTTTTTGTAAGTAGAGACCTTTTTTAGTGGTACTTAAATATAATAACTTTTCGTATTATTGAAATAAAATATTTTATTCAAACAAACTTAATAATATAATAATTAAAACAAATAATATCAATTAGTTTTTAATATTTATTCAATTATTTTAAATTATTTGAGCATGAAACATACTAGATTTATTTTTATCATTACAATAGAAAAAAAGCAAAAAATATATTCTTATAGATATTTTATTTTCAAACAAAAATAAAGCAAAAAGTTACGGTTAGATTCTGATGGCTAAATACCAAACAGCTACCGATACATTTCAATATCTGTCGAAATTTCCTAACCCGTTGTAACTGACAAAGAGTATAGATTTCGACGTAGCATGACGTAGCTAAGCAAAAACGCACACATGCGTAACGTATAGGCCTGTAAGAAGGCACCATCATAGGTTTACCTCCGATTCCGTTACTACTCAATGGAGTTACGACTCAACGTTTATTGGATATTAAAATTTTACGTAATTCGGAGCGCTGCGCGAAGTGACATAGGTCTTACCTCTTTGAGGCACGACGGCCATCTAACATTACTGGCATAAAGGATGCATTTATGACTTTGACGCATGACAGAAAGAGAAACCGAACTGCGTAAAATGGGCGTTTGCTGTTGAATTCATAAAATCAAAAATCGATAATAAATCCATCGGTAAAGGATAATAAGTTAATATTTAGTTCTTTGAAAGTTAAGACGAGATGAAAACCTTTGCTGTAAGGTGGATTGTGCTGGATATGGATGTGTTTTCTAGTTGCACGAAGCTAAAACCGAAAAATGAACACGTAAGTTTGGATTTATTTTCTATCGAGAAAATTTTAAGCATTCGTGTTTCGACTACTACGAAATGTCTTATCATTAGTGTCCGACCGAAACATGTTTTTTTGCCGAAACCGAAACCGAAACCGAATGTTCGGCTTTGGCTCTAGTTTCGGCCGAAACCGAAACCGAAACCGAAACTTTTGAAGACTTGTTAAAATCGTTGAAATAATGTCATATAACCGCTTTTAAACTCATATTAAGGGGCTGTCAACACCCAATGTCCTTGAAATTTATGTTATTTAAGGGGCTCCGCCACGCCAATGACCTTCGAACTGAATCCCTTAGTTTTCTTATGTTTTTTGTAGCTTATCATATTAACAGGAACGGCTTTAAGCAATATAGTATTCCATATTTACTTCAAAGTTCATTGTCTTCGAGATATTTGGCATCAAAGTTGAACAATTTAAGGCCAAAAAACTGGTTTTCTGGCCATAACTTTTGTGTTAATTCGTTTAAATTTAAAACCCTAGACACGTTTTACGACACGTCAAAAACGAACCCAAATATGTAGATTTCGTATAAGTAATATCCTTCACAGCAATCTAGATACGAAAAAATCGGTCAGGTGCGAGTCAGGCTCGCCCACCGAGGGTTCCGTAATTTTTAGTATTTGTTGTTATAGCGGCAACAGAAATACATCATCTGTGAAAATTTCAACTGTCTATCTATCACGGTTCATGAGATACAGCCTGGTGACAGACATACAGATGGACACTGGCGCAAGTGCCGGTCCCGCATTGGCTTACACAGCCACGAGAGTAGGGATTGCTCCCGGTACTGAGTTTGTATGGCGAGAACCAGGAATTCCCGGGAATTCCCGGTTCTCGCCATACAAACTCAGTACCGGGAGCAATCCCTACACGAGAGACGTTGTTCGTCGCTTACAGACGCTGCATAAATCATCTGTCAAGATGTTAAAGGCATCAATGATGATGATGATGATGATGATGATGACGGAACCCTAAGAACTCAACCGATTAAATAATGTAAAAGCGGCCAAGTGCGAGTCGGACTCGCCCATGAAGGGTTCCGTATTTAGGCGATTTATGACGTATAAAAAAAAACTACTTACTAGATCTCGTTCAACCCAATTTTCGGTGGAAGTTTACATGGTAATGTACATCATATATTTTTTTTAGTTTTATCATTCTGTTATTTTAGAAGTTACGGGGGGGGGGGGGGGACACATTTTACCACTTTGGAAGTGTCTCTCGCGCAAACTATTCAGTTTAGAAAAAAATGATATTAGAAACCTCAATATCATTTTTGAAGACCTATCCATAGATACCCCACACGTATGGGTTTGATGAAAAAAAAAAATTTGAGTTTCAGTTCGAAGTATGGGGAACCCCAAAAATTTATTGTTTTTTTTTCTATTTTTGTGTGAAAATCTTAATGCGGTTCACAGAATACATCTACTTACCAAGTTTCAACAGTATAGTTCTTATAGTTTCGGAGAAAAGTGGCTGTGACATACGGACGGACAGACAGACGGACAGACAGACAGACAGACAGACAGACATGACGAATCTATAAGGGTTCCGTTTTTTGCCATTTGGCTACGGAACTTAAAAATCTGGTAGACAATAATGGAGATAAAGATCGAAGTACCGATAGCCGTTTGTCTTATAAAAATCTATCTGTAGTGCAAAAGTAGGAGATACGATTCAAAACTTGTCACATAAATCGATGAAAACCGCAGGTAGCCTCTTTTAAGAACAACTATTTAATTTAGTAAAGCAAAAATATATTTATACCTATGTTAATATTTATTATATTTTAAGACCGTGGCCGCACTCGATACATGATTGAACGACATCGGCTCGATAGAAAATAATTGCAAAGGTTGGTCTTAAAATCACCATTAAACGGTTCTAATGTCAGTCAGATGGCAGTCGCTTTCGTAAAAACTAGTGCCGACGTAAATTCTTGGGATTAGTTGTCAAGTGGACCCCATGCTCCCATGAGCCGTGGCCAAAATGCTGGGATAACGCGAGGAAGATGATGAGTTTTCTTATTATTCCCTTGCCCAGGCCCAGTAACATGCGACAGTGCTATCTCATTTACTACGATACAATTAGACAGTGTGCGAGTTTTAGGTATTGACAGCCTCTTAAGACTGCGTCGACCGTTCAGTGGCCCCATCATTAGTGGAATTGTGTTTAATAATAAACCGATTAATTTCTGTATATATAAATCAGTATATATATTAATATTGTTGTCCTACTTGTTCCACAACTTTTGGTCTTTGTCACATAGTTTAGTTTCATAGAACGAAGTACCATTGCGTATGTTTCGGCCCGGCCGAAAGGTTCGGCCGTTTTTTGGCCGAAACCGAAACTACGGCCGAAACATGATTTTTTGGCCGAAACTGGCCGAAACCGAAACCGAAACCGAACCTTCGGTCGGACACTACTTATCATATAGTCAAGAAACATATATCCGAAAATCACTACTGTTTGTTTCCGGGGCTAGCCACTGCCACCTTTCTAAGATCCTGTTATTTTTCGATGCACGGCCTTAATTACCGGTTTACAGCACCTAAAGTACCTAAAGGTAATTTAAAAAATTTGTAAGGAATTACGTACACTTTTATTAACCGACTTCCAAATCTAAAAGGAGGAGGTTATCAATTCGGTTGTATGTTTTTTTTTATTTTTTTATTTATTTTTTTATTTTTTTTATTTTTTTTTTATGTTTGTTACTCCATATCTCCGTCATTACTGGACCGATTTTGAAAATTATTTTTTTGATTGTATGTATATGCATACAGATTGGTCCCGTTTTTGTCAAAACCCAGTTCTGATGATGGGATCCATGAGGAATCGAGGGAACTCCTCAAATCTTAAAGGCACACATATAGTGATTTTTGTATTTTTATCAACAAATCAAGCATATACATAAAAAAAAGTGACATTTGATGAAGTGGAACTGCTGATGATGATCAGAACAGAACTCTTCAACGACGCATAGTTCACGTTTGGCGATTTGTCCTCTTCGTTATGTTTGTTAAGCAAGTTAAGTTTTTAAGCCACAATTTTGTCAAGCTCGAGTTCTGATGATGGGATCCACGAGGAATCGAGGGAACTCCTCCAATCTTAAAGGCATGCGTATAGAGATTTTTGTATTTTCATCAGAAAATCGAGCATTTTCATTAAAAACTGTCGCATTTGATGAAGTGGAACTGCTGATGATGATCATAACGGAACTCTTCAACGACGCATAGCTCGCATTTGGCGATTTGTCCTTTTCGTTATGTTTGTTAAGCAAGTTAGGTTTTTAGGCACATTTATGTCAATCTCAAGTCCTGAACATGGTATCCATGAGGAATCAAGGGAACTTCTCAAATCATAAAGGCATCCGTATAGAATTTTATATATTTTCATCAGAAAATCAAGCATTTACATTAAAAACTGTGGCATTTGATGAAGTGGAACTGCTGATGATGATCAGAACAGAACTCCTCAACGACGCATAGTACACGTTTTGTGATTTTCAATTTCGATTTTGACTTGGATTGGGCCCCGGACTCCGGACTCGGACCCGTACTCGGACTCGGACCCAGACCCGGAAAACCACTATGATACCTAAACTAAATCAACCACTATGATTACCATAAAATGTATACATATTACCAAATAAAGTATAAGCACCGTTAAGTGGGTTAGGCTAGTAGTTAGAGAAGTCGGTTTTTTTCTATTAAAGATTATTTTGCTTAGTTTGGGGCTAGATTGATCTGTGTAAGATGTCCCCTAATATTTATTTATATGTTTACTTCGCAGGGGCACAGGAAAAATAGTAGTTTGTGTTACAAGGGATAAAAATGATATATTTCCGTCAAGGGCGTACATTGAATCCTGAGCGTAATGAGGGATTCAAGTGTTAACGTCCAAGACGAAATAATTTTGATACCGTGTGACACATACTGCTTTTCACATCAACTATGAGGAAAATAAAAAAATCTTAGTGTTGCCACAATCTGATGCTTAAAGAGATTATTTAAGCTAAAAAAATAATGTGCAAAAACATGTAAAAATAGTTTGCTAGAACAGAAAAGTGTTACTTTGATCCCTCCTAGCAGGGAGGAAAAGTGCCACTTTGATCCCTCCTAGGAGGGAAGAAAAAACTCTTTTCTGAACAGGTGGTGTGAAAAGGGTATTTTTTCAAATTTATACTTATTTTGTTTTGACAGGTTCTACGCGAGTCACTTTGTGCTGAACGCAGTGAAACCGGCGCTGTTGCTGCGGCTGACCCCGACCCTAGCCATGATGCCTTTTAGCCCCAAGCACAAAACCGATTAGACTAACTTATTGTTTTAATTATTTATTGTGGTGACGCGTATAAAACTTGGCAAAATCCGTGCAGTTTAAAGCAATAGAGGCCATCCATTAATACTGAGTGGGACAAAAATACCTACACGTTGACAATTTTTTATTTATTTTTCTTAGTTATACAGATGTAGTTCATAATTATTATCCTTATTATTTTTACGTTAATGTTCGTAGTTTCCGAGAAAATACGAAGGAAATCGATTAAACTTTAGTTAAAATTATCAAAAAATATGCAGGTCAAAAATAGTTATTTTCGGTACAAGTGCGAAAAAGAGGAAATTCGAAACGAGTGGCGATAAATTAAAACACAACCGAAGGGAGTGTTTTAAATCGACACGAGTGGCGAATTACCTATTCGCACGTGTGTCGAACAACGTTTTACAGTACATATTGCCCTTTAAACTTTTGACATACACACGAAAAATGCTATTTTACGCACTAGTGCGTGAAAATAGGGCCATATGTAGTGCAAAGTAAGCCTTTCCGAGCTGGTGTGGTGAAAAGGATTTTTTCCACTTGAACAATGAGATTCGATACAGTGTTGTGAATGTGTGATTTATTTATTAATCCAAAGATGTTGCTTTTTCACTATTTGTTTTAGCATTAGAAAAAGAGTGAACAAAATTGCCGTATCTTTATATTAAAAACGCTTTAATAGTAACTGTTAATTATGAACCCATAATCAAATGATCTTATATGCTATATAATTGTTACGTATAATAATTATATGTTTGTTGTAACTTATTTTTTTAAAGTATTTTTAATAAAAATATGTTTACCCTTTTTCTAATGCTAAAAAATAGTTTACGATGTACCTATATGTAATTGTGCTATATGAATACCTATTAGTAGGTATATACAACTAGGGTTCTTAACCTTAAAAAACCGGCCAAGTGCGAGTCGGACTCGCGTGCTAAGGGTTCCGTACATTAACGCCGATTCACGCTTGACTGCACATTTCTAATAGGTTTTCCTGTCATCTATAGGTAAAGAACTATTTTGTGTATTTTTTTCAATATTTTGGACCCAGTTTTTTCGGAGATACCTAAAGGGGAGGGAATGGTCGGACAGACAGACGCACGAGTTATCCTATAAGGGTTCCGTTTTTTTCCTTTTAATGTATGGAACCCTAAAAATAGAAATACAATTTTTATTTACCGATATACTTACTCGTTTTTGTGTAAAGGTAGACTATTTATTATATATGTACTTTACCTACGCAAACGCTGTGATATATTTATTTAGCGAATTTATTTGTATTAAATGCACTTTAATGAATAAAGGAACGGAAGCAATACATTCACTAGTTTTATTAGCAAACATGGAAAGCAAAACTATTAACACACCTTGGGCGTTAAACACTTGAATCCCTCACTTCGCTCAGGATTCTATTTTAGAATACCTCGCTACGCTCGAGATTCTATTGTATAATCCTTCGCTTCGTTCAGGATTCAATATACGCCCTCGCCATAACTACGTCATTTTGATATTATAAAAATTAAACAAAATACCTAATAGATAAATTCTCTTTTTATTATGTTTTAATAGGATATTTGGAACTTGCTGCGCATAACCAAGCAGTTATATAAAATATGCTTTCTGTGTATATTAAAGAATAACATAGACGTTCTTAAATATTAATTCTGAAGAATAAATAAAATAATCGTTAATCAATAATTATTTCTCCCGTAATTTCACTACATGAAAAGCAACGTTGTGGTCTACCAAATGCTTGATCACACAATTTGGTATACTATTGTAGTGTGTGTGACGATACGGTGATACACACGAGTTACAAGTAGACATGTAACTTGCAGATTTAGGACAGCCTTCAGACCACTCACTTAAGCTAGAAGTTGACATAGAGTAGCTAGCAGATTTTCTGACGATATATCCATCTATGCTCTTATCAGAAAAGCTTTCTGATAAACTATGGGTTCCGTCCATTGTAAGATCCGCGCTTGCACTTGCGCACATTACGTAAGTTTCTTCAGTTGGATGACCCAAACTACTCGTATTATGTACGTGCACTGGTGTCTTTCGTAGTGAAATCTCCTTACGTTTATTATTGTTACAAATCATTTTCTTTAAACGATTACTTAGGCATGTGCAATTATTAGGATCACGCGAACAATTACACATTTTATAATAAACACATTTTGACTTACGTTTATTATTAATAAGAATCATTTTCTTTAAACGATTACTTAGGCATGTGCAATTATTAGGATCACGCAAACAGTTACACATTTTATAATAATAAACACATTTTGAATCTATATTGTTACAAATGTCACATTCTGTGCCTGTGTTTCTGAGAGCGGGCGAGTTATATTTCTTATGGTCACAGGAGCATTTAAGAGATTTGTAGTCTTGATTCTTGGTTATATTTTCTAGTTTTCTCCGAAACTGTCTACTATTTTCTGGTGTTAATATGCGGTAATCGTTTCCATCGTCCGATGTACTAGAACTGCTGTCCATTTTAAAATCCATACATCTGGACGTGTTTGGGTAACAACACTTTTCATTTGTAAAAGTCTTTGGAGGTTTACATGGACATCCGTTTTCATTTGCAAAAGTCTTTGGAGGTGTGCATGGACATCCGTTTTCATTTGCAAAAGTCTTTGGAGGTGTACATGGACATCCGTTTTTATTTGCAAAAGTCTTTGGAGGTGTACATGGACATCTCTTTTCATTTGCAAAAGTCTTTGGAGGTGTACATGGACATCCGTTTTCATTTGCAAAAGTCTTTGGAGATATATGTGGACAGCCCTTTTGCGGTAAGTTTAAGTAAGAGTCCTCATCTCTGATTCGGGCTTCTCTAAAAGGTCTACTGCATGTTTTCTTAACTAGTATAACTGGGATTGGACTGGGGTAGTCTCTTTCGTATGTATTCCTTCGTCTTTCATTTTCTGGATACATTTTGTCATAATTCTCTGCATTGAAGTCAAAATGCCTGTGAATTGAACGGTTACGTTGACAAATTGAAGGGACACTGTAGGAATTTTCTTTTACTGTAGTGGGTGAATTATAATATGAATTATACTGGTTATAATTTCTACTATCATACGGAACTTCCTTCTGTCTTTGAATATATTTATCGCTATCTTCATCTGAGGAATTGGCACTAAAGTTATTTGTGTATTTAGCTTGTTTATTACACGGACGAAGATGGGTAGATGAATTCTGAAGGCTTGTCGTGGATGGCGTAAAGCAATTGTAATAGTATTTCGTTTCTCTAATTTCGATTTTTCTTTTCGGATTTTCCTGAAACATATCCGAGTCTTCTGAGCTACTTGAACAAATATTCGCGTTTACAGATGCATGTGATTTGTTTTTCACGTTTCCAGATGGAGTTGGGCGGTGGTTACAATAACAAGAAGGTAGGCCTATTTGGCGAAAGTTGTTACTGCGTAGTTTTGAATCGGTAGGACTTACGTAGTAATCGAACTTACTGGGTTTGTTTCGATAGGGTGTGAGGGTCTCATCTGAAGGGGTAAGACGGGAGCTGTCACATCTGTTTATAATTTGATTACTGTTTAGGCATAGACTTCGTTCCTCATCAAGGCTGTTAAGAGTAAATTCAACATGCTGCCGTTTAATTCGGTCTGGATATTGATATCTAAAATCATCAGTGGAGCTGTTGTAATCCCGTTTCGCCACATTTAAGCGCCCTCTATGGTTCGATAGGCATATTTGAACATCATCATTATTACTATAGCTCAAATTCGGGTTGGTAGAAGCATTGGTAAATCCATCCATACTCAAGGCACTTTTTGCAAATAAATGTCTGTTCCCATTAATGTCGAAGTGAACTTGAGACATATTGACTATACCGTCCATGAACACGCTGCGATAATTTTTTGTATTTTTTACAGGATACCTGTTTCGTTGACTCTCGTACGGCATCGTCACTCCGATGTGTTCTATATCGCCATATATAGAGCTTACGATCTGGTTAAATTGTGAACAGCACGTTTTGTTATCGTTTTTTTGTGTTCCCCTTGAGATGGTTTGGTCGAATAGATTTGGACACCTGCAGAATGGGATTATGCATGACAGCGACTGTATTAAGACGAGACGGAGATTGAAAAATAAGTTTTGTAGGATCCCCATCTCCGAGGAAACCGTTTCGATAAGTTCAACCAACTATGTATCATGGTTGTTTCGCTCAAGAGGAACGCTCGTCAATTTTTACAAGCTCGAAGTTCAGTCCATTTTTATATTTTGGGTTTTTAAAATTGTGTACATTTTAATTTATTGTGTCACTTTTAATTTTGACGTCTGTTTTGCTTAAATGACAGCATAATGCTCATGCATGGAGGAATTAAAAAATACATTACGATAAAAAGGAGACGCTCCGTGTGAAAAGTTTCTTTAACCTTTTGTCTATTTTTTTTGCCCAAGAACAGTTTTTCTGCTCAATAAAACACAACCGAGGTTTAGGTTTAAACATGGTTCGAACCAAAAAGTAAGTATGAAGGTAGGTACCTATACTATACACCTATTAGGTTCGAACCCGCGATTTTGACCACCAACACAACGGAACTTTAAATGTGACTCGTGCAAAGAGATAATAACTATAATAAGTATATCATCGTATATCTCGTGCATATTATATCAATAAGTTTCGAGATATCAATATCTTATTGATAAATGATAACACAAATTGGCCAGCTTCATTAACTTTGGGATGGATGGAATGATAAACCTACCTAATTAAAAACCACTTGAATTTTATCGATGAAGGTAATATTATGAATTGAAATATTATTTTGGTGGAAAACCCACGATCGGTGGCATATTGTAGCAAATACATGATAAATATTACGTAAAAAATAATTATAATACAATTGAACTGCTAAATAAAACACAATGAGGTTTTTTGACAAAAGCACCGTTGGACAAATCAACAGTTTTTCTCAAAAGGACCTGTTGCAATATGTAAGTATTTATCTAACAGTTATACTTAATATAGTCCGTTTAAGCCAGCCAACGAACTAATAGAGTCTGTGCCGAAAGAGAAGAGTCGTGGGAAATGTAGGGCCCAAGGCTATGCGGCCTAATACATTCCACGACTCCTTATATTCTCTCGAGTTAATATACATCTAGAAGTCGACTTAACTAGACCTCAAAAAGTTTGACCCCACGGAAATTGTGGCGCGAGCGACCACAATTGTACAGCACGCAGGTTGACAACAAATATTGCGTTAAGAGGTTTTGATATACTTATCGAATTTCATTTTAGCCAATCAAAACTTCTATTGACCCATAAACCTTTTTTTAATCGCAGGAGTTTGTGTATTGAGCTATATTCAAAGTTGTAGAAAAAAACATTGGGTCACATTTTTTTTCCTAGCCTATCTGAGTGTTCTGGGCAAAGGCCCCTTGATTTCCACGACTCCCGATTTGGTGTTACCTCTGGCCAGTTGTTCAGGAAGCTGTCAAGATCTCGCCATCTCCGTTTGGGCCTGCTCCGTCCACGTCCCTCTACCGGCATCCACTTGGTGGCTAAGCTAGCCCACCTCTCCGGATGCATGCGGTAGACGTGACCGACCCAGTTCTCTTTGGGTCACATACTAATAAAATAAGGGAGAAGTCGAAGAGGGAGTTGGAAGGGGCAGACCTCGGCGGACTTTCTCTGATCAGATCGGGGAAATCCTGAAGAAAGGCCAGGTCAAGAGCACTCTAAACCGGCGAGCGTGTATGAGGAATGTTATGAAAGTAACGGCAGCGAAAGAGGTATGTCACATCGTAGCAAATGGAAATCCGTGGTCTCTGCCTACCCGTCCGGGAAATAGGCCTGATTTTATGTACCTATGTATGTATGTATGTATCACATACTAATGCTTTTGTCCACCAGGTGGAGTCTCTTATGAAGGAGTCAATAATTCACCAACCGACCGAAGGAAACTACACCTGGTTGAAGTCGAGGCAAACGCAACACGATTATTCCAAAGACCTGGAAGTTTTCATACCTATGGTTTCTAAGGTAAAACTAGTACGCCCCGAATGATTGACCCTTATGCCTTTAAAACCTCGCAACGCTCAAGATTCCACATTTCAAACCAATTGTTACGCTCTTTGCTTAATTTTAGAATTGCTCGCCTCCTCAGGATCAGTCAAATCAAATCAAAGTTGTTGTTTAATTCTCGTGCTAATAATATCAATATTGCCACGAGGGTTTAAACGACAACTATGACCCCTTGTAAAACAAATAATTATTTTTAACACGATGGGTAAGGTTGCAGGACTTGCAGGATGTATACATATAACCTTAAAACGCCAATTTCACAAAATTGTAATAAGATGGCATGTCTTTTCATATTTGAAAAATAATAAATATTACAGTACATATGGTGCTACTTTTTCGCACTAGTGTTCCGTGTCTATCTCGAAAATTTAAAGGGCCATATATGTACTGTAAAACGTTGTAAGATACACGTGCAGGTAATTCGCAACTCGTGTCGGTTTAAAACACTCCCTCCGGTCGTGCTTTAATTTATCGCCACTCGTTTCGAATTTCCTCGTTTCCGCACTTGTAAATAACTATTTCAGATGTCCCCAGAAAGCTGTGCCTCAATAGCCGTGAAACTTGACAATCTCACAGAAGGAAATGTCAGCACTGCAGCGGTGGTCGGCCATTTTAAACGGTTACTGTTAGAGCAGCACAGCATGCTGCTCATAGAGAGCGTGACAAGGACGAAGAATAGAAAGAGGAACAGAGTGTGTCCAGATTTAGGGGAGCGGCTACCTACTGTTTCTTTTATTTTAGACTAGTATAGCCTGACCAGTAATATATGATAATTGTCAAGAGGGCGCTGTTATTCTCATGTATAGGGTGACAAATCAGTGTAGTATGAAAAAATTAGTTCCAGTGAGATTCCGCAACATGGCGCACCCTCAATAGATCCTGGTTCACCTATAGTTTACTAGAGTTAGTGTCAGTTGCACCATCCGCACTTGACATACTGATCAACGTCACCCGGCGAGCCGCGGTAGTTTCCCATGAAACTTTTCATTGTATAAAATTTAGCGAACTCTTTAACGATGAATAACAGTTGGTGCAACCGACCTAGACCAAGAAACGGCTTCAACGATTTTGATAGCACACGCAGTGCAAGTGTTATTTTAAACGTCAAACTTCTATGAAATTATGACGTAAAAATAACACTTGCACTGCGTCTGTTTCTGTTATCAAACTTATTGCACACTTTACTTCGTCTAAGTCTAGAAATAAAGAGAAGTATGGTTTGTCAAAGGAATAGAATCATTCTATCGTTGTCTTACACTAGTACTAGCACCCAAAAGAAAAGGACGAGTATAGTTTTTTTGTTCTTATTTACTGACAAATTGGTTTCACCAACTATTAGTTTAGATCGATTACAGTCTGTGCGGAAAGAGAAGAGTCGTGGAATGTATTGGGGCTCATACATTCCACGACTCTTCTCTTTCCGCACAGACTCTACCTACCTTAAAAGCTGTTACAGACGGGCGTACCAAACCGTGATCTTAGTCCGGTCGGCATACCTCTAGAGTTAAACCAAGAAAAGTGTGCAGCGATTTTGATAGCCCACGCAGTGCAAGTGTTATTTACACGTCATAAATTTATAGAAGTTTGACGTTTAAAATGACACTTGCACTGCGTGGGCCATCAAAATCGCTGCAGACTTTTCTCGGTCTGACTCTAATATATGCTATTATTATGATTTACTCACAAAGCCCTTTCATTTGGCACCCCACAAGGTATGTTTAAAAGAAAAGTTTGTACTGCCGACTTTATGACGTCACAGCAACTACCCCCACCACTTTCGCGCTTGGCATCTCATATATTTGTGTTTGGCATTACACTGAATGCATCGATACCATATGATTCACACATATCTGAGACGACAGTAAGCCCCCTCCACACTTGTGCGCGAAGCCACGAACGCGAGTGTTCGACCGCGTTTCACGCACATAGTCTGGAGGGGGCTTCAGCGAAAATCGAGTTCTGGAAGACTTCGTGAACAGGCCGGGCCTCTACTATTGCTGTGTAGGTGTATATAGGGGCTTTTTAGGGCAGAACACCCGCTCTTGTTATATGTGGCTTTCCATAGGGAAGGGTCCTTATGCTTCATTTGCAGTAGAGACCTTTCTATTAGAATTTCTCTTGGAAACTTCTGTCATGGAAAGCCACATATGTATATGTGAGGTTAAATGAGTTATTCATACCGTTGTTGTATTAATTATGAATACAACATATACACGGTATATTTCTTCTAGATTTTTGTAAGAATCTGTTACTGTAATGCTTCGATCAACACAGAAGGGATGAGGCATTCGCACTATTTCCCCTCTGCCTAGGTACAAGATCAACTGATCTAGCGCGGGTAATAAAACTAGTTGCGCTCGGATTTTTAACTAGACCGAGTCCAGACGCGCGAGTGAACACAGCAGCAGAAAAAATGCCTATGAAAAAGAGGTCGGGGACATCAAATTTACAAAAAGAAGGTGTTATATTTCACACGTAATATTTTTTTACATGTCATACGTTTAATTATATTTAAACACAATTTTTATATTTTAGTCTCAGTTGTTGGATTTATCGATTTTTCTCGCCCAGTACAAATTGCGGATCGGTCGAGCAACAAATCCGACTTCTCATCTCTTGACGAAAATGTGTTAGTGTGCGTGTTGTGACACTTGTGACTCGTCCGTACACAAAAACAGATCGACGTGTGCAAGATTTGTCTGTGTAGGGTGTCATTTTCTATGTATTTGTGTCGTCATTACAGATTGGATTTTGTATGCAAGTGTGTGAGAAGTGCGACTGTGTGCACGTTCCCCCCCGCGAAAAATGGCAGAATGATTTGAATGTCAAGATATCGCTTGGGCCTATCCCTTCCGACCTGTCGGAAGCCCGTGTTGATCGAAGCTGTAATGTAATCATAATCGCAAATATCGCAATCCACAATCAAGTTCCATCTAGCGTGCGAATCGTAAATTAATTGAATTAATTAATTTAAAAGCCTTGAGTACTTAGACTAATTAATAAAGATGATTGACAAGAAGATTGAACCGTGCCAAAAAATATTAACCCCAAGAATGAAAATTACGGATAATTTCTCATACCTAGGCCATTGAAATGCATTTCACCTTGCATTAAATAGGGCTCGGCAGATTTGGTAATAATCTGCATGTGTGATTGTGTAGGTCGTATCAAAACCTTAATACTTTGTTAAGTGAGAATCGATCTCTGCGCTATAATTAACAATGAATGCAATAAAACGACTCCAAATGAGATGCACTCGATGCAGACCAGTTAATAATAAAACCTTAACCAATTTATTATCCCATCCCATTAAAAAACGATGTAGGAAGCGGTACTCTATACAGTAATTGAAGCGCCGAGTGCTGGTAAAATGGGGCGATGACATTATGTAGTAAGGAACCAAAACCACTTACATTTTTTATAAGGGCCGTGTGAGTTGGAGGGTCTGTCATCTAGTGGCCTGAATCGGAAACATAAACATGTACATTGCCAAAGCAAGTGCTACCATCTACCGTTGTCGCACGTTTTCTTGTGCACGGTAGGTTCTGCCATCTTGTGGGCTACATCGGAAGCATAAACTTCACATTTACGCCTCGCGCCGAAAATTTGACGGCTCCTATGCTGCCTAATCCACTCGTCTCCCTATTGTCTCTATACCTCTCGAATCGAATAATGGTCCTTAAACAGTGAATTTTTTAGGGTTTTTTTAATATGAAGTACATATATTCTGGTACGTAAAATATGTGTACTTGTGTAGTCATTTTTTGGAAGTTAAGGACTTTCATTTAATACAGTAAAAACATATTTTCTCTATTATTTTTTTAATCAAGCCAAACCTGACGATTTACAAATGGTAGAGTGTAACCTACTGTTGTAAAACATTGTAGCTATTTACCTATGTTTGACAAATAGGTAAATAATTTGGTATTGGAATAGCCTAGGTGAAACTAGATGAAGAATAATATGATGAAGCCGAGTTGATTGGGCACTCTTTACCTAGTAGGCATGTGACATTTATTTAAGTTTATACGTTTATGAAAGTTTTACATGGTTACGTTTAGCGTCATGCCATCAGCGATAACCTGTCATGTCAAAAGACCTTTCCAAGGTCAGACCCACCCGATGCGCTGCGTACGCGTCGAAAAAAATGGCGGACAGATGACATTTCCCGCCAAAAACAAACCACTTTACCAACTGCACCTATACAATTTACCTATCAACCGTGTTGTAAGGGAAGTAGGTTGGTTTTTGTATATTTTTGAGAATATGAACGGTAAATTATATTTGCAAATTAAGGTGTCAATTATTATCAGTGTTGTGAAAGTGATTTATTGGGACGGTTTTTCGTTGTCTTCAATTATTTTGAGCTGTGTGCTTTTTATGGCAAATTGGGCGTATATAGCATTGAGGTTTTGCGTTTAGCGAGATATTTAAAACCAGTAATATTTATTAAAATGTACCCCTTTTTCGGAAATCGGGTAGTTATAGAAAGGGTAGTGATAGCTTAAATATACAGGGTGTCCCTGACCATGGGGCTAAACTGAGCTACTTTTATTATGGCACCAACCCGAAATCCCGAATTTTTTTTTTTACTTTTTCATACATTTTGGCTGATCAGATGTCGACTGTCAGATGTTTAAATAACACACTGTCATTTTTAGAGTTCCGTACCTCAAAAGGAAAAAACGGAACCCTAATAATAGGATCACTCGTCTGTCTGTCCGTCCGTCTGTCACAGCCTATTTTCTCCGAAACTACTGGACCAATTAAGTTGAAATATGACACACATATGTAAGTTTGTGACCCAAAGATGGACGTGTAACGTAAATAAATGAATTTTAAATTATGGAGGCCATTTTTGGGGGTAAATGAGAAAAATAAAAAATAAAGTTTTTCAAACTATATCGTGTTATATATAAAATGAAAGAGCTCATTGTAAGGATCTGAATATTTTTTTTTTATAATTTTAGGGTTCATAGTTTCCCCCATATTTCCGAAACTACTGGGTCTAAAATTTTGAAAAAAATACAAAAAATAGTTCTTTACCTATAGATGACAGGAAAACCTATTAGAAATGTGCAGTCAAGCGTGTGTCGGACTTAATGTACGGAACCCTTGGAACGCGAGTCCGACTCGCACTTGGCCGGTTTTTTAATAAAAATCATGGTTGAGAAAAATGGGACCAAATTGGAACAATACTAATAACTGAACAATAAAAATGTTTTGTTTAAATTACATCACAATCTGAGGGTCTATACAAGAAAATCGAATTTTCGTTATCTGACCTCTCTATCATATTATGTACATCTCGTTCGCACTAATATGGGAGTATTAGCGAGATGCATAGAAAGTAAATTATGTTTTGTATGGTGTTTATGTCAGTGCCAAACTGGTCATAGCCACACTTGTAATCTGTGGGTCCCTCCAGGGCTATTCCAAGCTTTTGTACAATGCGGAATCTGGGAGCGTTAGTCTATGGTTTAGACGAACCAGTTTAGAAAAGGCATGTAACCCTTTCTAGTACTGCCACGCCCTACTTTAACTATGTATATCTACTCACTTTCAATCAATACAGTATTTCTCGAATCTACATTGTAATATAATTCTTGTCACCTAACGATTAAGGTGTACCTATATTCCAAGCGGTTATCAAAGCGCAAGTAAATTTCTAGAAAATCTAGAACAATGTCGATACTTGGTACATTTACCTAGTTTGAATCGGAACAGTACCTATTGGTTAGGACTTGTGCACAAATCACGCGAGGTTCGAAAAAATCACGAAAGATCACGTTGGAGGAGGGGGGTATAAGAAGACCTCACGTGTATTTTTCTACAGTGAACGAAGCTAAGAAAAAATACCTACCACATCCTGATTAGATACTCTTTCTCGGCCTCGTTAAACATAAATCTCACTCCGCACTTCAAAATAGCTCGCTATTATCTTATTGTACGAAATTTTGGAGCGCGTAAGGGATCATCCATTAATTACGTCACACGAATTTCTAGGATTTTTTACCCCTCCCCCCTCCTTGTCACACTTGGTCACATTTTGCAAACCCCCTCCCCCCCTGGTGTGACGTCACATTTTAGGCAATTTTGTTTTCAACGAAATCGACAATATTAACTCAGCATTATTTTTTTAATAAAAAAATATTTTGGATATATAAATATTAGTAATTTTATAACACAACGAAAGTTACATCCAAAATCTCATTATTTAACTGTACAGCGAATAAAAAAATATAAATTAATTTTCGGTTACTGATGAAGTTAAAGTGACATCACAATGTTTGTGACTCCCCCCCTCCCCCATGTCACATTTTCTTGACCCCCTCCCTCCCCCTAAACGTGTGACGTAATTAATGGATGACCCCTAACTTAAAATGAGGTCGATTGAAAAAAAAAACGAAAAAATACACGTGAGGTTATGTGAGGGAGGGGGGTAGCCAAAAAAGTCCAAAAACCTCAACCTCACCAAAAAGTAGACGAAAACACCTCACGTTTGTGCACAACCCCTTATAATGCGTTACGCAATCTGGATTCTATAGTCTAGTATTTGTTTTACCTTTGAAGTAATAGGTAGGTTATGGTAAGGTGTTTTGGTGTGATTATGATTATGATTTCATAATGTTTAGCCATACTTTGTAATGTGAAATGAACGCTATAAAATAAATCTATATCACTCAAAGTCGTCACTCAAAAATTCAATTTTATCTGCCAACTCACATTGGCATATTGAAAAAAAAAAACCTCAAATTTTGTATGCAGCTACTTTATTGCCACTCTTGTGCGTTTATGAGCATGTGTGTGGGTGTGTTGTAATAAAAAGCATAGATGTCTCGTTTGGTCATTTAGGTTTTTAAGAAAATATTAAAGCATTTCCAATAACATCCATCTTTAAATTTTGGATGAATTTACATCCAGACTAACTTCTGCATGGCATTTGCAATCACAAAGAAATGTCAACATTAATTAATGTCAAATTTCTATGGAAATATGACATTTACACTCCTCACTTTGTTCTATTTAAGTCGGTGTAAAGTTAACTTGACGTAATACTTTGACGGATTCTACATTTTACAATTAGATGCAAGTTGTCACAGTAGTTTTAGAAGCAGTACGGGTAGTTGGGGCACAGGGCGGGGTCGAAATCGGCGGGGTACCGGGGGGCTCTGCAATAGGAATGATGACACATTCAATTTTATATTAAAATCTAGTTAAAATAGATAGAAAAAGAGCAATTTATCACAAATATACCTATATTATGAAGAACAAATAATTAAGTTTTAGCTCAAGACGAAACCAGGATAAACCACTAATAGGAACTGATCGGAAGGGTTTCCATGAAAGACCAGCGTCGAGATCCTTAGGTTAGGAGGTCCCTTGACATTAAGCTGATTGGATACTTAATAATAACTTAATGTTTCTTGTTTAATTTAAGTTTAGTTTATAAGCGTTTTTCGACTATAGTTTCAGAATCAAAATCAGAATCAGAGTTTATTTGTATAACATAGGTAGGTACCTAGGTAGGTATAATATAGGTTATATACAGGTGGTATGTTTCTTTTATTCTATTCGGGTTTTTAGTTTTTACTTACTCAACAGTAGGCATGGCTGCAGCCGCCGAACGGACAAGCGGCAGCTCCCAGTCAGGAATGGGTATGCCGTCCAGCGTGTAGCGGGCGAGTACCTCGGCGTCGCAGAGCGGGAAGTTCGGGCAGATGGCGGGGTGGATGCCATGGGGGAAGTCGTTGGCGAGGGCCACGGCCGCGATGGCGCAGACGAGCAACTGCGGGTTGAGGTTGGATTAAGGTAAATGTCCCAATGTGCATTAGATTTAGAATAATAATTTATTCGTAAGTACAAACACAGAAGAGACAATTCATTACAATTATTTTCATTTCGTTTCAACCAAACAAAAAATCATATAAAGAGAAAGTGCCACGACATGCTCTCATCTTAGCACGATGCAGGCGAGTTTCAGCGCAGACTTGCTTCTTGGAACATGGTGTTGGAAATGTTACGATAGAATAATGTTATTCTAATGCCCACAAAATTTTAAAGTAGTGAGATATTTAAATAAATATTTTTAATTACCAAGTTAAGCTCAAGTGGGATTGGGCGTCACGTCACACTCCCGGAATGGTGGACCAAATTGACTACCTAATGGGATCCGCAGGTTAACCGGGGAAAAGGCAGACCAACAAAGAGATGGTAGGACTACCTCCACGCATTTTGCAGCGACTGGCGAGCATGCAGTGATGCACCAAACCATGATGAGTAGCGGAACAAAAGGGGATGATGTTGTCCATCAGTGGGACGCAAAAGAATTGTGGATGTTATTGATCTTACCACTTTGGTGAACATGGTGCTAATGTTTTCTCGACTGCTGGAGTGAGACTGATACTTTCGCAATTATTGACTAGCTATTTATATTGCTGTTGATGTTCAAATAATAGTTTAATACTTTAGTACTCCTAATTTATAGCAAATTTTTGATAAGCAAGTTTTATAATTATTTTAATTACATCGTTTGACGTTACTAAATTTTTGTCTTTAATAGATGTTTTTTAATTAATATAATGACATGTCTCATCATAATCAAAATTGTTTATTGCATGCACGCACGAATCTCATTATTTTTGAACTTCGCAACTATTTATGATATCTGCATAGGAATATGTTCTTGACTGAAGTATAGTTTCATTAAAAGTGATATGTCTCAACACAAATGAGATTTATGTCTATCGCGATAAAACAATTGTGATGTGTGACCATATTAGCTTGAGTCGAATTTGAAGCAACCATCTTGAACCTGATTCATATTTAAAATTTGTTACGGTTTTGATCTTATTTTGATACGACCTCGAAAGTCGCTCACGCTGATAGGTGCACGCAAAATTAAGTAAAAGTCGTGCGTGAGATGCGCGTCTATCACCAAGACGATGGTCAAGGTCGTTCCATCATCAAAACCAGTTCAAACCCATAACAAGTTGGTAAATCCGAATCGGGCTCCTGTTAAGTAATTGCATGTATCTATCTAGACCTACTGTCTAATTGTCGGGTCTTTCAACTCTTAATTCAGTATGTATTTAAGCACTTTTATCACTAAACAAGCAATTTTTAATGATATTAAATATATTAAAAACGGGTCACTCACGTATTTTAAGTAAAAAACGATCAACATGTTTCACTCTGTACCGAGGAGTGTCATCAGGAGCTTGCCTTAACGGTTGCGGCTGCGTTGCTTCTTAAGTTTTCTTATAAAAGTTTTTAATGATGATGCTGATGATGATACTTCCGGCCGATTTCGGCCATGGCGACCACTTCGCCTCCTAGTTTTTAATTAAGACCGGTTTAATGTTACCACAAACAAAATATTTCAATTAGCAGCAATTTGAGAGTAACTAGGTACTTAATCAATTGGCAACATGTTTTAAAGAATTGTACTTTTAGAGCCCTTTAACCTTTGCATATCATATGTGAACCAAAAGTTTACCTTATTTTGGTACTACTACGGTTCACTATGATTCTGAACTTGTGTTAGCGATTAATGAGTTTTGTTTTGTGATTTGGCGATATTAGTATAAATAGTTTGTGTTGGAACTAATAGAGCATCAGTCTCGCATCTCCTGTTGAGAAGATAACTAAAAATGTTCACTAAAGTGGTGAGATCTATTTACTTTTCATAAAATAAAATAAATGTTTATTGCCAAAAAACGAAAACTTACAGTATAAGTACAGTATTGATTACAAACATTCAAGTACAAAAGTTCATGTGTGGTAGTCAAAAATCGTGGGTTCAAATCTGGGTTGTGCTGTATACAATACAACTAATATGACATGATGGTTTCCTAGCCTAGTCGCTAGTGAACTTCCTGCGAAGCAGGAGGTTGCGGGATGGAATCCTTGTAAGGCCATTTATTTGTGTTTGTCACAAATAATTGTTCCTGAGATAATAAATGTAACTATTTCTAGGGTTCCGTACCTCAAAAGGAAAAAACGGAACCCTTATAGGATCACTCGTGCGTCTGTCTGTCCGACCATTCCCCCCCTTTATCTCCGAAACTACTGGGTGTAAAATTTTGGAATAAATACACAAAATAGTACATTACCTATAGATGACAGGAAAACCTATTAGAAATGTGCAGTCAAACATGAGTCGGACTTAATGTACCCTTGGAACGCAAGTCCGACTTGCACTTGGCCGGTTTTTTTAATACATCACCATCAAGAACCCACAACACAAACCTTATCGGTCGAATTTGGTAAAATTGTCCTATAGTAGGTATCTATTTATGAATTTTCCATAGGGTATTTGACTACTAGTCAAATCAGTTTCTTTTTTCGAACTGTCAAAACGATTTTGCTACTACCTATTGAATTTATATGAAACATTAGCATGTGACGCCACAATCAAATAACCTACTCTTTATAGTTTTATAGGAGTTTTAAAATAGAAATTGTGTTTAAAAATAACTGCTGTCTACGTTTTTAATAATCTTCTGGTGCTTTATTTCATGCATGGTGTAAAATAATTGATTTTAAATACACTCAAATACCCTATTCTAGTTGTTGGTCTGTGCCGTCGCCGCGGTAGCTGCAGGCATCGAGTACCCGCCGGGCATCAACCCGGCCCTCTGCCCGAACTACCCGGACTGCGACATGGAGCTGCTCGCGCGCTACGGCCCGCAGCCTATCCCCATCCCTGAGTTCGAGCTCCCGTACGCACGGATGGTGTATGCTGCCCCTTATCCTATTCCTGCCCCGATTCCTGCTCCAATTCCAGTTCCTTTCGCTGCTCCTATTACTGAAGAGTAAGAATATAAAGCTTTTTAATTTAAAACAAGAACATGACTTTGCTAATTCGCGCAATAAAAACGTGCTAATTAATCAGTGCTAATCCGTTATACTTGAGTATATTTTGCATGCAAGTAGTTTAATAATTGAAAATGTTTTCTACGGTAAATACCTACATACAAAACACATTACCGATTATAACCAACATTTTACGTTATTTGCAGGCCCGCCGCCCCGCTGTACCCCGCCGACGTTGACCCCGCTTCGTGCCCCAACTACCCGTACTGCGCGTAATTTTACTGTGACACATTTCGCGCTAACATCACGCGATCGCTGACAGTACGTTACGTACAGAGCCCGTACCATGAGTCACTGACAGTGTCAAAACTGACATATACGCTATCGAGAACGTAATTTACTTTCTATACATCTCGTTCGCACTAACATGCGAGTACGAGCGAGATGTAAGTATAGAAAGTAAATTACGTTCTCGATGGCGTAAATTTATGTCAGTGCCAAACTGATGGTAGCCGTACAGGGGTACTTTATAGTAGTTGTAGGCTCAACGGCGCTTACTCTACATATTATATTGTCAATAAAAGTATTAGTGTTTTTTTATGTTTTTCTTATTTTGTATTTTTTTAATGTCATAAGTATTGCGTAGTTAAACAATTGCCAATTTTTTTTACACCTTTTTGATTTATTACATAATTATCTAATTAAAAATAACACAAATACCTATAAACTAAAAAATGTCTTAATAAATACTCACATTAGCTATTTAGGATGGGAGGTTGATAAGTAATTTCTGATATTCTATAGAAAAATATGAAACTGAATGGTAATTTGCAGTGAGATACAGAAAAAAATTAGCGCTCCTGTTCTTACCGATACGTACGATCAGGCCCCTATTTCACCACGGTGACAGGTGCGACAATTGTAAAACATCACTGTTGCTGACGTCACAGGCTAAGGTTACCGCTTACCTACCATCGGGCGGGCAGTAGGTATTCCTGTTTGCCACCATCATTGTATTATTTAAAAAAAGCGATGTTTAGGACCATTGTTACAAGATTTAAAGAATTTCCTTAATTCTTGACAGGAAATGAGTTCTGTGGCGGAATTTCGTGACAATTGTCGTGTTTCTTGTGACAATAAAATTGTCATTAGCTTCGCAAAATAAGTACTTATTTATTGGCGATATAATGGAGTTACTTTATTATTAAAATGTTGGTGGCAAACAAGCACCCTGCCCGTCCGATGGTAAGCGGTTACCGTAGCCTATGGATGCCTGTGACGTCAGCGACGTGATGTCGACAATTGTCGCACCTATCACTGTGGTGAAATAGGGGCCAGAACTCTAAGAAACAAAACAAACAAGTAAAAATAAACTTTTTATTTACATTTTTTACACATTTTCTATAAAAACCAAATGCTTTGCTATTTACATTTTTACATCAAAATATGGCAGTGTATTTTCAGTACAATTTAAAAAAACAACCCGAACTGAACTGTAAGAAAATTAAAAAGTCACTTTAAGAAAAAGTTGACAGCTGCGTTCAGGAATGTTTAAGTTTATCTATGGTCCGGTTTGGCGCCAAACGTCACAGTAGAATCACCAGCAGTAGGGGTAGTTGGGGCAGAGGGCGGGGTTGAAGCTGGCGGGGTAACGGGCACCTCCTTGACTGAAAGGACAAATAAACATATTAATAATATTAATATTTAACCTTTCATAATGTGTGGTGGTCGAAAATGGTGGGTTCAAACTTAGAGTGTACTGTTTAGAGCAGAAAAAACCGTTCTCAAAAAATTATGCAAAAATAATAGAATAAGTAGAATAGTAAATGCGAAGAAAATGTTTTTTGAAAAGAAACAGTCCGACGAACTCCAGATTTGATGGACACCCCAGCGTTTTTCATAGTTTGTTGTTGTTATGTCAGGCAGCGCCACGAGTGTTAAAAATGGGAACTAAAAACTGTCAAAGCGGCGGCTAATGACTCGCTGTATTACATTACGGCTAGCCGTGTTGAAAAATGGCGCCGAATACATTCCGGCGGATTTTCATTCAGCCGCATTCAATCCGACTAATCGTCGAACCGCCGCATTTCAAAACGCCCCTGTTTTGTAAATCGGCTAGCCGTAATGTAAAACGGCGGATTATACGATCCGACTGCGACAGACAGATACTCAGCAACTGACGCGGCAGGAGCCACAGGGGCGGCAGCTTAAGGGTAGCTCCATTGGGGGATGGGAATGCCGTCTGGGGTGTGCCTGGCTAACTATCAGGGGCACGGTAGGGGTAGTTGACAGATACTTACTCAGCAACTGGCGCGGCAGGAGCCACAGGGGCGGCAGCGTAAGGGTAGCTCCACTGGGGGATGGGAATGCCGTCCGGAGTGTGCCTGGCTAGCGCGTCAGGAGCACAGTAGGGGTAGTTGGGGCAGACTGCTGGGTGGACGCCGGCCGGGTACTCCCTCGCCTGGGCGAGGGCTGCCACGATGACAGCGCAGATGATCATCTGGAATGAAATCAGTTTGTGAACATGTGTCCCAATGTAGGATAAGGAACTTTATTAACATACAGTCAGAAACAGAAGTCTTAATTAACTAGTATTATTCACATCAAGGATGAATCACATTTGTTATTATAATTTAAAACACCTGGCGAACGATATCATAACACTTGGGTTGGTGTTTAATGAATCACTAGCACTGGTATGTCTTGCCCCCGGAAAACCGGGCTATGTTTATTAACAACGTTCAGACATCTTTGTATGTATGTACTAGGGTTTGCTCCCGGGAAATACCGGTACCGAAAGTACCGGGAATTCCCGGGATTTAGAGCCAAGCAAAGAACCGGGATTTCAAAATTAAAATCCCGGTACTCCCGGGATTTTCGGGACTAAAATTTTCGGTACAATATTTGCCTGCTTTCTGTTACTTAGCATGAAATATCATGTTTTATAAAGAAAATAAATATATTTTATCAATCTAAGGCTGTTGGTAATACTTTTACGGCTGACCACTACATTAAAATAAATAAAAAAAAGGCAATGGGTTTGACAATGCCGACAATATAAAATTGCGTAATTTCATACTTTAAGTTAAGGGCATAAATATTTGTACGATAAATAAATTTATATGAACAATTAGTTATTTCATATTTATTTGTATACTAACTAGAAGCAAAAATAGAGACAATTTTGTAATTAATAAAATACTACTTTTAATTCAAATTCAAACACGGTATAAGAAACTCACATATGATAATGATATTTTAAATGAATTAATAATTCTGGCTGAATAATTTCTTGATTTGTCGTATTGATAGTTCTGTTATTATATGTTCGAAGGTCCACAGCCCATTTTGAACACATGCAAAAATTATCAATTTTTTTTTATCCTTTTTCACAAAACGTCTAGCGTCTTACATATTGAAAAAAAATTATGATATTACTGAGCCACAATTCAGTTTTTGCCAATCAACAAAGATAGTAAAAATATCATGTGGTTTAGGAAAAAAAAACAAATTATATTAATGATTGTGTGACTTAAAGACACATATTATGGTACAAAAAAAGTATGTACCTTCACTGTGCTACTTTTTTATTGTTTTAAGGAAGATTCGTGGTCGTCTTACGCTTTTTTTTTACTGAAAATTGATGTGAAAACTGATTTTTGAAGGCAGTCCCGAAAGTACCGAAAATACCGGGAAATCCCGGTTCCATTTTTGCCCGGTACCGAAAATCCCGGTTCTTTTAAACAGTACCGGTTCTGCAATCCCTAGTATGTACCTACCAAGAAATAGTCATAGTAATAGAGTAGCCATTCACCCTGAATCTGCCTATGTTTGATGGGCTATGCCTATTGCCTACCTACCCAAGTAGCACAGATAGCTCTATAACTACTCACTTTTAGTTCTATTTAACGCTCTGTGCGCACTATAGTTAGGGTTGTCAGATGGTCGGGATTTGGCGGGTTTCTCCCGATTTTTAGCATGTGTTCCCGATTCGCGACAAAGTGAAAATTGACCCGAAAAACAGCTTCACGTTATAAAACAATAATTTCAAGTTCCTAATCCTAACTGTCGTCGAGCGAGCGAGCGAACCGCGTCGACGCCGTCGACGTCAGCGCGACATGGTGAGATTGAGCAGAGCAGCTGACGTAGTGCCAATAATGTAAAATATCGTTGTTTATAATACAATTACTTTAATTTGAATGATTCTTTTTTTCCCGGCTTAAGTCCCAAAATCCCGAAAAAATTCTATTTTTTCCCGATAATAGCGCCTTTTGATCTGGTACCCCTAACTATAGTGCATTAGCGTAGAAAAGTGAAGTAAAATACAGAGAGAAGATTTACAATGTAATTGCGAATAGTTACAGTCAGCAGCAGAAGTTGCTAAGCGGGCCAGCAGGTATTCAAAATGATCTTGACGCGACTTTATTGTTCAGAGAATAAGAGCGTGTCAAGGTAATTTTGATCACCTCGCCCGCTTAGCAACATCTGCTGCTGACTGTACATCATTAATGTCAAATTTCTATGAAATAATGACTTTAATAATGATACGAGTGCTTCCTCACTTAGTTCTGTTCAAGTATGTGCAAAGTTAGCTAAAACGGATTCTATCCATCCTTCGACAAGTGAAAATAATTAAAACAATGTAATCCTTAATACAAAACTACGAAACACTTTTATTCGCAACTCCATAATTGCAATCTAAATCCATTAAGGATTTCAGCGATTACCATATTGCGCGCGAGAAATGGTGCGTGAGCTGTTTGGCAACGCCATTTAGACGATCGGCATGTGTCAGTTACAATCGAAATGATATGTGTCAATCATTGATGACAGCTGCGATTGTTGCACTACTGTTCTTATTGTGTTGTGTCAGAGTCTAGTGCCTAAATAAAGAAGACTGACAACCACCATACAACGCCGTGAGAATCATCAATGTTGTCGATTTTTTAATGATATGGCTGCAAACGAGCAGACGGATCGCCTGGTGGTAAGCGATTACCGCCGCCCATGGACACCAAAGATGGTGTAGATGAGACTAAATATTATTTTTACATTTTAGTTATGTACTTGCGTATGAAAACTGCCATCATACTTATTGCTATTTACTTTTAAATTAAATTGCAGAGAATAAATTAAGCCTTTATAATACGCTTTAAAAGCATAAAACTTACTAATTTGCTGCTTATAATGTAATGTATGTTCTCGATAAAAAACTCGATAACGACTGAACGGATTTTCATGCAGTTTTCATTAGAGTGATTCTTGGGGAAGGTTTAAGTGTAAGTATTATACTTTGTTAAGGTTTTGAGTAACCCGTGCGAAGCCGGGGCGGGTCGCTAGTTTCATATAAATTCTATAGTTGCAAATCGTTTTGAGAGTTCCAAAAATGAAACTGATTTGATTAGTTAAATATATAGTCCGTCAACCAAATCTTGTCAGTAGCAATGTAAAGCAAACTAAAGTAGGGCAACACTCAAAGAGCAGTATTGCGCTAAGAAAAGCAGCAATGTACATCGAACCAAAATAATTTTTTTTCCGCTGAGCGCGCCCTGCGTACGTCAATTCAAATTGTCACTCGCGGTTTATTGAAAAAATTTGAAACATGGACGGACAATTTAAAAGCGATGTTAAAACAATGTTAATCAAAATGATGAACAAATTTGAAGATATCAAAAACAACTCCCTATCGTAGTGCTTATATTCTCTTTGTTCCCTATCTATGTCTTCTAAGTTTACTAAAATAAAATCATATCAAAATGCAGATAATTAGATAGTGCATATATTTGTTATTTACAATATAATATGCCACTTGTTAATGAAAATTAGTGTACTCTTCTGGATGAATATGACATACCTGTGTAATTTTTTTGATTGGTATATATTGTACAATAGGATTACATATTAAAAATAAAACAACTGATATTTGGGTGTTTATTTAATTTAAAGGTAAATAAGATAAGGGTCACTTTAGCTTACACTATAATTCAGGTCATTAATTGAAAAAATATAATGAAGTTACCAATGTTACCGGGTCACTTCAACCAAGCATAATACTCTGTAGTATTCTATTGCATCTTTGTAAATAGTCACAACTGATTGCTGAAAATATTAGACATATGGGCCTATGGACGGTTTCCAGGACACAATGTATGGTCTTGTTGGATAGATTTAGGCATACGTTTTAATTTTATTTATGCCTTTTAACCCTAAAACAAAAAAACTGAACACAATCTTAAAAGTTCGAAAGAGTTCTTCCAGTATGTACTTGTCATAACCTCAATTTTTAGTAATGTTTACCATCAACGAGCATGATTGTACATTGTAGGCCCCTTAGCTTTGCTTATTCTTATTTAATGTATTGGTATTTAATGGTGACAGCAGAAATATCTCTTGAAACAGAAACGATTCAGAATGAAAACCAAATGAAAACAAATAAGGTGACGGCTGTCATTCACGATCCACATTCCACAGATAAAACACAGATGACACGCATTTTGGAATTATTCGAACACAGTGTTGCTAACCCGCGATTTTTCAAATTTGCCGCCTTTTACTACTGACAAGATTTGGTTGACGGACTTTACCTATAACAGATCTTGTCAGTAGAAAAAGGCGGCAAATTTGAAAATAGTAGACGCGAAGGGTTATCGTAGGTACCATAGACAATTTTAATTTCGCGCCTTTTTTACTGACAAGATTTGTTTGACCAGCGGGCTCAGCACGGTTCCATTTTTAATGACTATCACTATGCCCGTCACTTTCGCACTTACATACTTGTTAGAACGTGACAGGCATGGCACAAACGATAAAAATGCGACCGTGTTACTAGGGCTGGATTACCTACCCTATTTTAATAGGATTTATGTAACTACTACACTTAACGTACCTAATTATCCATTGTGTTACCAAGGATACCATTATTCATAGTGGGTGCAAGGTTTGACATTGTCCTGATATTCTAATCAAATAATATAATCAATTGAACATCTCTTAAGGCAAACTATTAACACTTACCTCCAGTCACTCATATTGTTATGGGACTCAGGGTCAGAGTTAAGCTGGTCATGGCAAATGCTTGGTATGCTATTGTGATAGCATGTAGGTGTGATATGAATTGTAATGAGCGTAACATCTTAATTATTAGTAGCGTGTATTGGTTGCTTTATTAATTGATGCACTTATAAAACAAAGTCCCCCCCGCATGTCTGTGTGTATGTATGTTCGCGATAAACTCAAAAACGACTCAACGGATTTTCATGCGGTTTTCAACTAGGTATCAATAGAGTGATTCTTTAGGAAGGTTTAGGTGTATAATTTCTAAGGTTTTGTGTAACCGGTGCGAAGCCGGGGCGGGTCACAAGTTTTGAACACACAAATAAATGAATAGAATAGCGGAATAGAACCCGGAACCTCCTGTTTTGTAGATCACTACCGACTAGGCTAAGAGGCCATACAAAATGTTTGTTTTGTTTGTTTCCTATAAAGTTTTAAGTCATAATGTATTGTTTGTCATATTATCATTAGTCATAAAACTGAAAACCGTTAACTTTACAGGATTTTCGTAAGATTATCCTATAGATATGTTAGGTTAGGTTTGTTTTATGGCAATCCTGAAAAGTGACGCGTTTCTGAACCAAATTATGACTAACGAAAATGCGGGCAAACAATACATTATGCATTTTTAACTTTTTGGGAAACAATAGAGACCCATACAAAACATATTGGAAAACAATTATCAAAGGGATTAATCAAGTCATTCAAGTCTAAGGGTCGGTTGCACCAAACTGTTCGTATCGTTAAAGAGTTCGCAAATTTTTAGGGTTCCGTAGCCAAATGGCAAAAAACGGAACCCTTATAGATTCGTCATGTCTGTCTGTCTGTCTGTCTGTCCGTCTGTCTGTCCGTCTGTCTGTCCGTCCGTATGTCACAGCCACTTTTCTCCGAAACTATAAGAACTATACTGTTGAAACTTGGTAAGTAGATGTATTCTGTGAACCGCATTAAGATTTTCACACAAAAATAGAAAAAAAACAATTAATTTTTGGGGTTCCCCATACTTCGAACTGAAACTCAAAATTTTTTTTTTCATCGAACCCATACGTGTGGGGTATAGGTCTTCAAAAATGATATTGAGGTTCCTAATATCATTTTTTTCTAAACTGAATAGTTTGCGCGAGAGACACTTCCAAAGTGGTAAAATGTGTGTCCCCCCCCCCTAACTTCTAAAATAAGAGAATGATAAAACTAAAAAAAATATATGATGTACATTACCATGTAAACTTCCACCGAAAATTGGTTTGAACGAGATCTAGCAAGTAGTTTTTTTTTAATACGTCATAAATCGCCTAAATACGGAACCCTTCATGGGCGAGTCCGACTCGCACTTGGCCGCTTTTTTATGTATGGAAAGTTTCATAGTAAAGCGCCGGCTGACGTTGATCAATCTGTCAAATGTGGTTGGTGCAAGTGGCTCTAAGATGTCAGGTTATAGGTTATAAATAGTATATTAGTACTCACAAGTTTGGCGAACATAGTGCTATCCTCTCGACGGTGCTCGTGAGACTGATAGCGCGTCCAGCGGCGCACGCGCATTTATACTCCTACGATCCCGCGCATGCGGAAATAGGTCAGCGAGGAACGTTAACCTACTTAACTGGAATAAGGGCTGACATATTTGTATCTCGACTAGTTGGAGGGTACGTATTATTTTTAGGGTTCCGTACCCAAAGCGTAAAAACGGGACCGGGATTTCCGACTGAGCTGAAATTTGACATACATATGTAAATCGGATGATAATGCAATATTATGATGACATGACATATGAGCTGATCTGATGATGGAGACAGGAGGTAGCCATGGGAACTCTGTGATAAAACTACGCAACAACGGTTGTGTTTGGGGTCGTTAGAATGGTCTCAGAGAGTCAGCTTGTATTACTAAAATAGTTATTTGTTTTACAAGGGGGCAAAGTTGTTGTTGAACCGCTCGTGCTAATATTGATACCCGAGCAAGCGAAAGATTCCAAAATTGAAGCGAGCGTAGCGAGTGGTTCGAAAAATGTAATCTTGATCGTTGCGAGGGTTTCAAAGCACGAGGGTTAAACAAAATTTGCCCCCAAGTGAAACACATAAATTTTCACCACAACAACCAGGAGAAAATATTAACTGTAAGATATCAAACAAAATCAAATCCAATTGGGTGTTATTCAATATTTATCTTCCAAAATCATTATTTAAAAGTCAAGTTTACTCGCAAATATAAGTAAACAACTCAAAATTTGCATTTGATTACTTTGCCTCACATATGTGAATAAAATGCAACTTTGCTATTATTTTTTGAACAATCGAGAGAGCCTTTACCAGTTGGTGTGGTGAAAATTATATTATAGTCCAAAATTATTAATTTACAAATCGAAATTTTATTTGAGTCGCCGAGATCCTGACCTACAAGATTATTGTCCAGATAAAAGGTGTTGCATATGAAAGAAGCGTTAAAGATTGGTCACGCAACATTGCGTGGTCTGTCTATATCTTACGGAAATATAGAGTTTGTGGTCTCAAGTCTCAATTTGCGAATGTTCATTGCACGTAGCGATAATTTTATAAAATAATTCAGTTATGGATATAAAAGTTGCATTGTGTCATTAATTGTAACAAAAGTAGTGCTTAAGTCTAACAAATTTCAGAAAAAGATCACTTCTGTGGACAATACAATCAAAGTTAACTACCCGTCCCTCTTTTATTAACATAGTTAGAAAAAGACGGGTAGTCTATCTCGCCGCGAGATACTGTCGCGCCAATCATGTGCTTGGGGTGCTGGATAGTGTACACAAATCATGTTATTACTAAGTATCAAGTACTGAAAAAATGTACTCCGCCTATAAGGGCGTCCGCTAGGTGGCGCGGGTGCACGGAGCGGGCGCACGCACGCGGGTGCCATTGTAGGTAAAATCCGTCGCACGCTTCCGCGCCAGTTATAACGCGTTGCTCATACTATTTTTCGTTAACCCGCTCACCCGCTCCGTGCAACCGCACTAGCTAGCGGACGCCCTAAGGGTGCAACATAAAGATTTACTCTAGATTATTTTAACTTTGTGATGTGTACAGGAAAGGAGAAGAAGATAATCTAAATAGGTATACAATAGTTATTTCCGATAAAAGTACCGAAAAGAGGAAATTAGAAACGAGTGGCGATAAATTAAAACACGACCGAAGGGAGTGCTATAAATCGACACGAGTTGCGAATTATCTATTCGCACGTGTATCGTACAGGAGTTCCGTTTTTTCCCATAAAGTTTTAAGTCAAAATGTATTGTTCGTCATATTATCATTAGTCATAAAACTGAAACCGTTAATTTTTCAGGATTTTCGTCAGGTTATCCTATAGATGGGTTAGGTTAGGTTAGGTTTGTTTTATGGCAATCCTGAAAAGTGAAGCGTTTCTGAACCAAATGAATTATGACTAACGAAAATGCGGGCAAACAATACATTAAGACTTAAAAGTCTTAAAACTATTTGGGAAATAATAGAGACCCGTATCGTACAACGTTTTACAGTACATATGGCACTTTAAACTTTCGACATACGCACGGAAAGTGCTCTTTCCCGCACAAGTTCGGGAAAGTAGCACCATATTTATGTACCTACTGTAAATAAATTAAAGCTATCGCAGTGTCTAGGTATCTCTTTAGATTTTTATACTACCTTTAGGTAGGTGTTACTGTTAATCCTTTTGCTAATCCTACTTGGCATATCTTAATAAAAGTGTATATCACTTGACAATGTATTTTTGTGTAGGTGAACTCATTTGATCGACCATTTTAGGAACATGACATTTTCGAGTAGAGCAAATCATTTTATATTAGTACGATAAAAATAAGTTACTTAACACTTTGAACGCCACGTCTATCGTGTGCGGCGCGTCATTGTGAACCTTGTCGGAATGCACGAAGGTTGATATTGGTCTGTAGCCGCGCGCGTCAGTTGGCGTCTTTGACGGTAAAAGGGTTAATGCATGCCAATGCTCGTTTTTATTTTAATAAAAACATATGAGTTGGCGCCATTTCTGACATGTGAGTACTTTTTATGGACTGGATTTTTTTATTTTCGACTGAACGGAGACAGTAACATTTAGGGTGGGAGACTGTTTTGCAATCAGCAGTAATGCACGCTACAATACTACTGCAGTAATGCAGCCGACTGCATTAGTTTCCTGCAAATGCCGAAATCCGGTAACGCAAGTCCCAACCCCTCTAGTGTTGCAGGTGTCCATGGGCCACGGTAATTGCTTACCATCAGCCGATTGATCTGCTCGTTTGCTTTCTATATCATGAAAACAGGCAAGTCTGGTGTCAGTCTGGCGGTCTAGCATGAGTTTAGCGCGCGACTCTATACATCTTGCGCGACTCCAAGGCATCTTGGGCATTAAAAAAACAAAAATTTGACGTAATTCTAGGGATTGACAGACCTATGATGGCGCCATCTGCTAAATATTTGGACCGGCCAACCCCATTGAAGGTGTGCCATTTAAAGGGGGTCCTTTTTAACGTCTATCTCTTCTATATGTATTTTATTTTATTTTATGTAATTAACTAGTTTGGTTTGACGTAAATAAATGTATTTTCTTTCTTTCTTTCTAAAGAGCTTCAGGTTCTAAACACATTTTTACTCGAATACGGCAATGCTATTATGATTTTAGCAGACTTATGTAGTTATGTATTATGTTTGTTTGCGGATCTCTAGGTAAGTTAATTTGTGTCGTGCGTCGAAAGTATACTGATTTGATCTTTATGAAATAATGATCCATCTTTATAGCTTGAATGGGATCTATTTTAATTTTTATTTTTTTTATTCATTTTAAAACCCATTTGCTGTCTTGGTACTCCGACCTCCACTAAGGAACATCTGCCAGACGTCGGGATACAGACTTAACCGGTGTCCGAAATCGTTATCTTCAAAGTTATATAGGTACCTACCTATTTCGGAGAATTAAGTACTTTCGGTCTATAATTAACTGATTATCAAAGGATTTAATCAATTATTTCGTTAGTCTTGCTAACTAACCGTATTGTTGCATTGGTATGCGAAAATTGGATATAGATTAGCTTAAATTAAGTATAGGCTAATTCATTTAATTATTGTCTTAGGCAATTTAATTTGGTGTGAGGCGGTATGATGCACACTGGCACTTAGGCCTACTTGCACCATCCCAATAATCCGGGGTTAAGCGGTTAAACCGTTAACCTAGTGTCCAATTGTACTGGTAACCATGGTAACTCCAGGTTTAACCGGTTAACCCTGGGTTAATAGTGGAATGGCGCAAGTGGGCCGTACAAGGTGGCGTAAGGTGTGAAAAATCGAGTACCTATTAGAACCAACGAACTAAAATAGGTACCTACCTATAGAAGTCTAACTAATGCGACTCAAAAACCGGACAAGTGCGAGTCCGACTCGCTCACCGAGAGTTCCGTACTTTTTTGTATTTGTTGTTATAGCGGCAACAGCTAGCTAGCTGTTGCCGCTATAACGGTTCGGATAGCTATCACGGTTCATGAGATACAGCCTGGTGACAGACAGACCGATTTACGAAGACCAAGAATGTACTCAGCGTTTCGTCAATTAGTATACGTATATGTAATAGGTAGTTTATACCGTCGCTGAGACGGAATCTGACTACCTTGTATAATGTTCGTAAGGATATTAAATTGATCCAAATAGGTAGGTATTATGTTATTCAATAATTCGACACCTAGAAATCTAGCTTCAGGGTCTAGTTGGCAAGGAGGTTGTGGCTAGATGTGGCGTTCCATGCCTAAAGGGTCCTTATACTCCATGTACATAAGGGCCTTTTAGGCATGGAACGCCACATATTTTCGGGTAGGTACCTCAATTAGAGATTGTGTTGACACTGTTCTCATTAAGCCATTCTACTTTTAATTTAATCACGCATATAGGTAGTTTAGCATTAGAAGACCCCGTAATAGAAGTAAGGCTGTGTTTCCACCAGAGATGTGTCCACCACTTCATGTGTTTTCCTCTTTCAGCGAGAAGTGATTCTATTGGTTCTTAACTTCTCAACAAACATTACCTTCGCTACGCATCCACGCACATCTCTGGTGAAAACGTCCCCTAGCTGGCGCGGATGTATGGACCTGTCGCAATTAAGGATGACTGACTTTAGACCGGCCCGTGTCGGGGCCGGAGCTTCCGGCGCTCCGTTCTCTATGGAAAGCATCACGTGACCTGTCATTGTCATAGAAAAGTAAACGCCGGAAGCTCTGGCCCGGCCACGCCACGGCACGGTCTAACGTGAGTTTATACCCACTTTTATTTTTGTTTTAGAATTTTAAATCAGGCAACAAGGCCCATATTACAAATACCTTACAGACTAACATATATAATGCATTTTATGAACTTAAAAACTAAACACTATTTAGGCGACAAAACGGAGCGCGTCGTGGCTCCATAGAATCGTCTGGCCTTTTGTATGCAATTTTTTAAACTGGATTTTTTCATGCACTAGGTGCGGTAGGTGCGCGCCCATTAAGCTAAAAATACGGCGTAGCGTAAGAATACGGCTACGGCATCCCCTGCCTGTCGTAAAAGGCGACTAAAAGGGGTCCTTGGGGTCGGAGACGGTCGCAGCTAGGGATTGCGACTGCAAAAAGAGGGGACCCATAAAGGGGCACAACGCTAGGACGGCACTGGCGCGTTCATTGGAGATCCCAGAGCCGTCCGAAATGCGCCGAGGAGGACAACTGGGAGGTTTTTAGTCGGTGAAAGTCCGACATAACCTCCGCGCTGTCCCTGCGGTGCGGAGGTATCCATAACGGATTTTCCTCCCAATAAAAAAAAAAAGGTGCGGTAGGTGCCCCATTCCACTGTCCATACTTCAGATAAGCAAAATGAATGATCGTATTCCATCGTATTCTTATCACAATAAACTCATTACACGAAACTTACTCCACATATCCTGTCATCACAATACGTCCTTAAGAGAAATTCATTTAAGTACTTTACTTTTACGACGAAAAAGACCTTACCCACCTTGTTCGGTAACGACCGTATAGAGTATGTTTAATTGATCTAGTAAGCCAAGGGAATATGTGTCCTGTTTCTTAGTTGTTAAAGTCGAAATGTTAAGTTTGGCGGCATTAATCAATGTGGCAATTTGTCTTGGGCTTGATTAAAACGCAGTTTGGGTTTTTTGTTGAAGTCTAGTTTGTATTAGTTTAGATGTAGGTAGGTCTTAAAGAAGAGTGATTGCGGTGACACTAGTAGTTAAGAAAAACCAATTTTAGTTAGCATAGATATAAATAGTGGGGATCCAATCAAGGGTATATTTGGTATTCTTTTCTGATTACTTAGGAAAAAGTAAAAAAAAAAAAATTATGACGCGAACAAATGGGGCAGGGGCCCGTTTCTCAAAAGCTTGTAACTTGTAATACAAGCGGATATCAGTTTTTGACAGCTTTTGTTAGAAAGGGACTTCCACTTGTATTACAAGTTACAAGCTTTTGATAAACAGGGCACTGGTCGTCCAACTCGGTCAACCCTCCGTAAAAAGGAGTCGCTCGGTCTCCCAGATATATCTGTTATATATTATAAACTAGCGACTCGCCCCGACTTCGCACGGGTTAACAAATTATACATAAACCTTCCTCTTGAATCACTCTATCTATTAAACAAACCGCATCAAAATCCGTTGCGTAGTTTTAAAGATCTAAGCATATGTACAGACAGACAGCGGGAAGCGACTCTGTTTTTTACTATGTAGTGATTACCTAAAATGATGATTCTACGTTTTCTATGCTAGTCATGTAGATGACTTTGTATTGTAACAATCTAGGTTACCTTAAGCTAACTAATTCAGCCATCTTGTACTTTTAATTAAGATTCTAACCTACCTTTTTAGTCTGCAAATGTAAGTCTCATTACAATTAAAACTGCTCTAGATATAGAAAGGTATAGTTTAGATGTAATCCAAGATATGCTTATACAAGACATATTTATTAAGGTTTTAATATAGATGGTCATCAGATATTTAAGTTATTGACATAGATATTAGACACACATGGCTTTATTACCGTGTGTGGCCTGTAATAAGAGTAATAAACTAAACTGTAGGATGTACACATTTATTCAGCGACTTTTAAAAATAACGTTTAATGTGTTTTCATAAGAGTGAAGTGAGTGAGTGAAGTGTACTATAAAGTACACTTGAATTTTATTCTAAGAATCATGGAACGTCTATTACACCGATAAGTACCTAACTTTACCATAAAAAGTTATTTACTTAATGGTTAATAGGAAAGGGCACGCATTTTGGCTGTTTCGGAAAGAGAATCTGGCTCCTGGTTACATGCTCTCCCCTCCTCCAACTATGGTACATTGCTCGACAACAATACCCTCAGGCTGGCTGTCGGTCTTCGCCTGGGATCCAACATTGTCGCACCCCATCGCTGCCCCTGCGGAACTTTTGTGGACAGCCTTGGACACCACGGTTTATCGTGTTCTAAGAGTGCCGGCCGCCTATCACGCCATGCCTGCCTTAACGACATCCTCCGTCGGGCCTTCGTCAGCGCCAACGTTCCAGCGATTCTTGAACCACCTGGCCTCGCGCGTGACGATGGCAAAAGACCCGACGGAATGACCCTTGTGCCCTGGAGTGTGGGACGGGCCCTTATTTGGGACGCAACGTGTGTGGACACCCTGGCACCGTCCCACCTCGGTTCAACATCACTGAGAGCGGGCGGGGCGGCCGCAGCTGCTGAGGCGGCAAAATGCCGCAAATATATAGCTCTCACTGACCGGCATATATTTGCGGCATTTGCAGTAGAAACTCTGGGACCGTGGTGCCCAGGGGCCCATAAACTAGTTCGGCAGCTGTCAAAAAAAATCTTCGAGGTCACCGGGGACCGTAGGGCTGGCTCGTTCCTCGCCCAACGGATCGGCATAGCCATCCAAAGGGGGAACGCAGCCAGCCTTATGGGAACCCTCCCACAGGGATCGGACCTGGGTGATCTAGCCTAATATATACATATTGGGCTAGGTCACCCACATTATCTTTATTTATTTTTTAGGTATTAGTTTTAGTTTTGTAGGTAGTTTTAATTTCAGGTTAATTTTTATTTTAAGTTTGTTATTAATTATGTTTATGGTTTTAATAAAAATAAAAAGTTGAAAGGTCAAAAAAAAAATAAAAAAAAAAAAAATAGCAAATTATGTTTTATAAATTTAATTAAATACTGTTATTGTTGTTTACTGTTTCGTAATAATTACTAGTGTTAAAAATGTTGACGTCAAACCCTTTTTCATTTTGAAATTTCTATAAAAGTAGGAATAGTGTTCGTAGTCACCATTTAGATAACAGAAAATCTCGTTTTTCTTAAAAAAATATTAACACACCTTTAGACACCAAGTACGATCCCGATTATATGCAAGTATTTAAATTGTGTACATACATACATACATGTAATTTCGGCCACCTACAATTCGATGTTCTTGGCTTAGCACCTCAATTACGCTACGCCCCAATGCTACCTTATTTGTCTTACATGAATATTTACACGAAATGCCAACACCTCTTAATTTCACGTTATGTTTGAAATACTAAATAATATAGGTAAACGTTGTTAAACTATAATAACGGGGGTGTTCAAAGGTCACTACGGGGTCAAAGGAATCTTGCCCAATTCGGGACATTCTGACAACGGCGATGTGGCGAAAAGGAAGGGACAGTAATACACCCAATATGTGAATGTCACGCCCTCATAATAAGATAAGATAAGATGACAGTTCGGTTGCCGCAATTTGACCAACCGATCTGTAACTTTAGTGCATAGGTACTTTAGTGGATGCCGTGTGGTGGCCGGCTTTAGAATAGCGCCAACCCTCACATGGGATAAGGGTGTCGTACGAGGCGACTAAGTCCACAAACGAAGCAAAAAGCTGTTTCGTCACAGGAGAGATGGACCTCTTAGCATTGGCTTGCAATCCATCTAGGAGAAGGATACTCCAAAATTAAATCCCGGAATGGAGTTACCGGCGCGAGTAGGGTCCAACCTGAAATAAGCGGCAGATTCCTGCAGCCGACCTGCCTCCACACGTATTGGCTCGCCTTTCCTGTGGGTTAAGACAGTGAAGCCGAGAGGGTAATGCAGGTGCTGGGCATCCCTGCGTTTCCTTAATTCCGTCTCAGGCGGTGTTCAGTCTGGAGAGATCATTGTCTCTCCGATTTGCACCATAAATCGTCTGCAATAGACGCAAAGGCCAATGGAATGGGACAGATTTGGAAAGAATGGACAATCTGAATTTTGAATCTTTTTCAGTATCTATGAAAGATGAGCACAAGCTTAATTTCTAAAATTTAATTAATATCTGTTAGGGAAGTTATGCGTGTTAAGGTGACAGTCCATTTCCAACCGCAGCTGCACTACTGTTCATTTTACTATGGAAATTGACAGTAACAGCGACGCGTTCAGTACCAGTAGTGCAGCTGCGGAAATGGAATGTTACCCTTAGATAGGTTATGCGATTGAACTGAGAAACTTCTTTCTTAAATTGAACAAGGTGAGGGGGAAAACCATTCCAGGATACAAAACGACATTTTTCTGTTATTAATATTTACTTGTGGTAATTAGAGGCAAGCCTTAAAACCTTTACTTAAATTCGAAGATTATTCAAATGTAACGGCTTTTGGGCTTAACTTGCTTATCGATTATCGATGTTTATTGAACATTAAGGCTTAAATGGATCGACTCTTAAAATAACTTAAGAAAAATCTTCGTATCGTATCGTCAGTATTTTAAACGGTGCAGTTTTCATCATCAATAAGGTGGTATGCATGATAATCGATCAATTTTATCATAATCGTTGTTCGGACTAATCCTAATCAGGCCTAGTAGACCCTCTGGGTTGGAAGGTCAGATGTTAGTCGCTTTCGTAAAAACTAGTGCCTACGCCAATTCTTGGGATTAGTTGCCAAGCGGACCGCAGGCTCCCATGAGCCGTGGCAAAAAGCCGGGACAACGCGAAGCAGATGATGAACATGACATGTAGATATAGATGGTCAACCAAATCTTGTCAGTAAAAAAAGGCGAGAAATTCAAATTTTCTATGGGAAGATATGGGCGATTCTCAGAGATGACGTTCGGTGCCTGACTTCGGTGCCGAATTTTATTTTTTACTTATTTGATACACGACTTCATTTCCTAAAATCTAGCCTTAATATAAAAAATATTGGTAGTGGAGGCCTCCATTAGAACCTTATAGTTTTTTGATATTTGAGATTTAAAAAACACCGAAATCATGTGCAGCCACTGAAATCAATTTGCCTCACCGAATTCAAAACTGCTTACACAGAAATCACACTTCAATTTTATATCTAAATTATATTATAATCTATTCATATTTTTCATTATTATTTGATGATAAGTGATGTAGCGAGGCTAATTATATCGCATAGCTTACATAAATTTAATAGATAGTACCTTTGTTTACTCAATATTTTACTGACTCAAGTTGCGGCTTATGAAACAACATCTCTAGAAGATATCCCACACTAATTGACTATCCTCATACAATAGGGCGAAGTAAGTATGGTCCCGAAACGAGTTCCAGACATGTCGACCACAAATTCGCACATACTTAAGTGGCATGAAGAAGCACACTCATCAAAAAGAAATTTATGTTACCTACACCCGATAAACAAGATACTTTTGAGTGGTGTTCAAATGCTCAAAAATATTTAATGCACTTATAAAACACTGTAAACAATACGGAAAACAAGTATTTTGCTAGACTTAAAAATATGTAGTATTTTTGAATGACAGAGTTTTAAAGCGTGTATTCCCTCAATTTAAAACTATTTGAATTTGTTGACTAATGCTTAAATATCTAATCACCTATTCATTATGATCTCCTGCACCCTCAAACACTTGAGCTAAATTGTAACTCCGATATTTAGACATAAATACATCAGACATTGAGGATTGTTAAAACATTGGCTATGTTGAATTTGTGTTCATGGCTATGCTTTAGAAATATTGATCAGTAGGTACGTTCAGTGCCTTTGAAGCGATCTCGACATTAGAAGGCCACTTTATTTTTAATCCCTTGTTTTGTGGGTGCACCTTGCATAGTATGTAAATACACAAGTTATTTTAAACGAAGTGGGATCTAATTAACTACATTTATTTAAATTGGCTGACACGTTCAAGGTATCGTGGTGTAGGAGGGCCTCAAGTGATACAGAGGACAAATTCACATATTATACTCCATTGGTTTGAAGAGAAATCAAGACAACAGCGAATAGAGAGAAAGAAACATTGGGTCTACGATTTTCAACATACGTCTTGTGAAAAAAAAAACTACTCATTTTAAACTAGTGATTTTGTTTACCTATACTATGACTTAATTTACGTACAAGCATATTTTTACGTTTATAAAACATATCTTGTACTTTTTAGGTGCGATAAGTTGGAAAATAAAGTACAACAAACTAGTTTACAAAGCAGGATTTGAATTCGGTGATCACTTTCTTGATATCGGTGGTCAAAAACTCCACTGAAACCAAGGAAATCAACACCAGTGATGTCAAAATTAATCGCTTTTTAGCAATTACAGAAATAGCATGTGTGATACAGAGGAGATGTAATAATGATGGGTTTACGTACTTTCGAGGATTTCTTAATAACTTGCATAACGATAAAAACACTAAAACTGTGGGAGAAAATTGCACCACCGATCTCAAAAAAACATAGAACCAAACCCACCGAATGACAGAGAAACATTTAAAAAACTACCTTAGTATACTGTGACTGCACTTATACTTTATTCAACGGTTAAGGCACAACTAAAGCATAATTTGTTTGAGCCACTGAGTTCCTGGTCTACAACTTTGTAAGAGTACCGACATGGTTTGTAAATTACACCGAAATCAGTCAGTAGCCCGGGACACATCGTAAATTTGATTTTATTCAATGTGTTGAGCTAACACATTATTTTGATATAAAGAATATGATCAGTTAACTAATACCTTATGCGTGAATACCGATAATAACTCCGATATAATGCCCCATCTTGAGTAATAATTTTTTGTTTCAATAAATCTGGGCGCGGGACACGCCCACCGAACATCATTTTTCGCATTTGGATATTTTTTTCATGTATTATATAAATAATAAATAATTAGTTTGATAGTGTCCCAGACAGAATATATGTTGAAGATCATGCCTGAATTAATTCAGATTTATTGAACAGTAAATTCAATAACTTTTTGCCCCGGACACGTAAATATGGCCCTCCTGAGAAATGCCCATATCCCTTCGCGCCTACATTTTTCAAATTTGCCGCATTTTTCTACTGACAAGATCTGCTTGACCAGCTATAACTACAAATTACAAATATAAATTTTGTGACCTCAACTTTAGTGTCGATACCTGTACTGTACCAACTAGGGCTCGAAATTATCCAGATAATTAGTATTAAATATATTAAAAACGGGTCACTCACGTATTTTAAGTCGCAGTCTGCGCCGGTCCGTCACCGCAAACGCAAGCTCCTGATGATACTACTCGGTACGGAGTGAAACATGTCGAGCGTTTTTCGACTTAAAATACGTGAGTGACTCGTTTTTAATATATTTAATATGTCTGTGTCTCACGGAAGTTTTGTTATTAAAATTTCAGATAATTAGTCTTTCATAATTATCGGATTATTATCCCAGATATGGATTATGGATGGTGCTATATTTATTTTCTTTGTATTCTTTGATAGATTCGGGCGTTTTTTATTACATTTTAGGTTTAAATTTTTAGTTTATTATCCAATCGATAATTATCAGGCAAAAAAAAACAGGATAATTATCAAGATAACTTTAATTGATAGTTATCCATTCAAAGGTACCAACGGACCAAACATATGAATACCTATAGCAGGTGACACATTAGCGGGTGATACAGAATCTCATTTGGAAGATAGATGCAACGCGACCGACATAAGAACGCGGAAGACCACGCCTTCAGATTAAGTTTTTATGGAGATGATTACATGAAGCCATAACTCGTGGAGAAGACACTTTTTTAATCTGTATTATTTTATTGTGGTTGGTTATTTTATTGGGTTGGTTGACGACTTGTCTGGCCTAGTGGGTAGTGACCCTGCCTGTGAAGCCGCGGTCCTGGGTTCGAATCCCAGTAAGGGCATTTATTTGTGTGATGAGCAGATATTTGTTCCTGAGTCTTGGGTGTTTTCTATGTATTTATGTATTTGTATATGATATACAGGGTGTCCCAAGAAGTAGTGATATACTGAAGCTGGGAGGTAGAGGACCTACAGGGCTGAATCACCCCCATGTATGTTCCGCGATTTTTCGTATTTTCGGAGTTATGATTTTTTTAATTTTTCACCTATCGCCGAGTACGATGAGATTTTTATTTATGGTGACGTGAATTATTGCGGTAGATGCTTGATTTTTTTGTGTGCTAAGCTGATAGATAGGCCAATTCAGTATGGTAACATTTACTATCGTTAGATCTTTGAATGGAATTAAAAAAAAATTTAATGCCAAGAAAGATAAAATTACCCAGTATGTTTAATTTTTCTAAGCGCCCTTGAAGTTGTGAACATACTGGGTAATTTTATCTTTCTTGGCATTAATGTTTTTTTTAATTCCATTCAAAGATCTAACGATAGTAAATGTTACCATACTGAATTGGCCTATCTATCAGCGTAGCACACAAAAAAAATCAAGCATCTACCGCAATAATTCACGTCACCATAAATAAAAATCTCATCGTACTCGGCGATAGGTGAAAAATTAAAAAAAATCATAACTCCGAAAATACAAAAAATCGCGGAACATACATGGGGGTGATTCAGATAGCCCTCTAGGTCCTCTACCTCCCAGCTTCAGTATATCACTACTTCTTGGGACACCCTGTATATCGTTGTCTGAGTACCGACAACACAAGCCTTGTTGAGCTTACTGTGGTCAATCTGTGTAAGAATGTCCTATAATATTTATTCATTTATTTATTGGTAGCATTTGTCGGCTCAGGCCCTGTAGATAACATGCCAACGAAACGCAACTGTCACTGTCGCACTATATTAGTGCGACACAAAGCGATTCGATGGCGAAGTGCAAGCGATCGTCACCTTGGCTAGGCTGCCAGATACGCCCCTATAAATTTTCCAAAAATGTGACATTTCCACTTGGAAATTTTCCGGAAACTTATCATATTTTTGTATAATTAGGTATGAATTGAAAATTTCCATGTTCTTTTGGAAACTTTCTGCAACTTATATATCTGTACATATACTACAGTAGTTGAAGGTTATCTACTACCCGTTTGCTTCAAGTTGGCCGTCGGCGACCGTTACATAATTACGTCGTAGGTACCAGGGATGTTGCGGATGCAGATTTTTTGACATCTGCGGATGCGGATGGGGATGCGGATATTTAAAGGCTCACATCCGCGGATGCGGATGTCAATATTAGGTACTTAGAAAACGTCAAATATTACATTTTTAGTATTTTTTTATTAAAAAAAAAACGAAACGTTTAGTATTTGAGTAAGAATATAGGTGCGTTATATTTTATAAACAGTAACTTGGCCGACTTTTCTGGATCTAGACGATTTCGTTATAGGTATTGACGAAATTACCTAGCACTTACGCCGCCGCTAAGACGTTCCTGTACCGACTTGTTCGACATCCGCATCCGCATAAGCTCCGCATCGATTTTATGCGGATGCGGATGAAAACAATGCGGAAGTTCCGCGGTTGCGGATGTTCGCAACATCCCTGGTAGGTACAATTACTAGTACTGTCTACAAAAAATAATATTTTTTTTTAATGCAACTTACTATATACCACCTCCATTTGAGCACACTCGTATGCCTCCTTCTAGTTTTGTTATTAATTTTTCAAGTAAAAACTTCACAGATATAACCTATATTATGTGTTTTATTCACTGATCAATCAGTATTACAACACTCATTAAAACCTGAATAAATTACGGTGCAAAGTGTTGCTACTGTATTATTAGTGATTTAATGAGTAATTAATGAATTTATTAACAGTTGTTTTCAAGTAAAACCAATAATAATAACATTAGCAGTTAGCCTTTGTATTTATCATAGCTCTAGAATGACACTTAGCTTAATGATAACTCACTACTCCCGTATGAATAAATAGGTACCGGAATTGCGGAATTCCAATATTCATACCGGTCAATATTTATACCGGAATTGAAGAGAACCAATGTCGAAAATCGGAAGTCCGGTTTTATATCTATAAAATTTCGTTCAGTAAGAATAATATGAAATTGCAACTAAGACTGCGATTGTTGTACTTAGGTATTTTGACCTAAAATAATTATTAAAACAACAATTTTGTGTATTTAAATAAACGTAAATTCCAGCGAACAAAAGATATGATAATATGTACATAAACGGAAAAAAATACTTATAATTATCGATATTATCAATACCGATATTAATAAGTCCGGAATTCCGGTATTGAGGACTAATTTGAGGAATAATTGTTAAAACGTTTTTGAAGTCAAAACTTCTTTAGCGGCGCTGTGCACTTTTTGTGGTGGGGAAAAAATGTTAAACTGCGAGAGCGTAAGACGTAAGACGTTAGATGTCATTGAGTTTTCACTTCTGTCGGCACTCCCGGAGTGCAACCCGTTGTTTTTTTTAATAGCTTGGGATGTGTGTCACTGCTGAGCAAAAGCTTCTCCTTATTTCTCCTCTCCTCCGCAACTCATTTCTTATTCGTATTTAAATAAATACCTAAATGTTTTAATTTGGGTGACAAGTATAACTTGTATAACTGTCATTCGTAATTAATTATGTTGTTAAGTGGTTTATGGTTATAATATAACTTCTATTTTTTATATAAAGGCACAGACAAGACATCCTCTAGACTGAGCATAGTAGCGCTACCCCCTCTGCCACAAATATACGGTAGTTTTACTCTATTTTCGAGTCAAGTGTCTTTGTGTGACGTCCGTGTCTTTGAACGGACCAATCACGGCACGGGACTCGCTCACCTCGTCCCCCGCACCCCAGTATTTTTGGCAGCATCGGTTTCATGAAATAATTGCTATAAACTCCGTCTAGAGGATTCCTAGTCTATGGGTGACAATAAGTAACTTCTACAACTGTCATTCGTAATTAATTATGTTGCTACGTGGTTTATGGTTGTAATATAACTTATATTTTTTATATGAAGGCCTCATCTTTATGACAATTATATAGTAGCAAGTAGCAAGGCAGATTTACAGAAACCTTAAATAAAAACATAGCAATAAGATTTAATTTGGTTTCAATGGATACCTACGTTTATTTAATAAGCATAAAGCAATCAAGTTTTATTTATGGATGAATACAATTCGGACCAGGAAGATTATGGAAAAACTAAGAGCTAGGATTTTTTTTTTCGATTGTCAAAATTGTGTGAATCAATAATTTAACTTTTCATTTGTGTCTCATGGTCAAAATTCGAGGGTTCAAACCTAGGTTCTGCTGTAACTACTCGTATAGAGCAGAAAAAGCTGTTTTTGAAAAAAAAAAAAGTGAAATCATAGTCTTAACTGGAGCTGGTCTGATGAAGCAGTCAGAACGTACCTAACCAAAGGAACTTATCGATGGAAAACCACAAAGACAAGAGAGAGAAAGGTCTCAAAAAGTACTTGTTTGTGAAGTAAATGCAACTGAGTAATTCGGTAAAAAGAACTTGCAATTAAATGCAAGGAGTTACACCAAATCCCCGCTAGACCAGTGTAACCAATAACAGAAAACTTTACTTCAACATCATCTTCCTCGCGTTATCCCGGCATTTTGACACGGCTGATAGGAGCCTGGGGTCCGCTTGGCAACTAATCCCAGGAATTGGCGTGGGCGCTAGTTTTTACGAAAGCTACTGCCATCTGACCTTCCAACCCAGAGGGTGAACCCTTATTGGGATTAGTCCGGTTTCCTCACGATGTTTTCCTTCACTGAAAAGAGATTGATAAATATCAAATGATATTTCGTACATAAGTTCCGAAAAACTCATTGGTACGAGCCAGGGTTATAACCCGCGACCCCCGGATTGCAAGTCGCACGTTCTTACCGCTGGCCACCAGCGCTCCTTTTCTCGTCTCTCAACAGAAAACTTTACTAACCTAATGAAAACAAACATTTCTATTGCGACACCATTATGTTAATTGTGAATTCACCTACGCGCTCAAGCCTGCTAAACAAGAAACAAATGATTTATAATGCTGTGACATTAGCACTGCAGTAGGGTGTTCGAAAACGGATAAATTATTCCACCTTACAGATCTTACAATTCAGGAGTACCTAATTCTAACCTTAAAAATGTAATTTAGTTGTTAGTTTCACCGGGAGCCTATACCGGTGAAAATCGTCAATTGAAAGTCACATGACTTTTCGATACATCTGTCATCCCGATATTTATTTTCTTTTCAACCGGCGTTTATTGATGTACCATTGTCAGCTTGGCTAGGCCCCAGGTTGTCATATAACATAAAATTTGCCATATAAAAATTATCCTGAAACTGAAGAGACCAATAATTCCAATCCAATCGAATATAGGTAAGTAATTATCGAATTTTCTTACAATTTTTTTTCCAAAATCAGTTAAGAAATGTGATCTGCAAAGGAAAATAAATTATTGCCCAAGCTGAACCGGCAACTCAAACAAAATAATTATGCACAATTATAAGTTCAATACAAACCAGATTCCAACTTAAATTGATGCTCATTCCTGTTATCTTTAATTTAAAATGTCATCAACGTAGGTACAAAAAACGAATAAAAAAGACGAACAAAAACGTCGTCCGCCTCTTAGACTATCCGATGAGCGAGTTGCATGCCAAAATGTTTCATGCTGCAGGTGCGGTTTAAAGGCGTTATGCGAAATTAACCAGACAGTGCAGTATGCAGTGTATTTAACGAGTAAATCGTTTGGTGATTGGCCGAAAGGATAATAAATTAGTTATATTATAATTTTACCTCCGTATTTATAAAACTTGGCAACTTCTTAGAAACATCTGTAAAAAGTTGTCTCTTTCTAACAAACTGAAATGTCAGAATAACAGATAGGGACAAATGATTATCAGCGGCTTGTTATATCTGGTAAACGTTTATGATAATAACGACATTATTTTAAACCTAATGCTAATTAAATAATTTGTAAATTAAATGTGGAAAAAAAATCACTGTCTTGGGTAGGACTTGAACCCACGACCACTGGATCGCTAGCCCAGTGCCCTGCCATCTGAGCTACCAAGACCGTACCCCATACAGCGAATATTTCCACCATGTATGAGTCTTAGGGACGCTCTAGCGACATCTACCGTAAGAATGTTACACTTTTTAAACTGCTACCGGTGTTCCAGACATATTAATAAAATTAATATTAAAACACATACATATTAATAGAATTAATAATTATATTAAAACCAGTCACGAGTCGAGCCATTTTCTACTTATAATAAGTGAGTGACCCATTTTATTAGGTATTCATTATTTTTATCTTACTCTTTCATCTCTCCTGGATACCGCCATCCAACCGGCCGCTCCACATTCATACTCACATACATACATACATACACTTAATGTCAAGGCCGTACTTTTTGGGTCATACATTGCCTTCAATACGCAAACGGACTAACCACCAATAAGGGCCTACCGCGAATCGAAATTTCATCCTGTCTCTTTCCCTCTATATACAGAGCGATAGAGAGGTAATATTATTTTAAACAGACGAAGTTGCTGGCAGTAAGCCCTCGGGAACATTCTCGGTATGTTTTTATTTTAAAACTTATGTCCGTGTTAATAAGGTTGAGATTGGTGTAATTTGTGAGTTGACCGTTAATTACAACTTATTTGACCGAATACCCAACACGTAGTTCCAACCAGTTTATTATTGCAAGTGATTCAAACGTTCGAACAATCCGGTATAAGAGTGCTCTATGGCCCAATTCGAACAATACTTATAAGATGTCACACCGATACGATGTCGATCTGTCAGTGTCAAAAGTGACATTTCTTCAACCAAAAATCGTGAAATTTGGCTAGTTAGAGGAGCTAAATAAAAACCTACGAAATCAGAACTTATTCCATAAAATTACATAATAGTAGGTAGCTATGTAATTTTCAGTAGAGTTACGAAAATACTATACATTCTTGTAACTCAGATGAATACTTTTAAGAATTAGTTTTTGGCAAAAATATAATTTTTGGTACAAGCTTTATCCGTGAATGTACTTTTCTTACGACAGACAACTAATACTTATTGAGACAGTTCTATAAAACTCCTAACACAATTAGGTTGCGTTGTTTCATCACAGAGTTCCTATGGCCACCTCCTGTCTCCGTCATCAGATCAGTTCGACAGTACCATAGGTATTATTGTATTGTCATCAGAACTAACATACAGCTGCCAATTTTTATGACGCAACGATCCTTGGAAGATGGTTAAATTAGTTAGGTACCTTAGATTCCATTACATAGTTACATGGGGCCTATTTCTCGAACGGTATTAGACTAATATTATTAGTCCACAAACTGTCAAATCGTATGGGTTGTCATGACAACACACTAATAATATTAGACTAATATCGTTCGAGAAATGGGCCCCTGGAGCCCATTTCTCGAACGGTATTGGACTAATATTATTAGTCCACGAACTGTCAAATCGTATGGGTTGTCATGACAACACACTAATAATATTAGACTGATATCGTTCGAGAAATGGGCCCCTGGTCGACCTAATAAAAGCTTGTTAAAAACGGTTAAATTGCGCTTATATTGTACGGAATAGAACTCTATTGTCCAATTAATTTTATCAAAATTTGACGAAACAAAATCTCTCAGATTTTGTGCGCAAACTGGAAGTAGTCATGAAAGTAGTACATTTTTCGTCAGTAGCGACACTTGTATTGTCAACTAGCAATACTGATAAATTAACAATAACAATAACAATATTTTAAACCAAAAAAACTACTCAAATTCCGCTGCTTGACGCTTGATGTCGACTAACTCGCGTTTTGGTAAGAAAACTGATGTATGGAGTTACCACTCTTTCCTCACATATTTATCTATGCTTAAAAGTTCGACTCACGCGCATCGCAGTGAGACAGCACAGCGGTTTGGTTAAGAGTTCGACTCACGCGCATCGCAGCGAGACAGCACAGCGGTTTGGTTAAGAGTTCGACTCACGCGCATCGCAGCGAAATAGCAGCACAGTAGTCGCATTCCATGGAGTACACTGTCATTTAAGTTATTATCGTTTTTTGCGGGTTTTCTTTTGGAATGAAGCGGTTCCGGTAGGGGACAATGTATCGTTAATCATCAATAACATACGATGTTTTGCATACAAATGTGCTGTTAAAATTATTTGACCTCTCTGTGAGGCAATGGAATAAGCCGGGTTTACACCGATTGGGCTAGCAGGACGTCATATTATTAGGTGGGTTAGGTTATGTCTTGGAAACTGGAAAAAAATATAATTTTGTTTACTACTTGACATTTCTATGAATGCCATTTTAAATAGGTAACGTTAACAACCAGCAAGCTCGGCCGAATTTCACCTTCCTATACAAACGGAGTTTCGTTCTCATTTTAAAACTACGTATTGGATTGTAGTGAAACTTTGCACATACAATGACATGAGGTATATCTAGCAGGAGGTATGGTAGGTTATGTAACTTCAGTTTATAAAACAAACGCCAAAGAGCAAAAACAAGTTTTGTATGAAAAACTTTTGCATTTCATTTTACAATGGTATCTGAAGTTCTGAAGCTACATAAACTAATTACAGAACTAGATATACTTTATCCTATTGTAAGTCCTATTTAGAGCAAACTACGTTTTAAAATGAGGGCGTAACTACGTTTGTATGGAGAATCGAGCTAAGGGGACTCTTAAATAATATTTCAATAGGTAAGCATTCGCGAATGATTGAGTATATTACAATCAGTTTTTTTGTTCCCAATTAATCATCAATTGCATTACAAGTATAATCAAGGCAAAGGCGTGGTGAGTTGCATCACTGTTGCAACTGCACTTGCAATGTTGTACGTAAATTCAGCCAGGTGTTGAATCAGATTTCGAAGTTATTAACTGAAATAGATACGAAAGAAGTGACTAAGGGCCACCCCACATCTAGCGTCTTTCGAGCGTCGGCGTTTGGTCAGCGCTATGGAAAATGACGTCGCTGCGCAGTTGCGTCGACGTTGCGTCGACGTTGCGTCGACGTTGCGTCGAGCAGCGGCCATAGAGTTGTAGACGCCGACGCTCGAAAGACGCTAGATGTGGGGTGGCCCTAAGGCCTCCAGTGCCCAGGGCTGGAATATAAACTAGTTTTTAACCGACTTCCAAATCTCAAAAGGAGGAGGTTATCAATTCGGTTGTATGTTTTTTTTTCTTTATGTTTGTTACTCCATATGTCCGTCATTACTGGACCGATTTTGAAAATTCTTCTTTTTTAGTTTGTATGTATATGCATACAGATTGGTTCCGTATTTTTGAAAGCCCAGTTCTGGTGATAGAATCAATGAGGAATCGAGGTAACTCTTCAAATCTTAAAGGCGTACATATATAGTGATTTTTATAGAACAGAATAGAACAGAATTAAATATAATTTATTTGTCAGCACAAACAAACGAGACAATTCGTAATAAAAGAAACACAAAATAAGATTAAGATTATAAAGCTTGAACGATACTACAATTTTTTCGCTACACTGCTTATAATTTGCACAATTTTTCTATGATAATAGCTAAAAATCCTGTCCTTACTTATAAAAAACCGGCCAAGTGCGAGTCGGACTCGCGTTTCAAGGGTTCCGTACATTAAGTGCGACTCACGTTTGACTGCACATTTATAATAGGTTTTCCTGTAATTTACAGGTCAAATTTATTTCAATATGTTAGACCCAGTAGTTCCGGAGATAGATAGATAGATAGAAGACGGAATGGTCGGACAGACAGACAGACAGACGTACGAGTGATCCTATGAGGGTTCCGTTTTTTTTCTTTTTGAGGTACGGAACCCCAAAAATAGCAAATAATTACTCGTATATATTTAGCTGATAATTATGGAGTGTTGAAGGCACGATTCATTAACCTTTAATTATAGATTAAAATAGAATAACTACTTTTTGTCGGCGCTAAGCACATCAACATTATAACGGTCGAGCAAACAATGCAAGGCCGGCTCTACCTTAAACGTCCATAGGCTAGGAGCTGGAGTCCGTTTTAGACTGTCGCTCTGTGAGCGAGAGGCGGCAATGGGGTTGGCCGGTCGAAGTATATTTAGCAGTTGGCGCCATAAATAAAAAATAAGTAAAAAAATTAAATAATGCTCTTGATGCCAGCCCTTTAAGCCAAATCTCATAGAAAAAGCACGAAAAAGCAAGCTATGGTGGCGCCATCTATGAAACCCTTTGAAACTTGCCAACCCCATTTAAACCACAAAGGCAGTCTTCACATTGGATACAGACTCGCACGTCGCTTCGGAGCGCGAGCGGGGCATTGCTTTAAATATACGTGCATAGTACTGTCACGATTACACGCCGGAGTGACATAACAGTGCTGAGATAACTAACCCCTCATAGAAACTTGTTTGCAGGGGAAGTCAGTTGTCTCTGCAGCTTACTGTACTTATATTAACTGTCAGAATTCCTCACGCGACCCTACCGTTTGTGTTATCGTATACCTTTAAACGAGCATTTATTGTATATGACACCGTAAGATTGTGAACCCGTTAGTTTACAATCTAACGTAGGTTTATAATCTCATAATCTCCCTACCATCAGTTTATAATTTAACTAGCGAGATTATAAATTGACGAGTGTTTACAATTTTACGGTGACATATACATATATTTCGGGGATCTCTGAAAGCCTCTAATGATTGCTTTATGGGAGATTTTGGAGCCGAAAAATCGATCTAGCTTGGGAAAGCTCTGGGAAAACGCGCATTTTTGAGTTTTTATGTTTTCCTAACAAAGCTCGGTATCCCAGATATATTGTTATTAAATGATATAAAATAGCACCATCTCCTGGCCAATAATCAGGAGAACGATTATAATACAATAGCATTATGTTGTAGATACTAAATTTAATTATCGATTAAACAAACTGTATGCTCCTTTCCTTGCTATTGTTATAGTAAAGGCTCGAACCTGTGTTTATTGTTAACATTTGTTATTGTTAGAGGAAGATGAGGAGGCTGTAAAATAAGGGATTGTTGGACGAGTTAATTATTTATATTATGAATATGATTATAATTTTGAAATGTTTGTAATAACAAAAAACTACTAAACATAATTTTTGGGTTATTCAGTCACTTGGCTCAAAACTCTTGATCTAGAATTTTCTGAAACTTTAAACATTTGTTAGTACTTATACTATTTTATATTACGTGACGGCAAAAAGGGGTACGGCCCGAATCATGGAGTGTGTGAAATATTAACATTTTGATTTTATACTAGAAACTTTGTGGTCTAGTGATTTTTGTATTTATTCCATTAAAGTTCAAAATTAGATTTGATTTTGTCCTTTCAAATGTACATGGGGACTTAGGAGGACAGTCCTTATAGAACATTGTAGCATTATTAACTGATTTGAATATATCTGGGCAGGAATGTGGTTCGCATTATATGTCATTGCTATAATAACATTGACATGCAAAGTAACACCTACGTGATTGACATCTTGACATACATAATACATTATTTAGTTTTTTTAGCAGACCGCCAAAAACGTACAGCAATGCGACTTTTTTTTCCAGTGAGCCAGAAAGCGTTTTTTGGCCCGGTTGGGCTGGTTTTTACAAGCTTTTACTTGCCCTGTTAGTTATTTTGTTAGTGTGGGTTTTGGTCAAATTCAAATTCAAATTTGACCCAATTCCCGATTTTCAATTGAGCTGAAATTTTACCATAGTTGCAGTATTGGATTATAGTTTACGGTATCATTTATTTTAATATGAATAGTTTTTTTAAGAGGACACCTACCTCAAGAGTTAAAGTAGCCCACATTGCCAACTAGTTCTAGGCACAGGCAGGAAAACTGACGCCTGACGTCTTGAACATTGATACTTGATCAATAGTGTTAAATGCCCAAATCAATTTAAATTGATAATCGCACACTTGTATAATGTTCTATTAACATTTCAAACAACATAATCTTACTCTATATATCTGTCTTGAGTGTTAAATAATGGTCTATGCGCGCTACTGTCGACATTTTTGCATACAATTATTAGTCATTTAGATCTGATTTGTTGTCTCAAAGCAATTAATTGTGCCTACTTGTTATAGTTGTTTATGATGTTATTGGCTGCTTAAATAGATTTGCAGATATTTGCATGTTAACATGATTCAATGTTGCCCTAGGGCCTTAGGAATAATATAGGTAACTAGAATAAAATCTGCGTTATTCGTAAAACGTTATGGGCACAGTAAAAATAGGTTGCCGGTTTTACATAAGACAAATATGATGACGAATTAGTAAAACTTAAGTAGATACATACTTACGAGTAAATTGTATTGAAATAAATATGTTATTTAAACCCCGATCTATTATTCAATATACAAATCGAATGGCATCGTATACGATAAAATAAAGCTCGTCAAATAGTACGAAGTAGTAAGATGTAAAGAATATCTGTTATTTGGGCTTAAAAAAAGAATATAGACCTACCAACAAGATAACACAAATACAAGATATTTCAATAGGTACCTAGGTACCTACTGAAATATCTTGTAGAATGACAACCAGCCTTCTTATCATGGTCGTATTTTTATCACCTGTCATGTTATGCGTCACTTTCGCACTTACATATTTGTTAGAACGTGACAGCCATGGTGACAAATGATAAAGTGCAGGCCATCATAGCCCTACAGGTTTCTAGTCTACGTTAATCTAAGATTATTGGTGTAAAAGGAACTTTTATAAATTGTAGGTAACAATCAATATGTTCCAACAAATGTTTAAGTTTTTAAGCATTCATGTAATAAACTTTAAAATAAAATCATACGCATAGTACAGTTTAAAATGCACATATAATTCGTTACAATATTTAATAATGTAATATAATAATTTATATTTCTTAACACTATTAAAGCTGCCACAGATTGGTATCCCGCAACGATACCCATTTGAAAACATTTTAAATAAATAAAAATAATTACTTAAATCTGCAAATTATTATAAGTAATAATAATCTCAAATATTATTTAGATCATACAACATTTCACATGTTTTGTTTTCACATAGTATTAGGTAGTGTATGGGTAATACATTTTGTATTGTGAACATTATTGCGTAAAAATAATACTTATTGTGCCAAACCGAGTGCACGCTCGAGCAGAGCAGCCAGTGGGTAGTGCATAGATGTGCACGTGCACGTTGTATTATACAGGTCCTTTTGAGAGACGGCACACTGCGTGCGTGACGTGTGCGCGCACGGCTCCTACATTGCAGCGCCCGCGCATGTCTACAGTCTACACACACGCAGCCGGTATGCTCTGGGCATAAACAAATGCAAACGTATGCGAGCGACTTTTATGCACGTTGTTCAAAATACGTGCCCGAATATGACTCTCGAACAAGATTTCGCTGTATGGCGCCATTTTTTTATGGTAACAGAGGGCCTACCGTGAACCGGTTCTAACTACTTAGGGTAACATTCCATTTCTGACCGCAGCTGCACTACTGGTACTGAACGCATCGCTGTTACTGTCAATTTCCATAGTAAAATGAACAGTAGTGCAGCTGCGGTTGGAAATGGACTGTTACCTACCTTTACCTACACCGAAGTTCGCTAATTGCTTTACTGCAATTAAGGCGTAATTAGAGTGACAGAGAAAGATGCCCGTAACTTGCGAACTTCGGTGTTAGGAACTCTGAATGTATAATCGTCAACTTTTGACAATCACGGTAACAGGGGTATGGAGTCGTACATCGTGATCTTACATTAATCATTACCCATACAATCATATAACTAGACTAATGGCGTTATTCATAAACGTCTGATGAGTTAATCAGCTGATGATCATAGTTGGTCCCTCTCTATGACATAACGACAGATAGGGACAAACGACGATCATCAACTGATTAACTTAGCAGACGTTTATGAATAACGCTGTAATTGAACAAATATACCCAGACAGAGAGAAAAAAACAACAACGGGTTGCACTCAGGGAGTGCCGGCAGAAGTGAAAACTCAATGACTAGTCCAAAATGCACTATGTATAATTGAGGTTAACGCCATCTAGCGTTAGCGTTAATTACTTGAAACCCCTAAGCACATCACTGTTAGTACTCTAGTTATATTGATACCAGTTAGAGCGAAACTCACTAGATGGCATTTAAATCAATAAAGAAAAACTCAATGACATTACATGTAACAGTTTTTCGATCAGGTCACGTGACCGTAAGACGGACACGTGACCGTCTTTTGGTCACGTGATCGTCTTACGCTGTCTCGCGTTTAACATTTTTTCTCCACCTCAAAAAGTGCACAGCGCCGCTAAAGAAGTTTTCACTTCAAAAAATCTTAATAATGTAATAAATTCTTCCTTTAAATTACCCTGGAATTCATTATGTTACGACCTGGGCCCGTTTATGCTGTATAAACAAAAACTAAGATAAAATCAATTATAAAAAAAAACATAGGTTACATTTTTTTCGGTTCAGGAGACATTTATGAAACAGAACGTACTTCTATAGGTAAATAATGCGCTAAAAATTTCGCAAAATTGAACTCACTCCTAAAATTGAACTATGCGTAAGCATCATTACTTATATCCAATAGTTAATTCGATAGTTCTTACATTTACCTACAATTTAATGAAAACATGAAAACTTTCATCTTTGCCCACCCTTCCTACTTTGAAATGATTACCAAAAGAATAACTGGTGAAAAATTATTCAAATATCGCAAGGCCGCAACGTCTAAAATTTATAATAAAAGTCCCTATACTTTTGACCGATTATCAAAATTAACAGTAAAAGTGCAAAGATAAAAGATTTCATGCTAACATGGGCAATAATATATAAAATACAAGTAGATAACGTAACAACATTTATTAAAGTATAAAGTATATAGATTTCGTCACACAGAGTCGTATAATACACTCTTTACATAAAATCACGACAGACATACGGATAACTTTTGAAAAAAAAAAAATTAAGCTCCTTTTATTAAAATTATGGCTCTTATTAACTACCCATATAAATTTAATTGGTATGTGTATTGTGTATTTGACAGGTCATTTTGAAACAATATTTAATGATTAAGTCAAATAACAATAATAATATAAATGCTGTGTAAGTTGCGGAAAGTAAAAAAAAGCGGCCAAGTGCGAGTCGGACTCGCCCATGAAGGGTTCCGTATTTAGGCGATTTATGACGTATTAAAAAAAACTACTTGCTAGATCTCGTTCAAACCAATTTTCGGTGGAAGTTTACATGGTAATGTACATCATATATTTTTTTTAGTTTTATCATTCTCTTATTTTAGAAGTTACGGGGGGGGGGACACACATTTTACCACTTTGGAAGTGTCTCTCGCGCAAACTATTCAGTTTAGAGAAAAATGATATTAGAAACCTCAATATCATTTTTGAAGACCTATCCATAGATACCCCACACGTATGGGTTTGATGAAAAAAAAATTTTTGAGTTTCAGTTCGAAGTATGGGGAACCCCAAAAATTTATTGTTTTTTTTCTATTTTTGTGTGAAAATCTTAATGCGGTTCACAGAATACATCTACTTACCAAGTTTCAACAGTATAGTTCTTATAGTTTCGGAGAAAAGTGGCTGTGACATACGGACGGACAGACAGACGGACAGACGGACAGACGGACAGACAGACAGACAGACATGACGAATCTATAAGGGTTCCGTTTTTTGCCATTTGGCTACGGAACCCTAAAAAGTGGGGAGTTCTAGGAACTTAGAAAATTTAGGAATTTTTCATTTTGAAAACATTATTCGATCCCCGTAAAATATGATGTGTACTTAATGTGGAAACTTCAACATTTTAAAACTTTCTGACGACACATAAGTATCTGTGATATTATACCACTCTGTTAGACAGGTAAATAGGTTTAATAATAATAGTAAGTAGTTACAACTAGAAACAGTCGACAACAAATATTTTTATATCTTTTCAATTATTTTTGAATTCCACGTCAATAATATATTGTGTTGTTTAACAACCTATTACGAGAATCACATAGTCTTTCAATAATATTTTCACTATTTTACAAATTATTAATAAAATAAGCATCAACATATTATCAACATTGACTGAAATAAATAACAATAATTTACAGTAAACTTACAGTCAGTTTTTACATCCTTTGTTTCAATACAATTACAAGATATTTCGTATCAATATTTTTATTCATTTTAATGGAATAGTAAAGTTATAGTACATTACATACCTAGGGAGGTGAATTCGTGAATGCTCCATAAATATGCGATCTGGGGCTTTACGAATTACCGCCCGTAGTTTATCTAAAGTTTTACGTCTTGCCTTGGCCAGGAAGTGAGATTTTCTCCCCTTACGGGCCTGACGTAAAATAAATTTGTCCATTCTTCAAAATTATATTCATAATTTTATTAGAACAAAGGTCATACGATTAGATAAAATAAATATTTTCCAATATCTAGGCAAATAACTATTTCTAAAGTTATTTTTCTTATAAATGGATCATAAAAACCCTATATAGAAATTTATTTACGTGTAGGATTAGTAGGACGCTCCCACGGGTTGGCACGTTTATGATATTTTCCTTTAATAATTAAATCGTAGATTTAGTAAATCGAATATTCGATTTTAAAATTTTCTAAAAAGTTGACATTTTGCTATAAATTACCTAAAATTTTTGGATTAAGAAAACGTCTATTTTGTGTTTCGCTTTATAGCTTTAGAATCTTTAGATGATGTCTATATTTTAAAATTACATTTAAATATATTACTTTTATTACCTACAATGTAAAATGAAGAACTATTTAATTATTACTATGTAGATATATAATAATATAATACATTTAAAGCTCATAACTTTGCTCTACAAATTAATGACAAAAAATGTGTTCTTGTTAAATGACAAATTGTACTTATACTCCTATGACTTTAAAGTTAAAATATTACTTAATAAATTATCGTTTAAAGATCGTTTAAAATGGCAACAAACTATATCATACATTAAACTTACTATCAAATTTAAATTAATACGTATACCTAATAGTAATCTATTCTTTCAATATTAATTTAACATGTGTGTGGCAACTGAATTTAAAGTGTGTTTTTCTTAAAAGTCAAAGTAAAATCCTATTTTTAATGGACGCCAAGTTTTTCAGGTGTATAAAGCTTAAATTAGTCTACTAATTTACAGCGTTTTTATTGAATGGCTGTGATTTTGGACCACATTTATTTTTCAAATGCATTTTAAAAGTGTAAAGCCAAGAGAAGTCAAGAAATTGATGATTAGTCACCTCAAGTGTTATAGACAAAACAAAAATATATAAGTATTTAAAACAGATAGAAGAAACCAGGCGGATTTATGGTATCGTAAAAACTTTTAACTTTGCCCAGGAGAAAATTTGCGCACTCGCCAAAAATCTGTTATTAGTTAACAGTACAAAGATACCGTCTGTGATTCCTACAAATCCGAAAACAGGAGATAAAACAACACACTTTTTCTAAAAAAAGAGTAGTCTCCTAAAGAGGACGTGGCCACTGATGGGCAGAAAATAACAGTAGGTATTTCAGTGGGAAAATTAACCACGGGCAAAATTGGTCAATTTTATATATTCAGTACCGGTACTTCTTTATCAATAGGAAAATAATTAAATTGTGGAACGCAGAGTCAAGCAATTCAAGGTAATTAAATGCTTATTTACCTATAATATATGTAACAACATTGATAATAAATAAAATTAAAAATCATTTAATGACTGTATATAACCCGATACGAGTTTCAAGATCAATTCTAAATGGGCAAATCCTTGGCTTCAATAAAAAAAAAGTGCAGTAGCACTGCTATCCTAATAAGACAACCTATAGTTAATATTATGTTCATCATAGCGCCACTTGCACCATTTCACTAACCCGGGGTTAACCGGTTCAACCTGGAGTTACCATGGTTACCAGTACAATTTGACATTGGGTTAACGGTTTAACCACTTAACCCCGGGTTAGTGGAATGGTGCAAGTGGGTCTTAGTGTTGTTTGAGACTCAAGTCCTTTGAGTCCTCTGCTTTTAGACTCGACTTAGTTTTTCAGACTGTAATCATTAAGTCGAACTTGAGTTCTTATCGCGAATCATAAGAATCATAAGTCTTTTGTAAAGATTTTGAGTCCTATAAAGAGAACTCACTAATTATGAAATTCATGGTTTTCATACACATAATTCAATAACGCCTGTTTTTTATTAATTATATAATAATTATTTACTTTTTATTAGTGTTCGTTTAGATAAAACCTAAAAAAAATAGACGAAATCTCTATCCGAAGGCTTGAGTCTTTTTAAGTTGCGCTTCAAAGACTCAATAAAAGACTTGACTTGACACTTAAAAGACTCGTAAATTTTTTAAGCGCAGAATCGCGTTCTTCAGACTCAAAAGACTTGTGTGTTGACGAAATACTAGTACATCTGATTCTTTTCTATTTAACATGGAATGAGTGAAAGAGACGGTTAGCAATGGGTGAAGAGTTTGAAGAATCCTCTTCCCTTCTCAGGTGCTGGTCCCATGAGCATTGGTACTTGGTTTTTGTGGGTGATTGTAATCTGAAATATTAAAATAATTCATTATTTAAACCTAAATAAGAGTATAGCCTAATAAACTATTTTAATGGCAACGAACTAGAATAATTGTGGAAGTCTGACTGGGGCTCTAAAATGACCCTACGTGTAGGTATAGGGTATTTGACTGCATTTAATTTAGTATTTTAAATATTAACAACAGATTTTAAGTCACTTTGACGTAGAACCCCAATGGATCCTAAGTTATCTGAACAAATAAATTATATTATTATTATTAAAATATTACACGATGCAAGAAATAACCAGAAGATTAATAGAGAAACGTAGACAGCAGTTATTTTTAGACGTAATTTGTATTTTAAAACCCGTATAAAACTATAAAGAGTATGTCATTTGATTGTGACATGCTAGTGTTTCATATAAATTCCATAGTAGCAAAATCGTTTGGACAGTTCGAAAAAAGAAACTGATTTAACTGGTAGTCAAATACTTTATAGGGTTGTTGTTGGCTGAATTTTAATGAACTGCAATTTATTGATAAAGATGTAGTGCATTATTATTTTCCTTCGTATTTTCTCGGAAAATTACGAACATGTCTTGCTATTTCAGTCAGTCTCGGTACAAAAAGTACTGAGGTTGATTGAAGTAACATGACAAATACTAACGTTTTCCAGAAAATACGAAGGAAAACCATTATGCACTAAGGTGTATTCGGGTATTTCCGAATGAACGAATAGTGGCGGATAATTCCGAAAGCTGACTCTTACTACAACGGAATATGAGTGATTTTACAATGACTTTCGGGATTACCCGATTTCCGGAATTACCGAATGAACCTTGCATCGGTAACGGGTTTTGTTGATAATACCTTGCAGGGCGGTTGCATCCAGGGCTCGCCGTCTATCTGCATAGGGAAAGTCTTCTTGGTGGTCATCTCTATGGAGCTGCACTGCGCGAGCCGACGGCCCGAGGCGCGGAGCCCTGTGGAAACGAAACGCAGTCAGGCGTGGCTCACTCCGCGATTTCGTCGCGTCGCTACAAGTACATGCGGCCCACACCAATGTTGGTGTCTAGCAGGGATGTTGCGGATGCCGATTTTTTGACATCCGCGGATGCGGATGCGGATGCGGATTTTTAAAGGATCACATCCGCGGATGCGGATGTCAAGATAGCTATATAAAAAAAGTCAAATATTACATTTTACTAATATTTATTTCAAAAAACCGGCCAATTGCGAGTCGGACTCGCGTTCCAAGGGTTCCGTACATTAAGTCCCACTCACGCTTGACTGCTCATTTCTAATAGGTTTTTTTGGTTAATGACTAAATTACCTAGCAGTCTAGCACTTACGCCGATGCTAAGACGTTCCTGTACCGACCTGTTCCACATCCGCATCCGCATGAAATCCGCATCGATTTTATGCGGATGCGGATGCGGATGTTGAAAATAATGCGGAAGTTCCGCGGTTGCGGATGCGGATGCGGATATTCGCAACATCCCTGGTGTCTAGCTAATATAGTAGTTGCCGGGCGGTGCGGAACGGACGCCTGCTCGCGCTTGCACCTAGCGGTCATATCTGTCGTAATAGACGCGTTTTGTTGGAGTAAACCTTCTGTACCTAGTACTATTATTTATTCTGTGACGCAGTCAATGTAAGAGTATCAGTTGCCAGTTAAGGATAAGAATAATTTTTATTTATAATAAAATACGCATGCACAAAGGTGGTCAGCCCCAAACTAGGCTGAGCCTGTATCTTGAAGCCTACAAAAGAGTAGGCAACAGTAACTAAACCTAATTAAAATTATGTGTGACAGAGGGTGATAAGGTGTAAGAGTTATGCTTTTAGGGTGTGTATTTGTGTGTGTGTGGAAGAAAAGACAGCGTTAAAAGTTTGTATCAAAAATGAAAATTTTGCAGTAAACTTATTAAATATTTTGGTACCTAATCGAATAACGAAATTTGAGTTAGCATGTAATATCAGCAATAACTCAAAATTAATGATTTCTCCGAAATAATTTATCTACGCTGAGCTACATGCTGGTAAAATCAGTAGCTCTTAGGGTTGATTTAGACGATGCGAGGACTCGCATGCGAGTTTCTTTACATTGCGGGTTTTGATCGGTCGGTTGAATTGGACGTAACCAACAGTCCGCAATGTAAGTAAAATCGCATGCGAGTTCGCGCGCCGTCTAAATCAGCCCTTAAGGTCCTCTTTTCTTCGTTTGATCTATAGCTACTCAAAACAGCACCATGTATAGCCTTCTGGCGCCCCGTGTCGTATAAATATTACATAGAGTTTGGACTCACAGACAGTAATATGGTTGAAATTTGTCTTGTCGAAATACCTATTATTTTGAAGAAATCTTACCTGTCCTGACCTGTCCCATGTGGAGGCAGTTTTCTAGGCCGATCACTTCTATCAGCTTATCGCCAATATCTGTAAATACAATAATATTATGAAATACCTAAAGAGTTTTAATTGTATTTTCAATGTCTTTATTTTGCATAAATAGTGGTCATTTAAAGTACCTAATTAAAAGATATATAGGTTATTGCGATTCTGTTTAGGACCTAAACTGAATTGCTAAAGGACGGAGCTATATAAGTCGCATAACTCCGTCCCTTAGCAATTCAGTTTAGGTCCTAAACAGAATCGCAATAAGGACATCATGGTATGGCCCTTGAAAAGCCTAAAACTAAAAAACCTAACCCACAGGATTTTTGATTATTTTTGCTTGATTGTCAATTACTCACCACAAAAAAAAATAAAAAGAAAATCGGTATTACACACGAACGCGGTAGGAGAATTTGGGTTAAACCAACCTTGTTGTGCATTAGGGAAGCGTCCCTTCCGATGCACCCCCCTTGCCCCCCATAGGTTAGAGCCCCCGTGCGTGTAGGGGATGTTCAGCAGCGCCACCCCCTGCAGAGCGGGACCTTTACTCAACTCTAGTGATAAACCATCACACTGTACACCAACCTTGTTGTGCATTAGGGAAGCGCCCCTTCCGATGCACCCCGCTTGCCCCCCATAGGTTAGAGCCGCCGTGCGCGTAGGGGTTGTTCAGCAGCGCCACCCCCTGCAGAGCGGGACCTTTACTCAACTCTAGTGATAAACCATCACACTGTACACCAACCTTGTTGTGCATTAGGGAAGCGCCCCTTCCGATGCACCCCGCTTGCCCCCCATAGGTTAGAGCCGCCGTGCGCGTAGGGGTTGTTCAGCAGCGCCACCCCCTGCAGAGCGGGACCTTTACTCAACTCTACTGATAAACCATCACACTGTACACCAACCTTGTTGTGCATTAGGGAAGCGCCCCTTCCGATGCACCCCGCTTGCCCCCCATAGGTTAGAGCCGCCGTGCGCGTAGGGGATGTTCAGCAGCGCCACCCCCTGCAGAGCGGGACTTTTACTCAACTCTAGTGATAAACAGTCACACTATAAGTGTAAACCAACCTTGTTGTGCATTAGGGAAGCGCCTCTTCCGATGCACCCCGCTTGCCCCCCATAGGTTAGAGCCGCCGTGCGCGTAGGGGTTGTTCAGCAGCGCCACCCCCTGCAGAGCGGGACCTTTACTCAACTCTAGTGATAAACCATCACACTGTACACCAACCTTGTTGTGCATTAGGGAAGCGCCCCTTCCGATGCACCCCGCTTGCCCCCCATAGGTTAGAGCCGCCGTGCGCGTAGGGGTTGTTCAGCAGCGCCATCCCCTGCAGAGCGGGACCTTTACTCAACTCTAGTGATAAACCATCACACTGTACACCAACCTTGTTGTGCATTAGGGAAGCGCCCCTTCCGATGCACCCCGCTTGCCCCCCATAGGTTAGAGCCGCCGTGCGCGTAGGGGTTGTTCAGCAGCGCCACCTCCTGCAGAGCGGGACCTTTACTCAACTCTAGTGATAAACCATCACACTGTACACCAACCTTGTTGTGCATTAGGGAAGCGCCCCTTCCGATGCACCCCGCTTGCCCCCCATAGGTTGGAGCCGCCGTGCGCGTAGGGGATGTTCAGCAGCGCCACCCCCTGCAGAGCGGGACCTTTGCTCAACTCTAGCGATGACCCGTCACACTGCAACAAACATAAAATAAGTTTTTGGCAAAAAAATAATTTCTGGTACAAGCTTTTATCGCTGACTGTAGTTTTCTATCCACAGGCAACTAATACTCATCGAGACGATTCTAAAAACCCAAAACACAATTAGGTTGCGTTGTTTCATCACAGAGTTCCTATGGCCAATGGCCACCTCCTGTCTCCATCATCAGATCAGCTCGATGGTACCATAATATTACATTGTCACCAGACTTACATAGGTACATTGAAAGTTAAATAAAACCTTGTAAAAATACAATACCTGAGATTTTGTCAGCGTAGAAGGTATTAGAAACATTCAATCCAACCAGGGATGACCCTTGGGGCTGAATTTCAAAAAGTATTTTTCAGTAGAGCTCTACTTTCAAGCAAAGGATATCTACAGATGTGCAAGTTGCGAAAATTTTGAAAATGTTCTCGGAAACTTCATAGGAATATAAGGAAACTTTCATTTTGAAAACGGAAAATGTCGATATCCATACGAAAATATGAGGAGTTTCCGAAAAACTTTCAAGTGAAAAATACAAAATTTTTGAAAGTTTTTGACGGCTTATCAGTAATAAAAACTGACCACAATATCGATGTGCTCATGTAGATTCTTGCAGCTGGCCGCGAACTGTTCCGAAGTGGCGAACTCGAAGTACCACAGCTTGTTCTTCATCCGGGAGCTGAACTTGTCCGGGTTGCGCTCGCGCTCCGTGTGAAACTTCACGCAGATCGCCGCGTCCTGAAATATTGCACAAATAATTTAATCATCCTGGAATATTCAAAGAACTATTCAACAAGCTGGGGCCCGTTTCTCAAAAGCTTGTACAAGTGGAAGTCCCTTTCTAACAAAAGCTGTCAAAAAGTGACATTCGCTTGTATTACAAGTTACAAGATTTTGAGAAACGGGCCCCTGGGCTTAATGGCTGTTGTGTAGTGGCAGAATTGACCTGAAAGAGAGGCAGAATTGAACTGGATTTATCTTGCAATTTTTGAACGAAAACTATCGACCCCACGGAAATTGTACCACAAGCACTTCAACTCTACAGTGATAATTCGTTTTCACTGAGGAGATATAAAAAGTTAGTTTTAGCTAGGGAAAACGCGTTTTCACTAAAAACGGGTTTTTACGGTAACAATATATATTCTGTCGCGTGGTCTGCATAAGTGTAAGGCCTGAGTGGACGCTCTTGTTGTGCGTGCGGCGGGGCGGGGCGCGCGGCGTGCATGTTAAACAAATGCGCACGTATAGGAGCGGCCTTAGTGCACGCTGCTCACATCACGCGTGAGCCCACAGCCACGCTGCACGCCCCGCCGAGCGAGCGTCCACTCAGGCTACACTTAGTCTAGAACTGAATTTCCCACAAGATAATGTACTCACAACGCCGATAGAGAAGTAGTTGTTGATGATGTTGTAGGGCACAGACGTCGGGTGCGGCGCCGAGCTCGGCATCTCTGGCTGCTCTGATGGCTCTCGTTGCTGAAAAATTAAACATAACGTATCAGAGTCAGCTGTGATGGTTGAAGTTGCGAAAAATAAAATTAAAATTGGATAAGCTCTCGGAAATTCCATAAGAACTATATAAGAAATAGAGGAAACTTTAATTTTGGAAACGAAAAATTTCAAGTCATGTGTAAATATATGAGAAGTTTCCGAAATGTTTCTACGTGGAAATATCGCAATTTTAGAAACTTTTACACAACACATTAGGAATGCGGATTAAAAAAATCAAATCAATCAAAAATCGTTTATCGAAAAGAAAATATTGGGATAGTAGTTAAGTTTATTTAAATAAAAATTTACGTGTCGCGTACAACCGACGTCGAATCGACACATGTCGTGAGAACGTTGTCTCCTGGTCTATATCTGGCTTTAAGCAATTAGAACTGTTCATGGATCTGCCGGCCTAGCCAAGGTGACAATCGCTATCGCTTCGCCATCGAATCGCTTTGTGTCTCTCTATTACTCTGTGCAACAGTGACAGTTGCGTGTCGATCGCTACGGAGCGTAAGCAATTGGGACGTTGGCTACGCGGCCTGACGTCGAATCGACACGTGTCTTCATCTGGCTGTAGGTATGCAATTAGAACAGATTTACCTCTTCATCGGTGTTTTCGACGTCTATCTGCCACCGGTCCATCATCACGGTGCTGGCGTGAGATATTTTATCCAATATCTTGTGAATGGACTCGCCTTCATACCTGCCAATAACAAGTGATCACAAATCACAAAACATTGCTTTGCATCAATAGGGAATATTACGCGAAACATGGTGAAACTCTGCGTAGGGGGCGCCACTCCCACAATAAGTCACAATCTAAGGGTCTACCGCAAACGAGAGAGTCGACATTTTGTTATCTATCCTCTCTATCACTCTTGCATATGCGAGCGACAAAGAGGCAGTTAGCCGAGTTTTCGCGTTCCCCTTTGTAAACAAACCGCCTTGATGTATCAATGGCATATTTGATTGTCTGTGAAAAATTGATAAAAAACAGTTTATTTACGGTACAGTATGTATAAATCACTCTATGGTTTAAAAGCGCTAGTGCTGCACTCTGGCGGCAAAACATTGCAGTAATACTCCCTATTTAACTTCGTGCATTAAAGTACATTCTAGATATTGACACAGAATAAGTAATAGTACTACCGTACAGAAAGGACACTTCCTACAAAACCGAAGTTTCGAAGAATCGCTGGAATTCAGGGTCGAATCATAATATGATATCCCTTTCTAACTTATGGCACTATCCCTTTCGGCTATTTAGGCTTGTCAAAATTCAAGTAATTATCTTATCTGTGGTCGTGCACGCAAAGGGACGTCAAGTTGTGTCAACTCTAATAATTGCTCGGAGCAATGCTGAGCCGAACGGAGCCGAGTTTTCCCGAATAATGAGGACCCGTTACGACCATCGCCAATGAGTTATATTTTTCCTAGGCTATTATGGTGTCCCACCACTGGGCAAAGACCTCTCCCTTTGATTTCCACGACTCCCTATTTAGTGCCTCCTTTACTTAAATAATATAACTTTTATTGCCAGATGTTGTAGAAAATTGTGGCCTAGCGGTAAGAGCGTGTGACTTTCAATCCGGAGGTCGCGGGTTCAAACCCCGGCTCGTACCAATGAGTTTTTCGGAACTTATGTACGAAATATCATTTGATATTTACCAGTCCCTTTCGGTGAAGGAAAACATCGTGAGGAAACCGAACTAATCCCAGTAAGGCCTAGTTTCCCCTCTGGGTTGGAAGGTCAGCTGGCAGTCGCCTTCTTAAAAACTAGAGCCTACGTCAATTCTTGGGATTACTTGTCAAGCGGACCAGGCTCCCATGAGCCGTGGCAATTTTTTTTTTAATTTTTTTTAATTTTTTTTTTGAAAATGCCGGGATAACGCGAGGAAGATGTTGTAGAATAGTACTCACCCGCCACCCCACCTCAAGCAGCGCGCTAGATCGTTCCCTGTCCCGAGCGGGATCACCCCCACTGCCGGCTGCGTTTCCATTTGTACTTTATCTGAAATAACCAAATAAATATTATACTTAGGCATAGAGAAATATAGTAAGACAAGAGTGCTCACTCCATACATCAGTTCAGACTATTAATTTCAGTGTCTACATCTAGCATCGAGTAGCGGAACTTACAGTACTGCTACATCTATTGTCAAGTAGCAGTACTGATAGTTCCGCTACTCGATGCTAGATGCTAATAGTCTTTTTGGTACTAAAACTGATGTATGGAGTGAGCACTCTATGTATTTTTTTCCCTATGACTTAGGACAATTTTACATAAAGTGTCATTCATTCATAACTTGCTAACTATGTAAACAAAAGTCACTAGTAAATTGACATTCAGAGACAATTTTAATATGGCGGTTTGTTTACATAGTTATTACTGAATCGCACTGACTTAATATAAAAGAAATAGACACACAAAGCAGAACAAAAACGTCAAGAAATGTGGATCCCAATGACGTTTCGCACCATTTGCATTGATGATAAAAACGCTTACGTAAATTTTGAGTCAAGATAAATGTTTCGTACAGAAAAGAGCTTAATGTCGTAAGCATTAAGTGTCAAATTTGCAAACATAAGTACCAACACTGTTAAAAAATTTAGTCCGATGGCACTAAACGTAACGTATTTACGTCAAACAACGTCAAACGAGAATAATGAACGAATGGAGTCACTTTGGTACACTTTAATATGTATTACTGTACAGGAAAATATTAAAATTGAAGTAATAAATAAAACAAATTTAATTTAATCGGGAGCTCAAATAAAATTAATTCGTGGTCCAAATTCAAACAAATAAAATTTTTAATTCGTAAGTATACGTCTTTAAATACTAATTTCCTTGAAATAAATTCTACTTATTAAATAACTGTGTATTTAAGATCTACATTTACTCATAGCACGGGTGCACGGGGACATTTAGATACTGATTGGATTTTTTTTATAAAGTCTACCTATACTTTATAAAAAAAAATCCTGTGGTTGTCACTGTGTTCCGACAGGTTTAGCATTTACAGTTAGTCGATATAAGCCCTTATTGGTGGTGTATATGTCGGAAACAGGGAAATGGGCCAAACACACAAGTGCCGTTTTGCCTTGTTTAAAACTGCATCACCCCTATCTCTTGCTATAATTAAATAGCAGTCCACTTTGCACGTCGCATAGGTTTTCTTGGAAATCTTCAATTTAAACATAATATTATTTCTTATGAATTCCATATAAAAATATAAAAAAATATTGACCTCACATCGACTCAATAGAATTTTGTTCCTTGACATCCCTTCTTTGGTACTAACAAATTAATTTATTCAAAACCATAAAATTACCACCAGATTACATAAATTATGTAATGCTATCCAAAGAACTAACCGAAAGAAATACATTCCATCCTTTTTCCTTGTTTTATCATTGTTATTTTTACATATTTTAACGGCACATTTCGTAATTGTTGACAACTTCACATTTGAGCGTTTCAAACAAGACTAAACGAAAAAGTAATGCATGATCTGTTTTGACATCACTTTTGTGGGGCCATTTTTGGCGGCTGATTGGGTATCCAGTTCTTTATACTATATCAATGCTGAATCGCGATTAGAAAGGGATTGAGATAGCTGTCAATCCATATTGATTTTGACGTAAGTGTATGGAAATCTGTTATTTCTAATCCCTTTCTGATCGCGGCATGATAATAGCAAGTTCCATAGAATGACACTTTAGATCGACCCAGTCCCACAGTAAAGTTCAAGGAGGTTTGTGTTGTGGGTACTCAGACAACGATATATTATGTAATATACATACTTAAATATATAGAAAGCACCCATGACTCAGAAACAAATATCTGTGCTAATCACACAAATAAATGCCTTTATCGAGATTCGAACTAAACTAGTGAAAGGGGTAAGCTATGATGGCGCCATCTATGCAAACATTTGACAGTTACCAAACATAATCATAATCATTTATTTTTTAGGAGAGCAGGTTTACCCATGGTTTCCAGCACCCAGCCGACGGTTCCGTCGCCACCGCAGCATATCACCCGGTAGTTCTTCGCGTCTTTGAACATCTGCAGACCTGGAACCATAAGTTCTATAGGTATTATGGGTGCAAATACTGCGATATGCACTTGTTTTCTGTAGTCGAGTGTAGTCTCTCTAAGATAAAAGAGAAAGATGATTTTATTTGCTATGAAATAGTTCTCTTTAGATGTAGATATTTATAAAGTAGTACGTACCTATGTAAGTAGCTCTAAGCTCCTTTAACCTCGACATATAGAGCACCTATTCTATTTAAAATTTGAGTAGGTAGGAGATGTGTCAGATAAGTAAGTGTCAGTCATATGACCGTTTTTCGAAGTCAAAGATAGTAGGTATGTATTTCATCATTGCATAAATAACACACAAACTAACCTTGCATCGGCCCGCCCTTCGCAATATCATGCACCTGCCTCGGATTCAGGATATACTGCAGTTTCCTCAGCACCCTGGACCCTTGGCGGCCCCCCGACTTGGGGTTGATGAACACCAGGAGGGGACAGCTGCCGTCAGGAGGGGAGATTTGGAAGGAGATGGGGGGAGCGCGGTGTTCCTTCTTCTCCTCCTTTTTGTCCTCTGGGGGGGCTGAGATGGAGATGGGGAGGGATATGGAGGTTGGGAGGGTTTGCTGAAAAAGATAAATATAGTTAGATATGTTCTATTTTGTTACAATTGAACGTACAGAGTAGATAAGATTATACGAGCTATATTTGAAAAAAAAAAAATAGTTTCAAAAATGTACATTGTACGATACATTACTGATCACACTAATTAGTTGACTTCTTTTATAGTAGGAAGACCTGATTTGAAGCCGGAAATTTGGTGCGAAACATCTGTGAAGCAGCCATTTCCTTCTCACCTACCTGGTCATGATGCGGATGCGGACGGTAAAGGAAGTGGCCGTTGTCGGATGGCAGTCAGGGGCAGGATGTGACAAGCATGGCGGCCTAGAGAACACGTTCCGCCGGCTTTGTTGGCCACGCAGCGATCGTAGTTGAAGCTGTTATAGAGTGAAGAGAGATACCTGTTTCCATCTCACCTGATCTTGATGCGGGCGGTGAGGTAGTGACCGTTGTCGTTCAAGCACGAGCGGCCGGATGGCTGTCGTGGGGCAGGATGTGACGAGCATGGCGGCCCAGGAAACATGTCCCGCCAGCGTCGTTGGCGACGCAGCTTTGTGATCGCAGCTGTTATAGAGCGAAGAGAGATACCTGTTTCCATCTCACCTGATCTTGATGCGGACGGTGAGGCAGTGACCGTTGTCGGTCCAGCACGAGTGGACGGATGGCAGTCGGGGGCAGGATGTGACGAGCATGGCGGCCTAGAGAACATGTTCCGCCGGCGTTGTTGGCTACGCGGGGATTGTGATCGCAGCTGTTATAGAGCGAAGAGAGATACCTGTTTCCATCTCACCTGATCTTGATGCGGGCGGTGAGGCAGTGACCGTTGTCGGTCGAGCACGAGCGGCCGGATGGCTGTCGGGGGCAGAATGTGACGAGCATGGCGGCCCAGGGAACAATTTCCCCCGGCGTTGTTGGCCACGCAGCGGTTGTGAAGCTGTCAGAATAATTGATTTAAACATATACAAAATAGGCCAAATATGATCACATGATTTCTGGAATCTGGATGACCCCTTAGCTGTAAACGGACATACCGTGATATGGCACCAACGGCAGTGGAGTCCAGTTATCCCGTTGTATCCCTTGATCTTCTTCCGACATCGAGCGCACTTGCCGTGGCAGTTTCCTGTTTACAAAGTATCTTCTATATTCGACGCACATTGATTTAACGGCTTATTGATATAAGTAGCATCATGTTTCGTTACCGAAAATTGGATTAACTAAAAAATATTGGATTTAACTTGGTTTCATTATTTAAAAAAAACATTAGTAAGTCATACCTTCAACCCAATGATGAGCCAGAGCGGCGGAGGCTCGTCGTGACTTGGAATACGTTGCTATGCACGACGCAGGAGCGCGCTGCACACAGCGCTCGTGCACAGTATACTTGCAGACTGCAAAAGAAACAGATTTATTATGGTATAGTATGTATCTGGGGGCACGGCCGTGCCCCCGCCAAGACGAGACAAAGGGTAAAAGGCACTGCATATCTTTTCTCGGCTACTATAGTTTATCAAAGGACTGTCTCATTTCAAACATAGACAGAGAGAATCATACTATCTTAGTCTTATCCCAGTACTAGCAGTCTAGTACCCAAAAGAAAAGGATGAGTACAGTTTTCCTGATTCTTACTGACTGGAAAATTGGTTTGACCAACTATACATACACATAAATTATGCTTTTTGGCCAAATAGATCTACAAGTTTTTATGGGATAAGTAACAAATGCTTGGCGATTTCAGGGATATTGTACCTAACTAAAATAATTTTCTTCCAGGGAAATTCCCTGCCTAGTTTTTCACGAGGGGCTACAGTATGGGGTTCTTCAAAAAAGGAGTGTGAAGGTTTTGAAAGGGTCGGCAATGCGTAACACCCCTGACTTACAAATGCAGCACAGCCTCTTCTTCCCAAGCCCGTTGCAAGGTTGTTGCACAGGTTGTGGCACAGGTTGCAGTAGGCAGGTCTGCTGAAGTGCTTCAGTCTTCAAGCATGTTCACCATGCTCTTTGTACTTTATAAGGGCCTCTGGGAACCGGCAGGTTAGAGACTTACAAATGCAGCACAGCCCTTTCTTCCCAAGCCCGACGAGCATGTTGTGGCACAGGTTGCAGTAGGGAGGTCTGCTGAAGTGTTTCAGTTTCCACACATGTTCACCATGCTCTTTGTATTTTATAAGGGCCTCTGGGAACCGGCAGGTTAGACACTTACAAATGCAGCACAGCCCCTTCTTCCCAAGCCCGACGAGCATGTTGTGGCACAGGTTGCAGTAGGCAGGTCTGCTGAAGTGCTTCAGTCTCCAAGCATGTTCACCATGCTCTTTGTACTTTATAAGGGCCTCTGGGAACCGGCAGGTTAGAGACTTACAAATGCAGCACAGCCCTTTCTTCCCAAGCCCGACGAGCATGTTGTGGCACAGGTTGCAGTAGGCAGGTCTGCTGAAGTGCTTCAGTCTCCACGCATGTTCACCATGCTCCTTCACGTTTGTACTTTATAAGGGCCTCTGGGAACCGGCAGGTTAGAGACTTACAAATGCAGCACAGCCCTTTCTTCCCAAGCCCGACGAGCATGTTGTGGCACAGGTTGCAGTAGGCAGGTCTGCTGAAGTGCTTCAGTCTCCACGCATGTTCACCATCCTCTTTCACGTTGGTGTCCAGGCCCAGCAGCACGAGGAGTGGGATGGTTGTCATCCTGAAAATAACGAGCCTTGTTCAGAACGCATCCTATGTGACGTCACGGACAGCCGATTGCGTCCGAAATTCGAAGATCGGCAACGATCGGATGCGTATACATATAACGTCCGCCGACAGCAGCCAACGGCAATCTTCCAAAATACATTGAACGACAAACTCAAGTTGTACCTACCGTATTAGTTTTAATTATAATTAGAAATAAATCTTTGTACACAAGTTTTAAATAACAAGTCTTCATTGAAGATCCACTTAGTGTAAGGCCTGAGTAGACGCTCGAAGCGGAGCGTTCGGCGGGCGTGCAGCGTGGCGTCGGGCTCACAAGTAATTTGAGCAGCGTGCACTAAGGCCGCTCCTATACGTTTGCATTTGTTTAACATGCACGCCGCACGTCCCGCCCCGCTGCACGCACAACTCGAGCGTCCACTCAGGCCTTACACTTAGGGATTTCTGCACTATATAGAAAGGAGCCTAGGCTTCAACAGCCTCTTAATCTTTTTATAGCCTTCTCAGGGTGTTTTCTACATGAGACATTGAAGGGAAATCAGAGGAATTTTAATATAGTTAGTCCCAAATTTTGCTCAAATGTGAGCTGTCTATTCTCATCTAACAATAGAAACTTTTAATGCTAGCATTGTTTTCTTACAATGGCGGCCTAGCCAAGGTTACAATCGCTATCGCTTCGACGACGAAACGCTTTGTGTCTCTCTATCACTCTTCTACACTAGTGCGACAGTGACGGTTGCGTTTCGATCGCTACGAAGCGTAAGCGATTAGCATCTTGGCTACGCGGCCTGAATCGATATATTTGCGAGGCCCAATCATTTTTATGCATGTGTGGATGATTGTGCTTATTAGGTAATGGAGTAAATATATTCTGAGATTATGTTTGACATACCCTCCTCTTTTCCATTCATCTAGCGACACAGTTCCATCGGCGTCGTAGTCTATTTCCACCATCATGTCTTGTAGGATCTGACAATAAAAAAGAAATGAATTTATTAATTATGAGAATATGACGTTATCATCATCTTCTTCCTCGCGTTGTCCCGGCATTTTGCCACGGGTCATGGGAGCCTGAGGTCCGCTTGGCAACTAATCCCAGGAATTGGCGTTGGCACTAGTTTCTATGAAAGCGACTGCCATCTGACCTTCCAACCCAGAGGATAAACTAGGCCTTATTGCGATTAGTCTGGTTTGCTCACGATGTTTTCCTTCACCGAAAAGCAAGTAGCAAATATCAAATGATATTTCGTACATAAGATTCCGAAAAACTCATTGGTACGAGCCGGGGTTTGAACCCGCGACCTCCGGATTGCAAGTCGCACGTTCTTACTGCTAGGCCACCAGCGCTTAAAATATAATGTCATTTATTAGAAAGAAATATAACAGATATCTATGGAACCCTAAACACAACAAATCTACTACAACCACAGACTGCAATAAGGCTACATTTGAATGGTTTGCTCCAAACGAAGTGGTGATTATTATCGATATTGATAAGAAAATACCCTCATTTGTCTTCTTTTCAAACGTGAAAGAACGTACCTAATACAGTCAGAAACGCGTGTCTCACCGGTTTCAGTTCAGACGTCTCCCAGCCCAAATAGTCAGCGACAGTCATCATCTGGTTGACGATGCAGTCCATCTCGTTGGTGTCCAGGACCCCGTTTCCGTCCGTGTCGTACAAGCGGAACATGACTGGAATATGACACATGATTTTATATGACAATCTTCACTATATATTACATCTGATGATGATGATGATGATGATGTCCTTCCAGACGTATCCGTCGACAGCGACACCCGAACAAATCATGTACTCTGTAAATTCTGATGTGCATGGGCTCGAACGTGACTTGCGAAACCGAGTTTTGTTTTAAACTTCCGGCCGCAAGACATGCAGTAGAGCTCGCCATTTGAGTCGTAAGTGTATGTGTAGGAGGGCTTGGGCCGAGATTATCCAAGCTGGCGTTTAGCGTCAAGATCTTGACGCTATTACAACTAGAGAACAAATCAAATTACTTTATTAAATATTTTGATTTGTGTTTTCAAGTAGTCGCACGACTAATTTATGTATAAATTGGCTACTTTCCTACTAGTAAAATCAGCTTCTTTTTTAGAACTGTCAAAACGATTTGCTAATATGGAATTCATATGAAAACATGTATAGTGACTTCAATGTCAACTCGCCTACTTTTTATATTTCAATACGATTTATTAAATAGAAATTGTGTTTAAAAATAACTGCTCTGTTTTTCTAATAATTATCTGGTGTTTTATTTCGTGCACAATGTAAAATATTTTATTTTTATTTTAAGTAGAGGAAACTAGAGTTTTACCAGTATTCATTGGGTAGACTCTACCCAATTATAAACATAGGCGGTCAGCCGGTGGTCGACACCCCGCCTACCGCAGAAACCGAAATTCGCAAATTGCGGGGATCTTTCTCTTTTACTCTCATAGACGTAATTAGAGTTACAGAGAAAAATGCCCGCAAGAAGAACTTCGATTTTCGCTGTTATAGCCCAGGTTTCTCCTGGACATTTAGTGTAAGGCCTGAGTGGACGCTCGAAGCGGAGCGTTCGGCGGGACGTGCAGCGTGGCGTCGGGCTCACGCGTGATGTGAGCAGCGTGCACTAAGGCCGCTCCTATACGCTTGCATTTGTTTAACATGCACGCCGCACGCCCCGCCCCGCTGCACGCACAACAAGAGCGTCCACTCAGGCCTTACACTTATACTTACACTCCAGCTTATCTTCTGGTCTCCCGGCTTCCAGCAGCGACAGATAGCATACAATGTCCTTCAACGACACTCTGGCGGTGTGGACTTCTAGGGTAGACGATCGTCGCATGAGGTGCTTGAAATCTGGGAACAAAACCTTTTGTTATGTGTGATAGGAAATGAGCAGACGAGACACCTAATGGGAAGCGGTCATCGTCGCCCATGGATATAAGCAACATTGGAGGAGCCATAGCCATTTAAAGTATCATTCTATGGAACTTGCTAACTATGTAAACAAACTGCCATATTGAAATTGTCTCTGAATGATAAACTTACTGTTTATTTAGTTGAAAATGAAACACTGGGCCCATGGTCGACCGACACCAAACAGTTAATAAAGGAAGTGTCAGTCAGACTAATGGTGTCTCGGGCGACCACAGGGCGGGCTCCTTCTTGGCTCAAAGATTAAGTTGAAGGGGCAGCATTCTAGGTTCCATTCCAGAAGCGGGTAGCTTTGGAGAGATATTGTATATTTAGTTTTAGTTGTTATTTTTAGGTTTTATGTAAATATTGTTTCAGAATGACCTGTCAAGTAGCAGTAATAGATAATAAAGAACAATGATAGCAGTATATTTACATAGTTAGAGCAAGTTCCATAGAATGACACTTTATGCGTTGCCGACCCTTGAGAAAAATTAATACCAGTTTCTTGAAGAACCCTATCTATGTGACCCATGTCGTAGCACAAAGGAATAGGTACCTCAGGAGGTAACTCATTCCAAATTCCATATGTTCGTGGAAGAAACGAGCGAGATGCGCGCTTATTCTTGATGTGCGTTGACGTATATTTCAGGACGGGCCTTACGGGCACTAAAAATGGTACCAGTTCAGAGATGTCACTCACGAATTCGAGCCAATCGTGCAGTCTAACGCAACTAGTTGCGACCAATCGCGCGCGTGATGCGAACTCATAATACTAATCGCATTTTAGCGGTGTCACATCGCTGTACTGGCCTCATTCATGCCCCATTCTTATTGCCCGTAAGGCCAGTCCTGAGATATACGTCAATGTTGATGTGCCATTGTATCTAAGAAGTGGGAATTATGGCGGGCGGTGCTGGCTCTCGGTCCATAGTTTAAAGACGGATTTTAACTAAAAGATGTCACCAACCAACTGAATTACCTTCGATCTTGGTAGACTGGTTCACCCTCAAGGAGTTGCTGCTCTTCCTGCTCGAGTTCCTGGACATCTGGCTGTGGCTGGGGCTGGTCTCCGTACGCCCGAGGCACAGCTCGTGCGAGGAGTACGACGGGTGCGTGGTCACTGTGAACATGGGGTGTACGCTCCCTGAAATTAATGATACATTAGAGCAGGCACCAAATGGCAGACCGCGGACCGGATCCGGACCGCCAACCTATATAATTTTTTTACTTATTTAATAAACTCGAGTAGAAACGAACCGCGATGGTGTTATTTTTTTTAAACCGGACCCTTAAGCTATGCATCTGTTTTACGACCGACATAAATATTGCGGCCATATTGAGTACTCATTATAGTCAGGAAAGCCACAAATATTAATGACAATAATCTTTAAAAAAAAAACTTTGTTCACGTTATCATGGAAATACGGGTGCGATTAATTCCAAATAACCACTAACAAAGGTAACAAACCAGAAAATATCATTTGTCCAGGATAAATATATTTTAAACCACGTGTTCGTATTTTATAATTCATTGCGGTTATCATTAACTCGCGTCAAATTCATTTCTCAATATTCCATCGAAATTTTTCGTTAAAAAAGATACATGAATTGCTAAACGCGATTATTTTCTCGATCAACGCGAATATGAAATGAGAAAAATCACGATTCGGAACCATTGATGCGATTACGAATAAATATCAAATCAAACCCAACGAGTTCTGTGCATTTTGAACAGAATATTCAAAGAATCTGTAATCGGTTAGATGTTGGTTTATTTCATTACCCTTTTGCGCCTGATTTTGTTTATAGCAATAACCTTTAAGAGTGAAAATATAAATAAACCTTTACTGTGGACAAATCCAATTACACTGTAGAGCAATAAAATGGTGTTATGGTTTGATAATGTGGCTCCAAGTAATAAAAAAGGTCTGTCTGTTTTGGATCGAGATCCATTTATATTATTACTATTCCCCCATCAACTTCAATTACAAAATTGACTAAAAATTCAAAATTTTGTGCGCTTAAATCACATTCAATCATTTATTCTTTCACTGCCTTTAAAGCAATTAATGTGTGTTTTTAGGGTTCCGTACCCAAAGGGTAAAAACGGGACCCTATTACTAAGATTCCGCTGTTCGTCCGTCCGTCCGTCCGTCCGTCCGTCCGTCCGTCCGTCCGTCCGTCCGTCCGTTCGTCCGTCCGTCCGTCAGTCCGTCTGTCACCAGGCTGTATCTCATGAACCGTGATAGCTAGACAGGTGACATTTTCACAGATGATGTATTTCTGTTGCCGCTATAACAACAAATACTAAAAACAGAATAAACTAAAGATTTAAGTGGGGCTCCCATACAACAAACGTGATTTTTGACCGAAGTTAAGCAATGTCGAGCGGGGTCAGTACTTGAATGGGTGACCGTTTTTTTGCTTGTTTTGCTCAATTTTTTGTTGATGGTGCGAAACCCTCCGTGCGCGAGTCCGACTCGCACTTGGCCGGTTTTTTTCTATTCTATTCACCTCAATTTTCCTGCATTTATCTTATGAATAAGATTTACCACTTATCACAGCCCGTTGGTAAAAAAATTACGCGCTAATTTTCTAGTCAAAGGTAGCTGAATTTAGGGACTAAAACAAGTTAAGATAATTACCTTTTTCCTTAATCATCACTACATACATAGTATAAAACAAAGTCGCTTCCCGCTGTCTCTCCCTATGTATGCTTAGATCTTTAAAATTATACGCAACGGATTTTGTAGCGGTTTTTTAAATTTATTATTATTATTTATTTAATTAATTATTATTTATTTAATTAATAAAGTACAGTGATATTCTTAACTATAATCATAGCCCCGCAAAACTCAACAATGAGTTTGACTGTGGGGTCATCAGTCTCTGGTTAATATGTAACTTAATGTAACTTAAAGTAGGTAAATTAATTACTACAATGTGTCATGGTAATGTTTTTTTAACATAGATTTAAATTTGGACTTCTTGTTTTCGCGTCTTATAGCTTCAGGCAAACTATTGAGTAAGTATGGAATTCTTTTTCTAAGTGTTCTATCCCCGTAGTAGTTATTAATTCTAGGAACGGATAGTTTGCCTGTAGTCACAGCCTTTGTGATGTATGTATGATTAACTGGTGTTAAGGAATCCGCTGAGTTAGACTCTTGGTAGCTATGGTTATTGATCGCGAGTAAGTATTTATGTTTTAAACTAACTGGTAAAATATTGCAAATTTTAAATAGTAGTCTGTAGTTACCTTTACATTTGAGTTTAATTTTATGGTTGACAAGTAATTTTAAAAATCTGATCTGCATAGTCTCTAGTTTATCGATATTGGTCTTAGTTGTGAGCCCATAGCTGTCAAGAGCATAACTCAATATTGAATCTACAAGTGACATGTATAGACATCTAAGTGTGCTAATAGGAAGGAAATATAGATAGAGTGATTCAAGAGGATGGTTTATGTATAATTTGTTAACCCGTGCGAAACCGGGGCGGGTCGCTAGTTACTTAATATACCTAATACAGATTAACTTCATGCAGCTAAGCCTTCAACCAATCTGTACTTCAACTATTGGGACCAATTTAAATATTGCAATACAGCGTAAAAGTGAGAATCAATAAATGCACCGGCAGAAGGGTGGGCGCACCAAGGTTTACCTAGGGGGCAATCGATTTGTGGGCTTTAGATGCACTTATTCTATTTATGGCTGAGAACTCATTAGTGGAGTGTATACAGTCAAGTGTAAAAATATGGGTGCACTCATCATACTCAAAAATATGTCCCATAGCTCTAATGTCAGCGAATTAAGAACTATGGGACATATTTTTGAATAAGTTGTATGCACCCATATTTTTACACTCGACCGTACCACGACATAAAAGTGCAATTTGCGGCAAATGATGACGATGGAGTTTTCTTTTGGAGAGTGGGTGTCCTTTTGACGCACAGATTGATATAGGAAGGTGGCAAATTAAATTTTTGATGCAAATTTTTGACTTGATACCCCCGAAATAAAATTTTCGTGTAAATCGAGGATGCTGCATTTATTTCTCTTATTACGAATAGAAATTTTTATTTTTTGTTTTCGAGTCTTGCCCGAAGCGGTGAATGATTAATAAAATACAATACTAATAAAAATAATATACCTAATAATGTAAAATTTTGCGATTTCGACTGTACCCGGATAAATAAATTTAGCTACAGCTCAGATCTTTTTGGTTGATGTATTTATAAATGTAATTAGCTATCGTATCTTTAATTAAGGAAACTGTAGGTTTAAATATATTATCATAAAGATTACATTTTTCTTTTAATATTTATTGTTTTTCAGTAATTTTCATAATTTTACGTTAATTATAAATTTTTGTCTATGTTTATGTTTTTCTTTTCTTTTTGTTTTGTTTGTATTCTTAATTCGTTTTCATGTATACATTTTTGTATTCTCTGTTTTCTTAATTACTTCTTCTGTGTATCTTTTGCAAATGTTTTAATATGTATCTTTTTGTGTTATCTGTCGTGGCATCACCGAATGGGTCCTACGGAAGACCAGCGCTGGCTTTATAGCTAGCATTATGCTGAGTTGGGTCCATTTCGTGATGCACACTTATTGTTCTCTTTTGTTCTTGCTGTTGTTGTCTGTACAAGTTCGTACATGTTTTGTGAACGTCACGAATAAAAATCTTTTATCTTTATCTTTTATCTAATTGTTTAAATTAAAGGCTATGACAGGACTCACCAGTGCGACTCCGAGATCCCTTGTCGCTCCCATCCACCGAGTCTCCAGAGCCCTTGCCGAGCTGCTGAAGCCGTTCAGCTAGCCCATGGATCTTCGAGGCCAGGGTGTGCTTCGTCTGTTAACACGGGAAATTTTCTTTTCATTATTTTTAAGAAGCTTCAAACATCTGAAGATTGAGTGTAAAACAACAATGGGAGGGGAGGGGAGGTGTGTCTGTCTGTCTAGTGAGTGCACTCACGGTCTGGTGGTCGCCATGCGCAGTGACAGCGGCGCACGCGGCGGCTGAACTAGCAGCGGCCATTTCCCGGAGCGCCGGCCGACGGTCGCGCCGGACGAATGACAGGAATAAATGCCTGAAATAATGCATGGAAAACGATATGTATATTGTGAATTTGAATATTTTGAATTCTTAATTTGATTTATATAGTTGACTAAACTACCTATCTAATATTACCAGTAGAAGAAGGGGGCAATTAAAATATGTAAGGTTCTGTCTCCCACCCAAAATTTGAATTTCGCACCTTTTTCTACTGATAAATTGATTTGCCATAGTTAGATCGAGTCTGTGCGGAAAGAGAAGAATCGTGAAATGTATCGGGCCCAATTCATTCCATGACTCTTCTCTTTCCGAACAGACTCTATATTTATTTATGGATACCGGCATCGTAAAGCTTTTTCCTATCGGCTTTTGCCGAATGCGCGTCGATATATCTGGGGAGACCCTTACCTGGAGAGTTCATCTGGCGCTGAGCACTCGAGGAAGTTGTCCAGGAACCAGCGGAACCCTTCGAAGTCGATGTCCTGGAACAAACAGAAACGTTTAGTTACCATCATCATCACCGTCCCCTTAAAACTATTTTAAAACAAAAAATTGGCCAAGAGCATGTCGGGCCATGCTCAGTGTAGGATTCCGTAGTTACCATTCTGTCAGAATAGGCTAATCGGGGGCTATTAGTAAGTATCATGTACATTACAAGCAAAAGGGAGTACTTTCGCAGCGCTTTGTACGAATTTTTACTAAGAAGAGAAGACTTTTTGTAATAACTCAAAAACGGCTAAAGTGATCATGTTCGCTATAGTTTTCATTTAAGGACTTAATGTATTTCTTAAGCTTTATTTCTACGATTTTTTTTTCATATTTTTTGGACCCATGCTTCAAAAGTTAGAGGAGGGGGGACATATTTTTTTTTCTTTCGGAGTTATTATTTCCGAAAATATTCACTTTATCATAAAGTGGTTGTTGAAGACTCCGATTCGTTTTGAAAGACCTATCCAACGATACCGTAGGGAACCCTAAAAAGAACCAGAATGATCATGAATTAGAAAAGATGTGACTCTTAATATAATCAGGAGGTTTTTCGGTGGTAAAAAAGGTCCGATCCCTCCTTAATTAATAGACTAACTCCCCCGTTTTTATCAGAGTTAGTCAACGGTAAGCGTTTATATAGAACCGCCTACAAGTCATTAAATAGGTATGTGAAGCATAATTAATCTTCTAGCTAAGTTCATATTTGTCTTGTGACCTCAGTTTCAATTACGGCGTATTATACAGGATAATTCAAGAGTTGTGAGCAAGGTGTGAATATACATTGTCACTAAAATATGACAATTTATAAGTATTCTTCATAATCAAAGTGCTGACATAACGGTTACAGAGATACAGAAGTTTTATATTTTACTTTGATATTGTAGGGCGACCATGATAGTAGAAAAACAATTAAAAATAAAGGAAAATGTGTCATTGTTTTAAACTGAACAAGAATATGATGGTTTGATCCTGCTGACTGCTCACGTCTCCTAAATTACCCTGTATACACGGTGGCTAAAAAATAACTGCATTCCGTTGCCAGGGAGGTTTTGCATTTGTATGAAACAGCCAAATTTTTTTTCGCGATTTCGGAGTTGGTCCCATAGTAAAAGTTGCTCAGTCCCGAAATCCCGAAACCTCCCTGACAATGGTAATGCAGTTATTTTTAGCCACCCTGTATACAAAGTTGCCCATTGTAGGTAGGCGTCAAATCAATACGAATCTCTAGAGAGGTTAGTTTCTAGGTGAAATCCAATTTAAATTCAACATAGATTGCTTTCGTAGTCCCGTTAGATAAATAGTTTAAAATAGTTTAGAGTACCTAGAATGTCTGTCACTTTAGTTATTTATTTATTTAAGTTAGTTAAAGTTACATTTCAGTCAGACAAAATTGATTGACCAATTCTAATTTAGGTATAGTGTGGCAATGTTTTTCCTAAGCAACGATAGGTATAGGTACGTATAATAACGACAAAAAGACGAATATTTTGGATTATGTATTAATATTTTTACCCATCTGCCAATTAAATAAGAATTTGTTTTAATTACTTAGCTATTGAAATAAAACTAATTAAAACGGATTCGCGTATATTGAATTTATACTACATCCCGACGTTTCGAACCCTTTACAGCGTTCGTGGTCAACGGGTGACCGACGAAAAACTACACTGTGCAAATCTACTCACTTACAAAATAATGAACCATCATAAACTATTAATTTTAAGGCCACTTATACATGCAAAATTGGTTCATAAGGCTAGTTCTACATTACAACTAGTTTCAAGTAAAGACAAAGATACACGATAAAGCTAGCTGGCTAGTTAGTTTTCATAGTTATATTTCATGAGTAACTATCGCGGTAACCGAAGACAATATTATTACTTAGCTATTATAAACTACCAAGCAAAAGTTCCCCAACCCCGCTTCAAGGTGGAAAGTCTTAAATATATTATTGTCTCGACTTTCACCTTCTAATTCAGGATTAATTATATTTAAAGTTCAAAAGTTATACTACAAATACCTATGTATATACGCAGTTGTTTGACTTGGCACAAACGCGGTATAGATGTAGTGCATAATTGTTTCCACCGTATTTTCTTGGAAACATTCGTATTTCTCTCGCTACTTCAGTCAACCTCAGTACTTTTTGTACCGAGACTGACTGAAATAGCAAGACACGTTCGTATGTTTCCGTGAAAATACGATGGAAAATAATTATGCACTAGATCTATACCTAACTCAACTGTCCGTCTGTCTGTCACCAGGCTGTATCTCGTGGACCGTGATAGCTAGGTAGGCAGTTGAAATTTTCACAGATGATGTATTTCTGTTACAACAAAAACTAAAAACAGCAGATAATATTTTTTTGCCGTTTTATGCGTAATGGTACGGAACCCTTCGTGCGCGAGTCCGACTCGCACTTGGCCGGTTTTTCTTAACTCGCAATACTGGTAATATTTGAACCGTGCCAGTTCGAAGTTCGTCGCCTAGCAACGGTCCCCATGGAGACAGACGCCGGCATCTTTGAGGTTATAAATAAAAACTAAAAACAGCAGATAATATTTTTTTGCCGTTTTATGCGTAATGGTACGGAACCCTTCGTGCGCGAGTCCGACTCGCACTTGGCCGGTTTTTCTTAACTCGCAATACTGGTAATATTTGAACCGTGCCAGTTCGAAGTTCGTCGCCTAGCAACGGTCCCCATGGAGGCAGACGCCGCCATCTTTGAGGTTATAAATACATTCAGTTCTCTTCAACAGGCATTGGCCGGAATACTTAGGAGTTTTTATAATTTATAATATTTTAATGTCAGTTCGCCTTTGAGGTGTTTTTTTTAATATTGTAAAATATAATCGTATTTTATACAATCGTGATATGATGGAGAGCTTTTCAGTCAAGTACCGTGCTTAGGTAACGAAGCTTGCTGAGTTGCCTAAGTAAGGTACGAGATTGAAAAGCTTGATTATATCACTATTGTATACAATACTTTTTCTATTAGTAACAAAAATAATTTACTGCTCTGGCCGAAACTTTTACGCGCAATGAGCACGCAACCTACAGATGTAGTGCATAATTATTTTTTCCATCGTTTTTTCACGAAAACGAACGAACGTGTCTTGATATTTCAGCCAAGCGGTACAAAAAGTACTGAGGTTGACTGAAGTAGCATGACAAATACGAAATTTCCGAGAAAATACGAAGGAAAACAATTATGCACGACAACTGTAATTATATTTCAGATGTAGGTAATAACAAAGTAGGTACCTACTTAACCTTAAAAATTTGAACGTAAACGCAGGATGAGGCTAGTAATATTCTAAAGTATTCTAATAACATTATAATAATAATACTAATTCCACGCAGGCGAAGTCGCGGGCAATAGCTAGTATTTTATAAAATACAACTATTTTAAAATCTATTGAGTCTACAGAATACAATAGGAACGTCTAAGAGGATGAAAGTATTTTCATTCAATGTTGTGTGCTCAGCAGCTCTAGAAAGTTTCATTTGAAAATAGAATTCAATAGGGATTGTCCTAGACCTCCAACTGAAGAAAAGGATCTTTAAGGGTCAAACAGATTACTGTGTTATAGTCTTTCCTGTAGACATACACAAGAGTTAAGGGCTAAAAGGTTAATTTTCTTATTTAACCCTTATCCACGTGAAAAGGTCCTCCTTTTATTTAGAGAACTATGATAAAATCATTACTTACATGCCCACAACACAAGCTGTTAACTATTGCCCATAGGAGAGAAAACTAGTGTGTTCGCGCGAACTGTACATTTTTCTCTCCTAGTCCCTTGATCCCTAGAGTTTGCATAATCGCTCAATGCCTCCGGGCGGTTTGCTTGATAACCTTGTGAGTTAAATTATGTTTAACTTGTCAAACCTCAAACAGGAAATTGGGACACAACTTAATAAAGATTTCAACAAAGAGAATTCATGTAGGTAATTAAATATAGCAGTCAAATATGGAAATAACGTTTAACCTTTTAACCGCTTAAAATTTACGGTAGGTAGGTAGTAAAATAAGTTTTTTTTTATAAAAAAATATAAGGCGAAGTTAGGGAACAAGTGGCGAAGATAGGTTATTTTAGATTCTATTTCGACTATTTTATTATTTTACGCAGCTCTTTTTATGGGGTCTATTTCAAGCAATATGGACTACGATTGACTACGCATTCGCTAACGTAAACGTCAAGTGACAACTCGTGGTATCAGTGGCGTAGCTAGAGGGTATGGCGCCCGGGGCAGGTACTAAATTTGCGCCCCCCCCCCCCCCCAAACGAAGTGAACTAACGAAAGGGTTACTTTTTATTACTTATTAAAGTTTACTTTTGATTTAGACAAAGAAGTGTTTTTTTAGTTAGTTTAAGTGTTTCCATCGGTGGCTAACAAGCGTACGACTCACCTGATGGTAAGCGGTCACCGCATCCTACGGACGTCTACACTCCAGGGGCGTTACATGCGCGTTGCCGACCATTTTAAAACTTATACACTTCTTTTTTGGAGATCTCCTTAGACTTGAAGATTCAATATCGCTTGTAAGTTTGGGATCGTAGACTATTCATAGCGCGCCTTTGGACTGATTTGAAGGGACCAAGGTGGCATCTAGGTGCTCCTGCCCAAAGGTGACAGCAGTACTCATTATATGGGATCTGTCCATGGTCGTACGCAGCATTTTTTAAGGGGTGGGGCAGAAGTAGGGGAGGCTGGGGACGTTGTAACAGGGTACGGTTGAAACAGAGATTCTTAGCTTATGGTCAGAGATCAGGGTGGGACAACTGCCCCACCTTTCCCCACCGTGGGTACGCCTATGGATCTGTCTGCCCCAGAGTAAAGTATCGCCTCCCTTTATTGAGCACACCGAATTTTTTGGATACGAGCGCAGCCTACCCAGCAAGGTGGCTACGAAATGATTGGACGTCACTGATGGAGATGTCAACACCGAGGCTCCCAATACTCCATGACATGGGAAGGGTTGTGCCTTGAAAAATGAGGTTTTCTTAGCGGTAAACGCGCAAAATTGAGCCTTGGTGGGATTGAATTGGACTAAATTCTCCCGATCCTACATCGAAACTCTGGATAGAATGCTCTCAATAAGTACCTGACACAGGTTTTTCACGGCATTCTAGTATCACAGAACGAGCGATGTTGGCACGGCATGTGTTATACAGGTTGGTCCAAACCTTGCCGTCCAAAAATTTTTTTAGATTTCTCACGCTGTGGGCTATCAGAATATGTATGTTAGCCGACTTTTCGTAGTTTTCGAATTATGATTTTTATTTTTATTACTTTTAACTTTTGTTGAGAAATCAGTCGGGGTGAAGCAATTATTTATTAAAAAAAAATATTGAACTTTTTTGAATATTTTTTTTGTAACATAATCTTTCACAACCGGCGCAGTTGCTAAAAAAAATCAGCATCCTCACTTGGCTGAGTTGGGAAAAAAGACAAACTTTTACGTTCAAGCATGTCAAGCTTAGATGTTGCCCTTTCCTAAATAAACTAGGGGCTCTGTGAGCTGTAGACCTCGCGAGCATAGCTTATTGGAACCGTGCACGATGACAGCGCCACACAGTGGTTTGATCAATCAACAATACAAAGATTTTAATTTATTTCAAAAAATACGAAGTTTTAGTGAAAAAAAAAATACAAAAAGTTATGTCTTACTGGGGATCGAACCCAGACTTTCTGTGTGCAAACAAAAAAGCGACTGTTTACAAAATGCGCCATGATAGTTCTTTGCTAAGCTGACGAAATTCGGCTACTCATTCTCGAGTACAAACTAATCTAAATCGAATACAATTTTTCTGCATTTTTTTTCCATTTACTATGTAAATATGTCTCAAAAAGAAAATACTCTTGTGATATCGATACGACTATTTGTTTAAGCGCGAGGTACTTTTTACTACTCCATTTTTAAAAAATTCCAAAAACGGGATCGACAAAAAAATTTTATTTACTCATAGAATCTGGTCACAAAATTTCACAAGAATCGGTTGAGAATTGTGACCTGTGGAGGAGAACATCCGGACATACAAAAGCAAAATGCCCGAGTCAAAACGTAGACCTTCGCTTACGCTTCGGTCAATAAAAAATACAAGCGATTTCAAGGACTTTTGGTCATTTTAGAAACTGCTAGACCCTACGTTTTTTTAAAAGGTCAAAAAAGTGATACTTAATAGTCATAATTTGTCAGAGTCGCCGTCAAAGGAACTGAGGTGCAAAGCTTCCAAATTAGTAATTCATTACAAAAATCCTCTTTTGTTATTTCTACTATTATTTTATGGGGTCACTTCCCCATCGCTATTTCATGTTATCAGTGCAAATACCACGAACAATTTTTAGAAGGCATAAAAGCAACGCAAAGCTTCACCCCGGAATTTTTAACAAAAGTTAAAAGTTAAACTCGAAAACTACGAAAAATCGGCTAACATACATGGGGTATATTCTGATAACCAACGACGAGGATTCTAAAAAAATTTTTTGGACGTCAAGGTTTGGACCACCCTGTATACAGGGTGGCTAAAAAATAACTGCATTTCCGTTACCAGGGAGGTTTTGGGATTATACTGAGCAATTTTTACTATGAGACCAACCCCTAAGTCGCGAAAAAAAAATTTGACTGTTTCCTACATTTTGGCTGGTCCATTTTCTATGGGAGGTCTTTTGCCCATTTTGGCGCCCCCCCTTGGACGGCGCCCGGGGCACGTGCCCCCCCCAGCCCCCCCCTAGTTACGCCACTGCGTGGTATGGCTACAGCGCTTATAAATCTACCTACAATTTTCCTGTTAAGATAAATTATCTATATTCATCTTAATCATTATCTTATTATTTCAAGTACACGATCAGCAAAACTTGTACCAATAATATTAAATTCCACTGCCAAGGAATCGCTCATATATAATTCCTATACAGCTGGGAATCATTTGTGAAACCTACAATAGAAGGTCGAATATTCCGGTAGGTTTCCGTGAGTCGAGTTTACCGGCGAAAGGAAAATAATTACAGAATGTAGTGTATAAATATTTTCTATCGTATTTTTTCGGAAACGTACGAACAAACGTTCGTGTCAAGGGCAAGCCATTTCAGTCAGTCTCGGTACAAAAAGTACTGAGGTTGACTGAAGTAGCATGACAAATATGAACAGTTCCGAGAAAACACGATGGAAAACAATTATGCACTACATCTGTAAGTAGGTATTCAGTGTTCTGCGTTTATCCACAGGGGGCTATGGATGATATAGCTATGGAAGACAATCGTATGCACAACACGTAACGCTATCATTTGCATACATTATTTACGTTTATGTTACGACGCAGATAGCATAGATAGATAGATATATATATAGCATCTTGGCTAGGCCCCCTGGCCGGACATGCCATGTATTAAATATTATGGGAGAATATTACGCAAATCGACCTAGTCCCAGTTCAATAAGGCTTGGTGTAGTACCTATAATAGATAGATATAGATAGATAAATACTTTGAAATACACAGAAATACACATTATTATATTTGTGATAAATACATAAACTTTGCTCATTATCAATAATGGAAAATGTAATTTAATAAGTGTTAATTTAATCTTATCTGTACCTACAATGTTTTGACGTGTAATGTATCCGTGCATATACGAAATAAAGAAATATGAAATATGAAATATATGCCAAGCCAGCGTGCCCACTATGTCATAACGACAGATAGTCGTGCGTCGTGACCTGTGCATTTAAATGGAGGTGTTCGTTTACTGACGACTACTCGAATCTGTCGTTACGAGATAGGGGGAACGCGGCCTTACCAGGATTCGAACCCGGGACCTCCTGGTTCATAAGCAGGATCACTACCGACCAGCCACTTGGCTATAAGAGTCTAATTATTTTGGTCCGCCTTACCAATCGACTCACGACATTTGGAACTTCCAAGGTCTAAGCGTATTAAATATTTATTCCATTGTGTGCGGCGCTTAGTACACAAATAAACAGGGATCAAGAACGGGTAAATATTTTTTATATTGTATGCTTTATATGTTTCGTAAAGTATTAACGTTTTATGTAGTTCTAGATAGGTACAGAACTTTTAGAAGTATTACTTTGGCTATGCTATAAAAATACCTATAAACTTCCCTTGACATATCTATTACATAAACCTTTAATCATAACTTTATTATTAAAACTAGTAAAAGAAATTTCTACCCAACTAGTCAGAGTGTCTGGCGACCTATGAGCTGGCGCATTTTTTGCTCAAAAACTCAGTCTCACTGTGCAGAAGGGAACAGTGAGACCAGTGTCCTGAGAACAATGCATCAGGCTAATTTAGGGCCCTTCGCCGGCGAGTTAACACCACCAACTGCTCGGTAACAATGTATACCCATGGGATCCTGGCGCTAACTATTATTTGACCAAATGACCAACTGTGAATAAACTCTTTCCATTAAAAAATAAATCTGTTCATCCATCATGCTAATATTTTTATGATAGAGGAAAACGCGCAAACGAATGGTAGGCAATTAAGTACGTGGACATGACACCTGTGTCCTGTTTATCAAAAGCCTGTAACTTGTAATACAAGTGGAACTCCCTTTCTAACAAAAGCTGTCAAAAAGGGACTTCCGCTATTACAAGTTACAAGCTTTTGAAAAGGCCCCTGCGACACAGAAAGTGCGTTGCCGGCCTTTCAGATTAGAGTACGCTCTTCTCGAAAGTCGTAATCATTCCGGAAATACTGCAAGCGACTGTTCATTCCACAGTGTAGCAATGCGAGTAGGAGTAGCGTGAACTAATCTAGCCGTGGGCGAAGTCGCATCTACGAGGACCTTACGGGCGCGAGGCCGTGGCTCTACTTCGCCCCCGCCCATTACGCCACTACATGCGAGGCAGGATTTTCTCCGAAGATACCTACATGAAAACCAAAGATCCCGACAAATATCAAACTGCCGAATCCGACACAAGAGCAGACGAGCCACGCCGTTCTGTCGCCTAAATAGTGTTTATTTTTTTTAAGATTATAATGGCTCCTCTTCACGATTGACCAACGCCGGCGTTGGCCCATCGTGTAGAGGAGCCATAAATGATATGTATGTTTGTTGGGTTAATGGGCCGCCTTGTTGCCTGAAATAAATTTTAAAATAAAATAAATAAATAAATATAAAACCTCCTATTTAAAGTTGGGTAAAAACGTTTTACTCATGTAGGAAAAACGTCAGAACCTTGAAAATACGAGTACGTATTGGATTTCCTAATATCCCCAGCGTGGGATGCCTCAAGGCGAGCTTAAGAGTGCTTACGTTATAGAACACGAGCCTGTGAAGGATTTTTTTAATAACACGACGGTGGGAAATAAGCATGTGACCTCCCTGATATTAAGCAACCACCGCATCTCTACAACTTTAGTGGAAAACGCGTATTGCCAACCCAAGCTTACAAGGATTCATCCTTGGGAGCAGTGTTGATACCTAGAAATTTACACGTTTTAACGCGACCCTGGGCTAAACTTCCGCGTCTTCTAAGTCTCGAGTCGAGTCCTTTACTAAATTGTTTTAAGCTCTAAATGTCTCGAGCCTCTTCGAATAAAGACTTCGTCAACAATTTTGTACCCATGAAAACGATGCATTTAGAATTTATTTGTGAAAAAAAAATGTTCTCTGAATGTTTAAATCAACAGACTCGGATCTCTAATAAGTTAATAATAAGTTAAAAAGAACTATAAACTACGTCAGCACCGGACGGTACTTTGAGCGATGTAAGTCATGTCATGTCATGTGCAGAAATTAGGTTTCAATATGGCTTACTTGCGTTTCGCTTGCCTCCAGTAGAAATAAAAAAAAAAGCGGCCAAGTGCGAGTCGGACTCGCCCATGAAGGGTTCCGTATTTAGGCGATTTATGACGTATAAAAAAAAAACTACTTACTAGATCTCGTTCAAACCAATTTTCGGTGGAAGTTTACATGGTAATGTACATCATATATTTTTTTTAGTTTTATCATTCTCTTATTTTAGAAGTTACAGGGGGGGGGGGGGGGACACACATTTTACCACTTTGGAAGTGTCTCTCGCGCAAACTATTCAGTTTAGAAAAAAATGATATTAGAAACCTCAATATCATTTTTGAAGACCTATCCATAGATACTCCACACGTATGGGTTTGATGAAAAAAAAAATTTTTGAGTTTCAGTTCGAAGTATGGGGAACCCCAAAAATTTATTGTTTTTTTTCTATTTTTGTGTGAAAATCTTAATGCGGTTCACAGAATACATCTACTTACCAAGTTTCAACAGTATAGTTCTTATAGTTTCGGAGAAAAGTGGCTGTGACATACGGACGGACAGACAGACGGACAGACGGACAGACGGACAGACGGACAGACGGACAGACAGACAGACAGACAGACATGACGAATCTATAAGGGTTCCGTTTTTTGCCATTTGGCTACGGAACCCTAAAAACCGGCCAAGTGCGAGTCAGACTCGCGCACGGAGGGTTCCGCACCATCAACAAAAAATAGAGCAAAACAAGCAAAAAAACGGTCACCCATCCAAGTACTGACCCCGCCCGACGTTGCTTAACTTCGGTCAAAAATCACGTTTGTTGTATGGGAGCCCCACTTAAATCTTTATTTTATTCTGTTTTTAGTATTTGTTGTTATAGCGGCAACAAAAATACATCATCTGTGAAAATTTCAACTGTCTAGCTATGACGGTTCGTGAGATACAGCCTGGTGACAGACGGAAGGACGGACAGACGGACGGACGGACGGACAGCGGAGTCTTAGTAATAGGGTCCCGTTTTTACCCTTTAGGTACAGAACCCTAAAAAAACTAGTTATATGAGTAAGAAACCTCAGCCAGCCTCTAGCATAAAGAGCAAACCACAAGAACCTATTAAAAAGCGCTTTAAACACTTCATAGTTTATAACTCCCTAAACTGTTGCCCGCAACATCGTTCTCATTTTCATCATAAATTGCAAAGCAATCTTTCAGAAAGTAATCTAGTCTCCTCATCCTGAACATGTCTATTATCCTTTTTAGACATAACTTATCGCCTCCTAGAAACCAGCATAAGTGTACCTACCTTTATTTTTAATTCAAAAGAATTTATTTACAAACAGGATATATACAGTGGTATTACTAAAAGAAATTAAAAACTAGCTTAAATCTAAAATAGGCCCTTGAGGCATTGTACCAACGATGCTGGCGACATTTCCTCGCTGTATCGCAATACTGATACGAATTAAAAAAGAAATCACTATAGGTACCTTCTTTTGATACAGGCTACGTAGGTATCAATTCTTTATTTTTCGGTTGCATATTTTGCCCGAGATCCGCTTTTGGAAGAATTGGCTCTCTGGTTTTTAGGATTCCGTACCTAAAAGGTAAAAACGGGACCCTATTACTAAGACTCCACTGTCCGTCTGTCCGCCTGTCTGTAACCATGTGCTAAGATACGAAGCGAGAGATGTGTTTAAAAACCAATAGAATCACTTCATTTAACAAACCTTCGTCAGCGCAGCTCTCGGCATTACCTTAGTTTGCCAGAGATGTGAAAAGCGGTTGGAATAGCAGCAACGCTCGTGTGGTAATTGCTAGAGGCTGTTATTTGTACCCCGACCGCGAGGAGGAGATAAATTTAAAGGGCAGGAACAGCCCTTTGGCACACACTCACACCGAACATTTTTGTCATGGCTTCCAACCTCCGTGGCGACCTGACGTAGACCGACTGACTGACTGGCTGATTGACATACATACATATTAATTGAAATACATACATATTTGGAACTACGGGTACGGACATATAAATTCAAAATTAGACATGACAACCACACAATAAAATACCATCAGTTCTCGACGGACAGTCAGACAGACTGTTAAATTTTGGAGTAAAGTTTTACTTACTGGGTTACAAGTAACAACCTATACATTTATAACGAACCCTACCGACTCCGCCAATGTGAGCTATTCAGGGTCCCTTAGTTTCCCATAAAGTTTTAAGTCATAATGTATTGTTTATTATATTATCATTAGTCATAAAACTGAAACCGTTAATTTTACGGGATTTTTGTAAGGTTATCCTACAGATAGGTTAGGTTAGGTTTGTTTTATGGCAACCCTGAAGTGTTTCTGAACCAAATTAGACGTGTGCGCCGATTAAAAAATGATCGGCGGCGGCGTTTGCCAAAAAATCGGCGGCGGCGGCGTGTTTTCGGCGTGAAATCGGCGTGACCTTGACTTTCAGGTTTCTTAAGAAAAATCATTAATTTGTTGTTTTTCTTGAAAATTTTATCAACCCAGGTTGCTGGTCAATGAACTACGTATTGTTTTGAATAGACTGTGAGTAAAATAGGGTTTGTAAATGAATATAGCATAGCTATAATAACTTAAATTTCTCTAGTAACTGGCTTGCATTAAGGGGTTACATGGTCCCAATGACCTTCGATCCGATCGGTAACTCTCAATTTGCTCATGATTTCATTGCCTTATCGTATTAAAAATGACGTAGGTACTTTAACAAAACAGAACTCCAAATATCCTTGAAGTTTGCTAGACATAGTGGACTGCTATGGCTTTTATTTATTGGTTTTCTTGTCGTACAAGCAGGAAGCACCAGGTTCACTGAGACGTATCTTCTTTCTCGTTTTCACATTGCTGAGGATTACGACGACATTTACTTTGTCTCCATCTCGCGAGGCCAGACTGCCGCAAGCCGACCTCTTCATAGCGTTCTCTACCATCTCACAATGCTCCAACTCGAGCACGTTTGCCATTCATTCCTAAATTGTCCTTCACACTTTTTGAGGCTCCACGTTTCGGCACCATACTGGAATATTGAAAAGACGAGAGCTCGTATCAAGCGCAGTTTAGTTGCACGTCGAATACCTCTGTTCTTCCAGATCTTGTCGAGGTTAGCCTTAGCCATAGCACTCTTAGCCATGCCAGCTTTGCGGCGTATCTCGGCGGTGCAACCACCGGCACTGGTTATCAACCCAAGATATTAGCTCGCTTTTTTGTAATCGCCTTACTTTGGTTTTGAAATTGTTGATCTTAAGACCTCTCTAAACTTGCATCTTCAAATTTCTTCAGAAGAGTGGCCATTTCGATGTATTTCTTCTTGTTAATCCCACTAGGAAGGCGACAATAGTAGCACAGTTTGTTACAAGAAATAGCATCGAGTGACATGATAATGTTGCTTTACCCATTTACAGCTTGCACATTTCTACAGTGTTGTTACTCTGTTTCTCTCTTCTCGACATTTTTGGCACACGACTTTTTTTTAGTCAAGGTCTCGTGAATTTTCGCACACCAATGTTCTCAGATGTTTGCTTGACTCCACTACATGAGCCCTGTTTTCTTTGTCTTCTTATGATGGAGCATTCAGCATTCTGCCTTCGCTTCGTATGTGAGGCAATGTGAATTCCCAATTAAGAGGAACAAATCCTACTTCATAATTATCGCCCCCTCATCTTTCTTGAGTACTTAGGATTACTCAGTTAATTTACTTGGTGTGTCAAATAGTTTATGCAACTTGGCTATTCTGTTTCATTTAATTAATAATTGATGTACTTATATTTGACAACTGTAACATATATTATACAAAAATACATATTGTAATCCAAATACCAACTCGGAATAGCTAATTAACAACATTCAAGGTCACGCCGATTTCACGCCGATCATTTATCGGCGGCGGCGGCGTGGCAAAAAAGGCCGGCGGCAGCGGCGCGCCGGCGCGGCGCACACGTCTAAACCAAATGAATTAAGACTAACGAAAATGCGGGCAAACCATACATTATGACTTAAAACTTTTTGGGAAACAATAGAGACCCGAGCTATTCATATAATGGTAGGTGTAAACAATAGAAAATGCCACTTTTCCCCGCATATTATGTAAAATTAACGACTAAAAAAACATACAGTTTTAATCCACGGCCTTTTATTTCGATTTAGCCAAAGAGTATTTCAGAAAACCATAGATTTACGGCTCCAAGCAATGTTGTACGAAAAAACGTCTCATTTTCGCTAAAATAAAACAGGTAGGTACATCCCGCTATAAATTATTTTATTCGATAGTTGTCGTTCACGTGAGCAATAGGTGTAATAGCACTGGAGGTCTAGCTAAGGTGACAATCGTACCTACATAAAAAATGTGAAAGGAAATATAAAACGTAAAATCGAGATAAGTTGCTAAAAAAAGTCACGTGACTACTTTCACTTTTAAGTGAAAATGGCACCTACAAAGATTCTTATCGGTGTGAGCCGCGGCCGTCTCCTAATGAAGATTGGTGGCGCGGAGCGGATCCGAACTCACATTTATTTCTATTACTTTTAAATGAACTGCTTTACGCAGAAATAGAATAATGGTAAAGCTTTTACGGCGTTCTGCGAGAACTACAACTACCTACCTATTACTAGTTTTGTGAAGTTGGATTCCGTATTCCGTTCTCGTTAATTCAAGACTAAGGCTCACTTGCATCATTCCACTAACCCGGGGTTAAGTGGTTAAACCGTTAACCTAGTGTCAAGTTGTACTCGTAACCATGGTAACTCCAGGTTTAACCGGGTAACCGGGTTAGTGAATGGTGCAAGTGGGCCTTGACTGGTACAGTTCGGATTCAGACTACATAATATGGTCAAGCAAATCTTGTCAGTAGAAATAGGCGGCAAATTTGAAAAATCGCGGGTTAGCAACACTACGTTGGAATTAGGGTTGCCAGATCGAAAGGCGCTATAATCGGGAAAAAATACCAATTTTTCGGGATTTTGGGCCTTAAGTCGGGAAAATGAACCATTCAAATTAAATTAATTGTATTAAAAACAACGATATTTTACATTATTGGCACTATGTCAGCTGCTCTGCCCAATCTCGCCACGCGCGCCCTCGCGCGCGCTGACGGGCTCGACGCGGGTCGGTTCGCTCGACGACAGTTCAGAACTTAATTGTATTGAACTTGAAATTATTGTTTTATAACGTGATGTTGTTTTTCGGTACAATTTTCACTTTGTCGGGAATCGGGAACACGTCCTAAAAATCGGGAGAATCCCGCCGAATCCCGACCATCTGGCAACCCTAGTTGGAATTGTTCGAAAAACGCGTGTCATTTATATCTGTGGAACTGTTTTGTTTACATTCCATCGTTGTTCGATGTAGGTACATTGTTGCTTTTTGTTCGTTTTCCAGGGATACCGTACTTTAGTTTGCTTTACATTGCTACTGACAAATCCGGCTTGACAGACTATATAAAGTGGAGTTCAATAGAAATTACAAATAATGTAAACAAATAAGTACGACAGATTTTCAACTTTGGGTCCTTTGGGAACAAATCAAATTATTTTATTAAATGAGTTTTTTCTGGAATCACCAGTTTGTTAAGTATAAGTTAGTCAGTAAGCTAGTATAGTTAGTAGTTTTAAGATCATATTGTATGCTCGAAATGGGCAACTGTTGATTCGATATCTCATGTTTATGACATCTTATGTACACAGTTTACAATTAATAAATACTTTACTTTACTTTACTTTACTTTAACACTATTACCACCACCATTTATGACATATATTTCGGTTTACGACAGATTTTGTTAGCATTTGACCTATAACTTTTAAGTTAAAATATGCTTGTTTTCATAGAAATATTTTAACCTTCTGGCATAGACCTGGGGTCAACTTAATAAGACCGTGCCCTGTTTATCAAAAGCTTATAACTTGTAATACAAATGGAAGTCCCTTTTTGACAGCTTTTCTTAGAAAGGGACTTCCACTTGTATTACAAGTTACAAGCATTTGATAAACAGGGCACAGGTATACTAATATTGTTGCCATTTTCCTTACTAAATTTTAAGAGTACCTAACCTAAATAAGTTTTTTCCTGCCCTGTAGCCATGGACATACGCCGTAATCTGTATTCATGTCCCATCTATATGCATATTGTTTTGCTCGCAACACGAATACTTGCGAGCATTGTATAATTTCGCGAAATTACTTTAAACAACGACACATAACATGTTTTACGACATATAGCGTTAGATATTACGAATTTTATTAGTTACCATGTTATTAGAATTTCGCGAGTTTATATGCATATGGAGCATTAAGGAGCGTAAAGGTTGTTTAATTTTGTAATCTTTCATTATTAGTAATTAAATATAGACGACAGTTTTTTTTATTCATCATCCTTCTTAGGCTAGGGTTCTTATAATATGAATATAAAAGTAAAATGTAAAAACACTTACAAAACAATAAAAAATACATATAAACACATTATAAAAAACCTAACCTAGGGTGCCGCCAGCAGCGGGGCAAGGCCCAAGCTACCGGTGGTCAGGACCGCAGAGAGAGGAACCGGCGGACTATCCGCGCCGTGTCCAAGATCACCGCCTTCTGCATTTGGCCCTTGATCCAACCACCTAGCGAGAGTCTCTCAAGATGTTGGTCGAGACTCTTCGCTATTAGACCGTTCGCTGAAACAACTATCGGGACAATGATCGTCGAATCAACATCCCACATGGCGGTTATCTCGTGAGCCAAGTCTAGGTATTATTAAAATAAATGTTTGGTATAGGTAGCTTATACCAAAAAATGTTTGGTAGGTACCTATAACTTATACCAAACACTTTTTTTATAATAACAAAACTGTCGTCTATATTTAATTACTATAGTTCGTTTTTTTAGCATTAGAAATAAGGTAAACAATCTTGATGTGTCTTTTAATTGAAAAACACATTTTAAAAATAAGTTACGGTAAATATGTAACAATTATAAATCTAATACAATCATTTATATTCTTCTGCTTTCATAAGTAATAGTTATTGATTTTTAAAAAGCGTTTTTCAATTAAAAGACATGTCAAGATCGCTTACCTTCTTTCAAGTTCTTTCTAATGCTAAAAAAATGAACTATAATAATGAAAAAAACTGAAGGGAATTAAGGAATAAGGAAGCTATATAGTAAAAAAACGGTCAAGTGCGAGTCGGACTCGCATTCCAAGGGTTCCGTACATTATATCCGACTCGTGCATGACTGCATATTTCTAATAGGTTTTCCTGTCATCTATAGGTAAAGAAATATTTTGTGTATTTTTTCAAAATTTTATACCCAGTAGCTTCGGAGATAAAGAGGGGGGGGGGGGGGGCGCGGACAGACAGACAGACGCACGAGTAATCCTATAGGAGGGTTCCATTTTTCCTTTTGGGGTACGGAATCCTAAAAAAAAATTCTTGGCACCGTACCGTAGGGAGTATTGAAAATGTGTCAGGTAAAGCTGGTAAAAGCATCTAATTGAAAAGGGTCCTTCAATTTAGCATCTCTTAATAAAGAAACCCTTTTACTAAATACAGATGTATATATATACGAGTATATACCTAGTACATAATTCTTTACCCTCGTATTTTCCGAAAACATTCGTATACCATATGCTACTTCAGTCAACCTCACTTTTTGTACTGAGCCGACCGGCCGGTCTGGCCTAGTGGGTAGTGACCCTGCCTGTGAAGCCGATGGTCCTGGGTTCGAATCCCGGTAAGGGCATTTATTTGTGTGAGGAGCTTAGATATTTGTTTCTGAGTCATGGTTGTTTTCTATGTATTTAAGTATTAAAATATATTATCGTTGTCTGAGTACCTACAACACAAGCCTTCTTGAGCTTACCGCGAATTTATATATTTACTATCTGTAATACTATCACTTTGTCCGTCCGTCGACCTTTTTTCCTAGAATATCTCTCAGATTTCTAGACTGCCAACGACCCTTAAGAAATATCGTCTATTATTAACAACCAAAACATAAACCGTACCCCGAAATCACCATTTCAATGTCGATGGCGATAACTCAAACTCTCTGATAACAGCCTTACATTATAAAATCAAACCGTAAAGCTTCGCATCAAAGTTTAAAATCCAGTAACAATAAAAGGGAAAAACAAAAGAAGCCTCAGCGTTTGATTTTGAGCTATCTACGCTTGGAATAAAGTTGATTTTAGATTGTAAGGGAAGTAGGTTTGATATAGAGAAGCGAATGCGTTTTAATTTCGACTTTATTTATTATGACGTAGGGTGTGTTTTGGCTTGTAGTGGTAGAAGGATACGCCGACCCAGTGGTATTTACGTGACCTATTTCAGGTTTATGATGAACCCTTATTTTAAGCAAAAATAGGCCTTATTACTAGCGATTTAAGCCCTTTCGCTTGTAACTTTTGCACTATGTTGACAGTTTTTGAGCAAATATAGATATATATTTGGCAATCTTTAGATGTTTTTGTGATAAGAAAGCAAAGAGATAAGATAGAGAAATCTTTATCGAGAATTCAAGAAAAATAGGCAGTTTACTGATAGGATTTTTGTAAATAATTTTCTGGTAAGTTTTTCAAAACTTTCGAGAAAATGTTGCCATATGTTTCTATATGTTTTTAACTAGCTTATATCTATATATATAAATGCAAGTGTCCTGACTGACTGACTGACTGACTGACTGACTGATTCATCAACGCAGAGCCGAAACTACAAAAGCTAGAAAGTTGAAATTTGCACACTAGGTTGCATTTATAAAGTGTACAAGAGATAAGAAGCGATTTTGAAAAATTCAACCCCTAAGGGGGTTAAAAAGGGGATGAAAGGTTGTATGGGGTACAAGTTTTATTTTAAGCTAGGAATTTGAAACTTTGTAAAAATGTATTATATTAAAAAACAAGAAAACTAATTTCAGCGTTTTTGAAAATTCATCCCCCAAGGTGGTGAAAAAGGGGTTGAAAGTTTGTATGGAGATCAAATATTTTTGTGAGTGTGGGACTTGAAACTTTGTATATGGGGATATTATTATAAGACAGGAAAAGTAATTTCAGCGTTTTTGAAAATTCATCCCCTAACAGGGTTAAAAAGGGGTTGAAAGTTTGAATCCATTACAAATGCCTTGAAACTTCGTAGAAAGGCATAGTAGCCGATTACAAAATAAAGTAATTGCGACGTTTTTGGAAATTCAACCCCTAAGGGGGTTAAAAAGGGGATGAAAGTTCGTTTTGGGGTGCAAATTTCATTTTAAGCTAGGAACTTGAAACTTTACAAATAGATATTAAATTTAAATACAAGAAAACTAATTTCAGCGTTTTTGAAATTTCATCCCCTAAGGTGGTGAAAAAGGGTTGAAAGTTTGTATGGACATCAAACATTTTTTCGAGCGCGGGACTTGAATCTTTGTATTTGGGGATATTATTAAAAGACAGGAAAAGTAATTTCAGCGTTTTTTAAAATTCATCCCCTAACAGGGTTAAAAAGGGGTTGAAAGTTTGTATGTGGTTCAAATTTTATTTTAAGCTAGGTACTTGAAACTTCGGAAAAAGATATATTATTAAAATACAAGAAAACTAATTTCAGCGTTTTTGAAAATTCATCCCGTAAGGTGGTGAAAAAGGGGTTGAAAGTTTGTATGGATATCAAACATTTTTTCGAGCGCGGGACTTGAATTTTTGTATTTGGGGATATTATTAAAATACAAGAAAACTAATTTCAGCGTTTTTGAAAATTCATCCCGTAAGGTGGTGAAAAAGGGGTTGAAAGTTTGTATGGATATCAAACATTTTTTCGAGCGCGGGACTTGAATCTTTGTATTACAAATGCCTTGAAACTTCGTAGAAAGGCATAGTAGCCGATTACAAAATAAAGTAATTGCGACGTTTTTGGAAATTCAACCCCTAAGGGGGTTAAAAAGGGGATGAAAGTTCGTTTTGGGGTGCAAATTTCATTTTAAGCTAGGAACTTGAAACTTTACAAATAGATATTAAATTTAAATACAAGAAAACTAATTTCAGCGTTTTTGAAATTTCATCCCCTAAGGTGGTGAAAAAGGGTTGAAAGTTTGTATGGACATCAAACATTTTTTCGAGCGCGGGACTTGAATCTTTGTATTTGGGGATATTATTAAAAGACAGGAAAAGTAATTTCAGCGTTTTGTAAAATTCATCCCCTAACAGGGTTAAAAAGGGGTTGAAAGTTTGTATGTGGTTCAAATTTTATTTTAAGCTAGGTACTTGAAACTTCGGAAAAAGATATATTATTAAAATACAAGAAAACTAATTTCAGCGTTTTTGAAAATTCATCCCGTAAGGTGGTGAAAAAGGGGTTGAAAGTTTGTATGGATATCAAACATTTTTTCGAGCGCGGGACTTGAATCTTTGTATTTGGGGATATTATTAAAATACAAGAAAACTAATTTCAGCGTTTTTGAAAATTCATCCCGTAAGGTGGTGAAAAAGGGGTTGAAAGTTTGTATGGATATCAAACATTTTTTCGAGCGCGGGACTTGAATCTTTGTATTTGGGGATATTATTAAAAGACAGGAAAAGTAATTTCAGCGTTTTGTAAAATTCATCCCCTAACAAGGTTAAAAAGGGGTTGAAAGTTTGAATTCATTACAAATGCTTTGAAACTTCTTAGAAAGGCATAATAGCCGATCACAAAATAAAGTAATTGCGACGTTTTTTGGAAATTCAACCCCTAAGGGGGTTAAAAGGGGATGAAAGTTCGTCTTGGGGTGCAAATTTCATTTTAAGCTAGGAACTTGAAACTTTGCAAATAGATATTAAATTTAAATACAAGAAAACTAATTTCAGCGTTTTTGAAAATTCATCCCCTAAGGTGGTGAAAAAAGGGTTGAAAGTTTGTATGGATATCAAACATTTTTTCGAGCGCGGGACTTGAATCTTTATAGGGATATTATTAGAAGACAATACAAGTAATTTCAGCGTTTTGTAAAATTCATCCCCTAACAGGTTTAAAAAGGGGTTGAAAGTTTGTACGGGGTTCAAATTTTATTTTAAGCTAGGAACTTGAAAATTCATAAAAAGGTATTATTTTAAAACGGAAAAAAAATAATTTCAGCGTTTTTGAAAATTTATATCTCAAGGTGGTGGTTTGTATGGAGTTCAAACATTTTTGTGAGAACTGGGCTTGAATCTTTGTACAGAGGCATATTATTAGAATACAAGAATTTATTTACTTCAAACTTCGTAAATAGGTAGTTAGGTAGTAGGTTTTTTGGTAGGTTGAATAGAGGTAGGTTGAATAGAGGACATGAAAATCTTCTAAGGGGGTTGAGAGGGATTATGTCGAGAACAATTTTATTTAGTTAGGGGCTAGAAACTTCGTAGGTTGTGAAAGACAAGTCTCATGCGTTGTATAATATTAATAATTAACAAATGATTAACCGTCCTACTGCAATATTTTGCTGCATAATGTTCTAAGCTAATGTAGAATAACCACCAATATACAAATCCACGCGTACGAAGTCGCGGGCAACAGCTAGTACCTAAATATATGTGATACGTTATTATAGTATAGCACGTAAGGAACATTTTTTACACCGCTGACTTTGGGGAAATTATATTTTAAAGTTTTAATATTATGAAGAAATAAATATTACTTACCTATAGGACAATTTTGCACATATCCTAGTCCCATCATCACCAGTAAACTCAACAAGGCTTGTGTTGTAGGTAATATGCGATATACAGAGTGTTTCCTGTAACAGGAGCAATAAATTAAACTGTAGGCTGTACTCCTCAAACTGACCAACATTTGTTCAGCAACTTTTGAAAATAACTCATGATTTGATTTTTATTACACTTTAAAGTTTATTCTAAGACGCAATGTATTGCAAATTTTGTTATGTTTAAAGCGTGACAAGCAACGTCAAACACACTGATGTCAGCGTACATTGAAGGCAATATTTATTTTGTATGAAAAAGAGGAAGTCTAAAGGATTCCTTATTTTTAAAAGTTGCTGAACAAATGTTGGTCAGTTTGAGAAGTACAGCCTTTAGTTTAATTTATTGCTCCTGTTACAGGAAGCACCCTGTATATAAGTTAAGTAATACATGAGACATACAGAACCAACTTATTATTAAACGTCACTGAAAAGGTCTCCACTCAGCTTATTTAATGGCAAGATACCACCTAAGGATCTCGATGCTGGTCTTCCGTGGAAACCCTTTTATTGAGATGAGATTTATTGAAACATAATATGCAAAATATGTATATGTAATAATGAATGAATGAAATCTTTTATTTCAGGCAACTAGTGGCCCATACATAAATACCTTAAAATCTAGCATACATATTACAAAAATATAACTAAACACTAAAAAACATTATGATTGCGATGCATTACGCAACCCCGCAGTGTCAGGGAACCGGCCTCGGAACCGCCGAAACTTGACACCCTTCGGCCAAATCTCCTCCTTGGTGAAGGTCGCTAGATGTTCAGTCGGAACGGTCACCACAAACGAATTAAAATTCGCATTGTGTCGAGATTCCAACTTCGCGACCCTCAGGATGAATCCGGTTTTTGCTTTCACATACTCTACGATATCATCGACCTTTGAATTTTATAATGAACCTAAGCAGTCTGTAGATCTAGATTTAACTGCAAACCAACTTCCTGAAGCATTTTTCAAAATGTCAAGTCTTTTCCCGATAAAGATAGGCTAGATTCAAGTTTCCATTCAAGATGACACGCTTCGCCACTTACCTTGCGAGAAGGACGATAATATCGGCAAGTCCATTTTACTGTTTGTATAGACTTGAGTGTTTCTAGTAGTCATCTTTAGAACTTGACTCAGTTTTTAGAACCTAGGCTTTATTTATTTTAACTTTTATTTATTTCAATTTTCAACATTACATGTCATGTGCATTACAAAAGATGTTAGTTACAGGTAGTTGGTACATGACACCCTGATAGGGCACCAAATGGTAACAGCTAGTTAGGTACCTACTTACAATTCTAACGACTCTAGCCAGAATTATTAAGCTATAGTGCATGCATAGCAAAGATATGTCAAAACAATATTAATTAAATTAAATTAAGCAGCAGATTTATGATAAAACTTGTATTTCCTGATCACGGGCATAGAGAAATATAGTAAGACAAGAGTGCTCACTCCATACATCAGTTAGACTATTAATTTCAGTGTCTACATCTAGCATCGATTAGCGGAACTATCAGTACTGCTACTTGACAATAGATGTAGCACCGACCGGAAAGTCTTATCTCAACAGCATAAGACTTTCCAGTCGGTGCTACATCTATTGTCAAGTAGGAGTACTGATAGTTCCGCTACTCGATGCTAGATGCTAATAGTCTTTTTGGCACTAAAACTGAGTGAGCAGTTTATGTATTTTTTTCTCTATGTCACGGGTAACTGAAGATAGCGGGTGGATGTCAAAGTTGTCTAGACCGCGCTTGGTCTTTCACTGGTCTACCCTCATTCGTGCGCGTCGGGTATATCATTTTTTCAACTCTGTATAATCCCTATACTTACGAAAAACAGATCTAAACAAATGGCATAATATAATGCATCATTCTCTGACTGACGTCCCATCAAATTTCTTAGCAATTTGGTAGATTTTGACTTACACACAAACACATACATACTTTCGGGCGCGTGTTCGATCAGTTCACGCCAGCGTTGATGAATTATCGTGTATAACAAGTGTAACATACGTGCTTACGTGTTCAGTAGACAGATATTGTGCTACTATGTTGAAACGGAGAAATAGATATTGTTTTAACCGTTTGGACGTAAATGACCGATATATCCGCACCGTGATGGGTTCAACGCCAAAGACCGATTAATCGGTCACAGACCACAGAGCAACATCGACCTACGTGCATATACATAAAGTTCAACTTCAGTTTTGACACTTCAATGATGTGGCGTCTGAGTGACAGCTTTTGTGTTTGACACGGCGTGGAAAAGGTTAACTGGCGCGGTCGGTAGGTTTCCGTACCACGTATACAGGGTAATTAGATCTAGAACCTCATACCTCGCTACGCATCCTCAAATAATTAAAAAAACAGACAGATGGACCGACAGACAGAGAGACGGACGGACAGATAGACACACGGACAGAGGAGTCTTAGTATTAGGGTCCCGTTTTTGCCCTTTGGGTAAACCTTACAAACCCTCATACTATCGGGAAACCAATGTAAACAAAGCGGAAATTATCTTACAGCGGAAATGAAAATTTAAAACAATAAGTAAATAATCTGTTGTTGTCTCCTGAGCTAAATTTCGTCAATTTGTTTCTCAAAACAAAACATTGTTTCAAAGCGAGTGTTGATTATTCTTTAATAAAGGTCAATTTTATTAAAGGTGTATCGGGGTGACTTTGAAAACGGAGTCAGTTTTGTATGGCGTACATAGTATAAGATTACTATTGTAGTTATTAAGTAAATCGGTAAATAAAAATAACGAGCTATTGTTAAAAAATATTGAATGGCAGGCAGAGTATTAAATTTCAATGACGTATAACTTTATTCATTTTCGATAGGTATAAACAGCAACACTGTCCATCGGTGGACCTTATGCCTTTTGTAATAAGGTTTACGAACAGGCAGTTAGCAGTGTGGGCGATGGTAAGTCTAGACAGCTGGGATAAACCACCTTTAGTCTTAATAAACACTTGAATCTGATATCGCTCTTAAGTACCCGACCGTACCTAAAATCTGATTTGAGAGTTAAGTATCAGAGCTTGTATCAACCATCTATGTTACTAATTATTTTGTACTTATTCGTAATTTAAATCTGTGACTAATAATTCATGTTAGGACATAACGGTGTGTAACTGTGCGGTAAAAGTGACTAATAGTCTTCACATTGTTACCTAAATGTATGATCTCGCAATAAATACTAATAAACGTGCAAATATGCCCCGATGTGAGGACCAGCCACATTAGCCCCACAACCATAGTTACCCGACCTTACTAAAAATGTACTGTATCGAACGTTGCAATGCCTACATCACACTAATGTTGCTTTTAAGACGAAAGTGGAGGACCCTTGCAAAATCACCTTTTCATACAAACGTTGTCCTCATTTTCCTTTCTGGATATTAACGTAATTGAAAATATTTTGATACAATTTGTTGCATATCAACTACAGCTATGCCCATATCCCCTACGTTTGTTTTTTTTTCAAATTTTTAATCATTATTAAGAGATTTAAACATTTCTATAAAATCTGTTTCTCGCTCGTAATTTTTACAATAAACAAAACTTAGGGGCATAGCTAGGTTAATACTTATTCTTTTTTCTTTTGAACTTGGCTTGACTCGCTGCCGCATGTCTAGATAGGTACATAAAATTATGTTAAAATATTTTCTATAATGTCAATATTCAGAGAGGAAAATGGGGACTACGTTTGTTTGACTATGGAAGCGGCCGTCCTCATTCCTCTTAAGGGACTAAGTAAGTATACAATGTTAGTAGACTAATGCCTGCGGCTTCATATGGTTGCTAATAGAACTATAAAAATTTTCAGTTTTAAGTCCAGAAAGGACTTTCAGAAATAAAAAATCTTTGGAGGAAAACCTTCTAGTCGCAGAAACAACGATAAATTACGCAAAACATTGATTTATTAACATTTAATTTAAAGCAGAACTCTATTTTTGCCTCCGCAGTTTCATTAAACTTCGGCCATGAATAAATTGCTTTAGGAATATTATTTTCGTTATTTTCATATTTATAACTCTTTATATAAATATAATTTAATTATTATAACTTTTCATAATTATAATAATTAAATTTTGGAATTTTCCACGAATTTTCATATTATTTCTACTCGGACTCACGAGCTCTTTCGATCCTAATACAAGAAAAAAGTGTCCCCTTAATTTCATAAAAAACCAATAACCAACCCGCTTAGAGAGATAACTGAGATAAGTATCTATTAAAGTAGTATTAGGTACTAGTAGGTATACCTAGATATTAAAATGATGAATCCCAAAACCAGCGCCAAGATTCGAAGTTTGCTCGTAAAGTAGGTTGGCCATGAGAAGTCTTGTATTTGGAACATTTTATAAAAGACAAGAAAGAAGTTTTGGTCCGTTTGGTTACGGTTCTCAATACAACTTACTATGACCGTAACAAAACTGACAACAATTTTTATGAAATTAAGGGGACACTTTTTTTCTTGTATTAGTATTGAATAGACGTGTGCGCCGATTAAAAAATGATCGGCGGCGGCGTTTGCCAAAAAATCGGCGGCGGCGGCGTGTTTTCGGCGTGAAATCGGCGTGACCTTGACTTTCAGGTTTCTTAAGAAAAATCATTAAATTGTGGTTTTTCTTGAAAAATTGATCAATCCAGGTTGCTGGTCAGTGAACTACGTATTGTTTTGAATAGGATGTGACATAGACTAGGAATCCCCTAGACTGAGTTTAGAGCAATTATTTCATGAAACCGATGCTGCCAAAAATACGGACGAGGTGAGCGAATCCCGTGCCGTGACTGGTCCGTTCAAAGCCACGGACCAATCACGGCACGGGATTGACTCGAAGATGGAGTAAAACTACCGTATGAGTGGCAGAGGGGGTAGCGGTACTATGCTCTCAGTCTAGAGGATGTTTTGTCTGTGGGCTGTGAGTAAAATAGGGTTTGTAAATGAATATAGGATAGGTATAATAACTTAATTTCCCTATTAACTGGCTTGCAATAAGGGGTTACCTGGTCCCATTGACCTTCGATCGGTAACCCTCCATTTTCTTATGATTTCCATGGTTATTCGTATCATTTAAAAATGTCGTACTTTAACTAAATCGGCAATGTCCGTTAATTTTTGCCAGAACGACTATGACTCATCTCATTCTCAGCTGACAACTACCGAGCCGGCAGATCCAATCACACAGCATTCGCCCTCCTTGTCGCACCAGGGACAGGAAGCGAGGCGGTCTCCGTCGCACTCATCGCCTAATGAGATAGGAAAGAAACCAGTCTCGCCACCGTCCACGCCCCATGGTAAACAAAAATCAACTGTTCTAGGAGATCTTAAGGCGCAAAATCCTATGATAGACAACTGTGCAATTTCTTCAAAACAGACGGTTTCTGCAAAGGTTAATGAGGATAACTTATTATCAACTGTATCGAAATCAATGTCTTTTGCGGAAATGGCAGGCAGTGAAAAGGTCTGGAAAGCTCCAGATGTGGATGGAGAATGGATAACGGCACAAAGAAAAAGACTGAGAAATAGGATCATAGGCCGTGAAGGAAAACCCGTTGCGAATATGAAGTTTAAAGCGGCGAACGTGCGAGTACCTTTGTTTGTGTCTAATGTGCACAATGACGTAGTGATTAACGACGTAATCGATTATATTTACGAGAAGACTAACGAGAGGGTGTTGATGTTTAAAATAAAAACACGTAAACAAAGAGATTACCAGTCATATAAAATGTACGTGTCAAGTGAAAAATTGGACACCTTTATGGATTACTCGCTGTGGCCGGCGGGTGTTACTGTTAGGCGCTTTCTAGATTTTAAAGCGAAGCAGGATAATCGGCCGAGTGAGAAGAGCGATAGCGTGACCTAGTTTGGCACATGATAAGTATAAATATAAGGATACAAGGATACGATTCGTGTAAAGGATACATTCTTATAAATGAATTTGTCAACAACAAGTGAAGTGAAAAATAATATATTTATTAGTTACAACTGTAAAAACATTAGGCGAAGCGCAAGTTGTGTCCAGTCTATGTGTAAAACAGCTGACGTTGTAGCATTACAAGAGACTTGGTTGATGCCACACGACCTGGCGTTTCTTGGCAGCATTGACAAAGACTTCAATTATACGGGTAAATCAGCAATCGATGTAACGGCGGGTATACTTCGCGGTCGTCCTCATGGCGGTGTGGCGTTATTATGGCGAAGTAGTGTATTCCGGAACGTGTCGGTGGTTAAGTGTTGTAGTGATCGAATCTGTGCGATAAGAGCGGTAACATCTGATCAGAGTGAAATCTTGATAATGTGTGTGTATATGCCAACGGACCAGTGGGACAATTTGCCTTTGTTTACACAATGTTTGGGTGAATTGTATGCATTAGTACAAGATAATAGTATTGAAAATATATATATACTAGGTGACTTGAACGCGCATCCTACAGCATCCTTCGGAGGTGAGCTACTCAATTTTTGTAGTGAAAATGATTGGGTTTGTGCGGATCTTGTGAAATTAGGTATTGCATCTAATACTTATACCTACGTAAGCGAGGCGCACGGTTGTGAGAGATGGCTCGACCACTGTATTGTTAGCAAATCAGCTTGGAAAACTATAAAAAATATTGAAGTCTTGTATGATGTATACTGGTCGGATCATTTCCCATTGCGGATTGAATGTGATTTGGGTCATATTGGAAGTAAGTTACAAATAAGCACTGATAACTGTAATAAATATGTTATTTGGGGCCTGAGAAATCCCGATGAAATTGAAAACTATAGTAACATATGTGATAATAAATTAAAATTAATAGATTTTCCTTCTGAGTTTCAATTGTGTGCAGATAAATTGTGTAAGGATGGTATGCATAGGAAAATTATAGAAAAATATTATGAGAATATTATTAATACTCTGAGGCAAGCGGCTATAGAGTCGTGTACTAAAAAACTTGCTAGAGTAGGGAATAGAAATAGATGTCTGCGGGGTTGGAATAGACATGTGTCAGAGGCGCATAAACAGGCTAGGCTGGATTTTTGCACATATATCTTACATAATAGACCAAGGTGCGGGCCTGTTTATGAGGCTATGTGTCATAGTAGAAAAATATTTAAATCTAGGCTTAAGTTTTGTCAAGTCAATCAGGAACAAATCGACATGGATATTCTTGCCTCGCAACATTCATCTAAGCAGTTCAGTAAGTTTTGGAAGAACACGAAAAAGTTGAATGGTAAAGTATCTCTGCCTGTCAGTGTTGATGGTATTTGCGATCCCGTGAACATTGCCAATATGTTTGGGCAATTTTTTAAGGTAGACTCACCCCTAAAGTCATGTGAGGTGCTCAATCCATTGGACACTACATCGAGTCCGGTTTTTGAAATAACGAGTACAATGGTGGGCCGGGCTATAAAGTGCATGAAAAGGGGTAAGTCTCCGGGACACGATGGGCTAAGTATAGAACATCTACAGCACGCCGGTCCGCATCTGTACAGAGTTTTGGCCATGTTTTTTACCTTTTGTTTACGCCACTCATATTTACCATGTGATCTTATGAAAACTGTTGTGACGCCGCTGATAAAGAACTCGACAGGTGACATTTCTGACAAAGCGAACTATCGCCCCATCTCGCTTGCTACAGTTGTTGCTAAAGTGTTGGATAAAATACTGGACGTTCATCTTAGTCAACATATAAAACTGTGTAATGAACAGTTTGGTTTCCAAGTAGGTTTAGGTACTGAATGCGCAATCCTAACGCTGAAGCATACTGTTGATTACTATATCAATAGAAAATCGCCTATATACGCATGCTTCCTGGACTTGTCCAAAGCTTTTGATCTTGTGTCCTACGATCTACTTTGGAACAAGTTAAGGAAGACAGGCGTGGCACCCGAGGTTGTCAGTCTTTTTTCATATTGGTATGGTAATCAAAAGAACAAAGTGAGGTGGGCAAATGTGTATTCTGACGAGTACTCACTCAGCTGTGGTGTAAGGCAGGGAGGGTTAACATCGCCAAGGTTATTTAACCTATATGTTGATCAGCTGATTGGCGAGCTGAGTAGCATGCATGTCGGTTGCCGCCTGGATAATATCAGCGTAAATAATATAAGTTATGCGGATGATATGGTGCTGCTCAGCCCGTCATTCTATGGACTGCAAAAGCTGATAAAAATATGTGAAAGGTATGCGGATGCGCATGGCTTAAGGTATAATGTGAAGAAAAGTGAGTTCATGATTTTCAAAGGCAGGAACAAGTTGCCACTATACATTCCGCCACTTCTTTTAAACAGTACGCCTTTGAAACGAGTGACAGAATTTAAATATCTGGGCCATGTGCTAGCCGAAGACCTTAAAGATGATAAAGATATAGAACGTGAGCGAAGGGCATTGTCCGTTCGCGGCAATATGCTGGCTCATAGATTCATTCGTTGTAGTGTGCCTGTAAAACTATCTCTTTTTAGAGCGTACTGCCAAAGTTTCTACACGAGTGGTCTATGGGTCAGTTTTACGCAGCGGGCGTACAATGCACTAAGAGTGCAATACAATAACGCATTCAGGGCCCTGTTGCGGCTCCCTCGCTATTGCAGCGCGTCGGGTATGTTTGCCGACGCGGCCGTCGACGATTTCTATGCAATAATACGGAAAAAGTCGGCGTCCGTTATGCGACGTGTGCGAGGGAGCAGCAACAGTATCCTGCAGATGATTGCGGACAGGCTGGACTCGCCCGTCCTCGGTCGCTTCATGGATCTGCATGTTATGCGGAGTTCATGGGATGCATGAGGCGGCAGAGGGGGGGGAGAGTCGCATCTTTTGTTTTAATTTTTAATTTGTAAAATTTTGTGATTTGTGTGTATTTTTTATTTATTATTTTTATATCTCTAACATAGGTCTTAAGTTAAGTTAATAGTTACTAACCAAATTATGGAACCTGTTTTCTGAATTAAATGATTTTTATTTATTTTTTATTTATTTTTATTTAACAAAAAAGAAACGCCCTTGAAATTTGGCATAGTGACACATGACATAAGTGGACTGCTATGGCTTCCTTTTAATTGTTTTTTTGTCGTACAAGCGTCAGGCTCACTGAGACGTATCTCCTTTCTCGTTTTTTCATTGCTCAGGATCGCGACTACATGTAATTTGTTTCCATTTCGTGCGGTCATAAGCCATGTGACTTCACGGTTCAGACTGTCGCAAGCACGATTGCCATTTATTCGGACTAAATTCATGTTTTTCTCCACATCACGCGTTGGATAATATGTCCGAAGAATCTAAGGGCTTACCAGTTCACCCATTGCATGTTGTGAAGAGCTGAGTGGCGATATTGAGCTCTCTGAGAATAGAGGGGTTTGTTTTTCTAGCTGTCCAAGGTATACGCAGCAGTCTTCGTTAACACCACATCTAAAAAGCGCCAACCTTAGCCACTTCACACTTTTTGAGGCTCCATGTTTCGGCACCTTACTGGAATATTGAAAAGATCGTACCAAGCGCACTTTAGTTGCACGACATATACCTCTGTTCTTCCAGATCTTATCGAGGTTAGCCATGCCAGCTCTGTGCTGTATCTCGGCGGTACAACCACTGGCACTGGTTATCAACCCAAGATATACAAACTAGCTCGATTTTTCGTAATCGCCGAGTGCGTCGGTAATTACTACAAAAATATTTGGTTAATTGTAAGCAACGAGTGATAAGAAAATGTTGCTTCATCCATTTACGGCTTGCAGATTTCCGCGGGGCAAGCATTTGCGCTGTTCGCCAGAGTGACAGTGAATCTACAGTGTTGTCACTCTGTCTTTCTGTTTCTATTTCTCGAAATTTTTGGCACACGACTTTTTTAGGAAACTCAGGGTCTTGAGAGTTTTCGCACATCAATGTTCTCAGATTTTTGCTGGACTCTATACTACATGAGCCCTGTGTTTTCGTTGTCTAGTTAATTGTAAGTCTTTTCATGACGGAGCGTTCTACCTTCGTATGTGAGGCAATGTGAATTTACAATTATCAGGATAAATCCTACTTCATTTTACCGTTTCCTCATCTTTCTTGACGGCGAATACTTAGGATTACTTACTTAGTTACTTTATTAATTGGTGTGTCAAATAGTTTGTGCAACTGGCTAATCTGTTTTATTTAATTAATAATTGATGTATATTTGAGAACTGTAAACTATATAATACATAAAAATCGATATTGTAATTCAAATACCAACTTGGAATAGCTAATTAACAACACTCAAAGTCACGCCGATTTCACGCCGATCATTTATCGGCGGCGGCGGCGTGGCAAAAAAACCCGGCGGCGGCGGCGGCGCGCCGGCGCGGCGCACACGTCTAGTATTGAAAGAGCTCGTGAGTCCGAGTGAAAATAATATGAAAATTCCAAAATCTAGTCTTAAGACATATTTACTTATAAGTTTTAGTGTTTTTATTAAATAAATAATAACATTCGTATCTTAATGTTGACATGTAATTGAAGACCACTCAAAATGTATAAATATTTATATCTAAATTATTGTATGAATTACACATAGTTAAGTATGCTTATTATATTATTACAGATTTACAATTAAAACTAAAGTAAAATCGAAATTGTTTACTTAATATTCCATTGTCTCTAAGTGTCATTGAGCAGTAAAAACTGTATCCAATTGAATATTTCCTCAAAATATTAAACTGGATACAGTTTTTACTGACCACACTAGGCAATGCCTGTTCCTTGGAGGAGATTATCTCAAAAGTGCCCCAGATTCTAAAAACTCATGGTCACCGTCGCTGCGGAACGATAACTTCGGAATCGCGGAGTTGTAATCGCCACAATAAAGAGACTGCGTCCGTAGAATTTTGATCACTGTGGTTACCCTGGTTACCAAGTGTCAAGGATTCTAAAGTTACGTATACGGGGTGGGAGAATTAGATAATGCTTTGCCCTCTTGTTTTAAAATGGTATGAGAGGCCAGTTGTAATAAAATAAAATGCAAAGATAATAAAATAGGCAAAAAAAACCAGTTAAAGGGTCGTTTTGTACAACATATGTGCAATTTCACTGTATGTCCTACAAAATATTCCACTTAGTTACGGACAACGTATGGATTTTCCTTTCAATTTTTTTTAATCCCAAATTTAGATTTCGTGTTTATTCCGACGAAAATAGGGAGCTTTTCAAACCTACCAATTTTCATCAAAATCTGACAAAAAAATGTAAAAAAAAAAATTGCCGTAAAAGTTAAAAAATAAAATAAAAATAAAGGCAGCTAATAATGGCCGTAGTCGTAGTCACTCAGCTCCTCGGTTTCGTACTCGACCGGCGGCTTCCAGGACCCCCATTTTGCATACAAGTTCTTTGTGTATTGGGAAAATCTTTTGAAGAGATACAGTTTCTGGTTGGAGCATTGTACAATAATCCTAAAACAGAGACAAGATAACTATTTAATTAAAAACAAATACATTAAAAAACAGCTAGAGTCATTACAATAATCATTTATTTGTTGCAACCATGGTATTACAAGAAGTTCTTTTATTTCAGTTGATTTTAGTCAGTACAGGCATGGACCCTACTAGGGTGTGGCAACATTTTCAAACCATAATTAATCTTAAACTAAGTTGCACTGAGTTGCACAGAGTTAAACAGTTCCACAAAAATTATTACTGAATTAAAAAATTTAAAACCTTTTACGCATTTAAACCATTTTATGCCAAAAATGCCTTGACATCATTTTAGAGAAAACCTGATACTCTTCAAACTGTTGAATCGATTTTATTAAATATAGCTAAGAACCACCGCACGAAAACTCGCTTTCACGTAAAAAAACCGCATTGAAATCGGTCCGGTTTGAGAGCTACAATGCCACAGACAGACAGACATTGGCGTCAAACGTATAACACCCCTCTTTTTGCGTCGGGGGTTGATAAACTTATTTAATTTGGTCACCCAATACACAACGGAGCTTGTGCGTCACACCGCCAAAAAACTAAAAAAATACTAACTTTTCCTCTTTGTTTTCACTCCATTCCGGCAAATCGTACTTTTTCACGAACTCCGAATATGTCAAATCGTTGTACGGCCCAATAACAGCGATCCATTTTAAGACAACATTCTGATTGAGCGCATTCACCCTTTTCAAATTCCCTTTAAATATTTTGAAACGCAATTTCTTCTCTTCCGGTGTATAATTTTTGTTGTATAATTTTTGAAATTGTTCAAATAATTGAGGTGCTAATCTTAAGTCGTAAGTATATGTTTTTTTATTGAAACCAAAAACGTGGATGCAGAATGTTAAAAACACGAGTAAAAAATACTTTATCTCGATATACGTCTGTATTTCAAAACTCATTGTATTAACTTTGTGCCAAGATGCGAAGGAAATTGAAATGGAAATGGTGAATATGTCATTAATTTTTAAGGTTCTGTACCTCAAAAAACACGGAACCATTATAGGATCACTCGTTCGTGTGTCTGTTTATCTGTCACAGCCTATTGGCTAACTTGAAATTTAGTACACATATAAATAAGGTATACATATAAATAACATAAATAAATGAATTTTAAACATATAGGGTTTACTCTGTGGAGGTAAATCAGAAAATAAAATAAAAAGTTTTGCACATTACCTATACTTTATTTATTTTTAAACTTAATGCACAAGACTATTAAAACGGATTATACCGCGTATATTGAATTTATTCTACATCCCGAACCGCGATTTTAACTATCGCGGTAACCGAAGACAACTTTATTGCACAAAAAAAAGTGTACAACAGACGGACTTAATGCTGTTATAGGCATTCTCTACCAGAACAATAAAGGACAACGAGAATACGGCCAGTGGCTGCATTGCCTACCCCCCCCCCCCCCCCCCCCCTCCCCACTGGTACATATCTAGAGCCGGATACCCTACGTTTATAGGGGTCATGGTCTGCGCCCCCCAACAGATGATGCCCCCGCGCAACGTGCATGCTGGACACCACGGCCTTTCTTTTGTGAAAACTACAAAAATGTGAGTACTACGGACCCTTGAGGCACCGACTCGCACTTGACCGGTTTTTTATTTGTATTGTTCGAAGCTATAAGTGTGAAATCGAAGATGGACATTGATTGCTACAATGATTTGGCAATTGGACACAAACCATTGATTTCATTAATTTTCATTCATTTGATTGAATCTTTCTTTTTAATTAGATGCCTATAAAGGATGACTCACTTGAGTGAGTCATCAGCACGGGCCGTGTCCGGGCCGGAGCATCCGGAGCTTGGAAATCACGTGATTCCTGTCATCTGTCATAGAAAAGTAAGCGCCGGACCTCCGGCCCGGACACGGCCCGGTATAACGTGAGTCATTCTTAACTTCTCTATTTTAAGACAAAGTCCGCAGAAGCACATTTTGATATTTATTTATACCTATACCCATGTGGCATCTTAATATTTACATTAAAGTATCGATAACATGCGAAATTAAGTGTCAATTTAAATTAAACTACTTACTTCTGCAACTTCTACTTACCATACAATTATTTTTGTATGTTATACCACGTTATACTATAGGTATTTACGAACTTAGTTTTTCAGCCTGTAGTTTTAATTCAACACATTCAATGCCAGCGCGTGGCCGCAGTGGTGCTCGCGCTACGAGCGTAGCCGATACAGCTACGAGCGTAGGGAAAAACCGTATGTAGCCTGGCGGGTCGCTGGCAGTGAATGCGTACTAAAAATCCAAATCGGTTAAAATATTACAGAGTTCTGAGATCACAAACATCTAGCTGTAGGTCTAGCTATCACGGTTCAGTAGTAGGGCTTGCAAATATTCGAAACTTTCAGATATTCGAATATTCGACTTTTTCTGGCGACGTATTCGAATATTCGAATAATTATTCGAATATTATAAAAAATAAGAAAAGGAACGGAAAATCGGTTTATTATCGTTTTATTCAAAAGCTTTTTTCACATATTGCTAAAACTAAGGATATTTGGCAGAAATCCACTTAATTGACTAGATTTTATCATCCTACTATTTATAAGATGCCCACATTTATAAAAACAAGTAAACCGCCAAAATTAGACGTATTTAATATTTCTAGATAAAACTTATTATAAATGCGTCGTTGCGTGAAATAATATAACTTTAATCATCCAAACACCTAGGTATGCAAGATATTTTTTTTAGTAGGTAGTTATTTTCCTAATAATAATAACTCAGAGGCCTGTAAAAAGGCGTTTAATTTCATTGTATTTTGAATCTTTATTGACTTTATTTGTTTTGGCAAGTTATTATTCCTATAATGGTCGGCTAATTATATAATACTGGAATATTTAAGGGAAAAAGTTAGTTGAGTACTGGGTGGATTATTCGTCAGCTAAAGGTGCATGGTTAGATTACAAAGTTGGGCAGGTTTGGTATGATTAAATTTGAGAATTGCGATAAGTGGCAAGGTTTAGACTTCAAAAATTCGCTTCTTTAAACGTACGCTTGTACTGAATAAACAGAACCCTTTAACTTAAAACTTACGCACCGTAAAAATAACTTTATTTTTAATTTCATTTTCTTTTAAATTGAGTTAGGTTTCACTGTATTCACGAAGTCTATCGAGAGGAATACAGTAAAAATATTATTTCCTTCGTATTTGGGTACCTACCGTTCCTCATTCACTGTAAATACCCGTAAAACACACAGAAACTGTAACTACAGCGGATGACATAGATTTTTTTATAGTAAAAAAAAATTCGAATATTCGAAACCTGAGCGGCCGAATATTCGAATATCAAAACAGGTCGAATATTCGACAAATTCGAATATTCGAATATTCGAATTGCAAGCCCTATTCAGTAGTTACAGTCTGGTGACAGGCAGACGGACGGACGGACGGACGAACAGACGGACAGCAGAGTCATAGTAATTAGGGTCTCATTTTTACCCTTTGGGTACGGAACCCTAATATACAACCAAATTGAGAACCTTTTGTGATATTGAAGTCGGTTAAGAATAAAATAACAGGCATATATATACGTATATATTACACATTGCTATGTTCGATCTTTATACGACCTCGTCCCATTCTCGTCACTCTCATATTCGTCCGCTTTCGTCCCATTGTTCGCCTCATATTCGTCCGCATCCGTCCTATTGTTCGCGTCGTCTTCGTCACTGTAATATTCATCGGACGCGTTGCTTTTCGATTCATAGTCGTTCCGCACTTTGTCGGAGAATCTTTCGAAAAGGTAGCCGCGGCGGTCAGTGCAGTTTATTACGTTTCTGAAAGTAGATAACATTAGGTATGTTTTAATGTAATTAAATATTGTAACATTACAATATTTAATTACATTACGTAATAACATACGGCGGATACTTTAGGGATGTTATTTCTGACTAGAAAACATGTGTATTGTGTATAGCGTACTATTTAGCTCCTGTATATGAGCATACGAACACCACAAAACATGAGCATACGCTCGTATAAAAATAAACTTGACTCATACGACACAATAGCTGATGTCACTTAATTTAAGTAAGCTTGGAAATTAAGTAAAAGTGGAAAAGTTCACTGTCTCGCGTGAGACTTGAACTCGAGACGCTGGATCACTAGCCTATGCTCTGCCACCTGAGCCACCGAGACTTCACCTGAGGGTAGCGAATATCCACTATATGCGCATTGTATTATTTCTTAGCTTAATAGCAGCGTTATTCGCAGACGAAACATTAATTTAAATCATAATAATGTTGAGAAGAAATAAAAAATAAAGACAACAACAGTAGTTACAACCAAACCTGAAATTACTCCCAACATTAGCATAATCCTTCTTCGTAAGTTTATTCATTTTAATAAACTCCATATAAGTCAAGTCAGCAAACGGGCCAATCACAGCAAACCAGGCCCCAGGAAGATTCTGATTTATAGCATTTATTCTCACTAAATTATCGACAAATATTTTATATTTATTTTTCTTCTCCACTTCCGTGTAAATCTTTTTGTATTGTTTTTGAAACTCCTTGAATAGTTTCGGCGCCATTTTCAAATCGTAGGTATGGTCCTGTTTTTTGGTGAATTGTAATTGAAAGGTTATAGTGAAAAATATTGTTAATAAAAATACGAATGACAGCTTCATTGTTACTGTATGTACAAAATTCTATCTGTCATGGCAGTACGTGTCGAAATCAATTAGATTCAATTCGGTGTTTTAATTGGAAGAAATATTGAGCATTGTCATAGATTACCCTACACTGTAGTACCAAATACACCCGCAACTCGACTGGACAACTCCATTGCGCATCGCGTGACCGCATCTTCAAGACAAAGTTTGGTTTTGCGAGCCACATTAGGGCATTTCAAATCAAGGGTGAACAGGCACCTTCTGGGCAGGCTCGCTCCATCGTAGGCCACGTCTTCGTCTCGGTTAGTCTGTGGCCATGAGTAAGCCCATTTATAATAAAAAAAATCATAATCCGGATAAGAATTGTTGACGGAGTCGCCATGGCCGGATACGGAAAGGAAGGAGGGAGGAGTACCAAATAGGGTTCACCTCGAAGATCGGCTACGTCAGCCATCTTCGGGCGCACGAGCGCCGAGCAAAGTTGCGCTCAGCAAACTAGGAGTCGGAGTGGTCGCCATGGCCAAAATCGGTTGGAAGGATCATCATCATTATCAGTACCAAATCTTAGCTAGCGGACTCCGGCATATCGATTTTTTTGGAGAAATTGTTAGTTCTTTTTTTTAGTTCTTTTTAAAAATGGCTTCCATCACTATTTATGATTATTTCACCAAATGTCAAAAGTATGCTGGTTGGTGCTAGTAAACCATAACATTGTTCAAGTAGCTTTTGTAAAATAGCCGGACTAGTTTCACAAATTAGCCAAGATGGATTGCCGGATGTTGACTACAAATTTTTTTTCTTCATTAGCTGCAGAGTTACGTTAGTCCACTTCATACGGGTAATGAGCTATCAATATGTACACAACATTTATGAGCAAAAAACAAAAAATATTCTCGAGACTATTTCGCCGTTTTGTAAGTTCAACCAAAAATCCGTAGAATCTGTAAAAAATTAAAAATAAAGTTACCAATAACGTGGACTCAGTCAGCTGCCAATTCTCGGTTAAAATTATTTGTACCACTTTAAACTCTCGCGTTTTGTACACATATTTAATTACAGAAACGGGTCTACCGCGATATAGTTTCATTGTTTTTACCTTAAATTCCGGCGTTTCAGTTGTTGAGTTATATCAGCTGTGGCCACGGAAAGAAACAACACAAACACACACACACACACACACACACACACACGTCGTGAAACGTCCGAATTTAAAAAACAATGAAACTATATCGCGGTAGACCCGTTTGTGTAATTAAAAATAGTTTGTACCACTTTATGTAGATAAGATAAGTCTGCAAAAGCAAAAGTCAGCGTGTAATGGCCCTTATAGACACGCGATGTAGATTAACATGAAAATGAGCCGTCAAATTAACTTCATTATTGATTTCAAACGACAATTAATTAAATTTCAAGTTCGTCAGCGACACAGTCATTAAGCAAATTAACTGAAGGGTATAAAATAGGTGGGTATGGTTTGTTTGATATTGCTAATTAACGTAATAATTGAATACCAGGGATGTTGCGAATATCCGCATCCGCAACCGCGGAACATCCGCATTATTTTCAACATCCGCATCCGCATAAAATCGATGCGGAGTTTAATGTGGATGCGGATGTGGAACAGGTCGGTACAGGAACGTCTTAGCATCGGCGTAAGTGCTAGACTGCCAGGTAATCTAGCGCTGTATTCGAACTTTAAGATACGTCAAATACTAGAGATTGAAACGATATGGATTGGATATGTCAGTATCAAACAAGTGTCAAAAGTGACGCGTTTGTTTGAACGTCACTTTTGACACTTGTTTGACACTGACATATCCATTCCATATCGTTTCAATCTCTAGTATTTGACGTATCTTAAAGTTCGAATATAGCCGCTAGTCATTAGCCAAAAAAATCTATTAGAAATGAGCAGTCAAGCGTGAGTGGGACTTAATGTACGGAACCCTTGGAACGCGAGTCCGACTCGCACTTGGCCGGTTTTTTGAAATAAAAAATACTAAAATGTAATATTTGACGTTTTTTATGTACCTATCTTGACATTAAAAATCCGCATTCGCATCCGCATCCGCGCATGTCAAATAATCGGCATCCGCAACATCCCTGGATAAACTAAACAATTTTGTGTGCCTACTTTAAATTTAGCTGTTTGCGGTGACTTAATTAGAAAATTGATGGGTTTAATTAGCAATTTACATTTCTGTACCCCCAGTCCCTAATGCAAAGTTCATTCTATAGCGTGACGTGACGTACGGGTTTGCGGTGTCGTTTTGTGGGATGGGATGGGATTTAGAGTTTCTAAAATGTCCCGCTTGGCGCGCTGTTCAGTGTGTTTTTGTAGTAAAGTTTGAAAAGACGACTAGTCTGTACATATTAGCCTTGAAAAGACAGATGGGCTTCAAATTCCATCGCCAAGGAACAACCGTCTCGTCAGCGGGTCAAATTGGCCGCCATTTTTCATGGTGTATCTAATCGTTACGCGTAACGAGATTCCTGTGATACAGGGTGTCATTGCGATTGGGGATCGAACCGGAGAAATTAATTAATTGTCCGATTATTTTTTTTACTTCGATGTCTTTTTTGTCAGATTTCGATATAATTTGGTGGATGGATAGAGCTCCCTTATTATTATGTATGTACAATATTAAGCGCTATATCACCGTTAGTACTAAAATCTCCCGCTAAGTTAAGTATTTTCGTGACTCAACGTAAAATTACACAGTTAAAGTTTTTGAACCCAATTTGGGACTTCGTGTTTATTCCGTCCATAATGAAAACCTTAGGTGGGTACTAAACTTACTAAATTTAATCAAAATTAACGAAAAAAAATCGACAACAACATACATAAAAAGCCCTAAAATTATTTTATCAAATATGTGTCATTTTCGTAAGTTTTTCCAGGATTAGCTTAGACTAATATGTCCCAATAGCCGCCAGGCAGGCGCCACAGTCGCACACAAAATGAAAATGCCTTACGTCGAGGTCACTCCCATTCCTAACTAGAAAACTCTTTTATGAGTCGAATAGATATTGAATCAACCGTAATAAACCCCTAATGTCCGAAACGGAAGTGCGTCGTTAAGGGGATATTACTGTCGTGCGAGGGTAAAAGGGCCTATATCTAAAAGAGGCATTTTTTTCGGTAAAGGAAAAAGGAATTTAAATGTTAAAATATATAAATGAAAACGAAAAATATGTGGTGTAAAACCGTTTACATTTATACGTAATAAATATACTAATAAGTGTTACAATATTTATTCTAACAAGGGGGCAAAGTAGCTGCTTAACTCTCCATGTTAATACCTACCAAGCGCTTTCAAAAGCGAAATACTCGTGGACTGAAAAGTGGAATCTTGGGCTTTACGAGCTGGTGTGGTGAAATAGTACATTACGATACAAATGCGAAAAGTAGGAAATTCACAACGAGAGACAATAAGTATTTTAAATCGACACGAGTTGCAAATTACCTTTTCGCCTTTTGACCTTTAAATTTTCGGCAGACGCACGTAGTGCTAGCTACCGCACTAGGGGGGTAAATTAGCACCATATAAATAAATAAATAAATAAATAAATGTTATAGGACATTCTTACACAGATTGACTAAGTCCCACAGTAAGCTCAAGAAGGCTTGTGTTGTGGGCACTCAGACAACGATATATATAATATACAAATACATAAATACATAGAATACAACCAAGACTTAGGAACAAATATCTGTGCCCATCACACAAATAAATGCCCTTACTGGGATTCGAACCCAGGACCGCGGCTTCACAGGCAGGGTCACTACCTACCCACTAGGCCAGACCAGTCGTCAATGTATATTGTGTGTTGCCACTCGTTTAGTCTTAGTTTAGATGTAGATTAGTTTTAAGTCAGGTACCCACTGAAAATCAGCGTCATGGCTTGCCGTGGCATTATGCTGAGTGGGGATCCTGTTTAGCATCTAAGTTGTTTGTGTTACTTGTATTGTGTGTTACTTGTACCTGATGCTAAATAAATGTATTTCTTCTTCTTCTTCTTCTATATGTACTGTAAAAGAACATTATACACCAAAAATGATGCCACTCAGCTTGAGTTATGACACCTTCATCATCTTCCTCGCGTTGTCGCGGCATTTTGCCACCGCTCATGGGAGCCTGGGGTCCGCTTGACAACTAATCCCAAGAATTGGCGAAGGCACTAGCTTTTCCAAAAGCGACTGTCATTTGACCTTCCAACTCAGAGGGTAAATTAGGCCTTATAGGGGTTAGTCCGGTTTCCTCACGATGTTTTCTTTCACCGAAAAGCGCCTGGTAAATATCAAGTGATATTTCGTACATAAGTTCCGAAAAACTCATTGGTACGAGCTCTGCTGGGGTTAGAACCCGCGACCTACGGATTGCAAGTCGCACGCTCTTACCGCTAGGCCACCGCTTCCATTCGCTCTTAAGATCAATACAACGATATATTCGGTTTTTGGTTTAGCACAAAAAAGTACAATGCATAATTACAAGACGGAGAAGAAGACACTATTCTCTGAAGACCTACTCCTCCTTATAAATTCTTGGTAGCCGTTTTTCGGCTAGTGCATATTTCTTACTAAAAGAAAGATGGGCCCTTTTAGCACACGGGGTATAAGGCGTGCTAAAAGTTTAAGGAGACTATAAAATGTTTTTATAGATATACCCTTCGGTATTGGGCAGTGACGGAATACAGAAGAGCCTTGGCAGTAAATAGGGCTGAGACGAGTCAATACTGCTAATGGTGTGATAGATATATATTTAGAGCAAAGCCAGTTTAGGAGCCCGTTTCTCAAAAGCTTGTAACTTGTAGTACAAGCGGATGTCACTTTTTGATTGCTGTTGTTAGAAAGGGACTTCCACTTGCATTACAAGTTACAAGCTTTTGATAAACGGGCCCCAGGAGTCCAATAAAGATTTGACAGCTCGTTATGGTTTTAAAATGGTTTTTTATACTTATTTTCTATCAAGCAGAAACGTCTGCGAGCGATACTAGAAATGTTTATATTAAAGGAGAAATGAAATAAAAATTACACTTTCGGCAAGACTCGAACTTGCGACCGATGTTCCAATGTTCCAAGTTCGTGTAAATTTTGATATACTTTAATATAAACAAATCGGTTTTGATACGTCTTTGAAAATCGTATTGGTGATTGATACGCGACACAAGACTTACATCATTTTGCATGCGCCAATCAGCGTATACAGGGTGCCTTTGGGAATGAGGATATTTTTTGATTCTACGACTAGAGAAATTAGTATATTTTTTTGTAAATTTTAAACGTGATAATTCTATGTAAAGTTTTCACTAGTTAAAACCAATATACATACATGGTAAATACACCGTTTGTAGGGTGAATTGTCCCCTGGCTGACGGGGCGGAATAACAAGAAAAGTTGAACCACACTTTAATAGTATTTAGACCACAAGCTTACTTAGATAAATAGAGATTTGCGCAATATTTATATGAATTGTATTGTTATAAGATAAAACTGAAGGGGGCAATATTAAAGCGAGATACGTTATCAGTCCTGATATTGTACGGAACTGATGGCTTTTTGATTCCATGGCACAATTAATAGAATTAGGTCAAATAGCTAAGTTCATTTAACTTTCGCTTTTACCAAAGATAAGGGTGACCGGTCTGGCCTAGTGGGTAGTGACCCTGCCTGTGAAGTCGATGGTCCTGGGTTCAAATCCCGGTAGGGCATTTATTTGTGTGATGAGCACAGCTATTTGTTCCTGAGTCATGGATGTTTTCTATGTATTTAAGTATTTGTATATGTGACGTCCCACGGGTAAACCACCTTATGGCCGTTGGCGCTTGCGCTATTATTATTGCGGCGCTATGCGACGTAAGCGCCAAGTGCCATAAGGTACCTTTTGCCGTGGAACGTCACATATTACCTATATCGTTGTCCGAGTACCCACAACACAAGCTTTCTTGAGCCTACCGTGGGACCTATTCGTGTAAGAATGTCCCTATAATATTTATTTATTTATTTATTATATTTATATTTATAGCCCTATGTGGGAGAGGATCTCTTGTCTACCATCAATTTCGAATTTCGTCGATCGAAAATCTGTGGAAAACGACGAATTGATATTTTTGAAATACGAGCAATAGAGATTGGGAATCTAGTGGTATTGACCACTGGTTTTCAATTCCATTAGTAGAATTTAAATGCCTAGTAGTGGAGATATATTGCAAAGATAAACATTGTTGATACCCCGCTTCGATAGTATTATATTTATAATCTAAATGACCATGTTAGCCTAAAATCTTATATATGTACTGAAGAGTCGTGTTTTAAATATTTGGCCCCGTTGCAAATCCATCCGGTATATCAATTTATTATAACACAAGTGACTTTTTCCCTTAGAAACAGTCACGAACACTATTAACATGTCGCAAACATATCCACTCAAGAGAAGTGGATAAATTAAATTACTCTACATGATACACTCAAGATCATTCAAAGCGGGTCGCTACGCATGGACAAAGACATATATATATGTAACTCCGTATAAGATGAATAAAGTCTAAGGAAAACTGCCTAAGAAAAAGTCATTCTCGGATAGATGGCGCACACACTTTTGACCTATGCTCGGCTAGATGGCGTCGACGACACCGTTTGATATTTAACAATTTTAACTCATAGGTATCAATGAAAAAACATGGGTCAAAATCATATAAAAATAATAAAATCATTTATTATTTACATTTACATATACCTATATACATTTTTTTATAGTTTTATACAATTTAATTTTGTGTTTTAGTCGTGTGTCGATAAATGGCAGTAAATTTACTGTGACTACAAAACTTATTATGACAGGACCCCTCTATACTATCTATTCTCTTCGACATGGGTATAACCTTGCTAAGTGTGCCGTTTTAATTGTGTTTGAGTGTATGACACTGACGTTGACGTTAAGGCTCAACTTTGCTTATGATAATCCCTTAATTCGGTACGTGAAGAGAGCTTAGGAAGGGTTCCGTAGAAAGGGATAGACTCGTTCGTGCGTAACTTTCAACATTCCCGTGACTCCTGTAGCCTTACCACGAGTTTTTCGCAAACTTTTTACATCTCGCTCGCACCATTAGCCAGTAGGTACGAGTGAGATGCATACAAAGTAAGTTACGCACACGCTAGCGATAATGTTGGGTAGGATCGAGTCTTTTGAGTCCTCTGCTTCAAGACTCGACTCAGTTTTTCAGACACTTATAATTAAGCCTTAACTCGAGTTCTGTACAACTTAATAGAGACCCGAGTCTTTTGTAGAGACTTGAGTCCTTTTCAGAGAACTCTCGATTTTTTTAACAAACAAATTCAAAATGCATTGTCGTTATGTAAAATTTCTGGATTAGGTACACAAATAATACATTAACGCCTAATTTCTTTACTGTTAGGCTCGAGTCCATTTGAGTTGCTCTTAAAAAAGACTCGACTCGGGACTTAAAAGACTCAGAATAAGTTTTTAAAGCGCAGAGTCTCGTAAAAACGAGCCGAGTTCTACGAATTCAGACTCAAAGGACTCGAGTTCCTAAAGTGTCATTCAATAGAACTTGCTAACTATGTAAACAAACCGCCATACTAAAATTGACACTGAATGTCAATTTACTAGTAACTTTTGTTTACATAGTTAGCAAGTTCGATTGAATGACACTTTACCAACACTAGTTGAACCCACTGTGTGTTTTCCCGACTCGCGCTTAACTTGTATTCCACACACGTACTCACTTTAAGCGTAACAAGAATGTAATAAGGTATGCATGGAAAGCTCACTCCTTGGCAGATGCTTTGATCTGACACGTGTCAGCGTCGTCTTGTGTCAGAAGCAAGCCTTATCATTGCTGCCTAGTGTCGTAACGATACAAGTGCGAAAAGTAGGAAATTCGCAACTCGTGTCGATTTAAAACATTCGATCCCTTCGGTCGTGTTTCAATTTAGCGCCACTCGTTGCGATTTAATAGTACATTGCGATACAAATGCGAAAAGTAGGAAATTCGCAATGAGTGGCGATAAATTGAAACACGACCGAAGGGAGTGAATTAAATCGACTCGAGTTGCGAATTACCTTTTCGCACGTGTATTGTACAACGTTCTACACCTAGTACACCTACACCTACAGTAGATAGGTACATAATATATGGCCCTTTAAATTTTCGACATAGGCACGTATTGTGCTAATTATCGCACTAGGGCGGTAATTAGCACCATATGTACCTACTGTAAAAATTATTTATTTAAAAGGACAGTGGATGGTCACTTTTTTCTACAAGCATAGTCCCATTTTCCTCTCTGGATATTGACATCATGCAAATATTGTTACGCAATTTTTTAGATTTTTTGATCATTATATGAGTTAGGAGCGTAATACAAATTCCATTAAAATGTCCCTATTAACTCTTATAATAAGTACAAAAAAAGTAGGTAAACTGAGAGGAAAATGGGGACTACGTTTATATGTAAAAGCATTCGTCCCTTTCCCTGGTAAGTATATAAAAGTTACGTAAAAAAATAATTTCGATATTCCAGACTATAAAGCTGCTCAATCCAGATATAATTTATCTATGACTTACACAACCGCTACGTCACTAAAATTTTCTATGACGTCATATCTCCCATCCTCTTCCCTCATGACGTCATGGCTATCGACATACTTCAACGCCCCACTCGAAAACATACTTAAAATCAATCGCATTAAGGCTCAAAATAGATGAGCTTCGCTTTCCCTAACTGACGTCATGGATTGTAACGGTCGAAACGGAATAGAGATTATCGACTTACGCTGTAAGAGATAAGGTTCGTTTTTGTTTATGTTCTATTTTTAGAAGTATTTTTTGATGTCGTAAGTTCAGGATATATGGGTGGGACGCCCAGTTTGTACAGTTTTGGTGAAAGGTCAGGATTTGTAATGGTTTTGTTGTGAGTTACGCCGTTTTGGTCTGAGTGATTTAGGGTCCTTGTATATTGCACGGTATATTGGGGATATTGGGGATATCGCATAGCTGACATTTCCGCCTATAAATAGCCTATAAGTGACGTTTTCAGATTAAAGGCACCACAGGAGATAGATGATAGTTGGTGCCTTTTTGTGTGTAAACAAACTGTTTTGCCTAATAACAGGAACATTAAGTAAAATGAGCCAGCTTAAGGATTTAAGGTAGTTTCCCTCCAGGGCCCGACTTATCTTTCCACACTGTATTATATACACGGTGTTTTTATTAAATTCCGTTAATTTTCAATTTTTCACGTAGGTATGGCTAAGTACGTGAAAATAATGTACATTTAAGGGAACTAAATGGCATTAATTTCCCACTACACCTAATAAATTTGGACACCTAAATAAGGTTGTCTGGAAGAGATCGCTTTTTAGCGATAAGACCGCCTGTATTTAACCTCTTCTTTTCTGTATTCTTTGTATTGTTTTCTGTAATGAGGTGTGTAATAAAGAGTATTTGTATTGTATTGTATTGTAAATTTCACACTCGTTTACAATTTTAGCCATATCGCCATTATAACACAATCTAATATTATCTCAATAGATGTGCAAAGCGATTAAAGTAAAGCTTGTAAAGAAAGACATACAACTAAAACAGCAATACAAATGGATCTACAGTTTGCTCCAAATATTTACTGAAAGTTCGACACCATCCAATATGCAGCTGACACAGACCATTTACATATTAGACGGAACGGATAATTTGTATAGGGTAACCCGTGCGAAGCCAAGGCGGGTCGCTAATATCCGATACAATTCTATTTGTGACGTTAAAACGGCCTTGTCGGATATACTTACCATAAGTCGGAGGGACCGGAAATACCGCGGGCAACAGTTCATTGTTATTATGAATCTTTAAATTACTATATCATCTCTTTGCCTGAGATACAGGATTATATTGCTAGTTCAGGTGCACATAATAATGTACGTAATATGTAAAAGTTCACGCATAATGTAACATTAATAGCAATAACGTTTTCTCAATAAATTATTCTTATTCTTATTCCACATTTCATGGTGCAGAGTCTATATGAGATAGATCTATGTCAGCAGAATAAATGAGTTCCAGAACAAATATAAACAGTGTCCTCCCTTTACCCTTTTAAACACAAGCTTTTCCCCTCACACACAAGGTCGTTTTCCGAATTCGATATTTGAGTTGCGAAAGTAATACAGGGATGAAAATGAGCCATTTTGCATTAGGCGATTGCACGTAAATCCTATGGAAATATACATCCCAACAAAAACATTTTCTTGTAAAGTGTTGCCAAGACGAAACCTTTAAAGGCCTGAGTGGACGCTCGAGTTGGGCGTGCAGCGGGGCGGGGCGTGCGGCGTGCATGTTAAACAAATGCAAACGTATAGGAGCGGCCTTAGTGCACGCTGCTCACATCACGCGTGAGCCCACAGCCACGCTGCACGCCCCGCCGAACGTTCCGCTTCGAGCGTCCACTCAGGCCTTACACTCAGGCTCACACTATCAAAAAGTTATCAGATCTCTTGTAGAGTCAAGCTTCTAACTCTACAAGCGCTAACTTCATAAACTCTACACCTTAGTCAAAATATGTGGCTTGGCCGTTTCGGGCCGTTTCGTCCGGTTTTCAGGGTGTTGTTTTTGTACGAGCAAGCGAAAAATTCCAAATTTGAACCGAAAAATTGAATCTTGAGCGTTGCGAGGTTTCAAAGTTTGCCCCCAAGTGAAACACAAAAATTTTCACCACACCAACCCGAAGAAAATATTTACTGTAAGATATCAAACAAAATCAAACCAAATGAAATACAAATGAACGTGATTAAATATTTATCATTCAAAATCATCATTTAAAAGTCAATTCTACCAACTAACTAAGGAAACAACTCAAAATTTGCATCTGATTACTTTGCCCCACATGTGGATAAAATGCAACTTTCTTATCAGTTTTTGAACAATCAAAAGGGCTTTTACCAGCTGGTGTCGTGAAAAATAATGTATTGTTTCGGAAATCAATTTAAAACACATTAATCAAATCCCTGTCACTCCATCTCTCCCACTTGAATCTAAGCATTTTATCTTCGCTGCCAACCCTAGCTGTCGCGCCACCAAATTGTTAAACTTCGACGATTAAAATTCAAAAGAGACACCCCTATTGTCGCGGATAAAATTGTGAAGTTAAGGGCTCATTTAGACGGCGCGCGTTACATTGCGGACCATTAGGGTGACATCAATTCAGCCGACCAATCAAATGACGCAATGTAATGAAACTCGCATGCAAGTTTTTGCACCACCTAAATGAGCCCTAATTTCTGTTTCATGCGATTTTACCTTGAAACGGGATTTGCTTTTTGTTTTATATTGAAAGGTCGGGGGTTCTATTTATTTAGGTTTTCCTATCGTGGCAAAATTACAAAGTTTTGGATTCAACTATGTTTGTCTATGACATGACTGACTTGTTTTTGCCTATCATGTAGAAAAAAAACTCAAAATCAAACCACGACAGTCTATCTTTTCAATTGAATTGCTAAGTCTATCTGTATCAGCTCTATGGAATGAATTATCGCCCGAGCATTTCGCAAGAAAAGAGCGTACTTAACCCTTTCTTAAAATCCGGCAACGCACTTGCGACTGTTTTTATAACAAATGGTTTCTTTTTTGGATTTTGTTGCTTGTTACTTGGTAACTTACCAAATAATGCTGCTTTTTTAGGCATATTAAAGATTTTCAGTAACACTGACCCAAAATCATCCAAGATTTTTTCTGCATAAATGATTTATTTGGCTTAAACTGAAATACGATTGTAAATACATCATTAATCACATTAACACCGATCCACGTGACACTTCTTTATTTTGGATGCGCATAATTTGAGCGAATCACGGTTCTTTAACAGGGGCGCGACTCATACATTTTTAATTATAGCCCGATTCGGGAAAGCGTATTTTTGTGACACGTGCGGATTACGTCGTATGAACTCCGCAGTTTAATTTTAAGACAATATGTACAGCTTAAGTGGGACTGGGCTGGACATGTCTGCCGCATGCACCCAGAAAGGTGGGCCAAAATGGTTACTAAGTGGGACCCACGGAACACAATAGACGGTGCAGGCCGGAGTTCAGGCAGACCGAAAAGGAGATGGCGGGACGACTTGGACGTATTCTACCCCAAATGGTGGGAAAATGCCGATGACAGGGTCGAGTGGAGAAAACGAGGGGAGGCCTTTGCCCAGCAGTGGGACACCAAAATAGGCTAGAGAAAAAAAAAATGTACAGACCGTAAGGGTAACATTCCATTTCTGACCGCAGCTGCACTACTGGTACTGAACGCGTCGCTGTTACTGTCACGTTCCATAGTAAAATGAACAGTAATGCAGCTGCGGTTGGAAATGGACTGTCACCTTAAGGATAAACACAACTGAAATAAGGAAGGGGCCTTGTACAGACATTAATCGTACATCGGCAAACGCCAAACGGATAGTAAAAATGTATTGTAATGACAGATACTACGAAATATCACTATACATTACCTGTTTAACTTTCGAGTTGGAATTCCTTGCCGGCGTCTATATTTCCGAGCTAATATAACCCGGCAACCTTCAAATAAAGGGTGAACAGGCACCTTCTGGGCAGACTCGCTCCATCGTAGGCCACGTCTTCGCCTCGGCTAGTCTGTGGCCATGAGTAAGCCCATTTTTAATATCGTTTTCTAAGAACGATTATCAACTTGACTGCCCACGTAGCCAATGTGCCAATCATTAACGTAGCGTATTGTAGCCATCTCTCTCTATCACACTTCCATATTAGTGCAACAGTGACGGTTGCGTTTCGTACGCTACGGAGCGTAAACGATTGCACGTTGGCCACGCACCCGGCCCCATGTCGCGCTGAAATACTAAATGAGTATGGGAGCAACAAAGCGTGTTGGCCGGCAGTAGAGAGTAGACTTATGGATTCCATCTAGTAAGTGATCTATGTTAACATGTCATAAGGTTAACTGCGGACAGTGCCCCTGCCAAATCGAGCGAAAAAATACGACTGGCATAACCTGCAACTTTTTGCAGTATATTTTATCAGTAACGTATTTTATACATGCAAAAGGGCAGTGAAGTATAAAGCCTCGATTTCGCTCGACCGACAATTACGCTATTGCATTGGAATGGAGCTGGAAAGCGGCGACTTCGGTTAGGATCGAAAGTTAACGCTTTCCGGCCGGAGGCTAGAAAAATAGTTTAATACATATTTGAGAAATTCATTCTATTCATTATTAGCGTTTGGCCGTTTTTGTACAGTCGATTTCACAAACATTTTTACAAACCAACGTTCCAAATATACATTCACACTGTACCCCGGCCACGCACTCGACGAGTGGCATGGGAAGTGTCGAGGGAGGTAGGCAGATAAATACGTAAGTACAGTCGACTACAAAGAGATGTATCCACTTTTTCACCTTACTGCCTTGTAATAAGGTGATACGCCGATGGTGAGTAATGAGGGTTTTGGGCTGTGTTTGGTGATGCATTGGGTGCTGGAGGTGAAACAATTCAAAGTAGATTCCAACTACATAAAGTACTCACCCCATCCGGACTCTGTTTCTTGACCTCACAGAACTCGTTAAGGACATCCTGTAGCTTCTTTGTTGAATCTGTAACAGACGTTAAGAATATAATAGAATAGAACAGAATATAATTTATTCGTAAGCACAAACAAACGAGACAATACATAATGTACAAGAAAACACAAAATAAGATTAAAGTGCCACGAAATGGCATCATCTCAGGATGTTGCTGGTGGCTTCCAGCGCTGGTCTTCCGATGAGACCATCAGTGCCACAAGTATTTAGCTAATAATAACCAGGACCAAGGAAATATATATAGGTGCAAAGATGAAAAAAATATTGGAGATAGATGGAAGGTTTCAAGAGTTAGGCCAATCCAAAAAACCGGCCAAGTGCGAGTCGGACTCACGTTTCAAGGGTTCCGTACATAAAGTCCGACTCACGCATGACTGCACATTTCTTATAGGTTTTCCTGTCATCATGTGTCAATAAGTAAAGACCTATTTTGTGTATTTTTTTCAAAATTTTAGACCGAGTAGTTTCGGAGATAAAGGGGGGAATGGTCGGACAGACAGACAGGCGCACGAGTGATCCTATAAGGGTTCCGTTTTTTTCTTTTGAGGTACGGAACCCTAAAAAGCGAAGGATTTTTCCAACCCATCGATCCGATTCGGATTCGCCTCACATGCGTTTTGATAAACTAAACTTGATGAAGGAAACTTTTGTTACTAACATCACAGGGCGGACACGCCATACATCAAAAATGATTTGCGTTTATATGTGTGCGCGGCACTTGAATTTCTGACGGAATCCTGACGGAATCTCAGTAGAGCGACTTACGCACACATTCATGTCGCGGCCTGTTGCGGGCGAGGTAATCCGAATCGGGGCGGTGCGTGTCCGTTCTGTATGATAATACTATTACTTATTCTGTGCTAACATGTAAGTTTCGAAATAAATTACTTATTTGAATTGAATTGAATTGATACTTAACCGTGATCTGGCGAAAGAAAAACTTTGTGATACAGCGGAAAGTACGGGGGGCTATTGAAATTAGTCGTCATCCAAACTGTCTTAATTTTTAACCATCTTTTATTAGGTCGACCTGTATGTAACTATGTACCTAATGGAATCTAAGGTAACTAATTTAACCATCTTCCAAGGATCGTAGCGTCATGAAAATTGGCAGCTGTATGTAGTTCTGATGACAATACAATAATCTTATGGTACTGTCGAACTGATATGATGATGGAGACAGGAGGTGGCCATAGGAACTCTGTGATGAAACAACGGAACCTAATTGTGTTAGGGGTTTTTAGAATTGTCTCGATGAGTATTAGTTGTCTGTGGTAAGAAAAGTACAGTCAGCGATAAAAGCTTGTACCAAAAATGAAATTTATGCCAAAAACTTATTATTTTTAACCGTGATTGTGGTTGATTAATGGTTAGTGCCTCCTAGCTGGAAAGGTATTTTAGATACTAAGTACGTCGGTGTTCAGTGTGGACGAAACTTTAGCGAATGACGTAGTGAGTGTTGTGTGCAACCCATTATTAGACTATTATGCCGAAATGAGGATAGTTTCTCGCGGGTGTCATTCTGAATCCCTAACAACGTTTGTCCTAAAGTCACTTGCCCTAACTGGTTTGTCCTAATGGGCACATGTCCTAACGATCAATTGTCATAACGATTATTTTCCATTTTTAATGTAAGGTTCTGAAAAATGGTTAGGTTTTAGAACTTGCTGCCACAAAAGTGGGTTAGGTTAGGGTTAGAACTGCGACCCTCGCAAAAAAGAATATATGCTTAATAACATTAGGATCGGTAATCAATAATTAGGGAAACCAAAATTAGGGTTTTTAGTGTTAGGACAACTGATCATTATGACAAACAATATTAGGGAATGCAAAGATAGGAGAAAAGACTTTAGAGATTCAGTTATAGATCCGTTTCTCGCCTTCCCTGCCGCCGAAGTCGCTCGCGCCGAGTCATCGGTCGCTGCATAGAAAAATATAAGTAAAGAAAGAGTGGTAACTCCATACATTAGTTTTCTTACCAAAACGCCTTCCTAGTCGACATCTAACGACAAGGTAGTGGAACTATCAGTACCGCTACTTGACACCAGATGTCATAAGTTTCGCTACCTACTGACGAAAAATGTAGGTACTACCTACTAAAACAATTTACAACTAATATTATTGTCGAGCATTAGAGTTTTTGTTTGCCGCTCCATCTATTGTCGAGCGATTTTCGACTTAAAATACATGAGACCATCGCGTCAATCAGTACATTTTATTGTATGTAAAATACACATAGGTATTTAACTCGGCTGAAAAGTACCCATTCTGACTCGATTTATTGGCGCTCCCACTCCATTCGAGCGTTTAAATACCTCGCCAGAAACGAGTGCCATTCATCAGTTGGTAAATTGATGTACTAGAGTTAGACCAAGAAAAGTCTGCAAGGGTTTTGATAGCAAACTCAGTGCAAGTGTTATTTTAAACCATAGAGAAAAAAATACATAGAGTGCTCACTCCATACATCAGTTTTAGTACCAAAAAGACTATTAGCATCTATTAGCATCGAGTAGCGGAACTATCAGTACTGCTACTAGACAATAGATGTAGCAGTACTAGCAGTACTGATAGTTCCGCTACTCGATGCTAGATGTAGACACTGAAATTAATAGTCTGAACTGATGTATGGAGTGAGCTCTCTTTGTCTTACTATATTTCTCTATGTTTAATCGTCAAACTTCTATGTAGTGCACTGCCTTATGGGAATATAGTTCAGATCCGGAAGTCATTTTGATGACGTCATTCCGCTGAAGTAGATGGCCGGCGCCGCTGTCTCCCGGCAGTTTTGGAGACCCACTACCATGCCCAACAACATACTAAAAGTTGGTAGCGGTTTCCGGATCTGAACTGTCTCTTCGACCGTTTCCCATAAGGCATAGTACTAATGATATCGAAATCGTCTAATATCTTGGTTTAACTCTATTACTCCGAATCCAATCCATCTAATAAACAAAATGGACTTTATTAAATTGCACTGCATTATATCAAAGGGGATTACTCCCACATAATACGAACATTTAAGGTAAAAGGTCAAACGCACAACATGAGCGTTGTTGATCAATATCATTAGGGGCTATTAGTGAATTGTGTTCGCTCACTAATACATTTAGGTATTAGTGGCAGAAATAAACCGGTTGTAGGTACTAAAAGAGGTGTGGGAGGATATTTATATAGCTTAGCAAATCAATTATTTGTCAATAGAAAAACGTGAATCATTAAAATTTTACATATTATTATTTCAAATTTACTGCCATTTCTACTGACAAAATTGGTTAACCTTTCCAATTGATCATCGATTTAGATTTTTTGACCCCAAGCAAACTCGGCTCATACCAAAAATATCCTTAGAACTTATGTTACTCTTCGGCGAAGAAACATCGAGAGGTAACCGGACTCCTGATAAGACCCAGTTTTCTCAAGTTTGAAGGTCAAATTGTCAAAAAAAATGGGTCTCTATTGTTTCCCAAATAAACCATAATGTATTGTTTGCCCGCGTTTTCGTTAGTCATAATTCATTTGGTTCAGAAACGCGTCACTTTTCAGGATTGCCATAAAACAAACCTAAACTAACCTAACCTATGTATAGGATAACCTAACGAAAATCCTGAAATGTTCACGGTTTTAGTTTTATGACTAATGATAATATGACAAAAAATACATTATGACTTAAAACTTTATGGGAAACAACGGGACTCCCAAAAATTTAACCAATGTCTGAGCCAATTCTTGGAGTTACATACATCAACTGATGCACCTTTACGGTGCAACCGGGAAAAGGTTAATATGAGGTTTAAAACACCCTAATTATGGAGTTAAAAAACCGCCTAGAACTCCTCGATATCGATGTTTTATGTATCTCTTCTTCAATCTTGTTCCTCGCGTTGTCCCGGCATTTTGGCCACGGCTCATGGGAGCCTGGGGTTCGCTTGGCAACTAATCCCTGGAATTGGCGTGGACACTAGTTTTAACGAAAGCGACTGCCATCTGACCTTCCAACCCAGAGGGTAAACTAGGCCTTACTGGGATTAGTCCGGTTTCCTCACGATGTTTTCCTTCACCGAAAAGCGGCTGGTAAATATCAAATGATATTTCGTACATAAGTTCCGAAAAACTCATTGGTACGAGCAGAGGTTTGAATTCGCGACCTCCGGATTGCAAGTCGCACGCTCTTACCGCTAGGCCACCAGCGCTTCTTCGATCGATGTTTTATGTATACGGAAAACCATCTCCATTACCACTTAATTGCCTTAGAGAACGTTCAACGCAAACGCTTTAGACATTTGATACCGCACTAAGACAAAACAACCAACTGAAGACCGACTTCGACAAGGTTGTAACCGCCTATAGTTTTCATAGGGAGATAAGACTGTCTCACCAAGTAATGGTATAATGGAAGTCTAGTTGGCGGAAAACTGCTTTTCTTGGAAGATAAAGCCTGCATGGAGTTTTTAAACGTCTTTGTAAGTTAAGTTAGATTGCCTGGCTTTAATGCATAAAATATTTATTTGTTTTTTACAGGAGGCCAAAGAGCAGACATATGGACAGATGGTAAGCGATTACCGTAGCCCATGGACGCCTGCAACAGCAGATGGTTGCAAGAGCGTTGCCAGTATTTAAGATGGAAGTACGCTCTTTTCGTGAAGTTCGTATCGGTCCGGAAATACGGGTGACAGTTCATTCCACAGTTAAGGATGACTCACGTTAGACCGGGCCGTCTCCAGCCGGAGCTTCCGGAGCTTCGTTTTCTATGGAAAGCATCACGTGATCAGCCGTCATAGAGAATGACTAGTCGGGCGGGCGCCTCGACTCGGGTCCGGCCCGGTTTAGTGTGAGTCATCCATTATGCTGTGCAAGGCAGGAAGGTTCTAGAAAAACGCACAGTTGAGGACTGCCAACTATCTAACTGATGAAGACGGAAATGGGAGCGAGTAGAGCGATAGGGTAAGGAACCAGCATGGATACTCATAACAAGCGAGCTCTTGCACGGGTGACAGCTTGTTCCATTGGGTCCCGGGTGCCACCGAAATGTATACAACACTAACAAGCAAAGTTAATTATAGTGTATAACAGTAAACTCACAAGCGGTTAGCTCTTGAAGTTTAACTCCGCGGACGACAGTTTGTCCCCTTGGAACCCAGGTGCCACTGGAGTGTATACGGGCATTTTCACTTATAAGAAGTACCATTTACTTTTTTTCGAAAATCCATCAACTTAATTTTGAGTTATTTCTACTCAGAATCACGAGGACTATTTAAAAAGAAGAAATTACAGTTTTGTAACGCATTTTCACATAGGTACATTTTGTATGGACCGTTACAAAACTGACACCCACAATTTGTATGAAAAACAGGGGACACTTTTTTCTTTGTCTCATTCAATAGTACCTACTCGTCATTCTGAGTTTAAATAACCCAAAAGTTATTGGTGTTTCGAAAAAAAGAAAATTGTACATTTTTTTCTGAAAACCCCCGTACAACACTAACTAAGCAAAGCCCTTGTCTACAACAGTATACTTACTCACAAGAGGGAACTTCACGGGTGACCGCTTGTTCCGTTGGAATCCAAGTGCCACTGGAGTGTAAACAACACTAACTAAAAGCAAAGGCCTTGTCTACAACAGTATAGTACCTACTCACAAGAGGGAACTCCATGGGAGACAGCTTGTTCTATTGGAACCCAGGTGCCACAGGAGTATATACAATATTAACAACAAGCTAAGTTCTTGTAGTACAACAGTATACTCACAAGAGGGAACTCCACGGGTGACAGCTTGTTCTATTGGAACCCAGGTGCCACTGGAATACATGTAAACAACACTAACAAAAAGCAAAGTCCTTGTCTACAACAGTATACTCACAAGAGGGAACTCCACGGGTGACAGCTTGTTCCATTGGAACCCAGCTGCCACCGGAGTATATACAATATTAACAACAAGGTAAGTTCTTGTAGTACAACAGTATACTCACAAGAAGCGAGCTCTTGAAGCTGCTGGAACTCTGCTGGTGACAGCTTGTCCCATTGGAACCCGGGCGCCACCGGAGTGTTCGGCATGATCTGAAACAAAATAATACATTATTATTATACAATTTGGTATCTGTCAAAAGACACACACACAAGCAGCATATAAGCAAGGTTTTTACTTGTCGTCGTAAGCATAGTGGCGTAGCTAGGCGTGGGCGAAGTGGGCCGTCGCCCATGGCCTCGCGCCCCAACATGGGCCTCGCGCGAGGGCCCTTCGGGCACAGTGAAAGAAATGGGCCTCGCAGATGCGAATTCGCCCACGGCCTAGATTAGTTCACGCTACGCCACTGGTAAGTCCAAGTACAAATTAAATTCCAGTTATGAACTCTTATAGAAATAAAAGAAAGTTTAGAATTCAAATCTGCAAAAATTGGCTTGGGTCTTACGATGTTAGAATTGTAGTCGATTGACAGTATTCTAAGAAATAGTTAAAACATTTTAAAAGTAGAAACAATTTAGAAGCACTGTTTTTACTTTATGTTCTCATACAGAGAATACAAAGAATAGAATACAATCATCGCTTTCATATCCTTTTCATAGAGGCCAATTCAAAATACATATTCCGATATCAAAACAATGTCATTTTGATATCATTTGCGCATGTGTTCCGCTAGAATGTCTTCGTACATTAGCGCGAGCGAGACGCATGGGCGAACGATATCATTTTGACATCGGAATATAAGTTCGAATTGACCTCATAGGTGCGCTACTTTTTGCCTGCGCTAAATTAAACTTCTTTGTCGTTAGTTTCATTGTAACAATCCTTTTTCAGCGTCTTTATAACTTAAAGCTGAATAGCATATAAAACTGACTTTAATAAGCTTTTATTTAGTTTAAATTGTCCCGAATATTTCTATTTAAGTGATTGAATTAACCTCTTAGTAAATGGTACCTTCGAAGCGCTGGTGGCCTAGCGGTGAGAGCGTGAGACTTGCAATCCGGAGGTCGCACTTATGTACGGTTTTCGTACTTATGTACGAAATATCGTTTGATTTTTTACCAGTCTAGAGCCCACGCCAATTCCTGGGATTAGTTTCCAAGCGGACCCCAGGCTCCCATGAGCCGTGGCAAAATGCCGGGACAACGCGAGGAAGATGATGAGTAAATGGTACCTTCGCATTTTTTCTGAAAGTAATCCAGTCATCTTAAGAACCTTTCTTCAGAAACAAGCTGAAAAGATGTAACACAGACAGACTATACAGGGTGAACCGACCGATCAATCACTCGGACGTCTGAATGGCGTTTTATCTCACGCCATAATGCAATCTGAGCGGCATCCGATCTACCAACCTAGCCACCCCACACTATTCTCTCCCAAGCGTCGGCGTCAACTCTATGGCTGCTGCTCGATGCAATGCAATGGATCGATCGGAACCGGTTTTATGCAAAAACTTAGAAATAACCATATTTTTATAATTATTTTATACTCGAAATGTAGAACTCAGTTGTGTTTTAGGTAAAGACTTCGTATTATTAGATTGCCCAATTAGAAATGAAATAATTAGCAAAGAACGAAGAAATACCGTTTTCGTTCAACCCATACAAAAAATACAGGTATCCGATCCCTGGCAACAATGACGTAACTGCGCAGCGACGCCACTTTCCAAAGCGCTGACTAGACGCCGACGCTCAAAAGACGCTTTTGTGTGGTGGAACTTACAGGCGTTTTTTTTAATTTTCATAACAGGATATGAATTAGATCTGGGTTAGAAAAGGATCAGATCTGTCAGTGTCAAAAGTAACATTTCTTCAACGAAAAACGTCACTTTACCGCTTAATAAAATAAAACACAGCAATAAAGGTTTGTGTCTTTTTATCAGTGTTTTAATGGGCGGACGAAGCACTAGGTATTTCACACCTTAACCCATTTTATTACTTTCTTTAGCGATAAAACTAATGGACAGTCAGCAGTGGTAGTACGTAATTCCATACCTATGCGGGCGAGATATTTAATATGGCCTGGGACTTTACCATGATGTCTTATTGCGATTCTGTTTAGGACCTAAACTGAATTGCTAAGGGACGGAGTTGGGACCTTACCATGATGTCTTATTGCGATTCTGTTTAGGACCTAAACTGAATTGCTAAGGGACGGAGTTATGCGACTTATATAGCTCCGTCCTTTAGCGATTCAGTTTAGATCCTAAACAGAATCGCAATAATACATTATGGTAAGGCCGATGTACACCCGATTGTAAGAATTAAGCTAATATTATAAACTGAAAATACTATAATTATCATTGCCGTCGACTATACAGTCAGCTGCAGAGAAAAAAATACAAGTTTGTATGTACTTAAAGGTGTTAAGCGAATAATATAGCGTTATCCTTCATCATCATCATTTTAGTATACAGTCGCCCACTACTGATCATATAATATTTATATATACTTAGGCCTCTCTTCGTGTACGCCACTTATCCCGGTCCTGTGCTAGTCTCAACCATAAGTGCCCCGCAATTTCGATGGAAACCCTTACAATAAAGTATCTATTCATCTTCTATAAACCCTCAAACTCACCTCGGGAACCCCAATCGATCATCGTTCAACAAAACACCGGCAAGTTGTTTCTACAAAAAGAGATAAAGTTCTTTGAAACCGATCCTAAATAAAGACCGTTATGCAAAATAAGAGGTCCCGGAAATGATTGCTTTCATGTTATGGTACTTTGGTGTTAAATTACTTTTTTATGATGGAAATCGGTTTATTTTTATCGGGATTTTTTTTGGTGTTTATTACTTACTGTTTTGATTTAGATTCGTTGTTGTTTTGTCTGCCTTGAGTCGCTAATTGTCAGGTTAAGGATAAATAAATAAATAAATATTATAGGACATTCTTACACAAATTGACTAAGTCCCACGGTAAGCTCAAGAAGGCTTGTGTTATGTGGGCACTCAGACAACGATATATATAATATACAAATACATAAATACATAGAAAACAACCAAGACTCTGGAACAAATATCTGTGCTCATCACACAAATAAATGCCCTTACCAGGATTCGAACCCAGGACCGCGGCTTAACAGGCAGGGTCACCCACTAGGCCAGACCAGTCGTCAGAAAGTGTGAGGACTAGTAGTTCGCCCCGAACTGAGAACTCGCGGTTAACCAAAAATTATATAGCTATTGACTTTGTTGCACCTACTTAGGTACTCGTATAGTGCGACATAAAATAATAGAAAATAAATGAGGGCGCCATTTTCTACGTGACTGTCACATTTGTGACGTAAAATGCTTACACATTAGGGTGGAGCGAAATCCAAAATTCTTGAATATAGCAATGGAACCCCTCTAAAAGGATGTCTAATTTTTTATTATTTAAGGGAAAAAAATAAAAAAAATATTGGTATATACTTTTAGCCCTCTACTATTCGATTATATATGTATAGCAATATATGCATATTTTTAATTAATTTAATTTATGCTTATTTTTTTATAACAATATCATTCATTAAATAACATCTTTTTGTTACAGATATACTCGATTCCTATACTTATTTTTGTTTATAACGTATATTTTTATGACACGGTAAAACCACGTAAATCGAGGTTTTATGGAAAAGGCCCTTTAACCCGGATACTGTGCACAAATTGGAGTTTACAACTAATTACAGAACCGTGAAAACTATTTTGAACGTGATAAGATAATGAAAATACTACTAGTAAAAGTAAATATATGCCTAACATACGTGTGAACATGACCCAAAAAGGGCGTAAGCGACGCCGAAGGGCAAAATTTAACGCTTTTTTAAACATATAAATAACCCATTTTTGCAGTAAAATGATACTTTTCGTAATCAATAATACCGTTACTTTGCCACAAGAACGTCTAAAAAAAATAACTCATATATATTTTTTACACTGTAGCATTTTCCTTGTTTTGCATGAAATTGCTGTTTAATATGAAAGTTTGAAATTTTATTATTTCATAAATATTGAAAAAGGCACAAACATTTTGGTAATAACTTATTATACGCTTATTAAGTATTATATAATTTCAATAAAATGTACACATATTAGTGAAATTAGTATATTTAAATAATTGATGAAAATGTACCTTTATTAATTTCTTTAGCGGCTGGATAGAGGGCTAAAAGTAGTGTTTATTTTGAAACTTGATATAATCACTATAATCTACATGACAAACTGCAACTTTTCGTACCGGTTCCACATTGATAATCAAATTTTTATTTTTTTCCCATACAACGACGCCCCACCCTATTACACATGGCAACAATTTAGTATGGACATTTTTGAGTTCTATTTTATTTAATTTCTACTATTTTATGTCGCTCTATAGGCGGCAATAGATCAAAGATGGATTTATTGCAAGGTCTGTGGAGCCTTTAACTGATTGATTTAAGCAAAGAGTAGTATGTATAATATAGTTGGCCAAGCAGATCTTGTCAGTAGAAAAAATGTAGGCGCGAAGGGATATGCTCTCATAGAAAATTTGAGTTTCGCGCCTTTTTCTACTGACAAGATTTGCTTTTTTGGATCAATTTTGAAGCGCCATTTACAAGTTTAGCGTTAAATAATATAGATGGCGCTATTTTTTCGAATAAAGGGCTTCGTATACGGCTGCCCCTCCCCTGGATTTAAGTCACCACCATAGAGATTAAAATAAACTGTATCTGTGCTAAGCCTAGTATTTCCTGTCAAATGTCAAATACATATATTATGTTTATTCTATTTTATTTTTATGTTGCTAATTATTTCAAAATGGTAAATTTAAAAACGATATTATAAAAGTGTAAGTCGAGCACTTTCATTTGATACTAAACTCGACCATGTTTCTTGCAAAAAAATGACCAGAATAGCAAGACCTCTCACAAACAGCTTTTTGGCCTTCTAAGCTCTTCTAGCTCAATAACCTCTTGATCGGGCCTGCTCATAATTTAATGACTAAAATATAATGCCCTCGACTACATGTTTACCCAATTTCATTAAAATTAGAACAAATTTACTTAAGTTATTGAGTATCAAACTATCTTCTGACAGTTCAGCTTAAAAACATCGAAATGCCGAGACGTGCCGCTAGCCAGCCGCGTGTTCAAAGTCGAATGTAAGAACTTCGCTTCGCTTCGCTCGCTCGTTCGATAACTCACGTTAGACCGGGCCGTGTCCGGGCCGGAGCTTGCGGAGCTTCGTTTTCTATGGAAATCATCACGTGATCACCCTGTCATAGAAAGGTAAGCGCCGGAAGCTCCGGCCCGGACACGGCTTGGTCTAACGTTTACCTTTACTGGGCGTGTCGGATTGACGAGCGCCAGAATACTGAGCGTCTACTGTATTTGCCATTTTTCAAAATTACCCCAATTTTAAGTAATCACAACACAATGCCTTGTGTGCATCTCATGCATCTCATTTTGTTTATTATTGCTGATTTACGAAATTAATCAATTACGTACCTCGGTTTTCAAAGGCGATGTATTTCTGTCCGTGCTCATATTCACAGCAAACTAACACAAATATCTTAACACACAATAACTTAAAATTATCACCATTCACAATTTAAATATACTGTCACTTTTAATTATAGTTTAAACAGTATAAAACATATTTAAACATCAATTTGTTGATTTCCTCAAAAACGTACACAAGTAATATCGCCGGCAGCACTCATACAAGTACAACTGACTTATAGTTGATCAAACCAAATTGTCAGTAAATAAGAACAAAACAAAATATACTTATCCTTTTCTTTTGCGTGCTAGTACTAGTGTAAGACAAAGATAGTATGATTCTCTCTATGTTTGAAATGTGACAGTCCTTTGACAAACTATAAGTATTCAATTCTCATAACAATTTATTTTTCTCTCAAAGTTTCCTCGTACGTCAATACATAAGAGGAAAAAGTTAACAAATACGGGTGTCCCTAGCCATTGGATAAACCCTGAGGGGCTACCGCGAAAACCGAAATTCGCAAATTGCGGAGATCTTTCCCTTTTACTCTAATGAAGGCGTAATTAGAGTGACAGAGAAAAATTACCGCAATTTGGGAACTTCGATTCGCGGTTATAGAACTAAAATCCCACGTAGGGTTACTTCTCGTTACTGACAGGTTTTTGTATAAAGATACAGTAAGCTATTTTTGTCCTTATGGTACCTAAGCGATAATGTGGTTCCTTTTCCTAAAAAACGTCACATATAAGTTCATATCGGCTCGTAATAAATATCGATTTAATATCCAGACACCATTCCACACAGCACTGGAACCGATAATGACAAACGATACCGGTAATACCGCGTTATCCGGTACCGGTATCTGATTTATATCCATATCCAACATGGCGGATAAACGATCGACGTTTTAAATGGCTTGAAGCTGCGTGGATTATGTTATTATTTCGATAAAGTTGTGGATTCGGTTTAAATTGTGAAGTTTATATATGTAATATAGCGACCCGCCCCGGCTTCGCACGGGTTAAGAAATTATACATAAACCTTCCTCTTGAATCACTCTATCTATTAAAAAACCGCATCAAGATCCGTTGCGTAGTTTTAAAGATCTAAGCATACATAGGGACAGACATCAGACAGTGGGAAGCGATTTTGTTTTATATAGTAGTTTTATGTAGTTAAGTATATATGTATGTAATAATGGATCTTAAAGATTTCTGTTTATCTGATTATTATCTAACACGACGGACGCGTTATACTCGTTATAGGTACGTATTAATAATTAAGAAGATAAGTTTTTTTGCTCATGCGATCATATTCTAAATAATTTTCGTGAAAAGTATCTATTAAGCTTTTTTTTTTGCACACACGGTTCATAAGTTAGAGGGACACAGTATGTTTGACTTTGGATGGACGGACATGACGATACTGCGTTCCGTTCGATTTTAAAACGTACCTAACTCAATTATTTATTTTCTTGTACCACTTTGATGTAAATTTGAAAAAAGAAAAAGAAAAAAAAAGAATAAAGAAAGAATAAGAAAAAGTGTTTTGAGAAAAAGTGTCGAAACTGAAATTGTTAAAAACTTGAATGAAAGGCCCTTCTTCTGGTATTAGATAGTTTAATACCCGAGGAAGCACATGGGATACTCTTTATCAATCATTATCTTATCATTTTATGCAGACGAAGTTGCGGGGAGAAGCTAGTTAATCTTTTATAAAACCTTATTATACCCTTTCCCTTATTAATGCCTTTTACCATCCATTTTCCTAACGAAAGATAAGCCAAACCGGATATCCGGGCAATTAAATCTTATCCGGAAGATCACTCCTAACTAAATTAAAGATGGCCGTCGTTTATACCCGGATACCGATTACTTAGTTACATGGATACTCCACCACAATGGATACCCGGATACAGATTACGTAGGTACTGGAGATTCTCCACATACAAAAAAAGTTCGGGTCGAGGTTAGTCATAACGATGTTAAAGAGGCGCCGAAACATCGTAACATGGTTATATCAGCCCTAACTATAACTGGAACAGATGTGGTTCCCCACAAACAAAAACAATAGGTATTATATTGTATTCCAGCTGACAGCTGGAGGCTTTGGTCACTTTTTCCTTCGTATATAATATTTATTCGGTTTATAGTTTAAATTGTGTCTACTTGAAAAACACAAATTAAAATATTATCATACAATGTAATTTAATTTGTTCTTAGAGTAATATTGTATTGTATAGCAGATAAGCTGCTTTTATTTAATAATTGTTAAAGTATCAAATCGTTTTTTTACTTCCAATCAATTCTAACAAATGCTCTAAAATGACACATCTCAAATTGATAACACTGTTCGCTGCTCAAACAAATATGCGATTTTGCCGATTTTATAGAGTGACATATCTGCTGTAATGTGGAGTGACGTATCTGTGGCTTCGATTAGGTGAAATATAGATTTTTCATTAAGTTCATATATCGTTAATACGTTGTGGAAGTCTTTCGGCAACGTAAACAAGTATACGGGCATCAGGTCTAATCAAGTTTTCTTAATGAAGGTACCGTAAAATGGGGTGAGTAGGGTTCGCGGGGAGAGTTGGGTTATGAATGGGGAGAGAAGGGATGAAAGGGGAGGTGAGATGGGATTTTATGGCTACTGCTACAAAAATAATGTATTCCAATTTAAAATGGAGCTATAGTAATACTCATAATAAAAAAAATCGATCCAACAATCTTCCAAAATCACCTTTGTATGAAATCCCATCTCACCCCAATTACGAGGGACTACGGGGTGAGGTGGGATTTCCTGTTTATCGTCAAAGTTATGAAATGTAACTAACCAAAATAAAATACAAACGTCCGGAACACTTATTATATATGTCGGCGGCAGATCGTAAAATCGGCCATATCGAGATATTCCTAGGCATATCATGAAACGCCGCCATTTCATGATCTGACTAAGATTAACCCAGGCGTATCACGATCTGCCTTATGAAAGAGGCGGCATATCGGTCAGACCAATGTATTCGTTGATATTCCTAGCTTCATACCGGGCGCATCGTAAAATAATTGATGAGATATTCCTAGGCATATCATGAAACGCCGCCATTTCATGATCTGACTAAAATTAACTCAGGCATATCACGATCTGTCTTATAAAAGATTCGGCAGATCGATGGGAGCAATGAATTCGTCGAATTCCTAGCTTCATTCATACCGATCGCATCGTAAAATAATTGCATTTTTTGCCACTAGTGGCGCTGCATTCTATATGGCGCTGCGTCCGAGTCAGTGTTGCCAGATCGTACCTTTTAATACAAGTTTACGTTCCTTTTGAGCCTTGAGGTTTGCTCGATATGGCTGGTGCATGGTCGCTAGGCAGATCATGAAATGCCGGCGTTTCATGATCTGCCTAGGAATATCACCTCTTGAGGTTTGCACGATATGGCTGGTCGTCGCTAGGCAGATCATGAAATGCCGGCGTTTCATGATCTGCCTAGGAATATCACCCCTTGAGGTTTGCACGATATGGCTGGTCGTCGCTAGGCAGATCATGAAATGCCGGCGTTTCATGATCTGCCTAGGAATATCACCTCTTGAAGTTTGCACGATATGGCTGGTCGTCGCTAGGCAGATCATGAAATGCCGGCGTTTCATGATCTGCCTAGGAATATCACCCCTTGAGGTTTGCACGATATGGCTGGTCGTCGCTAGGCAGATCATGAAATGCCGGCGTTTCATGATCTGCCTAGGAATATCACCCCTTGAGGTTTGCACGATATGGCTGGTCGTCGCTAGGCAGATCATGAAATGCCCGCGTTTCATGATCTGCCTAGGAATATCACCCCTTGAGGTTTGCACGATATGGCTGGTCGTCGCTAGGCAGATCATGAAATGCCGGCGTTTCATGATCTGCCTAGGAATATCACCCCTTGAGGTTTGCACGATATGGCTGGTCGTCGCTAGGCAGATCATGAAATGCCGGCGTTTCATGATCTGCCTAGGAATATCACCCCTTGAGTTTGCACGATATGGCTGATGGTTGCGCTAGGCAGATCATGAAATGCCGGCGTTTCATGATATGCCTAGGAATATCACACCCTACTTATTTGATATGCCTAAACGTCGCTAGGCAAATCGTCAAACGTTGATGTTTGAACGATATGGCTGGTAGTCGCTAGTCAGATCATGAAATGGCGGCGTTTCATGTTATGCCTAGGAATATCTCGATATGGCCGATTTTACGATCTGCCTCAGACATATACACCATTCAGTTTGCATATGTAAAAATAAAATGTTATCGAGGTTTGAATGTCAGTTTTGCCCCTACTCACCCCATTTTATGGTACGGGAGAGTTGTTATTAGTAATATTCTCTCTCTCTCTCTATGTACAGGTTGGCCCAAAATACGTTGTTTATTTACTGTGGCATATTGTTGATATTTTTAACAAACATCATATACTCAATACATATAGGTACACCTTATAAAACAAAGTCGCCCGCCGCGTCTGTCTGTTTGTGTGTTTGTATGTTCCTTCGCGATAAACTCAAAAACTACTGAACGGATTTTCATGCGGCTTATACCTATCAAAAGAGTGATTCTTGAGGAAGGATTAGCTCTATAATTTGTTAACCCGTGCGAAGCCGGGGCGGGTCGCTAGTATATAATAAACTGAAGTTTATGGTAGAAGCTGATACTGTGTTTTTTATACATATACATCAAAACAATAAGTAGTAGAATATTTCAAGCATTTAAAGCATAACCACAACTCTTTATTTTTTACACATACCTAATCCTATTTTACGGTACCTATTTACTCCCCAACCTACCCTGTCAAGTTGAGAGCGCGACGAGATTGCGGAATCTACCCGGGTCACAGAATAAATAATAGTACTAAGTACAGAAGACTCACTCTGTAACAAAACGCGTCTGTTACGATCAGCACAGATATGGCCGCTAGGTGGCGACAGCGCCACGCGCGGCTTATGGGTTTCCCCAAAATTGGTGTGGAACGGATGTACTTTTAGCTACCTGTAGCAAAGCGACGAAATCGCGGAGTGAGACACGCCTGCCCGGGTTTAGTAACAGCTGTCTTTCTTCATTAACTTCTGACCCATCAACATGGCCCGATACTAATACTTTTATTGGCTCGGAGACGCAACACACACGGAATGCTACTACACCGCGATCCGTTGAAAAAAGCTAGCTTGGAGAACCTTTATACCTCCAATTCGTACCATGATCGTACAGTCAGCAGCAAAAGTTGCTAAGCGAGCCAGGTGTTCAAAATGATCTTGACGCGACTTTATTGTTAAGAGAATAAGAGTGCGTCAAGGTAATTTTGAACACCTTGCCCGCTTAGCAACTTCTGCTGCTGACTGTATCTTCGGGGAAAATAATTTACTAATTAGACCAGTGGTGGGAAAACTTTCTTCATAGGGGGCCAGAAAGTTTCATACAGAGGGCCAGAATTGCAGAAAAATGCATTTTTTCTGACAACGTGTTTTTGGGGTACCCTGTAGAATGTAGAATTTCATAAATGTACATTCAAATGCACCCATATTTACTTACTTACTTACTTAAAAATATGTCCCATAGTTTTTAATTTGCTGACATAAGAGCGATGGTATTTCTTGAGTATGATGTATATGCACCCATATTTTTACACTTGACTGTATTTATTTAAACTTATTGCACAAAATATATACAAAAATGTACACATGGCGGACTTAATGCCAAATAGCATTCTCTACCAGTCAACCATAGGGCCAAACAGAGATACCTTCAATTGGTGCAGAGAGAGAGAAAATATATTGAGTGAATTAAAAAAAGCAAACTATACTTACAAGTTACATAAATAAATAAAATATACATAAACTACCACATATTTATAAAATACATACTATAAATATAATAATGATGGATATAACTCTTGCTTTAGCAACGTACCTAAAAGTGTGACTGACTGTACCTAAAAGTGGAGGTCTTCGAGCAACACCGGCTTCCGACACGTCGGGTGGAGGTATTTCATTTAGTCATAGGTACAAAATGACTGGTATAACGCCGCTCCGTATGTTTTACACCTACGGATCAAAGATGGCGCATAAAATCTGAATTACTGTTGAAAATTATTGCACCAACGAATATTGGATCCATTGAGTTATAGTATCATAAAACCAGGAATACCTGGCTTGTAACGAATTAGTTGAGGTTGAGGCCCATTATGTTTCGATAATTTGATAAGGTTTTGATTAAATTTGATACGACCTGTACGGCTACCACCAGTTTAACACTGACATATTCGCTATATAGCGTGTGCGTAACTTACATTTCTATGCATCTCGTTCGTACTCGCATATTAGTGCAAGCGTGATGTATAGAAAGTATTACGCAGACGTTAGCGAATATGTCAATTTGACACTGCTAAGGCAGTCGTGGTAAGGCTAGGTACTGATAATAAATGATTTAAGATTTAACCTTTTCGACGCCGTGTCAAACACAAAAGCTGTCACGCTGACGCCACGTCACCGAAGTGTCAGAACTGAAATTGAACTTTATGCATTTGCACGTAGGTCTATGTTGCTCTGTGTTCTCTGACCGATTAATCCGTCTTTGGCGTTGGACCTGCGGTGCGGATATATCGGTCATTGGCGTCCAAAAGGTTAAAAAGTGCAAACGAAATGCCTTATTGGAATGCTCTTGACTACAGGAAATTTCTCAAGGTTATATGATAATAAGATTAAAACCATATCACATTAATAGACTAGAATTGACCTCGGCTTATCTTGCATTTTAATCATGTACCTTATTTTAAATCTCTTGTTTTAAGATACATAGTATTTTAATGGTCTGTAACTGTAACATCATAAACCTATTTGTAACAATCAAATTGCTAATATTAGGTTTATTGTAGTTAAAGTTAAAAATTTATGATTACTAAAGTCAATTTTTTTATTCCGTAGACTAAAATGACATTTCATAGTATGAAATGACACATGATGTTCATACTATGAAATGTCATTTCAGTCTACCGAATAAAAAAATAGACTTTACACGCACATCATGGATGAAAGGTCGAGCTTTTTAGTCACTAATATCGTATCTGAGAATATTAGTAATACCTAGGCCTAGACCCTCTGTGTTGGAAGGTGAATGGCAGTCGCTTTCGAAAAAACTAGTGCCTACGCCAATTCTTGGGATTAGTTGCCAAGCGGACCCCAGGCTTCGAAGAGCCGTGGCAAAATGCCGGGACAACGCGAGGAAGATGATGGATAAAAATATAAAAAATAAGGTGAGTTGACCGTGACGTCACTATGTTTCATATAAATCCCTTAATACCTCTGGGAGACCGAGCTTTGCTCGGAAAACATATAAAAACTCAAAAATGCGCGTTTTCCCAGAGATAAGACCTAGCTAGATCGATTTTTCGCCCCCAAAAACCCCCATGTAGTCAATTTCATCGAAATCGTTAGAGCCGTTTCCGAGATCGCCGAAATATACCTAATATATAAATAAATAAACAAACAAGAATTGCTCGTTTAAAGGTTAATCATAAAAAACTCGAAAATGCGCGTTTTCCCAGAGATAAGACCTAGCTAGATCGATTTTTCGCCCCCAAAAACCCCCATATAGCAAATTTCATCGAAATCGTTAGAGCCGTTTCCGAGATCCCCGAAATATATATATATAAACAAGAATTGCTCGTTTAAAGGTATTAGATAGATAGATTAGATAGATAGATAGATAGATTAGATAGATAAATCCCTTATTAGCATATCATTTTGACAGTTCTATAAAAAACAGATTTGACTAGTAGGAGAATACCCAATTTGAATCGCACTAGCGTTGTACAATGCAATTTGATGTTCCGCTGCTACAGCGAGTCTCCGCCATTTTGGAACGGCAATCTGCATATTTACCTGACTGCAGGTTGCAGGGGCAACGGTTATTATTGAAACGTGCATGCTGACAGCATTGCATATTGCATACCATTATTGCATCGTGCACGTTGTGAATGGAGCGATGTCTTAACCTACATCTCTACCATAGAGAAATATAAGTAAAGAAAGATTGGTAACTCCATACATCAGTTTTCTTACCAAAACGCGAGCTATTTCGTAGTCGACATCTAACGTCAAGTAGTGGAACTATCAGTACCGCTACTTGACACCAGATTTCACAGGTGTCGCTACTGACAAAAAATGTACTATTAAAACAATTTGTTGAGTATTAGAGTTTTTGTTTGCCGCGACATCTATTGTCAACTAGCAGAACTGATAATGTCTGCTACTTGACGCTAGATGTCGACTACGAAATAACTCGCGTTTTGGTAAGAAAACTACTCTTTCTTTACTTATACATATTTCTCTATGATATATACGGATATAAAGCCTGACCGAGATATATGATCACGCGCCATGTTGCGGAATTTAATTGGAACTAAATTTTACATACCTACTATACGGAACTGTCACCATGAATGAGAATGACAGCGCCCTCTTGACATGATCTTATATTACTGGTCAGGCTTTACAATTTTCTGTGTGTTCAGCAGACTCGTCTGCTTACAAAATAATTTACGAATTCAATAAAAAGAAAATAGGGACATATACAAAATAGAGCTTTCAGGTGAAATTGAAACTCAGACATTCTTCGTTCGTACCCCTATGTTGTCAAACCCTTCACAATAACAGCTTTCCCTAATATTAAAACAAGTACTAAATAAACCTCAAAGACCCTCAAATGATTACACGCCCCTGTTTCATTCAAGATTCACTTCAGCTAAATCAGCCTGATGAATTAGACAAGAACTTATTTAATTAAACAATGGCAGTAAAAGAAAACTCGGGCGTGGCGTGAGAATTTGGGCTTGTTTAGACGCGGTCCGAGTGATAAGCGGTAGCCATTTTACGTTTATGATACCACCTTTAACCTCTATTAGCCACTATTAGCTTATGCTAAAGGCCTCCCTTCCCATATACCTAGGTACTTAACACCCTACATACACTTCCTTTCGTTTACATATAGGTACTTTATTTATTTAAAATCTTTATTTTGACTTATCAAAATTGCATTTGTTATATCATGTTCTGATTCTTGGATAACTAGAGCTTAAGTGTAAATAAGCATATTACATTCTAAAGCAGTTGTCATAGCGTACGGACGCTGGTAAATCCAGATTTATATCATGCCAAGTTGCCGACCCTGTTAAAACCTTACGGGAGTGAGAACCTGCCGTGGCAGCATGGTCGCGTTTTTATCGCCTGACACGTTTTAAAAACTTTAGCTTTTAAAGTGGAAAATATTTACAATTTAAGCTATGGAACACACATAGAAATTCAAACAAGATATTAAACAATACATCAGTAAACTACATGTGTCTCAAACTTCAATTCAAACAAACAATACTTTAGTGAAAATGAAAATTAAGTTCCCGCTAGGGTAATCAGTTTGAAAAAGCAATTAAACAGAAGTGAAAGTCATGTCCCTGCTCGCGACGTCAATTTATGTAACATAACATGTCGTTTGTTCGCCCAGTCTCTAGCGCGCTTACGCTACTCTGAGTATATATTAATGTATATGTCGCAGGTAAATGATCAAAACAGAGATTTGAACAAATCTCTAAGGGATATGATCAAATCACGCATGATGTTAAAATGGCAAATCCATATCATCATTTCCCTAGAAAAATTCAGTCATTTGACCAAATCACTGACTCAGTTTAGTGAAAAGACAAAATCGGCCAATAAACGCGAAACGCTTTTTCATTTCACTAGATTTGTTTAGGAATTTGACAAAATCCCTAACCACGACAGTAAGTTGACGAAACGAACTTAAAAAGTCAACTTGTTTTATTATTTCGCTAAACAGGTTTAGTGAAATGATAAAGTCTCAACTGGAAGATGGTATATGGTAATTTGATTAAATCTCTGAAAGGTTTAGTGAAATGACGAAAGCAAGTACAGAATACAACAGTTTACTCTACAGTTAAGCGATTTGATCAAATCTCTGACTAGATTAAGTGAAATTTTTCGAAATTATGGCGCCGACAGATGTACCGATTTGGTACAGATAATTTTTAATACCTATTTAAAACAATCCCCGGTACATTACTTCCATCTAATGGACCTCTGTCTACCTTAGGGACGTCCACCAACACGCTTGATTTGATTAGCAACTTTTTAAATTTGTGCAGAGAAGTCTCTTTTATTTTTTCAGCCATATTTTCAAAAATTTTCACTTAATCTAGTCAGAGATTTGATCAAATCGCTTAACTGTAGAGTAAACTGTTGTATTTTGTCTTGCTTTCGTCATTTCACTAAACTGTTCAAAGACTTAAACAAATCACCATATAGGTACTATCTTCCAGTTGAGACTTTATCATTTCACTAAACTTGTTTAGCGAAATGTTAAAACTAGTTGACTTTTTAAGTTCGTTTCGTCAACTTACTGTCGTGGTTAGGGATTTTGTCAAATTCCTAAACAAATCTAGTGAAATGAAAAAGCGTTTCGCGTTTATTGGCCGATTTTGTCTTTTCACTAAACAGAGTCAGTGATTTGGTCAAATTACTGAATTTTTCTAGGGAAATGATGATATGGATTCGCCATTTTAACATCCTGCGTGATTTGATCATATCCCTTAGAGATTTGTTCAAATCTCTGTTTTGATCATTTCCCTGCGACATATAGACTAGCGCTGCACCAAAACGGAAACATTTAGCCCGCGCTGAGTCGCGACGTGTCCTTGACAACCGCAAGGTCAGAGAAATGCTTTTAGACATTAATTTTGATGCCTTAATGTCATTAAATTGCCCAGTAGAATTGTATAATGCATTAACACGAATATTTTATGACATATACAACGATTGCTATGTAAATAAAACGGTCAAGTGTAACACAAGTAGAAATCATAAACCCTGGATTAACGATAATTTGAAGAATATGATAATAGAAAGGGATAGATTATTTCACATATGGTGCCATGAGCCAAAGAATATGCTAAAGCGACTTAGTTATACTAGGTATAGGAATAAATGTACTAAAGCCATAAATAAAAGTAAAAATTTTTACGATAAAAAGTGTATTATAGAGTGTAATCATAATATTAAGAAAATATGGGAAAGGATAAATATATTATTGGGAAAAAATAGTAAAAATTTACATGATATAATACACTCTAACATGCAAGATATGGGAGATGACAAATATATATGTAATAAGTTCGCCTCTACTTATACGGACGAGATCAAAGAGATTAAACATATGTGTAATGATACCTGGATTGATAGGGATAATTACCTATGTTAAAAAGTCAGACGTGTGCATGAGATGGCAGCCCGTGAAAAGTCACCAAGTTAGAAAAGCTGTCAAAAACATGAACGCAAACAAATCTCCGGGCAGCGATCTGATACGCATGTCTGACATAAAACTCGTCGCAGACAAAATAAGTCCTATTCTTGCCAGATTGATTAATCTGTCAAACATCATAAATTCCCTAGTAAGCTAAAAGAAGCTATAATTCGTCCAATTTACAAAAAAGGAGATCGTAAATCTTTTTCTAATTATAGACCCATTGCAATATTATCCAGTATTGATAAAATTATGGAAAAATGTATAACCGACCAGCTTAGTACCTATCTTAGTAAAAATGATGTTTTAACTCCCAGTCAACACGGTTTTCAAAGAGGAAAAAGTACCTCAACTTTATTGTCAAAATTCACAGATGAAATTAATAACTACCTGAATGATAAAAAAATTGTATTAGCCGTATTCTTTGATTTCAAAAAGGCGTTCGATACTTTAGAATCGAACACCTTATTGAAGGCCATGCACGAGTGCGGAGTGAGCGAGCCGCTGAACACATGGTTCCGCGACTATCTCGCCTCGCGCTCCTACAAGGTCAGGGTCGGGAACTCCTATAGTCGTGAGTGCGCCGTGGAGTGTGGGGTGCCTCAGGGTTCGGGCTGTGGTCCTGTCTGCTACTTGATGCACGTTAACAGCTTGTGCGGTGTGCTGCAGCATTGCTCAGCGCACATGTTCGCAGACGACCTATGCGCCTTGCGCGCGGGCACTGACCTTGAGGACACTTTCCGTCTAGTTCAGCAAGACATTAACTCGGTCATTAAGTGGTCTCACGACAATGGAATAGTTCTCAACTCCAATAAAACCAAGTTCTTGCTAATTCATTCACCGTACTTACCAATTAAGAATATCCCTTCCAAACTATATGCCCATACTTTCCATTGCTTTCACCTTAACAACTATAACTGTAACTGTGAACCTATTCAACAAGTAGAATGTATTTCTTACCTTGGAATCAAAGTAGACGAGCACCTATCCTGGTCGTATCATGTTAATTTTATTTATGAAAAACTTAGAGTCTTATTAGGTAAGTTCTATCACTTAAAATTCAAAGTTCCTATTAGCACACTTAGATGTCTATACATGTCACTTGTAGATTCAATATTGAGTTATGCTCTTGACAGCTATGGGCTCACAACTAAGACCAATATCGATAAACTAGAGACTATGCAGATCAGATTTTTAAAATTACTTGTCAACCATAAAATTAAACTCAAATGTAAAGGTAACTACAGACTACTATTTAAAATTTGCAATATTTTACCAGTTAGTTTAAAACATAAATACTTACTCGCGATCAATAACCATAGCTACCAAGAGTCTAACTCAGTGGATTCCTTAACACCAGTTAATCATACATACATCACAAAGGCTGTGACTACAGGCAAACTATCCGTTCCTAGAATTAATAACTACTACGGGGATAGAACACTTAGAAAAAGAATTTCATACTTACTCAATAGTTTGCCTGAAGCTATAAGACGCGAAAACAAGAAGTCCAAATTTAAATCTATGTTAAAAAAACATTACCATGACACATTGTAGTAATTAATTTACCTACTTTAAGTTACATTAAGTTACATATTAACCAGAGACTGATGACCCCACAGTCAAACTCATTTTTGAGTTTTGCGGGGCTATGATTATAGTTAAGAATATCACTGTACTTTATTAATTAAATAAATAATAAAATAAAGTCCTTCTTTAGATTAGTTTAGGTTTAATTTAAGATACTGACGGTGTGGTCTCCGCAGCATTTATGCTGAGTTAGCTCCTATTCTGTACCACAACACATGACCCTCGACTAAATTAAATAATAATTTTATGTATTGTAGTATTATAATTGTGATCTGTGGTATTGTGTAATTTTTACTTTTACTTTTCTTTGTCTCTTGTCTTTTGTTTGTGTCACAAAGAATGTATTAATAAAGATTTTATCTATCTATCTATCTATATATAATATATATCACCCGCTCTCGCCCCCTCCTATCCCTCGCCCCTCCAACCTAGGAATTTCATATCTTCCGCCACCATAAAGGGAATTGCTCGAACTCGGGACCATGAGCGGATTCCAGGCCTTTATTCGTAGGACTATGGGCAAGTGGCATTTGCCTTCTAAAAATACTTACATATATACAATACAAATCAGGGATGTTGCGAATATCCGCATCCGCATCCGCAACCGCGGAACTTCCGAATTATTTTCAACGTCCGCATCTGCATCCGCATCCGCATAAAATCGATGCGGATTTAATGCGGTTGCGGATGTGGAACAGGTCGGTACAGGAACGTCTTAGCATCGGCGTAAGTGCTAGACTGCTAGGTAATTTAGTCATTAGCTTAAAAAAACCTATTAGAAATTAGCAGTCAAGCGTGAGTGGGACTTTATGTACGGAACCCTTGGAACGCGAGTCCGACTCGCACTTCGCCGGTTTTTTGAAATAAAAATTACTAAAATGTAATATTTGACGTTTGTTATGTACCTATCTTGACATCCGCATCCGCATCCGCATCAGCGGAAGTCAAAAAATCGGCATCCGCAACATCCTTGATACAAATACTCTTTATTGTACACGTTAATACAAGAAAACAATACAAAATAAAACAGAAACAAGCAGAGGTCAACTGGTAACATAACGACTTCAATTTTGACAACCCTAAATAGCCGAAAGGGATAGTGCCATAAGTTAGAAAGGGATATCATGATTTGACCCTGAATCGCTGTCAAACTTCGGTTTTATAGGAAGTGTCCTTTCTATAGTAAGTAACACTGATTTAAACTTTCACGATTTTTACACATTATTAAATTGTACAACGGGACTTAATCGCGTTTAAGTTTTAAGATTTACCTCCGACGTTTCGAGGACGGCGTTGTCCCCGTGGTCTCGGAGAAGACTGGCTTAAGTTGACATCAGCATCTTCTTTCTATAGTAAGTAATTACTTATTCTGTGGCGGCACACACAAAGAGATCATTTTTGAGCTCTAAGTCAGACTGCTAAAGCCATAGTTGTGGTAGTAGGTACAGCCAAGTATAAAAATATGGGTGCACACATCATACTCAAAAATATGTCCCATAGCCTCTTAAGGGGCCCACTGATTATCAGTCCGCCGGACGATATCTGCCTGTCAGTTGTTCGGAACTGTCAACATTTTATTCTAACGCTACGGCTTACGTAGGCGGACAACGCGCGAACGCGGCGCGGCGCGGCGAGGATGAAACAAACCGTTGATACGTATAGGTATGTCCTACTCCTACGTAAGCGATTTAGACGCGAAGCGGCGCGGCGGCCGCGCGGCGTTCGCGCGTTGTTCGCCTACGTAAGGCTTAGCACGCACTGCGGTTTTTAAAAAGCGGTTCCGCTACCGCAAAAAATGTAACGTACGGCATTCTTTATAAGCGCACGCACGCAACTTGCTACATTTTGACCGCAACCGCAAGAAAAAAACCGCAGTGCTAAGCCTTTGACGTAGCGTAATCGACAGCCCGATATCGTCCGGCGGACTGTTAATCAGTGGGCCCCTTTAATGTCAGCGAATTAAGTACTATAGGACATATTTTTGAGAAATTATATGCACCCATGTTTTTACACTTGACTGTACGTTGCTAAAACTAAAATGGATTTTCTATTAACCTCAAGTTCGCCTAAACTGCGATTAACGAATTTCAAATCTAACTCTAATACTATCTAATGATTTAGTGCCAGACTTAGACATTTAACAGCCTTCACAAAAGTCGAAATTGAATATCCCCTCTCTTTCCGACCCACTTGAAACTGAATGCGTGCGTGCGGGACGCATGCCGATATCGCATGATTTAGTGCTGTAAGTTTGACAGGAGCTTTACAGATGATTTATTCGACGCCATTATTGTGATTTACGATACTGTAGCTGCGCAGTGACATAAAGGCCAATTCAAGCTTACGTTTTTATATCAAAATGACATCTATACCCCGTTTTTTTAATGATTAAAATTTTCTAACCTCAAAAATTAGTGATATTAACTTCTTCCAAAATGCTAGGGTTCCTATGATATTGCAGTACAATAAAAAGTAAACGACACTATAATTCAGTGCATAGTTACTCAGATTTAATATTGGAGGAAAAAAGTTACTACTTTTGAGGTTGGTTATAAAATTTTTAATTAGAAAAAATGGCATAAGTGATGTCAATTTTTTTTCATTCGCCCTTGCGGTAATACATGTACGAACAAGTACCTACGAGCGAAACGCACTCTAATGATAACTATAGATATCATTTCTATGCCAAAATCTGTATACCTAAGTTCGAATTGTCTTCATATTTATAATGATATTAAGAGGGGCTAACGCAAAATTATAGTTTTGTATTGATTTTTAAACGTTTCAATCCAGAGTAATGTAAATAGGCACAGGGAAACTAGACTATTATTTGCAATGCAATGTAAATAGGCACAGGGAAAGAAGACTATATTTGCAAGAGCAGACTCCAACCGAATCATTTAAAAGTTGAAGTTGTCTCGAAAGAAAAATATCTCGAAAACATGTCTAAATTTCATTTTTTATCAGTTGTATATCGTTATAATAATAGCAGTAGGTATATTTTGGTATAATATCTCTTATTTCTCTAGGGACTAATATAAATAGTTTAACTATATATAGATGGTTAAACCAATTTGTTAGTTAATAAGAACAAAAATACTATAGTCATCCTTTTCTTTTGGATGATAGTACTAGTGTAAGACAAAGATAGTATGATTCTCTTTGTCTATGTTTGAAATGAGAACTATAAGTTACACATTGGCCTGATTCGAACTTTAAGATGCGCCAAAAATTTGTTAAAGATACGATATGGGTCGGATGTCAGTGTCAAAAGAGTCGTTTTTGTTCGAAGAAACGTCACATTTGATACTGACATATCCGATCCACGTCACGATCGATCTTTAGCAAATTTTTGTCGTATCTTAAAGTTTGAATCAGGCCGATAGAAGCTTGACAGGAATTTTGCAGTTGATTCATGGACAGGTATAAAAGTGTTTTATGGTTACGAGTTGCGCAGTGTCACGGCGGAATGCTAAATTTGTTTTATAACTGTGGAGTCAGGTGAAATGTATGGGTTACTAGTTTCTGCCCGTGACTTTAGCGTAGAATTGTGAAATAATATACTAGCCCGCGACACATTAAATTATAATATGTACTTAATTATTTTATAACATGTAGGTATGCTAGTTTTAAGCTATTTATGTATGGGCCACTAGTTGCCTGAAATAAAGATTTCATTCATTCGTTCATTCATTCACTGCGTAGGATTTTGATTCAGGGGCATACGAACTGTCTGTGTGCCTGGTACACATTTTCGTTGCTGAAAATTGAAATAGGTACAAAGAAATTAGAGTGAGTAGAAGTTTTACATTCACGTTTTTTTCTTAGCCCGTTATAGTGTCCCACTGCTGGGCAAAGGCCTCTCCCCTTGATCTCCACAACTCCCGTTGTTGTGCTTTATCCTGCCACTTACTGATGAAGGTGTCTAAGTGGTCCCGCCATCTCTGTCTGGGCCTGCCACGTCCGCGCTTCTTTTGCGGTATCCACTTGGTGGCTATACTAGCCCACCTATCTGGATGCATGCGGCAGATGTGACATGTGACCCTATTTTCATTGTATAACAATTTTTAGCAACGAAATCTGGTACCAGAAATATATACAATGTATAAAGGGGCCCACTGATTAACAGTCCGCCGGACGGTATCGGCCTGTCAGTTGTTCGGAACTGTCAAAATTTTGTTCTAACTGACAGGTCGATTCCGTCCGGCGGACTGTTAATCAGTGGGCCCCTGAAGTATAATTATGTTACGTAAATGTGCATGCCAAGATTTAGTTAATTTAAGCATGTCATGTCTGTATCTGTCAATTTTCTTAATAAAATGAGTGTCGGAATGAACATCATAATTGCAACAGTAATGCAGCGGCAAACGGCGTTACTGCAGACTGCATTGCTACCTTAAATGTCAAAATCGATCTTGCTGCCCGTATTTTTACTCTATTTTAGAATAATATATATATGTTGATTATTGAGGCGCAATAATTTATATAGATAGAATAGACATAAAAGAAAATTTTTATTTAACACAACATTGAAAAATGTTTACAGGTAATGCTACAAAACATTTACAAACCTTAGAATTAAACTTAAATAGGCACAAATTAATATGTTTACATGTAAGTAGATATAAAAACTTTTAAAATGATGATGCTAAAAAGGAGAGAACCTCGGCATGTGTTGCAGCAGGCTTACCTACCTATAGCCTGACCAGTAATATATGATAATTGTCAAGAGGGCGCTGTTATTCTCATGTATAGGGTGACAGTTCCGTGTAGTATGAAAAAATTAGTTCCAGTGAAATTCCGCAACATGGCGCACCCTCAATAGATCCTGGTTCACCTATAATATAACCACCTATAACGCTGGTTTTCAGGCCGACCTTTCGTACAATACTAATTTTCTTGCTGCTTGTAGAAAAACACAGAACCATCGCCATTTCAAAATGGCGACGGAACCCTAAAATCTGTTTACTACTCATTGCTACAAGTCAACGGCCGTTGCAAGCCACAAAAATAGCTTCCTATATTTACTGACTCTGTTCCGAAAGCTCGGCAAATGTTCGCCGCTAACTTTTTTTCTGCCGCATACCTAATACCTGTATATGAATGAATGAATGGTTCGAATGAATGAATGATTTATTTGCTTAAACATGGTACATTAAATTGACGTTATCAGTATAAGCATAGATCAACCCAATCTACCTAAAAAGACGCAACCTAATTGTGTTTGGGTTTGAATACATTGTCCTGTAGGGCTAAGATGGCCGGCTCATTATCATTTGTCACCATGGCTGTCACATTCTAACAAATATGTAAGTGCGAATGTGACACATAGCATGACATCATCATCATAAAATACAAATACAAATGCATTTATTTCATTACTTTTTACATCAGTTCTTAGGTATAATATAAGGGTTAGGTAGGTAATTAGTCCATCTTAGGTATATGAAGTAAGTAGGTAAGTATTTATCTAAAAACATTGTGCAACAAATTGTGTAAGTAATGAAAAAGGTGCGGGTACAGCTTGCTGAATTTAAACCCGCCCTTGGTCAGCTAATTGGAATGGTATTAAGATTAAATAATTTTTAATCATCACAATTTTAAGAGCCTGATGGCTCTTGTCGGTGGAGTAATCGCCATTATGTTCTTCTCTCTGCCACTGTTTTGAGTTCCTGATACGTCACTACGTTGATTTTCTCTTTGGCTTGGTCCAAAAATGCACGTCTCGGCCTTCCTCTGCCTCTCTTTTTTTCTATTCTTCCTTCAATTATAGTTTTTATGTAAGTATCGTTCCGTATCAGGTGCCCCAACATGCTTCCCCACATAGCATGACAGGTGATAAAAATGCGACCATGATAGCTGGTCTGCTGAGTTTTAGTTGCCTGTTGAAGAAATGTACGGCCTGTGATAAAAGCTCGTAATTTTGACGAACAACTTTCATCATACCTGTCAACCTAGCTCCAAACTAAGCAAACGGAACAGTAAAAAACGGCCAATTGCGAGTCAGACTCGCAAGGGTTGACTGCACATTTCTAATAGGTTTAACTGTCATCTATAGGTATTTTGTGCATTTAAAAACAAATTAAGACCCAGTAGTTTTGAAGATAAGGGGGGGGGGGGAATGGTCGGACAGACAGACAGAAAGACTCACGAGTGATCATATAAGGGTTCCATTTTTTTCCTTTTGAAGTACAGAACCCTAAAAGTAACAGTGGACCGGCGCCTTTGATGTTTCTGTAAATGCCGACACCGCACAAGAACATAGTAGGGTTGTCACAGACCTTTACACAGCTGCCAACAAATTAAAATATTACAAATAAGACACGCTAGCTACCTACTAACAACGGCAATGTATGAAGCTCGGGTGCGCGCTATTTGATTGCTGTTGAGTGGATTTTTGAAGTGAAAACTTCTTTAGCGGCGCTGGGCACTTTTTGTGGGGAAAAAATGATAAACTCGAGACAGCGTAAGGCGATCACGTGACCGTAAGGTTTAGATGGCCACTCATAATGTAGATGGCATTTAAAAGAAAAACTCAATGTTATTTGACATTGTTGCGGACTCATTTTCAAGACTCTTTACCTATGTTCAAATAATTTGACGTTGTCATGGCAGTATGTAAATAAACATGTCAATGAAAAAGTGTGATCTTATTTGAGAATGATAATAATATATAATAAATAAATATAATACCTCCGCTAAACGTATGTATCGTGTTACCGGGCGTCGGTAACACAGTGAGGTGAGTTTTCACTTCTATCGGCACTCCCGGAGTGCAACCGTTGTTGCTTGTTTTGTATGGTGACTTTCCCCTGATCATGCAAGCAATAAGAATAACTCGCCAGGTATGCCCGTTTCGTACTTGAACACCATAATACGTACAACTAGATATACAACGTGTATGCAACATCCTACCTTATTCCCTCGGCATAAAGTCCAAAAACGTATAAACACTCGTGTCTTAATCTACTACGTTTTACGACGGTATAGTATCCGCAAAATAGTTATGGTTCTCAAACCATTTGAGATTCTATGAATATGAGGATAAGGTTCGAAATAATACGGCAGAAGTGAAGTCATATGGATAAATGTAAGGTCCTATGGCATCGTTTTCATAGGATTTGTGATCTCCATAAGTATGCTATAATCATTCTAAGCTAGGGCTGAAACCTACACCTTGGAAGCTAAATAGACACCTACAGAGTGTGTCTTAAGAGTCCGCAGCAAGCTTGGTTCGTGTTCTTAACAACTACGCAAAAATGTAGTAGGTGTGTATTTGCTTGTATTGGTACCACACCGTAGTTAAATTTTGTGTAGCAACTGTTGAGCTACTGTGGAGCAACCGTGAAGCAACAATGTTCAACAGTAAGTACTAGTTACCTAATGTTACCGACAGGCTCTATTGTTTCCCAAAAAGTTTTAAGTCATAATGTATTGTTTGCCCGGATTTTCATTTGGTTCAGACTTCAGACACGCGTCACTTTTCAGGATTGCCATAAAACAAACCTAACCTAACCTAATCATAGGATAACCTTACGAAAATCCTGAAAAGTAAACGTTTTCCGTTTTATGACTAATGATAATATGACAAACATTTACATTATGACTTGGGAAACAAAAGGACCCCGCTACTGACGTCACAGGGCGGACACGCCATACATCAAAAATGATTTGCGTTTATATGTGTGCGCGGCACGTCTGTACACGCGTCATTGAGTTTCTGATTCTGACGGAATCCTGGCATGCTCTCAGTAGAGCGACTTACGCACACATTCATGTCGCGGCCTGCCGCGGGCGAGGTAATCCGAATCGGGGCGGGGCGGTGCGTGTCCGTTCTGTATGATAATACTATTACTTATTCTGTGCCGACGTTACCGTGTTGTACCTACCTACAGTGTTACTCCACAAAAGTTAAGGGGCCCACTGATGATCAGTCCGCCGTCCGCCGGACGATATCAGCCTGTCACTTGTTCAGAACTGTCACTTTTTTCGTTTAACTGACAGGCCGATATCGTCCGGCGGACTGAACATCATTGCCCTCTGCGATTTGGATGCACCTTTGAGAACTACGCAAGAACGCGTGATTGGGTGTAGATGTGTATTTTCTTGTAAGTTGTGGTGTAATGCAATAAGACGGAAAACGTAAATAGTTCCGTGACTAACCGTAGCATTGACAGATGGTGTACAGACACGAGTGAAAAGATCTAGTGAAGGTCATATTAGTGGAATCACATGTAAATACTAAATAGCAGGAGCCCGTTTCTCAAAAACTTGTAACTTGTAATACAAGAGGAAGTCCCTTTCTAACAAAAGCTTTTCCAAAAGATTGTAACTTGTAATACAAGCGGATGTCACTTTTTGACAGCTTTTGTTAGAAAGGGACTTTCACTTGTATTACAAGTTACAATCTTTTGAAAAACGGGCCCCTGATCTTGGTTCCCTGGCGGAGAGGGCGGTGTGTAAAGTCCATTTTCTGCCCTCCGACCGGAAAGCGTCAACTTTCGGCCTCAGATCGCATGTTTGTTTCATGTGATCTGAGGCATTTCTTACTTTACTGCCCTAGGAATTATAGTACCTATTTAAAAATAAGATAAAATAATATCACGATAGATAACTACTTATTTTTTCCTGAATGGACCACTTTATTCTAACTATAAGGTGTATTTGCCACGCAACGACAATAGTTATTTGTACAACAAGAGATCAAAGTTTGATATTTCTTCGAGTGCTTATTTTGAGTCCCGTGCAAGCGAAAGATTCTATAATAGATTCACGAGCGTAGCGAGTGAATCTAATTTAGAATCTTGAGCGTAGTAAGGGACTCAAAAGCGCACGAGATGTAAATAACTTTGATCTCGTGTAGTACACAACATTTTTCACCTCAGCAGTGAGAACATATTAGAGAACCCGAAAAATGTATTCCTTCTTCATCACTTACCTCTATTCACTCATGTTTTCTTAAGATATACCAACAATTAAATTTTCACCTCAGCAGCTTGAACAAGGGTACTTTGCTACTTAAAAACAGTGAGCAAAATCGAATTTTGCTCACTGAGTGAGCAAAATCGCATTTTGCTCATTTTGTCTCACTCAGTGAGCAAAATGCGATTTTGCTCACTGTTTTTAAGTAGCAAAGTACCCTTGTTCGAGCTGCTGAGGTGAAAACTGTCTTATCGGTTCAGGCGGAGTATGTCACTTTCTTAGGACGTCACATTCTGAGTTTGTCACTTTCTGACTTTGTCACTTTCTGAGATCGTCACATTCTGAGTTCGTCACTTTCTGACTTTGTCACTTTCTGAGATCGTCACATTCTGAGTACGACACTTTCTGAGGACGTCACTTTCTGAGTACGTCACTTTCTGAGAACGCCACTTTCTGAGGACGTCACTTTCTGAGTTCGTCACTTTCTGAGTTCGTCACTTTTTTTAGCATAGGTACGATTTAACAGTATAATATACCTGCACGAAAGATGTATACTGCCAGCAACCAGATTAGCTGTTCGACATACGGTCGCTTTTATATCCTACATACCAATACCAATCTCTGTTTGCCTTACGCCTGACTAGAGAATTCCATTTGGCAAAACGTCCTATGTGTCGTACAATAAAGTGAAAATAGAGAAATAAATAATAATAAAAAACAATGTAATTATGTTTCAATCAGAGTATTTAATTCAGAATAAGTACCTACTTAGGAACTACAAGCACGAAAACATTTAGCCACAGATTGGAGTTAGGCCGGCAACAGCTTCGATTCAATACACACAAATATTTCGCACAGTAGGAACCATGATTTTATCATTCGCCGCTGTGATTAGCTCGTGAAGGTATCACAGCAAGCTCGCTGACACCAGTAGAAGGTCATAATTCCAACATATTTACATTTTAACGGACTGCCGCTCCTTTTGTTACAACATGTTCTTCAGCATACCGCGTCTTCTGTCATGTCTCCATAAACTCAAACGTCTTTTTTTCTGATGATAGTGTAAATTTTGGATACCTATCTGCGTATAAAATCAGCATTGCAGTTTTGTTTCAGACAATATTTCTTCTCGTGTCATCTGTGGAGAATAGGCGTCAATGGATTTTTTCTTCAAAGCGTTGCCGAATTTCAGAATATATGTTCAGCCATCAATCAATTCTGCGTATGGAGTGATCCATACTCTCATAGTTCTCATGTTCTTTATTTGTTTGTTTTCTTCCTATATAGGTTACACGATGAATTTTTAAATTATTATTACATTATACTTTTAGCCTGAAAATAAAAATCTAGCATGTCGCCGATTTGACATCGCTTATTATTTTCTATTTAAAATGCGAAACTACAAAAAGGTTACATATTTATATATAGTTTGTCAAAGGACTGTCTCATTTCAAACATAGACAGAGATAAATATATTGTCTTTGTCTTACTCTAGTACTAGCACCCAAAAGAAAAGCATGAGTATAGTTTGTATTGTTCTTATTTAATGACAAATTGGTTTGACGAACTATACTTACAGTCCATTAACTCTCAGAATGAACTTCGTTTTTCGGGTAAAATCGGACGTAGTCGCGTAATAGAAAATGACAGCATCGTACTGCACATTTAGTTGCAATCCAACACTAAAACTATACAGGGTGGTCTATACCACGACATCCAAAATTTTTTTTAGATTCCTCATATCGTGGGCTGTTAGAATATACCCTATGTACCTTTTTTTTTTTGTCGATGTGGGAATGCTGTTACGCATCGTCCCCCTGGCCCCGACGTGGGCCCATAATGGGGGGTATGTGGGACTCTCACCTCCCAGCTCTTTTCAGTTATGAAAAAAGGGGAGGAGCCTACCCACTAAACCCACACCGGCGTTTCCCACAATATGCCGTTTGGGGAGGCGTCCTGGGATCACGAACATTCTACCAGGACGATACCCTATGTACCTATACTATAGTACACCAAACGAACACCAAAAATTGGAAAAAGGAAATTTTATATGGATTACTTATGTAGTAGAACATTTTTTGCTACGGGCCACCGTTCAAGAGTTATTTACGAAAAACTCTAAAAAGGGACCTTAACACCATAATAACATCATAATTTGACAGAGTCGCCGGTCAAAGGAACCGAGGTGGAAACTTCCCAAATTATAGATGGTCAACCAAATCTTGTCAGTAAAAAAAGGCGAGAAATTCAAATTTTCTATGAGACGATATCCCTTCGCGCCTACATTTTTCAAATTTGCCGCCTTTTTCTACTGTCAAGATCTGGCTGACCAAGTATAGTAATCTGATAGCCCACGTAGTGAAGAATCTAAAAAAATTTTTGGACATCGAGGTTTGTACCACCTTGTATAGAGTAGTTAATACCACCATAACTAGTAGGTAAGTAAATATTTAAATTCATATTAAATTATGTGACTTTTAAGTACTTACTGTATATTTACAAATTAAATTTAAAATTATTGTTTTAATTTATTCTTTTATTTTAAAGTAATTTTGAATTAAAACTAGAGATAAAATAAACAACACAAACTATAAAATATACTTACTTATCTACAAAAAAAAATGTGACTGTTATTACCACTCTATATAATTTCAGCCAGAAGTAGTAAATGACGGTGTGACGTTCTGCTTTCAAATTCTGATTCTATTTTATATAGAATATGACAAAAAGTCAAATAGCAATATAGTCATCAACCAAATATTAAGCATAACGTCATTAAATTAGGGCTTATTTTACATTGAGACAATAGGTATCCCTTACTTTTTGCGGTAAGCTTAAAACTTTTTGTGAGTGAGTAAGAAAGCAGAACAGCAGTATATCACCTTCGCGTGTTACCGCCGATCGTTATCTTTCTAAAATCCGAAGGTCATTAGAGTTAACGGACTGTAGATAATATGTTGCGCTAGCTTCGACCCGCGACTTCATCTGCGTGGAAATATAATGATGATGATGATGATTTATAAACAATAATTAGGTCCTTCGCGTCGTAGCGCAAAAATAATCAAATTTTCGTTCCCCTTTGAAATCCGTAAGCTTGGAGGATACAACTAAACGGAGTAGCCATTGACAGGCTTTCCCCTCTGTCGAAAATAGGCGGCCAACGGTCATACACAATGTATGGACTGACGTTTATCTGACATGGCTATTTTTACGTTACGCATACATTTGACGTTCCCCTCCCCCGCAAAAATCGGCAGACTGTTTTGTACAGAAAATTACAGACATGGCGTCTCCGTTTGATTATATCCTCCAAGTCCGTAAGTAATATTTAAAAACACGAAAAACAAATAAAAAAAGAAAAAAAAGAAAGAAAAATGTTTATGGGTTGTATCTCCTAAACCGTGCGTCGTAGCGCAAAAATAATAAAATGTTCATTCCTCTGTAAGAAACCCCTGATTAATATAAAAAAAAACACAAAAAAGAAATAAAAATAAAACAATAAAAAACTTTATAATGCATCTCCTAAACCGTGCGCCGTAGCGCAAAAATAATCAAATTCTCGTTCCCCTCTGAAATGCCTAAGTAATGTTTCAAAAACACGAAAAACAAAAAAAATATAAAAAAAAGAAAGAAAAAGGTTTATGGGTTGTATCTCTTAAACCGTGTGTCGTAGCGCAAAAATAATAAAATATTCATTCCTCTGTAAGAAACCCCTATAATTAGTATAATTAATTTTGTTTTAATTTTTTTATATTAATATATAAAAAAATTAAAACAAAAAAGAAATTTAAAAAAAACAAAAAAAAATTATAATGCTGTATCTCCTAAACTGTACGTTGTAGCGCAAAAATAATCAAATTTTCGTTCCCCTTGATTTGAGGCCCGGGGAAGGACATAATTATTATCATCATCATATTTCCACGCAGATTAAGTCGTGGGTCGAAGCTAGCGCACCACATTATCTAATTATAGTTGGTCAAACCAATTTGTCATTAAATAAGAACAATACAAACTATACTCATCCTTTTCTTTTGGGTGCTAGTACTAGAGTAAGACAAAGATGATTATCTCTGTCTATGTTTGAAATGAGACAGTCCTTTGACAAACTATATATAAATAACCTTTTTGTAGTTTCGCATTTTAAATAGAAAAAAATCAGCATTGTCAAATCGGCGACATGCTAGATTTTTATTGTCAGGCTAAAAGTATAATGTAATAATAATTTAAAAATTCATCGTGTAACCTATATAGGAAGAAAACAAACAAATAAAGAACATGAGAACTATGAGAGTATGGATCACTCCATACGCAGAAGTGATTGATAGCTGAACATATATTCTGAAATTCGGCAACGCTTTGAAGAAAAAATCCATTGACGCCTATTTTCCACAGATGACACGAGAAGAAATATTGTCTGAAATAAAACTGCAATGCTGATTTTATACGCAGATAGGTATCCAAAATTTACACTATCATCAGAAAATAGACGTTTGAGTTTATGGAGACATGACAGAAGACGCGGTATGCTGAAGAATATGTTGTCACGAAAGGAGCGGCAGTCCGTTTAAATGTAAATATGTTGGAATTATGACCTTCTACTGGTGTCAGCGAGCTTGCCGTGATACCTTCACGAGCTAATCACAGCGGCGAATGATAAAATCATGGTTCCTACTGTGTGAAACATTTATGTGTATTGAATCGAAGCTGTTGCCGGCCTAACTCCAATCTGTGGCTAAATGTTTTGGTGCTTGTAGTTTCTAAGTAGGTACTTATTCTGAATTAAATACTCTGATTGAAACATAATTACATTGTTTTTTATTATTATTTATTTCTCTATTTTCACTTTATTGCACGACACATAGGACGTTTTGCCAAATGGAATTCTCTACCAGTCAGGCGTAAGGCAAACAGAGATTGGTATTGGTATGTAGGATATAAAAGCGACCGTATGTCGAACAGCTAATCTGGTTGCTGGCAGTATACATCTTTCATGCAGGTATGTTATACTGTTAAATCGTACCTATGCTAAAAAAGTGACGAACTCAGAAAGTGACGAACTCAGAAAGTGACGTCCTCAGAAAGTGGCGTTCTCATAAAGTGACATACTCAGAAAGTGACGTCCTCAGAAAGTGTCGTACTCAGAATGTGACGATCTCAGAAAGTGACAAAGTCAGAAAGTGACGAACTCAGAATGTGACGATCTCAGAAAGTGACAAAGTCAGAAAGTGACGAACTCAGAATGTGACGATCTCAGAAAGTGACAAAGTCAGAAAGTGACGAACTCAGAATGTGACGTCCTAAGAAAGTGACATACTCCGCCTGAACCGTCTTATCGATCTCACCACATTAGCATGTAGATGGCCGTGGAGGTTTTAGATCAAACTATGACGTCATTCTGTTACTACACGACGACATTGTCTTTGAGAGAAATTTCTACTTGAGGAGTATAATATGTGACAAAATACCTTGTAAGGTATTACCTGTGCCAAAGAAGACCTATTTAAACTTGGTTACTTTCATAATTTGATACTTTTATAAATCTCACTGGGTTTAAATTTTGCGTCCGTGTTTTTGTGTTTGTGTGTGTTTTGTGTGTGTTTGCGTGTGTAGACAAGACTGCAAATTCATAATATACTAAGAAAAATAAAAAACAATAATATTACGATGTTACGATGGCTGCGAAAATATGTGACAACAAAATTAAATACGGTGTCAGATATTTTTGCGGCGTTCGTTGTGTAATATATTATTGCCAGCAGGGATCGGATACCGGTATTTTTTGTATGGGAACGGAAACGATATTTTTTCGTTCTTTGCTAATTACTTCATTTCTAATTGGGCAATCTAATAATACTAAGTCGTAACCTAAAAACACAACTGAGTCCTACATTTCGAGTATAAAATAATTCGAAAAATATGGTTACTTCTAAGTTTTTGCAAAAAACCGGTTCCGATCCCTGATTGCCAGTGACTGAAGAGTAGGTACAGTCACGGACTTTAACTGTGGAGCCATTTAGGGTTTACTTTACATTGCACATTTTATACCGTTAGTATTGACAACCAAGTTAGCTTGAACCTTAGATGATCAACTATTAAAGTCTGTGAGTAGCTTATTTATAATTCTAATCTGAATTTTTTACCCGCGTATCTGTTTCGGATCCTATTGTTTCCCAACTAGTTTTAAGTCACAATGTATTGTTTGCCCGCATTTTCGTTAGTCATAATTCATTTGCTTCAGAAACGCGTCACTTTTCTGGATTGCCATAAAACAAACCTAACCTAACGTAACCTATCTATAGGATAACCTTACGAAAATCCTGAAATTTTAACGGTTTCAGCTTTATGACTAATGATAATGTGACAAACAATACAATTATGACTTAAAACTTTATGGGCAACAAAGGGACCCCATCTGTTTCCATTCACTCATTCTTTTCATTCGCCTCTCCTTAAACTGAAAGATCTATAAACCTAATTGACTTGGGTCTGTATTTCTCAAGCCTCATTTCCCTTGCAAATGCGGAAGCCCGTGCAATATTAATCATGTTTATGTTTCGCTGAATGTATTTCTGCTATATCTAAAAGAACGTAAGTGTATATTATGCTGCTCCGTTAAGGTACCGTTCGGACTACACCAGCAGTATTTCAGCACAACATTACTGCCGACTGTATTGCGGCTGCAAATGTGACAATGTGCAAATGTGTGATGTGAAATTCCGGGTGACATTGTAATATGGCAATTAGCCACTTTACGTGTTTAGCAGTAACTCTTTGGTTTACTGCGACATAAACACATATTGCTTGTGTCAGCGCAACCTAACATGTATGTATATGCAGGCATTTAGAGAATATACGTTCTTATACTGTCACACTTAAGGTGTTTCAATAGATACCCCCATCACCTGCTCGAACCGTATATAACAAGTTATAATCTTGTTATTTGAACATCATCGACCTTGATATTTGAGGCAGTAATGCAGTCAGCAGTAATGTCGCGCTGTAATACTGCTGCAGTAATGGTATTCCTATATATGTATAAAACTAAAATGTGTGTACCTATATAATATGATCACGGTGCCCCTTATTTAAATTTCTAATTTCACACCATAGACTAGGAATCCTCTAGACTGAGCATAGTAACGCTACCCCCTCTGCCACTTATACGGTAGTTTTACTCCATCTTCGAGTCAATCTCGTGCCGTGATTGGTCCGTGTCTTTGAACGGACCAATCACGGCACGGAATTCGCTCACCTCGTCTCCCCGCACCCCCGTATTTTTGGCAGCATCGGTTTCATGAAATAATTGCTCTAAACTCAGTCTAGAGGATTCCTAGTCTATGTTTCACACATTAAGATATTCAGTGCTCACATTGTAGAAAAACTGGACAACACATAAGTCATTCTCATTTCTAACTCGGTGTTATTTCAATTAATTTATTTGAGCGACTGCCAATGATCGATCGGTTCCTGTGACGTCATATGGCGTATGACGTCATACCTCGCCGTAATGGCGACGTGTACTTCCGATTGTATTTTAGTTTTAGCAACTAACTATAGAATAAACCATGGAGACAAAATGAAATGTTACGAGCCAGGAGTATGGGTGAATTTCATAATTGCTTAGATTAGAGGTTTAGTAAGCTAGATTTAAATTAGAGGTCTTAATTCGTCAACATATTTATTAGTTACGAAAATAAGTCATGGGTATATTTCTATGGATAATTTTCCTAACAACCTAGTTAAAAACTCTACTTGCATTCGGTAAAATTAGTGTCTGTGCCAAATTTTGGGATTAGATTTCCGAACAGACCCAAGTTCCCCAGATGAGCAGAAGTAAAAATGCCGACACAACGCTATCGCTAGGAAAATGTGATTGTGTTGTGAGATACCGTATTTTTCCCATATCATCCCAACCTGTAGGTCATACATAAAAGCGGCCGTATGCCGTACAGCTAATAAATATGATTGCTGGTATCCATTGTTCGTGCAGGCGCACGTTGCACGTGCATGCTAAAAAAAAACCGGCCAAGTGCGAGTCGGACTCGCGCACGGAGGGTTCCACACCATCAACAAAAAATAGAGCAAAACAAGCAAAAAAACGGTCACCCATCCAAGTACTGACCCCGCCCGACGTTGCTTAACTTCGGTCAAAAATCACGTTTGTTGTATGGGAGCCCCACTTAAATCTTTATTTTATTCTGTTTTTAGTATTTGTTGTTATAGCGGCAACAGAAATACATCATCTCTGAAAATTTCAACTGTCTAGCTATCACGGTTCGTGAGATACAGCCTGGTGACAGACGGACGGACGGACGGACGGACGGACGGACAGCGGAGTCTTAGTAATAGGGTCCCGTTTTTACCCTTTGGGTATGGAACCCTAAAAAGTGACGTACTCAGAAAGTGACGTACTCCGAATGTGATATAATATGTCCGCAGAAAGTGGCATTCTCAGAAAGTGACGTACTCAGAATGTGACGTCGTCAGAAAGTGGCGTTCTCTGAAAGTGACGTACTCAGAATGTGACCTCCTAAGAAAGTGACATAAGTACTCCGCGTAAACCTTCTTTGACATTAATGATGACATACCTCACTTTGTCATTGCAAATGATATGAAGAGTTAGCTAGGTCAGATCAACAAGAAAAAAATATTAAATATTTTTAAATTACTTACCTACACATTTCAATTTTTTTTTATGTAATAGTCAGCAAACGAGAAGACGAGCCGCCTGATGGGAAGCGGTCATCGTCGCCCATGGACATAAGCAACATCACAGGAGGCACTTAAGCGTTGCCGACCCTTGAGAGCCCTAAATACCCGCTTCTTGAAGAATCCCATGTCGTAGCGCATAGGAAATACCTCAGGAGGCAAGTTATTCCACATTCTGCACGTTATATTGTACAAAACTAAAAAAAATAACATAATAACACTTACTAAACCTACTACACTACCCTACAGGTAAAAAATTTGCCCTAAATCGCCGATTTTCAATTTACTTTTTTTCATAACATAATTATGATTGCAGTACAAAGTACAAACCATTTTTTGCGATAACCGGATTGTCAAACGTTTGACCTAGTTATCGCCCAAGGCCGTAAAGCGCCATGTACTTCAGCTGTCTATTTGCGACTCCTACGTTTTTTTTTTCATTTATTTATAGTACAAATTACATTAATGTAAATCTATAAGACTACTCGACGAATCTAGTACCTACTCGTACTTGATTTTTAGGTCATTCTCTGAGAATATTGCGCTTGCGTCTAATTGCCACGACTCTTTTCATACAATTAGACCCTAGACAATTTTTTTTTGAGACTGACTCATTAAGATACAACAAACGTGTGCAGATAATTATGAACAACTTAGCCACTTCTGCCGCTATACTTTCCAAACATACAGCAGACCTTTACAGAAAAAATATGTTTTCTTATAACAGCTCAATCTAGCCCATTAGGCCCATTTTTCTCATATTTGGCAAAACAACAAGAACAGACTTATAACCGAAAAAAGTTTTATTTATAACCTAAATTGGTTAAATTTAAATCCATTTTCGCGATACGTCTTATCTTTGCTAATAGTTTTGGCTGCATACAACCATGCAACCCATTCACATTTCACAACGTTTACAACAACCAATATAATAACGGCCATCGAATTCATATAGTTCTTACGGGTCTAAAGGTCATGTTATACTGGACATAAAAGTATTGTAAAATGGCACCAGACGCCGATGGCGACTTGCCAACTACACTCGAGTGCAATATCAGCGGGTCACTTTAATGGATAATTTCTACACAACGTGAACGGTTTGTATTGCTCTTCAGTGTACAAAAACGGTGTTTGTTTACGGAGCTTGATAACGGATTAGCGTAAAAATTCTTTTTTATGATGTATTGCGTAAAAACCACGTAAAAACCTAGATGAAACAGAAGTATATTTTGACAATAAATGTTCTAATTTGTAAAACTTGCAAATAAACTAAGGCTACAAATATAATGACCACCAAAAAATACTTTGGTACCCTAAATAAAAAAATCATGCTTACCAAAAAAAATTACTGAACACCAAAAAAATAAGGCCTAAAATTACAAAAGTACCACCGTTTAAATTACGACTGCACTTCAAATTGTATTCAAATACCAAATATATTGAACGATTACCAAAAATCATGAATGATCACCAAATCTTGAAGACCAAATTAATGCGATATTTTCACCTAATTAAACCACTATGATTACCAAAAAATGTATACATATTACCAAATAAAGTAAAATGATGCCAAAATTACTAGCCCCTGTCTGTCTGTCTGGCTGTCTTGGTCTTACAGAAAATAAATGCTACTAGAAAAGCGGGTTAGGTTAGGTTTGAACTGCGACCCTTACAGAAAAGAAATGCTACTAGAAAAGTGGGTTAGGTTAGGTTTGAACTGCGACCCTTACGGAAACAAAATGCTACAAGAAAAGTGGGTTAGGTTAGGTTTGAACTGCGACCCTTACAGAAAAGAAATGCTACTAGAAAAGTGGGTTAGGTTAGGTTTGAACTGCGACCCTTACAGAAAAGAAATGCTACTAGAAAAGTGGGTTAGGTTAGGTTTGAACTGCGACCCTTACAGAAAATAAATGCTACTAGATAAGTGGGTTAGGTTAGGTTTGAACTGCGACCCATACAGAGGGCCTACCGCGAACCACGTTCGACGTGTTGCCTCCCTGTCACACTTACGTACGAATTCACAAGTGCGACAGAGAGGCAACACGTCGAACGTGGTTCGCGGTAGGCCTGCAGAAACGAAACGCTACTAGAAAAGTGGGTTAGGTTAGGTTTGAACTGCGACCCTTGCAGAAAAGAAATGCTACTAGAAAAGTGGGTTAGGTTAGGTTTGAACTGCGACCCTTACACAAACGAAATGCTACTAGAAAAGTGGGTTAGATTAGGTTGTTAGAACTACGACTGTTACAGAAATAAAATGCTACTAGAAAAAGGTGACGAAGTGGGTTAATTAATTTAATAGGATAACGATACATTAAATATTTTCACATTTTTAATTAAAATGTGGTTACAATTTTGGTGGTCATTTACTATTTTTGGGTTTACAATGATTATTTTGGAGTCATTTGCTTTAATAGGATAGCAAGATTTAAAAATTTGGTTATAATTTTACATTAAAATGGGGTTCTAATTTTGGTGGTCATTTAATATTTTTGGGTTTACAATGATTATTTTGGTGTCATTTTCTTTAATAGGATAGCAAGATGTAAAAATTTGGTTATCATTTCACATTAAAATGTGGTTTGAAATTTGGTAATTATTTACTATTTTTGGGTTAATAATGATTAGTTTGGTGTCATTTCCTTTAATAGGATAGTAAAATGTAATAAAATTGGTAATCATTTCACATTAAAATGGAGTTATAATTTTGGTGATCATTTATTATTTTAGGGTGGTAATAGTTATTTGTACAACAAGAGATCAAAGTTTGATATTTCTTCGAGTGCTTATTTTGAGTCCCGTGCAAGCGAAAGATTCTATACTAGATTCACGAGCGTAGCGAGTGAATCTAATTTAGAATCTTGAGCGTAGTAAGGGACTCAAAAGCGCACGAGATGTAAATAACTTTGATCTCGTGTAGTTCACAAAACTTTTCACCTCAGCAGTGAGAACATATTAGAGAACCCGAAAAATGTATTCCTTCTTCATCACTTACCTCTATTCACTCATGTTTTCTTATGATATACCAACAATTAAGTTTTCACCTCAGCAGCTCGAACAAGGGTACTTTGCTACTTAAAAACAGTGAGCTAAATCGCACTTTGCTCACTGAGTGAGCAAAAACGCAGTTTGCTCATTTTGTCTCACTCAGTGAGCAAAATGCGATTTTGCTCACTGTTTTTAAGTAGCAAAGTACCCTTGTTCGAGCTGCTGAGGTGAAAACTTAATTGTTGGTATATCATAAGAAAACATGAGTGAATAGAGGTAAGTGATGAAGAAGGAATACATTTTTCGGGTTCTCTAATATGTTCTCACTGCTGAGGTGAAAAGTTTTGTGAACTACACGAGATCAAAGTTATTTACATCTCGTGCGCTTTTGAGTCCCTTACTACGCTCAAGATTCTAAATTAGATTCACTCGCTACGCTCGTGAATCTAGTATAGAATCTTTCGCTTGCACGGGACTCAAAATAAGCACTCGAAGAAATATCAAACTTTGATCTCTTGTTGTACAAATAACTATTTTGGTATTAAATTTTACTAAATCTGGTGATCAGTTAAATAGCAGCCATTTTATAATTGTGATTGTGACGTGTAGTAGACGTTCGACTGTTTTTTTATGATACAGGAAGTAAACGAGCAGATGTATCATCTGATAGTCAGCAATTACCGTCGCCGATGGACACCTGGATGCCCCAAGGGTTGTAAGTGCGTTGCCGGAGTTTAAGATGGGAGTATACTCTTTTGTTGAAGGTTTGAAGGTAATTTCGGTCCGGAAATAGGACGGGCAACGGCGGTCCCTCATAGTATTGGGCATTTTCGATCGTAAATTAAAAATAAATTGATTAAGTATCTAATAACATTTATTAACATTGTCTATGCTTTTGGGTTAGCTTTGTACATAACTATTTCAAATTTCAAATCGATAGCTTGTATAGTTCTCGAGATATTTAGCGATAGACAGACGGACAGAGTCACATCATAAAGGTTCCTTTTAACCATTTTGGTACGGAACCCTAAAAATCAGATAAAAAACCGGCCAAGTGCGAGTCGGACTTGCGTTCCAAGGGTTCCGCTAAGTCCGACTCACGCTTGACTGCACATTTCTAATAGGTTTTCCTGTCATCTATAGGTAAAGAACTATTTTGTGTATTTTATTCTAAACTTTAGACCCAGTAGTTTCGGAGATAAAGGAGGGGAAATGATCGGACAGACAGACGTACCAATGATCGTATAAGGGTTCCGTTTTATTCTTTTTTAGGTACGGAACCCTAAAAATGCGTAAAACAAGAATAACTCCACGAAGTAAATCAAATATTGCATTAATAAAATCCAACCGACAGCGATAGATCTCACCTTTAAAGAATTCGTTCTACTTTCCCCACTAATAATAATTTGTCCGTCCGTCCGTATATTCGGCAGCAAGCCGTGAAATAAAGTAACTCTTTGATCTGCCATAAATAAAGTGAAATGAAGACATTACGCCATTTTATTGAAGTCCAGTCGTGTATTGTGAAATATATTCATCAAAAACCTTAGCAATGCAAACATGCATTATTTTTGAAATTGTGTGTTTTTGTTGAATTATTGTATCGTTTGTTATTTCAAGTAACTTTTTGTTGGTTATTTATGTCACTGAGGATTGTACCATGAAACAAACCCGAAATTTTAAAATAACATTTTATTATTTATAGGGTTCCGTAGTTGACTAGGAACCCTTATAGTTTCTTCACAATGTCCGTTTAACTGTCCGCCCATCAGCGGCTTACCTCACTGTCCACTGACTGTTACTAGTAGAAAGCTGCAATTTTCCACCTACCTGTACCTACATGGGATAAATTCACGCGGACAAACCGTGGTATTCGGAAAACAAGATCCCTTCTAGAGAAGAGAACGATACGATATGTACTAGATACCTGGTAGTTTAGATTTCAACTAGATATATCTTTTGCAGCTCAATTCGGGCAACCAATGTCACTTTTACGTTAAATTATCGTATTAAGATCGTTTCAAAATCGTTTTGAGAGCTAAAAATACATAACGAGACGTTTTAGACATTGTGGAAATTGTTCAAGAGTATCTTTAGAATCGCGGAAATGTCAAATTTGACAGGCTAAACTCTATTTTTTTATTCGGTAGACTGAAATGACAGTTAATAGTATGAACATGAAATGTCATTTCATACTATTAACTGTCATTTCAGTCTAGGTACCGAATAAAAAAATAGACTATAGATCTTAAAAATATCGCTGTCGTATCTTGGACATCATAGTAGACATTATAATAGATATCTAATGGATGTCGAGTTCAAATTCAGAATCGGGCCCATAGTGAAATAGATAGTAAATATAAAATCTACGAAAGTAAATAAAATGGTACCTATACTATCCTACAATCGCGGCGTGGATATTTAACCTCTAACCGCTCATACATAACACCTTGCCAAGCAAAATTAAATTTTATTTTGTCAACACAAAGTTCAAATTAGAATGGAACAGGATACCTTTTTATAGGTCTCTGGGCGGCTAGATGATAATCGCGATCGCACCAAAAATAAAATAAATGTCTCTAACAATTTAAGGACATAACGGAACACTTAAAGTTCAACACAATATTATTCGTAAAAATTGAACTTTATTTAATTACTATTACAATAGAAAATAAACAAAAACAAACATAATAAAACTTAGGTACTAAATACTTAACCTATAGGTAAAAAATACAGCAAATTGAATTTTAATTTAATAACTTTTCGTCTAATTTATTTTTGTCGCCAAAAAGAGTTTAGAAAAACAATAACAACAAATAGTTAATGTAATTAATACAGCTCTTAAGATTCTGAGAACTTTTTGTATTGCCCACGTACAAAGTAGGTACATACACCTACGCTATTAATACAAATGAAGGTGCCTTACAACTCGCAAAAGATATTGTATAAACAAAAAAAATCTTTGTTCGCTAGAGGTTACCTTTTATTTGCGTTCATTTACATTAAAGGGTATTTGTATCGAATTTGTATTCATGTATCTGGATTTTTTGTTAGTTGTCTGTCTGTTTGTCTGTCTGTCCGACCATGCCCCCCCCCCCCACCTTTTATCTTCGAAACTACAGGGTCTAAAATTTTGAAAAAGAATAATCAAAATAGTTCTTTACCTACAGATGACAGGAAAACCTATATCTATATTAGAAATGTGCAGTCAAGCGTGAGTCGGACTTAATGTACGGAACCCTTGGAACGCGAGTCCGACTCGCACTTGGCCGGCTATATCGTAACAAGCAACGAAAACGACTACTCAAAGTCGAATCGTGAACCTTTTTTCAAAATACAAAATACTTTATCTTATAAAATGCACTAACTCAAAACGACTTCTAAAGTTAAGATAAATCATCATCAAAAACCCCTTAAAGGGCCTTAAACAACTGTGAAAAGCTATCTAACTCCATAAAGTTTGAAGTGACCTTCTAACTACAATTCGTCGACTTTGCCCAGAGGGTCCATTGTACCCTCAATAAGGGCCCCCTTAAGGGTCTCCCGGAGGCTTTTAGGGGTTCATTTACTTTCAAAATACTAGGAATTTGTTAGAAGTAATGGTCTCCCTTCGAAGAGGACCAATTGAATTACTATTTCAATTTGTCTCTTAGTTCATTGCCATCAGTTGGAACGATTGTATATTTGTTGACAATTTTTTAGTTCAAAACTTTCGCGTTTTGAACACATATTAACCTTTTGGACGCCAATGACCGATATATACGCACCGCAGGTTCAACGCCAAAGACGTATTCATCGGTCATAGACCACAGTTAATATTTTAGTTCGTAAGAATTTGATGAAAGGGTGTAGCAGGATAAGCCTTCAAAAATTGCCCCCAAAGCTTTGAGTTCAAAACTACTACCAGTTGATGCCCCGTCAAATGAAAATAATCCACACCAATTTTTAACCCTCTACTGCCGCCTGGAACCCCGTGACATTCATTTAACCCTAAAAAGTTTTTATTTTTTTTCTCAAAATGTATAAAACGGACAATAGGGATGTTGACATGAATCGCGAATATATAATATGTTATGTTTTTACCATAGCAGGGAATATTAGAACGCGGAAAATCATATTTTGCAAGTGTAAATATGCGTAATAAATTAATTAAAAATAGTCAAAAGTATTTAAAATAATGCCCAGTATCACGTGACTGCAAACGCCAATCGGAGCGCGTGACGTAATCACAGTGGAATCACCAAAGACAAGTTATAAAACCTGCCTAAGTGTCTACAGATTATCGTACCGAAACGCGATCTTGGTGCGGTGCGGCGCACGAATCGATAGTGTGTAAGGTGGTGCGTTAAGGACGCAGCTATAAGTTAGAGCGAGAAAGAAGGTCGCTGTCCGATGCGGTAGTGTGTTAAGGCTTTAAAAAAAATTGTCAGTTGCCATATAAAGAATTTAAAAAAATTACTGACAGCAGTTTGTTTAAAACGCCGTTACGTCATCAAGGTCACGTGACAGTTTGGAGCGTTTAGGCGCGAAATTTAAACACGAAACTTATTATACATGTTTTGTTATTCAAAATTAATGAATATATTTTTTAATATTTTTTTCTGTAATTATTACGTGTCTATCTACAAAATAAAACCAGTTCCAAAAAATTGTCAACATCCCTATTATGAAATTTTTCATAAATGTTGATGTCATCTATACAAACTATCAAAAAAAAAACTAACTCTCTACTTACTTATTTTCCTAGAAAAAAACCTAAATAAAAAAATAAAACACCCTGTATATCAGTTCAAGCTCGTCGTACTATCACCATTTTTGTACTAATTATTAACCAACTACCTATCTACATAATATATAAGTTTCATGTAAATAACAAAGGTGGAACAGTGTGAAAATATAAGTATTGTTCAGTACGTACCATGTATGTAACACGCTTACCAAACGTTGACGACACTAGTAAAAGATATCGGCCCGCCAACCGGGAAGCCATCCGTAATCATTTTTTTTTTGTTAATTTGAAATGGAGGACAAATGAAACTCATTAATACTTATTCGAACAAGTGTTTCTGTTTATTTTACTTTATTGTTTTGTAAAAAGGTACTACGTAATTGAGTTACTTAGCATTTTATGTAAGTTCTTGAGTCCTGCAAGCGAAATAAATTAAAAAAAATGGCCCTCGGCCGTGATGCTGGCCGTGTTCGATTTTCAAATATTTTTTTCGTAATTAACAAAAAAAAAATGATTACGGATGGCTTCCCGGTTGGCGGGCCGATATCTTTTACTAGTGTCGTCAACGTTTGGTAAGCGTGTTACATACATGGTACGTACTGAACAATACTTATATTTTCACACTGTTCCACCTTTGTTATTTACATGAAACTTATATATTATGTAGATAGGTAGTTGGTTAATAATTAGTACAAAAATGGTGATAGTACGACGAGCTTGAACTGATATACAGGGTGTTTTATTTTTTTATTTAGGTTTTTTTCTAGGAAAATAAGTAAGTAGAGAGTTAGTTTTTTTTTTGATAGTTTGTATAGATGACATCAACATTTATGAAAAATTTCATAATTGTCCGTTTTATACTTTTTGAGAAAAAAAATAAAAACTTTTTAGGGTTAAATGAATGTCACGGGGTTCCAGGCGGCAGTAGAGGGTTAAAAATTGGTGTGGATTATTTTCATTTGACGGGGCATCAACTGGTAGTAGTTTTGAACTCAAAGCTTTGGGGGCAATTTTTGAAGGCTTATCCTGCTACACCCTTTGCTTGCCCCTAGTATACATTTCATTCGATAGCGCGACGTGACGTACGCGTTTGCGTTAAGTGTAATTCTGTATGGGATTTTGAGTTTCCAAAACGTCTCGCTTGGCGCGCTGTTCAAAATCCCATACAAAAATAGATAAAACACAAACGCGAACGCGCGTCACGCTAATATCAAGTGAAATTTACGCTATGGATTGGACTGGATAAATAGGAAATCCTAATGTGTCCCAAAAAATCCAAAAATGTTAAAAAGTTAATTTCTGGTGAGTTACAAAAATGCTACGTTTTCGTAAGTCAGACCCATGAGACCTATATAAAGGTCTCCTGTTCCATTCTAATTTGAACTTTGTGTTGACAAAATAAAATTTAATTTTGCTTGGCAAGGTTTTACGTAGGCGGCTCGAGGATAAATGTGACGTTCCACGGCAAAAGGTACCTTATGGCAGTTGGCGCTTACGTCGCATAGCGCCGCAATAATAATAGCGCGCGGCGGCGGAGCGGCGTTAATTTAAGCGCCAACGGCCATAAGGTACCTTTACCCGTGGGACGTCACAAATATTTTGTAGGACATACGGTGAAATTTTGCTTGTGTTGTACCGAATAGCGAACTCTTACAAACCAAAACTAATATAGTAGGTACTTACTAAGTATTAACTGTAAAAACGGCGTGGGTTTCATTATCTATGTACAGCAAAAAGTACTGCTTTTTCATAATGTAATTACTAGATAACAAATGAAAAGGTTGAAGCGCTGGTGGCCTAGCGGTAAGAGCGTGCGTCTTGCAATCCGGAGGTCGCGGGTTCGAACCCCGGCTCGTACGAGTTTTTCGGAACTTATGTACGAAATATCATTTGATATTTACCAGTCGCTTCGGTGAAGGAAAACATCGTGAGGAAACCGGACTAATCCCAATACGGGCCTAGTTTACCCTCTGGGTTGGAAGGTCAGATGGCAGTCGTTTTCGTAAAAACTAGTGCCCACGCCAATTACTGGGATTAGTTGCCAAGCGGACCCCAGGCTCCCATGAGCCGTGGCAAAATGCCGGGTTAACGCGAGGAAGATGATGAAATGAAAAAGTTCCTCTTTGAAATATTTACTGTGAAACTCGTTTGCAAAATTGGCAAAAAAAATCTTGTTTCACAATTCATTGTTAAACAGAGTTTGGTTTCATTTTGTTTCAAGTCAATTGTGAAAAACTCTATTGTGTAACATGTTTTGGCAAAAACTTCATTTTTTGGCACAAGCTTTTATAACTGACTGTACTTTTCTTACGCAACTAATACTCATCGAGACAATTCTAATAACCCTAAACACTATATAAGTGTGCGTTTATCACGACAGTAATGTAAATAGGGAAAATTACGCGAAACTCTGCGTAGGGGGCGCCACTCCCACAATAAGTCACACGGCCCGATTCGGATTTTGTAATAGACATCTGTTAGATATCTTTTAGACATCGCCAAGATACGATAACGATATGTTTAAGATCTAACCTGTCAAATTTGACATTTCCGCGATTCTGGAGATACATTACTTAGAGATCTAATTCACATCTAAGTAATAGATATCTAACACGATCTATCGTAAAAGTGACATCGGTTGCCCGAATTGCGCTGCAAAAGAGAACTAGTTGAAATCTAAACTATAACGTATCTAGAATGGATCTAGTACGTGTCGTCTCTTCACGTCATCTTGAAGTTCAAATACGGCAGTTAATCTAAGGGTCTACCGCAAACGAGAGAGTCGAAAATTTGTTATCTATCCTCCCTATCACTCTTGCATATTCGAGCGATAAAGAGGCAGTTAGTCGAGTTTAGATTTCGCGTTTCCCGGTAGGCCCTTTGTAAACAAACCGGCTTGATGTATCAATGTCATATTTGATTGTCTGTAAAAGTTTAAGGTATAGTATGTATAAGTTACTCTATGGTTTACTAAAGGCGCTAGTGCTGCACTCTGGCGGCAAAACATTGCAGTAATACTACCTATTTCTATGAAAAGGCACGTTTTTTTCGTAGACTTTACTTATCTCTTATCTTATACGGAGTTACATATAGGTATCTTTGTAAATAGTAAAGTGATCCTTCGAAATGGATACCTACAATAAAACACTGTCAGCAACGAAACGCAAATATTAATAGAATGTCTAGAGTCGGACCAAGAAAAGTCTGCAGCGGATTTGATAGCCCACGCAGTGCAAGTGTCATTTATGCGTCATAATTTCATAGAAGTTTGACGTTTTAAATAACACGTGCACTGCGTGGGCTATCAAATCCGCTGCAGACTTTTCATGGACTGACTCTATCTCACTGGAAAAGGAAAACAATTTACAGTTGTCAGTCTCCAACGGTGGAGATGGCAGCCTAAAAAGTGCTGTATGTGAAGGACGTACTCCATTCAACGAAGTCGTCGAATCCAGGAAAATTCTTAAAATTGGCAATACAATACAATATACATATTTTATTTTCAGACCATGTCCATAGTGATAGTGTACATTCCCTTAATCCTATCTTATACCTTTAAACGAGCAATTCTTTTTTTTTATTTATATATACCTATATTTCGGGGATCTCGGAAACGGCTTTAACGATTTCGATGAAATTTGCTATATGGGGGTTTTCGGGGGCGAAAAATCGATCTAGCTAGGTCTTATCTCTGGGAAAACGCTCATTTTTGAGTTTTTATACGTTTTCCGAGCAAAGCTCGGTCTCCCAGATATTGTTAGTTAAACCTATACTACATTATAAACTAAGCCTCTGGATTCCATGTGGACATCGTCCCAGTGTTTCCAAAAGGTGCAAGAGGCTGTTGGAACTGTCAAAAAATACTGCGATAACACAGAGAGTATTTTTTGAGGTTCGCAAATGTCGGTCCCACATTGAGTTGTACAGTCACGAGAAACGTTGTCCCTCGCGTACAGACAGACACTGCTTAAATCATTTATCCATCCATCTATAGATGAAGACATTCGTGTTAATTGGAAGATTTTTGACTATATATATATATATATATTATATTATATTACAGTACATAAAGTACCATTAATTTTATGAGGAAATGTACTCAAAAAATACACATTTGTGTTAAATATATCACGCTTCTGATTATTCTAGTTAACGATTAACGTCTGCAAACGATGCTATTAAGCGTAGACATAAATTACTGTCTCGGGTGAGACTCGAACTCACAAATAAGGGCTCATTTAGACGGTGCGAGAACTCGCATGCGAGTTTCATTACATTGCGTTATTTGATCGGTCGGCTGAATTGATGTCACCTGAATGGTCCACAATGTAACTAAAATCGTATACGAGTTCGCGCGCCGTCTAAATGAGCCCTAACACACACAGTGTGAGTGACATTGATAGTGAGTGAGTAAATCACGAGACAGTGAATTTACCCACTTTTAATTTATTCCTAGTTAACGATGACAATTTTTTGCGTTTGGGAAAAATAGTCTTCGTCAACTAGACTACCCAAACCGAAGATTCAGTGGGATAAACTCAAACTGAAGAAATCTATTTTTCTTTTCATTTGCTCGTAAACATATTTTTTTATTGTTATGTTTATACATGTTTACGTAACAATGTCTGTAATTTTACTAGTTTATTTTGTGTTCCATGATTAAAATTGTTTATTACTTGAATTTAAACGTAGGTACAATAGCTTTAAAATATATGGGTTTTATATGTTCTTAAGACTTTTCTCTTCTACAAGAAACAATGGGAAATAGAAATCTTTAAAATTATTACTAGCAGTTGGTGTAAAATAATATCATTGCTTGATTACTGTTTCAATCGTAATTAGAGTTAATTTCACGGAAAAACATAGGTACTTCTATAATTGTGAAACCATTTTATATGGATTTGATGTTATTTCACATGAAACACATGAAACAATGATATTAATAATAAAAAAATGCTTTATTGCACACTACAAAAGAAATAGTACAAAAGTATGAACAGGTACAAAAATGTAGGTAACAACAGGCGGTCTTATCGCTAAATAGCGATCTCTTCCAGACAACCTTCAGATAGTGAGACGGCGAAACAGATTCAAGTTAACGGGTGGCGCGAAAATAAAACAAATAATAAAAATAAAATAAAATACATACACTACAAATATAAGATATAAAAATATACTACATTTATTACTATATAAACATTATATAAATAACAAATAAATATGTAAATGACAAAGGAGGCTAAAGGACAACGGCGAGGAGTTATAAGAAAACTTTTGAAAAAATTATGAAAGAGATAAATAATGATTTTTTAATAGGCTTTTAAAAATAGATAGTGATTTAGCACGTTTGATATCAACAGGCAGAGCATTCCACAGCCGGACAGAGCGAAAACTGAAAGAGTTAATGTAAAATTTTGACGAAGAAGGAGGAGGAACAAGTAGCAGATTTTGAGAGCCTCTAATGGAGGAAAGATATTTAAACCGGGTTTTGAGATAACAGGGAGTATTGGGATGAAACAGTGTGGCATACAGGAGGGAGAGAATATGCATGTTGCGACGGAAACGGATAGGCAACCACTTAAGCTGCGAACGAAAGCTTGATATATGATCGAATTTGCGCAACCCGAAAATAAACCTAATGCACACATTTTGAAGTCGCTCGAGTTTATTCAATTGCTCTTCAGTAAGGTCTAAATAACAAATATCCGCATAGTCCAAAATGGGCAGGAGGAGAGATTGAGCCAGCGCAATTTTAGTGGCGAGAGGCAAGAAGTTACGAATTCGACGTAGGGAACCAACCGTAGCAAAGATCTTCCTACTCACCTCACTGATCTGCGGAATCCAAGAAAGAGTTCGATCTATGATCACGCCCAGATTTTTAACCTGGTTAGAAAAAGGAATAAGTACCGAGGGAGTAAGTAGATATTGTATTTAATTAAGGTAATTCACATCAAACAATGTTTTTGTAACAAACTCACGGTAAGAGAACAAGCAGAAATATGCGTATCTTTTTTTTTTTCATAGCTGGAAATTATAATCCCATCAAAAACATTTGTAAAATGTTGCCAAGACGAGACCATAAGGCCCGCACTGTCAAAAAGATATCTATCCCCGTAGACACATGCCAATCGCTAACGCTCCGTAGCGAACGAAACGTAACTGTCACTGTCACACTACACTAATAATTAGTGATGGGTAGGACATCAATTTAAAATGAGTTTGTATGAGTACCTCATTTTCTAAAATGAGGTGTTACAATGTCTTACTTCAAATGAGGTACTAGCATATTTTCAGCATCGACTATTCCATTAATTCCAACAGCGACAATTTTTTTATGGAAGGTTTATGTATAATTTGTTAACCCGTGCGAAGCCGGGGCGGGTCGCTAGTTATTATATAGGAGTGACTAACTTACCACCTCAGATTAAAGTGATGCGCGCGAGTAAATGAGTAAAATGAATAGAGGAGTGAAGTAAGACATTTTTGCGGTACGAAGTACTGCGACCAATTAACAAAATGAGTGGTACAAATGAGGTGCCTCACGAGTGAGCGACTCAACACTACTAATAATATGGAAGAGTGATAGAGAGACGCAAAGCGATTCGATGGAGAAGCGACAGCGATTGTCACCTTGGCTAAGGCGGCCTAGCCAAGGTGACGATCGCTTCTATCTATCTCTACACTACACTAGAAGCAGGCGTGTCTCACTTAGGGTTGCCAGATGGTCGGGATTCGGCGGGATTCTCCCGATTTTTTGCATGTGTTCCCGATTCCCGACAAAGTGAAAATTGTCCCGAAAAACAGCATCACGTTATAAAACAATAATATCAAGTTCTGAACTGTCGTCGAGCGACCCGCGTCGATCCCGTCAGCGCGCGCGCGGGGCGCGCGTGGCGAGATTGGGCAGAGCAGCTGACGTAGTGCCAATAATGTAAAATATCGTTGTTTTTAATACAATTAATTTAATTTGAATGGTTCATTTTCCCGACTTAAGGCCCAAAATCCCGACAAATTTATATTTTTTCCCGTAATTAGCGCCTTTCGATCTGGCAACCCTAGTCTCACTCCGCGATTTCGTCGCTTCGCTACAGGTAGCTAAATGTACATCCGTTCGGCCCCAATTTTGGGGAAAGCCATAAGCCGCGCGTGACGCTGTCGCCACCTAGCGACCATATCTGTGCTGATCGTAACAGACGCGTTTTGTTAGAGAGTGAGTCTTCTGTACTTAGTAGGTACTATTATTTATTCTGTGGCTAGAGTAGTGACTCGCTTCTAACTTCACAAACTCTACACCGTAGTCAAGATATGTGGCTTGGCCGTTTGTGGCCGTTGTATCCGATATCCGATATGAGATCGGATAAAGGATGACTCACGCTAGACCGGGTCGGGGCCGGGCCGGAGCTTCCGGCGCTTCGTTTTCTATGGAAAGCATAACGTGATCACCGATCAGCCGTAATAGAAAATGACATGTCGGACGCCTCGGCCCGGGCCCGGTCCGGTCTAGCGTGAGCCTTTTTTAAATTTATTTAGAACACAAACAGTCACATAACATAATACAAATGGATTTGTAGTAATTAGAATGTAGTGTACTTAACATACTTAAGAAACAGACCTGAAGGTTCATTATTAGCTTTAATGTAATGTACTCGTAATTCGCTCTTAAGTGTAAGGCCTGAGTGGACGCCTCAGGCCTTACCACAGATATAGTATTATATGCTCTGAGGGCCTTACACTAAGTGGACGCTCTGATTGTGCGTGCAGCGGGGGGGGGGGGTGCACGCTGCTCACATCACGCGTGAGCCCGACGCCACGCTGCACGCCCCGCCGAACGCTCCGCTCCGAACGTCCACTCAGGGGCCTTGCACTAAGGGGCCCCTGATTATCAGTTCGCCGGACGATATCAGCCTGTCAGTTGTTCGGAACTGTCAACTTTTTGTTCTAACTGACAGGCCGATATCGTCCGGCGGACTGATAATCAAGAGGCCCCTTTAGGGAGACGCCCACAATGCTTTCCATCAGTATTTTCCCTTTTTAATGGGATTCCATTTATAGAAACCACACGATAAAAGTATTTTCGTAAATACAGCCAGTTTTAGGCACTCCGACAAACACAGCAGTACGTATCAGGGACAATTAATTAATACAGACTGTCAAGAATGTTAACTTTAAGTTACTTAAAGTTACGGTATACCCAGAGTGTAAATTTCATTCGAGAGCGTGACGTGCGCGTTTGTTTTAAGTGTCATTTTGCATGGGATTTTGAGTTTCCAAAACGTCCCGCTTGTACACTTGTACCCGTAGGGTTTAGGTCTCGCTTTTCGTATTTAACTGGCGTTTTACGTCTATGGTTGTGAGGCGGTTATCTTCGAATTTCATTTCATTCATACCTATCTACAACAATAAATTCACCATAATTATAGTAACATCGCAATTTATTAACCTGGTGTTTGTTCGGCAACTTAATCTCGGGAATTGGACAAGACACTAAGTTTTTTACCGAAACGACTGCCGTCTGTAACCAAGGCTCGGAACCGGTTTTTTCCTCATACAAAAAATACCGGTATTATTTCGTTCTTTTTCGTTCTTTGGTTTATTATTTCATTTTTAATAGGAAAATCTAATAATACGAAGGTGTTACCTAAATACATGATTCATGCCTACGTAAAGAACATAAAATAATTAAAAATACCGGGCTATTTTGGGTTTTACAAAAAAACCGGTTCCGAACCCTGTCTGTAACAACCCCATTACATATTGCACGACGATTGACAGTCTCTGTTTATATATCGTCTTTGTCGTGAACATAACCCTACACCCACGCAGTAATTTGGCAAATTTAATTTCCTAAATTGGACCTCACGGAGACAGCTTAGTGAGGATAAAATACGGACTAAACTTTGTGGGTGATTAGTTTCGTGTACAGTCAGATGCAGAGAGAGCTGACCCCCCGGCATAGACTGATTAATGCAGGGGGATCTCCTTTCCCCAGCTGACTATACAGTCGCCATCAGATACATCGGAGCGGCCACGGTGCTCACAAATATCTGAACATGCCTCTATTGTCAAGGCGCTAGAGCGCGTGTTCAGATATATTGAGCACCGCGGCCGCTTCGATATATCTGATGGCGACTGTACATACATATGCTTGAGGGGACGGTGGCTCAGTGGATCTGACGTCCGACTTTCGATCTGGAGGTCGCGGATTCAAATCCTGTCCAAATCCTGGCGTACCAATGAGTTTTTCGGAACTTATGCACTTACGGAATATCATTTGATATTTAGTCGCTTTTCGGTGAATGAAAACATCGTGAGGAAACCGGACTAATCCCAATAAGGTCTAGTTTATCCTCCGGGGAATATGGCAGTCGCTTTCGTAAAAACTATTGCTTAGGTCAATTCTTTGGATTAGTTGCCATTAGACCCCAGGCTCCCATGAGCCGTGGCAAAAAGCCGGGACAACGCGAGGAAGATGATTAATAACTTTTTTAAACGTCGAATTTTGTTTTTTTACTCTAGGTATTTTATAAATTCTCTGTCTCGGTCTGGGCCGAGAATTATATTGCATCTCGGTCTCTGTCTCATTCTCGGCCGGCCGAGACAAAAAAGCATTCTCGGTCGGACCTTAATAGTGTGTAACTCCGGGGTAAAAATATAGCAAACTCGGGTCTTTAATTCGTTCCAACCTGCGGCTGTCGTGAATAAACACCCTCGTTTCCAATATTTCACTTACCCCCGTTGCACAATGTACTATTAAAGGATGACTCACGTTAGACCGGGCCGTGTCCGGGCCGGTGCTTCCGGCGCTTACTTTTCTATGACAGATTACAGGTGATCACGTGATGCTTTCTATAGAAAACGAAGCACCTAAAGCTCCGGCCCGGACACGGCCCGGTCTAACGTGAGTCATCCTTTAAGCGCTAAAATAAAGCGTCCGTCATCTATTAAAACGCAGTTTGCTATTAATCCATCCACTATCAAACGAGACACGTTTCAAACGAACTGTTTACTCGATCGATTGTTTCAAACAGTTACGATTCAATCTAGAGCACATTGTTAGTGTAACCATTTCGAAAATAACGTTATATAACGCTTTCGGCTCTTTAAAATAACGGTACAGCTACTGCTTGATGAGGAGAGATGAGATGTATTAAAAAAATGGTTCTCATCAAAAATTCGATAAGAGTAAAATCGAGACACCATGACAAAATAAGAGAACATTTATCTTGTACCAAGATAGTCTGTGCGGAAGAGTCGTGGATTGTATTGGGCCCCATACATTCCACGACACTTCTCTTTCCGCACAGACTCTACAAAACTTTGGGCATTCCGCATTTTACTATTAATTCATCCACTATCAAACGAAACACGTTTCAAAAGGACTTTTTACTCGATTATTTGATATTTCAAACAGTTACAATTCAATCGGAGGGTAAATAGATTTTGTTGTTGGTGCCGTTTCTTACATTATAACGGTTTTTTTAATAACGGTAGGTCTTGACGAGAAGAGCTGAGATTAAGAATAAAAAACGGTTTCCATAAATTTTTGACGGTGGTAAAATCGAGACACAATGCCTTTAGAGTACCTACAAGCGTAAAACTAGCCAACTTAGTCTGAACACGTTTTACAAAACGTTGCATGTTTCAAACATATTGCAATTCATTACCTAACCTAAGATAATTTGAAATAGAGGAGGATTGTAAAGACTAGGCCAAAGGTATGGTGCAATCTTTTCGAGCGATAGCTCCACACCTTTGGCCTACTGTCGAGTAGATGGCGTTAATTTTTGACGTTTAACTAATTGACACATATCAGTGAAATAATAAGGATCAAAGTCGAATAGCGTTCAAAGAGTTTTAATCTTAAATGTACTGTGGCTACATAATTTACCATGACTCTATACACTCTATTCTCCTTGGTAAAACGTTGCATGTTTCAAACATATTGTTACAATACAAATTAAACTGGATCTGTGTTCAATTTACAATATTGCAACGGGTGCGTATCATAATGAATACGCACTTTTGGTATAATTTCAGTTTACAAACGTTCAAAACGTATACTTATCTTATGTATAATGCACTAAATCTATATTTTCAATAAGTATTACATATCAATAATATAACATACAATACACATACCGCTGTTTGGTATAACATACAAATAAACTAATTACATTTAATGTAACATTCATTATGCATATAAATTAAAATAATGAATAATATCTCATATATAAGTATCTGAACAAGAAATCAGTAAAATTATTTGGATATCTCAGTATTTCATAGGTCATCGAAACTAATTACTGTCAGAAAAGTAGGTTAGGTTAGGTTAGAACTGTGACTCCCCAGAAAAAGAAACTACTACCAGAAAAGTAGCTTAGGTTAGGTTAGAACTGTGACTCCCCAGAAAAAGAAACTGCTACCAGAAAAGTAGGTTAGGTTAGCTTAGAACTGTGACCCCTCAGAGAAAGAAACTGCTACCAGAAGAGTACGTTAGAACTGTTAACCCACATAAAAAGAAACTGCTACCATAAAAATAGGTTAGGTTAGGTTAGAACTGTGACCCCCCATAGAATAAACTGCTACCAGAAAAGTAGGTTAGGTTAGGTTAGAACTGTGAACCCTCAGAGAATAAACTGCTACCTTAAAAGTCGGTTAGGTTAGGTTAGAACTGTTACCCCCCAGAAAAATAAAAGGTTAGGTTTATTGCGTGGTATTTGTTTTGTATATTATATTATTTCAACGTTATATCTTTCTATACTTATCATAAACGTTATTATATGTAAAGTTCATTGTACGTTATAAAATTATAGAATTCATTGTTATACGTATTACACGTTATACTTATTGCACGTTATGCCATTCAAAATTATACTAATTGAATTTATATATTCTGAGCAATATATTATAGGTTTGTATACGTTCTATTACTTACCCTATTGCAACGTAACGTATACTTAGTTATCGAAACGGGTTATGGAAAAACGAAACTGTTTTTCTCACAAAAAAAAACCCTTAACTTCCCGTCTCTACGTGAAAGTACCTACATTGAATTTCCAGTTCAATCAACCAGCCTTAAATCAAAGTGTACTAAGTCTACTTTCCACTGGCAAATTGAATAAAGTTGGATCGAACTGATTTTATTTTTATAGGATTGTTTGGAAAAATCACTTTTACGATCTTCTCGTAACGTTGCATCAGCATCAGGCAGTGGCGGATTTGCAGTCTTTGCCGCCCTAGGTCCAGACCCTGTAGCCGCCCCTTCAGCATCAGCACCCATCATATTGACTACATTTAGGTCAGGCAACGAAAAGGTATAGAGGGAAATGCTTGGGACACATTTTTAACTTAGTAACTTTGTTTGAACTCGTTAGGAGGTGAAAATATCAAAAGTCCCCGGCCGTAGCCCTTGAGCGGGGGTTACATTTGAAGGTTACATTTTTCGGTTTTAGAAATTTAATGCAAAATTATAGACATTCAAGAGCGGCTATCTCAAAAACTAAACAAGATACCTATCGAAAAACTCGACTGTATAAAACTTGTAGCAAATTTAATCAGCTTTCATTTTGTACAATGATCAGTCGTTAGAACGCATAGTTTCCTGAGATAAGCGAAAAACCGAAAAATAGGACCTTCAAACCTCCCTCTTCCCCCGGCTCAAGGGCTACGGCCGGGGACTTTTGATATGTTCACATCCTAACTAGTTCAAACAAAGTTACGAAGTCAAAAATTGTGTTCCAAGCATTTCCCTCTATACCTATTTTTGAGAATTCGTTGCCTGGCCTAATTTTAAGTTATTTCTTGTTATCATCAGCGATTTTTTTGTCACAATTTGCCGCCCCTAATATCTTGCCGCCCTAGGCACGTGCCTACTGTGCCTTATGGGAAATCCGCCACTGGCATCAGGGCTTGACCGAAAGATTGGTCTGAGGATATAAAAAGTGACAGATTGAAAAGAAAAGTGAATTGTAAGTCCGGATTTTATAAAGAAATGCTGAATCTTTTTCTTGGCTTAGAAGAATAGGTACGAAGAATAGAGGATACTGGCTTAATTGAGGATAATTGGCTTAGAATAATACGAAGAATAGAGGATAATGAATAAAGCGAAATATGGATAAAAAAAAAAAAAAAAAATTTAATCTATTTATTTCATAAAATAAGCATGCATATTTACAAAACTTAACTACTAATCTTAAATTAAAAAGATTTTTTGAGTTAAGGAGTCTAGGTAGTCATATAGAATTAATTATACACTACTATTACAGTTTTATTATATTGTTACAAGATAGGGATTCGATTGTTCTCTTATTTTAAGCATGTGTTTCTTTATAATGTATCTAGCTTGCCCACATGTTCGATCTTCTAATGTGCTTAATAATTCATTTGGAAATCTATTCAATATACGCGGTACAATGCATTTCCATACTCTTCGACCGTATTCATTGTTCGTTTTTACGATCTCGAATGTAGGGATGTTATCTAAGTTACGTAACCGTGGGGGTCGCGTTTTTTTGTGTAAGTACTTTATGTTATTGTAGTATTGGGTTACAATGGATAAGTCTATTTTTTCAAATACCGTTAGCACTCCGCAGTAATTGAATAGATTTTCATAATTACTTTTATGTTTATATTTAATTTTCGTAGGTACAATAGTCTTAAGTATACGTAATTGGAGGTTATAGATATCATTTAGGTAGGTTTTGTATGATCTTCCATAGCTTTCTAGGCCATAACTTATAACAGAATCCGCCATAGACATGTAAAGGAGTCTTAATGTGTTATAAGGGACTTTGTATTTTAGTATACATAGTTTTGATAGGATAGATCTAAGTTTGTTACATACCCGGTGGATATGAGGGCCCCAGTTAAAGTTATGGTCTATAATTAGCCCGAGGTAAGTATGTTCTTTTACAATATCAAGATGATTACATTTACAAGTTGTGCTAGGCATGTGTAGACATTTGTGCTCATGGGCCACGATCTTTGGTGTGAAGTTGATTTTTTTATACGGCGAGTGAATGTGCATCAGTTTAGTTTTAGCGTAGTTTAGTGACAGACCTAGGTCGTGAGCCCATTTGCACAGTGTATCGAAGTCATGCTGCATCATGCTCTGGGCAGTTTCCAGATTCTCATGGGCCGTGATTATACATGTATCGTCTGCAAACTGGTATACAGAACCATGGATAAGTATGACTGTAGGGTAGAAGTGTAAGTAAGGCAATGTTGGGGACGGGTTTTTAGGGTTCCGTACCCAAAGGGTAAAAACGGGACCCTATTACTAAGACTCCGCTGTCCTTCCATCCGTCCGTCTGTCACCAGGCTGTATCTCACGAACCGTGATAGCTAGACAGTTGAATTTCTGTTGCCGCTATAACAACAAATACTATAATTTTTAAGAAAAAAAACCGACTTCTATGCGGCCCGGTGAAAGATTATTGTAGATGGTGCGCTATGTAGAAAAGGAAGCATTTCGTGTCTGTAAGGCTCGCAGTTCTAACCTAACCTAACCCACTTTTGTTCGGTTCTGTGAGGATAGCAGTTCAAACCTAACCTAACCCACTTAACGGCGCATGCGGTGCGGTGTACGGGGATTTGAGCGGGAGGGGTTTGGCCTCATCATACTTTATACCTACATTTTATGATAGGTAATCATAGTGGTTTATTTAGTTTAGGTATCATAGTGGTTTTCCTGGTCAAGGTCCGGGTCTGTGTCCGTGTCCGAGTCCGAGTCCGGGTCTAGTCCAGGTCCGAGTTCGAATCCGAGTCCAGGTCCGGGTCCGGGTCCGAACCGGATCCGGGTACGAGTCCGGATCTGGATCCGAGTCCGGGTCCCAGTCCAAGTCAAAATCGAAATTCGAAATCACCAAACATGTACTATGCGTCGTTGAAGAGTTCTGTTCTGATCATCATCAGCAGTTCCAGTTCATCAAATGCGACAGTTTTTAATGTTAATGCTTTATTTTATGATGAAAATACAGAAAATTCTATACGTGTGCCTTTAAGATTTGAGGAGTTCCCTCGATTTCTCATGGATCCCATGTTCAGAACTTGAGCTTGACATAAATATGGCTTAAAAACCTAACTTGCTTAACAAACATAACGAAAAGAAAAAATCGCCAAACGCGAGCTATGCGTCGTTAAAGAGTTTCGTTCTGGTCATCATCAGCAGTACACTTCCTCAAATGTTACTTTTTAAATGTATATGCTTGATTTGTTGATTAAAACACAACAATCACTATATGTATGCCTTTAAGATTTGAGGAGTTCCCTCGATTCCTTATGGATCTCATCATCAGAACTCGAGCTTGACAGAAATGTGGCTTAAAAACTAAACTTGCTTAACAAACATAACGAAGAGGACAAATCGCCAAACGTGAACTATGGGTCGTGGAAGAGTTCTGTTCTGATCATCATCAGCAGTTCCACTTCATCAAATGCGACAGTTTTTAATAAAAATGCTTGATTTTCTGATGAAAATACAAAAATCTCTATACGCACACCTTTAAGATTTAAGGAGTTCCCTCGATTCCTCATGGATCCCATCATCAGAACTCGAGCTTGACAAAAATGTGGCTTAAAAACTTAACTTGCTTAACAAACATAACGAAGAGGACAAATCGCCAAACATGAACTATGCGTCGTTGAAGAGTTCTGTTCTGATCATCATCAGCAGTTCCACTTCATCAAATGTCACGTTTCTGAATGTATATGCTTGATTTGTTGATAAAAACACAAAAATCACTATATGTATGCCTTTAAGATTTGAGGAGTTCCCTCGATTCCTCATGGATCCCATCATCAGAACTGGGTTTTGACAAAAACGGGACCAATCTGTATGCATATACTTACAATCAAAAAAAAAATTTTCAAAATCGGTCCAGCAATGACGGAGATATGGAGTAACAAACATAAAAAAAAATAAAAAAAATAAAAATAAAAAAAAAACATACAACCGAATTGATAACCTCCTCCTTTTAGATTTGGAAGTCGGTTAAAAAACAGAATAAAATAAAGATTTAAGTGGGGCTCCCATACAACAAACGTGATTTTTGACCGAAGTTAAGCAACGTCGGGCGGGGTCAGTACTTGGATGTGTGACTGTTTTTTTGCTTGTTTTGCTCTATTTTTTGTTGATGGTGCGGAACCCTCCGTGCGCGAGTCCGACTCGCACTTGGCCGGTTTTTACACTGTTCTCTAAAACTGTTTTTACACAGTTTTATTTATTGTGAATTCAATTGAAGTGGCATAATAATAAAGTTAGGATTTCCTACGGAGTTTTGCCAACCCTAATTTCAATTAATTGCAACATTAAACGGGGTTTGCTATAGAACCTAAAATACAACAGCAGTAATAATTAAATCCATACTTAATATTATAAATGCGAAAGTGTGTCTAACTGTCTGTTACCTCTTCACGCTAAAACCGCTGAACCGATTTACTTGAAATTTGGTTTAGAGATAGTTTGAGTCCCGGGGAAGGACATAGGGTAGTTAAAAACTCCCAGAATTCATCCTTTAAGGGGGTGAAAAGGGGGGTGGAAGTTTGTACGGGGAATCGATAAAAAGCAGATTGAATCAATAATAAGCTACCCAAATTACTAACTCCACGCGGACGAAGTCGCGGGCAAAAGCTAGTAATCTAAAACCCTAAATCTAGAAAACGCCGTAAACAACGAAACAATCAACGGGTATTTCCTCGTATTTCTGAAAGGGATCTTTACGTCATTAACATCAGTTGCTCGGTAACACTACCCCGGACGCAATTTGAAACGTAATGAAATATTGTTTCTATGTTGGTTTTATACTTCATCTTGTTGGACAACGTTTAGGATTCAATTTAGGGGTGAATATCTGGGAGACCGAGCTTTGCTCGGAAAACATATAAAAACTCAAAAATGCGCGTTTTCCCAGAGATAAGACCTAGCTAGATCGATTTTTCGCCCCCGAAAACCCCCGTACAGTAAATCTCATCGAAATCGTTAGAGCTGTTTCAGAGATTGCGGGGATCTATATATGTATATAAATAAAAAAAAAGGATAGCTCGTTTAAAGGTATTAGATAGATAAATAGATAGATAGATATAGATATAGACGGACTGCAACCCGACTGCAACTTGTATGGGAATTGCACGCCGACGTTGCAGTTTGCGTGCAGTCGTAGATATATGTGACGTTATCTATGAAAAGGGACCTTATTGTCGATGGCGGTTACGCCATTATTAACGATGCTCCGATATAAATACATGCCGCGCGACGCTGTGCGGCGTAAGCGCCATCGACAATAAGGTCCCTTTTCATAGATAATGCCCCATATTCTATATATCTGTGATGTTATGACGTTTTATGCTCGCATGTGTCAGGGATTAGCTTGACGTATTACGTGGGCCAGCCGGGTGGCGTTGCCTTTGTTCTGTGTGATGTATTCAATGGCTGGAATATATAATAGGAACGTAATCAATTATGAAGGTATATACCTTCCTATATATATATATACCTTCATAATTGATTACGTTCCTATTATATATTCCATATTTATATATTATATATTTATATATATATTTACATATATATATATATATGTCGGCGACGGATGGTCCCGATGGCGGTGGGCGCGTGGGGGTAATACCTAGATGTATTACTTCACAGCCAAAATAGTAGGTATGCTACCAACGCATGAGATAAACATTCGGACTCATTAACCATACTAGTGCCTACTATTATTTCAGTACTAAATAATCAAAATAACAACGATCTTACGATGGAATCGGATTCGATAAAAATAAAAAGATCACATGAAATCGTTCAAATCTTTATTTAAGTCAAACTACACCGGCTCCAACCCTACACCTCTGACCCGAGAAGATTTAACCCGGCAACAAACTCGGCGGGACACATCTTTTCAAAACAACACATAGTTTCTTTATTTTACAAAAGTAAGCTTCTAATGGCACATAAGAAATCAAAATAACACTTGGAATAAAACACTTAGCTAAACGGTTAAACAACGTGAGAATCTATAAGCTTTCAGAATAATCCTTCAGGTGTAAGCCTTCAGGAACGTAGCGAATTAGGCACGAGCTTGGCTAACGTCCGATCTCTAGCGCGGTCCGATCAAGAAGAAGGAAGCCAGTCCCAGCGGCGGAGCCAACCGCTCCCGCCTCCAATTCAAGTTGGTAAACCTGCCTGACCAGTCTACCAACATAACGACAAAAATGCCTGCTCGTGCCTACGTTCACTCAAGATAATCCTCTTGACGTTCCAAAGCCTTCTACCTGTCATTTTCGTTCAACAATACACCAATAGATGGCGGATTATACTCTCTGCGCAACTTTATTATTTCGTTACAAGCAAATAATACGTAGCTAATCGATTTTATACAGGCGTCTAACTATGAACTGTAATGCTGCAATACGTCTTTCTGGAGTCTCGCTCCGACATATATATATATATATGTATATAATGCTAGTAATTTAGACAGAGGCTAATAGATCGGTCAAATCTTACAATAAAAAAACATTGCGTGATGTAGTTCTATATTTTTGTGTATGTTGTTTAGAGTCCATGGAGGAATGTGAAACTATATTTTGCAAGCAAAAAAAAGTTGTGCTCCCTTCGTAATTTGCAAAAAACTGCAAAAATTTCGGACTTTTTTCAGTTTTTGCACTTTTATTATAAAACTAGGGGTTTTTGGTCAAAGCTTGCTATGTAATGTTGAAAGAACATTAAATTTGGAACAATTTAAGCCGATTTACAGCGCCGTATATCAAAAAGTTCATGAGATATGGAACTTTAATAAAGGGTATTTTTTTCCTTAGAATGAAATTTTTAGTTTCCTATATTTCAGGACAAATATCGGCACAACCGCTCATGCTATGAGATATATTGCGTGAATAAAGTTGTAGCAAATTTAATTACCTTTCATTTAAGTGCAAGAAAGGGTCAGTAAGTTCTACAGTTCTCTAGTTATCGTAAAAAAATGAAATTGCTATAATGAGGAAGGCAAATAATGTATTGTTTAAGACATTGTCAAAATCCCTACAAAAGGCAGTACCATCGATGAGAGTGCCATGTACGCTTTTACCGGCCTTCTCCGAAAGCAGCAGAGCGATGTTAGAGATCAACCATCTTTAAAATGCACTTACATAGCAAGCTTTGACCAAAAACCCATAGTTTTATAATAAAAGTGCAAAAACTGAAAAAAGTCCGAAATTTTTGCAGTTTTTTGCAAATTACTAAGGGAGCACAATTTTTGTTTGCTTGCAAAACACAGTTTCACATTCCTCCAAGTACTTCAAACAACATACACAAAAATATAGAACTACATCACGCAATGTTTTTTTAGGAGATTTTTTTGTAAGATTTGACTGATCTATAACGGCTATAACAGGATGAGAGATAGGAGGGTCAAAATTATTGTCGTTGACTTGTTTTTTATCCCCAAAAAATGATACGGAGTGGAGGTTTTGTATGGGGTGAAATTTAGTTTTTAATTTTTTTCATGTGAATTGATGTAGGTACATTTGTCCCTATCACGTGACTTTTCGTTTCGTTGTCATCCCGATACATCTAAATTTACTTTTCGATTGGCGTTTGCAAATAATTTACGCAATCACTTGTATGATTTCTGAATTCATTTCCTATGACACTTTCCGATTTTGGCCACACTTTAGATATTTCACAGGAAATATTGTACGGTCGAAAGTATTTATGACCCATTTAAATCCAAGCAAATTTAAATTCAATCCAATTCCAAGCAATATGAAATTCGCTAAAGTGTCATTCAATAGAACTTGCTATTTGCTAACTATGTAAACAAAAGTTACTAGTTTACTAGTACGTACATTCAGACTTGACATTCAGTGTCAATTTTAGTATGGCGGTTTGTTTACATAGTTAGCAAGTTCTATTGAATGACACTTTAGATCCCCTCATAGGTAGGTACTATTGTCACTGTGACAAGGTACAAAATGAGTCATAAATTAATACTTCCGACTGTACATTCTAGATCTGTCGTAAGTATATGTGATGTTATCTATAAAAAGGGACCTTATTGTCGATGGTGCTTACGCTATTATTAACGATGCTCCGATATAAAGACAATGCCGCGCGACGCTGTGCGGCGTCAGCGCCATCGACAATAAGGTTCCTTTTCATAGATAATGCCCCATATATTGATTCGCTTAAGCTGTTATCCCGGGTCGGGGCTTAATTTAAATTGGATTCGAATTTCAAACGCAAATATAACGAGCAATACAAAGCTGGTTGCGAGTTCGGGTTAAGTTATTTATTTACAGGGATCAAGTGGTCGTGGGTGATAGGCGGGGCGGGGAACGTGTAGCGGAGAGGAAGCGGACAAAATATAACGAGCAAAACAAAGTTGTTTGCGAATTCGGGCTAAGTTATTTATTTACAGGGATCAAGTGGTCGTGGGTGATAGGCGGAGCGGGGAGCGGGTAGCGGAGAGCAAGCGGAATATAACGAGTAGAATAAAGCTGCTTGCGAATCCGGGCTAAGTTATTTATTTACAGGGATCAAGTGGTTGTGAGTCATAGGTGGAGCGGGGAGCGGGTAGCGGAGAGCAAGTGGAATATTATAAAGAGCAGAACAAAGCTGTTTGCGAGGGATGTGTAATGATCGATATAAAAATAAAAAATGTATTCTCTGTCGATATAACAAAAATTAATAGAATTTCAAAAAATATAATCACTCATTTTATATAATATACATTTGGCATATTATTAAAAGAGTCCGGGCTAAGCTATTTATTTACAGAGAACAAGTTGTGAGCGATAGGCGGAGCGGGTAGCGGGTAGCGGAGAGCAAGCAGCAGGCGTGGCTCACTCCGCGATTTCGTCGCGTCGCTACAAGTACGCGTACCAATTTTGGTGTCTAACCTAGACTAGTTGCCGCGCACCGCTACGGAACGGACGCCTGCTCGCGCTTGCGCCACCTAGTGGTCATATCTGTCGTTAGTCGCGTTTTGCTAGAGAGTGCAATGGCCCTAGTACTATTATTTATTCTGTGCAAGCGGACAAAATATAACGAGCAGAATAAAGTGGTTTGTCGGTTCGGGCTAAGTTATATATTTACAGGGATCAAGTGGTTGTGGGTGATAATGGGAGGGGGGAGCGGAGAGTAAAGCTAGAGATACATGTGCAAGCTAAGGAAAGTTTCCAGCAAGCTAGAAAAAATCTCGGAAATATAAGGAGTATTTCACAGGAAACAAAGGACAGTTTTATTTTGGAAACGGAATATCGAATCCCCTACAAAAATTTGAGAGGTGAAAATGAAGGTTGAGAGAGGCGATGGCTGAGATACGCGTCATACTCGTGAACGGGTGCTGTTTGTGGAGACTGGTCTATTTAAGCTAACACGAGCTATTATATTTAGTTACTCTATTTTTGAGGATAATTACATGGACATAGACACACATCATTCGGTTCTCGTATGCTATTTTATTTTTATTGTCATTTTCTTACTTAATAAATGTTTTAATTAGGTATACAAGTAGTGTGTTTATGCCGGTTCTGGCTCAAAACTTTTCCGCCAGGGGGCGCCACTTTGTATGCGCAGCGCCTGACTATTTAGTTCGAGCAAAGATCCGCTAGATGGCGCCACTTGTTAGTACCAAAAATGTCCACAGAGGGCGCCACTTGTTAGTTCAGGCAAACATCCGTTAGATGGCGCCACTTTTAGTTTCACACTACTCCCCGCTAGATGGCGCCACTTTGTATGCGAGTAATTGATTTGCTTAAGGTTCCTATGTAAAATGTATAGATGTCGCTAGTGTCGCCTCGTCAGTGGACGTTGCTATTTAGTTCTAAAAACCCCCACCAGAGACGTTTTAGTTTGGGCAATGATCCCCGCTAGGGGCGACACTTTGTATGCGCAACGTTAGTTCCAAAAACATCCGCTATGAAATGTATAGATGAGCTGTGCCGTCTGAGTAGTTCTAAAAAAGTCCGCAGTCAGAGGGGGTTCATGCTTAGTTCATTATTGATTCGCTTCAAGGTATAGATGTCGCTAGTGGCGTGGCGCCTCGTCAGTGGACACCGCTAGTTAGTTCCAAAAACCCACACCAGAGACGCCTGACGTTTTAGTTTGGGCAATGATCCCCGCTAGGGGGCGACACTTTGTATGCGCAACGTTAGTTCCAAAAACGTCCGCTATGAAATGTATAGATGAGCTGCCGTCTGAGTAGTTCTAAAAAAGTCCGCAGAGTCAGGTCATGGTAAGTTCATTAATCTTGGTCAAGCAAATCTTGTCAGTAGAAAAAGGCGGCAAATTTGAAAATCGCGGGCTAGCAACACTACGTTCGAATTGTTCGAAAATCGTGTGTTATTTATATCTTATCTGTGGAACTGTTTTGTTTAATCGTTGTTCGGTGTACATTGCTGCTTTTTGTTCGTTTCCTAGGGATACAATACTTTAGTTTGCTTTACATTGCTCAGTGACATATCCGGCTTGACAGACTATATCGATTCGCTTAAAGGTATAGATGTCGCTAGTGACGCCTCGTCAGTGGACACCGCTAGCTAGTTGGAGCATATATCAACGTTTTCTTTAAACCACGTCGGTGGTAAACAAGCAGACGGTGCCGCCTGATAGTAAGCAGTCACCATAGCCCATGGACTCCTGCGAATTCTATCGTTACCACATAGGCGCACTTTTATTTGCGGTTGGTTTTGTCGCTTTTGCCTATCAAATGTATGGAGTTTGTAGTTTATCAACCGCAAAAGGGTATCTCCTTTATAATACCACATGGGTTGCAAACAAGCATACGGCGGACCGTAAGCTAGGTACTGGAGTTTCTAGCTCATTGCGTAATAATGTGAAATTTACGTATATCAGAGTTGACATACTCTTCAATTATTGCACCCGTGAGAGGACAGAACATACGCAATGTGATGAAATTAAAAACACGTTTTAAGATTATAACAACATACCAAAAACATAACCAACGTAATTTGGTCGGGTTATTAGTTACCTACCATAAACCATACTAAATTCGCTGGGGGGGCATTAAAAAAAGTGAGACTGTGACAAGGACAAACAATAATAACGCTTTCTCTGCTACTCCTACTGAAAGATACATAAGACTATCCCGCTTGATCATTTCCCCCCACCGCTCATGACTGCGGGGTATTATATTATAATAAATGAGATCACAATACCGGCAACCTGCAACTGGCGCATACGCATTTCTAAAATAATTAAAAATTTTGAAAATAACAATGGAGTACGTCATAGAACTCGTTGCAAGGCTGTGGTTCAGTAACAAGGGATTGGGGTACAACTATAAATGTGGAGATAGCGATGAAACAAATATTCTATTCATCTCATCAATCGAGGCGCTAGCACCTGACGTGGACATTTACAAGTGGGAGGCGGCCCGGAGCGATCTCAAGATGCTGATCAAAGAACTTCTGGAGGAGAGGTCCATTCTTCAGTTACACTCGGGATACCATGCGGAGGGGCTTTTGCTGGAGGTGCTAAGAAAGCACAACATTAGATCATTCCTCTCCGTGCCTCTTAAACAGAAAACTTTAATCTGGAAAGATGCGGGGATGTGGTTCGTGGAGGTGATTAACCCGAAAATCATAAAGAGAACGTATGTGTTTTTGGACTGCGAATAAGTGTATGTGTTTGCATACGGAAATAAAGATAGTTTAAAAGTGAATGACTATTTATTTTTCACCTCAGCAGCTCGAACAAGGGTACTTTGCTACTTAAAAACAGTGAGCAAAATCGCATTTTGCTCACTGAAAGGACAAAATGAGCAAAATGCGATTTTGCTCACTCAGTGAGCAAAATGCGATTTTGCTCACTGTTTTTAAGTAGCAAAGTACCCTTGTTCGAGCTGCTGAGGTGAAAATTTAATTGTTGGTATATCTTAAGAAAACATGAGTGAATAGAGGTAAGTGATGAAGAAGGAATACATTTTTCGGGTTCTCTAATATGTTCTCACTGCTGAGGTGAAAAATGTTGTGTACTACACGAGATCAAAGTTATTTACATCTCGTGCGCTTTTGAGTCCCTTACTACGCTCAAGATTCTAAATTAGATTCACTCGCTACGCTCGTGAATCTATTATAGAATCTTTCGCTTGCACGGGACTCAAAATAAGCACTCGAAGAAATATCAAACTTTGATCTCTTGTTGTACAAATAACTATATTTACCAATCATTTTCGTATTTTATAATGTCCCCATGCAAGTTTGGGGAACAGGTTTGATATCGGTTTCCCAAGTAGGTACATAAAAAGGGGCTCCCTGGCACCAATGATCTTAACAACAACGGCTTTAAGCAATATAGTATTCCCATATTTACTTCAAAGTTCATTGTCTTTGAGATATTTGGTATCAAAGTTGAACAATTTCAGACAAAAAACTGGTTTTCTTTGTGTTAATTAGTTTAAAATTCAAATCTCTTATCAGTTTTAAGAGACGTCAAAGACGAACCCCAAATATGCAGATTTTGTTCATGTTTTAAGATCCTTCACAGCAATCTAGGTTCACAGCAAAAGGGTTTTTTTACACAATGTTTCAAAAAATCATAATAAAACAAGTATTAATTTCATTCAAAATCCGGTAGATAAGAATGGAGATAAAAGATTAAAGAACCCATAGACGTTTGTTTTATAATTCTATCTGTAGTGTAAATGAAGGAGTACCGTCTCAAAACTTGTCAAAAACTGATGAAAACCGCAGAGAGCCCCTTAAGGTGAGATTGTGTATTAGTAAAAGCTGATTACTATGGACAATAGTATGTAGAGGTATGAAAACCAACTGCAAAATGTGTCTATTAACTTTGTCGAGTTATTACTGTGTATGATTAAAATTTTAGATGTGGACGTTCTGGACCAAAACTTCTGCCAGAATGCGCTACTTTGTATGCGGTAGTGAGTTAATTCTAAAAAAATCCGCTATCGATTATGAGGGTAAGCTCTAAGTGATTTCAAATAGATCCACTGTAAAAGGATCATTATGAAATGTATGTATGTTTGTATAGAGGTTAAGCTACAAAATTCCGAGTAGTTCCTATTAAAAGATCCGATTTGGGATGTATTAATGATCGTTGACAGTGAGCTAGCTTCAATTAGTTTAAAAAAGATCCGCTTAAATGGTTCGCTATGAAATGTATAGATGTCTATGTAATTTTATGCAAATCGATGATATCATCAAACTTAATCTTAGAGTCTGTCGCAGAGTGGGGTACTAAAGATGACCAGAATCATTGTAGGAGGGTTTCGGCCGCGATTTACGTATCTGAAGTTTCGCATCAACAGTCAATGAGACGAGCGTCTTCAAAGTTTTAACATGAGAACTGTGGGCTTGAGGTAGAATGGTTAGAGAAAGCGGGGATTCCCCGTCAACCAAAAGACATTATTTTTAAGTATACTCTGTTTTTAGTAGGAAAAGGCGCGATATTAAATTATTATTTATTTATTTAAACTATATTGCATAAATTTACATAAAAAGAGTACAAATGGCGGACTTAACGCCTTGAGGCATTCTCTACCAATCAACCATAGGGCTAAACAGAGACAGTTTGGACAGCGATTTACGTATCTGAAGTTTCGCAACAATGAGACGTGCGTCGTCAAAGTTTCAACACGAGAACGCCATTCTGGCCGCATAAAAGCAATATATTAAGAATATTGAGGCCTGTCCTGTCTGTCCATGCTGACGCTAGCTCTGAGCTTGTCTTTCTTGGAACTCGTCTACTTCCATTTGATCATTGGTCTCTAGGAGGTATTTCTGGTCTGTGTACAGTTTGGTAAATGAAATTCGGTGTACGTGTCACGTCACGTGTTCAGTGGGCATGCTAAGGGCTCAATTTGCAAAGACTAATCTCAAGTTAATGCTTAAGAGCGCCATGCGCATTTGGCCTGTTTAGAGTGCATATTCTGTAGACGCACTGCTTGGTCTCCTTTTGTAACTAGAGTCAGACCAAGAAAAGTCTGCAGCGGATTTGATAGCCCACGCAGTGCAAGTGTTATTTTCACGTCATAATTTAATAGAAGTTTGACGTTTAAAATAACACTGGCACTGCGAGGGCTGTCAAACCCGCTGCAGACTTTTCTTGGTCTGACTCTACAAGTGAAGGTGATCCCTTAGATACTTACTATGACAATCTTGCTCGGAATAGTCTACACCATTTGAATATTGTGTTTAGTGCTCCTTGCATTAAGTTGGATATCGTGTGGAGGCAGGGGCCTTTAATAATGAATACCAGGTTGTCGGCATATCCTTGTGTATCATCATAGTCTTAGTCTGACATAATTGCAAGAAGTTGGTCTACTGCTATTGTATTGAGGGTCAGAGTGCTATGTCAGAATCAGAATCAGAATCAGAATCAAGTATTTTATTCGTGATAAACTTAAAACTAAAATTACATACAAGAGTATAACTAAAAACTATACCACCACTATAAAAACTATACTATGTACCATCTGATGGCCGGTTTCGTCTACTCCCTTGAGTATGGTCTCTGTGAACGTGTTGTTGAAAGCACACTCGACATCAAGGAATGCACATATAGCGGTTGGCTTGTCCTCTAAGGTTTTCTGCACCTTGTCAACCAGGTCGTCGAGTAGGGCAGTGTCTGTAGATTTTCCCTTTTTGTAAGCATGTTGGTTTACACTTGGTGGTCTTTCCACCAGATATTTCACTCTAATGTGCTGATTCTTTCCATCGTTTTGAGTAGGAAGTAGGACCAGAGCGCCGGCCTGCTACCTGGTGGTTCACCGTGTCAAAGGATTTAGAACGAGCCCAATTCCCGCAGACAACCCAGTACAGCCGATCCGGGGCGCATAAGAACGACGAGAGCTGACCCCCAATAATGGGATAAAGGCAAAGAAAATGCAGTTTTAAGTAGGAACGATGTTAGACTAATAATGGTCTGAAGGATTTAGGCTGTGAGTCTAAAGATGCTAGTTGCTAAATTCCAGTCGATATTGCGTGCCCTGCGGATTCTGGGATCCCTTTGGGCGCAAATCTGTTGAGTACGAACCGGGGGGGAAGTGGGGATGCCTAGGAGCAAGTCCAAAGTTTCCTCTTCTGTGTTCGTAAATGTACCATGAATGGTGTGAATGATATGTGTATTTTAGGGTATCCCTTACACGGTTTTTGAGGTCAGCAGATCACAACAGAACAGGTAACAACAGATCAGGATATGTATATGGTTCGAAATTTAATTTTCATTGCTGACACGCCAGTCGCCTAGGCAGCTTGCCGCATTTTCAGTAGCGATTTTTACATCGAAAACGTCTTGTCTAGCTTGGCGTATTTCCGCTATTCAACATAGATAAATTAGAATAGTAACTCACCCCTGGTGTAATGGAGCCATACGCTGTTCCACACTTTGTGCTTGAATAGAACAAACCCTGTTCTGTTTACAATTAAAACAGACCAATTCCAAAACCTGTTCTGGTATATACCATTCTGTTATGACCTGTTCTGTTGTGACCTGTTCTGTTGTTACCTGTTCTGTTGTGATCTGCTGACCTCAAAAACCGTGTAAGGGATACCCTAAAATACACATATCATTCACACCATTCATGGTACATTTACGAACACAGAAGAGGAAACTTTGGACTTGCTCCTAGGCATCCCCACTTTCCCCCGGTTCGTACTCAACAGCTTTGCGCCCAAAGGGATCCCCGAATCCGCAGGGCACGCAATATCGACTGGAATTTAGCAACTAGCATCTTTAGACTCACAGCCTAAATCCTTCAGACCATTATTAGTCTAACATCGTTCCTACTTAAAACTGCATTTTCTTTGCCTTTATCCCATTATTGGGGGTCAGCTCTCGTCGTTCTTATGCGCCCCGGATCGTCTGTGCTGGGTTGTCTGTGGGAATTGGGCTCGTTCTAAATCCTTTGACACTGTGAACCACCAGGTAGCAGGGTGGCGCTCTAGTCCTACTTCCTACTCAAAACGATGGAAAGAATCAGCACATTAGAGTGAAATATCTGGTGGAAAGACCACCAAGTGTAAACCAACATGCTTACAAAAAGGGAAAATCTACAGAGACTGCCCTACTCGACGACCTGGTTGACAAGGTGCAGAAAACCTTAGAGGACAAGCCAACCGCTATATGTGCATTCCTTGATGTCGAGTGTGCTTTCAACAACACGTTCACAGAGACCATACTCAAGGGAGTAGACGAAACCGGCCATCAGATGGTACATAGCACTCTGACCCTCAATACAATAGCAGTAGACCAACTTCTTGCAATTATGTCAGACTAAGACTATGATGATACACAAGGATATGCCGACAACCTGGTATTCATTATTAAAGGCCCCTGCCTCCACACGATATCCAACTTAATGCAAGGAGCACTAAACACAATATTCAAATGGTGTAGACTATTCCGAGCAAGATTGTCATAGTAAGTATCTAAGGGATCACCTTCACTTGTAGAGTCAGACCAAGAAAAGTCTGCAGCGGGTTTGACAGCCCTCGCAGTGCCAGTGTTATTTTAAACGTCAAACTTCTATTAAATTATGACGTGAAAATAACACTTGCACTGCGTGGGCTATCAAATCCGCTGCAGACTTTTCTTGGTCTGACTCTAGTTACAAAAGGAGACCAAGCAGTGCGTCTACAGAATATGCACTCTAAACAGGCCAAATGCGCATGGCGCTCTTAAGCATTAACTTGAGATTAGTCTTTGCAAATTGAGCCCTTAGCATGCCCACTGAACACGTGACGTGACACGTACACCGAATTTCATTTACCAAACTGTACACAGACCAGAAATACCTCCTAGAGACCAATGATCAAATGGAAGTAGACGAGTTCCAAGAAAGACAAGCTCAGAGCTAGCGTCAGCATGGACAGACAGGACAGGCCTCAATATTCTTAATATATTGCTTTTATGCGGCCAGAATGGCGTTCTCGTGTTGAAACTTTGACGACGCTCGTCTCATTGTTGCGAAACTTCAGATACGTAAATCGCTGTCCAAACTGTCTCTGTTTAGCCCTATGGTTGATTGGTAGAGAATGCCTCAAGGCGTTAAGTCCGCCATTTGTACTCTTTTTATGTAAATTTATGCAATATAGTTTAAATAAATAAATAATAATTTAATATCGCGCCTTTTCCTACTAAAAACAGAGTATACTTAAAAATAATGTCTTTTGGTTGACGGGGAATCCCCGCTTTCTCTAACCATTCTACCTCAAGCCCACAGTTCTCATGTTAAAACTTTGAAGACGCTCGTCTCATTGACTGTTGATGCGAAACTTCAGATACGTAAATCGCGGCCGAAACCCTCCTACAATGATTCTGGTCATCTTTACTACCCCACTCTGCGACAGACTCTAAGATTAAGTTTGATGATATCATCGATTTGCATAAAATTACATAGACATCTATACATTTCATAGCGAACCATTTAAGCGGATCTTTTTTAAACTAATTGAAGCTAGCTCTCTGTCAACGATCATTAATACATCCCAAATCGGATCTTTTAATAGGAACTACTCGGAATTTTGTAGCTTAATAGTGACCTCTATACATACATTTCATAATGATCCTTTTACAGTGGATCTATTTGGAATCACTTAGAGCTTACCCTCATAATCGATAGCGGATTTTTTTAGAATTAACTCACTACCGCATACAAAGTAGCGCATTCTGGCAGAAGTTTTGGTCCAGAACGTCCACATCTCAAATTTTTATCATACACAGTAATAACTCGACAAAGTTAATAGACACATTTTGCAGTTGGTTTTCATACCTCTACATACTATTGTCCATAGTAATCAGCTTTTACTAATACACAATCTCTCCTTATGGGGCTCTCTGCGGTTTTCATCAGTTTTTGACAAGTTTTGAGCCGGTACTCCTTCACTTACACTACAGATAGAATTATAACACAAACGTCTATGGGTTCTTTAATCTTTTATCTCCATTCTTATCTACCGGATTTTGAATGAAATTAATACTTGTTTTATTATGATTTTTTGAAACATTGTGTAATAAAACACTTTTGCTGTGAACTTAGATTGCTGTGAAGGATCTTAAAACATGAACGTCTCTTAAAACTGATAAGAGATTCGAATTTTAAACTAATTAACACAAAGAAAACCAGTTTTTTGTCTGAAATTGTTCAACTTTGATACCAAATATCTCAAAGACAATGAACTTTGAAGTAAATATGGGAATACTATATTGCTTAAAGCCGTTGTTGTTAAGATCATTGACGCCAGGGAGCCCCTTTTTATGTACCTACTTGGGAAACCGATATCAAACCTGTTCCCCAAACTTGTATCGGGACATTATAAAATACCTAAATGATTGTTAAATAAATAAATAGTCATTTACTTTTAAACTTTCTTTATTTACACATACACTTATTCGCAGTCCAAAAACACATACGTTCTCTTTATGATTTTCGGGTTAATCACCTCCACGAACCACATCCCCGCGTCTTTCCAGATTAAAGTTTTCTGTTTAAGAGGCACGGAGAGGAATGATCTAATGTTGTGCTTTCTTAGCACCTCCAGCAAAAGCCCCTCCGCATGGTATCCCGAATGTAACTGAAGGATGGACCTCTCCTCCAGAAGTTCTTTGATCAGCATCTTGAGATCGCTCCGGGCCACCTCCCACTTGTAAATGTCCACGTCAGGTGCTAGCGCCTCGATTGATGAGATGAATAGAATATTTGTTTCATCGCTATGTCCACATTTATAGTTGTACCCCAATCCCTTGTTACTGAACCACAGCCTTGCAACGAGTTCAATGACGTACTCCATTGTTATTTTCAGAATTTTTAATTATTTTAGAAATGCGTATGCGCCAGTTGCAGGTTGCCGGTATTGTGATCTCATTTATTATAATATAATACCCCGCAGTCATGAGCGGTGGGGGGAAATGACCGAACGGGATAGTCTTATGTATCTTTCAGTAGGAGTAGCAGAGAAAGCGTTATTATTGTTTGTCCTTGTCACAGTCTCACTTTTTTAATGCCTCCCAGTGAATTTAGTATGGTTTATGGTAGGTAACTAATAACCCGACCAAATTACGTTGGTTATGTTTTTGGTATGTTGTTATAATCTTAAAACGTGTTTTTAATTTCATCACATTGCGTGTGTTCTATCCTCTCACGGGTACAATAATTAAAGAGTAGGTCAACTCTGATATACGTAACTTTCACATTATTACGCAATGAGCTAGAAACTCCAGTACCTAGTTTATGGTCCCCCGATATCGCACGGGTTTCATGACCAACAGGCAATCAGACTTTGGAACGCTGTCCCAATCTCTATCACACAAATGCAGTCCAAATTCACTTTCAAGCTGTTGTTGTTCAACATGTTGCGTAATTATTTAATGTAAATTAACCCCGATATACGCGAATTTCACATTATTGCGCAACATTTCACAAGCTTTAAAAATAGATGAGATGGTCGGCAATGCACATACTCTAAAGTTGCAGGTGTCCATAGGCTACGGTGACTGCTTACCATCATGCGAGCCTTATGCTTGTTTGCTCGCCAACCCTTAATGCCGACGTGGTATAGGCGTGAGCGTCTACGTCACATCTCGTCTCATCATAGACTAAAACGTCGTAAACGCCATGAATTCCACGGCGCTTACATGTTTAGGTCACAAGATTCACGCCCTGCTTCCGTAGCGTCGTAAGCGCCATGAATTTCACGGCGGTTACGACGTTTTGATGTCGCGACGGCCTGGGGGCCGCCCCGCATTACGCGGCATTAACCTTGAATATGCACGTGTCGCCCACGCGCCTCGCCGGCGGTGCATTCCATGATTACGTCATGCGCAGGTGTCAGCTGGCGCCAAGATGGCGGAGCATTCCCAACTGGCGGCGCGCGACCTAGCCTAGTCTCACTAAGCTCGAGAAATCAGATGACGTCATATTTATTATATTCCATGACATTCTAGAATATGTGTCGAGGTTTTCCTGATGATGATGATGATGTATAGGTCCGACAATGCGCATGTAACAACTCTGAGCGTCCAAAGGCTACGGTGGCTGCTTACCATCAGGCGAGCCGGATGCTTGTTTACCACCGTAAAAAAACGGGGCCCTTTTGCGGTTGAAAAACTACAAACTCTATACATTTGATAGGCACAAGCGACAAAACCAACCGAAAATAAAAGTGCGCCCGTGGTAACGATAGAATTCGCAGGCGTCCATGGGCTACGGTGACTGCTTACTATCAGGCGGCACCGTCTGCTTGTTTGCCACCGACGTGGTATTAAAAAAAACGCTGATATATGCCTCATAATTTAAAACCAACTTATTGTATCTTAAAACAAACTTATCATATCTTTGTTCAGTCGTCATCGCTCTTGTATCAACCCTAGAGTTGTGGGCGTTCAAAGGCTATGGTAACTGCTTACCATCAGACGGACCGTATGCTTGTTTGCAACCCATGTGGTATTATAAAGGAGATAACCTTTTGCGGTTGATAAACTACAAACTCCATACATTTGATAGGCAAAAGCGACAAAACCAACCGCAAATAAAAGTGCGCCTATGTGGTAACGATAGAATTCGCAGGAGTCCATGGGCTACGGTGACTGCTTACTATCAGGCGGCACCGTCTGCTTGTTTCCCACCGACGTGGTATTAAAAAAAACGCCGATATATGCCTCATAATTTAAAACCAACTTATTGTATCTTAAAACAAACTTATTGTATCTTTGTTCAGTCGTCAACGCTCTTGTATCAACCCTAGAGTTGTGGGCGTTCAAAGGCTAAGGTAACTGCTTACCATCAGGCGGACCGTATGCTTGTTTGCAACCCATGTGGTATTATAAAGGAGATAACCTTTTGCGGTTGATAAACTACAAACTCCATACATTTGATAGGCAAAAGCGACAAAACCAACCGCAAATAAAAGTGCGCCTATGTGGTAACGATAGAATTCGCAGGAGTCCATGGGCTATGGTGACTGCTTACTATCAGGCGGCACCGTCTGCTTGTTTACCACCGACGTGGTTTAAAGAAAACGTTGATATATGCTCCAACTAGCTAGCGGTGTCCACTGACGAGGCGTCACTAGCGACATCTATACCTTTAAGCGAATCGATATAGTCTGTCAAGCCGGATATGTCACTGAGCAATGTAAAGCAAACTAAAGTATTGTATCCCTAGGAAACGAACAAAAAGCAGCAATGTACACCGAACAACGATTAAACAAAACAGTTCCACAGATAAGATATAAATAACACACGATTTTCGAACAATTCGAACGTAGTGTTGCTAGCCCGCGATTTTCAAATTTGCCGCCTTTTTCTACTGACAAGATTTGCTTGACCAAGATTAATGAACTTACCATGACCTGATTCTGCGGACTTTTTTAGAACTACTCAGACGGCAGCTCATCTATACATTTCATAGCGGATGGTTTTATAACTAACGTTGCACATACAAAGTGTCGCCTCCTAGCGGGGATCATTGCCCAGACTAAAACGTCAGGCGTCTCTGGTGGGAGTTTTTGGAACTAACTAGCGGTGTCCACTGACGAGGCGCCACGCCACTAGCGACATCTATACCTTGAAGCGAATCAATAATGAACTAAGCATGAACCCCCTCTGACTGCGGACTTTTTTAGAACTACTCAGACGGCACAGCTCATCTATACATTTCATAGCGGATGTTTTTGGAACTAACGTTGCGCATACAAAGTGTCGCCCCTAGCGGGGATCATTGCCCAAACTAAAACGTCTCTGGTGGGGGTTTTTAGAACTAAATAGCAACGTCCACTGACGAGGCGACACTAGCGACATCTATACATTTTACATAGGAACCTTAAGCAAATCAATTACTCGCATACAAAGTGGCGCCATCTAGCGGGGAGTAGTGTGAAACTAAAAGTGGCGCCATCTAACGGATGTTTGCCTGAACTAACAAGTGGCGCCCTCTGTGGACATTTTTGGTACTAACAAGTGGCGCCATCTAGCGGATCTTTGCTCGAACTAAATAGTCAGGCGCAGTGTCGCCCCCTGGCGGAAAAGTTTTGAGCCAGAACCGGCATAAACACACTACTTATACAGGATTTTGACTCTTGGAGACCCTATACATCTCTGATAATTTGATTAACTACTATATATTGTAATCTTTTAGTTATGATGACACTTAGAGACATTTACATCTCTAAATAATTTTAGATTATAGTTTTGTATCTTTGTGTTCTTTTTTTTCAATACTATTGTTATAGCGTTTTTTGTAATTCGACATTTAGAGACTTTATACATCTCTATGTAATACTTTAGTTTGATTTGATATTTGCGGCTTAGTTGTATTTTATAATTGTTTATGTGTTTTTTTTTGCTGTAAGTATGTAAATTCCATGTTGACGTGTAAAAGCCTAGACTTCTTGCTAAAACAAAGAGACTCATTCAACGTGTTCAAAATGCCTGTGCTCGCTTCTGTTTCAATATTCCGTTGAGAGCCCACGTGACTCCGTTTCTGAATAGTCATATGATCCTCAAAATGCAACACCGTCGTAAACTTCATCTGGCCTGTTTGCTCTTTGGTGTGCTGAAGTATAGAACGCCCCCATATCTCTTCAATAAGCTATCTTGTATTAAGCTCCGCGAACGCCGTAACTGTGGGATTCAATTGTTGACGCCGCGCCATGCCACAGCAGCTTTTCGTGGTAGTTTCAGCTACGCCGCGTCGAAGGTTTGGAATAATATACCTCCGCCATTGAGAAACCTGCAAAGTATTCATAGTTTTAAGTCAAAGCTTAAACAGTATTTATTTAATCACCAACTTAACCAGGAAGCCTACAGACTTGATACGAGCTGCCTGTAGTTTGTAAGTACTTTTACTTATGCTTACCACAAGTGTTTTGTTCCTTCAGCCTGGCAAGAGTTCATTATTCCTGATACGCCATACTTAGTAGAGTATTATTATGTTAGTATTCGTTTACCTACAAATCCTACGATGCTGTCTTGTTAAACTAATCTTATAAAATTGATTTCATGAACGCTCGATATTGGTCTGGTCTGTCATTGCCTTTTTTTTTTTTAGTTAGTGTAGCCACCGTTGGCGCTAGCTGCATATGCAGCTGTAATGTACAGCCAAGGTATGGTTGGACCGGATCAATACAGTGTTGCGAGCACGATGCTTGTTTTAATGTTGTTTTATATGTATAAATTAGTCTTAATTTAATTTAATATAGTCGTTATGTTGTATCTTCCTTCTGTGTAACTTTTATTTTACTATTTGTTCACTTTACGTTATTTGATGTCTTTTTCTTCTTGTCTGTTACCCTCCGTGATTCTTCTCACTTGATGGTCTCATCGGAAGACCAGCGCTGGAAGCCACCAGCAACATGCTGAGATGAGGCCATTTCGTGGCACTTTAATCTTATTTTGTGTTTCTTTTATATTATGTATTGTCTGTGCTTACGAATAAATTATATTCTATTCTATTCTATTCTATTCTAAAAGTGCCCTTGTGGCCTATTTGCTGAATAAATGTTGATGTTTGATGTTTGTCACGCACTCAGCATCAACGTCATATTTATTTTGTTCTTATTTTTCAGTTGACAGATTATTATGATTCATGATGTAAAGTATAACGTCGCGTAGGATTATTATGATTCATGATGTAAAGTATAACGTCGCGTAGCACCGCATTAGGGTTCCCCCACATATGTCGACGCGGAATCGGCAAAATTCGATAGGAAAAAGCTTTATGACAGCGCTTTATGTTTATGTTTATAAGAGCGAAATAGTCGTCGTTCGGCTCGGCTCACATCGGCCGGCGCCTGCCGACGCGTCGACTGCATTTTCGCTCTTATTGCGCGGACATAAAGATTTTTCCTATCGGATATTGCCGAATGCGCGTAGATATAACTGGGGAGACCCTTAGTCACTGACAATCCAACCTCTAGACTGAGCTTAGGCCAATTCTTTCATGAAACCGATGCTGCCAAAAATACGGGGGTGCGGGGGGACGAGGTGAGCGAATCCCGTGTCGTGATTGGTCCGTTCAAAGACACGGACCAATCACGGTACGGGATTGACTCGAAGATGGAGTAACGCTACCGTATGTGTGGCAGAGGGGGTAGCGCGACTATGCTATGTCCAACCTCTAGAGGTTGGATTGTCTGTGCCCTTAGTATTGGAGCGTCGTTAATAACTGCTTAAGCGCCGACCGCTATATGGTACCTTTACCCGTGGAACGTCACATAAACTTTGTGTAATTTAAAAATAAATTCTACAATAAACTCTCAAATAAAATCCACTGTAACCGCACCCTATATAGGTACCACATTGTTAATTCACCCATTGTTTACGCGACACACCAAATAAACCCTAAAACAGTTGACTGTAAGGTCACTTTTCCAGTGCAGAGTTTGTTGATATTTTCGGTGTAATAGATAATTAGATTTGGCCGAAGCTCTTACGGAATTACGTTTTGGACAGCCCTGGGCATTCTGTTGGGTATGTACGTTTAATTGCGGATAGGGTTGTCACTTGACAATTATTTTAGTGTACATAATATCGCCGATTCATATTTGTAAAGTTCTAATAGGCTTCTGAATTGAAGCGTACTGTATAAAGGCAGGTTTCCACCAGTGTGCGTCACAAGGCACAAACATTTTTGTACTGAATATGCTTGTTGTGCCGCACAGTGCCGCACACTGGTGGAATCCCGCCTTTAAGTTACGTAAATGTCCATGCCACTACCACCCCACTTAATAATAGGTAACTTTATTGAGTTAGCTCGATTAGTTCGATCAAAAACAAGCAACAACGGTTGCACTCCGGGAGTGCCGATAGAAGTGAAAACTCACCTCACTATGTTACCGACGCCCGGTAACATGATACATACGTTTAGCGGAGGTATTCTATTTATTTATTATACATTATTATCATTCTCAAATAAGATCACACTTTTTCATTTACATGTTTATTTACATACTGCCATGACAACGTCAAATTATTTGAACATAGGTAAAGAGTCTTGAAAAGGAGTCCGCAAAATAAAGGTCAAATAAGTAACATTGAGTTTTTCTTTATTGATTTAAATGCCATCTAAATTATGAGTGGCCATCTAAACCTTACGCCCCTTACGGTCACGTGATCGCCTTACTCCTTACGGTCCTTACGGTCACGTGATCGCCTTACGCTGTCTCGAGTTTATCATTTTTTCCCTACCTCAAAAAGTGCCCAGCGCCGCTAAAGAAGTTTTCACTTCAATAAAATTACCTTCGCATTAATTGTAGATTTTAGTAAATCATATTAACATGTCACCATTATCACATTATCCTATTTCAATGTCAATGTATCCACACCTTAAGTCACGTTAATGTCAGCTGAAATAAACTATTTACTTGCAGATAATATTATTACGATGACACAGCATAAGCTAATGTGCTTATGTCATGTGACTGTGACGCAAACAGGTCAGGGAAATGTATGATATTTAGTACTTTAATCAATTAACAATTGCGAAGATGTGACGTTCCGCGACGAAAGTTACCCGCCGTTTGTGTGTATGTATATGTTCTTGCAAAAGGTTTTGGTGTATAATTTGTTAACCCGTGCGAAACCGGGGCGGGTCGCTAGTTGTTTTATAAGGTGTTGATATACATAGTACCTATGGATACTATATGGATAAGTAAATATGGATTTTGGTCTAGATCGTTTCCCTAAAAGTCATAATGTATTGTTTGCCCGCATTTTCGTTAGTTATTTAGAAACGCGTCACTTTTTAGGATTGCCATAAAACAAACCTAACTTGACCAAGACTATCTATAGGAAAACCTTATGAATATCCTGAAAAGTTAACGATTTCAGTTTTATGACTTATGATTAATTATAATAAACAATACATTATGACTTAAAACTTTATGAGAAACAAAGGGATCCCATGGATTTTACTTGCTATCTACAACAAACTAGAAGAACTTTAATCAAACATTTAATTATTATCCTTATCTGTCACTCTACTCAAAAACAAGTTAAATATGATCCATAGACGTCGTCAACTGATTACTTTACGAAGCTAAAGAAAATCGCGTTATCTAAAGTGGAATGGAGTAAGTAGGACGGGAGCTCAAAGCTGTTGTTTGCCTTTCACTTTGTACACGCTAAATAGGAGATGGTATTACCATTGCTCAAGCGAGTCCGAGTCAGTTATTATTTTACGAAGGAGCGGTAGCGACGTTTGACGTATCGTGTTGAACTCCCGTTGAATCAGAACAATCCTGTGTCTAAATTTGACGTTAGCAATCCACAGTTGACAACCAAACCAAACCATTATAAACCTTAAAGTAGTAATAAAACAAAGTTGATTTTTGTTGAATTACTGGTTGTACCTACCAAATGATATTATCCCAGTATCCGCAGTTGATGAATATGCGATTCAATCAACTGTTGAATTGAAGTGGACGCGATATCTGACATTATTACATCTCGAATAGGGGCCTGATATACCGCGGGTTTGGAACACATTTTTACGAGTAAATAAATAGGTAAGGATCTCGGGCGAAACTCGTAAAGTGGTTTAGGCATTGACATAATACAGGGTGTTTCCCGTAACAGGAGCAATAAATTAAACTGTATGCTGTACTCCTCAAACTGGCCAACATTTGTTCAGGAACTTTTAAAAATAGCTTATGTTTTGATTTTAATTAAAGTTTATTCTAAGACGCAATGTATTGCAAATTTTGTTATGATTAAAGCGTGACAAGCAACGTCAAACACACTGATGTCAGCGTACATTGTAGGCAATATTTATTTTGTATGAAAAACAGGAAGTCTAATACATTCATATTTTTTAAAAGTTGTTTAACAAAAGTTTTATAGTTTGAAGAGTATAATATATGTTTTAATTATTTGCTCGTGTTACAGGCAACATATACAGATATACAGGTATATCTAGGGACGGGCCATACGGGCAATAAGAATGGGGCCTGTAATACAGCCCGCAGTTCTTGTATGGTGGACTTTAGGTTATACTGGTTAGCCCCAGATAGTTCGCGCTTGAATGAAACTCAGCAATTACGCTTTTAACTCTGAAACTCCTGAAGCTTGGAAAGCGGCCGGTTTCAAGGGGTTTAATAATGGGTTTTCTGACGTTGACCATAATCATTTATTATAATACGTCACTAGGCCCGTAAGTGGGCTTTTCTCCTCGCGTAACGAGGCTTCTTCCTGGCCAAGGCAAGACGTAAAACTTTAGACAAACCACGGGCGGTAATTCGTAAAGCCCCAGATCGCATATTTATGGCCCTCATCATCGGTTCGGGCCACAAACACCTACGATCTGAAGCATTCACGAATTTACCTCTCTAGGTATGTACTATTTCATCGTTTCATTCCTATAACCGGGTTGATAGTTTATTTTACTAACGCCCGTAAAAGTATAAAACTTTGCCCATGAACATAACTTTGCCCACCGCGTCACTGACGCGACTGAACTGTGACGCGGTGGGCAAAGTTATGTTAAAGGGCAAAATTTTATACTTTTCCAGCAACCCGATTATGTAGCTGTAAGTAGCTTGTAGCTGCTAGACAACGTAACACAATTTTCAGACTAAAATAAAGATTTTTATTTAAAAAAATAGGTAAGTGTAAAGTATTTACTTTTTATTGGGTAACTACGTGAAAATAAATGAGTGGGTATTCAAGTAAATAATAATATATACCTACTGAAATAGGTACTGCATGATGAGGTGAAAATCACATAATGAATGAATGAATGAATTTATTTATTACAGACAAAATTAGGTCCACATATTGTTAGTATTGAACATAGTCTACTTAATTGATTTTTTTTAACAAACAGAAACGTCTGCGATCGATGCTATTAAGCTTAGAATAAATTTAAAAGTGGAATAATTACTGTCTTGGGTGAGACTTGAACTCACGGCCTCTGGATCGAGCTGGTCAAGGGGACCCCTTGACCATATAAAAGAAAGAAAGATTTGCTGAGGTCTTGATGGCTCAGATGACACCCAAGACAGTAATATTCCACTTTTAAATTTATTCTAAGCTTAATCTAATTGTAATGTTGTGTCTCATAGCTATACGTTATTACAATTTAAATATTAATATGGCCCGGCAGCTTGAATATGTCATGCTCGCTTAAAAGTCTTTGCTTACGGTGGCGTTGTTGATCGGGTCGCCACTTTCCCGAATGAAGGTTGAGAGAGGCGATGGCTAAGATACGCGTCATACTCGTGAACGGGTGCTGTTTGTGGAGACTGGTCTATTTAAGCTAACACGAGCTATTATATTTATTAACTTTATTTTTGAGGATAATTACATGGACACAACTCATTCGGTTCTCGTATGCTATTTTATTTTTATTATCATTTTCTCTCTTAATTAATGTTTTAACTACTTAACTAAATAACTATTACGGCTCAGCGACCCAAAGAGGATCTTGGCCTCCGAAACGAGAGCACACCATTTTTCCCGATCCTGCGCCGTTTCCTGCCAATTATCGGCTTGAAGCTAATCTTGAAGCTAAGCAGATCCGCTTCCACACTGTCTCCCCAGCGGTATCTGGGCCGGCCCACCGGCAGTAATTAATGTTTTAATTAAGTAATTTAGGTATACAGGATTTTGACTCTTGGAGACCCTATACATCTTTAAGGATAATTTTATCAACTACTATATATTGTAATCTTTTAGTTATGATGACACTTAGAGACATTTACATCTCTAAATAATTTTAGATTATAGTTTTTGTATCTTTGTGGTTTTTTTCTTCAATACTATTGTTATAGCGTTTTTTGTAATTCGACATTTAGAGACTTTATACATCTCTATGTAATACTTTAGTTTGATTTGATATTTGCGGCTTAGTTGTATTTTATAATTGTTTATGTGTTTTTTTTTTGCTGTAAGTATGTAAATTCCATGTTGACGTGTAAAAGTGCCCTTGTGGCCTATTTGCTGAATAAATGTTGATGTTGAATGTCACAGTAGCGACGAACTATTGTAATTTGTAACCACTCAGTACCAGCACAAAGGATCAAGAACTTCACGAGCACTTTTATCCCCGCTACCCGCCCGTAAAAACGCATTTTACGCGCTATAAGAAGGACCTAAATGGGCGCAAGGACTCTTGGGGGTCTGCGAAAATTGACTAGTGTATAACTTTTATTTGCGTATTATTTATTTGTCGACATGGTACATACCTACTAACTCTACTGGCTTATGGTACATTTTAAGAGAAATGTTATATTCCACCAAAAACATTTTCATGTAAAATGTTGCCAAGACGAAACCATAAGGCTCGCACTGACAAAAAGTTATCAGATCTCTTGTAGAGCCAAGCTTCTAACTCTACAGGCCCTACCTTCACAGACTCTACACCAGTGGTTCCTAACCTTTTCAGTCCGGTCACCCCTATGACTAACTAGGGAACCTGATTTTACCCCTCCTCCCGATGGTAATAAAAAATAAAACGCGAACGTTTGTTGTATTGTTATATTAGGTTAGCTTATTTACCCCCGTAAAATACCAGTTTTACCCCCACGGGGGTAATTACCCCCAGGTTAGGAACCACTGCTCTACACCTTAGTCAAAATATGTGGCTTGGCCGTTTCATTATTACAAGAACTATTTTATAATAAAAAATAATGAATAGTGAATACATTTTTAACCTTACGCCCATGTGACGAAACGGCCAAGCCACATATTTTGACTAAGGTGTAGAGTCTGTGAAGGTAGGGCCTGTAGAGTTAGAAGCTTGGCTCTACAAGAGATCTAATAACTTTTTGTCAGTACGAGCCTTATGGTTTCGTCTTGGCAACATTTTACATGAAAATGTTTTTGGTGAGATTTCACATCTTTTTGTAAGTTGCTTATGACAATCTTCTGATTTAAATTGTTGCGGGTGATTTACTATTAAAAATCCTGGAATACGTACCTGGGGGCATCTTTTATGTTCTTTTATATACAATCTGCTTTTTACTGATTCCCCATACAAACATCAACCAGCTTTTTCCCTTAACGCCTTTTTCCACCCCTTTTCACCCTTACGGGGTGATTTTGGGGTTGAAACTATTTTATATCCTTCCCCATAACAATAACTATCTACATACCAAATTTCAACTAAATCGGTTCCGCAGTTATTGATTACCCATACAAAATTCCACTCCCCTTTTCACCCCCTTAGAGGCTAATAATTTCAAGTTTTTGAATTTTTTTGTTGTTTGTGGACTAATACTATCTCACATACCAAATTTCAGCTTCCTAGGACTTCATGAAGTACCCTAGAGGTTTTGATGATCAACAGTGAGTGAGTGAGTGAGTCAGTGACGAAATCGGGGTTTTTTAGACATTCATAAAATCTAAAGTATAAGAGCTATGCAATTGAAAATTTTTATGCTTAATAAGTCCACTATTGACATCATATCCCGAGAGTTTTGTTTATCTGGTATAATCCAAACCCAAGTTAAGAGGGTTCAAAAAAACGACGAAGCGCTTCGAGAAAAGGTAGGTAGTGCCTTTGCGCTTCGCTTTGCTCGTCTTGGCGGGGGCACTACCGTGCCCCCAGATTTTAAGATATACTTGGTCAAGCAAATCTTGTCAGTAAAAAAAGGCGCGAAATTAATTTTTTTTATGGGACGCAATCCCGTTGCGCCTACATTTTTCAAATTTGCCGCCTTTTTCTACTGACAAGATCTGCTTAACCAAGTATAAATCGTATCGCGTTATACACCGGGTGACATTAAACTTATTAGGTATTACAAGTATATATCTTACGCGATTATACTCATTTCTATTATCAATTTTTACTATCATAAAAAGAAAACTATTCATTGTGTCGTGTTCAACTTTAGTATGTACAGTCACCACACGGGATTGTTATGCCATTTAGGGTCCTGTCCTAGCCTTTTACGGTTGTACTTACTTATGGAATGTCCAATTCAGCTAGAGCTCAAAATGGCGTAATAATAACGGAGCGTGACTGTAGTACATACACCAGCCGTTTTTTTTATTGCGATTTCAGGATTGCCCTCATAACAATAGTTGCTAATAGTAGTGGGTACAGTCACGTATATACATCTAGTATCACGTAAAAAATACACCCCTAATAATTTAGTAGATAGATACTCTCAACTCTCCGTTATCCATCCAAACAGTTTTGAGTACCTATAAAAAGCCGGAACAGACTCCACAAACACGGTGAAACTGCCCGCGCGTAACAAACGCATTTTACGCGCATCTGCGGAGAGCCTTTGATGGGTCACGTAATGCCTCGGGGGGGTTCTACGGTACGGTATTTATTTAATCAAATAAAAACCAATCATCACAAAAGACTAGGGCTCATTTAGACGGTGCGAGAACTTGCATGCGAGTTGCATTGCATTGCGTCATTTGATCGGTCGGCTGAATTGATGTCACCTCAATGGTCCGCATTAATGTAAGTACCTAACTAAAATCGTATACGCGCGCCGTCTAAATTAGCCCTTACCGTGACTTCTTCAGAAAGTGTATCTGTAACTACTTTTAAGTTATTTCGCTTTTACTGAACTGTGACGCGGTGGGCAAAGTTATGTTATGGGCAAAGTTTTTTACTTTTAACGGTAACAAAGATAAGTACTTGTTACAGTATTGGCATTCAATTAGTTCTTGTGGATCTATTAAACAGTGGAGATATTTCAACAGCATGCATCATTATTATCAGGATTAGAGGATTACTAGCCATGGATATAATAAGTGTACATACACTTCTAGTATAGCGTGTACGTGTGTACTATACACTCGTACTATACATACCCTTGGTAAAATAAAGAGCCTAAAAAAGGTACTAAAAGAAGGTAAATCCATCACACACAGCCGGAGGCTACTTTAGACCAGGGCTCGGAAACCGTTTTATGTTTCCAACCGGGTTCGTTCATTTAACTGGGAACGAAAAGGATTTCGTTTCCGTTTGCGGTTACCGGTTAAAGAACTGTTCTATTGCGACACTCATTGCCAAATTCGTTCGCCTTCCGTTTTTGTAGAACGAAATTAACCGGGTCAAAAACAATACTGTGTTCACGTCTTTCCTGTTGACATACACAAGAGTTAAGGGCTATAAAGGTTAATTTTCTTATTTAATCCTTATCCACGTGAAAAGGTCCTCCTTTTATTTAGAGAACTATGATAAAATCATTACTTACATGCCCACAAGCTGTTAACTATTGCCCACAGGAGAGAAAAATGTACAGTTCGCGTGAACACACTAGTTTTCACGTGGATAAGGATTAAATAAGAAAATTAACCTTTATAGCCCTTAACTCTTGTGTATGTCAACAGGAAAGACGTGAACACAGTATTGTTTTTGACCCAACCGGTTAAATTGAAAATATCGAAGCAAGTAAATATTGCTATCTCTTTCACGTATGACAACGAGTTTAACCGAGTTTCTCCGAAACCGGTATTATATCGTCCCCTGCGAATCATAAATTTCCGTTCCCTCTTCTTACCGGTTAGGAGAGAGAACGTAATTTTTTTAGTTCGCGTTCCATCAATTAACCGGTTTTATAAGAACGAAATAATATAACGGTTTTGGAACGATATTAACAGGTATTTCAATAGCGGTTCCGAGTAGACTTTGAATATACGCAACTACCCGTATCTCAGGAGGGTTGCAAAGTGGAATGGCCTCCAGCGAAGGCAATCCATTTGAAGGTAAAAGTTTGTAGCACTCGGCTTATTATTATCTGATTTCCTGAAAATAATGTAAAAATAAATAATAATGTATTGTATGTAAGCTTTAAGACAATCGAAATTACGCTATCATTTTCAAACTTGCCATGAACATTATACTAATATACATATTGGGTGCTTTAGTTATGACTGACTCTGAGGAGTGAATTATGAAGGTGTCATACTCAACAACTTTTACTGTGGGGCCAACCCCGAAATCGTGAAAGCGCAAGAAATACCTGTTTTCCCCAATAAAGTTTTTTTTTAATAACACAGTGATGGTTGCAAACAGGAATACGGCCCGCCCGATAGTAAGCGGTAACCGTAGCCCATGGACGCCTGTGACGTCAGCAACAGTGATGTTTTATAATTGTCGCACCTGTCACCGTGATGAATAGGGGCTCGGCTCGGCCACCACCGCTGTGAACATTAATATGGGGCATTATCTATGAAAAGGGACCTTATTGTCGATGGCGCTTACGCCGCACAGCGTCGCGCGGCATTGTATTTATATCGGAGCATCGTTAATAATGGCGTAAGCGCCATCGACAGTAAGGTCCCTTTTCATAGATAACGTCACATATACCCTAGATATTTCCACTTCCACTCATACCATTATTACTCATGGAATTATAATGTATACCTATTAATAACATAATGTCGTGACGTCAGACGCTTTTGACGATAAGGTGCCTATAGACGTGAGCATTATGTGATCTATCACTAATAGGCTAATAGCTATTCTATTACCCGATAGGTACAGTCGCCATCAGATATATCGGAGCGGCCAAGGTGTTCACAATATCTGAACACGCACTCTAATTTTGAAAAAAAAAACGCAAAATAGTTATTTATCAATAGATGACAGGAAAACCTATTAGAAATATGCAGACAAGCGTGAGTCGGACTTAATGGACGGAACCCTTGGAACGCGAGTCCGATTCGCACTTGGCCGGTTTTTTGACTAGAGTCTGTTCGGAAAGAGAAGAGTCGTGAAATGTATTGGGCCCAATACATTCCACGACTCTTTTCTTTCCGCACAGACTCTATTCTTATATGAGCGAGAAATAAAAGTGCCAATTATAAGTTACTTAACCCTTAAATGCATAGTGTTGCCAAATGTCTACAAAGCATTCGACAGCTCACAGATTAAGGGTTAAACAAATTCTATTTGTTCCTATATATTATTTCAATAGTAAAACTAATAAATTTTCCGAATCATTACATAAATTTACGCAGTTTTTTAATTTATAAAAATTACATTTGTTTATAGACGAAATGTCGGAAAACTTGGAAAAACCTGGAAGTTGATGATTTTTAGTATGTCATTTTGGGCAGATTTTCGGGGTTTGTAATTATTTTATATTTAAAAACTTTATCATAGGTATATCACAAATAGTGTACCTTTCTAATGGTAAGTAAAACATTTCATATATCTATTACTGAAAATTACATATTAGAATATAATATAATTTATTCGTAAGCACAAACAAACGAGACAATACATAATTACATATTTACATAAATATGATTTAGCCAATTCAACTTCTAACACTGATTTCGCAGTGAAAATCGAAGTTATATTTTTTTTACTATTTTTCCTAGAATCGGCAAACAATTATGTGATACATATATTAATTTCGGGCAAAAAGAAAAAGTCATGCATTTAAGGATTAAATATTAAATATTAATCTACATGAAGATACGAAATTAATTAAAGTACAAATTAACGTATAATAACTTTCAGGTAATTTTAATTGAATAAGCGCGAACTTCGCGCGAACCAATTAAAAATTTACGCTTAAAGTTAATGCGTAAGTAGGTACCTATCTTTTGGAACTTAGACAGAGGGAAATTTTACAATAATCTTTATGATATTTGATATAAATTTTGATAACTTTAAGTACTTAATACCACAGAACAGAACAAGTTAGAATGGCGATGCGAGCAGGGTACGTGTCGCCGCCGGTTTTGAGCAAACGCTCGCATGCTACTCGCCCGCGCTGACCGAAAACGAAGTAAATATGCCTTTTTGGGCCACAATAACCTTCAGATTAAGAAGCCAGGCATCAAATCTGTCTAAAGGAGGCGTATCCATTCACCATGCACACAAGGCGCTAGCTAGTTTTTAGTAGTTCTAGCTAGTAAATGTGGAGAGGAACGAGCGGCGACACCGGTTCCGATACTAACTGCGCGCGATAGCCATTCTAACCTCTTTAATATGTTCTGTGCTTAATACCCTATTTTGGGACGAGTAGGACAATATATTGTACGTATTATGAGTATGTACTTTATTTTAATGCATGTTATTTTTAATTTTGTATAATAATATATCTGTTATTCAAACACAATGTATATTATAAATGAATGAATAAATGAATATGAATATGTAAGGTGTAGTGGGTTAATTCTAAAATGGGATAATTCGATAACTACCTATGTGTCGAAGTCTAAGTCAAAGGCCCCACTTTGGCGCTTACAGGCGGTCTTATCGTTACAAAGCGATCTCTTCCAGACACCCTTTGGATGGCAGGAAAATTAAGCACTTACGACTACTTATTCTCGAAAAAGCCCCTTAATAAAGAAAAAAAGTTGCTTACTCAAGGTAAAAATAATAATGATGGCTCAACTCAAATAACCCGCAGCCTTTGAACAGAGCAGTTAAACCTCACGCGGCAAAATTATCTGCTGAACAAACACTCAAAGAAAGATTACACAGACACGTGTAAAATAGGCTATATAGACATTATATGGGGCATTATCTATGAAAATGGACCTTATTGTCGATGGCGCTTACGCCGCACAGCGTCGCGCGGCATTGTATTTATATCGGAGCATCGTTAATAATGGCGTAAGCGCCATCGACAATAAGGTCCCTTTTCATAGATTCATGAAATTATATAACCTACAAAATAATATTAAATTATATAATAATCAATCTATTGATAGGTAGGTACCTACGTGAAAGCCGCATGCGCGAAAATTTAAATCGGCCTTTGCGAAACTCAACTAAACCTAACTATAGTTCGTTTTTTTTTAAGCGATCTTGACATGTCTTTTAATTGAAATTTTAAAAAATCAGTAACTATTACTATGAAAGCAGAAGAATATAAATGATCGTATTAGATTCATAATTGCTACATATTTGCCGTGACCTATTTTTAAAACGTGTTTTTCAATAAAAAGACACATCAAGATTGTTTTACCTTATTTCTAATTCTAAAAAAACGAACTATAGGCACATAGGTATTCAATACATATTATGTAAAAGAATGAGAGTCCCACAGAAAGTCAGGCTGTAATCGGAAGCAGGAAAGTTGGTATAATTGCCCTATAATAATATTTTGCCCGGGCAAGTTTCCGGAAACATCGCTGTAATGCCGCTTGGGGACAATCCTGGAATACTTTTAGAAATTACTATCCCAAATCTTATTCTGAAGTGTGTTGTGGATTTTGTTAGAGATAAATGAAAATTAACATTCACTCTACTCTCGGTGGCAGTGTTGGTTACCTATTTAAAAATTACAAATTGGAGACAATTTTTCTTTTTGTTGTTACCGTAAAATGGGGTGAGTAGGGTCAAAACTGAAATTCAAACCTCGATAACATTTTATTTTTACATATGAAAACTGAATGGTGTATATAATAAGTGTTCCGGACGTTTGTATTTTAGTTTTTATTTTATTTTGGGTAGTTCCATTTCATAACTTTGACGATAAACAGGAAAACCCACCTCACCCCGTAGTGCCTCGTATTTGGGGTGAGAGGGGTTTTCATACAAAGGTGATTTTGGAAGATTGTTGGATCGATTTTTGTTTTACTATGCGTATTACTATAGCTCCATTTTAAATTGGAATACATTATTTTTGTAGCAGTAGCCTTAAAATCCCTTCTCACCCCCCTCTCAAACCTTCTCTCCCCATTCATAATCATAACCCACATCTCCCCGCGAAACCTACTCACCCCGTTTTACGGTACCTATTTCTCGAGTAAGCAATTGTGGAAAATTTTATGTGTGACATTTATGGCCTAATTCATAAGCTATCGAATGATATACCTATTGTTTTAATGTACGACAGGTAAATGGACAGGGGGCTTACCGCGAAAATTAAAGTTCGTAATTACGACATAGAACGCGCGCGCGGAGGCGCGAGTAGACTGCTTCTACACCACTATGCGCAAGCGAGCTACATCCCTTGTGCGCAGAGTGAGGTCCAGCTCCAACAGCATTCTGAGAATGTTAGCTAACAGGATTGATTGCCTCTGTGTTTGAATAACTGCTGCCTGATACACGCACGCAGTAATAAATAAACAAATGTACAGATAGTTATAGTTATTAAGGGTAGTTATGTATATTTAGTTCTAACATTCGGATAAGATTATCGAACGAGCGAGCGAAGCGAAGCGAAGTTCTTACATTCGACTTTGAACACGCGGCTGGCTAGCGGCACGTCTCGGCATTTCGATGTTTTTAAGCTGAACTGTCAGAAGATAGTTTGATACTCAATAACTTAAGTAAATTTGTTCTAATTTAAATGAAATTGGGTAAACGTGTAGTCTAGGGCATTATATTTTAGTCATTAAATTATGAGCAGGCCCGATCAAGAGGTTATTAAGCTAGAAGAGCTTAGAAGGTCAAAAAGCAGTTTGTGAGGGGTCTTGCTATTCTGGTCAATTTTTTGCAAGAAACATGGTCGAGTTTAGTATCAAATGAAAGTGCTCGACTTACACTTTTATAATATCGTTTTTAAATTTACCATTTTGAAATAATTAGCAAGATAAAAATAAAATAGAATAAACATAATATATGTATGTGACATCTGACAAGAAATATTTCGGCTTAGCACAGATACAGTTTATTTTAATCTCTATGGTGGTGACTTAAATCCAGGGGAGGGACAGCCGTATACGAAGCCCTTTATTCGAAAAAATAGCGCCATCTATATTACTTAACGCTAAACTTGTAAATGGCGCTTCAAAATTGATGCAAAAAAGCAAATCTTGTCAGTAGAAAAAGGCGCGAAACTCAAATTTTCTATGAGATCATATCCCTTCGCGCCTACATTTTTGACGTGAAACGTCTTTATAGTCCGTCAACCAAATCTTGTCAGTAGCAATGTAAAGCAAACTAAAGTAGGGCAACACTCAAAGAGCAGTCTTGCGCTAAGAAAAGCAGCAATGTACATCGAACCAAAATATATTTTTTTCCGCTGAGCGCGCCCTGCGTACGTCAATTCAAATTGTCACTCGCGGTTTATTGAAAACCTCAAATAAAATCATATCAAAATGCAGATAATTAGATAGTGCATATATTTGTTATTTACAATATAATATGCCACTTGTTAATGTAAATTAGTGTACTATTCTGGATGAATATGACATACCTGTGTAATTTTTTTGATTGGTATATAGTAACGGCACCAGTCATGGGACATTTAAGAGGAAATCTGGAGTATTTGTGATATTTCCCTGATACATGTAAAAGTACTACCGCTTAGCTTGTTAAAAGATGAATATCCTATCTTTCTTTCATGTTTAAGGCGTGTTGTATCAAAGATACTGCAATTAGTTTCCACATAATTAATAAATTAAAAGTATGTTTTTTTTCTCCAGTCATGGACAGCAAAGCTCCAGTAATGGGCCCCCCATAATGGACATACCCGATCAGTATAAGATATTGGAAAAGGGAATAAGTTTTTGGCAAAAAACTAGTTATTAGTCATTTTTGGTATTTTAAGCTTTTATGTAAGAATGTATTTTTCTTTCGACAGCCAACTAATACTCATCGAGACAATTCTAACAAACACAAACACAATTAGGTTACGTTTATCACAGAGTTCCTATGGCCACCTCCTGTCTCCATCATAAGATCTGGTCCGAGGAGACCTCCTGACATAGTTCGTAACTACATTATACTTCTGTATTGTTTAAACATGAAATTACGCCATGGCAAGCATCATTATGTAAATTGTCCCATCATAGGAGGTATGCAGTTTTACAGCTCCTATAATGGGATTGGGCAAAATACCACTATTTTTTATACATATCTAGAGTCACAACATAGTGTGTTGTATACCTTATCTCATGGTAAATGCAATTAACAAAACACATTCTAGTTTACACCAAGAAATATTTAATTACAATTTAATATATGAACTCACCTCTCTTAGCGAAGTTGTTAAGAATTCTTACTGGTTATTTTTTCAGTGACACGGCAACTTTTGGGTTGGCGCCAATTTCTTAAAAAGTAACCGAAATTAATAAAAAGTCAAACTTAAACAGCTCTAATATGACTCTTATTTATGGTTAAATATTGCCAGTGTTTATAAACTACTTTTACATACTTATTTTAGAGGATTTGTGGTTTTATGTCCCATTACCGGTTCCACGTCCATTATAGGGTCCATTACGTTATATTGTACAATAGGATTACATATTAAAAATAAAACAACTGATATTTCCATAAGGGTGTTTATTTAATTTAAAGGTAAATAAGATAAGGGTCACTTTAGCTTACACTATAATTCAGGTCATTAATTGAAAAAATATAATGAAGTTACCAATGTTACCGGGTCACTTCAACCAAGCATAATACTCTGTAGTATTCTATTGCATCTTTGTAAATAGTCACAACTGATTGCTGAAAATATTAGACATGTGGGCTTTTAACCCTAAAACAAAAAAACTGAACATAATCTTAAAAGTTCGAAAGAGTTCTTCCAGTATGTACTTGTCATAACCTCAATTTTTAGTAATGTTTACCATCAACGAGCATGATTGTACATTGTAGGCCCCTTAGCTTTGCTTATTCTTATTTAATGTATTGGTATTTAATGGTGACAGCAGAAATATCTCTTGAAACAGAAACGATTCAGAATGAAAACCAAATGAAAACAAATAAAGTGACGGCTGTCGTTCACGATCCACATTCCACAGATAAAACACAGATGACACGCATTTTGGAATTATTCGAACACAGTGTTGCTATCCCGCGATTTTTCAAATTTGCCGCCTTTTACTACTGACAAGATTTGGTTGACGGACTTTAAAAACCCGTAGTAGAGGTGCCGGACCAAAAACCAAGTGTAACGAAAAGTGTTATGGCGCGGTGGCTTATATCTCTGTAACTGTGATACCTATATGTATAGTTATAACATCAGTGTATAGAGGAAAGTAGCCATTACTCGGAAAAGCATGTTCCGCTGACATAGATGGCGCTGATTCTACGCTAGAAACGACGCAATAGGAGCTAAAATGACCCCTATTTTCAGTGTTCATTTAGTAATTACTCACCAGCCCATTAAAGTGTTGAGCATAGAAAGTGGCGCCCTCATTTATTTTCTATTATTTTATGTCGCACTATACGAGTACCTAAGTAGGTGCAACAAAGTCAATCGCTATATAATTTTTGGTTAACCGCGAGTTCTCAGTTCGGGGCGAACTACTAGTTTATATTACTAACACAATGATCCTCGATGGTTAAAAGAAAGAATTATTATTATTATTTGTATCTCCTTTTGGCTTTCACGGGCCTATAATCCCGGTCTTTTGATAGGCTTGCGTGGGGATATAGATCCAACACGTAGAGGCCCCTTGGAGAGCTTTATTATAGAGTGACAGAGAAAAATGCCCGCAATTTGACGAACTTCGATTTTCACGGTATATTAGGCCAGATTATTTTAACCAAGTGCATTCATATATTTGGCGCCATATAACTTTGAAGGGGTGCAATTTAAAAATGGTTGAACAAAAACATAGGTATATGGGGCGTGATTTGTCGATATAATTCATCGTACGATACGCGGTTAACGGCTCCACTCTAGGTGTACAAACACATTATATAAAATCAATAGGTATTCATTCGTTTTTTCTTAACCTTTTCCACGCCCTGTCAAACACAAAAGCTGTCACTCAGACGCCACATCATTGAAGTGTCAAAACTGAAGTTGAACTTTATGTATATGCACGTAGGTAGATGTTGCTCTGTGGTCTGTGACCGATTAATCGGTCTTTGGCGTTGAACCTACGGTGCGGATATATCGGTCATTGGCGTCCAAAAGGTTAAACAAAGTCTAAAAACAATATATCTCTCTGTCGAAGGATATCGTCCTAATTGGCATTCCAACCGACGTCTCCAATAATGTACATTCTGAAATACAATTAGTAAACCGACATTATTCTTGCCTTGTCTCTCTTTTGGACGTGTATTGAAGAAACTGGAACCAGTAACTAAAATAGAAATAAGTAAGTACATACTTAACTAATAAAACGCGCTGGGAGTGGGAGCGCTGGTGGCCTAGCGGTAAGAGCGTGCGACTTGCAATCCGGAGGTCGCGGGTTCGAATTCGAACCCCGGCTCGTACCAATGAGTTTTTCTGAACTTATGTACGAAATATCATTTGATATTTACCAGTCGCTTTTCGGTGAACTAAAACATCGTGAGGAAACCGGACTAATCCCAATACGGGCCTAGTTTACCCTCTGGGTTGGAAGGTCAGATGACAGTCGCTTTCGTAAAAACTAGTGCCCACGCCAATAACTGGGATTAATTGCCCAGCGGACCCCAGGCTCCCATGAGCCGTGGCAAAATGCCGGGATAACGCGAGGAAGATGAAGATATAATAATAACAATTTTAAACAAGCTTTTATTTCGGATAAGGTATATATGGATTTAAATTACATATAGGTATTAGGTACAACATAAATATACACAGTAATAGGTACATAAAGGGCCTATTGCATTATAAAATACAAGCTAATACGAGTATTAGTGATTTACAGCGTTATTCATAAACGTCTGCTAAGTTAATCAGCTGATGATCGTCGTTTTTCCCTCTGTATGGCAGTATGGCATAACGACAGATAGGGACAAACGACGATCATCAACTGATTAAGTTAGGTCTTCAAACTCAACAAATTCAATTAAAATGTAATAAAAACAACCTTCAAAGAATGGAAATCCGTTTTCATTCCGTTTGTGCTTATTCAAAAGTTTTACCAGAAACATAACCTAGAGGGGCTACCGCGAAAACCGAATTTCACAAATTACGGGCATTTTTCTCTGTCACTCTAATTACGCCTTCATTGGAGTAAAAGAGAAAGATCCCCGCAATTTGCGAAATTCGGTTCCTGTTACTAAGTTACTGTACTAGGTACGTCAAAACAACGTTAGCGAATTGTATTAACGCTGACGTTAATGAATCTGTCAAACGCTACAACATTCCCCGTTTTGACAGCTGACAGATATCGGAGAAATGTTGGATTTGGGTTGCGAGTAAATAAGTAATGGACCCTTCACCTCTAGCCGGCCCGAGTTAAACTAAAGGCTGTACCTACTCCTCAAACTGACCAACATTTGTTCAGCAACTTATAAAAATTATGAATCCTTTAGACTTCCCCTTTTTCATACAAAATAAATATTGTCTTCAATGTACGCTGACATCAGTGTGTTTGACGTTGCTTGTCACGCTTTAAACATAACAAAATTTGCAATACATTGCGTCTTAGAATAAACTTTAAAGTGTAATAAAAATCAAAACATGAGTTATTTTCAAAAGTTGCTGAACAAATGTTGGTCAGTTTGAGGAGTACAACCTACAGTATAATTTATTGCTCCTGTTACAGGAAACACCCTGTATAAAGGTCTCCTGTTCAATTCTAATTTGAATCTTTGCTTTGACAAATTAAAATTGCATTTTTCTTGGCAAATTTTGACGTCTAGAGATTAAGTTTCAAGAACAGATAAAAGATGAATGATATAAAGATGGTCGATCTCCTATTTACGAGGGCGCGATATTTTTATTTAGGTTTTAAACCTACCTAAATATTTCAATATTGTTTTCACCTCAGCAGCTCGAACAAGGGTACTTTGCTACTTAAAAACAGTGAGCAAAATCGCATTTTGCTCACTGAGTGAGACAAAATGACATTCAAGTGACCTTAATATTCAAATGTCATTTCAACATGCGGGGTCTAATACAAGTTCGAAATACTTGGATTTTATTACCTCTGTCCCTTTCACGTCGTTAGCAAAAAGAAAGAGACAAAAAAAATTTCAAACGACATTCAACGGTATATTGACGGTTTATAATAGACTCCCGAAAACCGTCAGAACGCATCGTTCCAAAACACATACAAGTATGAATTCTTAATATGTAATTAATGAAAATAAAGTTTCAGATTTGATAAAAACTGATAAAAACACTATATTTTACGTAATTTATTGTACGATTAAAATAATGAACTCAAAAAATACACAGTATATCACGTAAAATAAATAATTATACTTTTAAGAATCTCTACAATAGTTTACAAATAGTAAGTATCCGTAATTCGGACCGTATCTTACAATGTTTTTTTTTTACAAAAAAAAAGTTGCCGATTCAAATGTCAATCAATTGATGGTCGTTGTTTTCATATATTACCTATTTTACTGAAATTTACTACGTTTGTTTGTTTGTTTTTGTGTTTGATTGTGGTAATTATACTTAATTGTGAGTATATCTTAAGAAACATGACTAAATAGGTAAGTGATGAAGAAGGATTACATTTTTCGGGTTGTCTAAATGTTCTTACTGCTGAGGTGAAAAGTTTTATGAACTACACGAGATCAAAGTTATTTACATCTCGTGCGCTTTTGAGTCCCTTACTACGCTCAAGATTCTAAATTAGATTCACTCGCTACGCTCGTGAATCTACTATAGAATGTTTCGCTTGCACGGGACTCAAAATAAGCACTCGAAGAAATATCAAACTTTGATCTCTTGTTGTACAAATAACTATTACTACCCTCAGGCCGGAAAGCGTCAAATTTCGACCCGCTGCGCTAATCCAAATAATAATAAATATCTGGGAGACCGAGCTTTGCTCGGAAAACATATAAAAATTCAAAAATGCGCGTTTTCCCAGAGATAAGACCTAGCTCGATCGATCTTTCGCCCCCGAAAACTCCCATATAGCAAATTAAATCGAAATCGTTAGAGCCGTTTCCGAGATCCCCGAAATATATATATAAATAAACATATAAATAAATAAATAAGCAAGAATTGCTCGTTTAAAGGTATTAGATAGATAAATAAATAAAATAATAAATAATCCAAATAATAAGAAAAATAATATGCCAGAGAAGAATAGTATACATGAAAATCGAAATTTCGTTATCTGACTCTATCACTCTTGTGTATTCGAGGAATACAGAGGCAACTAACGAAATTTAGATTTTGGTGTTTCGCGGTAAGTCTTCAGATTGAATTGGACAGTGTGAAAACGATCATCTCAAATAGACGGACATAGCCAGAGGTCTGAAGTAATTGAAGGGATGTTTACAAAAACAACATAACTGCTTAGAGCGGTTGACTCTTTTTTAAGAACATTGTTAATCGTTTCAGGTGTCAACCAGTGTAGTCAGTTATGTTGTTTTTGTAAACACCCCTTCAATTTCACCATAACATCGATAGGTAGGTACCTCTATAGGGAGTATTACTGCAATGTTCTGCCGCCAGAGTCCAGCACTAGCGCCTTTCGTAAACCATAGAGTAACTTATACATACTGTGCCCTGTTTTTTGTCAAGTTTTCACCGACAGTAAAATATGACATTGATACATCAAAGCGGTTCGTTTACAAAGGGCCTACCGGGAAACGCGAAATCGAAACTCAGCTATCTGCCTCTTTATCGCTCGAATATGCAAGAGTTATAGATATTCCCTATTCGCACCACATATGATATGTGACATATCGGTAAAAGGTTATCTTGTAATGTGTGTTATATAGGTATGTATATACTTTACTTTATTCAACTGTTTGTTGTGTGACAGAATAGATGTCCTTGGTATCAGTTGGTAAACAAACTATGTTATCTAGTATATAGTGTTACTAATGTTACTCGTACATTAGTTTCATATACTTACCTAATTACACGGAATATATGGCAGTTCACGTTTTTCTATGAGATAGATGGCAAATGAAATTTTGTAATTTTTTTTGTTTTTTTTTGGTGGTGTGGTGCATTTTTAACTTCGAAAGCCGGGTAATATATATTAAACTAGATAGAAGCACTATCTATTTTAATTGTCATGAAAAATTCACATGAAAACTAGACTGTATTTTGCAAGGGCACAACACAATCATTTGGCTCAATAGTAGTCAATAGCAAAAATCGCTAAAACATGACTAATCTTTTTTTTTACTTAAGTATATATCGTTACTCTGCCTACCATAGCAGTATAATTTTAGTATAGTATAGTTAGTGATATTGCAGAGAGATCTGACAAGCAAAATAAGCAGGAAACCCGCGCAATGGCCATTTCTTCCGTCACAAATGTAGAGGGAAATGATATGTTGCTACTTTACCTATAGTAGTAGTAAGTATTAGTAGTAGTAAACTCTTTATTGTACAAAAAGACATATTAAAAATAACATACAATTAGTAAGAAGTACAAAGGCGAACTTATCCCTTTGAGGGATCTCTTCCAGTTAACCTATATATATATATATATATATATATATATATATATATATATATATATATATATATATATAGATGGGTAAGGTAGTCATGCTAGCTCTTGTAGGTATTGGGCCTGCCCACGCCTTGCGTGAGCACTCTAAAATCTTTTCGCCCTAGCGACCGTGAGATCTACGACATACCCCGCCTACTGGCATCTAAGCACTTTTTATATAAACGCAAGTATTATGCATATATGCGGCAATATAGTCTAGAAAGTACATCCATTTGGGCTGCATTGCCACGGGTTATTCCCATTAGTTACCACCACGTTGTTACCAGTGGTAACTACTGGGAATTTTCCCACCTTTTACCACTGGTAACTACTGGGAAAAATTATTCCCAGTAGTTACCACCAACTCGGTTTAGTGGTTACCACCAACATTTTGTTAGAGTTAAATGCTAATAAAACAGTTTTATTAAATTTATCTTTACATCTATTATAGTTTTTGTGCTTGTACCGGTTAAACTGTTTCAATATTTTTGGTCACTCTTAATGAAGTTTACTAAAACACTAAGTAATCGACTTATAATTATTTATTAAATCACTCTATATTTATACTGTTTTTATTAGCATTTAACTCTAACAAAATTCCCAGTAGTTACCACTAAACCGAGTTGGTGGTAACTACTGGGAATAATTTTTCCCAGTATATAGTTACCAGTGGTAAAAGGTGGGAAAAAAATTCCCAGTAAGTAGTTACCACTGGTAACTAGTGCGAATAACCCATTGCCACTGAGGCCGAGAATTCAGGGGACGTGCGGAAATCGACCAGCATTGCTGTTACAATCAGAGTTGAGCAAAATTTTATCGATTAACGATTAACGATTAAAATTGACTGATTTAATCGCGAGCGACGATTAAAAGTGACGGTTAATTAGTTTTATTCGAAGAGCTTCGATTAACATTAGTAACTTATTGATTTCCGCACGTCTTTTCGCCAATTATATAAACACAGGTGACAGCAGCTTAGGTAGGTTATAAGAGTTAGAAGCAGTTTTTTTTATGAAATCTGTTTTTCGCTCATAATTTTTACCATAGTAAAAACTCGAAAAAAGTCGAACGTAGGGGCATAGCTATGGTTTATACATTCAAATATGTAAAATATTTTCCATAATGTCAGTAGACCGGATTTAATAAATGTATCATGGTATGGGCACTAATTTATGCCATGTTCAGATGCGTAAGCAGACAAAAGTCTAGGAACGGCATTCGTATACATTTGTTGCCTATGTTGTGTTGATTTAATTTTAATCAAATTACAAACTAAATCTTCTCGTAATAACTTCTATTAATAAAAGGAAAAAGCAAATCAGCCTAAATAACAGACGATTTAACGAATGAATAAAATAAGTAAGTGTAACTATTCTAATTTCATAATCAAAATAAATAACACCTCACGCTGGAACAGATGTGAGCACACGTTATCTCCACCAAACAATGAAAATAACGTTAACGTTAAACAAACTAAAAATATCCGGCTGAATAAGCACAGCACTATTTATCTGAAAAAAAAACAAACAGTCTTAAATACGTACCGATTCCGAAAACTTCCAAATTCAAATTCACGAAACTGTCACTCACATTGCACTTTTTTATTTTTCTAACACCAAAGCAAAGGAAATGTAACGGTGCCGCTGAGAAAACGCAAACACGCACGAATCGTTCTACAAATCAGGCATTCGGCAGATTTAATGTTTTATTATTAGGAAGTTACTAACACATATTTACACAAATACTCTTAAATTTAAAAATGTACTTAATTAAAAGGCTATTCTGCCTTTAGAAGGGCAGTAGCATTTTTAAATGGTAATCGCATGGAGAGATTGCGGAAAATTTCAGCCATCGGGAAAATTCAACATCCTCTCTCGACGACTGACCAACCGGCACTGAAATACAGAGCCCTATCGTAACGCTTTCAGCAAATCTATAAAAGAAAGTACACAATATCCCTGTCCTACTCTCGCTTGTGCATCGTCAATACACCGATCCCGCTCCGATTCATTATCCTTCGTACTTATAAAAGTGGACGAAGGAATTTGCCGAAAATTTGGGATCGCGTGAATTGGAACGCGCGTTATTTGAAACTTTTTTTTTATTGATAGCGATTGACATTAACTTGGGCGGGAGACGAAGGCCGCTTTCAACGTTTATTAGAAATCATGAATACACGCTTTTAATACAGATTTAATTTAACTTCGTATATTTTTTGTTGTTCATTTATTATTATTGATTTGTACATTAGAGTCTGTGCGGAAAGAGGAGTCGTGGAATGTACGGGCCCAATACTGTTTATTAGAAATCATGAATACACATTAGAGATGACCCGAATAGTGGTTCTGGCCGAATACCGAATATTCGGCCCCTCTCTCGGCCGAAGCGCCGAATATTCGGCGACGGAATATTCGGCACAACATTTGTACATTTTGAGTCACATTTATTATGAGAACTGTTCGCCAACAAAAGGCACAACGTTTGCTAAGATTATATTTTTGTTACTCAGAACTAATGAATGTAGTCAGAGTCAATAAAATCGAACCCGTGATAAAAATAAATATATTATTACTAATATACCCAACCCAACAAATGTTGTTGGTTACCCAACAAATGCTCAAAAAAACAGTCTTCGTATTTAACAACTTTCCAAGAAAACATTTTGAACATTAAATTTAATTGTCTGCGGTTATTTTAATTGTGTAATTTATCTTTTTAGTTAGGTTAGGTTAGTTAGGTTAATAATAATAATAGTTAGGTGTAAGAGATATTCGGTATTCGGCTGAATAGTAGGCAACATCGGCCGAACCCGAATATTCGGCAAAGTGGCCGAATAGGCCGAATACCGAATGGTTGCCGAATATTCGTGGCACCTCTAATACACATACACCCTTTTTAATTTAATTTAACTTTTTATATTTTTTGTTGTTCATTTATTAATATTGATTTGCACCAGTATACCTATCTAATATTTTAATATCCATATCGTTTATATATCTAATATTTGACGTATCTTAAAGTTCGAATATGGCTGTTTATGAAATGTGTAGAAAACGTAGTGGTTATATATGTTAATATTCTCTTTATGTGTAGATAAAAGCAAGTATGAAAAATTTCATTCTGACAGATCGTTTCGTTCAGTATCAATCATTTTTTAAATGTTTCGTTTGTTTTCGGTTTATTTAAATAAATGTGACGTTATCTATGAAAAGGGACCTTATTGTCGATGGCGCTTAGGCGCTTATTAACGATGCTCCGATATAAATACAATGCCGCGCGAAGCTGTGCGGCGTAAGAGCCATTGACAATAAGGTCCCTTTTCATAGATAATGCCCCAAATTGTTTGTCGGTTATATTAGGGGCCATATGGTTTTTGGGTTAATGGCGGTTTAAAGATGACGGCGTTTGCGACAGTTTCGATTATGACTACCATTATATCTCAGGACTGGCCTTACGTGCACTATAAATGGTAGTAGTTCAGCGGTGTCACTCACGAATACGAGCCAATCGAGCAGTCTCACGCAACTAGTTGCGACCAATCGCGCGCGTGATGTGAACTCATCAACCAATCGCGTTGTAGCTGTGTCATACCGCTGTACTGGCCCCATTCATACCACATCCTTATTGCCCGTAAGGCCGGGCTCAGCACGGTTCCATTTTTATCGACTATCACTATGCCCGTCACTTTCGCACTTACATACTTGTTAGAACGTGACAGGCATGGTGATAAACGATAAAAATGCGACCGTGCTACTAGGACTGAGATATATATACGTCAATGACGACTAAATTATTAGGAATCTACATACACAACACGGCAACAGTAATATTATCATCTGTGAACTATCACGGCTCATGAGATACAGCCTAGTGACAGACAGACGGACAAACGGACCGTGGAGTCTTAGTAATAGGGACCCGCTTTTACCCTTTGGGTACGGTACCCTTAAAAACAATATGTACCTAAATTAAAAAAACTGGGATCAGCAGAGCGATCAATTCGCTCGGAGCGACACAAACGACTCCCTAGGGAGACAATTATCAAGCCATTATGATGGAGTGTGCGGTATGTTAATCTTTGCTTATCCAATTTAAAATTTGACGTTAATTTCACAGCTTATTGCCACTGAAAATTTCGTTTAAGAGGCAGTTTTCTGTTATCCCATTTTTTTGTTAGGTAAATGGGTAATTTTTTATTTTTTTGTCGTATTTTTTTTTTCAGATTTTGATAAAAATTGATAGGTTTGAAAAGCTCCTTATTCTGGTCGGAATAATCACAAAATCCAAATTGGGTACATCTTTATGAATTTTTTTTATGGAAGTTTTTGTAGGACATACAATGAAATTGCGTTTATGGTGTACAGAATAAGTAAGTAACTACCAAATTTTATCAAAATCTGAGAAAAATGGATCGCGGTAGACCCGTTTGTGAGAATCCCGTAGGTACTTAGGTACTTACAGTATTTACTGCAAAATTTAGGTACATACCTAACAATTCGACATATAAAAATATATAGGTTTGATAACACCCCAAGATTACCAAGATAAAGAGCTCTTCTCTTTTAAATGAATTAAAAACACTCTAGAGGCGGGAGTAATAAAATTATCAGAAATAAAAGATAATTTACAGTATATTAAATATATTAAAAACGGGTCACGTAGTTTAAGTCGAAAACGCTCGACATGTTTCGCTCCGTACCGAGAAATATCATCAGGAGCTTGCATTAACGACGAACAGGCGAGCGGTTGGACCGGCGCAGACGAGCAGGCGAGCGTTTTCGACTTAAAATACGTGAGTGACCCGTTTTTAATATATTTTTTCTACTCCCGTACTTTTATTTATCATTTAAAGGGTCGTGCACACACCTTTAAAACCCTACCTTATAGTTGACGTCTTTAGTCTATTCCTCAAAAAAGCATTTGTACATACAGGCAGTATCTTTTTGGCACATTTTCGATACTTCGTGTAATGACCACTTAAAAAATATTGAATGAAATACATTGTTGTCAACCTTATTTTAAATGTCATCTCTGACAAATAATAATTTCTTTATGTTGGCTGGTAAACAGCTAATTGATTCAGATTTAGCCGTTTTTAGGGTTCCGTAGCCAAATGGCAAAAAACGGAACCCTTATAGATTCGTCATGTCTGTCTGTCTGTCTGTCTGTCTGTCTGTCTGTCTGTCCGTCTGTCCGTGTATGTCACAGTCACTTTGCTCCGAAACTATAAGAACTATACTGTTGAAACTTGGTAAGTAGATGTATTCTGTGAACCGCATTAAGATTTTCATACAAAAATAGAAAAAAAACAATAAATTTTTGGGGTTCCCTATACTTAGAACTGAAACTCAAAAATTTTTTTTTTCATCAAACCTTTACGTGTGCGGTATTTATGGATAGGTCTTCAAAAATGATATTGAGGTTTCTATAATATCATTTTTTTCTAAACTGAATAGTTTGCGCGAGAGACACTTCCAAAGTGGTAAAATGTGTGTCCCCCCCCCCCTGTAACTTCTAAAATAACAGAATGATAAAACTAAAAAAAATATATAATGTACATTACCGTGTAAACTTCCACCGAAAATTGGTTTGAACGAGATCTAGTAAGTAGTTTTTTTTAATACGTCATAAATCGCCTAAATACGGAACCCTTCATGGGCGAGTCCGACTCGCACTTGGCCGCTTTTTTATTACTGCATATTGCAGAGTATGATTTTAATTCAGGCGAGTTCTTATACTGTGACGAATAAATATATTGTGCAATTATACTGGCCGGCTAATGTTCAGAATATTGAACGAACGAGAAGCGGAAGTGAATGGGAAGAGTGAGTGAATGAACATAATGGACGATAATCGACGAAGAGACAGCACGTAATTTTTGGTGAGTTTAATTTAATGGCGAGAATTTAAAAATAATCAAAAGCAATCAAAATGGTCTCAGATAAAAGTGATTGTATATAAATGTTAATTGTATTGGCTCTAGGAACACGAGACAAATGTACCTCTACAAGAAAAAGTTGATCCACCCAGGTAGGAGGTACAGAGTAAGTACAATACCACTAAGCTCTTAGTAGCAGTTAAATTCCAAAACGAGGTCAAATAACCAAAGTAAGGTAACTATTTCGGTGTGTATGTGTATTATGTGCACGCAGTAGGTACCTACAGATCATTTACCAAGTGGATGGATTATTCACAAATGTGACATTAATGGCAATATTATATCGGCCTGTCAGTTTTTCGGATCTTTTGCGTTTAACGGATAGCCCGATATCGTTCGACGGACTGGCAATCAGTGGGCCCCTTTACGGTAGGTACCTTAATGTGGAGTCTGTAGTTTATAGTCTATAAAACATAGTTAATATTGTATGCAAGAAGTTATATGTTAGATCCGCCTGCAGCAAAGATAAACACGGTTAAATGGTTAAACGTGGAATTTTGTATGCAAACTGGGTTAAATAGTTTACCTTACTATGTTGTTCATGAAGCTTAGAGAGCATCGGCTTAACCTCCTGAGTCCCTTTTATAAAGCTTTTATAAAGGATTTAATAGGGAATATTACGCGAAACTCTGCGTAGGGGGCGCCACTCCCACAATAAGTCACAATGTAAGGGTCTACAGCAAACGAGGGAGTCGAAATGTTGTTATCTAACCTCTCTAACACTCTTAGGTACTTAGCTAAAAGTACATTCGTTCGGCCCCAATTTTGGGGAAAGCCATAAGCCGCGCGTGGCGCTGTCGCCACCTAGGGACCATATCTGTGCTGATCGTAACAGACGCGTTTTGTTAGAGAGTGAGTCTTCTGTACTTAGTACTATTATTTATTCTGTGGTAGTGCATCATTATTTTCCATCGTAGGTATTTTCACGGAAACTTATGAACGTGTCTTGGTAATTCAGTCAGTCTCGGTACAAAAAGTACTGACATTGACTGAACTAGCGTGACGAATACGAATGTTTCCGAAACAATACGATGGAAAACAATTATGCACTACATCTGTACAGTCGAGATATAGGTAGGTATATTATACCTACCTATTATCATCTTATCCATTGTAGAATTAAGATGAAGTAATGTACCTGATACATATTTATGGACGACTGTACCAGACATAGGGTAATTCCGGGGTAGATGGCCATAAGGGGGAGATTGCCCATCCAAATATTTCATGGTTCTGATGGCTAGATGTCGCTAGTTCTTGTTTAGTACGCTTCACGTCATGCTTGGGAGCAAAGATATGGCCAAAATTTTGGAGGAAAAGCTTGTAAAAGTACGTAAAATCCTTGTTGATTGTTTTGACTAGTGCAAACATTTCTTAGAGGGTTCATATTTTAAATGGTGGTGATGCTAGTGTGTTATTCTAATGGTGTTATGTATTAGGTGGCCTAAACGGGGTTTTAAGAAGAAAAGGGACTTGGGGAATGAAAATGAAAAATAAATTATACTCAAATGAAGAGTTATGTTATGGCCATCTCTCCTGTAATGGTATGATCATCACTCCCGGATACCTCGGAAGAGATGGCCAATTGTAAATTTTTTATTAAACATTTTTTCAAGCTGTTCGCAATAGAAATATTTTTTTGTTTCTTTCATTTTCGAAAGTCAATTAATCAAAGTTTATGAAGGAGTAAATATTTCTTTAATTACATGTAAACTTATTTTTTTATCGAGTCCTAAAAAAACTATGGCCAACTACCACGGAATTACCCTATATGTTACGTATATCAGTAGGTATATAATGATTCCTCCAAGTTTCATTTCATTTCAGCAAGTCGTTATAAAAATGAGAGCGTAAGCGTAACTTCCACACAGCCAATCTTACGAATCCTATACTTACCTACCTACATATTCTGTGGTGGTACAGAAAGTTACAGAACAGAGATTCTATCTGCCTGGATTCTGCCTGTATAGGTATCGGTTTGTAAGTTTTTATGCAACCCACACTGAATAAATCGAAGGCCGGAAAAAGTTTATCCAACGAAATACAGTATGAATATTCAAAAGGTGGCCACGCGTGGCAGGTTTCTGTCTATTCACAAAAGACTTTTGTATTAGTCAATAAGCTCGGGTCTAACGTCTAACCTCGTCCTGCCCAATGTGACTTTTAAAGGACATATTCCATTTTTAGCAAGTTATGAATAAGCCTGGGTTGAGGTTACACTGAAAATCCTTTTTTATACTTGTAACGTGAACCAAAGGAAAATCAACTTTGTTTTCCAAAAACTTTAGTTTAAATTTCAATGGATTAAACTGTAGCGGTTCGAATATGCAAGAACAATAGAGTCGAATTACGTCTTTCGTCAATTTCGATTTACGAAGTTCACGGTAGACCCCTTGGCCACAGTATAATAAAGAGTAAATACTCCTTGGCCAGAGAAAAGCTTAACCCTCTATACTCTATGGCACTCTTTGTGAACAACTTCGCGTACCGTTATTTTAGAAGATTGCCCTCTGCTGATTGGCCGTCCCCCTGGAAATCAGCGGAAGCGAACGTTGCAAAACCAAGGCAAAACCGATCGATCTGCCCCGCACGCTACGATTTATGTAATGCGCTGTTTTGGAAGGACATCCTTAAGAAATGGCAATAATGTAGCTAAAAGGCGGCAAAAAAATATATAATTATTTAAAGAGGTGACCACACCGTCACCAAGCTTGCGGCCAAGATGAATTTATTGTTTTCCAATCGTGTAGATGTTGGTTTGTTATAATACCAACCCCAGTACACAATGGGCCATCGCCGACCACTTCAAGGGACGCATTTATGCGTTAGAGGGAGCAAGTGATATTGCTATCTCATTCTACCGCATAGCTGCGTCCCTTGGAGTGGCCGGCGATGGCCGATTGTGTACTGGGGCCTTTACATTTCGCAGCGGCAAGTCCAGGGTTGGTCCAGAGCATAGATGGTAGGATCCTAATAGATGTTGTATACGCGTGCGTCCGTGAGGGACAAAACATACGCAATACGACACTACGATTGGTCGAATTTATTTGTTGCCCACCATAATCTATACTAATTTACGGTGGGGAATAAAAAAAAGCGAGACTGTGACAAGGACAAACAATAATAGCGCTTTAGCTGCTACTCCTACTGAAAGATACATAAGACTATCCCGTTCCATCATTTCCCCCCACCCCTCATGCCTGATCCAGGTAAAATACTAGATTCATGGTCCAGGATGATCTTACTGGACAGTCGGAAACTTGGTTTGCTAACGTGCGCCGTGTGCCCAACACTTGAATAAGTCTAACTTACGTAAATAGGAACGTATACGTCACTTTGACATATGATAGTCGATTTAGACTCTCGCGCGAGCCACGAGACGAGCCGCGAGCCGAGCCACAAGACGAGAGTGTAAGCGGTGGGCTCGCGGCTCGTCTCGTGGCTCGCAAGCTCGTCGAGCTAATATAATTTAAACACTAACGACATGGCATAAGGTTTATAACCGAATGACAAGCCGAACGCGAGTGTAAGCGGTGGACTCGCGTCTCACGGCGCGGCTCGCGGTTCGTCTCGTGGCTCGCGCGAGAGTCTAAATCGACTATTACACTCGCGTTCGGCTTGTCATTCGGTTATAAACCTTATGCCGTGCCGTTAGTGTTTAAATTATATTAGCTCGACGAGCTTGCGAGCCACGAGCCCACCGCTTACACTCGCGTCTCGTGGCGCGGCTCGCGGCTCGTCTCGTGGCTCGCGCGAGAGTCTAAACTGGCTATGACATATTTTGTGTTACCAGTACAAAACATTTCCTCTATTACAGTTTTATTTATCAGGAAAATAACATAATTCAGATGGAAAACTTAGTTGTATCTAATTTTCTTATTCAATGTTACATTATAATGCGGTCACATTTATAATGTTTGTTTTTATTTAACCATGTACTAGTGCTTGTTTTAACTTCTGTGCGTAATAAAATGTTCTAATACTAATGTTTCGAGGGATTCTATAGTTTTTATTATAGTAACATTAACTTAAATGTCACTGTCAGTGCTAATGTCACTGTCATGTTACATCTGTCACATTTTAGCGCTAACTTCTGTTGCTGGTAGGCGGTAATATTGCACGTTTTATTGATTAAAGTTATAAAATTACTATTTCACGAAATACATCGAATGTGTTCAGATAATTAAAAGCAAGTTAAGCTTGCTATATTCATTAAAGTTAATAAATAATTATAAATTATAACATTCCAAACTTACGGTTCAAGATTTTGTTTTTGGACATTCATCACTTTCTTGATAATGTCTAAAGTAAAGCTTAACCTGATCGCTGCAGCGTGTGAAAACATGGGTATTGGAGCGAACGGAACCCTGCCTTGGAGATTAAAGTAAGTAGATGTTTAAAAACATGAATATTTATTTGTTGCGAGTGACCCACACCCTATGCTTCGCAGATACGAAATAGTACGATTATATATTTAATTTTTAGAAAAGAGACTTCCGTTTCGTATTATAATCTTTTTAGTTGTAGTCATTTTAAAAATAAAGTGCTTAGTAGGTAATTAACTTTACCTTACTATTTATTTTTATTAATTATCAAGTACTCCAGCCAGTAGTTCCTTAACACATTCACTGCTAGACAAAAAACGGCGCACTGCCCCAGAAACCGGTCGGCTATAGCTGTGTATAAAACAACCCGCCCAGCGGGTTCTCCGGCATCGGAGCAAAGTTCACGAGCGCCCACCAGGTTGGTTCCTGGCAGTGAATGTGTTAAAATGATATTGCAGGTTGCACTGAACCGTGACGAATGGCGTAAAATGAAGGAGGCCTACACCCGAAGGGTAGAAAAGGGCTAAAGAGAGAGAAAGAGAGATATTGCAGCTACATTTTGTTTTTACACCTGTAGAGTCTGTACGGAGTAGAATGTATTGGATTGGATCCAGGGATGTTGCGAACATCCGCATCCGCATCCGCAACCGCGGAACTTCCGCATTATTTTCAACATCCGCATCTGCATCCGCATCCGCAGAAATTCGATGCGGAGCTTATGCGGATGCGGATGTCGAACAAGTCGGTACAGGAACGTCTTAGCGGCGGCGTAAGTGCTAAGTAATTTCGTCATTACCTATAACGAAATCGTCTAGATCCAGAAAAGTCGGTGAAGTTACTGTTTATTAAATATAACGCACCTATATACTTGCTCAAACACTAAACGCTTCGTTTTTTTTTTATAAAAAAATACTTAAAATGTAATATTTGACGTTTTCTAAGTACCTAATCTTGACATCCGCATCCGCATCCGCATCCGCGGATGTGAGCCTTTAAATATCCGCATCCGCATCCGCATCCGCGGATGTCAAAAAATCTGCATCCGCAACATCCCTGAAATCCATACATTTCACAACTCTTCTCTTTCCGCACAGACCAAGACACCAAAGTACTTCCATTAGTGACATAAGTGTTTCATTACACTAAACATAAAGTTTAGTACAAAATACAAAAAAGTTCTTACAGATTTAAGAATTCGTGGTGTATTCCCATTCGTTCCTGCCAGGAACGGATGGGATTAGGTGTTTTCTAAATCATTCCCATTTTTCCCTGCCTCTTGTACGGCAGTGGTCACATGGAGCGGGGACAACTACACTGGGAATATTGGGATGTTTAAAATTTAGCCACAGTAACATTTAATATTGTACTCAGGAAAGAAATGGCGTACTTCACAACAATGACAACCAAAGTCACATCTCCCGACGGCGTGAATGCAGTAATAATGGGCAGAATCACTTGGGACTGTATCCCGGGCAAATATAGACCGTTGCCCAACAGGGTAAACATAGTCATGACTCGGCAGGTTGACAACCTGAAGAATAAGGTATCGTAATTTATTTATATGGTTTCTGACAAACATTAAATTAAATCTAACAAAAATGTCTATACAATAAGGAATAAAATATTACAAGACTTAGAATTGGCTACTTTCCTACTAGTCAAATCAGCTTCTTTTTTAGAACTGTCAAAACGATTTGTTAATATGGAATTTATATGAAAACGTGTGTAGTGACGTCACAGTCAACTCACCTACTTTTTAAACTTCCATCCGATTTATTAAATAGAAATTATGTTTTAAAATAACTGCTATCTATGTTTTTCTAATAATTATCTGGTGCTTTATTTCGTGCACGGTGTGAAATAATTTATTTTAAGTAGAGGAAAGTACCCAATTGGACCGCTATGTGGGTGGGTCTGTCTATAGATCTGTCTGTGACCTCATAGCTCTTAAACAGGGTTTTTACCAATTACATGTGTTTTTTTAAGTAGGTTTTCAAGCACTGGTTCTTAAACCGTTTTTTTACCAAAATCAGTTTAACCGTTTCATTGTGTTTCTTTTTTCATATTTAATTTATTTGAAGATAATTCTGTTTTAGGTCCCTGAAGGTGTAATAGTGGTTCCAAGCTTGGATGAGGCTATTAAGTACATAGACAGCCGGCCGGACATCGAGAGCACTTGGGTCATAGGAGGATCATCCATATATCAGGTAAATTGTGATGTTTTCAACCTAAAGGTACCACCATAGACTAGGAATCCTCTAGACTGAGCATAGTAGCGCTACCCCCTCTGCCACAAATATACGGTAGTTTTACTCCATTTTCGAGTAAAAGTGTCTTTGTGTGACGTCCGTGTTTTTGAACGGACCAATCACGGCACGGGACTCGATCACCTCGTCCCCCGCGCCCCAGTATTTTTGGCAGCATCGGTTTCATGAAATAATTGCTCTAAACTCCGTCTAGAGGATTCATAGTCTATGGGTACCACATTGTCGGTTGTCGATAGGGTTGATTTTAAATTGAAGCTATATGGAAATAGCGCCTTATTGACAACCGACAATAAGCTAACCTTTTGGTTGAAAATGGCACATTTATGGTTTATGTTGCGTTTTTCGTGGTGAGGCCAGCCGATCATTTCATGAAATGATTGTCACATTATGAAATAATCCTTTCTGAGATCTGGCTACTACAGTACATCAGATATATTGGAGCGGCTGAGGTGCTTAAAAATATCTGGACACGCACTCAACCTAACGCCTTGACAAAAGAGGCGTGTTCAGATATTTGTGAGCACCTTGGCCGCTCCAATACATCTGATGTTTAGTGATAACCTTTGACACTGGATATTATGATGAGACTATCAGTCCAAAGCTAAAAGTATGCCAGTATGCGTCCAAAGTTAAAACGGCCGTTTTTGTTTTGAGTTCATAGATATCTAGCAACATAGAAACTAGTTTGATGTAGGTATTCAAAAGGAACTTTAATACAAGATACAGTACGTAGCGGCCCCCTTTTTTAAATATATTTCGTTAAATTTAAATAATCACGATTATTTAGCAGTGGCGCTAGTGTGCACGTTGATGGGCTTGGAGGATATAATCAAACGGAGACGCCATGTCTGTAATTTTCTGTACAAAACAGTCTGCCGATTTTTGCGGGGGAGGGGAACGTCAAATGTATGCGTAACGTAAAAATAGCCATGTCAGATAAACGTCAGTCCATACATTGTGTATGACCGTTGGCCGCCTATTTTCGACAGAGGGGAAAGCCTGTTAATGGCTACTCCGTTTAGTTGTATCCTCCAAGTTGATGGGCTTTAAACCCTGCTTCGATCGCTCAAAAAACTAACCGCAACTACAATACTGACCCTGACTTCGTGACTGTACAACCCAATGTAGGACTCGGCGTCTTTGGTCCATTAACAACTAAACTACGCAACTAAAACCACGCTAAATTACACAACAATAAAATAAACAATAAGTATAGTTTGTAGCTTTCTAGTAGAGCCCGAAGGCTTATCCTATTGTCTATTGTTCAGTAAAACCGCACGTGCTACTTACCTGTAAAAAAGGGTCCTAATTATTCTATTTGGCACCTGAGCGCGGGCTAGTCCAACGCTCAAAAAACCAGTGTAGGTGCGCTCTCCGATAACGCGCCTTTGTTACGCATCTCGATGACACATTTTAGACTGGTTCTGTAGCGTTCGACTCGCCGGCACTCAGTAACCGAAGTACCGATTTTTTATGTCGGTGGTTGTGGCACGTGGCACGAGCGGTTTTACTTAACAATAGACAATAGGATTAGCCTTCGGGCTCAATTAGAAAGCTACAAACTATACTCCTTTTACTCTGGACAGAGATGAGAGACGTTACAGGAACTTAAAACATAAAACATTAGTCGACCGTAGCAGGCGTGTCTCACTCCGCGATTTCGTCGCTTTGCTACAGGTAGCTAAAAGTACATCCGTTCGGCCCCAATTTTGGGGAAAGCCATAAGCCGCGCGCGGCGCTGTCGCCACCTAGCGGACATATCTGTGCTGATCGTAACAGACGCGTTTTGTTAGAGAGTGAGTCTTCTGTACTTAGTACTATTATTCATTTTTCTTTTCAGGCAGCCATGGCGCACCCAAACTGTGGCAAGATCTATCTGACAGAGATTCAGAAGTCATTTGCCTGCGACACTTTCTTCCCAAACATTGATAAGCAGCGGTTCCATCTGGTTAATGAGGATGAGGTCCCTGAGGACCGGCAGGTCGAGGGAGACATCAGCTACTTCTTTAGGGTTTATAAGAGGCTCTGAGCACCTACTTTTACACTTTATATGCTAAGAGAGGTACTTGGTCAAGCAGATCTTGTCAGTAGAATAAGTTTTTGGCAAAAATTTAATGTTTGGTACAAGCTTTTATCGCTGACTGTACTTTTCTTACGACAGACAACGAATACTCATCGAGACAATTCTAAAAACCCCTAACACAATAGATTGTTCATCACAGAATTCCTATGGCCACCTCCTGTCTCCATCATCAGATCAGTTCGACAGTACCATATTATTGTATTGTCATCAGAACTACATACAGCTGCCAATTTTCATGACGCTACTATCCTTGGAAGATGGTTAAATTAGTTACCTTAGATTCCATTACATAGTTACATACAGGTCGACCTAATAAAAGCTTGTTAAAAAGGTGGCAAATTTGAAAAATGTAGGCGCGAAGGGATATCGTCCCATAGAAAATTTGAATTTCGGCCGTTTTTTTACTGACAAGATTTGCTTGACCAAGTATATTTGTTATGTACGGGTCTCTATTGTTTCCCATAAAGTTTTAAGTCATAATGTATTGTTTGTCCGCATTTTCGTTAGTTATAATTTGGTTTTTCTCAGAAACGCGTGACTTTTCAGGATTGCCATAAAACAAACCTATCTATAGGATAGGAAATTCCTGAAAAGTTAACGGTTTCAGAATTATGATAATCTGACGATCATTACATTATGACTTGCAATCATTATGTCAAACAAAGGGATCCGGTTATGTACAGTCAGCAGCAGAAGTTGCTAAGCGGGCCAGGTGTTCAAAATGATCTTGACGCGACTTTATTATTAAGAGAATAAGAGCGCGTCAAGGTAATATGTAACACCTCGCCCGCCCGCACGCTTAGCTTTAGCTCCCCTTACATTTATTTGTGGCTTTCCATAACAGAAGGGTCCTATTATGCTTCATGTCTGAAATTCCACCAGAAATTCTGATAGAAAGGTCCTTATTGCACTTAAAGCATAAGGACCCTTCTGTTATGGAAAGCCACATTTGTCGACCTTTTGACCGCCACGCCTATTTTATATAACTGCAATAGTAAACTTTATTTGAACGTATTAAAGTTCAGTTTGCATTGTAATGCAGGCTATGGCCGACTGGCGGTCACAGGGTTAAAATTACGCTAGCTTTTGGATGTTTATGTGACGTTATCTATAAAAGGGACCTTATTGTCGATGGCGCTTACGCCTTTGTTAACGATGCTCCGATATAAATACAATGCCGCGCGACGCTGAGCGGCGTAAGCGCCGTCGACAATACGGTCCCTTTTCATAGACAATGCCCCATATAATGTCAAAATGATTTACCAGAATGTTGTCATGTGATAAGGTGTTCTATTTATATTAGCAATAAAGTTATTTTTGCACTACCCTCCACTCGTTTTAATATACCTTTGCAAATAATTATATTTTGCACGAATTAATGACAGAGTCAAATATTAGTCACCAATCTTCCAACTGCCTCATTTTAAAAGCCTTAGTCCTCATTAGGGAGGGTCATTTTTACTTTTTTTTAATTTATTAGGGGGCACAGTTAAAAAAAGGTGCCATTTGGTAATTCATTATTGCACGTATTTTTATTTTATTTTTAGCTTTAATTTTACTGCCTCCGGATTTTAGTTAGTTTTTTTGTTAAATGTATGGACATTGTGAAAAAAAATGTTTCTTTTTGAGTACTTTTTTATTTATTTATGGCTCTGAACCTTTACCATGCTATTTTGAGCTAATAATGGTATAACTGTTTAGCTAAAGTTTGAATAAAGAGACGATACATAAATATACTCCGCAGACCATACAAAATATAACAATATTTATATGAAAACTTTGAAATGGATCCGGAGGCAGAAAATGAATTTCGATTACAGAATAATTCACTGAAACACATATTGAAACACTGTTTATTGGCATTATTACGCAACTTTTTGTAACTGTGCCCGAAGGATAACTAATACTTTTTTTTTCTCCATACACATGTGACCCACCCTAGTCCTCATTTCAACACAAAAATATTCAAACCAATAGTTGTAATTGTTTTTGTTAGGAATTAAAGTTCAAAGTGTAAAAATAAAACACAAATCTGATTAAGATTAACTTTAATCGTTATCAATTAATTATACATTTAAAGTTACCATTATTCTACATACAGCGTGTCCTATTCACTTTTAAGAAAGAAAGATCGAATAATACTTTTAGTGAAAAATACTGAAATGTGAACACGCCGTGAAATTATAATCTATACCTTACCCCTGAGCATAATACAGTATACAGAAATGAAGAAACACTCATGGTATGTCCGTACAAAGTTATGTTTGTTGGTTTGTATACATAATTATGCTCAAAACGGCGAGAAAGAATCGTAATACTAAATACGGGAATTAACATAACGACTTACCTAAGTACTTTATATATTTATTTAACCACTAAATAGCAAAAGTTAATTTTTGTAAATCATTTTTGCTAGTTCGCAGCTTAGGAAAAAAATGTGATTTTATATAATATAGTAAAGAAAGAAAATATTTCGGACTGGTGTTTTCAGTGTCAACAGAATTGTGTACAAAAAATCCCGTGAGTTCGAAATATTTTTACAAACATTTTTTTTTTGTTTTTAATTTTTTTATAGTTTTTTTTTCATTATTTTTTTCTTTTTTTCGCACTATCCCGGATAGGGTGAATATTGATAATACACGACGACATACATACTTGTTATTACAATAATAATTAATAAAGAAATTATTAAAATTTCTACTCCTTCAGATTTAATATAATAATGATTTCGAGTTAGCGTATATCCGAAGCTGAATTTGTAGAAATTAAGTACAATTTTACTCGTACGCTTGTCAAATACAATACTGTTTTTAATAAGATCCAAATTAATAAAAAAATAGGGCAAACACTATCAGAAATAATCTAAATCTCTTTTTGTAGTGAAATTTATTACCAATGTTAATATCTGCCCTAAAGTATACATAATACTTTAAATCAAGCAATCGAGTAAGATCGATATAATATACTTAATATCTAAATACTAATATAGACTTGTTGCCGCTTTTACTCTAAGCAAGCTGTGACATAGTGATTGAAATGTGCTGATCGAAAATACTACCTCAACGCCTTCTAGATAACTGTAACTTTTTTACCCAACAGCTAAAACAAACAGCCATATTCGAACTTTAAGATACGTCAAATACTAGATATTGAAACGATATGGATTGGATATGTCAGTGTGTTTCTTCAAACCAACACGTCACTTTTGACACTGACATATCTTGGTGATGTCTAATAGATATCTAGTTCAAAATTGGAATCGGACCCACAGTATTATTAAGGTATACTTTTAAAAAGCTTGTTTTATTTTTTAACCGGCCACCATGTTTTAACCGGAGAGTCAGATGTTCTGTTATTGAACACCGGTAAGATATTTTTATTTATGAAAAAAAAAAAAGTTCTGTGTTTATTTATAATTCTGTTGGGTAAAAGTTAAAGATCGCAACACAACTGTAAGGCCAACTATTACTAAATCGCACTACTGCCGAAACCTGATTACATTCGAGTTGCATTGAGCAATGCCATCTTACACTTTTTTGAGTAAAGAATTTCAAAATGTTAACCGCTGATTTTGGTTCATTTTTTATATGAATGGTCGACTCTGGTGGTATAACTCACATGTTTAAGTATGGCACTACTTCAATCAAATAGATATGATTCTGTCGTCCAGTCTTTTTGGAGGATTATAGTTATTTGTTTTATAATGGTTATAATTAAATGAAGTTGAAAATGCCTCAGTTTCGTATAGCTAGTCGCAAAAAAACGAGTTTTTTTTTACAAATTTAGACGATCAATGTGTGAATTACAAAATTTCCTATGTTGGCGTGTGAGAGATGTGATTTGCAAGATTTACTGTCATATTTTTTAAGTCCGTGACCAATAAATACGATGGAAAGCGGTCACCGCAGCCTACAAACGCTTGCAACCTCAAATCTTGGGAATATATTTAACTCCAAAACGCCCTAATTTCACACTAGATATTTGAGACTGGACACAGAATCATACTTGTGCCATAGAGAAATATAGTAAGACAAGAGTGCTCACTCCATACATCAGTTCAGACTATTAATTTCAGTGTCTACATCTAGCATCGAGTAGCGGAACTATCAGTACTGCTACTTGACAATAGATGTAGCAGTACTGATAGTTCCGCTACTCGATGCTAGATGCTAATAGTCTTTTTGGTACTAAAACTGATGTAAGGAGCAGGGATGTTACAGAGCTCCGTTTCCGTTAAGTCGGAACTTCCGTTTGGTATTACACATCCGTTTCTGTTCCGGTTCCGTTACTTTTGAAACGGAAGTTATATCGGATGTCAATGCTTAGCGCGGCAGCGGGACATGAGCGGTGTACATCAAAAACAAACAGGTTTATACCAGTCATTCGCTCATAGCCCCGCTTGCCACGTGCTGCAGTAATTAGATGTTCTGGTTTATCCGTGTTTTCGAATTTAAAGTACCTATTCGTGTATGTTGTGTTGTGTAATGTATACCTACTGATAGAACTGACTCAGGCTCCGGTTCTGGTTCCGGTTCCGTTTCTGGTTCCGATAAACTAAATTTAAAACATCTGGTGGTTCCGATAAAACCACATCCGTTACATCCCTGGTATGGAGTGAGCACTCTATGTATTTTTTCCTCTATGCTTGTACTTACTGCATGTTGTAGTGCAGGAACATGTAGTCGGGGTTGGCGACATCGGGGGGGAGGAGCGGCGCGGTGGGGGGGAGAGGGGAGAAGCCCATGAACATGAAGGTGCGCAGGAGTGTGGCGCGGTCGCCGCGGGATTTCAGCACGCAGATTATGCAGCTGAAATATAAAAACATAGACTCGTGTAGTCGGAAAGACATATTTATTATTTAGGACCCGCTGTTTACAACCGCTTGCCTGACAATATCAGAGATGCAGCTACTACCGCGGCGTTCAAGGTTAGGTTAAAAAAGTGGCTCTTGCAAGAGCTATTTTATGACTACAAAGAATTTTTACAATTACCTTTAATGATGTAATAATATATAACCATAGAATATAATATAATAATATGCAAGAATATGCAATTATGATACCTATGTAATTCTACTTATACTTAAATACTATTGTATACCTACTGACTTATAACGATGTGTTATTAATAATAAATTTCATTTCATTTCATTTCATAAATAAAATATAGTTAGTATAGGCACAAAATAGATACAGTACAGAAATCAATCTACATACAAAGTGCGCTCGAGCAACGCACACATAGACACTGCTCACGGACACGATATCTCGGACCGGTTGGGACCAGTGCGAGCGCGAGTGCCATCCGCTTGAGACACGCGCCTGTGAACTTTTTTGTGCAATAATGGAGAAACAAAAAAAAGTTATTATAACTGTTCAGTGGACGGTTGTTTGAATTCAACATAAAACGATGAATTGTCGTTTTTTAAGCTACCAGTGGTTTCAGAGAGGTAAGTAAGTATCTGCTTGTATTTCGATGGTTCGTTTTAACGTTAAACAGAACAGTTAGGTAGGTAGGTACCTATGTACCCCGCCCCGGCCACTACTAGATACGAGTGCCACTACCACGATAGTTTTTTGTGCATAAATCATAGTTGACAACCCTAGAGCGACCGCCGAGCGTAGGTATGAAAAGTGAAGTACATACATGTGATTGACTTCTGTACTGTATCTGTTTTGTGGTATAGGGATGATGACACATGTTGCATTTTATAACAAAATCTAGTAAAATAGATAGCAAATGAGCAATTTATTACAATATTACATAATACAAAAATACAGCACCTGAAAGTTTCAAAATTTTAGTTTTTTTTTTACTTTCAAAAAACCATTCGATTCCTCACATTTTATCCAAAGAAATATTGCTATGCAATGCAATATTTCACCGACAATAATGCAATTTTCTTGTTTTGGTCATACTCCAAGATGCGATCTCAGTGACCTTGACGTCACGTTCACATAGCGATTTGTTATGGGCGTTTCGCGAGTGAAGTACGACTGTCGGACTTTGACTATCATTTCTGACTTTTGTAATTGCTTTAATGCAATGGGTCCCATACAGACATTTGATCCTAAAAACAAACCTGATTTATTGATACAATTCTAGCCTATTAGCATAAACATCGTGCAAATTCCAAGACAGATGACGCTACGAAAGAATAGAACTTAAAGATTCCACAAATTTAATTAGTGCTGTGTAATTAACGCTAGTGGCCTATCGGTAAGAGCGTGCGACTTGCAATCCGGAGGTCGCAGGTTCAAACCCCGGCTCGTACCAATGAGTTTTTCGGAACTTTTGTACGAAATATCATTTTATATTTACCAGTCGCTTTTCGGTGAAGGAAAACATCGTGAGGAAACCGGACTAATCCCAACAAGGCCTAGTTTACCCTCTGGGTTGGAAGGTCATATGGCAGTCGCTTTCGTAAAAACTAGTGCTTTCGCCAATTTCTGGGATTAGTTGCTAAGCGGACCTCAGTCCCCATGAGCCGTGGCAAAAATACCGGGACAACGCGAGGAAAATGATAACTTAACTTTTATGCTGTCGTGAACGCGGGTCGTATTTTTAAAGACCCTTGGAATAAGGCATTATTAAATACTTACTGAGCAACATGCAGGCGCTCTTCAGCGAAGTCAAGCAGCAGCATGAAGCTCTCCTTGCTGCCGGCTTGAAGCTCTCCTGTATAACGGAGACTTGGCATGACTGTAAATACTTACTGAGCAACATGCAGGCGTTCTTCGGCGAAATCGAGCAGCAGCATGAAGCTCTTGCTACTGGCTTGAAGCTCTCCTGTATAACGGAGACTTGGCATGACTGTAAATACTTACTGAGCAACATGCAGGCGCTCTTCGGCGAAGTCGAGCAGCAGCATGAAGCTCTTGCTACCGGCTTGAAGCACTCCTGTATAACGGAGACTTGGCATGACTGTATAAATAAATACTTACTGAGCAACATGCAGGCACTCTTCGGCGAAGTCGAGCAGCAGCATGAAGCTCTCCTTGCTGCCGGCTTGAAGCTCTCCTGTATAACGGAGACTTGGCATGACTGTAAATACTTACTGAGCAATATGCAGGCGCTCTTCGGCGAAATCGAGCAGCAGCATGAAGCTCTCCTTGCTGCCGGCTTGAAGCACTCCGGGCAGACGCAGGAACATGGTGTTGCCTTGAACCACCTGCAATAATACAAGTAATTTATTCTATACCGAATATAAGTGTTAATTGGAAGTATTTTCTTTGTTTAAATCAACAGATCTAGAAACTAGTCTATTCCAGGAACTAGTGATTAAATCCTTTAGGTTTCCATACTATTCCTTCCTTCCTTTAGGAAGGAAGATTCTGAAAAAACTACGCCAAAAACGCGTCTTGACTGGAAAAGCGTATTAACCATGAAAAACAAGTATGAAAGCTGCGTTAAATGGCGTAATATGCGATAAGTCGTATTAAACGTGATCGAGGTGGAATACTCACAGCTTCCCAACGGGTGACGGTATTCTCGGTGAGGAAGATTTTGAAGTCGATCTTCACGGGCTGCCGATCCTTACGCTCCAAGATCTTGTTAACCACCTGGAAATTTTAACCATTTGAAATATCAGAATACAGAATACAGATTTTTATTGGTAAAAATAAAAGTACATTTTACAAGTCAAAATTAAGTAAATAATCAATTTGGAATTGGCTAGGCTTTCGACAAGAATTAATGTTTTTTTTTTCTAATTTTGATAGGTACGAAGCATACACTTGTAAGGGTAACATTCCATTTTTAACCGCAGCAGCACGGCTAGCACATGATTATCCGCGGGATAGCTCGCGCCGCGAGAGACGGCAGTCGCCCGTCACAAATTTCTATCTCTATCTGTCAATTCCTCGATTTTGGCAGCATGAGTTCGCACATCGAGAAAAGAGTTCCACGAGAGAGAGCCATCCCGCGCGCGACTTAGCCAATGTGGCCATTTATACATGGAACAAACTTTTCATTCGTGGCAACACTGAATCGGTAAAATAATAATCGGATAAATAATGAATAGTCAGCCTTAGAAACGGAGCGTCCCTAGTCACGATAACTTTGTCTCTTTCTCGCAGTATGAAGAGTAAGAAATAGCAAATATTATTTTTAAGGCGAAAATGTCAGTGTCAATAATGTCAATCAAAATTTGATTCGCTTTGTCGTTACAAGTTGGAATATATTATTATAATTATCAAAAGATTACCTACCTATTCATTAAAATACAACTCCTTACGAATAATTGGCGTTTTGTTAAAAGTTTTGGCTAACAAAATACCATCTTTACGAAGAAGTCAAGTTGTAAGTAGTACACAATTCAATCTTCATAAAGCTCTTTTCCGTTGTCTTTTGCAAAAAAATTACATTCCTTTTAAATCTTATTTACAGACTAAATATCTTATGCTAATCCCCGACATATCTCCGTTATGGCTGGCTAGCCACTGCATTGCTGGCTTCGAAGATAGATTGAATGACAATCATGCACAAGCCTGTCATCAAACACGGAGGTATTCTCTACACCTAAGCATGCTGCTGCTAACCGCAGCCCTCCTGCCATCACGGAGGACATAGAAGGGCTCAAGTTGGGAACCTACTCCGTGCAAGGACAGTCGAGTGTTGATAACACTTCTCAAATAATGTGACTTTTAAATAAATACTACCAAAAACTTTAAATGATTTTATTTACTTTGACCTTTTTGAGATAGGTACTCAGATTTAAGTACGATTCGTCGGAGTCGGAGCGCATTTCACATTTGTATGCCCAAAGCCGGTCGGCTGCTTGCGGATCGGATGGCTCCGGACGGATTCTATCGCTTCTGCCACACATTATGTAAATAGGTACACTGAAAAAGCACTCCGGCGCGGCCCAACTCCAGCCGGTCGGTGGGAATCGTAACTTAAGGATTAGGCTAGTACCAACTCGTACACTACAAAGTAAGTATTACGGCTGTGGTCTTCTGTGAGGTGGAGGTTGAGTTGAGCTGCCAGATTCATTATTTGCATTCTTTGTGGAATGATGTTTCACAAAATTTCGTCTAAATCGGTTCGGCGGATTAAGCGTCAAGAGGTAACATATAGTCAGCAGCAATAGTTGCTAAGCGGGCGAGGTGTTCAAAATTACCTTGACGCGCTCTTATTCTCTTAACAATAAAGTCGCGTCAAGATCATTTTGAACACCTCGCCCGCTTAGCAACTATTGCTGCTGACTGTACATAGGTACAGATTCACTTTTTCATTTACTTATTATAAGTAAGGTTGATGCAATATTCAGGTCGGGATTGTGTTGTTTATATCCCACAATGAATGGAAACACCTAAGGAGCGACATAATATAGGTTGTCAACAATAATTGCATGTAAAAATACGCGTGTAAGTAAATATAACGAGTTAGCACTGATTGATAGCACATAATTGTTTCGCGGATTAGCAATGTAATATTTTTGTATCAATTATTTATGTTTCTATTAATTATCCCCCAGTCAATTCGACACCAACGGTTTGCTTTGTTGATGAGGTCGTGATCGTACAATCTTAGGCTTAGATTTTTTTCTATCGGATTTTCGTTTAACTTAAGAGAACAAACAAGTCATTGTGAAAAAATATAATCATTTTCGATATTAATGGCATGATCATGAAACTCAAGATTCAAATTATACTTAAACAAAAAAGTGTTGTAGTATGAAATAAATATAAAATATGGAAAATTATCTTTCTTTTAGAACAAAAGTCAACAAAACTTCGACCAAATGCGCTTGTCGCGACCCTCTAGCCTCGAAGACAATTTCTCTCATTTTGACGTTCAAACGCGGGACATTTTGTCTCCCATAGTACACTCGTGCTACGATTTTCGAGAGTATCCCGCGTGGAACTGTCAAACGACAAAATTATGTCGCTTTGACATTTGTCCGCGAGACAGCGGGTTGTCGCGCGGCTCTTATGCTACCGATTCGCGAGAGAGCTCTATATCGCGGCATTTTCTCGCCTGTCGACTGTCGCGCCCATCATGTGCTAGCCGTGCTGCACTACTGGTACTGAACGCGCCGCTGTTACTGTCAATTTCCATAGTAAAATTGACAGTAGTGCAGCTGTCGTTGGAAATGGACTGTCACCTTAACTTGTAATACTATCGGATGTCACTTTTTTACAAGCTTTTGAGAAACGGGCCCCAGACAGATAAACTTTCAAAATATATTTAAGCTAAGTTACTAAAGTGACGATGAAATCAAAGATGGAGCATAATAATATATTAAAAGTGGTTTCACTCTCGACTTGAAAAGGTCCAAGATATAATCCCTATAATCAGCTGGAAAAATATTATATGTACTACAAACTGGCGAGTATTTCTCAATTTTTTTTCCATTCTTCATACTTATTGTTTATCTTTCGATACTAAGTTCTTTCTTACTATAGCTGGTCAACCAAATCTTGTCAGTAAAACAAGGCGCGAAATTCAAATTTTCTATGGGACGATATCCCTTCGCGCCTACATTTTTCAAATTTGCCGCCTTTTTCTACTGTCAAGATCTGGTTGACCAAGTATATCTTTTCAATTAGTCTGACAATACGTACCGCTTGCTGATGCTGCGTCTGCAGCGCGGGATGGTCGGAGCAGAGGCTCTCGGCGCTGCCGCTGAGCGAAGACGCGCTGCCCCATAGTAGTGCGCTCAACAAGTCTCCTGGAATATTGCAAACTTTTGTGGTGAACTGTGATAATGTGATACTTTTCTGGTTTTCCCCAAGAATTGTTACTCCAAAATGCGTAATGGGTATGTTGCTAAGCTTCCCTGAAACGGACCAAAGGGGCAGTCCACAAATTACGTCATCGTAAAGTGTTCTGTAAGAATCTATTTTGAATAAAAATATTATGATTATGATCTATTTTTGAAGATTTTTGACCCCCGCCCCTCTAAAATCATCCAAAAATCACGCTTCGAATGACCCCCGTTTCATCTTACGTCATGCTACCATCAGCCGATGTCCAGACCCCCCCCCTAGTTTGAAATGACGTAATTTATGAATAGCCCCAAACTGACTTCCAACAGTTCCAACCAGATGGACACTTTGGAAAAAAACACTGTATACATAAAAGCGAGTCACAACAGATCAGTCTAATAAGCTTTGGCTTTCCAAAGCTCCCCTCCCCTCCAATTTCTTTAAATTGGAGGGGTTATATCTAAAAACGAAGAAGAAAACGTACGGTTGTTGTCGTCGTGGGTGGGGGTGGATGGGGTAGCGGGGCTCGAAGCCCCGCCGTTCACCCCTCCGGGCGGTGCCGAGTCGTTCGCTGGGACATCAGGACCACCTGGTAATAAAATAACAATCAATTCTATAACCGTTTAAGGTGCTCAACATACTCGTATACGGTATATTTTCTATTTTTCGTGGAAAAGAAAATCGATCAATTGATTTTTTAATGAAATCTACACACGAGACCTACTCACTAAAGAGAGGCTCATTGACCACAGAAGCCAGGCGCCTGAGCACACTTTGTGAATTTGCTAAAGCATTCGACTGTGTAGATCATTGAATCCTCAATTTAAATTCGATTATTTTAACTTATCTGTTGTCTTAACTCTCATTGCATCATATCCACATGGAATAAAAACTGTTGTTGTATTATATGCACAATTGTAATTGTAACTGAACTGTAGTAAAATTTATGGAGTGCCTCAGGGTCCTATATTTGGTCCATCTACATATATTTATTGTTAATATAAACGACATGACACTGTTTAAGCGCTTCCTGTAGCTCGTCTAGTAGCTCGGTTGCTTTTTCAGCATTTAGAAATAGAAATAGTTTATTCATGACAAAAAACACATAAAAAGAGAAACAATAAACAAACAAATAACATTACATAACATAACACATAAATTAGCCACGAAATGGTCCCGACTCAGCATGGTGTCAGCCTGGATGGGCCAACGCTGGTCTTCCGTCGAGGCCGATAGAGGGCCTGTAACCCTAAGCTATAGGTACCCTAAAGGTAAAGGTCCACTTACCACAGAGGCCCGGCGCCCAGGCACAGCGAGAAGCACTCGGCGTCCGAAGCCGAGACGGCCGAGCGCTTGCTGCCGGCGGCGCTCAGGGACGCGCCATCGCCGCTGTAACAAACAAACAAATATTATAGTCCAAATTTTATATTAAAGGAAAAAATAGAAAAATTACGCTTCCGGCAGGACTTGAACCCGCAACCTCCGCAATCCGTGCGTTAGCTCTGCCAATTGAGCTACGGAAGCCTACCAGAACCTTGCGATTTTTTCCATTCCTTCCCTCATGCATACACGCCTTTGGGGTGGCGTATAGCGACATTTATTTATTAATATTAATTTATTAATTTTGAAGCGTAATTTTTCCATTTTTTCCTTTAATATAAAATTTGGAATATCGCTCGCAGACGTAATCTGCATGTTTAAAAAATTGAAATATTATAGTATAATACATTATAAGTTATAACGAGCCTATTGTGTCCTACTGCTGGGCAAAGGCCTCCTATTCTTCCATTTGTACCAGTTTCATGCTACGTCTGGTCAGTCTCTCAAAAAAGAGTTCTAGTTATCCTGGCATCGCCGAGGATCCGGAGTTTTGACTCATAGGGCACCCACTTCGTGACTCGTGACCCACATGTTTCGCAATGCACTCATCACAATGAAATTATCCCAATGTAATAATGGTACTAAAATAACTAAAAAACCATTTCTTATTACGCAGTTAATAAGGTTAAGAGTCTTTAAGACAGCTGATACGGCTGAAGGACTATTTTCTATATTTTTACTTAGAAAAAGCTGTCGTCATTGTATAGCTACGCTGACTATTCACACATCAATGATTAATATACCTACATATTTTATATAGGTATACACGTCTTGCACAACAAAAATGGCCTGATGGAGTTCCGTGGAAGCTTATTCAACAAACATTGCGCAGTTTCAAATTAAGTCGCAACTTTCCAGAAAAATAAAAACTTTATTAGGAATTCGCCTTTATTGTAAAAGTTTAGTTATTCCGTTGAAGAAGCTCAATTAATAAAAGAACCGTGAACTTACGTACACGTGAGTCACGTGACCCGTCTTTGGGTAAAGCACGTTTTAAAGAACACGCGAGGGTAAGTAAATAGAAGAAAGTGGAATGAAAAGTGAATTTAAATTTCAAGGACAAATTTCAACAGACTAGACAATCCAAGACTAATATGGTCCAGAAACTATCAGTAAGTACATTGAGTACAGTCGAGTTCATAAATATGCACACATTTCTTCAGCTTTAGCCATTTGCAATAAGGTAGGGTTGCCCACCGGTCGCCAAAAGAAAATTTAACCAAAAATCCCGGTCGACGTCCCTATAGTTATGGTAACCCTTCAACTACTAGTATATATGTATACTTGTATGGTTTTGTATGTGTCTATATACGTGCATGCAATGTACAGTCTTCAGATACATCGTAGAGGCCAAGGTGTTCACAAATATCTGAACAGAGCCTCTCATCAAGAATTGCATGCTCAGATATTTTGAGCCCCTTGGATGCTCCGATATATCCGATGCAGATAAGGCACATTGACAGTGATTGGAATGTAACGGAGGAATAACAATATTATTCATGTCATGCAGATAGTGTCCGGACCGCATAATAATTATGTAAACAATAGATAGCGATGCTGTTGCCGAGTCTAAATTATATCAAAGTTATTATGCATTGTTCTTCCATCTAAATATTCTAAATTCAAATATATAAAAAAAAAAGCTTTGTCAAATAGATAACTGATACCGTCAGATAACGCTCAGTCACCTGTGAAACTTGAAACATATTCTTAAAATTTTGTAGATCTTAACTAAGACAGTTTTTTTTAATTCAATACTAAAGTGTTTTTAATACTTTCAGATAAATTCCTATCTTTTTTTAATTGTGGATTCTATTATAAAATTAAAGAAGTAGGTAGATGAATTATAAGATAAGTATATAAACTATTCGTTATCTATATCAATTACTAGGTACGGTACAGGTCAGTTAATATGAACTCTTCGAATGAGATAGTGTAGTTTTAAATACATATTACTAATATACCATCCTTGAAATGACTAAGTCCTAGCAACGATAAGTAGATAAGGATAACCTTAAATAGTAAACGTCAAGTGTCAACTCGTGGTACGGCTACTGTACTTGGTCATTCCGTAGATAAGACTTCTCATTATTAATAATTACATCATTGTTTAATAATGAGTTTACGTGTTATTCTAAGAGATATAAGTACAAAATGTCTCGTAGAACAGGATTCCCAAAGTTGACTGTAGGGCTTCCAAATACCGGACTTCTCACAATACCGGTATTAATACCGAAACTGTCTTCATCAATATCGGGATCCCGGTATTGAATATGAATCGCTTAAAAATATATAGTTTTATTAAAAAGAGGAATTAGAAAGGCTCACTGGAATACCAGATATGTCCTAAAAGCTATTACAACAATAAACAATCAATGCCGCCATCTGCAATAATTTTATTTCGCACTCCAGGTTGGCAATAATTTTATCCAATTTGTTGACTTCACCTCACCAGTCACATTTGTAGTCCAACTTAACCAACCAGACAATTGTTTTTTTTCAAATTTCCGTCAAAATTGGTTTGCCATTATTACAGTTATCCTTGCTCTTTCGTTTTATTTTTTGATAAAATTATAAGAACTAATTATGTTAATGTCACTATCATCATATTCATCACTCACATAACTTCAGAATTCATCCACCACCAACCACCAAATATTTATCTGACGCATAGGCAACGATCTTGTTTCAATAATAAAATGAGGGTTAGAGACCAGTTAGAGTTAGACCAAGTAAAGTCTGCAACGATTTTGATAGCATACGCAGTACGCAGTGCAAGTGTTATTTGTACGTCATAATTTCATAGAATTTTGACGTTTAAAATAACACTTGCACTGCGCGTGCTATCAAAATCGTTGCAGACTTTTCTTGGTCTAACTCTAGATCCGTCTGACGTTTAGTAAGCTTTTTGAATTTTTTGATACAGCCGAATATATTGGATTTAAAGGGTTTATACTAGGGCTCGCGGTCGAGTCCGTGTTTCGTTTACACGTTTCGAATACCCGATTCCGAATAACACGTACACGGTTTTCTGGCCCGTTCCGCACGTGTAATTAAGAAACGTGTAATTAAGATCCGTTCCCACGGATAAACGGGTATTCGAAGAAACGGATCTTATTTACCCGTGGCTCCGGAGACGTCCTTGACGAGTAGCGAAGGAACGAACCGTCGTAGGTACTTAAGAGCTACAAATGAATAGACAAAAGATTCATGAGGAGTTTCTGTCATATTTAACCTATTTTCGTGGTTCATAGAGTCGAAATTCAATAAACGGTTTACAAAACCCTTTTCTGAGCAGGTAGTTTTTGCTTGCAATGTTGCAATACGAGTAGAAAATTAGAAATACAGTAGGTATACCTACATCCTACTATCAAAATAGTATTTTATATAAGACTTCAAATACTAATACTTTATGGTTTATTATATAACTTGATAGCAATAAATATAAAGTGCTAGTAATAAAAAATTAAAGCAATAAAGAGTATAAAGAGAAGACTGTACGACAAAAACTGGCCATGCATGATCTGGTAGGTATACATACCTACAATATTCTTACCAATTGCACATTATTAAACAGTTCTTATATTTTTAATAATCTGTACATATAAGTCCTATAAGTATAATTATAATTAAAATTCAATCAATTGTCAATCATATTACTGATATTACCTACAATGTATGTGTGAGTTTTCTCGAATAGGTATATTTTATCGAATAAATATTCTGTCAATAAGAAATGTATATTTTTTAATTGTATAATTTTTTAACTTACGTAAGCCAGGCATCTATAAGTATTATAGTAAACCATGTAAAAATGTACAAATAATCATATGTATCTGCCGCTGCATTTGTTACAATTTCTTGTGTAGACGTGTTCACCTTATTACTCCGACATAAAGCTTATAATTGGTTGTGGCAGTTCTGATAATGGTTTGGGAACCTACTTGTTTTCGGCGATATCAGACAAAAGGATATTGTAAAACAACACGTTCTAATGAATGGAACACCAGCGGCCGGCATTTATTACCTGAACACTAGTTTGAAAGTGACACAGTGAATGATTACCAATTTTGAGATCTATTTTAATGTTTTTAACAATATAATCGCTAGGTAACCAAGGTAGCATGGGTTTTTAATTTTAAGGTTCTCGTTTCGAGTGCCGCTTGTGTGTACTTTTTTTGCATCGTTGGCAGATTTGCTGTTTTCGCTCAGCAGTAAATTGATAATAATAAGAAATAACCACGAAGTAATTCATACTTATTTTCTTAACTGTTATTTTTAACTAATATAGGTAGTATTTGTCTGCACATCTATTCTTCACGAAACTATATTACTTACACAATTATACATGTATAAAATGTATTTCTTTGATTGAAATATAATTATATTAATTATGTAATTAATAATGAATATGTTAGCTTAAAAGCAATAATAGTAAAAAAATGAAGGTTTTAATTTAAACTAGGGACGAGTAGGTTTAAAATTAAAAATAGTAGACAATATAGGATAGGGACACCTACTTCGATTAATATATTGTATAGTTGGCTAAATATGTTATATCAACAGTCATAAAAAATTAAAAAAAAAATCGTACGCCAAACGAGTTCATCTGAAGTCAACATTCAATATTAGACCTTACATACCCAGACCTAGAGCATTGATTGGGTCAACCTGTTTCGGATCCGTTCGGGCCGGTGTTAAGTACCCGTGTAAACGGAGATACGTATCTGAGAAACGTGTCTTGGGAACGTTTATTAGAGACGTATCCGGATCCCGGCGGTTCCGTGTAAACCGTGTTCTTAGCACCGCCGGGCTTAAGAACACGGGTATTCGTTTCGGCGTGTAACACGGATACCGGGAGCCCTAGTTTATACTGCGCATTTCCCTCATTTTTTAAAATACCGGGATCCCGGTATTGCCTTTAAAAATACCGGTATTGAAAAATGCGGCTAAAAAGACGGGATCCCGGGATCCCGAAATACCGGGATCCCGGTATTGGAAGCCCTAGTTGACTGGGATCCGATCCACCTTACTAAAACTTGCACAGGACCCATATCTTGGCCGACTAAAAAGAAGATAAAATATTAACCTTTTCCACGCCGTGTCAGACACAAAAGCTGTCACTCAGACGCCACATCATTGAAGTGTCAAAACTGAAGTTGAGCTTTATGCACGTAAGTCGATGTTGCTCTGTGGTCTGTGACCGATTAATCGGTCTTTGGCGTTGAACCTACGGTGCGGATATATCGGTCATTGGCGTCCAAAATATTAATGGTAACGTTCAGATTCCCTAGTTACCTGAACCCACAATGGGTCGCGACCCATAGTTTGGGAAATGTCGTTCTAGAAACTTCTCAAGTTAAAACTTTTAAAACCAATCATCTCGCCCATTCTTAAGCCCCGTCTCCATATCGCGCGGCAAACCATCGAACATTGGCTCGCGCTGCAGCCGCGCACAATGGATACCGGGTTGGCTCGCGAGCCCGCGAGTTGGCTCGCAAGCCAACCCGGTATCCATTGCGCGCGGCTGCCGCGCGAGCCAATGTTCGATAGCTTGCCGCGCAATATGGAGACGGGGCTTTACATTTTTTTGTATAGTAATACATACGTCTTTGACCTCGATTTTAAGTACGTTTACAACGTAAGTATATCAGTTTCAGTTTATCAGTTTATCAGTTTATTTATTGCATCCATGGTAGTTACATTTGGTGTTACATAGTAAAAGTAAGTTTCACATGGGCCCTGGTAGGGCACAGCAATAGTCTTAAATCTAAAATAATTATGCTAGGTACTAGACAGTGTTAATGAAATAGTTGTATAATTTAGGTCCTATAACAATGGTTAGGAGATTGTAATTTAAATTTTAATAGCACAAATTTATTAATGTCTAGTAGATATTATTGATAATTGAAAATTGAAATTAACATTGTAGGGTAGGTATATAATATTAATTTATTTAATAGTTATGTCAAGATTTAGAAATATTATGTTACACAATGTTTAATAATCATATATAAAAGATAAATGAAATAAAATTAATAAAAATGAGTAATAATTAAAGCTAATAACATTCGTGATCATTTTTATCTTCCAAGAAATCAATCAATCAATCAATCAATCATATTTATTGCACCATGGTTACAACAAGAGATGTTACAACATTTATACAAGTAAGTACCTCATGGACCCTAAAAGGGTATGACAAACATTTCCTTAAACTAAGATTTATAATATTTACATATGTCATGCAATAAAGCACAAAAAGTAGCATCGTATTAAATTATATAAATAGAACTAATAAATTACATATTAAAGCTATCTGCGAAGAAATCATTAATAGAATAATACACTTTTCTCGCAAGGAACCATTTCAATCTTTTTGCGTATGTTGTATCCCTTTCCTCTGCCTTTATAAAGTCTGGAATATGATTGTAGCATTTAGCTGCTGCATAAAGAGGGCTTTTCCTATATATTTGTAATTTAGGCGCGGGTAGCTCAAGTTTGTATTTTAGCCTTCGATTTGGCAGCTGTTTGAACAAGTGTATGTTTTTTTTGACATAAATACATAATTCTAAAATATAAAGACATGGTAGCGTAAGTATGCCGTGCTCAAAAAAATGTGGCTTGCAGCTATCGGGTTCTTGGATACCCACCAATGCACGAACGCATTTTTTCTGCATAACAAATATGTCGTGGGCATCTGTACTGTCGCCCCATATTACAATCCCGTAACGTAGCCAAGACTGTGTAAAGGCATAGTAAGCTGACAGTGCTGTACCAAAGTTTGTTGTCTTTCGGAGCGTAAAGAGTCCGTACAGAAACTGAGATATTTTCGTTTTAACGCATGCGATGTGAGTTTTCCAGTTGATATTGTTATCTAAAGTAACACCTAGGAGTTTTAAATGCTCTACTTCTTCAATTTCCGTGTTATCTAGTGATAATTCTAACTGTAGAGGCTGTATAAGTGAAGCCTTGAGGAAATCTTTTTATCGGTAGGTTTGACCCGTACGAGTATGTACGTCATCGGTGTATCGGCTCGGTTACTTATCTTTCAACTACTAACCGATTTTAAGTTTATTAGCACCAAAGTTTTTCTTAATACACAATTCTCATTATTAGAATCTCTCTCAAAACAGTCAAAACTATTTGCGTCGGAGGTTAATAAAAAATAGTTGGTGACAGCCTTTTGGCCAAATATATGGGCCATTTTATTTAAAGTCGTCCCCTAAACGTTTTTTTCCAAAATTTGGATTTTTCATGTTATTTCTACTCAGAATCATGAGCTCTTTTGATCCTAATAAGAAAAAAAGTGTCCCAAGATTTCCATACATTTTTCGATCTTTCCATTCCGAAACCGCCATACAAAGTCTATGAAAAATGGTAACGGAATGGGAAAAAGCCTTGGGACACTTTTTTTCTCCTATTAGGATAGAAAGAGCTCGTGATTCTGAGTAGAAAAAACATAGAAATTCACAAATTAAAAAAAACAGTGTAGGGGACAACTTTAAATAAAATGGCCCAATTTGCAACACATTCTCATTGCCATGGTACAGTCGCCATCAGATATATCGGAGCGGCCAAGGTGTTCACAATATCTGAACACGCACTCTAACGCCCTGAGGCCTGACAATAGAAGCGTGTTCAGATATTTGTGAGCGCCTTAGCCCCTCCGATATATCTGATGGCGACTGTACATATATTCTAATAGGTACCTACGTAGAAATTGTATTCATCCTACGCATTATCATCCATGTATTTCAAGTACCGATAAGAGAGAGCAACAAACCAGTCGACTGATAACGACACACGCACTGTAATCTATTGAGGCGACATTATATTACATCGATACAATGTACCAAAAATAAAACATTCGTTATTCTCTCGTGCTCAGATACCGGTACTGACTAGGTGCAAATTTACCGGTAAAATGGTGAAATGTTTCGAGTTAAAAAGTAACTTGGAAAGCGGGATAAGGGGTCATCCATTAATTACGTCACACGTTTAGGGGGAGGGAGGGGGTCAAGAAAATGTGACATGGGGGAGGGGGGAGACACAAACTTTGTGACGTCACTTTAACTTCATCAGTAACCGAAAATTTATTTATATGTTTTTATTCGCTGTACAGTTAAATAATGAGATTTTGGATGTAACTTTCGTTGTGTTATAAAATTTCTAATATTTATATATCAAAAATATTTTTTTTATTAAAAAAATAATGCCGAGTTAATATTGTCGATTTCGTTGAAACAAAATTGCCTAAAATGTGACGTCACACCAGGGGGGGAGGGGGTTTGCAAAATGTGACCAAGTGTGACAAGGAGGAGGGGAGGGGTAAAAAACCTAGAAATTCGCGTGACGTAATTAATGGATGATCCCAAGTTTGAAAATGGCAAATATCTATAAAACCAGATGCACTTATATAGATACTTTAGCAACACTTACGCTACTACTGCAAGGCTTATCATGAGTCATGACATCTTGCTTAGGTACTGTTCCTAAAATAGGTTTTTAGTTTAGTTGATATTATTACCCATTTTCAACATTATCCCACTTTCGAAGTTACCCCAATGTACAGTCAGCTGGAGAGAGGAGTGACCCCCCCCCCCCCCCCCTTGCAAACAAATTTCTATACAGGGGAGTCACGTCTCTCTACCGCTCACTGTCACCTAACCTAAATCAGTTTATAAACAACACAATGTAAATATGTACATATCAAAATAATTCTCTTTCGTTTTTTTACGGGTTTTGCGATGGCACGCCATAAACTTATTAAAAAAAAAGACAAAAAAACCTACTCACCAGTACTTGACGATCATGACCATTCTTCATAAAAAATAAACTTATTATATACAACAACAAAATACAATTCGTACAAAACTAACAACAAATACAAATATACCACAACCAACGGAATGTTTTAACTAAACGGTTTTTTTAACGGCAATTTTATAAAATATACTTTTATGCTGTAATTTATATACAGCATATTATTTTTTAACTGTTTTTTTTTGTCTTGGGGGGTATTTCGACGTCCGAATTATTTGATTTCCTAGTCGCTACTGATAGACTAAATAAAGCTGGAGCTAAACAAGAGTGCCAAATGTAAAAATAGATCGAAAGCGGCGTAAAAGACGATTTTAGTGCGAGACCGTTTGTTATTACAAAAACAGTAGCGGCCGGTGTCTGTCCGCATGAGGACAAAACACACGTGTTTCTAAATTAGTAAACAAAATGGTTTTTTTTTGTTTTAGTGCGACTTTTTTCACATCACTATTTTAAGTTTGGAATAGTTATGAGTTATGAACAAGGATAACCCAGACGCATTGAAAGTGTTATTTTTTTATTTACTATGGAAAATTCCCTATACATATATGTATTTTGAATGTATTTTGTGTTTTTGACGTGAGTCGCATTTGGCCAGATTGGACTGGAGGCTCACTTTTAATTGATAAGAAAGGCATTTCTATTTACATTTCATTTAAAATTGTATATCCCACCGCGTCTGCGGAAGCCATGATGTATAATATACTCAGTTTTTTGAAGTGATAACTTCTTTAGCAGCGCTGGGCACTTTTTGAGGTGGGGAAAAAATTATAAACTCGAGACAGCGTAAGGCGATCACGTGACCGTAAGGGGCGTAAGGTGGCCACTCATAATTAAGATGGCATTTAAATCAATAAAGAAACACTCAATGTTATTTGACATTTATGTTGCGGACTCCTTTTCAAGACTCTTTACCTATCTTCAAATAATTTGACGTTGTCATGGTAGTATGTAAATAAACATGTCAATGAAAAAGTGTGATCTTATTTAAGAATGATAATAATATATAATAAATAAATAATACCTCCGCTAAACGTATGTATCGTGTTACCGGGCGTCGGTAACATAGTGAGGTGAGTTTTCACTTTTTTCGGCACTCCCGGAGTGCAACCGTTGTTGCTTTTTTTATCATTAAATAATATGTGACGTTATCTATGAAAGGGACCTTATTGTCGATGGCGCTTACGCCATTATTAACGTTGCTCCGATATAAATACTATGCCGCGCGACGCTGTGCGGCGTAAGCGCCATCGACAATAAGGTCCCTTTTCATAGATAATGCCCCATATTATCTCCTAAAATTATATTTGGGTTGTAGAATGCTACTTCAGGTATCGCCGACGACACACAAATGTGATACTGGTAATTTTTTTATTATTTGTACTTATATCGAGACAGGATGATACTCCATTCCTATTTCCTATCATATCTCGTAAAATAAAGCCATACTAACATATTAATATTCTGTTTTGAAATCTTGCCAAAACAATGACGTAATACTAACATAACTATGTATGTATGTACTTTCTCTTTACATACCAATGCCTATACATTGTATACTTAATACAGACATATTGTTTTGGCTGAGTTTCACATTTTACTATATCGGTTTCGTTTTGGCAGTTTTGACACCATTTTTTGCCCATATTTTTGGTATAGTTAATGTTTTGGTTACTTCTGATTTAAAATACTTAGTATTTGCATAATGAGTTGTTGACTTTACCTGCGTAATATTGCAAAATGCTAAGTAGCCTAAGTAGGTACTTAAGTTATGTAAGTGCTAAATTACAACAAAATCAGTTCAGTCGGGAAAAGTGACGCGCACAAAATTACTCATGTGTTTAAAATAAATAAAAACATGTATTATTATCGTCAAAACACTGTTTAGGAGTTAAAATATTGCATTTATGATTACTTAAACAGCTGAATTGAAAGCCTTTTGCCGAAACAGTCAAAAAAGTACCTACGCTTTTTAGATACTGATATGAATTGTATCGGAAACTAAACAAACAGATTGTTTTTCTAAATATAGACGGCATTTGCGTCAGCGGTCTGAAAATTTGATGTGATGCCACGCCAGTGAGGAATAATACTAATATAAAAACATATGTAACTCCTTATAAAATGAATAAAGTCTAAGGAAAAACGTGCCTCGGAAATCAAGAAAAAGTCCTCGGATAGATGGCGCACACACCTTTGGCCTATGCTCGGCTAGTTGGCGTTGAAGACACCGTTTCATATTTAACAATTTTAACACATAGGTATCAGTGAAAGAACATGAGTCGAAATGATATAAAAATAATAAAATTATTCATTCATATAATATAAATACATTTTTCGGATAGTTTTATACATTTTCATTTATATTCATTTATATTATTTCATTTTCATTGTGTCGATAGATGGCAGTAAATTTACTATGACTACAAAATTTACTATCACAGGACCCCTCTATACTATAGTTCGTTTTTTTTAGCATTAAAAAGAACTTGAAAGAAGGTAAGCGGATTTTGACATGTCTTTTAATTGAAAAACACTTTTTAAAAATCAATAACTATTACTCATGAAAGCAGAAGACTATAAAAGATCGTATTAGATTCATAATTGTTACATATTTACCGTAACTTATTTTTAAAATGTGTTTTTCAATTAAAAGACACCTCAAGATTGTTTACCTTATTTCTAATGCTAAAAAAAACGAACTATATCTATTCTCTTTGCTAATATTAAATAGTAAAGTAAAGTAAAGATGCGGAATACATACCACATTTGTATTTTATTGGATACGTTATTAGCTGAAAATTGTTGAGCATTATACTTTTCGTTCGTCGCGACATCTTATGACATCTATTGTCAATCAAGTAGCAGTATCACTACATCACTACATAGGTAGTATAAAACAAAGTCGCTTCCCGCAGACTGTCCTTATGTATGCTTAGATCAGCCATTCTCAAAGTGTGTTCCGCGGAACCCTAGGGTTCCGCGACACCCCTGCAGGGGTTCCGCAAGAATTTAGAATAATTTAGAATAATAAAATTATTGAATATAGAAATTTGATATTAGCTGATTTGGCTGCTGTCAAAGACAGCACTTTAGTTTTTATGTTTAGTTCCTAAACTGACCATGTGGCGCTAGTTGTACGATGGTGAACGTTCGGTCGTACACGTTTACTTACCGGTGTTATTCGATTTAATATATTCATTATTTAAGCATAATTATTAATTATTATGCTTATTAACCCTTAAATGCATAGTGATGCATTTATACACACAACATAAACATCAAATGTTATGCATTATTAAACAAATTCTATTTGTTCTTGTATATTATTTCAATAGTAAAACTAATAAATTTTCCGAATTATTACATAAATTTACGCAGTATTTTAATTTATAAAAGTTACATTTGTTTATAGACGAAATGTCGGAAAACTTGGAAAAACCTGGAAGTTGATGATTTTTAGTATATGATTTTGGGCAGATTTTTCGGGGTTTGTAATTATTTTATATTTACAAATTTTATCATAGGAACATCACAAATAGTGTACCTTTCTGTTGGCAGTTAAGATTTTTCCTATACCCCTTACTAATAGCTATATATTTCCAAAAATAAACTCTGCGGAGACATAAAAATACTAGGTACTGTCGAGAGGATACTTCAACAAGATCCACAAGGAAAAGGAAACGAAGTGTCATCTCCATTCCAAAAACAAAGTCTGCATATGCTAGAAGACAGTATGTCGCTCTATCTGCAAAATTATATAACCGTATAGATAATGCCATTGATTTATATCCTTCTACGTATAAAGAATGTAAAAATAAGATATTAAACTGGCTAAAAACAAAAAACTACACAGAAGTAGAAGATTTATTAGTAACAATCACGTAACCTCTCTTCAATCCTACAATTCTTCTATCAGCTTTCATCCAATTTAATTACACCGTCTTATGTTAACCATACCGATTTATGTTAACACATACACTTCACGCACCCGTGCGCACACACACACACACACACACACACACACACACACACACACACACACACACACACACACACACACACACATATACACACAAGTGGTTCATAGATATCTAGCTTAGATATCTCTTTTCTGTTTAAGTTACATGTTACGCTAATTTAAATGTAATTTTAATCTTAAGTTTTAATCTTAAGTTCTAATTCTATTTTTGTTTCTTTCAACCGTTGCTCTGTTATTGTAGTTAGTAAACCAGTAAGGAAGAGCGGTGTCTCTTGACACAGGTATCTTGTATGCTTAAAAAGAGACACCAACCTGCATATTGTTAAGCTACTATGTTACTGAATAAATCATTTTTATTTTTATTTTTATTTTTTTTTATTTATATGATTTAGACTATGCAACTTTTAACACTGATTTCCCAGTGAAAATCGATGATATATTTTTTTTTACTATTTTTCCTAGAAACGGCAAACAATTATGTGATATTTATATTAATTTCGGGCAAAACGAAAAAATCATGTATTTAAGGGTTAATAAAAAAATACACTTCTAAAAACTATTGTTTTATTGTAGGGTTCCAAAAGGATTCCAAAAGGGATCCGTCAAAAAAAAGATTGAGAACCGCTGGCTTAGATCTTTAAAACTACGTAACGGATTTGGATGCGGTTTTTTTAAATAGAGGGATTCAAGAGGAAGGTTTGTGTAATATAATTTACGTCACCCTAGGCCAGTAAGTGGGATTTTCTCCCCGCTACCAGTGCGAAGCCGGGCGGATCGCTAGTGCACTGATAAATCCGCTAGTCGACGCTAAATGTCGACTAAAATAATAAGAGTTTTGGTAAGAAAACTGATGTATGGAGTAAGCACGCTATGCTCACCTATTTCTCTATTATTTGGCCCTGAGACAGTGTCGCTACAAGCAGCTTACATGTGGCAATAATGTGCATACGTCATGTACAGTCAAATAAAACGTCAGTATCGGTCATGCCAACAACTACGTAATTTCAGAACATTGTTTATTAGAATGCTACGCGCTCCTGCGTCTTTTCATTTATAAAATGTTTTATTGTATTTGTAAATTATATTATCTTGAATTTTTGACGATCTTTTTCACATTTTTGTGGTATAATCACTACATAGTATAAAACAAAGTCGCTTCCGCTGTCTGTCCCTATCAGGGATGTTGCGAACATCCGCATCCGCATCCGCAACCGCGGAACATCCGCATTATTTTCAACATCCGCATCCGCATCCGCATCCGCATAAAATCGATGCGGAGCTTATGCGGATGCGGATGTTGAACAAGTCGGTACAGGAACGTCTTAGCGGCGGCGTAAGTGCTAGGTAATTTCGTCATTACCTATAACGAAATCGTCTAGATCCAGAAAAGTCGGCGAAGTTACTGTTTATTAAATATAACGCACCTATATTCTTGCTCAAATACTAAACGTTTGGTTTTTTTAATAAAAAAATACTAAAAATGTAATATTTGACGTTTTCTAAGTACCTAATCTTGACATCCGCATCCGCATCCGCATCCGCGGATGTGAGCCTTTAAAAATCCGCATCCGCATCCGCATCCGCGGATGTCAAAAAATCTGCATCCGCAACATCCCTGGTCCCTATGTATGCTTAGATCTTTAAAACTACGCAACGGTTTTGAGGCGGTTTTTTTAATAGATAGAATGATTCAAGAGGAAGGTATATGTATAATTTGTTAACCCGTGCGAAGCCGGGGCGGGTCACTAGTCGTTTATAATTGCGAAATCGTTTTCAACGGTGAGTCGGCGACATTCGATGACTTTCAAGGAGTTTGAACGTTTGTTGTTTACAGGGCAAAGTTGTTGTTTAACCGCTCGTGCTAAATATGGATACCTACCCGAACAAGCAAGATTCCAAAATTGAACCACGAGCGTAGAGATTGCTCCGAAAAGTGGAATCTTGAGCGTTACGAGGGTTTCAAGGCACGAGGGTTAAGTGAACAAAATTTACCACAGAGTAAGTAGAGAAAAAATAAATTAGTACCACTGAAAATCCGCAAATTCGGCAAAGGCCAAATAAAATCTTGTCAGGCTATACCTACCCGCGACTTGGTCCGAATAAAAGTCGTTAAAAAAACCCCTACTACCTGTAATAAAAGACATGAGCACCCCAAATTAAACTTGAATTTATTACCACTAGGTACCGTTCGTGACAGCCCTCATCATCATTCGGTTGACAACCCTAGGGGCACCCAAATAAACAAAGATCACGTGATAAATTGGCGCACGAATTGTTTACATCATTTCAAAGAGTAAGGAACTGTACGTATATACTATTTTTGAACGCTGATTCGGATTTCGGTGACTGGTCAGTCACAGAAATATTTGAGGAAAATGTCAAGTTTTTCTGTAATTGATTCTGAATTGATTCACAAAATGGAAATGAGAAAAAATATTTAAGAGGCGTAAGCCGGCGAATTAGAACTTTGATGTAAACGTCATAATTTCATAAGAAATTAATGTCAAACTCCCTCCCACCCCCTTGTAAGAAAAATACGACATGTTCAAACGTCTTACGTAATAAATGAATGGCGCCTAAGGAGTAAGGTGCTAAAGTGTGCACAACTGCACATATCTTTGACGTCGACTGTACTGGCAGAGGTACGGGATTTTTAGCAATCTTTAGGTATATTTTATTAGGAAAACAACTCAGGAGGCGCGTGCGCGTGTGATGATTAATATGATAAGACATCAAAACAGGTACATACCTGATACTATGTGTGTGTGTGTGTTGTATTGAGACGTACATATCAAGAAATGCACGCTTGAAATTAAATAAAAATCATTCCATATCCATAAGCGTCATAAACGAGTAGGTACCTTGAGTCGTTTCAAGGTCACGCCAAATGAATGTAAATTGAAAGAACGTTTAAAATAGGGTGAGCGAAACAGTTATTATAAATTCAACTTTCCAACTAACCAAATAGAGATGAAAATAGCATAACAAATAGGTGTTCATAATGTCTAGATTGTCTACATTATTTACAAGCTGATTTGGACTTTAAGAATCAGTAAACAAGGTTTATATTTAGGTATGTGATATGTTTGTGCTCATGTATTATTAGCATTAATTGAGGACTACTATTAAACAGAGAATAAATGTCATAAGTTACTGGACGGTGTATGTAGTTAGACCGTTTTTGAATTTAGCAGGTTATTATTGTCATATTTGTAGGTATTGAATCAGATTTCTGTAATTTAGATCAATAAGTAGATCTGTTTGGCACAATTTGAATCAAATAACCATTCTAGCAGGCAACGTATATGTCACCGTAAAATTGTAAACACTCGTCATATAATATAATCTCGCTAGTTACATTATAAACTGACGGTAGGGAGATTATAATCTAACCTAACCTACGTTAGATTATATTTATAAACTAACGTGTTCACAATCTTAGTATATAAAGAGGGGGCTAATGGAAAATATGTAGTAGGCTCCTTCCTCTCTTCCTCTTTTCTTTGCTTCCTCTTTTCTTATGCGCACTGCCAAGGAATGAAATTCCTTGCCGGCTTCTATATTTCCGAGCTCATATAACCCGGCAACCTTCAAATCAAGGGTGAACAGGCACCTTCTGGGCAGGCTCGCTCCATCGTATATACTTAGGCCACGTCACGTCTTCGCCTCGGCTAGTCTGTGGCCATGAGTAAGCCCATTTATAATTAAAAAAAAAATGTTTTTTTAGGATTGAACTAAATACGCTTCGCATGGGTTACAAAAAACCTTAACAAATTCTAAACCTTCATCAAAAACTATACATATGTGGAAATGCGGGCTCAGCACGGTTCCATTTTTATCGACTATCACTATACCCGTCTCTTTCGCACTTACATACTTGTTAGAACGTGACAGGCATGGTGATAAACGATAAAAAAGCGACCGTGCTACTAGGGCAGTTTTGTTTAAATTTAATCGTTGTTCGATGTACATTGCTGCTTTTTGTTCGATTCCTAGGGATACCATACTTTACTTACATTGCTACTGACATATCCAGCTTGACAGACTATAATATGACACGGCATCCATAAAAATGCAACTGCAACCTGTGCACTTGTGCCGCTGCACGTAACGTGGAAGTCACATGAAACATGAGACTCCAATTCGTAATATTGCATTGACATAGATATCTAGGGACTGGCTTTACGGGCAATAATAATGAGGCATGACAGGGGCCAGTACTGCGGTGTGAAATCGCTACAACGCGATTGGTTGATGAGTTCGCATCACGCGCGCGATTGGTTGACGAGTTCGCATTACGCGCGCTATTGGTCGCAACTAATCGCGTTAGACTGCACGATTGGCTGGAATTCGTGGGTAGCACCGCTGAACTAGTACGCTGTTTAGTGCCCCATTAGCCCGTCCTTAGATGTTATACGACAATGTAATATTATCTATACAAGGTTCACATATATTATGTTACGTAAATATTCATACCAATACCACAACCACCAGTTTGGCACTGACATAAACGTCATCGAGAACGTAATTTACTTTCTATGCATCTCGTTCGTACTCGTGTATTACTGCAAGCGAGATGTATAGAAAGTAAATTACGTTCTCGAAAGCGTTTAGGGATCATCCATTAATTACGTCACACGAATTTCTAGGTTTTTTTACCCCTCCCCCTCCTTGTCACACTTGGTCACATTTTGCAAACCCCTCCCCCCCCTGGTGTGACGTCACATTTTAGGCAATTTTGTTTTCAACGAATTCAATCATATTAACTCTGTATTATTTTTTTAATAAAAAAATATTTTTGATATATAAATATTAGTAATTTTATAACACAACGAAAGTTACATCCAAAATCTCATTATTTAACTGTACAGCGAATAAAAAAATATAAATTAATTTTCGGTTACTGATGAAGTTAAAGTGACATCACAATGTTTGTGGCTCCCCCCTCCCCCATGTCACAACATGTCACATTTTCTTGACCCCCTCCCACCCCTAAACGTGTGACGTAATTAATGGATGACCCCTTATGTCAGTTTTGACACTGTAAATGACTCATGGTACGGGCTCAAGTTTCATGTCATTTAAGCATGTTGTTTTAAAATTAGAATTGAGAACATAGCTTCAATTGTATGGGAGCGGGTTTTGGCGGTGAGTTCATGTGACTCTTAAGACGAAAGTGGGGTCCTCCGATCGAAATCGCTTTTTCGTACAAACTTATTAACTTATTTTCCTCTCTGGATATTAACATTATTGAAAATATTTAGACACAATTTGTTGTAGGTATATCAACCACATTACCACATTTTTTAAAGATTTTAATTTTTAATTATTATAAGAGTTAGAAGCATTTAAAAATTTGTATGAAATCTGTTTTTTGCTCATAATTTTCAAACCAAACCGGACTAATCCCAATAAGGCCTAGTTTACCCTCTGGGTTGGAAGGTCAGATGGCGGTCGCTTTCGCAAAAGCTGGTGCCTTCGCCAATTTTTAGGATTAGTTAGTTGCCATCAAGCGGGTACCCTAGGCTCCCATGAGCCGCGGCAAGATGCCGGGACAACGCGAGGAAGATGATGATGATGATACATACGTGATTAAAGACTGCATGTAATATTATAGTAATATCTAATGTTATTATTATGGCTTGGTTAGTGAGAAGTTGAGAACGCAGTCTTTAAATTCAGAGTATTGTTTAAAAACAGCAGTATCAGGTGAAACCAAGGTGTGGACTGTATGTACAAAATGACATCACCATTTTTTTATGATAGAGGAGGCAAATGAGCAGACAGCATCGCCTAATATTAGGCAATTACCGTAGCCCATAGACACCAGAAAGGTTTCAAGTGCGCTGTCGGCATTTAAGATGGGAGTACGCTCTTTTCTCGAAGGTTAGAAGGTCGTATCGGTCCGAAGATACCGCGGGCGACAGTTCATTCCACATTTTAGCTATGGAAGGTTCTAGAAATCTAGACTATTCTAGAAAAAACATCTCAATGGTGAATTCCATGTAGTCCCTAACATTGGATTGTAATGTAATGAAATTAAGAACTAAGACTAAGTAATTAGCTAATTATAGCACTGAGAAATTGAGAATATAAAGAGATCATACTTAATGACAAAAAGAGTGTATATAGGTATAAATAAGCTAATAAAACTAAGCTATTTATCTGACTTTCTAAATAGTGTTAATACTTATAATCTTTTTATACCAGCTGTTGACACTTTATTTGCTTTGTAAGAAGATTTGTTCTTATCAAGAGGAGATAATGTTTTTACAACATTTTCAAGATACGTGCAGTTTCCAACAAAAACAGTAGGTACTTGTCAACGTCAATAAGGCACTATTGCTATTGAGGTTCATTAAGAAAACAACTTTATTGACAACCAACAATGTGGTACCTTTTTGCTCTACAAGCCACACATTGTAGGTGTAATTCTGAGAGTAGAGGGTGACAGTATTATTCCATTAAATATTTTGTTTTGAACGGAAAGTTACCATAAACTTGGAAAAGTTCATGGAAAATTTCATGAAATTTTTATACCTAAAGAGGATAAAGTTTGTTCAAAGCGAACAATACAATCATCATCTTCCTCGCTTTGTCCCGGCATTTTGCCACGGCTCATGGGAGCCTGGGGTCCGCTTGGCAACTAATCCCAGTAATTGGCGTGGGCACTAGTTTTTACGAAAGCGACTGCCATCTGACCTTCCAACCCCGAGGGCAACAACTAGGCCCGTATTGGGATTAGTCCGGTTTCAAAGCGAACAATACAATACAACCATACACATTTTTAATAGCTCTCAATACTAATAATTAATAAAATCTAACAAAGGGGCATAGCTACATCAAATTGTATTAAAATATTTACTAAAATGTTATCCTCTAACCGCCCAGAGACCTATAAAAAGGTCTCCTGTTCCATTCTAATTTGAACTTTGTGTTGACAAAATAAAATTTCATTTTGCTTGGCAAGGTTTGACATATGGGCCTAGCCTAGCAGGTTAATATCCAGAGAGAAAAAGCGGCCAAGTGCGAGTCGGACTCGCCCATGAAGGGTTCCGTATTTAGGCGATTTATGACGTATAAAAAAAAACTACTTACTAGATCTCGTTCAAACCAATTTTCGGTGGAAGTTTACATGGTAATGTACATTATATATTTTTTTTAGTTTTATCATTCTCTTATTTTAGAAGTTACAGGGGGGGGGGGGACACACATTTTACCACTTTGGAAGTGTCTCTCGCGCAAACTATTCAGTTTAGAAAAAAATGATATTAGAAACCTCAATATCATTTTTAAAGACCTATCCATAGATACACCACACGTATGGGTTTGATGAAAAAAAAATGTTTGAGTTTCAGTTCGAAGTATGGGGAACCCCAAAAAATTATTGTTTTTTTTTTTCTATTTTTGTGTGAAAATCTTAATGCGGTTTACAGAATACATCTACTTACCAAGTTTCAACAGTATAGTTCTTATAGTTTCAGAGAAAAGTGGCTGTGACATACGGACGGACAGACAGACGGACAGACAGACAGACATGACGAATCTATAAGGGTTCCGTTTTTTGCCATTTGGCTACGGAACCCTAAAAATTGGGACTGTTTGTATGAAGAAGCAGTTAGTGACTTCATCATACCCCTTTGTCATAATGGACATGTTTTGAAGTCATACAAGTAATTATGTGCATTGTGTTTACTTGTTATTACAGTTTATTGCGTTTGATAATGTTATCTATGTACCTAACTGTGTCTACAATTTGTAATTGTATGAGGATAACAGTTTTATAATAACTACATAAGTAGATTAATAAGAGTGGTAAATGTTTCTAGATTATATAAAAAGAAAGAAGAGTCGTTTAACCCTTAATCGACACAAAATATGGAAGATTGTAAGTTCAAACCTCCTTGGCACTTAATAGTGTAATTGAAGAAAAAAAATACAGGGGGGTTGAAGGATATGTCCAAAATTTTGGATGTTGTTAAGTTAAGGTTGATCGAAGTAATAATTTTTGAAATAAACACAATGAAACTTTGAAAAAAATTATGGGTTGGAAACCACTGGGTCGGTCAGAGGTAAAAAAGAGGTTGTCTCTCTTTGGTTGGTTCCTCGTGACTTAGGATAGTCCCGTCTAAACCAGCAGTAATAAACCTTTTTTTATGAACGCCACAAGGTTTCACCTTGTAGCCCCGGGTTGGAAACCACTGGGTCACGAGGTAAAAAAAGGTTGTCTCTCTCTTTGGTTGTTTCCTCCTGAATCAGGAGAGTCCCGTCTATGCCAGCAGTCATCAACCTTTTTTTAAACGGGTTTCACCTTGTAGCCCCGGGTCGCAAGATGAAACTGCTTGAAGGTGACATTCTGATGGCAAGGTTATATATAGGGTTTGCTCCCGGTACTGAGTTTGTATGGCGAGAACCGGTTCTCGCCATACAAACTCAGTACCGGGAGCAAACCCTAGTTATATATATGTATCTTATCTATACTAGCATGACCTGACAGGACACCCAAATAATGCGGCCCAGTTGGGTACCGCTGGTCTAAGGTAACATTGCACTGACTGGAACATAAGAGTGTGGGAGTGCCATTATGAATCTCATGTTTTAATAGAAATTTAAGCTAGTTTTTAATTTCTTTTAGTAATACACTGTATATATCTTATAGAAATTTGACATTACCACATTTTGTTATTGCAAATGCCATGTAGGTAGCTCCAGTCAAGTGTTCCTTAAAAGCAAAATTTTATGGATGATAAAATTAATCCGTCTGTCCAATTCAATAGTGAACTACTAAAATAATAGAAAGCAACCATCATGACACACGTGTTTCTAATGAGATAAATAAAAAGAGCTTTACACTAAATATTTCAAATAACCTGTAACTGCTACTTCAGTCTGACCTACCTCACTATAAGATGGTTTTTAATTTTTTATATTGAACTACCCTACCAAAACAATAAATACAATTAGTACCACTAATTACACATCTACATAGCAGATGTGTAAGGCTATTATCACCTGGTTAAAAATATACATTCCTTATCATACGGTTTTAATTTTATTTGGTTAAGGTTATACTACACACAGTAATAATACTAAATACAATTAATAATAAGTTATACGACACACAGTAATAATACTAAATACAGTTAGTAATGTTAGTTAAAAATTTAAGAATGACTACTAAAATTAAACAAAGGACAGTCGTGTGAATTCCTGGATACTTCAATGTAAAAACGTAATGGTAGTAATAGTAACACCGTTTTTAATTTGCATGTTACATTCTAATTGCCGTTGCATAAGAAGATTCGATCATCTTAGCTGCCTTTAAATAGCCGCAGAAAAGTGCGTAGATAATTAATTGAAATCACTTACAAGTAGTGTTTCTGTTTCTCCTTGGCTGGGGTTGGTTCCGTCGAAGACCCGTAAATACTACTACTAAACGATAACTGTTGTATTAACTTCGTCATCTTGGCAAATCGTAGTTAAGCCGTGCAAGCACTTGGGTGAAAAACGGACGGTCAAAACCGTAAGGACTTGAAAATGTAACTGCGCAGCGAAAGCGTGCAAACGATTTCACAACAGGGTAATCTGTGATGACGAATGAACAATTCAAGTGATTTCGATAAGGCACGAATTAAAAAGACGGTTGTTTACATACAAGACACACGTGACAAGGCGCTGTCTGAATTTGGCAGCATAATACAATTTTCCGTAATGGCGACCGGATACGTGACGTTTCGCTCGTAAGCTTTGCGTTCCGTTTCATAAACAATATCTGAGTGCTTAAAATATTTTTCATGTAAACGGGCATGATAAAAATAATTATTTGTGTTTTTTTTAACCATATACTCCTACTTCTCATTTAATTTAATAAGTATAATGGCCAAACTGATAAAATTTTATAACGCGTTAAGGGTCAATCTAAACCTAAAATCATCCTAAAATACTACTATTCATTGAACATGTCAGTTTCAGTGTATAGTAGGGTTGCCAACCGTACTATATTATATAGTATTGTACTATATTTTGGCTCTCTGTACTATATATTTTTGGAAAAATATATAGTACGCTAAAATACTATATTTCCGATTAAACGTATTTGGTGTCTCTGACCATAGGGCTTTAAATCCAGGGCTTGATTTTACTCGCTAAACTGAGCTACTTTTACTGTGGGACAAACCCTAAAATCGGGGAAAATTTTTTGCCTTTTCCATAGAAAACGTCGACATCTGATCAGCTAAACTGTATGAAAAAGTAAAAAATTTTTTTAGAGATTTCGGGGTTGGTGCCATAATAAAAGTAGCTCAGTTTAGCGAGTAGAATCAAGCCCTGGATTTAAAGCCCCATGGTCAGAGACCCCCTGTATTACACTGATGTATAGTATTTTATCTAAAAGTACTATATTTTTTGAAATGTACTATATTTTTGATGCCTTATTCTGGAAAATACTATATTCCACCAAAAAATAGTTGGCAACCCTAGTGTATAGTAACAGTTTTTCAATTCAAGCATATGTTTTATCAATTAATTCTAGCCCTGTACGTACTTAAACGTAGGTGTTGGTATACAGAAGTGTAGCATTTCTCATATTCTTTCATATAAAACACCTAACAACTGGCTACGTAACAAGTATATTGTAAAAAAACAGTTTATATGTTTCACTCTTTTTTTTAAATAGCTCAGTCCCTGCAAGTTATCTAAAGTTGGTGTCATACAATAAAATAATGCTATTACTAAGCGCTTTCAAATGAGATATGTCTCAACAGTATACATCCATGGGACAAATTGCCCATTCTCCTTAACATATTAATGTACGTTGTGCGTATAAAACTACTAGAACCAGTTCTTTGTTATCAAAACCAACAACACAAGCTATCCGTTATACGAGAAACGGAACGTCTCGTTACGTCACACACAAAAACAGCTGTAGCACAGTGAAGTTAGCCGCGGGGCGCGATCGATTTAAAAATATTGATTAATTTAATACGCAAATAAGAATAGGTACATAAACGATTACTTTACTTACCGATTACGAAATATTAATGAAGGCATACTTGTTTCAGAATCAATACTTTTAAACCTCTGTTCCTGTATCATATAACTGGATGCCGGTAAGGCATGCAACGTCATAACTTCACTTTCCGATATCACTTCACTTAAAAAAATCACTTAATTAGCGTTTTATTTTCTCACTTCGTACATTAAGCTTTTTTTGACTGTTTCGGTATCTTCTAGCAGTAGTTAGGTGCTTAGTTAACGACATTCAGGCACAAAGATCGGTTTTGGACTGAACAGTCCGCAAAGCGATAAATGTATATTTGTATAGCCAAAACCTCCCTCTCCATTTAGAACGGTCCGGGCCGATACACAGGGGTTGATTTTGACCAAACCCATACCTTCTGACTGAACACAATCTAAACCAAACAACAGAATAGTATTAATTTACCTATGTAAACTTGTAAACTGAAATATGAGTGCCCACTGCCCAGGTCTTGAATCGAACCGACGCGACATCTTCTGAGGGTCTACCGCGAAAACCGAAAATCGCAAATTGCGGGGACCTTTCCGTTTTACTCCAATGAGGGCATAATTAGAGTGACAGAGAAAGATACCAGTAATTTGCGAATTTCGATTTTCGCGGTTAATAGCCCGTACTTATTTGCGGCAGTTACAAGTTTGCCTCCCGCTCTCAACGTGTAATAAACGCAACGTCTAATGCCGGCTGTTATATAGGTAAGTATCACTCGTCAAGAGACCTAGAGACAGGCCTAGTCCTTTCTCGTTTCGTTCTTACTCGTCTGCAGGAATATGACACCCCTCGAACTTGATGCTTAATCAATTTTGCTCGTTTATTTCGATCAGGCGCTTGCAATATTATTTCTTATTACCTCTTCACCGTGTTGCATAGATGAGACTGGTTATGGGAGCCTAAAGTCTACTTGTCTATATACTTAATACCAAGAATTGTCGTAGGTCGTAGGCACTAGTTTTCGTAAAGAGTAACGCCGCTTGTGTACATTCGTTGTTTTCACCAGACAACGGACCGCGTATTACCACAGAATAAAATTAAATAATAGTGTATTACAAGAATAAGTATTCTTGTATCGTCCAGTTTTGTATGAGGCTAATAGCTAATACCGACATGTTCATGATTATATGTGGAAACTCCAACAGAAACTCTGATTAAAATGTCCTTATTGTAGAGACCTCACATAATTATGTGTAGAGAATCAGGTTTTAAATAAAATGGCGCAGTCATGGGGGTTCACTAGGGCTACATCGCACATCGCCACTAGTATTATGAAATATTTTATTGAAATTCACCCCGTGTGTACCGACTCTCAGGACGCATGCGCGGTGTGCCCGTGACGTCACCTGTTTACCCCAAGGCACGAGCCGCGTGTTCCCGCGACAAAGCGAGCTCAAGTGAAACGAAGTGTCGAACCAGTGAAAGCAGACTGAGGAACTATTATTACTAACGTCGAAGAGAATTTACACACACACACACACACACACACACACACACACACACACACACACACACACACACACACACACATCCACACACACACACACACACATCCACACACACATACACACACTATTCTCTTTGCTAACGTAGGTATAGAACCGGCACAGAGAACCAGTATTTTGCGCCATGAGTTGCTGCCGTTAGAACTTAATAGGTACCTATTAGATTTAGATGTACTGCTCTCTTAATAATGTTAACTAGTTTTTACTAAACCTTTGGTTGTATGTTACGAATCCGGCTACCACGTGACAGGCATAGCCTATAATGTGGGGCCACAGGATATTAACAAATGTTTTTTTCTTTTAAATAAATACCTATATTATTCTTAATTCTTAATATTAATACCTATTCTTTGGTCAGAGGTCTCACCTATACTGGTCTTCTTGTTAAGCAATAGCTCTACAGCTCAAAACACTCATTGTTTGTCATAACATAAACAGCACAAAAGCCAAAACTACAATAGTTGCTAAGTTACCTAAATAGGTACATTTGTATCGATTCGATGGCTACATATTGGTCTGTTTTGAGACATTTATAAAAATACGCCGAGGCACGTATGGTACAGTCAGCTGCAGAGATAGTTGACCCCCCTGCAAACTAATTTATAATGCAGGGCCATTTTCCATAGCGCCGGCGGCGACGCTCAAAAGACGCTAGTGTGGGATGGACCTAAACTAAAGGCTTGGCCACGACATTGCGCGACTGGCTTTAGCTAAGGCGACAACCATAGGTTGGAGCGAGACACAGCGATCGGGCCTTTCGTTCCCACCTATGGTTTTCGCCTGAAAATTTAGCAGAACGACGAGCATATTAGTGTGGTAGGCCTATATGGTTTAGAAATTGCTTTTTATCGATATCGACATCACTTCATTCAACAAATAATTTACTATATACTAAGCATTTGGTGTATTTTAGCTCCCTCAAAAGCGAGGCATGCATGTACAGTGTGTGGCCTATAACGCGGGAGAATAATTAAAACGTAGATTCTACTACTCAAACAATAAAACTTTTGTTCGACAACTTTTTGAAATTATGTAGTCTTAAAATTGTCCCTTTTTCAAACAAACTAAATAATATTTTCAATGTACTTTAAATTCCGTCTAATTGACATCGCCCGTCAGTCTTGTCACCGTACAGGCATAATCAATTTCGTGATACATTGCGTGTTCGATTAAATTTTAAAGTGTTTTAAAATACAAACCACAAGTTATTTTTAAAAGTTGCTGAACAAACATTGTCTAGTTTGAGGAGTAGAATCTACGTTTTAATTATTCTCCCGCGTTATAGGCCACACACTGTATATATGTATAGTTGGACAAACCAAATTGTCAGTAAATAAGAACAAAAAACTATACTCGTCCTTTTCTGTTGGATGCTAGTACTAGTATAAGACAAAGATAGTATGATTATCTGTGTCTGTGTTTGAAATGAGACAGTCCTTTGACAAACTATAATACATTACACTATAGATTTTAGTAGGAATAGGTAATAGGTAAAATGAAATAAAAACACTTATAGGTATTTACAGTTTTTATAACAATAAATTATTAAAAATTACAATAATACCTATAGGCCCGATTCGACTGAGGCAAGTGACGTGACTACTATGTATATTGTATTCTAGGTTCTATACCTACTTCTGTTTTTATCATAGATGGTAATGTCTCGTCTCGGGATTGACCTGTCAAATATAGCAATAATTAATTTATTACCTATAGCAATTTATGGCGTTGTAAAATTTGACAGATCGTTAGATAATCGCCACTTTTTACTTTCTCGAGTCAAATTGGGCCACTGTACAGTTAACAACTAAACTCAAATATGGCTTATTCTCTTAAAAACGATCAGCGATATTTGGTTCGTTTTCGTCAAGCAACTATTTGTGACATAGTATATGGCACTAAAACAGTAGTCGTCACTTGTTTCATCAAATTTCCAAAACGATCTATCAAAGGTATCGCTTCTCTCTGTAGTACAGACACAGGCTGCTTAGCTTGACAGGCACAATTGGCTAAACCACAGTTTGGACAACCTAACATCGAGTTCCCATATGGGCAACCACTTAAAATCATATTTGTCTTCGGGCAACCACAACTAAGACCCATTCCGGGTGCGACGCCTGCTAGTTTCGGACAGCCAGACAATAATGGACTTCTCATTTTCGGACAACCAGTCATCCCAGCCAATACTGGACTTAGTTTAGGGTAACCATTCAAAACTGGCGCCAGTTTTGGGCAACCACCCATAAGTGGACTTGCTTGTTTTGAGTAACCAGCCAAAACAGGTGTAGTCAGTTTCGGGCAACCAGCCATAATTGGGCTTGCCATTCTTTGGCACACATTGCGATTTCCTCCGCAACCTAAAGGTACCGGTCTTATGTTAGTCGAAGGTAGACTCTGTAACGTACAGCCAGTTGGTTGCAAGGTAAGTTTTTGACACTGCGAATAAGGCGCTATTCCCTCGGCCATTGGGTTCAAATTGCTACCAATAATCGTTACGGGACTCAAATTCTGCGGCGCTTTCGGACATGAACAAGCACATGTTGAATTAGACTTAACTTTAACTATAGGAATAGCGTTCTTATTTCGTCTTCTATAAGGTACTCTGGGTCTCCAAATTGGACACATATTTGAAATGTCAATATTGTCATAAAAATCTACAGGCCTCGCTTTTATTTTAGGCTTATTAGCTAACGCCGTTTCTATATCGTTTAGAATCTCGCTGTTATCTTTGAAAATCTTTCCCTCTGGGCGCTGTACTTGTATTATAGGTCCGCTCATGGCGTCTATGCAAGTTAGCTCTTCTTTAATCAGGATGAACTTAATAAGATTAATAAAAGCTGCGAACGTTGATCTTTCCGGATCGGGTTCTGAGAAATCTGTCAAGATTTTGAGCGACATGTCGACGTCTTCCCATTCTGAGGCGTTTTGGCAGAATTCGGGTAAAGAGAATTTTTCTTCAGTTAAACAGAGTACGGGTAGTTTTGGTGGGTTTTGAGGATATAGTGTTAGCTCCGGGATGAATACTTGAGGCAGTATTAGGTCGCAGCGAACTGTCTGAAAATAGGAATGTTGAAATTAATGACTATGATTTGATGATGATTTTAATGATGAATAAACAAACTGCACAATAGTAATCTTTTTTTAAATCTGCTAATATTTAAATCATAAAATATGGTAACCAACGTGTCCAATGGTAATCAGTAGCGAATTCTTCATTTTTATTTATTTATTTGTAGATATAAGTTCATAACAAAGTTATATGAGGATCATAAGACTTAAATTCCCATTGGCTTGCCTAATTTCTCTAATTAGAGACAATTGAACACGATGGTTGAAGAAAGGGCAAGTCAAATAAGGTTCCGTAAAACTCAAATTATCCTATAACTAGCGACCCGCCTCGGCTTCGCACGGGTTAACAAATTATACATAAACCTTGTCTGTCGTGATTCACTCTATTTAAAAAAACCGGCCAAGTGCGAGTCGGACTCGCGTTCCAAGGGTTCCGTACATTAAGTCCGACTCACGCTTGACTACATATTTCTGATAGTTTTTCCTGTCATCTATAGGTAAAGAACTATTTGTGTATTTTTTCAAAATTTTAGACCCAGTAGTTTCGGAGATAAGGGGGAATGGTCATTTTTTGCTTATTTTCTCGAATAACTGCTAAACTATTTATCCTAAAATTATAAAAAATATATATTTGAAATTCTTACAATGAGCTTTTTCATTTGATATGAAACACGATATAGTTTGTAAAACTTTATTTTTAATTTTCTCATTTACCCCCCAAAAATGGCCTCCATATTTAATATTCATTTATTTACGTTACATGTCCATCTTTGGGTCACAAACTTACATATGTGTACCAAATTTCAACTTAATTGGTCCAGTAGTTTCGGAGAAAATAGGCTGTGACGGACGGAGAGTCTCGTTTTTTCCTTTTGAGGTACGGAACCCTAAAAACCGCATCAAAATGAATTGCGTAGTTTTAAAGATCTAAGCATACATATAGACAGACAGACAGACAAAAAGCGGGAAGCGACTTTGTTTTATACTATGTAGTGATTAGAAACACTATGGTCCATAATTAATTCGAATATTGTCGTTCCGGTGTGACTAAGTATTATTTGAATGTCGTCTAAAATCCGGGAATATATTTGCAACAGTAAGTACATCACTGAAGAAATACTCGTAGTAGTGATGTAAGTAACAAAATATGTTCTCAAAAAATTTTTTTAGCATTAGAAATAAGGTAAACAATCTTAATGTGTCTTTTAATTGAAAAACACATTTTAAAAATAAGTTACGGCAAATATGTAACAATTATGAATCTAATACGATCATTTATATTCTTCTGCTTTCACAAGTAATAGTTCTTGATTTTTAAAAAGCGTTTTTCAATTAAAAGACATGTCAAGATCGCTTACCTTCTTGCAAGTTCTTTCTAATGCTAAAAAAAACAAACTATAGTATAGGCAAACCTTTTGTAACTGTCACGTATAACTATTACTCTATACACACTAAATTTATTTCGCAATTAGTTAACCTAAATACTTTCTCTACACAAACTTACATTAAAACTCGCAAAACACAGACACAGCCCATAAACTTTTAACATTATTATAAATATAAAAACACTCTTATCAACATCAATTAAACAAATGAAACTAGGAGACACTAACGGCAAGTTTTTATGCAATTTTTCTAGATTACGTAAAATTATCGTTACAATAATCGATTGCGAATCGTAACGTCACATCACTATCAAGGTCCTAGTCATTTGTAAAGTAACGATTTAAAAATTGATATCTAGGTCGCATGTTGAATGAACATTATTCTAAATTATACTTTAAGTAGTAAAGGATAGGGTTGTTAATGTGACCTTTGTTTATGCTTGACACGCGCTTGTGAAAAATATTTATCGAATAGTGATAAGTATGTAAGCATTATGGCGTAATATCGATAATATTATCGATAAATTACTGTGTTATGAGAGTATGTTTGCGGTTATATAATGTTAACTTACTTTTATGGATTGTCATTGTCAAGCAATTAACTTGAATGAGCTTTCAACTTTTTTTATTTTTATTGGGCCCATGGTTCAAAAATTATAATGCCCCTAGTTTTTTTTTTGTCGGAGCGATTACTTTCGAAAATATTTACTTTACCTATCAAAAAATAGTTTTTGAAGACTTTTTCTTTTGTTTGTATTGGTTTTTGAGACCCCACAGGGTGAAGCGAGAATAAAATGTTACACTCAGAATGGGAAGACGTCGACATGTCGCTCAAAATCTTGACAGATTTCTCAGAACCCGATTCGGAAAAATCAACGTTCGCAGCTTTTATTAATCTTATAAAGTTTATCCTGATTAAAGAAGAGCTAACTTGCATAGACGCCATGAGCGGACCTATAATACAGGTACAGCGTCCAGAGGGAAAGATTTTCAAAGATAACAGCGAGATTCTAAACGATATAGAAACGGCCTTAGCTAATAAGTCCAAAATTAAAGCTAGGCCTGTAGATTTTTATGACAATATTGACATTTCAAATATGTGTCCAATTTGGAGACCCAGAGTACCTTATAGAAGACGAAATAAGAACGCTATTCCTATAGTTAAAGTTAAGTCTAATTCAACATGTGCTTGTTCATGTCCGAAAGCGCCGCAAAATTTGAGTCCTGTAACGATTATTGGTAGCAATTTGAACCCAATGGCCGAGGGAATAGCGCCTTATTCGCAGTGTCAAAAACTTACCTTGCAACCAACTGGCTGTACGTTACAGAGTCTAACTTCGACTAACATAAGACCGGTACCTTTAGGTTGCGGAGGAAATTGCAATGTGTGCCAATAAAATGGCAAGCCCAATTATGGCTGGTTGCCCGAAACTGACTACACCTGTTTTGGCTGGTTACTCAAAACGAGCAAATCCACTTGTGGGTGGTTGCCCAAAACTGGCGCCAGTTTTGAATGGTTACCCTAAACTAAGTCCTAATTACAACGACCTAATAAGTCAAATTATGACAAGATTTATTTTTTTAACGCAGTAGATAATAAATAGTTGAAAGAATTTCACCGCAGCATCAGTTCCAAGGTGCCGTCGCGAAAATAACTTACATCTTACATCATGTTCGTCAAAAGGCTTAGTGGTTATACCTATTATAGTTATTTACGATACAAGTGCGGAAAAGAGGGAATTCGAAACGAGTGGCGATAAATTAAAACACGACCGAAGGGAGTTGCGAATTACCTATTCTCATAGGTACCTACAACGTTTTACAGTAGGTACATATGGCACTTTAAACTGTCGATATACGCACGGAAAGTGCTATTTCTGTAATCGTAGATTGTTAACCAAGGGATGAAAGGCACTCATTTCTGCCGAGGTAGTTTGGTGTTCGAAGTGCTCGAACGCAGTGAGCTGAAAAGCATCATCCTTTCACCCGAGTTAAACAGAGCCATAAGAGGGCGTATTTTATTTTGTTGTTCCCTACACTTTTTTTCAAATTTGGGATTTTTTATGTTATTTCTACTCAGAATCACGAGCTCTTTCTGGGTGATTATCTCAACGATTTTTTTTGCGGCGGAGCTGATAATGACAGTGTGGACTAATTGTTTCACAATGGTATTTTTTTTTCTGAAAACCTTACACAAATTATTATCTTAAGCCAAATCGCAAAATGTTATAAAAGTTATTGTCATTTATGAAAAAAATTTTTTTCGCCGCAATTCTAATTTTGGTGTAATATCCTGAATCCATTTTTCTTGAATGATTTCTATAGTAGAACCATAACATCCATTGATTTAACTAAAACTTCACAAACTTTTACTCGTTATTAGTCTACGTATATTATAAGAAAATAAAAGTAAAAATTAGTACATGCATTGATACTCTAAACTAAGCATTAATAGTTGTCCTGGTAAAATAGTAAATTTTGGTGGTAAATATTGAAAATGATTTTTATGGTCGAACGAAAAGCAACAAGGCTAACAAACGTGTAGTAACCTGTTAATTCAGTTCTGCTCCGGCACTGAGCGATGATGATGAGTCGTATGACGCTAGATCTGTCCAGCAAACGCGACAAGAATCTAATTTTGGTGTATTAAAATACTTTTTAATGCAATGTTGGTGGTGTATCTAACTAATGACCGAAAAGTAGTTGTTTTTGTGTGAACTGTATTTAAAGCATTTTTATAGTTTCTTTTTTAAAATATAAACTTGAAACTGAAGTGAGTGATACGGTTTACTTTTAAATATATTTTTATGCAATGGTTCTAATTTTGGTGCATTAATTTTGGTGGTTTTGGTGGTAATTTGAAAACCACCAAAACTGCTTAATCCAACCAAAATTGATACTTATGAGCCATAACTAAGTAATTTTGTATTTGCTGACATATATTTATATTTTGTATTCACAGCATTAATGACTAAGTGCATTGATTACCAGTAAAAAATAAATACTTTACAATAAAACAAAATTTCACTTTTTTTAATTGCACTGAATTTAACCTACATTATTTGATCGCATAATGTTTTCATCTACCCTTAACTGGCTTAAGGAGCCATTTCAGGGTAGATTTCGTTTACTTTTATTGAAATACCTAAAGATACAGACTATAATAGGGATGGTGCTGGCCAGTAAATCTAATTTTGGTGGCAACCAAATTATTAAAATCATGAAAGGCCATTACTACACAATATCGATTGTGACTAGTTACGTATTATCGATACATAATTTAGACATAAACTACAAAAATAAAAAATCCCACCAAAATTAGGTAAATTTTGGACCTGTTGAAATTCACCCTTCTATCCTAATAGGAGAAAAAAAGTGTCCTAAGGGTTTTATTTCCATTACGTCACCATTTTTCATAAACTTTGTATGACGGTCGCGGAATGGAAAGATCGAAAAATGTATGGAAATTTTGGGACACTTTTTATCTCTTATTAGGATAGAAAGAGCTCGTGATTCTGAGTAGAAATAACATAAAAAATCCCAAATTTGAAAAATAAGTGTAGGGGACAACAAAAAAAAACGGCCCAGAGCGTGTCACATATTTTTGCGGCCTTCGAAGAGTAACATATTATTGCAGGTGACTGTACCACAATATTGCCTTGTCACCCGACTTACATAATTATGTAGGGTCACTAGTCGAACATTGAAACAATCGTACACAGTGAAACTTTGCGATATCTCGGAAACTAGGTGTTATCAGCTAGTGCCGTCTGTCAAGCAAGGGCAGGCTCAGGGACCCCCAGCAACTCCCCAATATGCGAGCGCGCCTCGGAGAAGGAGCACGTTGCTACGAGCGTTATTGTGAATTCGTGCGACAAAAGTAATATTTTTCATTTATGTTTCGCAATTTTTTACCAAGATATAGAGTCTAGTTTGGCGTTATTTAATTTTTTGTTGTGTTCTATGTGTATTAAAGTTACTTTGGAGCTAAATATTTTTAAATTTCTTTCACTCTTTGGTGCAGTTTTTTTTAATTGATTCAAAAAACACCCCCTAGTCTCACAATGAAACATTTTAAGTAGTAAACAATGAAACATGATGTTCACTGAATGTATTAGTACACAATGAAACAAACTCATTATTTTTTTAATTAATTAAAGACTATGTCCGAAATTTGTGAAACTAAAATACCATGAAAATTGATAATAATTTGTCTATCGTATGACAAAATATAAGATACTTAACTTTAGAAATGGCTGAGATAGGATAGTTTATATATTGAATGTTTCATTGATGGCAAGGTTAAGGTCACATGTCTAACATTGAAACAGTCGTTTATAAACACTATGTCGCAAGAAAGTGTATGATATCGAGCATGGAGATGCTTAAAACCCTCCCGCGTCCACCTAGTTGTCAATCATGCTCCGTGGACATAAAAGGCGCCTTTCTCGCAGCATGCCGTAAGTGCCGACCAGATTTTCGATTCACAATGAAACTTAGGTGTGCGTACAATGAAACAAGTCTTTCGCTTTTAGATATTTCAGCAATCTTATAACGATTCCATATTTCGGAAACCTTTTAAATAACAAATTTCAGCCTACCACTATTTTCTCCTTTCCTTTCTCATTAATTGATTGAAAGGATGTAGGTATTAATGTAACTTATTTATTACAACGTTTCAATGTTTATTAAGGATGTTTCATGGTAGACTATATATATTACATCTGTTTCACTGTAAAAATTAGAGTGTTTCATTGAAAACATGCACAAGTACACAATGAAACAAAACTCATTTTTCAAAAAAAGGTTTACAATAGAGAAACTGTTAGAGATAAGTAGAAACCTTGAATGCCATACGATAGCCAACTAAATTGTTTATCTACATACGAAATGTCACACTGGTAACTTTAAAAACACCAGAGATAGAAAGGCTTGAACTTTTAGTGTTTCATTGATCAACAACTAACCCTATGCAAATTTTCAGCTACATCGGAAACCGGGAAGTGAGTCAAATGCAACTTGCAAGATTTGACCCGTATAAACATACATAGTTAGGTAGGTACATTGCAAGTTAAATAAAAGCTTGTAATAATAATAGAGTTTTGTTTGATTCCAAGACAGTTGGAATGATTACAATAATGATTATAGTATTCGGTATTTCTCTAAGATTCCCACGATACAGGCTGAGCCTAGTTTTGGGATCACATTGTACTGCTTTTATTGAATTTTCTGTATTTCTTGAATATGGAATGGTCCACTATGGAATATGGAATCTATAAGAAAAACAGAACAATGACGTCACTGTCAATTACGTTACCTATTAAGAGGGGGTAGAGGAGGGTAAATTTTCAGATTCTGTCAAATTACCCCATTACACACACAAACATCTTTCGGATTTATTTAATCACCGCCGCCGCGTCGCTATTATATACTTACGCGATTTTGTTCGCTTACGTAAGACACCTATTTTAGCGTCCAAATGTTTTTTGTTATCTCAGCATGTCTTCTTTTTACGTAATATGTTGTGGCTTGTCGTGTTAAATAAATGTATTTTCTTTCTTTAATTTTTTTTTTGTTGACCTATTTAGATGAATTTTGTATATGTTTTAACGGGTTCCTGGATGGGATGGTTTGAATCACGGAAGAAAGAAAGAGCGCGCCGCGCTTTGAATATACCATTGGACCCGGTAGGTAGCGCTGCTATCGGTATATAACAAAAAATTGATTATCGGGACAATTTGACACCATTACTACAAAGTTTTGAGCGGCCCATTGACTGGTCGAGAATCCTTTTTTTAGCAAAATTACAAAAAAAAAACGGAGACTCGACTCATAATTATACAGGGTGTTTCCTATAACAGGAGCAATAAATTAAACTGTAGGATGTACTCCTCAAACTGACCAACATTTGTTCAGCAACTTTTGAAAATAACTCATATTTTGATTTTTATTACACTTTAAAGTTTATTCTAAGACACAATGTATTCTAAATTTTGTTATGTTTAAAGCGTGACAAGTAACGTCAAACACACTGATGTCAGCGTACATTGAAGGCAATATTTATTTTGTATGAAAAAGAGGAAGTCTACAGGATTCATAATTTTTATAAGTTGCTGATCAAATGTTGGTCAGTTTGAGGAGTACAGCCTTTAGTTTAATTTATTGCTCCTGTTACAGGAATCATCCTGTATAGACACTATAGGAGTAGCTTAAGTCTGACCTAGTTTCAAATTATCTCTTAGGTACCCACTGAACTAGACGATTTCAAAATATTTAAATATAACACCTGCATTTTTGGCAGATAGACACATTCAGTGATAAATACCATACGGCTATATTGTGACATATATAATATAAATACTAGGGGGTTTCTAGTCAACACATTCAAATTTTTTGGAAGTTTAACAATGAATACCTACGTGGTTCTGATTGCCGTGGTTGCTGTCCTTGCTAAGGTAATTTGATTTCTATATTTTTAAATTTGAATTTGGATTTTTTTAAGCAGTGTAAACCGGGAGTTTTAGGAGTAAATTAAACTATCTTTTTAAATTCAAAAGTGCGCTACCGACAATGATATAGGTAGGTTAAACATTAAAACCATTCTTGCAACCAACAACAGTATTATCGTTTTAATAACGCAAGCATTTTAATTACGAAACAGTTCAATTCATGTATCTTAATTGAATTAATTTTATACGCTGTGAGTTTCACAGACACCCAAAGGGCCACCCGACACTAGCGTCTTGAGCGTCGGCGTCTAGACAGTTATGGAAAATGGCGTCGCTGCGCAGTTGCGCCAACGTTGCGTCGAGCAGCAGCCATAGGCATGACTAGATGCCGGCGCTCAGGAGACGGTGTGGTGGGCTGTGGGCTTAACGGGAGCTAATGTGATTTGGTTGCCCAGAAACCCGCCTCTAACGGCAACCTCGAGCAACATGAGTAGCGGCAGAAGCATGATCATGACGTTCACATGATCTGCTTTCTGCCCAGCGGCAAAGTGAATAGGGCGTAATAATATTAATCTGCCGGAAATAAAATTGCATACCGGTTTATCAGGCAGGGGTCCGGTTTTATTTCCCATAGCCCCGATAATAATCAATCGCTTTCACTCAGGCAATAACCTAGTACATTTTAGATTCCATCAACTCTCAATAGTCCTTACACCCTGGCGGGTGCTGCCTCTGCGTGCGTCCCATGATACGAGCTAGGGCAGCATTCACTAGGCGTACCCCTTACCATGTGTCAAAAGGGCCTCTGCGTGTTGGCTTCGTTCCGGTAAAGACATTAATTATCTATACTTATTTCCAGGGCACTTCAGCAGGCTGCATCGGCGCCCCCCGTCTCGTGCCAGCTCCCATCATCTCCCCATGCGTGACCCCCATTCTCCCCGCCCCCATCTTCCCCACCACCACCATCGTGCAGACCAACAGCGTGACGGAACAATTGTGTAACGTGCTGCAGATGCTGCCGGTCACCAACCTGTTGAACAACCAGTTGGCGTGCACTAATCTGATCACTCCCGTCCTGCCCTGCGGATGTGGACCTATCATCTTTTAAATGACAGTGAATTTTAGAAAATGTATATATTTATATTTATGTATTTATACAGAATGTCCTTCAGTAGAATGAAGACGATCCTATTTATTTATTGCAGTGATATATATAATAATGTTATTTATTTATGTATGTAAGTATATAATTTTTGTTTTTATTTATTCAGTATTGTATACAGCCAAAATCATATCTATTCTGTATATGAAATATAATTTTTTTAACATAAACCTTCAAGTTTCATACACTTTTTGTAAAAATGTACCACACAAAAAAAATACCAAAAAACCAAGGCATTTTATATACTTCACATAAGAGCGCACGTTGTGTGTGATCAATTTTATTCTGCTACAAGTCACTCTCTCCTTACATCTCCATATTCTCCCCGCCCCCATTTTCCCCACCACCACCATCGTGCAGACCAAAAGCGTGACGGAACAACTGTGTAACGTGCTGCAGATGCTGCCGTCACCAACCTTTTAATTTAAACAACCAGTTGGCGTGCACTAATCTGATCATTCCCGTCCTACCCTGCGGATGCGGGTGTGGACCTCATCCTATCCTATCATCTTTTAAATGACAGTGAATTTTAGAACATGTATATATTTATTTTTATGTATTTAAATACAATGTCCTTCAGTAGAATGAAGACGATCCCACTTATATTATTGCAGTGATATATATAATTATGTTATTTATTTAACCTGCCTGGCTGCCTGTGAAGCCGCGGTCCTGGGTTCGAATCCCGGTAATGGCATTTATTTGTGTGATGAACACAGATATTTGTTCCTTAAGTCTTTGGGTGTTTTCTATGTATTTATGTATTTGTATATTATATATATCGTTGTCTGAGTACCCACAACACAAGCCTTCTTGAGCTTACTGTGGGACTTAGTCAATCTGTGTAAGAATGTCCTATAATATTTATTTATTTACGTATATGTGTAAGTGTATAATTATTCGGTATTGTATACTGCCAAAATCATATCTATTCTGTATATGAAATATACAATTTTTAAAATAAGCCTTCATGTTTCATTTACTTTTTGTAAAAATTTACAACCCTCAAAAAAGTTCTACAAATACCATACCACTACTGATGTGCCTAAGGAAACTTTCCAAAATTCGAATTCGAATTCTTCGACAGGGTGTCATTGATTGTATGGATCACAATGTGAAAGTCTAAATCACTGTTTCGATGGGACCATGATGGGACATTACTTTCACTGTAAAATTGTATTTTTAATTTAGATATTTTTATATGGATTATTAGAAAGCCTTAATGTAACAATTTAAAATTATTTAACGAAACATGGAATTATTTTAGTTTTAAGTTTATAATTATGATCGACACGACATATGTATTTCTGTTCTGCTTTTATTTGTTGTTAAGTATGTTTACATTTAGTGAAATGTAATTTTATTTTATGTACTTACTCCTGACATGTAATTAACGTTATCAATAAAATATGAAAATTAAAAAAAGAATTGCGAAATGTTTCGGAAATTTAACGTAGGAAAAATTCGGAAAATTTCTAACATTTTTGTATGAGAGTTGGAACTTTCCAATTTTAAATTTAAATTTCCCATATTTCCTAGTGAAAGTTTCATGTAATTTCCGAGAATTTATAGAATTTTATGGAGACTCCGCAACTGTGCATGTGATGTGCATCTGTATACACCACCACCATTGTACACGTGCAGTCAGAGAGCGTAACCGACAATCTGTGTAATACGTGCCTTTTTATTTTATTTATTTTATACTCTCGACACGCGGCATATGATGATGATGATTATTATGATAGTGTTCGGCGATTTAGTTGCCACTCGGAGTGAAGTCTAATACTTTATCTATTTTCTATGTATTATAATTTTTAGCATCGATAACGTACATACAACGTACGTGCATATAATTAAATAATATGGTGGTAGCCATACAGGTCATAGATAGATGTTATAGTTTGTCGATTTCTAATCTAACAGACCCCGAACGGCTTATCCTTTGTCTATTGTTAAGTTAAACCGCACGTGCTTCTACCTGCCTAAAACATGGTTGGGCCGTTTTTACACCGGTTATTGAATTACCACTCTATGTAGAATGCAATAAGGTTCAAAATGAACTAATGGAAAAATATTTTTCTAGGCTATGTGTGGTCCATTTGACTCGCCGGCACTCAGTACTTCGGTTACTGAGTGCCGGCGAGTCGAACGCTACAGATAAGAACCAGTCTAAAATGTGTCATCGAACTCATCGAGATGCGCAAAGGCGCGTTATCGGAGAGCGCACCTACATGGTTTTTTGAGAGTTGATCTAGCCCGCGCTCAGGTGCCAATTAGAATAAATAAGACCCTTTTTTGCAGGTAAGTAGCACGTGCGGTTTTACTTGACAATGGACAAAGGATTCGCTCTCGGGGTCTGTTAGAAATCGACAAACTATACGTAAATGTTCGCGCCAAATTTCAAATTACATCAGAGTGCCTAAGTGTAAGGCCTGAGTGGACGCTCGAAGCGGAGCGTTCGGCGGGGCGTGCAGCGTGGCGTCGGGGTCAGGAGTAATTTGAGCAGCGTGCACTAAGGCCGCTCCTATACGTTTGCAATTGTTTAACATGCACGCCGCACGCCCCGCCCCGCTGCACGCCCAACTCGAGCGGCCACTCAGGCCTTATGCTAAGGCCTGAGTGGACGCTCGGAGCGGAGCGTTTGGCGGGGCGTGCAGCGTGGCGTCGGGGTCAGGAGTAATTTGAGCAGCGTGCACTAAGGCCGCTCCTATAGGTACGTTTGCATTTGTTTAACATGCACGCCGCACGCCCCGCCCCGCCGCACGCCCAAATCGAGCGTCTACTCAGGCCTTACACTAAGGATGACTCACTGTGACGTATTCGGCTGCTCTACTTTTGTAAAGAGGTTTACATAGGTTTTATATTTGAATATTATTTATTTTCTTTTGGAACCTTGTCACTGTAAATAATTGAATACATTGCTATGACACTCTTGTAACTGTCTACAAAACATCCTCATCATGCCAACACCTTATATTGTAAAATTTTCCTGTAATTAAATTGTGCTTCGTCACAGAATAAATAATAGTACTAAGTACAGAAGACTCACTCTCTAACAAAACGCGTCTGTTACGATCAGCACAGATATGGCCGCTAGGTGGCGACAGCGCCACGCGCGGCTTATGGCTTTCCCCAAAATTGGGGCCGGAACGGATGTACTTTTAGCTACCTGTAGCAAAGCGACGAAATCGCGGAGTGAGACATGCCTGGCTTCGTTTAACAATCGTTTCTGTGTATAGCGTGACTCACGTTACACCGGGTCGTGTCCGGGCCGGAGCTTCCGGAGCTTCGTTGTCTTTGGAAAGTATCACGTGATCACCTGTCATCTGTCATAGAACAGTAAGCGCCGGAAGCTCCGGCCCGGACACGGCTCGGTCGGCCCGGTATAACGTGAGTCATCCTAAGAGGATCACTTAGGATCGTCTCAGGATGACTCACGAATGACATTAAACTGCCGAGGTGGTGGAGTATGTACACCAGAAGACCGGTTACACGCTGAGGGTGTTCTAGCTTCGATCGCGCCACTACGTGCACTTGAACTCTTTTGTGGTGCGCGTGCCGCGGCCGCTGCAGGGGACCATCGAGTGCGCCGACTTCTGGCCGAAAGGTGTCGTGTTTCGAAGGTTCCGGGGCAAACTGCCGAATCCGACACAAGAGCAGCCGATGCAACGGAGCCACGCCGTTTTGTCGACTAAATAGGTAACTAGTGTTTAGTTTTAAGTTTATAAAATACATATGTATGTTAGTCTGTAAGTTATCTATATATATAAATGCAAGTGTCCTGACTGACTGACTGACTGATTCATCAACGCAGAGCCGAAACTACAAAAGCTAGAAAGTTGAAATTTGCACACTAGGTTGAATTTATAAAGTGTACAGGAGATAAGAAGCGATTTTGAAAAATTCAACCCCTAAGGGGGTTAAAAAGGGGATGAAAGGTTGTATGGGGTGCAAGTTTTATTTTAAGATAGGAATTTGAAACTTTGTAAAAATGTACTACTTATATTAAAAAACAAGAAAACTAATTTCTGCGTTTTCGAAAATTCATCCCCCAAGGTGGTGAAAAAAGGGTTGAAAGTTTGTATGGAGATCAAATATTTTTGTGAGTGTTGGACTTGAAACTTTGTATATGGGGATATTATTATAAGATAGGAAAAGTAATTTCAGCGTTTTTGAAAATTCATCCCCTAACAGGGTTAAAAAGGGGTGGAAAGAACGTATAGGGTTAAAATTTTATTTTAAGCTAGGAACTTGAAACTTTGCAAAAATATATTAAATTAAAATACAAGAAAACTAATTTCAGCGTTTTTGAAAATTCATCTCCTAAGGTGGTGAAAAGGGGTTGAAAGTTTGTATGGATATCAAAAATTTTTTCGAGCGCGGGACTTGAATCTTTGTATTTGGGGATATTATTAGAAGAACGGAAAAGTAATTTCAGCGTTTTGTAAAATTCATCCCCTAACAGGGTTAAAAAGGGGTTCAAAGTTAGTATAGGGTTCAAATTTAATTTTAAGCTATGAACTTGAAACCAGGGATCGGATACCGGTATTTTTTGTATGGGAACGGAAACGGTATTTTTTCGTTCTTTGCTAATTACTTCATTTCTAATTGGGCAATCTAATAATACGAAGTCGTAACCTAAAAACACAACTGAGTCCTACATTTCGAGTATAAAATAATTCGAAAAATATGGTTATTTCTATGTTTTTGCAAAAAACCGGTTCCGATCCCTGCTTGAAACTTTGCAAAAATATATTAAATTAAAATACAAGAAAACTAATTTCAGCGTTTTTGAAAATTCATATCTCAAGATGAAAATTTGTATGGAGATCAAACATTTTTGTGAGTGCGGGGCTTGAATTTTTGTACAGAGGCATATTATTCGAATACAAGAAAAGTAATTTCAGCGTTTTTAAAAAGAATCCCTTAAAAGGGTTAAAAAGGGGTTGAAAGTTTGTATGGGGTTCTAATTTTATTTTAAGTTAGGAACTCGAGACTTCGTAAAAAGGTATTTTATTAAAAGAGAAGAAAACTAATTTCAGCGTTTTTGAAAATTCATCCCTCAAGGTGGTGAAAAAGGGTTAAAAGTTTGTATGGAGATCAAACATTTTTGTGAGTGCGGGGCTTTAATCTTTGTAAAATGGCATATTATTAAAATACGAGAAAAGTAAATTCAGCGTTTTTAAAATTCATCTCTTAGGGTCGAAAGGGGGTTGAAAGTTTGTAAAGGGTTCAAATTTTATTTAAAGCTACAAACTTCAAACTTCGTAAAAAGGTATTTTATCAAAAGAGAAGAAAACTAATTTCAGAGTTTTTGATAATTCATCCCCATGGTGGTGAAAAAGGGATTGAAAATTTGTATGGAGGTCAAACATTTATTTGAGTGCGGGACTTGAATCGTTGTATAAAGGCATATTAGTATTAGAATACAAGAAAAGTAATTTCAGCGTTTTTAAAAATTCATCTCCTAAAATGGTTAAAAAGGGGTTGAAAGTTTGTATAGGGTTCAAATTTTATTTACCTAAAGCTAGGAACTTCAAACTTCGTAAACAGGTAGTTAGGTAGTAGGTTTTATTAAATAGAGGACATGAAAATCTTCTAAGGGGGTTGAGAGGGATTATATCGAGAACAGTTTTATTCAGTTAGGGGCTTGAAACTTCGTAGGTTGTGAAAGAGTCTCATGCGTTGTATAATATTAATAATTAACAAATGATTAACCGTCCTACTGCGAACTTTTGCTGCATAATGTTCTAAGCTAATGTAGAATAGCTAACGGCTAACGGCTACAAATATAATGACCACCAAAAAATACTTTGGTAGGTACCCTAAATAAAAAAATCATGCTTACCAAAAAAAAATACTGAACACCAAAAAAATAAGGCCTAAAATTACAAAAGTACCACCGTTTTAATTACGACTGCACTTCAAATTGTATTCAAATACCAAATATATTGAACGATTACCTAAAATCATTAATGATCACCAAATCTTGAAGACCAAATTAATGCGATATTTTCACCTAATTAAACCACTATGATTAGGTACCAAAAAATGTATACATATTACCAAATAAAGTAAAATGATGCCAAAATTACTAGCCCCTGTCTGTCTGTCTGGCTGTCTTGGTCTTACAGAAAAGAAATGCTACTAGATAAGTGGGTTAGGTTAGGTTTGAACTGCGACCCTTACAGAAAAGAAATGCTACTAGAAAAGTGGGTTAGGTTAGGTTTGAACTGCGACCCTTACAGAAAAGAAATGCTACTAGAAAAGTGGGTTAGGTTAGGTTTGAACTGCGACCCTTACAGAAAAGAAATGATACTAGAAAAGTGGGTTAGGTTAGGTTTGAACTGCGACCCATACAGAAACGAAATGCTACTAGAAAAGTTGGTTAGGTTAGGTTTGAACTGCGACCCTAGCAGAAAAGAAATGCTACTAGAAAAGTGGGTTAGGTTAGGTTTGAACAGTGACCCTTACAGAAACGAAATGCTACTAGAAAAGTGGGTTAGGTTAGGTTGTTAGAACTACGACTGTTACAGAAATAAAATGCTACTAGAAAAAGGTGACGAAGTGGATTAATTAATTTAATAGGATAACGATAATATATATATTCAATATTTGCACATTTTTATTAATTAAAATGTGGTTACAATTCATTTACTATTTTTGGGTTTAAAATGATTATTTCGGAGTCATTTGCTTTAATAGGATACCAAGATTTAAAAATTTGGTTATAATTTTACATTAAAATGGGGTTCTAATTTTGGTGGTCATTTAATATTTTTGGGTTTACAATGATTATTTTGGTGTCATTTTCTTTAATAAGATAGCAAGATGTAAAAATTCGGTTATCAATTCACATTAAAATGGGATTTGAAATTTGGTAATCATTTACTATTTTTGGGTTAATAATGATTAGTTTGGTGTCATTTGTCAATAAATTATTTTCTCAATAAATTATTACTTTTCTCAATAAATTATTTGTATTTGTATTTGTATTTCCTTTAATAGTATAGTAAAATGTAATAAAATTGGTAATCATTTCACATTAAAATGAAGTTATAATTTTGATGATCATTTATTATTTTAGGGTGGTAAAATAAATTTTTTTGGTATTATATTTTACTAAATCTGGTGATCAGTTAAATAGCAGCCATATATAACCACCAATATACAAATCCACGCGTACGAAGTCGCGGGCAACAGCTAGTTTGTAATACGGGCCTTGTTGCCTGATTTAAATTTCTAAATAAAATAAATAAATAAATAAAGGAGAGCGTAATTTTGATTTTATGAGAGTGGCTTTATAGAAAGTTCTTAACTCTTAAATTTTGCCAGTTTAGACCTGTAAATAGTTATTTGTACAACAAGAGATCAAAGTTTGATATTTCTTCGAGTGCTTATTTTGAGTCCCGTGCAAGCGAAAGATTCTATACAAGATTCACGAGCGTAGCGAGTGAATCTAATTTAGAATCTTGAGCGTAGTAAGGGACTCAAAAGCGCACGAGATGTAAATAACTTGATTTCGTGTAGTTCACAAAACTTTTCACCTCAGCAGTGAGAACATATTAGAGAACCCGAAAAATGTATTCCTTCTTCATCACTTATCTCTATTCACTCATGTTTTCTTAAGATATACCAAGAATTAAGTTTTCACCTCAGCAGCTCGAACAAGGGTACTTTGCTATTTAAAAACAGTCAGCAAAATCGCATTTTGCTCATTTTGTCTCACTCAGTGAGCAAAATGCGATTTTGCTCACTGTTTTTAAGTAGCAAAGTGCCCTTGTTCGAGCTGCTGAGGTGAAAATAAAATTGTAGCATCTGTAGCCTTGCCACGAGTTTGACACTGACATATTCGCTGGCGTGTGCGTAACTTGCTTTCTATGTATCTTGCTCGTACTAGCATATTAGTGCGAGCAAGACGTATAGAAAGGTACCTAAGTTACGCAGACGTTAGCGAATAGATATATTATTAGTGTCGAATAACTCACGGTAAGGCTGCTGATCTAGGTTCAGTTCAGTTACTGGCTCGGTCACCTTATCACCTTTCTAATTGTACTTAAATTACTGCAACTCACATATATACCATTGTGAGTCCATTATGCAACGAGACATCACTCGAAACGTGTTCGAGGAGACCAAGTATTTAATGCACACGTGCGTGCCCTATTGACCTAATAATTATAAAACGTTTCTTAACGCTAGAGTTATTAGGAAATAATTAACTTAGCTTAAAACCGGATAAGTGCAAGTCGGATCCGCCCACCGAGGGTTCCGTACATTTTAGTATTTTTAGGGTTCCGTACCTCAAAAGGAAAAAACGGAACTCTTATAGGATCACTGTCTAGCTATCACGGTTCATGAGATACAGCCTGGTGACAGACAGACAGACGGACAATACGAACAGAGGAGTCTTAGCAATAGCGTCCCGTTTTTACCCTTTGGGTACGAAACCCTAAAAATTGACAAAAACCCTTCAGTCAATTTTACGATGGATATATGTTTCTGATAGTGCAATTTAAGATAATCAATGTTATATATATTTTATGGGTTCCGTACCTCAAAAGGAAAAAACGGAACCCTTATAGGATCACTCGTGCGTCTGTATGTCTGTCTGTCCGTCTGTGACAGCTTATTTTCTCGGAAACTACAACTTGGCAAAAAAGAGTAGAAATTAAAAAGTGGGAACCGTTCCCGTTTTCTTACATAAATTGGTTTGAAAGGGACCACAGTGTTGCCACTTTTTAATTTCTACTCTTTTTTGGCAAGCTGTACTGGACCAATTAAGTTGAAATTTGGTACATATGTGTAAATCAGTGACCCGTAGATGGACATGTACTCGTAACGTAAACAAATGAATGTTAAACATGGGGGCCACTTTTGGGCTATCAAAATATAGGTACATATAACACGATGTAGTTTGAAAAATTTAAACTTTAACTTAATAATTAATTGTGGTCCCAAAAGTGGCCCCCAAGCTACATTGCATGAAGCTAAATGAAAGAGCTCACTTTGAGAATTTCAAATATATTTTTATTTTTTAAGTATTTTAAAATACATAGGTTAGAAGTTATTTAAGAAAATGGCCATTCCCTTTCCTCCGAAACTACTACGTTTAAAATTTTGAAAGAAAAGACACAATATAGTTCTTAATCTCAATATAGTTGAAAGAGCTCGCTTTGAGAAAATCAAATATATTTTTATATTTTATTTTAAAATACATAGGTTAGAAGTTAATTAAGAAAATAGCCAAAAAATGGCTATTCCCTTTCTTCCGAAACTACTACGTTTAAAATTTTGGAAAGAAAGACACAATATAGTTCTTAATCTCAATATAATTGAAAGAGCTCGCTTTGAGAAAATCAAATATATTTTTATAGTTTATTTTAAAATACATAGGTTAGAAGTTAATTAAGAAAATAGCCAAAAAATGGCTATTCCCTTTCCTCCGAAACTACTACGTTTAACATTTTGGAAAAAAAGACACAATATAGTTCTTAATCTCAATATAATTGAAAGAGCTCGCTTTGAGAAAATCAAATATATTTTTATATTTTATTTTAAAATACATAGGTTAGAAGTTATTTAAGAAAATAGCCAAAAAGTGGCCATTCCCTTTCCTCCGAAACTACTACGTCTAAAATTAAAAAAAAGACACTAGGTATATAGTTCTTTACCTATAGATACTAACAGGAAAACCTATTAGAAATGTGCAGTCAAGCGTGAGTCGGTCTTAATGTACGGAACCCTTGGAACGCGAGTCCGACTCGCACTTGGCCGGTTTTATAGTATTATGTTGTAACATGGCAAACCTGCATAGTGCATTTATATTTACATTTACACTCGACAAATCCATATTAGATCCCTATGAAACAACGCATGTACGAATAAAATACACAATTTAGAAGAAAAACATACAGACACACATACAAATAGATAGTACCTACATAACATGTACTATATAGGTACTATGTTATACTATGTACTTAAAGGCAAAATGCAAACTGCAAATATAGGTAACGCCAATAAATCTAGTACCTATATGCTTAATAAATACACAAAACTAAGAATAACAAGGTATGTACAAACACTCATAGTATTTACAAGTATGTACCTATGTACATAACCCAATCCAAGTACTTAAAGACCCACGTACTGACAGAAAACCCTTTGGGCGCCAATGTAACCGGCTAACTAGAGCGGTAGAAAATGAAACTAGGTTCATATAGTAAAACAATATAATATTAAAAATATGTACAATAAAATAAAGTAATTTTCGTCAGTACGTAAGCCTAAACAAATAAAATATCGTCACTGGCCTTAACGTTCTTGCATCCCGATCTTTGTCGAACCAAACGATCAATTCTGGCCGCGGGTGCTACCGCATCAGCAAGGTCCACGCAGAGAAAAACTTCAGCAGCAAATATCCATCAAAAGAAACAGCAACAGTAATAAGTACCTCTTCAGTTTTAAGGCAGAAGTAAAGGCTGCAACAATCGTACGTTCTTAGACGTCGGGTCGGAACCTAACCCAAGCCTCATTTCGTTACAGGAAACCAGTGACGTACAAATAAGACTTGGATTAGGTTTAATTTAAACATAAACAGAAACTTAATACTATATATACAATTATACAAATATTACCTGCATTAGTGGCAGCCTTCGTATATAGTTTTTAGTACAAATCATAAGCATCGAGTCTCATTTAATAAATAAAATCAAAGTTGTGCAATTTTCAACAGAATTCCAATTGAATATTGATGAGAAAAAACAAAAGACGGGCGAATGGCTTAGTTTTTATTTTATAACCGGCCAGTGCGCGCGGTGGCTGCACTATGCAGGTTTGCCATGTTACAATGTATTTGGCACACTTCTCTACTGAACCCCTATGTGGCTACCACCAGTTTGGCACTGACATAAACGCCATCGATATATGTCAGTTTTGACACTGTCAGTGACTCATGGTACGGGCTCAGGTGTCAATTTCATTTGATACCGTGACGAGCGTTTGCGTTTGCGCTATGTATGTATTTTATACCTACATTTTTAATGAACGAAAAAACAACTTGATGGGCAGTTTAGTAGTTTTTAGGGTTCCGTACCTCAAAAGGAAAAAAACGGAACCCTTATAGGATCACTCGTCCGTCTGTCTGTCCGTCTGTCACATCCTATTTTCTCCGAAACTACTGGACCAATTAAGTTGAAATTTGGCACACATATGTAAGTTTCTGACCCAAAGATGGACTTGTAACGTAAATAAATGAATTTTAAATATGGAGGCCATTTTTGGGGGGTAAACGAGAAAAAAAAAAGATTTTCAAACTATATCATGTTATATATCAAATGAAAGAGCTTGTTGTAAGAATCTTAAGTATTTTGTTTTATAATTTTAGGATAAATAGTTTAGCAGTTATTCAAGAAAATAGTCAAAAATTTACCATCCCCCCTTTATCTCCGAAACTACTGGGTCTAAAATTTTGAAAAAAATACACAAAATAGTTCTTTACCTATAGATGACAGGAAAACCTATTAGAAATGTGCAGTCAAGCGTGAGTCGGACTTAATGTACGGAACCCTTGGAACGCGAGTCGTACTCGCACATGGCCGGTTTTTTTTGTAAAAGGGAATATTCCAAACGCCTCCGCTTATTGTAGTGTTTAGACCGCAACCTTAAACCCTGATTCTAATTTGCAGTCAATATAATTCTATAATTTTAATTGGTATATATTCCGTTTCATAACGAAAATTGATAATTATTTCCAACGTTTGCTCAAAATTGCGTAAGTAATTTCACAGGGAGTGATAACACATGAATTGTATAAAAGTTAATGTTTCAATATTATTCGTCAATCCTTCTCAAAAATGTGTCGGTTGACGGTGGTATTTTTGTGCTTCCAAGCATTTTTATTGAATGTAAGTAGGACAAGTTTAGATTTTATTCTAAAGGACTACCTATAAAATTTTGCATAGCAAAAATTAATTAAGACTTAATTAGTCACTTTAAATATTTATTCCTTTGTAGAAATTGTATTAATTCAATTAAGTGTAAAACTATTTTAAAATACCTAACCTAACCTACACAGACTGTTTTTAATTACCGCTATTTTGATATTTAATAAAAAAAAATATAATGAATTAATTTTACACCAGTTATTTTTTATATGGTTCTATAAGTACCTACCCGAAAAAAAAACTCAACCCATTTAATATTCCTCTATATTTTAATAAAACGCTTTTTTCAACGTCAACCTTTTAGTAGTAATTGTCTAGGTACCTTTAAGTAGAAAAAAATCGATGATAACTAAAACGTATAATGGATCACAGTACTATTCGTTATCTAATTTACTTATCTTATTTTCCAGCAAGCTCTCGCCGGCCCGATGATGCAACTAGGCAACAACCTCGTCCTACCCGGCAACCAGCAATGCCTCACCAACAACGTAATAATCGAACCTTGCAGCCAAGTGGTCACCGAAGTCGTCCCCTCTCTCCAGTGCGGCGATGTCTCCGTAACCGGTGACTTGCCTATCGGAGGAACCATCAGGGTAACTGGTTGCTTCCCGGTTTACGGAGTGGTTGCCGTTGACGGAGCTGTTCCTTCGGCAGGAACGGGTTACGTCAACCATGCGTGCGGTTGCTCATAAGTTTAATAAATGATTCGTATTGTATTGTAATTTAATTCTGTTGTAATTTATAAACCTTGATAATAAAACGTTGTGAAAATGGTTGAGAGACAAATATTATTGTGATGGGGCTGTGGAAATTGTGTAGTAAACAATTGTTTTAACATACTAATTATTTATGCCAGAATCTTTAGTATAAAATGTAGATAAGTAATAGATACCTATATACCTAGCTATATTAATATTATTACCTTTACTAACCTACATTAGGTAACTATGCAAAAGAATTTATTAACTAGGATTTTTTTATTGAACTCAATTAACGACATATTAATAAGTGCAGGTATTTTTATCCATTTAATTAAACAATAAACAATAATTGTTTGAAAAATAGGCAACGTTTACGACGAGTAGGTACCTATAGGTATGTACAGACAGCAGCATAAATTGCTAAACGAGCTAGGTGTTAAAAATGATCTTATCGCGACTTTATTGTTAAGAGAATAAGAGCGTTTCAAGGTAATTTTGAACACCTCGCCCGCTTAGCAACTATTGCTACTGACTGTACCAACGTAGTTGTCACTCGTGATTATGACAAAGGCACATCATTATTAACACAACCCTGTAAAACAATTAACAAGAGCCTAGTTTTTTCACTAAGTGTAAGGCCTAAGGGACGCTCGAAGCGGAGCGTTCGGCGGGGCGTGCAGCGTGGCGTCGGGCTCACAAGTGATTTGAGCAGCGTGCACTAAGGCCGTTACTATACGTTTGCATTTGTTTAACATGCACGCCGCACGCCCCGCCCCGCTGCACGCCCAACTCGAGCGTCCACTCAGGCCTTACACTAAGGCTCACTTGCATCAGCCCACTAACCCGGGGTTAAGTGGTTAAACCGTTAACCCAGTGTCAAATTGTACTAGTAAGAATAAGAATAAGAATAAGAAGAATCTTTTATTTGCGATAAACATTACCAGGTACATCGGTGTTCATGCGATAGGTGATAGTAACCATGGTAACTCCAGGTTTAACCGGTTAACCCCGGGCTATTTAAATGGTGCAAGTGGGCATAAGTCAGACTATGTATGTAGTTACTAAAAAGTAAAATAGCAAGAGAGTAAAATTTTAATACCTAATTATCGTTGAATGTATTTCAAAAGTATGTACCTACTTACCTATGTTCAAATGTTCACTGTAAGTAGTTAACTTTAATTAATTCATATTTAAAGAGTTGGTCATTATTTGATGTTACAGATGGGAAATGCAATCAATACAATTTAGAAGAAATTATGGAATAAAAAGCAATGATATTATAGATAGGTTACACTCATACTTGAGGAACACAAAAAATACTTCCATATTTATTTCTGTGCCTACGAAGAAATCTGTTATTTTTTAATTAATTTTCTCATTCCATCCATCTTTGTCACACTCGTTGTTAAACATAAGGTCGTCTCTTCCTCTTTCGGTGTGCGGGAGCTCGTTAGCACGTGCACATTTCTCGCTTGTCCATCAGCGACTAAAGGCAACTTGTCCAATTTGTCACAAGGTGAGCGCATCAATTTTGGAACGCCTATAACCTATCTTGAGTTACAAATCATTGATAAAAAGATAATAATATTTTGTAATGATAAATATCGCTCCAGATTCCAATTTTGTTCGAATACAGTAAATAGGCTTCTAATTTCACATCAAATAAGAACCTTCATAGATGTCGGGTGTCTGCTCTCTAGCAGAGGTCAGACGGTCATACAGGGACCTTATTGCCGATGGCGCTTACGCCATTATTAACGATGCTCCGATATAAATACAATGGCGCGCGACGCTGTGCGGCGTAAGCGCCATCGACAATGGTCCCTTTTCATAGATAATGCCCCATATTATAAATGCGTCTTTCTGTCTGTCTGTTACCTCTTCATTGGAATTTGACATAGAGATAGTTTGAGTCCCGGGGAAGGACATGGGATAGTTTTTATGTCGGAAGTCATCTTTAAAGAGGGTGAAAAGGGGGTGGAAATAAGAAAATTAATGAATTGCATGTTAATTGGTGTAAGCAATTAAGTATATTATATTATGCTCAAAGTTATTGTCATTAGATTTTATCCAGGCGCTGTACTTACTCTAACTGCTGAAACGAACTCCACGCAGACGAAGTAGCGGGCAAAAGCTAGTTAGAAATATCTCCTTTATTGCCGTTGGTTGGTAAGTAGATAAATAAAATGTACCTATCGCTGATTATATTATATTGCGTATAACCAAGACCACGTTCGGCCTGGCCATAGACTAGGAATCCTCTAGACGGAGTTTAGAGCAATTATTTCATGAAACCGATGCTGCCAAAAATACTGGGGTGCGGGGGGACGAGGTGAGCGAGTCCCGTGTCGTGATTGGTCCGTTCAAAAACACGGACCAATCACGGCACGGGATTGAATCGAAGATGGAGTAAAACTACCGTATACGTGGCAGAGGGCCTTGTCTGTGGGCCTGGCCAGCCACATAAGGGCTCACGCTAGACAACGTCCATGATGTTTATTTAGGGTCGCCGTCATCAAAAACGATGAGGACTATATACCTACACCGTGTTTTTTTTATTTCCGTTAATTTCAAGGGTGCATTCCTGAACTTAAATCAAGTAACTTTCTCAAAGTCACCGATATTCTAATTAACTCCATTTCGGAGATAATCATTAATTTATTTTTCTCCTATAAGGCCTCTACAAGCGTGTACACTTGCCTTAGGGCCGGTTTACATATTGATTAGTGTTTAGAATGAGTTCATACATTTGCTACTAAACTTAAGTACAATCTCGGTCAATCGATGTTCGAAATGACATTGACATGTCACAGATTTCAATTGTTTGGTTGAGTTAAATGTAATGCCCGTGTTACAACAACGCTATATGCTACATTTAATTACTTTTTAAACTTAATTTTTTTTTTGTAAAAAAGCAAAATATTTCTTTTTTTGAAAATTAACTATGCCATTTAGTTATCTTAAACGTACTTAACCATACCCCGAAGTTAACGGAATTCAATAAAAACACGGTGTATATGCGTATCAAAACATCTCTTTACAATATGTTGTTTGTTGTTGTTCTATGGCACCCCAGAGGTGCAAAGGGCCTTCACAAGTTCAGGCCACGCCTTATCTTCATATAAGCGAAATAAATGGCGTTATTTTATTTAGGTGTTTAAACTATGGCGCGATATGGCGAAGCATAGTGATACGAGTACATACTTACTTATCAATGCATAATATAAAACATGTCTGTCTGTCCCTATGTATGCTTAGATCTTTAAAACTACGTAACAGATTTTGATGCGGTTGTTTTTAATAGATAGAGATTCAAGAGGAAGGTTTATGTATAATTTTTAACCAGTGCGAACTGCGAAGCCGGGGCGGGTCACTAGTTATATGTAACAAATAAATAATTTGGAAAAATTTATTGCATATTAAAAATAAGTACATTGGCGTACTTATTGCCTGAAGTGATTCTCTACCAGTCAAACAAAAGGGCAAATATACTAGGTATCAAAATTAGTGGCATTCTAAAATGAGTTTATAGGCGGACCAAGATTACTATGCGTGATATTTGCAATGACAAAGTGTGGAAAGGTCAGCATTAATGTCAAATATCTATGAAAATATGACGTTTATAACTTTTTCTATTCAAATCGGTGCAAAGTTAGCTTAGACCAGCCATACTCTAAGTGTGTTCCGCGGAACCCTAGGGTTCCGTTACACCCCTGCAGGGGTTCCGCAAGAATTCAGAACACTATGCTTTAGTCGCCTCGAAATTTTTTACTAAGTATGCCGCCACCGTGTTGTAGGGTTCCATCAAGTATTTCGCTTTCCAAAAGGGTTCCGTCAAAAAAAAAGATTGAGAACCGCTGGCTTAGACGGACTCTAATAAGGTGCAGGGGGCAAGTTAGACTGCGGGAAATCGAAATATCCATGTTTTACATTATTAACTAGAGTGCCTTATAAGATGTTGTGTGTGATGTGTGTGACTCTAGTTAATAATGTAAAACATGGAAAATATTTGGATTAATAAATCTTTCCTCGGGAGTGTCATACTTAACCACGTATCTGTTATTCTGTTACATATTCAGACCTACGTGATCTACAAAGACAATGTCATTGCCATTTTCGTTCTAAATACCGGACCGATAACCTAATATAATCAATGCAACATCACGTCCGATTATCATTCAACATTATGACATAGATTGCTGATATGGAAAACAAGTGCATTGTGACATTTTGATAAACAAGTATGCCGATTTAGGTCTCAATGTTACAACCGAATCGATACATAAATCGATAACGATTGTAAAAAATCATATAGTTATTGATAAAATCTATGTTAAAACTTGATTGCATTTCCCCGTAAACCTTTTATCTATTTGGCAAGAAACGGTATAAATCAACCACTGATAGATTAAATCATATTAGTTGTAGTTAATACTTTAGTAGGTATTTATTTAAATTATAGTTATAATGTATATCAGAACAATTATCTGTGCCTTTGCATTTTTTGTTCAAGTAAGTAACCATAATAATGATATAATATACCTACCTATATATTTATTGTACGCCTACATCTACACTTTGCTTTTGAAAAATAATAGTACCTACATATAGTTCTCAAGTTGTTTTTAGGTGCTATCAGATTAAAATTGTGTCAACGTTAATTTTTAAAATTAATTCTCTAATAGGTACGTAATATAATGTCATTCTTCTATTCCGAGACTACAAAACTGAAACAGGTACCTACATAGTGCAGGAACCATTGAATTAGAACGATTTCTTTACTCTCTTACCTTTACTTAATACCATCACATCAATCAGCGAATGAGAACGTAAAAAATTGAGAACGATTTTTACCGAGTTCAAAATTCCACCTTAAAAAGTTGAAACTGTTTTGTGAAGACCTTTTTTTGTTATAATACCATCACATTATTTACATCATCGATAGATATCAATTGAATATGTCTGTCATAAAGACTGGAAAATCTAGCGATCAGCGTATTAAACGTTACAAAAATGCAATTAAAGGCCAATTGAAAGTGCCGATTTAACAATAGCTGACCTCAATTTATTAATTTTCAGACAATCACCGCCCAGTACTACGACTATTCCGAACCTCCCATCGTAGCCTTCACCAAAACCCTCGTTAACACCGAAGGGTGCCCCATTTCCATAACCTGCACTTGCCCCATCGCACCCTCAGGAGTTTCCCTACTCTCCGACCTTGGCATGGAAGGACAGCTGGCTGTCTCCGGTTCCATGCCGTTCCTAAGTGCTGTCCAGATGCAGGGCACGCTACCGTCAACCGGACAAGCTACTGTGGACTATGGGTGCGGAGATGGCGTCGTCATAACGCAGGAGACGGGCAACCCATGCGGGCCCAACGCCAAGATCGCGGGCGGGTTGACCCTTGCGGATCTTGCTTTAGTCAGATGTTGAATTGGGAATATTTCTTGGACACTATTAATAATGTGGCCAACAAATAACGGTTCAAAAACGTCAAGTGGCATGAATTGAAAGCATTGTTTTGCAACTTTTGGGTTCGGTATTTATTTATAACATCTGTAAAACAAATATAGTGTAAAACACTGCATTATTTGTTAAAAGGTTGTTCAGTACAGTATTATTACCGAAAGTTAAATGAGCCACTTATAAGGATTGTTGACACAAATAATTTGCTACTAGGGTTAAGTCATTCTATTTATTCATTAATGTTAGATAAGTATAAGATACCAGATACCTATTGTATAAATTAAGTGATATTAAAACATTAAAAATGTTACCTAATTTGTTTTGCTATTATTTTCTATCATAGTCTGGAAGGTCAACTATCCGTTTCCATTTGTGTCACAGAATAAGTTGTACATAAAAGTGATAAAAGAAAGTTCCTACAAAACCGAAGTTTGACAGCGATTCAGGGACGAATCATGCTGGCCCTTTCTAAATAAAGTATGCAATTACCTCTTTCGGCTATTTAGGGTTGCTAAAATTCTAGTCATTATCTTATCTGTATCTGTGGTCGTGGTCGTACACGCAAAGGGACCTAAAGTCGTGACAACACTAGGTTTTAAGTTTAAGATACTACAATTAAACTCCAAATGTTAACTAAATACCGAATTCTAAAATAGTACTTATTAATCGATATCAGTTGTTTACGTATAGCCAATTTAACATAGCTATTAAAAAAAACACTGTGTAGTAAACACTTCCTCCCTACTAGACTTACTGTAAGTGGAAGCAATTACTTTGATCATGATCATCAGCCACATGTATATGAATTATTTACTAATTAAGAGGCTTTACTGTATAGGAAGTATTTACTGTATAAGGGGGGTAGAATGGCACTCTGAGATGCTGATAAATTGAAGTAAAAATTATCTTAGGATTTAAAAACATTATCTTAGGATTAAGTATTTTTATTTATTCATACAACTTAGACAAATAATATATGTACAAAGTTAAGTTTAGCTACTATATTTAACAAGAGGAAAATCTTGTTATTACCAACTAATTCTAACTGTACACATTCCATTTTTCAAATTAAACTAATTAAGTTATAAATGTATTTTAGACTAGTGTCAAATGGCAAACATATCCAAGTACAGACCTCAGATTGTTGTAAGCAGATGAAGGTTACCTCTCCAATATCTCTAAATTTAATTATATTATGCCAGTTGATAATTATTTTCAATACGAACCAGAATAGACCTAAACACATTGACAAATGTGGGCAAATATTTTGAAGTAGTTTTTTACAGTTGTTTTGGAAATAAGCTGTTTTAAAACCTGGACAAATTCAATTAATGGCGCCCGACTCACGCTAGACCGGGCCGGGCCCGGGCCGAGGCGTCCGACATGTCATTTTCTATGACGGCTGATCGGTGATCACGTGGTGCTTTCCATAGGAAACGAAGCGCGAAGCTTCGTCCCGGCCCCGGCCCGTACTAGCGTGAGTCATCCTTTATCCTTCATATTATTTTCTTGATTTAAAACTGAAATGTTTAGTTACAGTAAAGATTTGTGTCTCGAAATCTGTAATCGAGTTCTGTTTTTACCAACTGGGTCCGACAGCCTAAATCTTCAATCTCCTTTACTCAACACTTTAGCAATCTCCTCATGTTCCTTAGGCATATCCTTATCCCCCCACCCCCAAAGATTAGTCCCGTCTCCAGTCCTCTCCACCCTCTTAGCTATGACATCATTTCCAACAGTTTTCAAGTCATACGCCCAACCAAGCCAGGCGAAAAAATCTATGAAAAGTGTTGTGAAGTTCACAGCATTATTACCCAGTTCTGCTGCTCTATAGTCCCAGGGGAAAACGTGGTGGAAATTGTGGTATCCTTCCCCTAAAGTTGCTAGAGATATTGAGATGCTTTGCGAAGGTGTGATGTTTCTGTCATAAGGTTTGTTACCAAAGGCGTGGGCAGCGCTGTTGACCAGGAATGTGACGTGGAGGGATATTAAGACTCGAAGGATGGTCAGGTGCCATGCTGAGGCGAAGGTTTCGTTCCAGAAGTACATGGGGAAGATGGTTGGTAAGATGAAGCAGATGGTACCGATGAATGAGGTTGAATATCTGGAAGAAAAAGGGTAAATCATGTGGACATAATATATATTACCAAGTATCTATACATGTTCAGTTCGTATAATAAAGGCTTTAATAATAATAATCTATACATGTTATACCAAAAACATTTTCACGCCAAGAACTCCTAACGTCGCTATACATCTTATTCAAATAGAAAATCCGAACTCATGGGCGCAAGCAAGCCAATATAGGAAGCTCTATAAATTATCACGAAGTTTCAATATCAAGTTTAGGTTACTCAATTAGACCCCAATACCCTCCATCGTGAATGAGAGCGAACATGAACAGTAGGAGGCAGCATGTCTAATTAAAGTTTTTTAGAAGGTGCCAACCCGCCAACGCGTACGGTCCCCTAACTTGAAAGGGGAAAATTGAGATCTACATTCATGACGCGACGATTTTAAGCGTTACTTGACGTCTATTGGGTTTACAGTAAAATACTCACTTTTTCTGAAACATCAACACCTTATTCTCCATAAGATCCGACATATCAATCCTCTTAATCCTTTTCTTCGCTTCCGGATGCTTTTTGACCAGCAACCACCCAATATGCGAGAAGAAGAATCCTCTGGTCGCGTTATGAGGGTCTCCGTCCGTGTCACAGAACTTATGATGGAGTCTATGATCCCTGGCCCAGTGGAAGGCAGAGTATTGGCAGGCGAAGGATTGGAGCAGCATGAGGAGTATTTGGAGGGGGAGTTTGGCCTTGTAGGTCCTGTGGGCCCAGAGGCGGTGCGAGCCGGCTGTAGTTCCTACTATGGCTGCCTCGTGGAGGATAATAGCTGGAGAATGCAGATTTTGTTAATCTTTTTTATTTTAGGATAATAGGTAAGTATTTAAAATTAAGGCGGCGTGATTCGAGTTCACAACCTTCTGAAACACTGGCTTAAAAGCAGGGCTACTGTTGGTTGCTCGACCCTGTAATCTATTTTGTATTTCTTTATTTTAATTTCGGAAGGAACGGCACTGCTTGGTACATAATGAAATACTAGTTTATAAAATATAATACAAAATAACTTTTCTTCAGTCTGTATCAGAATAGTTATTTCGTATTATTATACTTATTATATATAACACTTATTTCGTGTCAGTAAAGGACGTACCATTTCATGCTGTAGGAATTTCTGTTTGCTTTACAATACATAAATAATTCCTCGCTTGAACTGAAACCCGGCTTTCCTAGTTCAGGCACATGTAAACCGATACCAATTTGCCTGTATTGGGTTTTACTGAAGTTTATTTCTCTCTAAGTATATTTATTACAGACGCTAAATCTGCATATTTCAAGACATCGAAACGTGCATTTTTTTTTTGAAGAGTAGGTAATAATAAATATTTCCATCGCGACAACATTATTTGCATCTTCATCACGTGTTTGCGCTTCGGCTCCGCACACGCCACCCAAAAGGCCGGAACACCATTGTTCCGTGATGGGAAATATATATATATATAAACAATATGCCATGATTTAGAACTATTAAATTAATCATTTAATGTTATAAAAAATATTAGTGGCAACCCTTAACTTGCTCACGGTGTTCCTACTCCTCCTATTACTTATTATGGTACTTACACATTTTAAGTTCAATTAATTTTAATGATTTGCAATCCGATTAGAGTTGCCTTTGTTTTGTTTCGTTCACTTTTACGGTTAAAGTTTTACCCAAATCATATCCGCTATATTTCTTAAACTGGGTGAATTTTGTATGTGTTTCTTGCATGGCTGGAGCCTTGCAAGTAGGAGGTAATAATTATGAAACTACATTTTAAAGATCGACTATGTCAGTATATACACACCTAATAATATAGTCGCCCACTTCGCTTCTGTGATCGCCAAATATATCCCATAAGCGCTGGCCGTATGGAAATATGTGAACATGGCTATATTAATGTAGGAGGCCTCGTATTTTATCGGTGAGGCCTGAGGAGCGATCAGGCGTTCGCAGGCCTCGTCCTTCATACGTCCATCGGCCTCGTCGCGGGCATTGGGAGGCATTTTGGTAGCTGTAAAATAAAATCTGTTATTTAAGGTCAAGTTCAGGTGTATAAAAGGGCAATCGTTTATATAAACACTAAGATAATTAGTAACTGCCTGAAATAAAAGCTTTTTATTTTATTTAATACCTACGTCGCAATATACCATTTAATCTGTAAATATCTGGGAGACCGAGCTTTGCTTATAAAATATATAAAAACTCGAAAATGCGCGTTTTCCCAGAGATAAGACCTAACTAGATCGATTTTTCGCCCCCGAAAACCGCCATATATAAATATACAAGAATTGCTCATTTAAATTAAAGGTATAGTGTAAGGCCTGAGTGAACGCTCGAAGCGGAGCGTTCGGCGGGGCGTGCAGCGTGGCGTCGGGCTCACAAGTGATGTGAGCAGCGTGCACTAAGGCCGCTCCTATACGCTTGCATTTGTTCAACATGCACGCGGCACGCCCCGCCCCGCTGCACGCCCAACTCGAGCGTCCACTCAGGCCACAGATAAGATTGACAGTGAGCGACTTTACAGGATAAATACACTCCAGGAAGTAATTTCATTGTCACCATTGTCTTCATGATCAGTTTACTCATAATTATTAAGGCGACTAGATACGTAAGTAGGTATTTAGAATATCTATTATTCTAAGGTAATAAATACTATATAGTTGAATCTAATCTGCCATTTTTTTTAAATAAATTTTCAGTTTATAATTTAAGTAGGTAAGATTTATTCGGGTAATTCCGGAAATCGTGTAATCCCGAAAATCAATTTAAAATCACTCATATTCCGTTGTATAAGAGTCAGCTTTCGGAATTATCCGCCACTATTCGTCATTCGGAAATACCCGAATACACCTTACTATACGTATATACCTATTTTAAAGTTATTTTCGTAAGTGACTTATTCAATTTGTTCAAGGTCGTTGGAATTGTCAGTAGCCTTAAAGCGTGAATAAATCAGCGTACCATTACTGCAATCACTAATCATCGCAAACTGATTAAGTACATTGTTATGGTGAAGTCATTATTTTTTCCAAGCCTTATTATGTCCTTGTTCTATAATTGCAAGATAATTAACTAAATGGGACGAAACATTAAATATTTTCGTAGACTCGGATGTTAAACAAAGGAGATTAATTATTTTTCATATCTCATGCTCTGAAAGTGGGTCGTTGTTGTTCTAAAAAGTGCACAGAAATGATCTTCCTAAAGCCACTAGCCTGAAACCATGCATACTTTATATCGTCGGAGCCAAAACCAACTTACATAATGAGTCAGATATCAACGATGCCTAACACAGACATGAATGATTGAATACTTGATAATAATCTTCTAATAAATCTGAGAAAAACGCAATTTATGCAATTTCATTCTTCCAGAACAACGCCGCCACAAATTAACATTACTATTGACAACATTCCCTTACAGAAAAGTAATATCATTAAATTTTTAGGTTTAAATATTGACTCCTCACTAAACTGGAGAGAACATATTAGTTCAGTGTGTAAAAAACTAGACCGTTTCATATTTGCCCTAAGAAAACTACGGCAGTCTGTGTCTTATGAAAGTTATGAAGCCGCCCTCACAGCTTACCACGATCACGTCTCATCTATTCTCAACTATGGCCTCGTCATCTGGGGTAACTGTTAAAGTGGAGAGGGCGTTCAAATTACAAAAAAAAATGTGTACGTGCAATATCTAACGCTGAAATTGGGAGTACAAACTCAAAATCTTACCACAATACAAAGATATGCTATTTAAATCAACCGCGCTGCATAACTGACACTTATAGAAGGAACGCTTACAATGCAAGTATTGTAATATACAATAAATTACCAGTCCAAATAAAGGAACTCGAGGGCAAGGAATTTACTCAAAAACTGAAATATTGGCTCAATGATCGCTGTTTTTATACTGTAAAGGATTTTATGAAATGTATTATATTTCAACAGTTTTCTGATTCTTAAATTTTACTGATATTACTCATCGTTATGTTACCTATTGTCGCATTAATTTATTTTGTATGTAGAATTTAAATGCTAAAATATCCTTTGCAATTGTAAAATTTGCGTACGTAAACGGTCGGGAAAGGTGAAAGATACTTACTTACTTTCATTTTTATTACACTAACACATAATAGGTATAATCTTTACCCTTTTTCTGCGAATAAATTATTGTTTGTTTAAAATTGCTTAAATTATTATACAGTATTTAAATAAATCTATAAATAGTCCTTGAAATATAAATACAAACTAAAAATATAAAAAACCGGCCAAGTGCGAGTCGGACTCGCGCACGGAGGGTTCCGCACCATCAACAAAAAATAAAGCAAACAAGCAAAAAAACGGTCACCCATCCAAGTACTGACCCCGCCCGACGTTGCTTAACTTCAGTCAAAAATCACGTTTGTTGTATGGGAGCCCCACTTAAATCTTTATTTTATTCTGTTTTTAGTATTTGTTGTTATAGCGGCAACAGAAATACATAATCTGTGAAAATTTCAACTGTCTAGCTATCACGGTTCGTGAGATACAGCCTGGTGACAGACGGACGGACAGCGGAGTCTTAGTAATAGGGTCCCGTTTTTACCCTTTGGGTACGGAACCCTAAAAAAGATAAATACTCGGCGCCTGTTTCGGCGCCAGGTGCGGTTTTTATTGAAATTCCCGCGTTATCTCAGTCTCACCTTTCATTAGCCAGACTCTAATATGCGAGGCGGCAAAAGTACTGACGCACGTGGTGTCCCTTACGGCACCAGGGTCAAGCCGTCAGGCCTTTTGCCGTCCGATCGGCTGAGGCCTGGCGGCTCAAGTATTTAAATTCTTTAAAATGCTTTTATGATCCGCCGTATCTGCAAAATGGCAGAGCAATTCAGAGGGACTTCAGCGAAAACCGAAATTCGCGAATTGCGGGGATCTTTCTTCTTTACTCCAATGAAAACGTAATTAGAGTGACAGAAAAAAATGCCCGCAATTTGCAAACTTCGATTTTCGCGGTTATAGCCCAGACCAGCTATCATGGTCGCATTTTTATCACCTGTCATTCCATGCGTCACTTTCGCACTTAGGTAAGTACATATTTGTTAGAAGAGTTAGAACGTGAAAGCCATGGTGATAAATGATTGTTAAAATCGGAATCATGTGAGTGGTTAATAAATATTGGATGCCATTTTTGTAAGCCCCAAGATACAGGCTCAGCCTAGTTTGGGGCTTACCGGACACCTTTGTGATTGCTTACCTACTTTATTATAAATAAATTATTCTTATTCTTATTCTTATTTAATAGTTTAATTATGAAGTGGCATCCGGGTTTTTTTTTTATAATTAATGGACTTACTCATGGCCACAGACTAGTCGAGGCGAAGACGTGGCCTACGATGGAGCGAGCCTGCCCAGAAGGTGCCTGTTCACCCTTGATTTGAAGGTTGCCTTATTGATTGTTATTACTTAATGTTTTTTTTTAGACAAAAGTGTACCATTTACTTTTTTTCGAAAAACCACCAAATTTTGGGTTATTTCTACTCACAATCACGTGAACTACTGAATAATAAAGAAATAAATTCACTCCAGTTTTTCAACCAATTTATGGGTGTCAGTTTCACGACGGTCCATATAAAAAAGTATGGGAATTTGCGTCACAAAAGTGTCGTTTATTTCGGGCACTTTTTAGGGTTCCGTAGCCAAATGGCAAAAAACGGAACCCTTATGGATTCGTCATGTCTGTCTGTCTGTCTGTCTGTCCATGTATCTCACAGCCACTTTTTTTTACATCGTTTGTGATCTGAGTAGAAATAAAATAACCCAAAATATGATGTTTTTTCTAAAAAAAAAACGGTACACTTTTATCTGAAAATGCTCTAATAGGGTAATTGTGTCTGTTTGCCGTCCAGTGCCTGTTTCCGTCCACTTGGCGGAGTTGCTACAAAGAATTGCGGAAAATTTGAATATAAACAAGCCTTCTCACACATGTTTGGATTTGTTGCAATCCATAATGTCTAAGCAATATTTTTACCAAAATAAAAGTGTTATTTGACAAATAGCGGCTTTAAAAAAAATTATGTTAGTGGCGGCATTGCATCCAGAGCTTGAAAACGTCATTTTGCAAGAAAAAAAAAGTGTTGGCGGCAAATGTTCACGGTAAGTTTATTAATTAATTTAACTAGTTTAAGTTACGTTATTGGCACATACTGCAACTTAAAAGTATAGTAAACGCAATTTTAAGTGTTTTTTATAGTTTTTTCATAATAATCTTTGATAAATTTAGTGGACGAGTACTGACATACTAATTTTGAAAAATATTTAGTTTCCGACCACACGGACGGTAACTGGAACAGCTAGGTGAGTATTTGTTATGATCGTTTTACTTCAAAAGACTTATAAACTACTATATATTTTCTCTTAAAATGATGTTTCTTGCTTATAAGATTATACATTTTAGTTTTCGTCCACGATTTTGTCAGTGTTGCTTGATTAAAATCATGTTTAAAATACGTGGTCGAAAACTAAAAATAGCTTTAAATATTGTTTCAGTTTCCGTCCATGTACTATGAGTGGTGTAGACGAGATTTATTATTACATGATTACTGAGGGCGAAAATAGCAATTCGTGGATGAGTTTCGATTTTGTTCGACGAAATGAAAGAATTGAACTGAGTCCGACAATGAGACGATTCCACGAATTGCTATTCCCACCGGAGCATAGTGGTTTGCCCCAAATATGCGAGGAAATAAGTTAAAATAGGCAATTAATTATTTAAGCATCAAGCATTACTCGAATCTTAATATAAAAAATGTCAAATCTTACGATTTTCCCTCCTTAATATCTCGCGCACGAGTGTGGAGCGGGCTTTAAAATAATTGAAATGTCTATGATTATTAAGCAGTATTTACACGATGTTACAAAATAGTCCTGCAAGAATGAGACATATAATTGTCTCCCTATCTCGCTCTATATCCTACAGCATGAACTGATAGCTGTACCAGGCCGTGTGGATGCTGGTTTAATAAGTATCTGTTTTTCGCTCTCACTTAAGCCCCGCATTCACACTCCTACCTTGTAGGCCGCCTCGTAGTCCGCCTCGTTGGGTAGGATTGTGTATGGGGGTTGTAGACTACGAGCCGTCCTACCGTTTAGCCGTTTGTAGGACGGCTCGTAGTCCACAACCCCCATACACAATCCTACCCAACGAGGCGGACTACGAGGCGGCCTACACGGTAGGAGTGTGAATGTGGGGCTTTATAAAACTGCGTCCTTAAAAGCCATCTCTTTCTCGCTCTCACTCATGGGTGCGGTTGTCTGTTACACGGCTTTAATGGACGTACATACGGCGGATCACCTTACACACGATCGAACGTGCGCCGGACCGCAAAGTCACGGTCCGGGCGTCTGTAAGGCCAAGCGCGCACCACGATTTTAATTTTTGCGAGACGATTTTAGAATCGCGCTGTAATTTATCGCAGAAAATTCACTGCGCGCACTGCGATGAAAAGTCGACGATTTGTTCATTCTCGACATGGATTTCGTACCAGTCGCCAGGCGTGAAACAATATGCAATCGCTGTATGACTGAGTATTTATACCACAAAGGTGATCTCCTTCTATTTCTATAATTAAACGGTCAACATCTAGCGTCTCATCTTGTGACTCCATTGGAGAAGCAGGTTCCGATATGTTGACTCTTGGAGAGCGAAATGCCGACTGAGGTCCGGGGTGCGATTTTATTATCGCAGTGCGCGCGGGGCCATACAACTCCGTATGCTGCAATTCACTTTGTGACAATGGCGTCGCGAGCAGTCGCGGAAAAATGTGACAAATCACAATTTTAAAATCGCTGCGATTTTTTTGTCGCATATGCAAAACAAAACTAAGTCGGTACTAGTAACGTACATAGCTTAAAAATAAATGATTCCTTATTATATTGATATTATATATTATAAATGCGAATGTAACACTGTTTGTCGGTCTGAGTCCTGAGGAAGGAAATATATATAAATATTTATCACGAAAATAACCATTCTACGCGGTCGAAGTCACGGGCAGAAGCTAGTAACTAACTAAGAATTATCTATATAACATAAAAACAAAAAATAAAGATAGGTATAATTGATTTTCAATGCAATAATGCACCCTACAGTACTTTTTCATACAGTGGACGAAAACTGACTCATACGTGGACGAAAAGTAGCTCACAGGCGGACGGAAACTGAAATAACCCTACTTTTTCAAAATATATTTTTTATAAAATAAACCGTAAATATTATTTAAGGTCACGTAATATTAACCTAAAATAGACAATATGAGCAATACAAACAAATATAGCACATTTAAGTAAGACTACTTAAATATTTTTTTTTAGCATTTCAAAGTAGACATCTCCTATAATTGGACGGTATCTGACACAATTACCCTATAATACTTACGATTAATTTTTATTTTAAGTCCCAATAATTTCAAAGACAACCCGTTAACAACCTAGAATAATAAACTACTAACTTCAATAAACTATGCCGACTAGACTTAACAGTACAAGTCCTAGTACCCAAGTAACGTTTCTAGATCTATTTAAGGAAATGGCGCTTGGGTCACCACGTGCCTATTATAAAGAGGTTAAGTTAAGACAATACAACGTGACTTGGTCACAACACGTCATAATAGCCGTAATTGCGTGTGCAAAAGGTCCAGCCCTCTTGAACAGTCTGGGACCGATTTTTGAATTACGTTACGACCGCTCGATTTCGTTCAATACTATTTCCATGCACTACTAGGCATTTAAATCCTACTTATAGAATTGAAAATGAGTGGTCAATACCACTAGATTCCCAATTTCTATAGCTCGTATTTCAAAAATAGCATTTCGCCGTTTTCCACAGATTTTCGAGTGATTGAATCGAGCGCTCGAAATTAAAAAATTAGCCCTATGAACTGTACTTGAAAAATAATTAATAATCTTCATAAATAAAATAAAATAAAATAACAAAATAAGTAAAAGAAAATAAATAAAAATCAAGTTATGATTTCATCCGAATGGGTACCTACAATTTCTTGTCGGGCTATAATAAGAGGCTTTTAAGAGCCAACTGGAGTGGTAATTTCTCCATACAAACGTACTCGACTGTTTCTTCCGCGGGTTTTGAAGCTAGAGCAATGTTTTTTTCAACACAGATTAATATTGTAAATATCTGTGTCGGACCGTTTTGCATTTTTGATATTTTTGTTTTTTTAGGCGCTAGAGCCCTTAAAAAATGGCCAAAATGGCCTAATTGACTATGCCGCAATGAGAGGCGTGGTATTCAAAACTGATATCAATTAGCCAAAAAAGCAAAACGGTCCGACAATAGTTATTTGTACAACAAGAGATCAAAGTTTGATATTTCTTCGAGTGCTTATTTTGAGTCACGTGCAAGCGAAAGATTCTATACTCGCTACGCTCGTGAATCTAATTTAGAATCTTGAGCGTAGTAAGGGACTCAAAAGCGCACGAGATGTAAATAACTTTGATCTCGTGTAGTTCACAAAACTTTTCACCTCAGCAGTGAGAACATATTAGAGAACCCGAAAAATGTATTCCTTCTTCATCACTTACCTCTATTCACTCATGATTTCTTAAGATATACCAACAATTAAATTTTCACCTCAGCAGCTCGAACAAGGGTACTTTGCTACTTAAAAACAGTGAGCAAAATGCGATTTTGCTCACTGTTTTTAAGTAGCAAAGTACCCTTGTTCGAGCTGCTGAGGTGAAAAGATAATTTCATTACCATTTATATCTTAAAATTTCGTCACATTTGGTTAAGTTTTGGGGGAGGAAACAGTCGAGTACGAAACCTCGTTTTTTGATATTTTTATGCAGGGTTTTTCGCCTTGTTCTTATCGCACTAGTTTTAGGAGCCACTTCCATATAGCGAGACGGATATGTTTACCTAAAATATTTAAATCTCAGCTCCCGTATCCTCTTAAGGCTGTCTTCCCCATGCATTGTTTAGCAAGTGATTGTAATATTAGAATAAATTATGCGATAGAAAACCACTTGAAAAACCGAGGCAGTAACATATGACACATGCCATTGAGTACCTAATGTGAAAAACACACAGATAATTGTCACCAGGATTCGAACCCGGGACCTCCTGATTCGTAGGCAGGGTCACTACCGACTAGGCTAGGAGGCTGCCTGTAATTCAGTAATGTGGATAGTAGGTCCCATAGTTTACATGCATATTCTACTAAGTCTCGGAGTTATATTTGCAAGTTTGAATTTAGGATCTAATTTTATTCTATTATATGTAGTTCAAAATTAGATTAGATTCTTTCCTTTTAAAAGGAAATCGGGACTTAGAAGTCATAGATTAAGACTTTTTACACTTGCAGCCTGTGGATCAACTGCACAAAGAAAGCTTATAGTGCGCTGCGTGTCCTCTACAATAACGCGTTCAGGATGCTGATGGGGCTGCCGCGGTACTGCAGTGCTTCGGGGATGTTCGCGGAGGCACACACGGACGATTTCCATGCCATTATGCGCAAACGCGTCGCGTCCCTGATGCGCCGTGTGCGCGGCAGCGTCAACAGCCTCTTGACCGCGGTGGCAGGGGCTCATGACAGCCCGATATTTGGCCACTGGGCGAAGTCTCATGCGCCACATGCGCACTATGACAAATGAGAATGTGGAGAATAATAATAAATAATAAATATTTGATAATTGAATTTATAATTTAATTTAATTTATAATTTTTTATTTCATTTGTAAAATTTAATGTAAGTTTGGGATAATGTGCATGTTGATTTATTGTTTGTATGTTTTGTAAATTTATTTGTGTTGTCTAGTTTTTGTAATATGGATACGCTGTCCGAAATAAACGCATTTTATTTTATTTTATTTATTTATTATTAAGAAGAAAGAAACAACACGTATATTTACAAATTGGCTATATTAAACTAAAATACTGGGATTTAGACTAGTTATTGCACCCGCATCCGCACTGTCCAGAAATGGACACGGAACCGGACGCGGGCACGGTGCCGCTGAAGTCGACGGAGCCGAGCACGGGCACGGAGCCGACGACGACGGTCTGGCCGCTCGCGTCGATGTCGCCGGACACGCCGACCTGCCCGGTGCCCACGCCGCCGTACGACGCGCACGGCGGGGCCGGCGCCGGCGTCGGCGACGGCGCGTTGTTGAGCCCGCCGATTCCGGAGTAGGGGAGTTGCGGGAAACCGCAGGACTGCTGGCTTAGTACAGACTGTGAAAGTAGGAATAAAATTAGCTACAGCTATATGTAGGTAGATATATGTTCTGCTGATAGTATACATGTAAAAGTTTGTATAGTTTGAAGATGATGATACTTAATAGTACAAACATAATGTTAATGTAAAAAAAATGTAGGCACTGGTAGCTCTCTTTGCCTTGGCTAAAAAAAACAGGATAACGTATTGTACCTACATTCTAAAACGATACTTACTTCTAAAAAAGTGAAGACAGGATAACGTATTGTAGTAAGTACCTTCTAAAACGATACTCTTTCTAAAAAGATGAAGATATTTACCTGGATCAAGCAAGCCTGCACGCAAAGAGCAAAAACGATGAAGGAAGACATTTTGTTATAATATTGTCTTGTCCCGTTTTCTTCAAAACAATTAGAATGATTCCACATAACTATGTCATCCGTTTTATACTGACACAGCAATTGCTTGCAGGTCAACGTTACGTAAACGATTGGCAATTTATAATTTATATAATCATTTAATTGTTGTATCAAACGTTTATAAATGTGAAATTTTCCTTATCATATGATAAGAAATATTTACAAAATAATAATTATATGTTACACGTTAGTTAAATGCATTCGAGTTTCATGCAAATATTGTCCCAAATACAACTTGACAGCAACTATTTTTGAATACCACCAATGAACCTGTGGCACGTCTTTATACTTTTTTTTTACATAGAAAATGCTTTGAATTATAACGTCTATCACTATGGAATTAGGTTCAGAATCCAAAATTATGAGCGCGCAGTATTCAAAATTTGCAAGATATTATCGTTAATATAGTTACTGTTATCGAAATCTTACATAAATATGATAGATATATATAAAAGCAAAACCAGTTGATAAAGTAGATCATTCACCGTTTACTCTAAAACAAGGAATTTAATAAAATAAAAAAAATGAGTTTCAAAGTTACAGTCCTTTGCGTTGCTACTTTCCTAGTTCAGGTAAGAAAATCAATGTAGCTACTTACTTAAACGAAAATTCAAATGTTTAGTTTAAACTCTGTGGTTTAAGACATAAACAAGTTGCCACAACGATAACATATTTTTAGATAAGTGAGTAACTTCTTAAATAAACGCTCACTCTTAAATTTGTATGTCCATAATTATTTAAATTAAGTAAGCAGCAATAAAAACAGTAAAATTGTGCATTGAATATTGTGTTTAGTAAAAGTTTAGTAAAAGTTTAGTAAAATTTATGTAGTGTAGATCTCAAGTAAAATCTTAGGATAACGATATTGCTTGCTTAAAACTGTAGGCGTTGATGTTTACGTTTAATTAGTGCTGCGGTGCTAACTATAAAATTATACCTATATGTATTTGAGTTTCAATCAACCTTTTAAACCTTTGGAATCGCGACTTTCGTATTAGAAAAACGCACATCCCTGTCTGGTCTCCTAGGCCACCGGCATAAGTTTGCATTGTGTCACTGTCATGTGAGTACTAAAATACGACTTCCATTATCCCAGTGCATCTCAGGCGAAAATTGTGGCTGCATCACATCGCCCAACAACGGCGGCTTCTTAACTGTAAACAGCAACGGCCCCATCATTCCCTCCGGCCTCTCGCTTGGCGCGGAGCTGACCCTCGCCGGGGACTTAGGCCTCTCCGGCGCGCTGCCGTTCCTGAGCGCGGTGGCGTTCGAAGGCAAGTACCCGACGAGCGGGTCGGCGGCGGTGTCGTACGGCTGCGGGGACTGCGTGGCCATTACACAGGAGCTTGGGAACCCGACCGGGAACAATGCGAACATCAACGGCTCCCCGTTTATTAGCACGTGTGGTAGTAGACGTGCTTAAATTATAGTTTAAATTATATTTATAAAAATAAATTTGTATAAAGTCACTATTATTTTAATTTCTTAAATTTCCTTAAGTATATCAAACTTAGAAGCTTCCTTAAATAGTATAATTTCATAACAGATCCAGTATTAAGAACAGTAAGTTGTACGCTACTAAGACCATATATTTTTCATTCTACTTATTAAATTATATGAGATGGTTTGTAGATATTAATATTGAGATGTTTACGAAAAGCTATAAAAAGGGACTTTTTATTTTTGAATTCGCACCAGCAATACAGGTGTCAGTCGTCCCGCCTTGATCCCGCTGCAGTATTTATGCTAGTGTGTTTTGAGTCCAAACGGATAGGTATCTTTTAGATAACCAGTTTGTATTTTAATGTGACCTTACATATATAAACTTTTAAAGGGTCGGAAACGCGCATGTAACGGCTCTAGAGTTGTAAGCGTCCATAGACTATGGTTATCGCTTACCATCAGGTGGCCCGTACGCAGTTTGCTACCAATGATGAGTCATAAAATACAACAAGAGCCAAGACCTCATTTATATTGTCACATTGTTGTCATTGAAAGAATAACCGTCGGTTTTTTAACACGCTTTTATTAGGTCGACCTGTATGTAACTACCTATGTAATGGAATCTTGCAAGTTAAATTTGATCCACTTCCCGGTTTCCGATTGAGCTCAAATTTTGCATACACATGTAAGGCGGGTGACAATGCAATATTATGGTACCATCGAGCTGATCTGATGATGGAGACAGGAGGTGGCCATAGGAACTCGACCTGTATGTAACTAACTTGTAATGGAATCTTGCAAGTTAAATTTGATCCACTTCCCGGTTTCCGATTGAGCTGAAATTTTGCATACACATGTAAGTCAGGTGACAATGCAATATTAAGGTACCATCGAGCTGATCTGATGATGGAGACAGGAGGTGGCCATAGGAACTCTGTGATGAAATAACGCAACCTAATTGTTTTAGGGGTTTTTAGAATTGTCTCGATGAGTATTAGTTGTCTGTCGTAAGAAAAGTACAGTCAGCGATAAAAGCTTGTACCAAAAATGAAATTTTTGCCAAAAACTTAATATTGAATATTGACATTGTCGGATTTTGCTGCATATTTCGCTGCGTTTCACTGAAACCTACATACTTACACAAAACATAGCCCAACAGCCTGCTCTTTATCGACTGTTTCGACTTAGATGTTCCACTGCTGGATAAGTTAAACTTTCAGTCATTTGCTGAGGAATAAACACAGACATGCGAACTTCATAAAAGAACAACACTGTTTAATTCAATCTTTATTCATTCTTAAAAACCGTCTCACTTCTAAATTCCGATTTTTCATAAGTCCCATCCCCACACCTCTTGGCTCTTTTGACAACCACACCATTATCCACTGTCTTCAAGTCATACGCCCATCCGATCCACGCGAAAAACTCTATAAACGCCGCGGTCCAGTTAAGCTTACTGGCTATTTCTGCAGCCCTATAATCCCATGGGAACACGTGATGATAGTTATGGAACCCTTCGCCAAGAGTAGCTAGGTTCACAGCCATATTTTCCGTAGCTCGGACTTCTTTATCATAAGGTCTGTTCCCGATTGCGTGAGAGGCACTGTTGATGAGGGAGACGAAGTTGAGACATAGCATGGTGCGGAGGTTGTTGACATGGAAGGCGGTGTGGAAGGTCTCCCCCCAGAAGTACATCGGGAAAAGGGTGGGGAGAACGTAGGCGAATAGGGTGATGATGTAGAAGCCGTATCTGAAAAAAGAGAAATTTAAATGTGGAAGAATTGGCAAAGAAAAAGTCGTAAAGCCAAGATAATCTTGTCCATATATTGGATGTATATTAAGATCGTTTACATCACTGTTCAAAATATTCTGAAGTTGGTACCGTAAACGCAGCAAATGTATGACAAAAATAATAAATCACGTCACTGCTAACTATTACGCTGCGTCATCATTCCGTTGTTGTCTCATCATCTTCCTCGCGTTGTCCCGGCATTTTGCCACGGCTCATGGGAGCCTGGGGTCCGCTTGGCAACTAATCCCAGGAATTGGCGTAGGCACTAGTTTTTACGAAAGCGACTGCCATCTGACCTTCCAACCCAGAGGGTAAACTAGGCCTTATTGGGATTAGTCCGGTTTCCTCACGATGTTTTCCTTCACCGAAAAGCGACTGGTAAATATCAAATGACATTTCGTACATAAGTTCCGAAAAACTCATTGGTACGAGCCGGGGTTCGAACCCGCGACCTCCGGATTGCAAGTCGCACGCTCTTACCGCTAGGCCACCAGCGCTTCAGCGATTCCGTTGTTGTCTATTCTGCATTATTATGCTCCTACATAAATCGTAATTCAAACGCAAGTAATATTAATTAAGTTTTCTACAGGCAATTTTTCGTAGGCGCTTTTCTTTTGTTAGATTCATACTTACACACTTCTTTAAAAACAATTACATTTTCTTTGATTTTAATCATGATGAGGATTGTGGAGCAACATGACTGACATAATGCTTACAACAAAACATACAGTTAAGTACCTACAAAGTATTTATTAAGTAAGCATTAGAACGATACTAGAACATAAAATACCTACCTTTAACCATTTTGATGGAAGGATACATTCAGAGTAGAGTAAACAGAAAATAACCTTTCACTGTTTTGTTTACAGTAAGTAAATACTTTGTTCAAGATTAGTTGGAGCTTAAGATCATATATAATCTTATAAAAAATTATTTATTAATAGCTAAAGTTGGCTAAGCGCGACTGCATAACCAGAACCAATCAGGCGCATAAAAAGAACTGTAGATACTCACTTTTTCTGAAACACCAGCACAGGATTGCTCATCAAATCCGACAAGTCTATGCTGGCTCCCCGTCTCTTGACTTCCGGATGCTTATGGACGAGATACCAGCCCACATGAGAGAAGAAGAAGCCCCTGGCAGCGTTATGAGGGTCTGCATCAGTGTCGCTATGCTTATGGTGGAGCCGGTGGTTTTTGACCGAGTTGAGGGCGGTGTACTGGCCTGCTGACGACTGGAACAGCATGAGGATGGTCTGCAGAGGTTGCTTTGTAGCTTCTGTGGGTCCAGAGGCGGTGGGTTCCCGCCATCAGGCCGAGCATACTGGCTTCCAGGAGAATGAGGTCTGGAAAAAAATGTCGTTAAAAAGTTATAGAAAGAATTATTTCATTGAACTGTAGGGATGGGCGTTGAGACAAACAACTAGGTTCGAGTATAAACGTATAATGCATTAAATAACACTTACAAGGCCTTAAATACTATAGTACCTATGCGCATGTATGTGTGTGGGTATGGTGTAGTATACACACACTACACCTCCCCCCTTGAAGAAAAAAAAATAATTAAAATCTAAAAGTTAATCTATTTTTTTTTTTAGTATACAGTGGGCCACTCAGATAAGCTTAAAAAATATAAACTGCATTACAAAATAAGAGATTACATATATGAAAACACATTTATTACGCTATTACGAGTATAGCAGAAGTTAAAGTCAAATTATAAAGAAAATTGGAAAATAGACTTAAATGTAGCAACAATGTGCTAAGTTTAATGTTTGTTTACACAAAAAATACAATTTACATTAACCTTAAAGATTATGTAAAAAAAAATTATAATAAAATATTTTTGCATACGAAACATTTTAATTAGTATTTTACATAAGTAACTAACCTGATGAAAATACACTTAAAATGTAACATTAAAATAATTTTATTTATATAAGAAACAATGCAAGTAGCTATATAATTATCAAAGTGAAAGTAAAAAAAAATATGTTTTAAGATACACATGTAAAGAAAACTACAAATAATATATGTTAACATTAATCAATAAAAAAAATCGTTTCTTTTTAGGTACCTAGTTTTTTTTTTCTTCACAAAAAAAATGTCTTTATCCGTGATAAAAATTGTTACTTACATTTTTTCTGACGTCAGTTAATCATTATAATTATAGAAGACTCATTTAGTGCCTCTTAAGCGGGCATTACATACTTGTGACATGGGTACACAACGCATATTTCGTGGTCGGCCGACCTTGTAATAAAATTTATTTATTTATTGCTCAAGACACAAGGTATTTTTTTTAAGCGCACAAACATACTTTATATTTATTCATTCAGGCAGTTCTTTTAACACATCCTTACATTATATCCTTCCATGTGTCCAAGGAGTCTCCACGATTGATGCTCGATCGAATCATGGTCAGACCTCCAAGGATTCCCTACCTGCCTTGTGTCTTGGTGTACCCATGCTAACCTAATCGCTCAAGGCCGCCTCTCGGGCCACCGAAGAAGCGATTGGCATTTTTTTTTCAATTATTATCATTCATAATTTCCCAATCTTTACAACAAAAAAAACCCATTCAAAATCGCAAACAAAATACTCATTCATTGAAAACTTTAACGTATATAAGAATTTCAACAACTCTTAGTTGATCAGGCTAATCGTCCTTTGAAAAGCTTACATATATATCAGTTTTCCCAACAACAAATGCTTAATCGCCATCCAAAAATCTAACAAATTCCATCATACCATTTATAACTCTAAAACCAAACCATTTACGTATTTATTTTACCTCTACACTACACCATTCTAACATACAATAACAAAACATTTAACGAAACATCTACCCATATAATCCATCATTGAAACAAACCAAAACATTCTTTTACCAACAAAACTACATCTTTTCATAAATTCCTATATTATCTCGATACATTACCATCCCCATATATTTTACTCATTATTATAACGAAGCCACTTCGTAACTCTGTATTAATATGTCACATCCGTATTAAAATGTCAAGTCCGATACACATTATGATTCATAATAATAAATGTTATAAAACCCAACTAAAATTATCCTAAATTGTATACAATGTTAGTTTAGTATAATATGTATAATATGGTTAATAGTAGGCACATATTGCGTCGCATTCTTAAATTTTAAAATATAAGTGTGCTAAGTGTTAAGTACTCTTTCTACTTTTTAACTTTAATATTACAACAAAAAAAATATTTGATTCAAAACAGTGCACGACGACTATGAAATTTGAGATGTAATAACAGAAGCTATATACCAATTCCTTATATGTGAACACGCGCCGCGGATGGCGCGCCTCATTTGTAGGCTATGACAAATATTGTATCTAAGTGTAGAAAAGTTCTATTGTTAAGTTAAACAGATGAAATAAAAACACGAAATATTAAAATGAGATTAAATTACCTATACATTCAATTTACTTGGAGCTAGGAAACGTTATGAATATGTGCCATTCCTTTAACCATATTGTTATTTCGTCATCAAGCATACATATTTAATAAAAAAAAATAACACACATCAACAAAAACTAGGGAAATTATTATTGAGAAACTATATAAAAACACTGTTTAAAAATCCAAGATAGCAATTGCTAATATTACAACCAACGAAAAAGAAATTTAAAATAACTGTTGAATATAACACGACGTTTCCCCGAAAAAAAAAAGAATGTCATCAACATCAACCAAGTCAACTGCTTATAACCTAAAATAGTCATACTGCTCCTGGCTTTCCCCAAATCTCTCAATTCCATTTCCGTTGTGGCGGGACCGTGACAAAATCACACGCCATTCTCCTCGACTCCATCTCCAGCAAGGTCACGTCTGGGTCCCGGGACGCGAACAAGCTCCCTGCTGCAACTTCCAGCTTCACAGGCTTTTATTTAAAAAAATATAATTTGTTTTATTTTAGTCCATTTCCACTTCTGATTTTTCGCCACGTGTCCAATTTTAAATATTAATATATGTATTTTAACACTTATACTATTTAGTTACGTCCACATTACACATAATGTTTATTTGTCGTAAAACACCAAACCAAAGTTCTATTAGTCTTTCAACCTTACACTTTCACTTTTTCTTGTATTAGTCCTTTTATTATATTACATTTTTTTTTATTAACTTCCCCTTTTCATTCAAATGGTCCAATATTTTTCACCAAGGACAACGGCCATTATTTCTGGCTGGCGCAGCGCACCGCCAGTGCAGCACGAGGGCGCACTGGCAGGGTCGCCATGTAGGGATGGGCGTTGAGACAAACAACTAGGTTCGAGTATAAACGTATAATGCATTAAATAACACTTACAAGGCCTTAAATACTATAGTACCTATGCGCATGTATGTGTGTGGGTATGGTGTAGTATACACACACTACAGAACGAATGTCACTTGAGGAGATCCTGTAGATTGAAATGGATGTGAGCTTGGACGTACGCACGTACACAATTTTTGCTGACAAATGTCTGTTCATTCAAAAAGGATCTTGGCCTCTGACACAAGAGCGCCACTCTGCCCTATCCTTCACGCCAGTTGGGTATTCCGAGGGCGGACAGGTCTTTTTGGGTTTCATCACTCCAGCAGTATCTGGGACGCCCAGGCGGACGTTTTCCGCCCGGGTGCCCCACATACTCTCTTAATACATACCCCCCACATACCTTATAACCATACTTACCAAAAACTAAAGTGCCCCAATAAGCGGATGTGAAGCTCAAATAAAATCCGTACACCGCCGACAAATGCAAAAAACTAGTAACAGCGACTGTTTTGTATGAAATCTTGAATTTCCAATTATCTGTCTGAGGGGCTATTAATTTTGGCAGTTCCTTATTTTGGATCGATAACATGCTTTCATCGGTTGTGTTTGGAGCAATATCTGGAAGTAATAATTCAATAGATATAAAAAAGATATTAAACATCGAAACGTAATTCCCATAACTTAATTACCTATTTGGTGGCAAAGACACCATAGACAGAGATATAGTAAATGTAAAGTAGTAGAACGAGATAAAAAATAACAACACGGTTCTAAGATATCAGTAGGTAATTCGATTTATCAAATACCATGAAAGGATTTCCTGCTTAGCATTGCTAGGCCGAAGGACACTGATGATTTTACTGCAAACTATAACATTACTAGCTTTTGCCCGCGACTTCGTCTGCGTGGAATAAGTAATTTAGGTAGCTAATATTTTATTTTTGTTGATTCCCCATACAAACTTCGACCCCCCTTAAAGGGTGAGTTCTTGAATGAAAACTAACCTTTGTCATTCCCCGGGACTCAAACTATCTATACCAAATTTCAACTAAATCGTGCACCAGCGCCGGCGCTACACCGCGCGGGCGGGACAGTTCCTATCGACAAAGTTTGTTATGCAGTGTTAAGTCCCCATACAAAATTTCACCCCTTTAAGGGGTGATTTCTGGGATAAAAACTATCCTATGTCCTTCCTCGGGACTTAAACAATCTATATACCACATTTCATCTAAATCGGTTCAGCGTTTTAAGCGTGAAGAGGTAACATACAGACAGACAGACTTCCATTTATAATATTATAGTATGGATCAGTTTTAAGCCCCCATTTCCAATACAAGCGATTCTTCTCACTTGATGGTCTCATGATCTCATCGGAAGACCAGCGCTGGAAGCCACCAGCAACATGCTGAGATGAGGCCATTTCGTGGCACTTTCATCTTATTTTGTGTTTTCTTTTATATTATTTATGTATTCTCTCGGGGATCCTTATTTTAATGTACCGAAACTTTTTTGACCAAATTTCGTTTCCCAACAAAATTTTACCAACTACACGTTTGTCAACTCAATCTTTCCCGTATAAACATTTGCCAAACTTCAAATCCGACAAATGATAATTTCCCAAACTGTTACTTTACAACTTTTATAAGACCAACTGTTTTTTTCCCAGATGTTTTACATGGACTATAAATGTACGCTCAAATTTATTTTTGTCAAAACTGGACAAATTTATATTATCCAAAAATATATTTACTTAAAAAAAATGTTTGTTCAAATAAATGTATTGCAGAACCTTGACAAATTACGTCTATCCAAAACGTTATGTTACTAAAAATATATTACGTCTAGGTTAGGTAAAGTGGGCAAACCAAGCATTGAACAAAACACTGTTTTTCCGACTTTCATAACCTCGATTTTCATAATCCCGATTTTTTTTATATGTCCGAAATATCGAAATTAATTACGACTTTGAAAACCACGAAAAAACAAAATCACAAATGTGCTCTTTCCGAATACTTATCCGATTGTCATATGAACGAAAGCATAAGTTCCGTATTTAAAAATCCGAAAATATTTTATCCGAATTTGGCGACCAGCAAGCCGAAGCTGCGGAGGCGAGCATTAGTACCTGCGCTTTGATAGGCTAGGGCGAAGGGGCTGCTTTGCCCGTAGCGCCGGAGCAGATGCGGAGCATGATTCCATAAATTCGGAATATCGTTATTCGAAATTCAAAAAAGGGTTTATAATTATTAGGTAAATAAATAAAATTTGTGAAATAATAATTGTCGAAATAAGTAATTGCCAAAATACAAGTTTGTCACGTTTTTTTTTTGATAATTGTTACATTTATTTGTCATGTTTTGTTATGGTTTTTGTATTCTTTGGCAACTATTGAGAGTAATTGAAATTTGGTAAAATAAATGTTGCCAAAGTAAGGAAATGTCAAAATATGTTTTTGCATAGCGTTCTCTTGGGAAATATTTATATGCGACTTGTTTAGTTGGGAAATGATTAGTTGGCTTTTATATTTTTGGTATACATTGGTTAAGATATGAAAATCTGGCAAAAAAATTTTGGTAATCCATTAGTAACCCATTGTCTCGTTTATTTGTGCTTACGAATAAATTATATTCTATGTGTATAGTGGTAGTGAATTTGTAAAAAAAACAGAAAGCACTTACCGGTCTATATTTTACTTCAAAATATAGTAAAAATAACCTTTACACTATTGTTTGATTATTTTTTTCATGCAAGAAATAATACAGGGTTTTTTATTTTATTTTATTATACTTACTTGTTCCGCTGAAGTATACCGCGTGAAATCAGCGTAATTTCCGGAATACACTGAAATTAAATGAGGTATGAACTTTTATTAAAGACGAAACATATGACACGGCATTGTTCGAGCCCTCAGTGTCGATGATTGTCAAGGCCCGATCTTTGACCTTGATCAAATATAACGTAAGCAGGGTTCTTTTCGATACTTAAATTATATATTTTGTATTTTTTTAATTTGCATGATATAGGATGACTCACGTTAGACCGGGCCGACCAGGCCCCTATTTCACCACGGCGACAGGTGCGACAATTCGACAAATGCCACTGTTGCTGACGTCACAGGCATCCATGGGCTACGGTTACCGCTTACCATCGGGCGGGCCGTATTCCTGTTTGCCACCATCATTGTATTATTTAAAAAAACTTTATTATATTGGCAAAAAACAGGTATTTCTCAGGTACAGGTAAGCGTTACCGTAGCCTATGGAGGCCTGTGATGTCAGTAACAGTGATGTCGACAATCTTCGCGCCTGTTACCGTGGTGAAATAGGGGCCAGGCCGTGTCCGGGCCGGAGCTTCCGGCGCTTACTGTTCTATGATAGATGACTCTTTCTGCTATTAAACGATATTAGCGTAAACGAATATCGACAGTCGATAAATCGAATATCGTTAGTGTTGTGTGTCGACAGAGTGACATCCCTAGTGCGCAAAACGTTCAAGCGGATAAACAAGACCAAGTGCGGGTAGTTCGAAAAACTCGCGCGGTTAGACGATGCTGATGTCAACTTAAGCCAGTCTTCTCCGAGACCACGGGGACAACGCCGTCCTCGAAACGTCGGAGGTAAATCTTAAAACTTAGATACGCGATTAAGTCCCGTTGTATAATTTAATAATTGTCATTAGTGTCATTACACTCGCAATCATTGCTGCGGTAACAGCGGTAAGTGACGTTGGGGACTGTTTGAATTTGGACTTTACCGCACAATAATAAGGTACATAATTGGAATAATTTTCGAATGTAACTTATGACTGATAAGCATGGTTGCAGTTTATTGACCTGTAGTTTAAACAAAAGATATTTGGAGTGATGTGAGGAGGTTGATTATTGTCACTTTTGGTGACGACTTGTAAACAAATCAGTTAACTTAATTTTGACGACTGGTCTGGCTTAGTGGGTAGTGACCCTGCCTGTGAAGCCGCGGTGTTGGGTTCGAATCCTGGCAAGGGCATTTATGTGCGTGATGAGCACAGAGAGGTATTTGTTCTCAGGAACATCTGTGCTGAGTCTTGGGTGTTTTATGCTATGTATTTATGTACCAGTATTTGTATTATTAAGAAAACATTAAGCAAATTGTATCCAATGGAAACACAGTTACACATCCTAAAGATATTGCAGAGGAATTTAATAATTATTTTGTGGACCAAGTTCGTTCTGTTACTCCTCATAGTAGCACTAGCAACAAAAATAACTATAAGAAAACAATGACATACAATGCTAACTCTCTATTTATGAAACCGACTAATCCTGATGACATAAAGCTAATAATAAATTCTTTAAAAAATACTAATAGCACTGGATACGATGGTATACATACGAAAATAATAAAAAAAAACATCTGATATTATCTCTCCTATAATCAGCCATATAGTAAATTTGTGTATTGAGCATGGTGAGTTTCCTGGCAAACTAAAGGTATCCATTGTGAGACCTCTTTATAAAAAGGAGGATAAATATGACATGAAGAACTACAGGCCTATTGCGTTAATCTCTGTCTTTGCCAAAATCATAGAGAAAGTTATATACAACAGTCTTTATAATTATTTTGAAAAAAAAAAACTTATTTGCAAACGAACAAAAAGGGTTTCGAAAGGAAAAATCGATAAATTTGGCAATTTTTGATTTAGTACAAAAGGTAATCAATAACATGGACAAAAAAATCCCTACATGCGCTTTATATATGGACATGTCAAAAGCGTTTGACTTTGTTGACCATAATATTCTCTTAGACAAACTACATGCTTATGGAATTCGCGGTAATGTTTTCAGTCTAATCCGCTCCTACTTGAGGGACAGGAAACAAATTACACAAATTAAAAGAATATCTCCCAGCACGAAAAAAGAGGAAACCTACTCATCTAACTTTAGGAACATTTGTTTAGGGGTACCCCAGGGAAGTGTGTTGGGCCCACTATTGTTTTTAATTTACATCAATGATATGCCTAAAGCCACGGTACACCCGATGGTTCTCTTTGCAGATGATAGCACTATTATTTTTTCTGGACATAATGTAGAATCGTATGAAACTGACATAAATAATACCTTAGAAACTATTATAGAATGGCTTGATAACAATAATCTTAGAATAAACCTGGACAAGACCAATATTATGACATTTAAGCAAAGAACGAAATCCACTAGTGTAAACATAGTTTATAGGGGACATAAAGTGAATGAAAAAGACGTAACAAAATTTCTAGGATTAAGTATAGATAATAAGTTGACTTGGAAAACACAAACTGACAATATATGTAATAAATTAAGTAAATATTCATACGCCTTATATAATTTGAAAAAAATCGCAAATGAATCGACACTTTTAACCGCCTATCATGCTTATGTCACATCTAATTTAAGATATGGTATCCTTTTTTGGGGAAATTCCAGCAATAAAGAATTTGTATTTAAGGCTCAGAAGAAATGCATACGAACGATTTGCGGGGTCCAAGAAAATGAGCCATGTGAACCATTATTTAAAAGACTTAAAATACTTACATTGCCATGTTTGTATATATACGAAATGGCCAATTTTGTAAATACAAACCACAACCTGTTTAGTAAGTTTAAAAGTGTTCGCCTACAAAACAAACTAAAGTCTATGCAAAAAGTACCAAGTAAAACGGCATTTTTACAAAAAAGCATTCTTGGAATGGCTCACAAAATATATAACAAGTTACCGGCGAATATAAGAGCATGTAAGGACAAGGATAATGTTTTTAAAAGAAACCTAAAAGCTTTTCTTACCGAGAAAGCATACTACTCTATAACAGAATTTTTAACTGATTTGTAAATTAAAATGTATTGACAATTAATCCTGACCACTATTATCACATAATATTAAGATTATTTATATTAAGATTTACTGCATGAGATAACCCTGTTTTGACTATTATTGTTTATCTGTGATATTATTAGTGTGTATTTTTATTGAATTTGTATGCCAATAGGCACGACATAGTGATACTGAAACATTTATTTAATATATATATTTATTTATTATATAATATCTGGGTGACCGAGCCTCGCTCGGAAAACATAAAAACTTGAAAATGCGCGTTTTCCTAGAGATAAGACTAGATCGATTTCTCGCCCCCGAAAACCCCCATATACTAAATTTCATCGAAATCGTTAGAGCCGTTTTCGAGATCCCCGAAATATATATATATATATAAATATATAAATAAACAAGAATTGCTCGTTTAAAGGTATTAGATTAGATAGATAGATATTATCGTTGTCTGAGTACCTACCCACAACACAAGCGTTCTTGAGTTTACTGCGGGATTTAATCAATCTGTGTAAGAATATCATATAATATTTAATGTAACCTTTCTGCTAAATTTAAGGCACTGGATTCAAATCCCGGGATAAAGAACAGGACTGACATAAGGTGAACATGACTCCCTCACGATACAGTTGCGTTGTCCATCATCTCATAAAAGTAATGCACAGGGTTAATTGGGACACCTTAAAAAAAACGTTTATTCAGAAATCTTGCTTACAACTAATTACATATATTCTTCTGCCAAACCACAGAGTGGTTTGTTGACAGACGAGGCTTCTTTATGTTTATGCATGCTAGGTAGTTGATATGTAACTTAAACCATAGAGAAAAAAATACATAGAGTGCTCACTCCACACATCAGTTTTAGTACCAAAAAGACTATTAGCATCTAGCATCGAGTAGCGGAACTATCAGTACTGCTACTTGACAATAGATGTAGCCACCGACCGGAAAGTCTTATGCTGTTGAGATAAGACTTTCCGGTCGGTGCTACATCTATTGTCAAGTAGCAGTACTGATAGTCCCGCTACTCGATGCTAGATGTAGACACTGAAATTAATAGTCTGAACTGATGTATGGAGTGAGCACTCTATGTATTTTTTCTCTATGCTTAAACTTAGGTAATACTTTACTACATCATATTTCAAGCTGAGATTTAGTTGGGTGTCAGTTTATACCTAAGCATATAGCTCCGTTACAACGTTAGACTTAATAAAACAACTATATGTAATATTCATTTATTTTTATTAAAATAAAATCACTGGCATCCGCATCCACACTGTCCGGAAATAGAGACCGATCCGGATGCCGGCACTATACCCTTAAACTCGACGGAGCCGAGCACGGGCACGGAGCCGACGACGACGGTCTGGCCGCTCGCGCCGATGTCGCCGGACACGCCGACCTGCCCGGTACCCGAACCGCCGTACGAGTAAGCGGGCGCGCTCAGACTGAGGGCATTCGCGCCCAAGTTGAGCGTAGGCGCGCTTAAGCTGGGATTGGGCGCGCTCAAACTAAGCGAGCTGTATTTTTCAATGGCGCCGAGATCGAGTCCGGAGGATTCGTAAGAGATTTGACTGCAACCGCATGGTTGACCGCTAAGAGCAGACTATAAAAGGAGAGAAAACAATTTTAATTAATGTGTATGCCTGTACTGTAAGCGGATTGAGACTATTAAGTGTAAGGCCTGAGTGGACGCTCGAGTTGGGCGTGCAGCGGGGCGGGGTGTGCGGCGTGCATGTTAAACAAATGCAAGCGTATAGGAGCGGCCTTAGTGCACGCTGCTAAAATCACTTGGGAGCTCGACGCCACGCTGCACGCCCCGCCGAACGCTCCGCTTCGAGCGTCCCCTCAGGCCTTACACTAAGAGTATAAAGTTTTATTTTCAAATATTAAAACACGTTTTTCTTAGTAGATATTTACCTGAAGGCAAGCCAGGACACACAGAACAAGAAAAACAACACGGGACATGATGTGAATTGTGATACGTTTCTTCGTTACAAGAAATGTAGGTAAATGCTAACTCATAATCTAAACTAAACCCGTTTTTATACTAAATATTTCATATTAGATATATGAAGAAATAGGTCACTGATAAATTGTTTTATTTCTTTAGGTGAAAGGTGATAAGCCATTTTAAAATCACTTTCACAACACAGTTAAAATTCGATACAATCTTTAATTTGGAAATAGGTATGGGTCATATAAATAGAAACCAATGTTTTTAGTTATCTAACTCATTGTTTAGAAAGCCGCTTGAAAGGAAAGTGAAACATGGCATTTAAAGTAGTTCTTTGTGTTTTTACCATCTTGGGTCAGGTAAATAAGAAATTATAAAAAAAATATACAACTTTTTAAAGTATAATTTAAAAAAAATTGTGCTACACCTAATATAACCCATTTTTTTTTCAAAACTAAGCTGGTCACTTGTATTTAAATTTGTATGTTTTATAAATCATTCAAGAAAGCATAAAAGTTAAAAATCCTTTTTATTTTCAGTCTTTTGCTGGTCCAACTCGCAAGACAAGTTCTCAAGACTTCAGCCGACCAGTGTACAGTAGTGATGGCATTGCTATTTCCGAAATTGATAGTTACCAGCCCAGGAATAAACCTATTCCCGTCAGCTTTTCCGATGACCAATCAAGCTACAAACCTATTTCCCGCAAGGTTGAAATAAAAACTTATCAACCCAGTAACAAACCTGTTTATATCAGCACATCCGAAAAAGAAAGCTATAAATCCAGCTCCAAACCTCGTGTCAGTGTTTCCGAAAAAGACCACCAGTCCAGCTATAAACCTGTTTCAGTTAGCTCTTACGAAAAAGACAGCTACCAGTACGACCAACCTATTTCTGTTATTGAAGTGCCTAATAACGGAGGGATTTTTCTCGTAACTAGCGTCGGTCCGATCGCGCCGTCCGGCATCGGTGTTGCGTCCGACTTGAGTCTCGGCGGTGAGCTGGAGGTTTCCGGCGTCATGCCGTATTTGGGTGCCGTGGCGTTCGAAGGACAGTTTGACGCCAAAAGCGCGGCGGCTGTGGAGTATGGGTGTGGCGACTGTGTGGCTATCACGGAAGAAACAAGAGGAAACCCTGGTTTTAGCCCTCTTGTCAGTGGTAAATACTGATTCCTTTATTCATACAACTCGAAATAGCTCTTTTAGTAAGAGTGTGTTTGGTTCTTTTTAACAAGGACAAAATATTGACATAAAAAAGTTTGGCGGCGTTTGTAATTAAACATAAAGTGTTATTTTTGGTTAAACTTATTACTTAATTTAATTTTGTTGACTGAATAAATTAATGTTAATTTCTAAATAAGTTTTTCTCTACCACAAATATTCGTTCATGTATATAGCCGTGGCGGCCGTGGCTCAGACAAGTGGTGCCAATGATATTTGAAAAGTTCCTACGATTTTTCATTATCATCATTAGATCATCAATATAGTCAGCAGTAGCCGATAGAGTAATATACCTACGGAGAACATATACCTACGAACAAAACCAGAAATCCCAAAAAAATCATACCCCCTTTTTCGAAAATTTTAGTGGGTAAAAAATCCTAACTATTAGTCATCTTCCCTATTAAAAATAAAAGTAGGTATACCTAGATAAAAAAATATAGCGTGACGATGACACGCCTTTTGCCCACATTAATACTAGATACATTATTTTTATCAATCGTTGCAAAGTATTTTTACGTAATGATGACGCTATTTTAATTTCAATACATTATGCATTTAGTGGTATGTCACGTATTAGATGTTTCTAGGTCATCGTCTTCACTGTAGTTGATTTCAAAAACACGTAAATATACATGTAAATACCTAAGATTAAACATCTTATTTAGTGCAAAGAATTCAATGTTAAAATTGATTCAAATGATCTGCGAAATGATAAATTGACTATTTTGACAATATACCCCGCATTCCTATAAGTTTTATCCCTTTACAAAACGACTATGAGTTATGGTTCAAAAACTGTGTTAGATGCAACCAATACAATAATTATGTACCACATTGATAACTATCAATTTTGAGACCATAAAAGTCCACCAATTATGGAAAACCTATTGCTATTAGTACCTACCCAAAAATTCGGAGTCACATGCTGACATTAAAAACAAAACCAGGTCCTACTTAGAAATAATTGTATAATCAGTAAAAAAGGTTACAAATAGTAAATTTAGTTGCATCCGCATCCGCACTGTCCCTGGATGGACACGGAGCCGCGGGCGGGCACGCATCCGCCGAAGTCGACGGAGCCGAGCACGGGCACGGAGCCGACCACGCAGGTGTTGCCGCACGCGTCGATGTTGCCGGACACGCCCACCTGGCCGGTGCCGGTGCCGCCGTACGAGCCGCAGCTGTTGGGGGAGGAGGGGACCTGGTTGCATCCGCAATACTGGCTTAAAGCCATCTGTAATAAAGTCATGTAGCATGTAAAACGAACATGTCTCTGTTTATCCCAATGGTTGACTGCTAGAGAATGCCTCAAGGCCTTAAGTCCGCCATTTGTACTCTTTTTGTGTAAATTTGTGCATAAATTTTAAATAAATAAATACATAAACATCTAAAGCAGTGGTTCTTAACCTGGGGGTAATTACCCCCGTGGGGGTAAAACTGGTATTTTACGGGGGTAATAAGCTAACCTAATATACAACAAACGTACAAGTTTAAATTTTTTATTACCATTGGGAGGAGGGGTAAAATCAGGTTCCCTAGTTAGTCATAGGGGTGACTGGACTGAAAAGGTTAGGAACCACTGATCTAAAGCGTTGTTTGTGGAAGAAATATTTACAATTGAAAATGCATATTATAAGATAATCTTAATTCACGATGAAAAGACCTACAAAGTAGTCTCTGCTCCCAGTAGATTATTTAATTTTGCAAATCGTGAACACGCAAATTAATTATGTATTTTGGAAGAAATATAGTGCAAATAGAGTCTTAAAGCCTTAAAATTCTCGGTAATACTCTGTAAATTTTAAAATGATTCTTGTGAAAGTCTTTCTAAAAAGTAAAATAATAAAATGAATAGTTGGCCATTTTTATATATTAAAATTATTATCAAAATATCTTTATGATAGCTTTCTCGCTTATTAATTTTAAACCCAATTTACCTGGATGAGGCAAGCCATGAAGCAGAGAACAAGGATACTGCGAGACATTGTTCTTGACTTATGTACTTCTTTGAAGAATGATCAACCCAGAATTTGAACCTATTTTTATACTAGTAATTATTGTAATGAAAATGTAGAAATAGGTCGAAGATAAGGCTGAAATACCGTTCTTACTAAACATTAATTAATAGGTTTTTGTGTCAAGATTACTTCATTATTTGCGATAATGTCCAATACATATTATTAATTAATTGTTTTTTCGAAGTGAAGCAAGAGAGATTGGAGTAGTATAAAAATTGAAGGCTTTGATCTGAATATTCATTCTTAGTTTGCTAACAAACTTAAAAGAAACACAAAATGTCTTTCAATGCTGTAATCTTCTGCGCTGCTGCCTTATTGGTTCAGGTAATTATAATCATGTGTCATTAGCGATTGTCTAATTAATTACGTTTTAGGTTTAGCATATTTTTTTGGCATGCAATGAATATCTATAAGTTGATATTGATTAACCCATTTTCGACTCACTGAAAAAAATACGTCGCCCCTATTATAAAAATGTAGAAAAGAAGGCTTGTAGGTAACCCAAAGGACTTCAGACCAAAAACAAAATTTTATACATGTGAGAGTTAATTTAAAAACCGTTATGACCTAGTTAAATAATAATTATTTTTTGCCTAAAAATGGTCCGGGACCTCTTGAGTTACTTAAAGCTACTGGATTCCGGTAGTTGTAAATTACCTAGAAGCACGCATTTTTTTGACGCCATCGGTTCGTGCCAAGACACTGTAGGTGTAGGTACCTGTCAATACATAAGCTGTATCTTTTCTTGAATGTTATAGAGCATCGCTGCTCAGAGGAACTGCGGCTGCAGCTGCCAGTCCATCGAGGTGTCCAACAACGGCGGAGCCCTGACCGTGACCAGCGCCGGTCCCATCGCGCCGTCCGGCATCGCCGTCGCTACGGACCTGGACCTGTCCGGGGACCTGGACCTGTCCGGCTCGCTGCCGTACCTGAGCGCGGTGGCGTTCGAGGGCAAGTTCGACACCAGTGGTACGGCTCCGGTGTGTTACGGCTGCGGAGACTGCGTCGCCATCACACAGCAGATCGGTGGCTCCAGCGGCTGTGGATGCGGCGGACGCTAAGGACTTGTGTACTCGTATTGCCATATTTTATAATAAAACAGCAAAATGCACTGATATGTTTTTTTTCTATATGACTACGGTAAATACGTATTTACCTCATCCAGTAAAGGTTAAAATAGATCATTGTCGGCAACATCCCTAATCAATGCAGAAGGAATTAAGCGACCGCATGCGATAATTCAATTAATGTGTCTACACTGTTTTCACACACGAACTCACTCACTTCACTGTTTTCATATTATAAGGTGCAGGAGGACAATTTCGACTGCGGGATAATATTAACTAATCAAAATATCTTCCATGTTTTACATTATTAACTAGATATATGTCCAGATAGCGAAAAAAATGTGTTGTGTGTGTTGTGTGTGACTCTAGTTAATAATGTAAAACATGGAAGATATTTTGATTAGTTTAAATTATCCCGCAGTCTAAATTGCCCCCCTGAACCTTATTTTAAATATAATAAAACGATTAATAGGGTGTCTCAAAAATACGTTGAACATTTTTCTTAGGATTATTTGCAAGGATTTCTTAATTCAGTCCCTGTCAATATAAAATGTAGACCTAATTAGGAAAAAGTGTACTCGATCTACTTTGGATTGGATCTATAAAGATTTAAGGCATTTGCCAGGGCTAAAACATAAACAACAAGGTTACTGTTTGCATGGTTCCATTTATTATTCTTGATTCAAGTTCAACTTAGGTTTCTTAAGTAATTTCACTTAGCTTTCTTTATATATCTAAGCCTTGCAGCCGCACCCACACTGCCCCTTGATAGACACGGAGCCCTTCGCCGGCACCTTGCCACCGAACGCCACCGAGCCGAGCACCGGCACGGATCCGACGACGGCCGTCTTGCCGGACGCGCCGATGATGCCTTCAGCGCTCACCACTCCGGAACCGGCGCCGCCGTACGACGCGCCGTAGCCGCTACTGATGCTAGATTTACCCACGCTGATGCTAGGCGCACTGTAGCTGACGCTGGGTGCACTGACACTGTACTTCTCGACGACTTTTTCGACGCCGCCGATGTAACCGGAGGGCGCGTAAGAGATCTGATTGTATCCGTACGGTAGCCCGCATAGAACAGTCTGTCAAATTAAATTATACTATTAAGCCATATTTTATTAATTTTTTAATGTTTCTTGTACCCGCTGTTCAAAAGTGAAACATATACTTATACATACCTACTTAAAAACTGTTTGAGATGTAATATTGTCTTCGGTTACTGCGATAGTTAGGTACTCATGAAATAAAACTATAGACTGTAAACTGAAATAAAACTGTACATTTTCCTCAGTCACCTGTTGACCACGAACGCTTTAAAGGGTTCAAAACGTCGGGGTGTAGTATAAGTTCAAAATACGCAATGTAATCCGGTGTAATAGTTGTATTTCATGTTTGAGATGTACATTATTATGTTATTTTTACTAACGTAACGACACATTTAGGTTCAGTAAGCATCTAAAGTAGCGGATCTAACTAGGTACACGTCAAAAGTAGCTTAACAAAAAGAAACATGTCTCTTTATGTGGAATAATTAGATTAAAGAAAATAATTATGATCGAGAAATGTAAAGATTTATCTCTATTTGAAAAAGTATCCGATGGTGACAAAAATTAAAAAAAATGTTGGCTCTATGTTTCACCCGATACTCTTGATGCTGACTATACACTAAAACAGACCCGAGAAAGGACATAGGATAGGTTTTATTTATACTAATTAATAAATAAAAATATTAAAATAGACAAATCGTTACCTGGATCAGGCAAACCTGGACACACAACACGAAAAAAGCAAAGCGGGACATGTTGTGATACTTTTCTTACTTAAAAGAAATGATGACTTACCCAAAATTTCTACTGCTTTTATACTAACTTTATCGTATACAATTTGGAAATTAGGTCAGCGATAATACACCTGTGGTATGTTCTTTCTTTGGTAAAGAAAGGTGTGATAGGAAATGCGTGACAAAATGTTTTTTCTCTATCTTTTGTGTACCGTAAAATGGGGTGAGTAGAGTCAAAACTGAAATTCAAACCTCAATAACATTTTATTATTACATACGAAAACTGAATGGTGTATATAATAAGTGTTCCGGACGTTTGTATTTTAGTTTTTATTTTATTTTGAGTAGTTCCATTTCATAACTTTGACGATAAAGAGGAAAACCCATCTCACCTCGTAGTGCCTCGTATTTGGGGTGAGAGGGGTTTTCATACAAAGGTGATTTTGGAAGATTGTTGGATCGATTTTTTTTTATGCGTAGGTATAGCTCCATTTTAAATTGGAATACATTATTTTTGTAGCAGTAGCCTTAAAATCCCTTCTCATCCCCTCTCAAACCTTCTCTACCCATTCATAACACACCTCTCCCCGCGAAACCTACTCACCCCGTTTTACGGTATAAAAATTTGACCTACATACTCGTATTATATGAGAAATTGATAATAATGGCATAATATAAGCTGGTGGTAGCAGTAGCATATCATAACTAAAGGAACTGTCGAAGTAGAAAGCTGCAAGATGGCATACAAGGCAGCATTACTTTGCGTGGTCGCGTGCTTGGTTTACCAGGTATTATATCCCAGTAAAATGTCATTCTATAGAACTTGCTAACTATGTAAACAAACTATCATACTAAAATTGACACTGAATGTCAATTTACTAGTAAGTTTTGTTTACGTAGTTAGCAAGTTCTATTGAATGACACTTTAGGTACTTTTAACGTTTTCTTAAATACTTTCAGTATGATGTAAACGACAAACGTTTTTGGGCTGAACCAAAATTTTGAGCATTTATTCGTTATATTTCTGAAAGACAAAAGAACAAAAATATTTTAATTTTTCGCTTTTGGTCCATCTATTTCACGACTCATGCCTGATAAATAATATGTCTTTATTTCCAGCCCTTGGCTGGCTGCTACCTTCCTAAACCACCTAGCCGCAGCTCCGGTAAAGTGATCGTCAAAGAAATCGAACAAAAAAGTTACAAACCGATTCCCATTCGACCGAAAAGCGCTGGTAAAGTGATCGTTAAAGAAGTCGCAGAAATCGAAAAGATAAGTTACAATCCGATTGCTATTCGACCGACTAGCATTTCGAGAAACTGCGTATCCATCGATATCCCCAATTATGGAGGCTCCCTGGCCGTTTCCAGCATCGGACCGATCTCGCCGTCCGGCATCGCCGTCGCCACCGACCTGGGTCTGGCGGGAGACCTGGTGCTCTCCGGCGAGCTGCCGTACCTGAGCGCGGTGGCGTTCGAGGGCAAGTTCGACACCAGCGGCGCCGTGCCGGTGGCGTACGGCTGTGGAGACTACGTCGGCATCACGGAACAAATCGGGGGCATTGCTGGCTCTGGCTCCTACGTTAGGAATATCGGCGCTAGCTCTTATGGCTCTTCTTACCTTGGCTGTGGATGTAAATATTAAAAGTTGACCGAGGTGGTGGATGTGTTGATGGCTACACTTCCTGCGGAAAATACTAAATAATACGTTCGTGTACATTGAATGTCGAAATAAACTGGTATTAGAATCTCAAAACATGTTTTGCCGAGTGCGTTGATGATATTGGTGGTAGTACTGGTAGTCTCTGTAGACATTATTATAGGTATATAGAATTATGTATCAACTGTATTCTCTACGCGTTACGTAGGTAACGGGGTGCCATATTGATATTCTGAGGGTTCTTTGGCAGAGTAACGATTGGCCGAATCTCATTACGCATAGTAGTCGTATAGTATAGTACAAATGCAAGCGTATAGTTGCGGCCTTAGTACACGCTGCTCAAATTACTTGTGAGCTCGACGCCACGCTGCACGCCCCGCCGAACGCTCCGCTTCGAGCGTCCACTCAAGCCTTACACTAAGAATTCAAATGATCCCAGTAATAATTTTGACATCAGGGGCCATCCATTAATTACGTCACACGAATTTCTAGGTTTTTTTTGACCCCTCCCCCCTCCTTGACACATTTGGGACCCCCCCCCCCTGGTGTGACGTCACATTTTTTCAACGAAATCGGCAAATCGAATTAAGTAGATATTATTAATATTTTAGCAAAATATTTTTGACAAAAGAAATATTAGGTACCTAATGTAATGTATGCTTGTAACGAAACGCAACTACAGACTGTTTATAATGACCCAATGTATATATAGTCCTCCTCATCGTTTTCGATGACGGCGACCCCAAATAAACATCATGGACGTTGTCTAGCGTGAGCCCTTATGTGGCTGGCCAGGCCGAACTTGGTCTTAAATACTCTATTGCACGTGTGACAATAAAGTTGGCCAGCTGCGTTGAGCGTGTACACGTAGGAGGGCTTAGGTCTCTCTTTCCGTGACTGGCGTTTTGTGTCTAGGCTTGTGAGGCGGTTATCCTCAAACATTTTGACACCGTTATGGATGGTAGAACGCCAAGATGACCTTCTTCCAGCAAGCTCCTCCCAACGCTCAGGGTCGATGGCGCAAGCACTCAGATGCCGTTTGCTGACCACCGTGCTTCCGCTTACCCACTGCCAACTCAGAGTAGAGGATAGCCTTAGGCAAGCGGTGGTCATCCATTCGAAGGACGTGCCCACACCATCTGAGCTGCCGCTGCATTAGAATGGCCTCCATGCCATACATTCCGGAACAACGCAGGACCTCGGAGTTGGGAACATGGTCCTGCCACCTGATCCTGAGTATAGACCGCAGACACCTCAGGTGGTAAGTTTCTTCCAGTTTCTTTATGTCTGTTTTGTAGAGGCACCATGTCTCTGCTCCATATAAAAGGACAGGAATGATTAGCGCCCTGTAGACGCTAATTTTTGTCTCGAGCTTGAGATCATGGGACCTCCAGACGCGACCTGTGAGTCGTCCGAAATTAGCAGCGGCGTTGGCGATACGTGAAGGTATCTCCGAGGCTAGGGTGTTATCACGCCTGATAGTGCTCCCAAGATATTTAAAGTGCGATACTTCATCTAGAGGTCTCCCATCTAGATTCAGCACCGTTGGGTCAGCCTCGCCTCCTCTTGGCGGTTGTTTGAGAATTTGAGTCTTGGAAGCACTAATAACGAGACCAAACTGTTGACATGAGCGATGTAGTGCATCAACGTAGCCTTGGAGACACGTCATGCTGTCGGACATGAGGCATATGTCGTCAGCGTAAAGAATCTCCAAAATGGAGATTCTCTGAACCTTGGTCTTCGCTCTAAACCTAGAAATGTCAAATACACCCTTTTCAGTTCTGACATTCAGCTGAATTTGGTCACCACAATACTGCAGAGCATCTCTCATGACCACTGAAAAATATATTGCGAAGAGTGTAGGTGCTAGAACACATCCTTGCTTTACACCACTTGTAATTGGGATCTCCTCGGAGAGCTCGTTTTCGTGCCGAACCTGGGCTTTCATGCCAATGTGGAATTGGCGAATCAGGTTGACGAACTTCTTCGGATAACCAAATTTACAAAGAACAATCCAGAGAGCCTCACGTGGAACTCTATCAAAAGCCTTTTCCAAATCCACAAAGCACATGTAGAGAGGCCGTTGGTGCTCAAGGCTTTTTTCTTGGATTTGCCTCACGACAGCGATTGCGTCAATGGTTCCTCTGCTAGGACGGAATCCACACTGGCTCTGCGGAAGGTGGTTTTCAGCTAAGTCACTTAAGCGGGTGTTAATAATGTGTGCAAGAATTTTACCGGCACTGGAGAGAAGCGATATGCCTCTATACGAGCTGCAGTCGGAGACATCTCCTTTCCCTTTGTACAGCTTGCAGATAGCCGCATCTCTCCAGGCCTGCGGTACTTGTTCCGTGTTCCACACTCTTAAAATCAGATGATATAGTCTGTTGACAATGTTTTTCCCACTGTATTTGTAAATTTCAGCCGGGAGATCGTCCATGCCGGGGGCCTTGGAGTTTTTGAGACGCTTAACTGCTGCCGCAAACTCTTCGAAGGTTGGTGGGTCATCTAGATCTTGTCTTATAGGAAGTTCTTCAAGCGAGCTGATATAACACAAGTTCGCACTGAGCGCATTAGGGTTCAGAACATCATTAAAATGTTCTGCCCACCGCTTTAATACGGCACTTTTGTCCGTAACTCGGGTTAACTTGTCTTTTGAATAAAGTGGGGCCGTTTTTTTGACACGAGGGCCAAAAATGGCTTGTATTCCTTCGAAGAACTTCCCGCTTTGATGTGTGTCGGCGTAATGCTGTACTTCAACAGCCTTTTCTTTCCACCACTTATCTTTTAGTTCGCGAACTTTGGATCTAAGTTTGTATTGTGCTTCCTTTTTATCGCAAGCAACCACTGACTTTGAGTTCAATTCATGCCTGTACTTTTCAACAAGGATTTTTATTTGACCCAATGTACGAGTATATGGAAGTAACAGTGACAGCGACCGGCATTTGTTAAGAACAAACGCTGTTGAAGAAGAATGAACTGGGTAACTTGGTGGTTAGCCATATTGGATTTACTCATAGATAGATGTTGTTTGAAGGCACATTTGTAAAAGTTATTTTAAAATTAATCTAATAAAACTCAGATTCAGATTCAGATTCAGAGTTTTATTTGCTTAAATATGGTATGGTCTTAAATACTAATACAATAGAGCTACATGTTTGGTCTCAGTGTCAGCAACAAGTGGTTTTATTTCTAAAAATTGCCTGGCGCAGTCGGTAGGATTGTGAGCAATAATAATTTTAGGTCTAGTATATCTACAAATATTACTATCTTCAATATTATAAGACTTAAAATTATTATTGCTAACAATCTTACCCAACAACCATTTCGCAGAACGTGGGGTGGAAATTGCTATAAAAATATTAACAAAACGTAATGATGGTAAAACAGATTATAGAATTGCTTTGTTAGAATATAGATCCTGTATCTGGCACACATTTTACACCTTCTCAATTAACAAACTACCCTGTACTTATAAATAATTGAAACCTAAGTTGAATCATAATACTAATATGGAATTTGATAAGGTTAGGAATAGAAACATAAATAATTATAACAAAAATACTAATGAGAAGCCTCATTTTAAAGTAGGCCAAAATGTATAATTTAAAATAGACCCAAGCTCTAAGAAATGGTTGTTGGGTAAGATTGAATGAATGAAGATTAGCAATAATAATTTTAGGTCTTATAATATTGAACATAGTAATGGTTGTAGATAATAATATAGGTACTAGAACTCCATTTCATGTTCGACCTCAATAATTCGGTGTTACTTTGTGGTTTAAGAATATGTAGTAAGGTAGCACTGCATTTTTATTGTTGTAATTTAAGTTAAGGATGTTATAAGTTTGTTAGACTGTTTGGTTTGTCTTCTTAGGTTAAAGAAAAAAAAAAGGTTTTTTTTTGTAATAGGGGGATGAATTGATGTAATATATGCTTGTAACGAAACGCAACTACAGACTGTTTATAATGACCCAATGCATATGGAAGTAACAATGACAGCGAGCGGCATTTGTTAAGTACAGACGCTGTTGAAGAAGAATGAATTGGGTAACTTGGTGGTTAGCCAAATTGGATTTACTCATAGATAAAAGTTGTTTGAAGGCACATTTGTAAAAGTTATTTTAAAATTAATCTAATATCAGTTTCTGCAACAAGTGTTTTATAACTAAAGATTACAGGTACCTAGTAATTTTATAACGCAAAACTGATTAGGATAGAAAATTAAACGAATAAAAACGATTATCGTTCCCAAAACTTGTCATTTAACTGTACAGCGAATAAATCATTTTTCGGTTACTGATGAAGTTAATGTGACATCACAAAGTTTGTGACTCCCCCTTGTCACAACATGTCACATTTTCTTGATCCCCCCCCCCCCTAAACGTGTGACGTAAACTAGTAATGGATGACCCCTCATTATGGATCCTCACATATCGATTTTTATCAAGATCGGGTCGAAAATAAAAATAAAACAAGATGGCGGCTGTTAAGTTAAATTTCGACTTCAAATTCATGTCACGGGGCCTCTCGGATTGTCAGATATCGATTTTTATCAAGATCGGGTCGAAAATTAAAAAAAAATCAAGATGGCGGCTATTAAGTTAAATTTCGACTTTAAATTCGTGTTACGGGGCCTCTCGGATTGTCAGATATCGATTTTTATCAAGATCGGGTCGAAAATAAAGAAAATCAAGATGGCAGCCGTTTCGTGAAATTTCGACTTCAGATTCGCGTTAAGAGGCCTCTCGGACTCGGACCCTCAGATATCGATTTCTATCAAGATCGGGTCGAAAATAAAGAAAAAAAGATGGCGGCCGTTTCTTTAAATTTCGATTTCAGATTCGTGTTAAGGGGCCTCTCGGACCCTCAGATATCGATTTTTATCAAGATCGGGTCGAAAATAAAGAAAATCAAGATGGCGGCCGTTTCGTTAAATTTCGACTTCAGATTCGTGTTAAGGGCCCTCTCAGACCCTCAGATATTGATTTTCATCAAGATCGGGTCGAAAATAAAGAAAATCAAGATGGCGGCCGTTTCGTGAAATTTCGACTCCAGATTCGTGTTAAGGGGCCTCTTGGACCCTCAGATATCGATTTTTATCAAGACCGGGTCGAAAACAAAGAAAATCAAGATGGTGGCCGTTTCGTCCTCACTTGATATCCGCGTTAAGGGGCCTCTCGGGTCCTCAAATATCGTTTTTCTGAAACTGAAAAAAAAATTGGAATTTTTCAATTTATCATTTCTATAGATAGATAAACACAAACACATCGAGGAAGTACAAGTATCATATATTATAATCCAAAACTAGGCGTCAGTAAATATTCGAAATTGGAATGTTCTACATCGTGCTATCGAAATTTATCCTGTCGCGTATATACGAGGGGTATTCAAAATATTCTCGGTATGAGAATGAAAACAAACAAGTACGAAAAGTTTGATATTTTTATTTTTCAATATACTCCCCCCCTATGTTCATACACTTAAAAGATCGATCAATTATTTTTTTTAATCCCTCGTAAAAATATTTTTTATCTTTCGTGTAAAAATGCTCCTCCACTGCCGCCTTCAATGCTTCATCGTCAGAAAATTTATTTCCACGCAGATCCTTTTTAAGATTGGGGAGCAAAAAGAAGTCGCTGGGGGCTAAGTCCGGACTATACGGTGGGTGAGTAACAGTTTTAAACCCACGTTCAACAATAGCTGCCTTGGCAATATGAGCAGTATGGACGGGGGCGTTGTCATGCAGAAGCAGAATACCTTTGGTTAACTTTCCTCGCCTCTTTTCTTTAATTACATCCTTTAATTGACGTAGAATGTTAGCGTAGTACTGTCCTGTGATATTTACACCTTTTTCTTTATAATCGATTAGTAATACTCCTTCACAATCCCAAAATATCGTGGCCATGACCTTGCCAGCTGAAGGGATGACCTTCAATTTCTTGGGATGAGCTGAACCCTTAATGTGCCACTGCATGGACTCTTGTTTACTCTCTGGGTCATAATGATGAACCCAGGTTTCATCTCCAGTAACTATTCTTTGCAGCACCTCATCAGGATTTTCACGGCACAGGTCAATAAAATCGGAACAACAAGCTACACGCATGTCTTTTTGAAGCCGAGTCAGCATTCGCGGAACCCATCTTGCACTTACTTTTGACATATTAAGATGGTCATGTATAATATCATGTACGGTACCAATAGAGAGATTGGTTACTTGTGCTATAGATTTTACCTTCACTCGACCATCTTCCAATCCACAATCCACAATCGTTTTTCCACTTTATCAATATTTTCTTGTGAAGTAGCTACTACAGGCCGGCCAGGTCTAGGGTCATCTTCAATACTCTCCCTTCCGCGTTTAAACTCGCTTGACCACTTTTGAATGGTAGATAAAGAAGGAGCAGACTCACGGTAAACACAATCCATTTCCTCTTTTATGGTTTTTGATTTTTACCCTGTTTTGTCAAGAATTTTATCACGCATCGATGTTCTAATTTAGTTAACATTGTCAATTCGCACAGGATGTTCATGTTTGTTCAGCAATTGCAGAAAAACAAAAGACTATCTCGGTTCGAATTATACTTTTTTTTAATGTCAATGAATAAACCTTAGCGGCCAGTAACGAAAGAAATTTTAGAAGAGGTCGTAAGATATCAATACCGAGAATATTTTGAACGCCCCTCGTATACCTCCGAGTGGGTGCGTATCATAATGAATACGCACTTTTGGTATAATTTCAGTTTACAAACGTTCAAAACGTATACTAATCTTATGTATAATGCACTAAATCTATATTTTCAATTAGTATAACATAAAAATAATATAACATACAATATACATATCGCTGTTTGGTATAACATACAAATAAACGAATAACATTTAATGTAACTTTCATTACGCATAAAAATTAAAATAAAATAACATCTCATACAGTGTGTGGCCTATAACGCGGGAGAATAATTAAAACGTAGGTTCTACTACTCAAACAATAAAACTTTTGTTCGACAACTTTTTGAAATTATGTAGTCTTAAAATTGTCCCTTTTTCAAACAAACTAAATAATATTTTCAATGTACTTTAAATTCCGTCTAATTGACATCGCCCGTCAGTCTTGTCACCGTACAGGCATAATCAATTTCGTGATACATTGCGTGTTCGATTAAATTTTAAAGTGTTTTAAAATACAAACCACAAGTTATTTTTAAAAGTTGCTGAACAAACATTGTCTAGTTTGAGGAGTAGAATCTACGTTTTAATTATTCTCCCGCGTTATAGGCCACACACTGTATAAGTACCTACCTACGCTTTTTCCCCGAGGTTTTCACGGAGGTCACACTAAATCAATAGGTAGGTTAGGTTCGTTAGGTAGCTTCAGATGCCCGAAGGGCAAACAGCCCAGAAATAGGAGCCCCGCGAAGAAAGTATACGTTCTATTACTTACCCTCTTACATACAGGGCGCCTGCGGCGCTCTTCACACTTAAAGGTCGGGCGAAGCCCGACATTCAGCGCGCTTCGCGCGCTCTTACATACAGGGCGCCCGCGGCGCCCTTCACACTTAAGACACTTCACACTTACTTAAAGATGTATAAGGTCTCCAAGTGTCCAAAACTAAAATCAAATTAAACAATATAATCAAGCGAGAACATGATTGTCTCATGTGTCAATTCTACTGGACACTAGCATATTTAGTTTACAATGAAAATACATAGTTATTTTCGATACAAGTGCGAAAAAGAGGAAATTCGAAACGAGTGGCGATAAATTAAAACACGAAGGATCATTTACAGTACATATGGGGCTACTTTTCCGCATTAGTGCGTAAAATAGCACTTTTCGTACGTATGTCGAAACTTTAAAGTATGTCGAAACTCCCTTCGGTCGTGTTTTAATTTATCGCCACTCGTTTCGAACTTCCTCTTTTTCGCACTTGTATCGAAAATAACTATTACAGTGTAGTACGCCTAGCGCTTAATGTGTGACTTAAATTTGGTAAGTGTTAAATTCGCTATGTCAGTAGGGACTTTGTTATAATAACGTGTACAGTTCCCGACGAAAGACGTACTAACCTTACGGAGGCGGTGGGCGGGCACAGCAAGTTTATGTTTGTTTCTATTACTTTAAGTACCTATTACGAGTTAAGACGTGCAAATTTATTTGACTATTGAAAAATATAGTTGGAACATATAGGTATACCTACCTTTAAGCAAAACGTAAAAAGAAAATCATATTTTTTAACAAATCTTTATTTAATTAGGATTTTTTGACTAAAGTAAGCAGATCATTGGCATCCGCATCCGCACTGTCCCTTGATGGACACGGAGCCGCAGGCGGGCACGCATCCGCCGAAGTCGACGGAGCCGAGCACGGGCACGGAGCCGACCACGCAGGTGTTGCCGCACGCGTCGATGTTGCCGGACACGCCCACCTGGCCGGTGCCGGTGCCGCCGTAAGAGCCGCAGCTCTGTGAGCTCAGTCCGGACGAACCATATGAGTATTGGTTACAACCGCAAGTCTGGCTCAGAACCATCTGTGAAAAAAAAAAAAAAAACAAATAAATAAACAAAAATATTAAATAAAACCCTGCGTAAATAATCTACGTTTTGGATTAAAATATCTAAGAGCCACAAAAAGAAACCTCACGTAGGCATGTCTAAAACGATGACAATCAGAACAAATAAATGCATAGGCGGTATAATTAAAATAATTAGATTTATTTACCTGAAGCAGGCAAGCCTGGATGAAGATAGCGAGGACTACGAAGCGAGACATTTTAGAAAGAATTAATATTCTTTAAACAAAGAACTTAGAATGATGTCTCTATATTTTGAAGGCCCATTTATACTGACATTCAATTCGGAATTAAGAAATTAGGTCAGCGATAAAGCCGGACTGACTCGCTCTCTTACTAAATATACTTTATAGTTCTCAGTGTCAAAATATCGTTGCTTAAATATTTGCGATAAAATATAATTTAGTAACATATTTATTAATTTTTTTCTTAGTGAGGCAAGAAGGATAAAATTGTAGTATAAAATGAGGTTTATTTAAACTAATTATACATTCTTGGTTTGTGAACAGACTTAGAAAGAACCAAAAATGGTTTTCAAAGCTACCGTTATCTGCGCTTTCGCCTTCTTGGTACAGGTATGTATAAATTATACAACGGGACTTAATCGCGTATCTAAGTTTTAAGATTTACCTCCGACGTTTCGAGGATGGCGTTGTCCCCGTGGTCTCGGAGAAGACTGGCTTAAGTAGACATCAGCATCGTCTAACCGCGCGAGTTTTTCGAACTACCCGCACTTGGTCTTGTTTATCCGCTTGAACGTTTTGCGCACTAGGGATGTCACTCTGTCGACACACAACACTAACGATATTCGATTTATCGACTGTCGATATTCGTTTACGCTTACATTTACTAATGACTGGATTCCATGTGGATGAGATCTTGAAACCCTCGTCCCGATTGAAATTACTATGTTTTTTGATTTCAATGGCTTCCCGTACTTTCCTGCTGTAGAAATGACGATCCGTGGACAGGATTTTAGGGTTATGCAGCTCAATCCAGTGGTTTGGTCCTGACTCCAGTAAATGCTCAGCCACGGCAGACTTGTTCACCTGACGATTTTAGTAGTTCGAAAAACTCGCGCGGTTAGACGATGCTGATGTCTACTTAAGCCAGTCTTCTCCGAGACCACGGGGACAACACCGTCCTCGAAACGTCGGAGGTAAATCTTAAAACTTAGATACGCGATTAAGTCCCGTTTAATAATGTGTAAAAATCGTGAAAGTTTAAATCAGTGTTAGGTATGTATAAGTTTCGATTTAAGTAAATCTAATCCGCGTTGTATTTAGCAATTATTCGTTTTAATCCAGAAAGTTCTGGATTAAAACGAAAGAAGATATCTTTGTCAATGTATAATTGCTAGCCGTTTGAAAATATAAAAATATGTAGTTGTAGGTACTTAATTACGTACAACAATTTATGTACCTAATTAAGTTCTGACGTTCTTGGCTAAGACGAAAGAATCAAAATGCGCTTCTGAATAGCCAGGGTAACTTAACTTTTGTCAAGGTCACACAGGAAAATAAGTGTAAACCAGCAAAAAAACTACATTTCCGAGAAGTTTAATTCGCTTAGGTAATGATCACAATGAGGTATATTCTGACTTTGTACTTATACAACTCTTGTTTGTTTCAGACTATTGCTGGACAGAACTACGGTTGCAGCTGCCAATCGATCAGCATCCCAAGCAGCGGCGGTGCCCTGAACATCCAGGCTATCGGCCCCGTCGTGCCGTCCGGCATCGCCGTCGCCACGGACCTGGACCTGTCCGGGGACCTGGACCTGTCCGGCGCGCTGCCGTACCTGAGCGCGGTGGAGTTCGAGGGCAAGTTCGACACCAGCGGCTCGACGTCGGTGTGCTACGGCTGCGGGGACTGCGTCGCCATCACGCAGGAGATCGGTGGCTCCAGCGGATGCGGATGCGGCAGACGCTAACTGTCTATGGCCTTGGCGGCAGCTGCGGATATGGCAGATGCAGTCGCTAAGTTTACCGACAGAAGAATAAGTTTTTACGATTTTATACAGAATAAAAGCTAGATTTTATACATATATTTGTTTTGCCTGTTATCAAAAGGATAAGACCATCTATAACCTTTCCAAAAAATCCGACTAAGTGCGTGTCGGACCACGCAAAATGGACCGTTTTGTACGTGCTAAGTACAAGTAGTATGATGTCATGTATATAAATATGTATATCACTACATAATCTTTAATCTTTATCTTTATTCACTTAAAACCTAACACAGTACAGAAAGTCGATAGGGTAAAGGCACCAGTAGTCAGCCTTATAACGACTTTTTTAAGTTTGAACGTTCGGCATTTTTACAGGATTAGTCGGATACTTAAACAAATGACATGGTTAGATCAATTGTTTATCATAGTTTTAAAACAAAATATTTAAAAAAATAACAATCCTCTTTATAATATCTCTAATTAAGTTTAAACAAAAAGTGGCACTTTTCTCCAGTAGTCAGCCTCCAAAATCCAGTAAGCAGCCTCTGTGTACCCAGTACTCAGCCTATATAAACTACTCATAATAATTAGATCAAAATCACTAATATTTATATCAAAATCAACGATATTATAATATTTATTTTTCTTTATAATTTTTGTTATTGTTATTGTAGTTAGTTGTAGTTTTTAATTTTAGTTTATAATTTTTTGTATATATCAAAATCAACGATGTTATTGTAATATCTATTTTTATCACTATTTTAGTTATTGTAGTTAGTTGTAGTTTTTCATTTTAGTTTATATTTTTTTTGCATATACATATGTATTACTTACCTACTTGTTTACTTATTTAATAAAAATAAATCTTATAAGTACATACAATTCTTATGAAACGAAATTTGTTGGCCATAGGTACTTAATTAACTAACACTATTCTTGCAAACTAAGAATCGCAATATTTATTTTCTAATAATGAATCCGTCAAAAATTAATGAGGTAAATCAGGTAATATATAATTATGTTCCTAGTAGGTATTCGGTAAAAAATAATTAATCTAGTCTATGCAGATCTAATTACCATTAATAAACAAAGTCATATACCGACCAGGAAAAAGCAAAATGATAGTTATGTATAGTTAACGTCAAAAATACGTATACACTTTTGAACCTTATTTCAATGAGATAAGGTTTAGAAATGTGGACATATGTTTGGCGGCGACGTACCAAGCAAGGTCAATGGCCGAGTACTGGATCCGCGAATCCCAGTGCTCAGCCGCATTAAAACGTTATTTCAAATGCGGCTGACTACTGGGTTTTACTTTAAATTGACTAGGGCATGCCTAACTAAATTTGAAAATGTAAATTTAACGATCCTAACGGTCGCATTGGCTCGAAAATAATAAAATAAATGAATAACCCAAAGGTCAGCCGTGGAGGGCTGGGCACTGGATTCTTTGGAAAAAAGTGTTATCCAGTAGCCAGCCTACTCAATTTATAAGTGAAATATTGATATTTTCATTCAAATATAATGCAATTTAATAGATAAATTAATAAATAAACCAATCATTAACAAAAACAATAACTTTTAACATTAAAACATAGTTTTTCTTGCCTGTTAAGAGAACACCACGTGCAGTAAAAAATATGGCGGACATGACACTATTGCACTCGTCGACAAACAGCACCTGTATGAACGAGTATATTTCTTCCCCCCGTTCCCTCACCGCACCTATCGTGTGACGTATTAACCAATAAGGAATCAAAGCTCCTATTTGAGTACTCGCGATTTGTTTAAACGAATATACCAGATATTTATGACCAATAAACGGCTCAAAAGGCTGACCACTGGTACCTGGCTGGCCACTGGTGCCGTTACCTATTATGCTAGATACAGAAAGCTTATAATTAGGTTTGTGACAGTTTCACCAGAGTCGAGCCTTTGTCTCCCGAACTAGGTCAGAGCCTGTGACTCGGGAGTCAGCGAGACATACCGTGAGCACTTGAGTATTGTTGTTAAAAAATCTGTATAAACTTCGACGAAATGGAACGAGATAATGAGAGATATGTGTCAAATTTTATATCCATACTGCCAATAAGTAACGCCTACTATTAAATAAAGAATTATAATTGATCAATCTTAGACTAGGTACTTATTTAGTATAAACTAGCTATGGGCGCCGCGCCGGCGGCGCCGCGCCGTCAGACCGCGGCGCGCCGCCGCCGCCGCCTGACCAAAGCCCGGCGTGACGCCGTGCACTCCAGCGCCAACTAGCGGGAGTTACGGGTCGTTATCGGAGCGCATCAGACTTTAATATAATATCTAGTTACGGTAGATATGTGGACACAATTCGACAAATAGCGCATTATTAATATTTCAATTCATAAATTAGACTAGCGCGTTAAAAAACGAGTTTAACTTTGCCTCCAGGTCCTTCAAAAGAGTTGCCAAAGCATAGTCGGTGCACATTGGTAGGATTTGCGAGAAGTTACAGCACTTTCCTTCGGGAACTCGTGCGTTCGGGTCTCTTGTCAAAGCAATCCTGCACGCCATATTTTCCGTCTCTGCATTTGGGAAATGATTCATCGGTCGGACAAGCCGATATTATGGGTAAGCCCTTTGCGTCCAACTCGACACTGGATGACGGGAGAGCCGCGCCGCTAATATATCGCAATGGGAGAGCTGTATGGCGGATGTCCGGTTCAACTAATTAAAGCTCAGTGCGTAAAGCACTTCTTTACTTCGACGACATCTCGAGTGAAGTTCGGTTCCGCGGCCTTTTAGAGGGTCTGGCCAAATTAGTCTCAAAAATGCATCGGTGTGCTCAACAGATCGAGATAGTATTTCACACTGGCCCACCTCCTACAGCTTTATAAGGCCCCGTGCCTTGCCCAGTTGCCCACACATGGAATACTGTTCTCATCAGTGGGCAGGGGCACCCCAGCACCAGCTTCTCCCTCTGGGCTGCATTCAACAATGATTAACGAATTGGCAGTTGCCATCGTAATAATTCAGATGGGCTTGACTCCTTGGCGCTGCGTACAGATGTAGACTCGCTTTGCATTTTCCATAGCATGTACCTACTTGTACAACGGGGAGTGCTCCGAGGAATTTGTTTTCCTGCCGCTTCTTTCCGCAATCGCCCTTCGCGACAAGATTTCTATCTTCACCACTTAGATGGTTGGCAGTTCTTGTGCGTTTCTCCAGAAATTTCCTGCCTCACACAGCTAAACTGTGAAATGTGGATTGTGGAGTAAGCCTGCGGTATTTCCGGACTGATACGACCTTCAAGAAAAGAGCGTATTATTAAAGGCCGGCAACTCACTTACGCGCGACGGTAATCGCTTACCGTTAAAAGCGGTTTAGACTCTCGCGCGAGCCACGAGACGAGCCGCGAGCCGAGCCACGAGACGAGCCGCGAGCCGAGCCACGAGACGAGCCGCGAGCCGAGCCACGAGACGAGAGTGTAAGCGCTGGGCTCGTGGCTCGTCTCGCGGCTCGGCTCGCGCTCGCCTGGCTCGCGTGGAGGAGCGGTTTTTTGGGCACGAGCCAAAGGGGTTCGCGTGGCACGCGCGCTTGCGTTCACACTCGCGCTCGGCTTGTCATTCGGTTATAAACCTTATGCCGTGCTGTTAGTGTTTTATATATATTAGCTCGACGAGCTTACGAGCCACGGGACGAGCCACAAGCCGAGCCACGAGGCGAGAGTGTAATCAGTAGCACGACGGGCTTACGTGCTCGAGGCGAGCCACGAGACGCGCCGCGAGCCGAGCCGCGAGCCGAGAATCTAAACCGGCTATTAGGTGTTACGTCTGCCCGTGTACCTCGTATATCATAAAAAAAAACAATGACTTTAAGGAGCCATAGGTATCCAAGGTCATCAAAATCCATGGCCACGCCGCCGGCGTCACGCCGCCGCCGGCCTCTATTTGCCGGCGCGCCGCCGCCGCGAGTTTAGGGGTCGGCGCCCATCTCTAGTATAAACTGAGAAGTGTAGGCGCTTTTTTAGCGGCTAATATTTTCTCGTTTACAGAGTTAGGATTAGAAGGGTCTTTTATATGTAAGTGGGTAATCAAAAATAATAATTAATACTACTTCTACGTTGGGGTAGGTTATGCCGTAAGTTGCACTATAACTTTTTTATGCCTTATCCCGTATACGTCCCAGACAATTTGGTCTGTTATTACTTAACTATTTTATTAATTATTAATTCAGTAGCTTATTTTTGATAAGTACGAATTAGAAGACCGAAGTGATGCCATAAGGGTAACATTCCATTTCTGATCACAGCTGCACTACTGGTACTGAACGCGTCGCTGTTACTGTCAATTTCCATAGTAAAATGAACAGTAGTGCAGCTGCGGTTGGAAATAAAGGCATAATTGTGTTCCGTGAACAAAGTGTTGTACGGAACACTAAAAATATATTGCGCCGCGAGAAACATGCTACGAAAGATAAACATATTATGATTATGACCATTGCGAGGGTTTAATACCTTTTATCTCAATCAGGTACTTTGAAAATATACTTAGGTAAGTATGTTTAAAATGTTGCTCATCAGATCCCTCGACTATAAAACTAGTTACTAATATTAATACTAGAATATCTGGGAGACCGAGCTTTGCTCGGTAAACATATAAAAACTCATAAATGAGCGTTTTCCCAGAGATAAGACCTAGCTAGATCGATTTTTTGCCCCCGAAAACCCCCATATACCAAATTTCATCGAAATCGTTAGAGCCGTTTCCGAGATCGCATGAAGGGTTCCGTATTTAGGGGATTTTGACGTATTAAAAAAAAACTACTTACTAGATCTCGTTCAAACCAATTTTCGGTGAAAGTTTGCATGGTAATGTACATCATATATTTTTTTTAGTTTTATCATTCTCTTATTTTAGAAGGGGGGGGGACACATTTTACCACTTTGGAAGTGTCTCTCGCGCAAACTATTCAGTTTAGAAAAAAATGATATTAGAAACCTCAATATCATTTTTGAAGATCTAGATAGATACCCCACACGTATGGGTTTGATGAAAAAAAAATTTTTGAGTTTCTGTTCTAAGTATGGGGAACCCCCAAAATTTATTGTTTTTTTTCTATTTTTGTGTGAGAATCTTAATGCGGTTCACAGAATACATCTACTTACCAAGTTTCAACAGTATAGTTCTTGTAGTTTCGGAAAAAAGTGGCTGTGACATACAGACGCACAGACGGACAGACAGACAGATAGACATGACGAATCCATAAGGGTTCCGTTTTTTGCCATTTGGGTACGGAACCCTAAAAATTACAATAAATTAATTTAAAATAAGTCATATTTTTCGTTTTTAATCGAGAGATCTTAGACCTTTTAAGGTTTTGGTTGGAGTAAAAAGGATGACCGGGCCAGCTTCCAGAGCTTCGTTTTCTATGGAAAGCATCACGTGATCATCGGTCATCAGTCATAGAAAAGTAAGCGCCGGAAGCTCCGGGCCGGACACGGCCCGGTCTAACGTGAGTCATCCTATAGTCTCGCAAATATGGTCTAGTTTCTATGTGAATTTTCCGTTGAATGTGAAGTTGATTAAAACGTGACAAAATTTCAATATTAAAAAGCTATAATTTTACTTTAGCCCCTTCTTAAAGATCACTTGTATAGTAGTCAGTTTGCATTGCTAGCATTTACGAGTACTTAGTCAGTCTTTTTCGATGTGTGTGAAATGCAATCCCACGTTAGACACGTACGGAAGATAAGTACCTATTTATTAGAGGTTGTAATGAACTTGACATAATGAAATACATAACATTATCAGTTTTAACCTTGATATATTGTCTTCGTAACAAGTACGTACAAATATTTAAGCTAGGTATATTTAACTCGTAATTTCAAGCGCAAATTTTTTTTTCTTTAAAATAGTTTTGTAAAAAAACAAGAAAATTGTTTTTTTTATTATAATTGTTACGTGTAGGTATGTTAGTCTGTAAGGTGTGTATCTATGTGCCTTGGTTCCCTAACTACTTAATTTATTTATGAAAATTTGAATTACCATTTGTAAGATCTACCATACAAGTACAAAAAAAATGTCTGGGTCATTATTTTTGCCCTGCTTTAGGTGACTAAGCAAACAATATCTGCTTATATATTAGTACCTATTAACTTTCTGATGACACAGTTGCCTGCTTATCGTCATATTTACTCGATGTTTAAAAAAATGCGAGATACGTATAAATAATTATTACTCAAATATAAAATCTAAAATCACAATAAGGCCTATTTGTTCAAGATATTATTGCAGACAACTGTACCTACTAATGGTTACTATTTAAGTGTTGGTTTGGATGGAGGGAAAAAGACATGTTTAAATTTCAAAGATTATTTGTCAGCTTCAAAAGACAAAACAATACGCCCTATTTCTAACGATAATTAGTGTACTTACATGTACACTGTTAATATGAATAAATTTATAAATTACATTCTTAACACTATTTTCAAAATAATTATGCACTAGCGACGCGCCCTTGCTTCGCGCGGGTACTTCAGCCAATTTACACAAAACCTTTACAAATTATACACCTAAACCTTCCTCAAGAATAACTATTTAATAGGTGAAAACGGCATGAAAATCCGTTTAGTAGTTTTTGAGTTTATCGCGAACATACAGACAGACGCGTCAGGGGACTTTGTTTTATAATATGTATTGATATTTTCTAGGCACGTAAATTTCGGCCATAGTTGTGTAAACTATAGTTACCTGAATTTATTGCATCTAAATGTAGGTATGTACTATGTACTCGTACTTAATCAATGATATATACCTACTCATCATACCCTTGTTATTCAGTCAACCATTAGCAAAGAAATAATGTCCATAATTTTATTATATCTTTTTATTTTGAACATTTTATACATGATGAAACGAATGCCGTTTGGAAAATTTTATCGCATTCGGTTGCCTCAGTCGCATTGTAATTGCGATAACATTTGAGCAACGCAAACTACATATAAATGGGTTTAAATATTTAAATATTAGTCAGCATTTAGCTATAGCTGCTGAAATTTAAAATGCTCGGAAAAATCGGTCTCGTTTTGTGCCTTCAGGCTGCTTTATTGCAGGTAATTATTAAATTACTACTTTGTGCCCTTTGAATATGTAACTATTTTCTAATCAAATATCTAATCCGCTTCACAATTCAAAACATTTCTGTAAACGTTTTGGTTTTTTAAATGCAATTGATTTTTATAAAGTCTCTTGAGCCAAGATGTAACCTTCCGAATAGTCTTGTGTTGCAGTATTGACGATATCACTACATAGTATAAAACAAAGTCGCTTCCCGCTGTCTGTCTGTCTGTATGTATGCTTAGATCTTTAAAACTACGCAACGGATTTTGATGCGTTTTTTTTTAATCGATAGAGTGATTCAAGAGGAAGTTTTATGTATAATTTGTTAATCCGTGCGAAGCCGGAGCGACCCGCTAGTACTTAATAAAGTCAAATAGCCTGAAAATAATGTATAAATTCCGCGTTGAATTTACACAAAAACCTACAGTCCGTGGGGGCCTGGAGGATGTTGCGTAAGTTAAGGATGTTGCGTTGCGTTGGCCGAGCTTCGGAGCTCACGTACCAAATGTTGTTCTAATAATCTTTACCTATTCTAGTCCATCTCCGCCCAAAAGTGCGGCTGCTCCTGCGACGATTTCGACGGTTTCTCCAAAACCGCGACCTACTCCACCGGAGGGCCCGTGACCGTCACCTGCTCCGGACCTCTCTCCAGCAACGGAGTGTCTCTTCTCTCCGAACTGTCCATGGAAGGGTCTCTGGACGTGAAAGGCTCCATGCCTTTCCTGAGCGCTGTCGCATTAGAAGGCACCATCGGAACCACTGGCTGCGGAACTGTGGCTTACGGATGTGGAGACGGCAACATCGTGATCGTTCAGGAGAATGGGAACCCGAGTGGCAGCAATGCTGCCTCGAAGAACGGCTTGTCTCTGGCTAATCTTGCCCAGTGTGGATGCAGATACCGATGATTTTAAAGTTTTTTTTTATAAAGATAAACAATAAAAAAATAATAAAGATATATTTGGCACAGCTTTATAAGTATGTTTTATTGAAAATAATGCGTGCTTTAATATTTGTGCCGTTTTCAAGTTACATAACTTACTGTAGGTCACTAATGAAGCACTACTGCGATAAGGATGCAATTTGAAATCGCTCTTATCTTTTGAGCGATAATGTCACATTTATTAATTTGTGTATCAAATGCAAAGGAGCATGTTTTGAAGGATGATTTGTAAAAAAATATAAATAAGATTTTTTTTTGTCTAAATATTTTTGAGCATAGGCCTTTGTGCTGATGAAAGTCACATCCAGAAATTAGGCTCTAGTATCCGTCACGATTGTACAAAAGATGATTCACGCTAGAACGGTCCGGGTCCGGGCCGAAGGGTCCGATACTTCTTTTTAGGGTTCCGTAGCCAAATGGCAAAAAACGGAACCCTTATAGATTCGTCATGTCTGTCTGTCTGTCTGTCCGTCTGTCTGTCCGTCCGTATGTCACAGCCACTTTTCTCCGAAACTATAAGAACTATACTGTTGAAACTTGGTAAGTAGATGTATTCTGTGAACCGCATTAAGATTTGCACACAAAAATAGAAAAAAAACAATAAATTTTTGGGGTTCCCCATACTTCGAACTGAAACTCAAAAAATTTTTTTTCATCAAACCCATACGTGTGGGGTGTCTATGGATAGGTCTTCAAAAATGATATTGAGGTTTCTAATATCATTTTTTTCTAAACTGAATAGTTTGCGCGAGAGACACTTCCAAAGTGGTAAAATGTGTGTCCCCCCCCCCTGTAACTTCTAAAATAAGAGAATGATAAAACTAAAAAAAATATATGATGTACATTACCATGTAAACTTCCACCGAAAATTGGTTTGAACGAGATCTAGTAAGTAGTTTTTTTTTAATACGTCATAAATCGCCTAAATACGGAACCCTTCATGGGCGAGTCCGACTCGCACTTGGCCGCTTTTTATAGAAAGCATTAGTGCTTTGGTGTAATACTGTTAACCTGTGTGTAGTTTATAAATAAAATAAAACAAAAAATAAATTATAATACCTAATAAAATCAAAGTCTATTACGAGATCATCGATCACCCATCATAGAAAACGAAGTGTCGGAGGGCTCGGCACGGACCCGAGCCTTTCTAGGTCCTTTCCTCATCCTTTACGTCTTTAGGTAATCTGCGTATGTATAATAGCATTAAGCAAGTATTACCTGCGTAGGTACAGTCGCCATCAGATATATCGGAGCGGCCAAGGAGCTCACAGATATCTGAACACGCCTCTGTTGTAAAGGCATTACACAGTGCGTGCTCAGATATTTATGCGCCCTGGTGCTTCGTCAGCGTCACGCGTGGGCGGAAGGGCTGCTCCAATAGATTCACCCCGCCACAGTAGGGTATTTGACTATTTTTAAAATAATAGTTATTTTCGATACTAGTGCGAAAAAGAGGAAATTCGAAATGAGTGGCGATAAATTAAAACACGACCGAAGGGAGTGTTTTAAATCGACACGAGTTGCGAATTACCTATTCGCACGTGTATCGAACAACGTTTTACAGTACATATGGCCCTTTAAACTTTTGACATCGCACGAAAAGTGCTAGTTTACGCACTAGTGCGGAAAAGTAGCCCCATGTGTACTGTAAATTATTTTACAGTACATATGGCCCTATTTTCACACACTAGTGCGTAAAATAGCACTTTTCGTGCGATGTCAAAAGTTTAAAGGGCCATATGTACTGTAAAACGTTGTTCGACACACGTGCGAAAAGGTAATTCGCAACTCGTGTCGATTTAAAACACTCCCTTCGGTCGTGTTTTAATTTATCGCCACTCGTTTCGAATTTCCTCTTTTTCGCACTTGTATCGAAAATAACTATTACACCATGCATGAAATAAAGCACCAGAAGATTAATACAGAAACGAAGACATCAGTTATTTTTAGACACAATTTGTATTTTAAAACTCGTATAAAACTCTAAAGAGTAGGTAATTTGATTGTGACGTCACATGCTAGTGTTTCATATAAATTTCATAGTAGAAAAATCGTTTTGACAGCTCGAAAAAAGAAACTGATTTGACTAGTAGTCAAATACCCTGTTGCGCCCCGGCCCCCTCACCTCTCACCATACCGTCCATATTGTAAATTTTCACCCTTGAATACACCCTTTTCAACAAAGAGTTTTTTTTTAAATGGACTTGTGGTAACAAAGAGTTATTTGCGCCCATTTTGTTAATGGGCAGTAAGTTTACTGAAGGACAAAATGAAAGGGAAGTAATTAAATTATAACTAATATTTTTTTTGTTTATAAAATCAGCTGCCAGCCTATTATGGATAGCTTTATCCATCTTTATCCACGTGATAAAATAACTGTCACTGTTTAACACCGTGGGAAAGAAAGTGACGGACACCGTTTTATCACGCTGTCACGTAGACAAGAACGACCATCATATCCGTACTGATCAGCAAAGGGGGTAGGTAGGTTAGGTTGGTTAGACATTTTCTGATAAACTGATTTTTCAGCTAACCAATTTCCAGGTAGGTAAATTGTAATCCAAAATGAAATAATCCGCTTACCCGCTGATTGTGGGTGCATTACATTTTTTATAATTACTTTTTATATATTATAGTTTGATATATCGTTATTTCGAATAACGTAATGAATGGCATACTACCGTAATACCTAATTAACGTTACACATAATGTTATTATTGGTATAATGGTCATAAGGTATATTTACACTTCGTCTAATATACATTGCCATAATTAGTACATACTCTAAAGCATATTATTTATTATAACAAGTGATATCGCATAATTATTTGTGTGGCATAATAGTTGCATGACATAAATGGGTTAGGTTAGGTTGGAACTGCGACTCCACACAAACGAATAACTACCTAGCAAAAGGAGGGTTAGGTTAGGTTAGAACTTTGACCCTCCGTAGAATGAAATACCTAGCAAAAAAGTGGTTTAGGTTAGGTCTGAACTGCGGCCCCCGCAGAATCGAAAACCAAGAAAAAATTGGTTAGGTTAGGTTAGACCTGCGACCCCCTAGAATAAAGTATGTAGCAAAAGATACTAGGATAGCATAAAAGACGTAACTAGAAATTCAATATTTTATTAAAAAATAATGCAGATATGAAAAATATGTAAATTTATATGTTACTATTAAATGAAATATGACAATTTTTTTTATAAAATATATGTATTTATACTTGATAAAATTGTATAAAGTATTACGTTATACAAAATCATAATATAACAAATGTCAGTATAGGACATGTGTATATATTATTTAAAATTATATTACAATAGGCATTATATCAATGACAGTTTAGATGAAATCACAATATAACAAAGGAAATGTATAATAAAAATTACATTATAACATACAATAATATATCAAATGGCGTTATAACAAATGTATGATAGTTCTTTTATAATTATATTAATCTGTCAGCTCCCAGCGGCTCATATTTGAGCCAGAACGCTTATGGGTGACGTCATATCGTGGGAAACGACAGGTTGCATTACACACCCGCTGATTGTTTAACAAAAATTGATTAATGGTGGATCGCTTACTAAATCAATTTAGAGCAGCTCAGTATGACATTAATTGCGAACTAGTTTAGGAATACTTGCTATTGCTAAACGTAAGTTGCTGATCAAGTATACATTTTGGCTGACCAAATATATATTTTTGATCATCAAAATAAGAATATTTTGGAGATCGTTAAATGACAACCAATAATTAACACACGGTGTAGTGGGTGCTTTGAAATTGTGATGTCTACCCCAACCTTCTTCATTAGACTTCGTCGGATATTTGTACAAATCTCTGTTTTGACAACTGAAGTCCCAGTTCAGTTAGCCGCCACCACGACTAGTGAAACCTGCCCTAGTAGCACGGTCGCATTTTTATCGTTTATCACCATGCCTGTCACGTTCTAACAAGTATGTAAGTGCGAAAGTGACTGGCATAGTGATAGTCGATAAAAATGGAACCGTGCTGAGCCCGCTGTGTCGAAACGTCGGAAATAAAGGTAACAAAATGAATTCGCGATAGACCCGGTTATAAATATGATGTAATGTTGATGTGATGTATTTTTTGTACAAGTGGTAAGTATTTACTTAGTAGATTTTGACGACGTTTCTCATCAAGGCAAAGGTGAAAGATATGAAATAACAGGAAATGCCAAAAACATCCGTTCAATAAAGTGATATGTATAAGTACTACTTGATACGTAATGACCTAATTTCACATATTTATTAAAAAGCAAATGATAAATACAAAAATCCAGATTGGTACCTACCTGAACTAGATAATAAGTAGGCAAAGTGAAAGTCATATTTGCTGGCACCTAGGATTTATAACATTGGATTTCTGTGTCTTGCATAGATACCTACTGATAGGCTCTGCCACGAAAATATTGCTAAAAATTCTCATTAGGAAACCCTTTACTCGAACGTGATCGACATTCACTCGATTCTTTTTGTAAAAACTAATTGTGAAAGTAGTGATGAAAGAATTTTCGTATTATCGTGACCCATTTCCACATTTTCACCACAACTTTTACTATAAAAGTGGAGGTGAATTTATATTTCATCATAGACATTTCTTTTGTCGATAGCTTACAGTACAAGATGTCTCGCTTTTTTGTTCTCGCTCTGTGTGCGCAGGCGCTTCTGATCCAGGTAAGAAATTTACTTCATTCAGTTGTGGCGTCATAGCCATGCCATGATAGTCTAACAGATGGCGCTAGCATTTACCGCTACACCATGCTGGCAGTAAAATAAGAAATAACTTAATGAGAAAAACATTCCGGCAACGTTTTCATGCCGGCTAAACATGTTTTTTAGCCGAAACCGAAACCGAAAACGAAGGTTCGGATTAGGCTCTAGTTTCGGCTGAAACCAAAACTTTAGTAGGTCTGTTAAGATCGTTGAAAAAACCGCTTTTATACAACATACTAGCTGAGGTACCCAGCTTCGCTCAGAGAGTTGACATGTGATTGTGTGGTAGTTGTAAATAATAATATAAAATCAAATGGCCCCCAACATTCCAGCATATTCCACAACATTCGAGTTCCATAATGATCTGGGGAATATGTGGCAATTTTATTTTTCTGCCGCTTATTATAATTCCGCATGTTTAATTTTAATAAGGTTTCATTGAAATGGAATAAGATCTATCAAATGACACGAATTTCACCGAAATCGGTTAATGGACTGAAGAGTAATTACTAAATGAACACTGCAAATAGGGGTCATTTTAGCTCCTATTGCGTCGTTTCTAGCGTAGAATCAGCGCCATCTATGGCGGCACATGCAGTTCCAAGTAATGGCTACTTTCTTCTATACACTGATGTTAAACTATACATATAGGTATTATATAGTTACAGAGATATAAGCCACCGCGCCATAACACTTTTCGTTACACTTGGTTTTTGGTCCGACACCTCTACTACGGGTTTTTAAAGACGTTCACCTAACGTTTCACGTCAAAACACATTATACACATTTTTTTTAGGTAGGTATATATTTCACGATCTATTCTGAACTTTCGTCAATTAAGTTAAGGTTCAATATTCAATAACAATACGACTGCTTCTGGGTCTGGGCGAAACTTTCAGCCCTTATAATTTCAAAAGCACACGCTTCAGGTAAAAACGGGAAACTTCTTCATGGACGGGAGATAGACGGCTACCCCGCAATATAACTTCCTTGATCGTATCGGGGCTCATTTCTGAGTTTTAGCGGCACGCACATGCTTTTTGCGGATTGCAAGTCGCACGCTCTTACCGCTAGGCCACCAGCGCTTCTGCTTTTATTATATAATCTTCTTCTTCCTCGCGTTGTCCCGGCATTTTGCCACGGCTCATGGGAGCCTGGGGTCCGCTTGGCAACTAATCCCAGTAATTGGCGTGGGCACTAGTTTTTACGAAAGCGACTGCGATCTGACCTTCCAACCCAGAGGGTAAACTAGGCCCTTATTGGGATTAGTCCGGTTTCCTCACGATGTTTTCCTTCACCGAAAAGCGACTGGTAAATATCAAATGATATTTCGTACATAAGTTCCGAAAAACTCATTGATACGAGCCGGGGTTTGAACCCGCGACCTCCGGATTGCAAGTCGCACGCTCTTACCGCTAGGCCACCAGCGCTTCTGCTTTTATTATATAATATTGATTATTAATAATTATTATTAAATTGCGTCCGACCGTCCAGTGGCGCCCTCGTTAGGGGAATTGTGTTTTCATATAATAATACAGTACTTACATTAATATTGTTGTCCTACTTGTTCCTCAACTTATGGTCGTTGTCACATAGTGAAGTTTCAGTTATTCATAGTACGAAGTACCATCTTGTAAGTTTCGGCCCGGCCGAATGGTTCGGCCGTTTTTTTGGCCGAAACCGAAACTAGGGCCGAAACATGAATTTTTGGCGGAAACTGGCCGAAACCGAAACTGAAACCGAATCTTGGGTCGGACACTACCGACTGTACACACCCGTCGATCTCTTGCTGAGAGAGTGATATTCTCGGCAATAAATCGGAGAAAGGCGAGATGAGACGAGGAAGAACGAGATGAGAAAAGAGCGAGAGAGGATGGATTAGAATTCGTTCTCGGCTTTTCTCTATAGTCTCTCGGAAAATGTGTACAGACGACATTAGATTTAACGAGAGACAATTTTATACGATTTATAACAAGATTATTTATTCCAACAGACTGTGCTCAGCCAAATCTCCTACGGCAAATCCGGGGTCACTTATGAAACTGGCAAGATTGTATCCAGTGGTTCTGGCTACGCATCCGCGTCGTACGGCGGTGCGGGCACCGGGACGGTCGGCGTGTCCGGCGACATCGGCGCGAGCGGCAAGACCGCCGTCGTTGGCTCCGTGCCCGTGCTCGGCTCCGTCGACTTCGGTGGCAAGGTCGCCGCGTCCGGCTCCGTGTCCATCTCCGGACAGTGCGGATGCGGTTGCAAAGCTTAACGAGATTGTCTTATCTCGTAACTGAAGTTTGGATGTTATAAGTTTGGATGGAAAGTTGTCTCGTATATTCGAAAGAACTGCCATAGGGCAAATTTATTTCAACTGATGCAATATTTGCTTGAGTACTTATAAATATAAATATAAATCGAGCTTTACATCTTGTCTTTTATTAAATTATTTTAAAAGAATTACCTACTTTCTATGTAAAATGAGTAGGAAATCCCCATCGTATTCAACTGAAGTTACAACTCTTACAATTGTAAATAAATGAGAAGGATATATAATTACCTATAGGTACACAATACATGGAAAAACTTGATATCTTTCTGGGTAACAGCAAAAAATCCTACATTAATGTAGGTTATTTCTAATAACAATTGAAGGGATGTTTACAAAAACAACATAACTGACTACACTGGTTGACACCTGAAACGATTAACAATGTTCTTAAAAAAGTGTCAACCGCTCTAAGCAGTTATGTTGTTTTTGTAAACATCCCTTCAATTAAGTGTCATATGGACACATGTATACTCATTAGTAGCGAGTCACTACGCATAAGAACCGTAAATATCATTGGAATAGAATTAAGGTCAATGTGGCGAGATATAAAATTGATTGCAGGGAAGACCGCCGACATGGGACAAGAACGTATTTGTATGGGTACCTACGTACCACGGCGTCGTTCGGACACAATCTGAAAGGAATACTCGTAGTTTCGCTCCATCTGCCCTAAGACCGACCTTCTGTAAGTGGAGTATGTGAATACACGCAAGATATAAGGCACGAAAGAGCTTGTAGACGGTATTTGCCACATTTACCTTAACTTGGAATTGATTGATTGATTATTTATTCGTAAAACATAATATTTTACATGTCAAATAAGGTACATAAACAATTTATACACTAGATCTTAGGTAGATAAGTATTTAACACGTACATAGGTACTAATTTACTTCTGCATGCATTGCATTATTTTCTAAGTAGGTTTGACAATAAGAATTCTTTGCGTCAGAATACCGCTTACAATGATATGTATGGTGGGTTACCGTTAAGAGGGATAACTTTAGACATCTTTTTTGACTAGTTAACCTAGCTGGTTGAAAATTTTACCCTAAGACTGGTTAATCCTGATTCAAAGATTGTAAAAAGTATGCTAAGACTGTCAGTTATGTTATATAATTGGGGAATGTTACACCTCTTGTCCTCAGTTACCCCACTTGATGCTAGCATATGTGCACGTGTCGATTAAAAAAATTACAATAAAATCTGGCGCCAGGGCTGTTGTATTATATTACTCCATTTTCGACAGTTGCATCATTTAAGAGTAAAACAATATATATAATCTTGGTGTTTTTAACGCAACCATTTAATGAAGAAACGACGTGTTGACACTAAATACCATTTGAGTAATTACTTAGAGTATATTTGTGTGATATTGCTAACCTATTTTCATAACTGTGTTGGTATATAAGAGTTTCCGAAATTTACCCTAATCATTCTTAATATTTTTCGGTAGTGTTATTGAGATTATAGTACGAAACATTATAATGTTTCAGTTCGCTGTCTTAATTTTGTGCTTTCAGGCTTGTCTGATTCAGGTAAGTTCTGTAAATGTGCCCACTTTGTAAAAAAATATAGGATTAGAAAATTGCAAATCGTACAAGTACATCGACAAACGTACTACGACAAAAGTACGTACATAGAAAAAGTGTATCGGGATGACCGAAGCTAAGTACGAAAACTCACGTGACCTATTTCCGTAGGTACATTATAGTTATTACTTATATAAGATAAGTGTCTTATTGACTTCAATCTTAGGTACTTGGTATAAAACCTAATTAACGTGTATACGTATATAAATATATATATACACCTGTAGATATAGATAACTGAAATAAATACTAACAAATAACTATGTCTTTAAAAATTAAAACGATTCTATAAAGAATCCTTACATATACTTAAGTAATTTAAGAACAATGTGTTTCATTTGCATATACTACATGTTTACACTTTCTGCAACTAACATCGGAATGCGGTTTTTTGTCAAGCTACCCATGTGTACGGGTAACATTTAACTTAACTAATAAATATAAATGATGTTGTTTAATGATTGTTTACATATTGAAAACAGAGGATGGCGAATCCTGTTTCCACCGTGATACAGTTTAATACTAGTACGGGGAACAGACGTAGCTTACTTCATTCATAAAACGTTATAAGTAAATATATTATTTTTATAGTAATATTACCTAAACAGTGCAGTTAACCGACCAATTGTACACCTTATTCTAACGACTTAGGGACTGGGATTGGTCACTTAACTGTGCCGTGCCTACATGGTAACTATGACATTATTTCTTGTACTTAGTGACTAAGGTTACTAATCCAAACTATAATTATAGTTCTGAATATAAATGTAAGCAACTATGTGTCCTTTATTATTGAATAAAGATATTTGTATTTGTATTTGTATAGGTTTCAATTTGGCGTTAGACCCCCTAGACGTTATAACATTTTTTTACAGACTGCCATGAGCAAATTGTGCGGACGCAACCAGAACGGCGGTACCGGCACCGGACAGGTCGGCGTGTCCGGCAACGTCGACGCGTGCGGCACCAACTGCGTCGCCGGCTCCGTGCCCGTGCTCGGCTCCGTCTGCTTCGGCGGCTGCGTGCCCGCCAGAGGCTCCGTGTCCATCTTCGGACAATGCAGTTGCGGTGAGCTGTTTAGTAATACCTATAGTCTATATCATACACAGATTTAAGACCCATTGTCTATTTCCCAGTTCAGCTGGGTTCGGGCTTAAAGATGACTCATGCTTAGGGTTTGCACGACGCATCCAAAATGTATGGGAAGATCCGCGGATCCGGATCCAGATCCGGATAATTTCATACATTCCGGATCCGGATTGCAAACCCTACTCACGCTAGACCGGGCCGCGTCCGGGTTGAGGCGTCCGATAAGTATGTCATTTTCTATGATGGCTGATCGGTGATCACGTGGTGCTTTCCATAGAAAACGAAGCGCTGGAAGCTCCGGGCCCGGCGCGGTCTAGCGTGAGTCATCCTTTATGTTATCGTTATACTTTCTGTGTGGAAAGAGAAGAGTCGTGGAATGTATGGGATCCAATACATTCCACGACTCTTCTCTTTCCGAACACTCTATAACGGCCAAAACGCTGCTCAAATTACGCTGCCGTACCGTAACCTACGCTGCACGGTGACATGACGTAAGTCACGTTTTATAACGACGTGTGGTCGCGTCTATAAAAACGCTATATAATCACTTCTTGATATTTACACACAGCGTATTTCAAAGCAGCGTAGTTACCGATCCTAAATTGAAACTATAATTCTAAATTGTGAAATTTCTCGACAGACAGACTGCCAACTTGAGCAGATATTATCATACATTCCGTCAGGCAGCGGCATCGGCGCAGTAGCAGCAGTACAACAGGTATAACACATCAAATCAGGCCTTTATCGCCCTCTGTTGAGCATAGGCCTCTCTTCCAGTACGCTACTTGTCCCGGTCCTGAGCTAATCTCATCCAGAAGTGACCCGCAATCTTCCTAATGTCGTCCACCCAACGAGCCAGGTGCCAGGCGCTTCTTTCATCTGAAAGCAGCCACCATTCTGTTAACATTTAGTCCACCTGCCTTCACTCTGCCTAGCAACATATCCCGCCCAACTCTATTTTAGTACAGCAGGTCTAACATCTTCTAATTGCATTATTTGTAATCCACATTTCTTCTCCGCTCCACTGGATTATAACCAAATGCTATTGGTTTAAGGATGACTCACGTAAGACCGGGCCGTGTCCGGGCCGAAGTTTCCAGAGCTTTGTTTTCTATGGAAAGCATCACGTAATCACCGGTCATCTGTCATAGAAAAGTAAGCGCCGGAAGCTCCGGCCCGGTCACGGCCCGGTCTACCGTGAGTCATCCTTTATTCATCTCCGTTCATCTCTGCCTCAATGGAAAGGTAGTCCTATGGATAATGATTATTATCAGCTTCTCTCACCTTACAATGATGAATTATTATGCATATCATATCTTATCATTTATTCAGTAATAGTCAAAGATCAAAACTATTTTCTTTATATTTCTATTTTGTTTTGACAGTCTGCACCATTCAGCCAGAGTTCCAGCATCAGCAAGACTTCACCCAGTTTCAACCAAAAGGCCAGGCTCAGCCAGAGCGCACCTATCAGACAAAGCTTAAGCGCGCCCAGAGCAAGCATCAGCCAAAATACTCCAAGTAGCCCAACTACCAGTAGTGGGACTGCCAATAAGCTAAGATCCCGCTTGAGTAAGCCTAGTATCAGCTTGAACAGTGGATCGTACGGCGGTACCGGCACCGGACAGTCGGACGTGTCTGGTGACATCGACGCGTGCGGTGCTACTTCCGTGGAAGGCACCGTGCCCGTACTCGGCTCCGTGGATTTCAGTGGCTGTTCACCTATTAGTGGTACTGTTACTATTAATGGACAGTGCGAGTGTGAGTGTGATTGAGGTGCGATAGAACTAAATATGAATATATGTACATTAAAATACGTATTTTGTTTTAGTGCAAATATTTTTTCCTTGATACCTAGCTGGTACACCGAAAAAAATATAAGTAATACAAATGACAAACACCGCAAGAAGTGCATCTGTAGTTGATATCCGACCTTACCGAACGTTACGTACTTGAGGGGTAAATGCTGAACCTCATCACCAACACATGTTTAAAATTAAGATTTATTGTTGGTCAAACCAAATTTGTCTGTAAATAAGAACAAAAAACTGTACTCATCCTTTTCTTCTGGGTGCTAGTACTAGTGTAAGACAAAGATAGTATGATTCTCTCTACGTTTGAAATGAGACAGTCCTTTGACAAACTATTGTGACTCCTTTTAATTTCTGGCCCAATCAAATTAGATTTTTTTGGAAGAATTAATTCCCAGCAAGCTGGAAATCGTTTTAATAGCTTCATTTGGTCCAGCGGAGACCGGGGCAAGATGAACCTCGGGACAGGACGGGAATTTGTGTTCAGTCGAAGGCCTGTCCGTTTCTTAAGGTCAAGGTCGCCATACATTTACTATGGCGTACTTGATCTTAGCAAAACGGACGGCATTCATAATTTCTAGAATAAGAATAAGAATAAGAATAAGAAACCATTTATTGCAACACAAAAAGCATACAGGTTACAAAACATAAGGATTGAAAAAATAAGAATAATTGTGCGGCAAAAGGAACGGGCTCAGCATACGCTGCGTCAGTCATTTCATTACAAATTGCCTGCGCAGCGCTGATTTTCAGTCCGTCCCCTTCACTGAACCACATTGACATTTATGCGGGTTAAAAAAAAAAAATCTAAACAAAAAACCACTACAAAGATCTCTAGTTAAAGTAGGTAATTTCTCCATACAATCGTAGCTCACTGTACTTGGGATTCACAGACGCGCAATAAATTGCAAATCAGTAGTGAGTAGAGCGTGAAAGCGCAGATTAAAAGTATTAATTTTAATAATATAATTGAATACTTACCCAGTGCACCCCAGTGTATCATGAAATCCATTAATGGCGTGTACGGACGGATGTAGGTACCTACACTTAAGGGGATCCCCCACGCCAATGACCTTCGATCTGAATCCCTTCGTTTACTAATGTTTTTTGTAGCTTCTCATATTAAGCAACGGCATTAAGCAATATAGTTTCCCATAAGTATTTACTTCAAAGTTCATAGTCTTCCAGATATTTGGCATCAAAGTTGAACAATTTTTGGCCAAAAAACTGGTTTTCTGGTCATAACTTTTGTGTTAATTAGTTTAAAATTAAAATTATCGACACGTTTTTCGGGATGTCAAAGACGAACCCAAATATGTAGATTTCGTATATCTAAGATCCTTCACAGCAAACTAGATACGAAACAAGTGTTATTTTAACAATGTTTAAAAAAATCATAAAAAAATAAACATTAATTTCTTTCAAAATCCGGTCGACAAAAATCGAGATAAAATATTTAAGAACTGATAGCCGTTTCCGTTTGTCTTATAATTCTATCTGTGGTGCAAAAGTAGGAGATACGATTCAAAACTTGTCAAAAACCGATGAAAACCGCAGATAGCCCCTTAAGGCGGATAGAAGGTTTTTTATATTTTGCCAATAAAAATTTAAACATTAAATAAGTACCATTTATACCTGAAGTGAGAAAAAAATATTATGCAAAATGAGTACCTAATGGATACAATTTTTCATGAGAACATTTTCGATAAAGTTCCCATTCAGATTAGGGATTATTAGTATTATTACCCAATGTTTTTAACTGTCGATGACTAAGATAAGATAAGATAATTTATTGACCATGTAATATACATTACATTTAGCACGTCATACATTACAGTTTATTCAAAAATTATATTAATAATATTTCAGACACTTCTTTTTCAAAATTAATTCACTAAACTCTTTTATAGAGTACACAGGGTTTTTTTCCAATAATTTCTTTCTTGGAGTCCTTCTCTGGTAAACTAGTTATATCTGTAGGTAGCATGTTGTATAGATAAATTTTAATAGACTTTCCTTGCTTGTATAATCTCTTTGTTCTCGATTTAGGCATACATAACTGTTCTTTATTCCTCGTATTATATCTATGAATATCTTTCTTTTGTTTAAAATTACTCTTATCTTTGTGTATTTCTAGAAGACTGTTGTATATAAAAAGTGAGATAACGGTCAGTATCCGGTCTTTTGCAAAATATATTTTAGCAGATTGACGCTTACGTAAGTTATTTAATATTCTGATTGATCGCTTTTGTAATTTTAATACTTTCTCAATATCTCCTCCATTTCCCCATATACTAATCGCATAATTTATGTTTGCTTGAATATATGCGTGATATACAGATAATAATGACTGTTTATTTAGTAATGGTTTAAGTTTCAACAGTGCATAATTTCCTTTAGAAATCTTCTTGCAAATCTTGTCGATGTGGTGGACTGTTTCATTTAACATTTACGCCAAATAGCAGGAGAGTAGGCTGCGATGGTATGGCCACGTAAAGAGGAGACCACTAGGCTACGTTGGAAATTTACCACTACGACTTTCCATCCCCGGTAAAAGAGGCAGAGGTAAACCGAAAACAAGAAGGAAGGACGTAGTGCTAAAAGATATGATTGAGTGCAAAGTATCTGAAAGCGACTTCGAGAATAGGGCGAAGTGGAAGCGAATGACATGGACAGCTGACTCCATCACCATGTGGGATAAGTATATAGCTTAAAAGAGAGAGAGAGAAAACATAAAAACACATGGTGCTAATTTACCACCCTAGTGCGGTAACCAGCACTATACGTGCGTATGTCGAAAATTTAAAGGGCCATGTGTACTGTAAAATATTGTACAATACACGTGCGAAAAGTTCTTAATCGTTCGTCTTGTTTTAATTTATCGACACTCGTTGCGATAAATTGAAACACGATCGAAGGGAGCTAGTGTTTTAATCGACACGAGTACTACTTTTTGTTCCTACTTTTCACACTTGTATCGTAATGTACTATTACGACACTCATTGGCGCCTATTTAAAGTGTCATAGAAATCGAAAGTAAACTGTAATAAGGTTTACAAAAACGTGCAGAAAAAAAATGCTGAGACGTTTTATGCAACTTTGCAATTTTTTGATTATTTTTTTGCGCACGTCAAAATATTGCAGAGCAAAGCATCTACAATTACATTAGCTAAATAACGACTAGGTATTATGTTAATTAATAAAATATTTGCTAAGCAATAAGAACTTTATTACAAATTCAATGTTTAAAATGGGGTTTTAGACTTTTTAATAGCGTTTGCCGCATCCGCATCCGCTGGAGCCGCCGATCTCCTGCGTGATGGCGATGCAGTCCCCGCAGCCGTAGCACACCGGAGCCGAGCCGCTGGTGTCGAACTTGCCCTCGAACGCCACCGCGCTCAGGTACGGCAGCGCGCCGGACAGGTCCAGGTCGCCGGACAGGCCCAGGTCCGTAGCGACGGCGATGCCGGACGGCACGACGGGGCCGATAGCCTGTATGTTCAGGGCGCCGCCGCTGCTGGGGATGCTGATCGATTGGCAACCGCACTTCTGTCCAGCAATACTCTAAAACAAACAAGAGTTATACATATAAATACAAAGTTATGTACCTCATTCAGCGCAGTGCAAATAAATTGAATGCTCATAAAAAACATATTTCACTGGGTTAGCAGTTTTCATAGGGGTTATTTCAGGGTCATATTTTACAGGTCTGGCTAATCAAGAATCTAATTAATTTATCTGATATAAATAATAAGTACCTACACATTTTTTTTTATTTTTAGAAATGTATCTGTCTAAAACGCATTTAAATATTATACTTAATACAAATCAAGTCAGATTCGATTCGCTACTATACAACCCATTGAATCTATCTAGGTACAATATTAAACCAAACAAATGGCTCGGAATTATATGATTTTTCTCTACTAGAAGTAAATATTCGAATTAATTATTTATTTTATTTTTATTAAATTATACAACGGGACTTAATCGCGTATCTAAGTTTTAAGATTTACCTCCGACGTTTCGAGGACGGCGTTGTCCCCGTGGTCTCGGAGAAGACTGGCTTAAGTTGAGTTGTATAATTTAATAATGTGTAAAAATCGTGAAAGTTTAAATCAGTGTTATTTTATTTTTATTACATACGTACATGGAAAACCAACAGCTATAAACATGTTTAAGAGCTACAATAGATTTACAGAGCCTATTAAAAAACATATCAGCCAGCCTATTATGGATAGCTTTATCCATCTTTATCCACGTGATAAAATAACTGTCACTGTTTAACACCGTGGGAAAGAAAGTGACGGACACCGTTTTATCACGCTGTCACGTAGACAAGAACGACCATCATATCCGTACAGATTACGTAAGAGGAACTTAATATGGACATACCTGTACCAAAAAGGCAAAAGCGCAAATGATGACAACTTTGAAAACCATTTTTACTTCTTCCTAAGTCTGTTCACAAACCAAGAATGAATAATTAGGTTAAAGCCTCCGTATTTTATACTACAATTGTATCCTTCTTGCTTCACTAAGAAAACGATTAATTATGTTACCAAATTGTATTTTATCGCAAATATTTCAGTAACAATATTTTGACACTCAGAATCATTAAGTACCTATATTTAATAAGTAAGTCAGTTCAGTGTTATCGCTGACCTATTTCTTCATTACGCATATGAAGTCAGTATAAAAGAGGCTTCAAAATACAGGGACATCATTCTAAGTTCTTTGTTTAAAGAAGTACACTTACTGAAATGTCTCGTGTCCAAACTAGTCTTAAGTAGTTAAGTAATTATGCTATAGGTGCGAGTGCATACCTAGTTATAGATCAATATGTATACAGTCCACATCGATATTTTGTTAGTATAGAATAAATGCTCATTGAGAGAACACGTTTGAGTTTTAAATTTCCCGGCTCCTCCAATAATCAACCTTGCCGCCTGGACATATGGTCCAAATCGAGCCGGATACTTGGGTCACACCTGTGGCCGGGCGGCGGCAGCTATGAGATAAGGATGAGCCGGACGAGTGTTTACTGCAAGTTTTAAGTGCAATTATAATTACGCGTAATAACATCGAGTGTGAACATTTACAAACTTTGGTGTCTATAAGTGATTTTTGAGACTTTTTCGCTAAAGTTTATTACGCTTAACATTATGAGTGAGTTATAATATCGAACTGAGCAATATAAACCGAGTTTTTGAGACATTTTCATCTGAGTGCTAGGTTATCTACCTACTTATATCTACGAACATTTTGTGAGTTGTCGAGTCATCATGTCTACATTAAAAGAGCTTATTGAATATCAAGAGGAGTTAATCAACAATTTGAAGAAATCTGAGAAGAACTATAAGAAATCGCCTAAAGAGAGAATTAAGCAGCCGTATTTAGAAACTAGACTTGAAGTACTTGAGTTACAATTTAAGGAGTTTCAAATCGGACATAAGGCGATTATTTCCAAAGCGTCAGGAGACAGAACGGAGGAATATTTTACGCAAGAGAAGTATGAGGAGTTTGAGGAGTTGTATGTACAATACAAAACGATTTTACGTGAAGCTTTGAAAACGTTTTTGCAACCAAGTGCACAATCATTACCGCAAATTCGTGACATGGCCGTTACCAGTGAAAATGGGAATTGTGACGTAAAATTACCACGCATTATTTTGCCGACTTTTAGTGGTAAATATGAAGAATGGCAAACGTTTTATGATATGTTTTCCTCGTTAATCCACACAAATAAGAATATTACGGCGGTTCAAAAAATGCATTATTTGAAAAGCAATTTATCTGGAGAGGCGCTGAGTTTACTTAGTAATTTTTCGACTACCGATGCAAATTATGATGACGCTTGGAAACAATTAGTTCGACGTTACGATAACAAGAGATATAACTGTAATGCGGTTATGAGGAGCTTATTTTCGACCAAGAAAATACACAACGAGTCTGCTAACGCTGTGAGGCATTTATTGGACACTACATCAACATGTTTGAAGTCGTTGCAGAATATGGGCATTAGTACAAGTACGTGGGACGCAATTATCGTGTACTTGGTGATTACAAAATTGGACGCTGAGTCTGTTAAACAGTGGGAGCAGCATTTGAATATGCTAGGCGACGACTTACCTACCTGGGAGCAGTTGCGCGAGTTTTTGGAGTACAGATTCAGGGCATTGGAGATGATTGACACCAACACGTCCCGCCCAGCACCACCAACTAAGCCTGCAGCTAAGGTTAGAACATTTCACACTGCTATCGAGAATAAAGTCAAGACGAGTGACATCGAGTGTGCTATGTGCCATGAGACCCACCACGTTTATCACTGCAAGCAGTTTGGTTCTATGACGCCCAAGGAACGTCAAGATTTTGTGCAAAACAATAAACTGTGTTTTAACTGCCTGATGCCCACACACTCTGTAATGAAGTGTCGTCAGACGTCGAGTTGCCGTAAATGCGGAAGGAGACATCACACTCTCCTTCACTTCGAGAGAGATACCAACCAGGAGACGAGAGCCACGAGCGAGGTTGCTGCGTCATCGGCGTCACCGAGTGTACCACTACCAGAGAAACCGAGCACATCACGAGGTGACACAAACATTACCACAGCGTTTTCGAGAGGTGAGGCGCTTCAACCTAACCGAGTGCTACTCGCGACGGCTAGAGTTAAGGTATTTAATTCCACTGGTTGTAAAGAAACTATTAGAGCTTTAATTGATCCAGGAAGTATGATTTCCTTTATTACTGAGTCAACTGTTCAATTACTTGGTCTCAAACGTAGACCTATAAGTACTTCGGTGTCAATGCTAGAGGGGTGTAGTTTGAATACCAAACACATGGTTTCATTTCACGTGGTTTCACGCCATGACCCAACGAGTTCAGTCGAAGTCTGTGCTTACGTATTACATTCTTTAACTGCTTTGCTTCCAGCTACCAAGCTTAACGTGTCTAAGTGGAAAGAGATTGAAGACTTACCTTTAGCGGATCCTGCGTACTCAACGCCAGGTAAGGTGGAGATCCTTCTAGGTGCCGAGGTGTATGCAGAAATAATACTCGAGGGGTTAATCAAGAAGCATTCAGAGACGGGCAAAGGAACCATGATAGCTCAAAATACTATGCTCGGATGGATTGTGTCTGGCCGAGCAGTGAGAGGATCTGAGACTGAGGTGAGTGCTAGATTTACAAGTTTGCATGTTCATATACAGGAAGATGACTTATTAAAAAAGTTTTGGGAGATGGAGAACGAGCCTAATATGATTAAAAAAGACATGACTAAGTGTGAGCAACAATGTGAGGAGTTTTTTAACTCAACGACTGTGAGAGATGACGATGGCAGGCTTGTAGTAAGACTACCATTTGCAACTGAGGACCCTAAGTGTCAATATGGCAATTCTAAGGAAATTGCTATCAAGAGATTAGAGATTTTAGAGAGAAAATTACTGAGAGAACCTAAACTTAGAGAAGAGTATAACAAGGTCATGGAAGAATACCTAAGTCTTAATCACATGAGAGCAGTAAGTGAGAGAGAGCTAGACAATCCTAAGGCAGTGTATCTTCCTTTTCACGCTGTGATTAGGGAGGACAAGGAGACGACAAAATTTAGAATTGTATATAATGCTTCGAGTAAGGGAGACAACAACGTCTCCTTAAACGACGATCTCCTTGTCGGCCCTAAATTACAACAAGATTTGAGACACATTTTAATGAGAGCTAGGAGTCACAAGATCTGCCTTGTCGCAGATATCATTAAGATGTATAGGATGATTCGTGTAGCTGAGGAAGACACGGATTTCCAGAGAATCGTTTGGCGATTTAAGTCAGACGGATCAGAACCAATACAACACTACAAGCTTTTGAGATTGACATTCGGGACTGCTTGCGCGCCTTATTTGGCCGTTAAGTCATTACAAAAGCTTGCAGAGTTAGAAGAGAGTAAGTATCCATTAGCGGCGAGAATAACAAGACAAGACTTTTACATGGACGACTTAATTACTGGAGCTGAAACTGAGGATGAGGCACTAAAAATATTTGACGAGATGACTGAGTTGATGAGATCAGGTGGTTTCGAACTTCAGAAATGGAATACTAACTCTAAACCTGTACTGGAGAAAATTGTAGGTAGTAAAGAGTTATCAGATCAGACAGTGCAACTAAAACTAAATAATACAATGAAAGTTCTTGGAGTAAGTTGGAACAGAGATACAGATAATTTTGAATATACACTAAATTTATCCAAAGTTCAAGAACCTATCACTAAAAGAAAAGTGTTATCTGATGTAGCTAGGTTATATGATCCACTGGGGTGGATTGCTCCAGTCGTGGTTGTTGCCAAAATCTTCATCCAGAAGTTGTGGAAGTCGGGTTTAGAATGGGATTGCCCATTGACAGAAGAGTTGGTAAGTGAGTGGCTATCGTTCAGAGAGGCATTGGTAGATCTTAAGCAGCTGGCGATACCACGATGGCTAAACGCCACACCGAGCTCAAAGATCGAACTGCACGTTTTTGCAGACGCTTCAAAGTCAGCGTTTGCAGCAGCGGTCTACATGAGAGTGACTGATGAGATACATGGTGTACATGTACACCTGATAACTGCTAAGACAAAAGTAGCCCCGACAGAGAGAGAAATTTCCATTCCGAGACTTGAGCTGTGTGCTGCGGCCTTAGCAGCTAAACTTATATTTGAAGTTTCACAGGTAATGGACGTACCAAAAGAGAACCTACACGGTTGGACAGACAGTACAATAGTGCTTGCATGGCTCAAAGGAGGTTCAGCTCGTTGGAGTACGTTTGTGAGTAACAGAGTGTCTACGATATTGAATATACTTGAGTTTGAGCAATGGTGTCATGTACCTACTGAGTTTAATGCTGCTGACTGTGCGTCTCGCGGTTTACAACCAAGAGATTTACTAGATCATTCATTGTGGTGGAATGGTCCGCAATGGCTTGCCCAACCTGACTTTGAGATAAACGACATCATCATAGAAGACACACATGAAGAGGAAAGAGTCGCATCTTTAACTGTTGTGTCCCATGTTGATGAAGAACCCCCAATTTGGTCGAGGTTTTCTTCATTATCGAGACTGTTAAAAGTTATTTCGTATTGTAGAAGAGTATTAAATCTAAAATTGCCAAAAAATGAGAGAGTTAAATTACCTAAATATGTAACTTCTGAGGAAATGAATAAAACTTTGCTTTCGTGTATTAATCAAGTTCAAGAGAAGGAGTTTTCACATGAGATAAAACAGTTAAAGAGTCGAGGAGTTGTGCCTAAAAAGAGTTGCCTACGCACTCTTTGTCCTTTTTTGGATGAAAAGGGGACATTAAGAGTTAGCGGTAGAATAGAACAATCTGATGCAAGTTACGATACGAGACATCCGGTGATTATGCCTGGTAAAAATCAATTTACCGCGCTTCTAATTATTGATGCTCATCATCGTACTTTGCATGGCGGTCCTCAAATAATGTTAAACTTTTTAAGATCCAAATATTGGATATTGCAAGCGAAGGATCGTACTAAGAAGGTTTATAGAGAATGCGTCACGTGTTTGAGATATTCGAGCAAGAAGTCTATTCCTTTAATGGGACTTCTACCTGAAGCGAGAATGAAACCCAGTAAGCCTTTCAAATCTACGGGGGTAGATTACTGTGGTCCTATAAATATAAGGTTTTCACCAGGTAGAGGAGCTAAGTCTTTTAAAGGCTATATATGCCTGTTCGTGTGTATGGTTACCCGGGCAATACATCTCGAGGCAGTTACGGATTTGACAGCCAAGGGTTTCATTGCTGCATTCAGGCGTTTTACTGCTAGGAGAGGTTACTGTCAAGACTTGTATAGTGACAACGGCACTAATTTTATTGGTGCTGACAGAGAGATGAGAGACATGTTTAACACTGCTAAATCATCATTACCTGATGAAATAGCAGCCATACTTACCTTACAGCATACGACATGGCACTTCATCCCTCCGCACGCTCCCAATTTCGGCGGTCTTTGGGAAGCTGGGGTTCGTAGTACAAAAGGGCATTTAAGGAAGGTAATAGGGAGTAGCACACTTACCTATGAGGAATTAGCGACGGTCCTGGCGCAAGTGGAATCATGTTTGAATTCTCGGCCTTTATCAGTATTGAGCGATGATCCAAACGACCCTCTACCCTTGACACCTGGTCACTTTTTGGTAGGTGAACCATTGATAAATATAGCTGACGAATATAATCCTGAGTGTAATGTAGTTGGTTTAGATCGATGGCGCTTAACGCAAAAAATTGTATCTGATTTTTGGAAACGGTGGTATAAAGAATACTTAGTAACCCTTAGTCAAAGATATAAATGGAATTCTAATGTTACTACCGAACCTGAGCTTAATGATGTTGTTATTTTAAGAGAAGACAATGTACCTCCTGCTAAATGGATTCTAGGTAAGATTATTCAAAAACATACTGGGCCTGACAATATAACAAGAGTTGTTACTGTAAAATGTAAATCAGGAATATTGAAGCGTCCAGTTAGCAAATTATGTGTAATAACTAAGTAATGTTATACATAACTTATACTTGTACATATTAGTTTACGTGCCGACTGTGTTATGTTTAACATATTTAATGTAGTTATTGTAGAGCTTTTGCCGTGTAAATAAAGAACTATGTTCTTGGTGGGCGGGATGTCCAAACTAGTCTTAAGTAGTTAAGTAATTATGCTATAGGTGCGAGTGCATACCTAGTTATAGATCAATATGTATACAGTCCACATCGATATTTTGTTAGTATAGAATAAATGCTCATTGAGAGAACACGTTTGAGTTTTAAATTTCCCGGCTCCTCCAATAATCAACCTTGCCGCCTGGACACCGGCACCGGCCAGGTGGGCGTGTCCGGCAACATCGACGCGTGCGGCAACACCTGCGTGGTCGGCTCCGTGCCCGTGCTCGGCTCCGTCGACTTTGGCGGATGCGTGCCCGCCTGCGGCTCCGTGTCCATCTCCGGACAGTGCGGATGCGGATGCCAGTGATTTTTTCTAACTTGACTCAAGAAATTTGTAATAAAAAATATATTAAATAATTTGTTTTATTGCTATAGTTTATTAGACAAAAGAGATTAAAATAAAATATAATTATATTTCCCAATATCAAGAGGAAAATTCATTCTAAAATGATGATTCTTTGAAGTGAATTGAATTGACGACCGGTCTGGCTGGCCTAGTGGGTAGTGACCCTGCCTGCGAAGCCGATGGTCCTGGGTTCAAATCCCGGTAAGGGCATTTATTTGTGTGATGAGCACTAATATTTGTTCCGGAGTCATGGATGTTTTCTATCTATATAAGTATGTATTTATCTATATAAGTATGTATATCGTCGCGTAGCACCCATAGTACTAGCTTTGCTTAGTTTGGGGCTAGGTTGATCTGTGTAAGATGTCCCCCAATATTTATATATTCATTTATTATTTATTTTCTATGACGGCTGATCGGCGACACCTAGTGCTTTCCATAGAAAACGAAGCGCCGGAAACTCCGGCCCGGCTCCGGCCTGGTCTAGTGTGAGTCATCCTTAAATATTAACCATGTGCCAAACACGAACGCGTAATAGAAGCAAACACAATTATCTATCTACTGGAATTTCATCTTGATCATCATATCAGCATAAATATTGAATAATTTTTCCTTGTTGCCACCCCGCTGGGTAATTGTCCAATTGACGAACATACGACCCTTTTGAAAGGGGAATGCGGATAATAGAGGCAGGTTCGGAATAGAAATGTTTTCCACGTGATACACACCCTGAAACAATTGAGGGAAATTTATTACTTATAAAATTGATCACGTAAATACACGTTCAGTAAAATGTGACTAATTTGCTCCTCACTGAGTAAATAATTGAGGTTTTGCCTGTGCAATTGCAGACGAAGTTATCATGACGAATAACTACCGGAGATATATCCTGAAGGACGGTACGGTCAACATTTGTCGGGCATGCCGCCGAACCGGAGAGTCACTCAGACACTCAGTGGTTGGATCAAGGGTCAGATGCAGAAGGCGGTAATTTTGGACACGGCGGGTATAGTACGTCGGTTCCTCACTCTGCGGCCCTGACCACCGACAGCTTGGGCCCTGCCCCGCTGCCGGCGGCATTTTAGGTTAGGTTTTTTATAATGTGTGTATTTTTATATGGTTTTGTATATTTTTGCAATGTTTTGTGTTATGGTATTGTACTTTTATACTCACATTGTAAAACCCTAACCTAAGACCCAAATTAAATAAAGAGAATAATAATAAAAGCAATCACCTTTGGAAACGGACATTTTCTATAAGCATCGTCAAGTTTTTCCTTAACAAAGACGCCGAGAGCATCGTTCAATATAAAATCGCAAACATTATAATGCCCCTCCACAAAACTGCGGCGATACTCGTTGCTTAGGAACTCATAGAGATACCAGTTTACCTGTAAAATACAATTACCTACAGTATGTCAGAGGGAGACTTACAAAAATACGTATTGCATTAAAATTTTGCATGCGTGCTTTTGGCATTTAAGCCCGCCTTTTGTACGATAAGTTTAACTTTGGTGCAATAAAGATTAAATAAATAAATATGTAGTTAGGTAAGGACCTGTAATTAGCCTTCCTTTAACTATCGGAATCCTCAGAACTAGCAGTATGCAATCTACAGTATGTAGATTAGACCTTATAATCATGTTATCATTAAAAAATAAATAAAGAAAAATCTTATGCAAATTGCAAATCGGTAGCTCTTTTGATTCTCTATGGTTATAAATCATACCTATCTAAATACTTTCTTTCTTTAAATACTTTCTGATGGAAGAACAAGTTGAGAAACTTACGGTAACATTTTTTCCAAGTGGTTCTAAGATCTCAAAGTGCGCACTGAGATAATGAGTCGGGTCCCGGCGGTTCATTCGTCGCGCACTCACTTTCATGTCCGCTATATACTTGGGGTTGCAGTAAGTTAGTTCGATATGTTCAAAATCGGCAGAGTAAACCTTAAACACCATTTTTAATTATTAGTAATATTTTGGCACTGTAGTCCTGGTAACCGTAAGACTTACTATTTACGAACGGAAGTCACGGAAGTAGGCTAAAATCTCGGTTCTTTTTTGGAATATCATATTATCATGTGTATAGTTTGTAAAGCGATGTGTTTGCATGAAAAAGTTATCAAATCTTGTGAAAGGTGGCTCGTGTCCCGCTTTACGATGTACCTATACAAATTCCTTGGCAGGAATGCGCCACAACAGTGGCCTGGAATATATGGACTACCTGTCTCTTTAAATTAATACAATTAGAAAAAGATGGGTACTCAAACTCGCACATGAGATACTGTCGAGATGACTTCCTATCGTGTCTTGTGCGATAGAATAGTCTTGTGGTTTTGGCTATACGCTCAACGTTTCGCAGTAAAACATGTGAAAGCCAAGTTTTCGCGCCCTGTTTCACACCTCTTAGGTATTTCGTCGTTCTTCCATCTAATTGCCTCTACATCGCTCAAATATTTAAGCGATAGAGATGCAGATAAAGAAATTTCGCTTTTCGCAGCAGGCCCTCGTAACTCTTACCCGTTTCTTAGCAGCCAAAATGGCCGCCGCAAAGCACATCGCGAGAAGCAGGGTGGAGCCGTAACGTATCGTCCGATATGTCATGATGTTGTTTATATTTTAAAATTTCCGCGATGACTAAAAAGCAAACGCCCTTCAAGTAATAACCTATCATTGTTTAACATTACAATCTCTAAATTATTAATATAAATGCGAACCAGTAGTGCATGCTGTGATGCTAACGAAAACTTCAACTGGACAGTGCGTATTCAATCAGACATGCTAGAGGATTCCGTACAAAAAAGGTAGGTCTCAAAGCATCATAGTTTTTACAAAAAGTGCTTAAGATTTAATTTTTGGCACAAGCTTTTATCGCTGTCTGTACTTTTCTTTCAACAGGCAACATCTCTGGTGTTGCAGGCGTTCATAGGTTACGAAGGCTGCTTACCATCAGGCGGGCCGTAAGCATGTTTGCCAATGACGTAGTATATAAAAAAAATCGAATGCTAAGAAACGGACAGACAAATATGACAAATAAAAAGGCACCCCGTTTTTGCCATTTCGGCCACGGAACTCTGATCCTATGCATCCATTACCTATAATGACATAAACGGAATAAATGCATAAATATAATGTTTTTCCTACCCAGTGTTCCGTGACTAAATTTGCAAAACACACAAAACAGTCTGGCCACCCGTAATTTTAATATACCTATTTAATTAGAAAACTTATAATATAAACGGTTTCCTTGATTAAAATACATATGTGAAATAAATAAATATTTGGGGATAATCTTGCACAGACGATCGACCTTGTACTATGACTACATTCGGTTCTAAGCGATGACAGAACTAGATAGGTATTTAATTAGATAAATACATACGTAGATACTTAGAATACATTCATAAGTCAGAAACAAATATCCGTGATAAACACACAAATAAATGTTTTTACCGGGATTCGAACACGAGGTTCCAGCTTCATAGGCAAGTTTATTACCGACTGGGCTAGGTGATCGTTTATTATATTATTTTAAAATGACTTCGTGAAAAACAAAAACCTACCACCTAAATATACAGGCACGAAAGTGTGGATTAAGAACACAATTTATAAGCAACGAGAAATGCATTTTATATTTGCATGTTTATACAGTATTTTATACAATAATGAGGCTTAGCGTTTGCCGCATCCGCATCCGCTGGAGCCGCCGATCTGCTGCGTGATGGCGACGCAGTCCCCGCAGCCGTAGCACACCGGCGCCGAGCCGCTGGTGTCGAACTTGCCCTCGAACGCCACCGCGCTCAGGTACGGCAGCGCGCCGGACAGGTCCAGGTCGCCGGACAGGTCCAGGTCCGTGGCGACGGCGATGCCGGACGGCACGATGGGGCTGATAGCCTGTATGTTCAGGTCGCCGCCGCTGCTGGGGATGCTGATCGATTGGCAGCTGCAACCGCACTTCTGTCCAGCAATACTCTAAAACAAACAAGAGTTATACGTATAAGTACAAAGTCATGTACCTCATTCTGATCATAAAGTAAGCGAATTAGACTTAGAAACAGCAATACTCTGAAAATATAATGGCTTTAGTCAAATAAACATATACCATACCATTACCATACAATTGGTTTCCTTATTCTAACATATTGCAGATAAGTTGAACGCTCATGAAAATTTGAATTTACTGGTTTAGCATTTTACAGGTTTGGCTAATCAAGAGCGAATTTAGATTAATTCATCTCGTATAAATAATAGGTACCTATACAGTTTTTTATGTTTTAGAAATGTATCTGTCTATTAAAATGCACGTAAATTTATATAGATTAAGTTAGTTTCGTAACTATACAAACCTGAAACCATTGTAGGTATGTTTTTTTAAAGTGAATCTTTTATTTTATCGCCCCAATTTTTTTTGACCTTCCTATTAGCAAGTCGCATAACATAATTAGAGCATTAGTAAAATTCTACTTTATTTCTAGTGCTTAGAGTTCATAATCTTTAAAATAAGCATCAATCGGACTAAGGTATAAATATTCGAATTACACAAAAAATATAAATCAGATTATTATACGTAGGAGGAACTTGATATGTACATACCTGTACCAAAAAGGCAAAAGCGCAAATGATGGTAACTTTGAAAACCATTTTTGCTTCTTCCTAAGTCTGTTCACAAACCAAGAATGAATAATTAGGTTAAAGCCCCGTATTTAATACTACAATTTTATCCTTCTAACTTCACTAAGAAAACAATTAATTATGTTACCAAATTGTATTTTATCACAAATATTTCAGTAACGATATTTTGACACTGAGATTCATTAAGTATATTTAGTAAGCAAGTCAGTTCTGTGTTATCGCTGACCTATTTCTTCATTACGCACATGAAGTCAGTATAAAAGAGTCTTCAAAATACAGGGACATCATTCTAAGTTCTTTGTTTAAAGAATATTAGTATTTTTACTGAAATGTCTCGCTTCGTAGTCCTCGCTATCTTCGTTCAGGCGTGCCTGCTCCAGGTAAACTAATCTGTACAGTTTACATAAGTGTTATATTTTATATTATAAGGTAAACGCAATAGTGCTCGACGCGGTCCCAGTACATGTCATCTTGGAAATTAAGTCATTGTCAATAGAGGTGACACTATTGGACATTAGCATGTCGAGCACTTGTACGTTTACCTTATGTACCTGACCAATGGTTTTCCATTAAAAAAGCAACATGTGAGGTTTTGAACCTGTTTAGTGACAAGGGTGCGTAGCCCACATGCCAATCGTTTACGCTCCCTCACTAATAGGGAAGAGTGTTAGAGACACATAAAGCGTTTCGTCATCGTAGCGCAAGCGATGAATTGACCCCTTGGCTATTAGTCATCCTGGTATTTTTGAGGATCGTAAGCTTTTCATCCGATCCTTTTGTTGCATATTATAACCGTTAGAACAATTTCTATACCATCAATAAGCATTTAATAATTATTTTGACTCGGGATCGTCATTGTTTTACGTTTGCTGTTAAATATTACATTCCCAAAAATAATTTATTTACGTTAACTTAACTTCATATTAATGGCCTTGTTTATTTATCACAGATGGTTCTAAGCCAGACTTGCGGTTGCAACCAGTACTCATATGGTTCGTCCGGACTGAGCTCACAGAGCTGCGGCTCGTACGGCGGCACCGGCACCGGCCAGGTGGGCGTGTCCGGCAACATCGACGCGTACGGCAACACCTGCGTGGTCGGCTCCGTGCCCGTGCTCGGCTCCGTCGACTTCGGCGGATGCGTGCCCGCCTGCGGCTCCGTGTCCATCTCCGGACAGTGCGGATGCGGATGCCAGTGATTTTTTCTAACTTGACTCAAGAAATTTGTAATAAAAAATATATTAAATAATTTGTTTTATTGCTATAGTTTAGTTAGACAAAAGAGATTAAAATAAAATATAATTATATTTCCCAATATCAAGAGGAAAATTCATTCTAAAATGATGATTCTTTGAAGTGAATTGAATTGACGACTGGTCTGGCCTAGTGGTTAGTGACCCTGCCTGCGAAGCCGATGGTCCTGGGTTCAAATCCCGGTAAGGGCATTTATTTGTGTGATGAGCACTAATATTTGTTCCGGAGTCATGGATGTTTTGTATCTATATAAGTATGTATTTATCTATATAAGTATGTATATCGTCGCGTAGCACCCATAGCTTTGCTTAGTTTGGGGCTAGGTTGATCTGTGTAAGATGTCCCCCAATATTTATATTGTAGTATCCTGAAGGGACCAGGGAGCAGATATAGGGATATAGAATAATAGGCACCTTACTATTCGAGAGTTTATTCCGGACTGTCACGAGTACCTGGATGACACACGTCAATGGTTAACTCTATATCTACCTACATACATCACACTTCTCCGCACTTAATTAATACTAAGTATTAGGATCATAACTTGTACCATAAAAACTTAATCCTACTTAAATTACAACAAGGAAAACGTGGGTTGTAAATCAGGTAGTTGCCTTCTACAGATTACATAACCATAGGTACGTATACGAGTACACAATGTTAACGGGAGAACCCGTTAGTCTAACAATAATGAATCGTTAATTTTTAATTATGGATCTTTTGTTCAAGAAGTACGATTCATAATGGATTGATTATTCGTAGACCTAACCTTACCAATAAATGCTACGTATTATGCGAGTTCTATTCTAATTTATTAATAACAATACTTTCTATCGGAATATCACCTAAGATAACATAACTAAGTAATCTAAGTATATTTATTTAAATCACATTACTCAGCTCAATTCCGTTAAGTATATAATACTATACGTAAATGCTTTACACTTAAGCAATGGGAATCTATTACTATTAAACATTTATATTTATAACTACATTTATAAGTACCTACTCGTGCTTATACTTTATATGACGGCTTTTTCAATCTACATTGTCTAAGGGGCCGCGACCGAGCCGGTGCGAGGGGGGTCGTTGGCTGATCCACTTGCTCATCCCCACTCCCCGTATCCCTTCCGGGCGTGGAATAGCATTCTATGCCCTCTTCCTCCCCTTCCGCCATACTGAGCGCCGGCGAGGCATCGAACATCGGCGTCGAAGGTCCCGCCGTCGCGCTCCTGAGCCCACTGGTACTCGCTCGCGGCGTTGTAGGCTCAACGCCGCGATGAGCCTACAACATATGTTTGTTGTATATGTTTGTTGTTGGGGTTATTTATTATTTATTTTCTATGACGGCTGATCGGCGACACCTATGCTTTCCATAGAAAACGAAGCGCCGGAAGCTCCGGCCCGGCTCCGGCCTGGTCTAGTGTGAGTCATCCTTAAATATTAACCATGTGCCAAACACGAACGCGTAATAGAAGCAAACACAATTATCTATCTACTGGAATTTCATCTTGATCATCATATCAGCATAAATATTGAATAATTTTTCCTTGTTGCCACCCCGCTGGGTAATTGTCCAATTGACGAACATACGACCCTTTTGAAAGGGGAATGCGGATAATAGAGGCAGGTTCGGAATAGAAATATTTTCCACGTGATACACACCCTGAAACAATTGAGGGAAATTTATCACTTATAAAATTGATGACGTAAATACACGTACAGTAAAATGTGACTAATTTGCTCCTCACTGAGTAAATAATTGAGGTTTTGCCTGTGCAATTGCAGACGAAGTTATCATGACGAATAACTACCGGAGATATATCCTGAAGGACGGTACGGTCAACATTTGTCGGGCATGCCGCCGCCCCGGAGAGTCACTCAGACACTCAGTGGTTGGATCAAGGGTCAGATGCAGAAGGCGGTAATTTTGGACATGGCGGGTATAGTACGTCGGTTCCTCACTCTGCGGCCCTGACCACCGGCAGCTTGGGCCCAGCCCCGCTGCCGGCGGCATTTTAGGTTAGGTTTTTTATAATGTGTGTATTTTTATATGGTTTTGTATATTTTTGCAATGTTTTGTGTTTTGGTATTGTACTTTTATACTCACATTGTAAAACCCTAACCTAAGACCCAAATGAAATAAAGAGAATAATAATAAAAGCAATCACCTTTGGAAACGGACATTTTCTATAAGCATCGTCAAGTTTTTCCTTAACAAAGACGCCGAGAGCATCGTTCAATATAAAATCGCAAACATTATAATGCCCCTCCACAAAACTGCGGCGATACTCGTTGCTTAGGAACTCATAGAGATACCAGTTTACCTGTAAAATACAATTACCTACAGTATGTCAGAGGGAGACTTACAAAAATACGTATTGCATTAAAATTTTGCATGCGTGCTTTTGGCATTTAAGCCCGCCTTTTGTACGATAAGTTTAACTTTGGTGCAATAAAGATTAAATAAATAAATATGTAGTTAGGTAAGGACCTGTAATTAGCCTTCCTTTAACTATCGGAATCCTCAGAACTAGCAGTATGCAATCTACAGTATGTAGATTAGACCTTATAATCATGTTATCATTAAAAAATAAATAAAGAAAAATCTTATGCACATTGCAAATCGGTAGCTCTTTTGATTCTCTATGGTTATAAATCATACCTATCTAAATACTTTCTTTCTTTAAATACTTTCTGATGGAAGAACAAGTTGAGAAACTTACGGTGACATTTTTTCCAAGTGGTTCTAAGATCTCAAAGTGCGCACTGAGATAATGAGTCGGGTCCCGGCGGTTCATTCGTCGCGCACTCACTTTCATGTCCGCTATATACTTGGGGTTGCAGTAAGTTAGTTCGATATGTTCAAAATCGGCAGAGTAAACCTTAAACACCATTTTTAATTATTAGTAATATTTTGGCACTGTAGTCCTGGTAACCATAAGACTTACTATTTACGAACGGAAGTCACGGAAGTAGGCTAAAATCTCGGTTCTTTTTTGGAATATCATATTATCATGTGTATAGTTTGTAAAGCGATGTGTTAGCATGAAAAAGTTATCAAATCTTGTGAAAGGTGGCTCGTGTCCCGCTTTACGATATACTTATACAAATTCCTTGGCAGGAATGCGCCACAACAGTGGCCTGGAATATATGGACTACCTGTCTCTTTAAATTAATACAATTAGAAAAAGATGGGTACTCAAACTCGCACATGAGATACTGTCGAGATGACTTCCTATCGTGTCTTGTGAGATAGAATGGTCTTGTGGCTTTGGCTATACGCTCAACGTTTCGCAGTAAAACATGTGAAAGCCAAGTTTTCGCGCCCTGTTTCACACCTCTTAGGTATTTCGTCGTTCTTCCATCTAATTGCCTCTACATCGCTCAAATATTTAAGCGATAGAGATGCAGATAAAGAAATTTCGCTTTTCGCAGCAGGCCCTCGTAACTCTTACCCGTTTCTTAGCAGCCAAAATGGCCGCCGCAAAGCACATCGCGAGAAGCAACGTGGAGCCGTAACGTATCGTCCGATATGTCATGATGTTGTTTATATTTTAAAATTTCCGCGATGACTAAAAAGCAAACGCCCTTCAAGTAATAACCTATCAATGTTTAACATTACAATCTCTAAATTATTAATAAAAATGCGAACCAGTAGTGCATGCTGTGATGCTAACAAAAACTTCAACTGGACAGTGCGTATTGAATCACACATGATAGAAGATTCCGTACAAAAAAGGTAGGTCTCAAAGCAACATAGTTTTTACAAAAAGTGCTTAAGATTAAATTTTTGGCACAAGCTTTTATCGTTGTCTGTATTTTTCTTTCAACAGGCAACATCTCTGGTGTTGCAGGCGTTCATAGGCTACGAAGACTGCTTACCATCAGGCGAGCCGTAAGCATGTTTGCCACTGACGTAGTATATAAAAAAATCGAATGCTAAGAAACGGACAGACAAATATGACAAATAAAAAGGCACCCCGCTTTAGCCATTTCGGCCACGGAACTCTGATCCTATGCATCGATTACTTATCATGACATTCATGACATAAATGGAATAAATGCATAAACATAATGTTTATTCTACCCAGTGTTCTGTGACTAAATTTGCAAAACGCACAAAACAGTCTGGCCACCCATAGTTTTAATATACTTAATTAGCAAACATATAAACGTTATTCTTGTTAAAAAATACATGTTATCTTATACCTTTAAACGAGCAGTTCTTGTTTATTTATTTATATATATATAGATATATATATATATATATCGCGGATCTCGAAATTTGGTATATGGGGGTTTTCGGAGGCGAAAAATCGATCTACCCTAGGTCTTATCTCTGGGAAAACGCGCATTTTCGGGTTTTTATATGATTTCCGAGCAAAGCTCGGCCACCCAGATATTAATTATATAAAATAAACAAATATTTGGGGATAATCTTGCACAGATCGACCTCGTACTATGTGTACATTGGATTCTAGGCGATGATATAAACTAGATACTTAATTAGATAAATACATACCTACTTAGATACTTAGAATACATCCATGGCTCAGAAACAAATTTCCGGGATAAACATACAAACGAGATTCTAACACGAGATTCCAGCTTCATAGGCAGGTTTATTACCGACTGGGCTAGGTGATCGTTTATTATATTCTTGTAAAATTACTTCGAAAAACACAAAAACCTACCACCTAAACACACAGGCTGCGAAAGTGTGAATTAAGAATACAGTGTATAAGCAACGAGAAATGCATTTTATATGTATTTGCATGTTTATACAGTTTTATACAATAATGAGGCTTAGCGTTTGCCGCATCCGCATCCGCTGGAGCCGCCGATCTGCTGCGTGATGGCGACGCAGTCCCCGCAGCCGTAGCACACCGGCGCCGAGCCGCTGGTGTCGAACTTGCCCTCGAACGCCACCGCGCTCAGGTACGGCAGCGCGCCGGACAGGTCCAGGTCGCCGGACAGGTCCAGGTCCGTGGCGACGGCGATGCCGGACGGCACGACGGGGCCGATAGCCTGGATGTTCAGGTCGCCGCCGCTGCTGGGAATGCTGATCGATTGGCAGCTGCAACCGCACTTCTGTCCAGCAATACTCTAAAACAAACAAAGTTAAACGTATAAGTACAAAGTCATGTACCTCATTCTGATCATAAAGTAAGCGAATTAGACGTAGAAACAGCAATACTCCGAAAATATAATGGCCTTAGTCAAAGAAACATATACCATACAATTTGTTTCCCCATTTGGACATAGTGCAAATAAATTAAACGCTCATAAAAATCATATTTTACTGGGTTAGCAGTTTACAGGAATTAAGGAGGTTTATCAAGAATTAATTTATGTAGTACATATAAATAATAGGTAGGTACCTACACATTTTTTTATTTTTAGAAACGTATCTGTCTAAAACGCATTTAAATACATATACTTAATACAAATCAAATTATATATTCGAATTACTTATTTATTTTATTTTTATTACATACATGGAAAACCAACAGATATAAACATGTTTAAGAGCTACAATAGATTTACAGAGCCAATGACAAAACATATCAGATTACGTAGGAGAAACTTGATATGTACATACCTGTACCAAAAAGGCAAAAGCGCAAATGATGGCAACTTTGAAAACCATTTTTGCTCCTTTCTAAGTCTGTTCACAAACCAAGAATGAATAATTACTATAATTAGGTTAAAGCCTCCGTATTTTATAGTACAATTGTATCCTTCTTGCTTCACTAAGAAAACAATTATTTATGTTACTAAATTGTATTTTATCGCTAATATTTCAGTAACGATATTTTGACACTGAGAATCATTAAGTATATTTAATAAGTAAGTCAGTTCAGTGTTATCGCTGACCTATTTCTTCATTACGCATATGAAGTCAGTATAAAAGTGGCTTCAAAATACAGGGACATCATTCTAAGTTCTTTTGTTTAAAGAATATTAGTATTCTTATTAAAATGTCTCGCTTCGTAGTCCTCGCTATCTTCGTCCAGGCTTGCCTGCTCCAGGTAAAGAAATCTGTACATTGTACAGTACATCGGAGCGGCCGAGGTGTTCACAATATCTGAACACGCACTCTAACGCCCTGACAATAGGAGACAATTATATTTGTGAGCGCTTTAGCCGCTCCGATATATCTGATGACGACTGTATACATAAGTGTTTTATTTTATTTTATACCTGACCAATGATTTTCCATAAAAAAGTACCATGATGTTTTGAACTTGATGTTTAGTGACAAGGGCTCGTAGCCCACATGCGAATCGTTTACGCTCCCTCACTAATAGGGAAGAGTTTTAAAGAGGCAAATAAAGCGTTTCGTTATCGTAGCGCAAGCGATTAATTGTCACCTTGGCTAGGCATCCTGGTATTTTTGAGGATCGTAAGCTTTCATCTGATCCTTTTGTATACTGTAACCGTTGGAACAATTTTTATACTAATCAATAAACATTTATAATATCGTATTAATTACCTCAAGATACTAGGCCTCTAATTATTTTGACTCAGGACCGTCATTGTTTTATGTTACATTTTGCTTGCTGTAATTGCTGTTAAATATTACATTCCCAAAAATAATTTATTTACATAACTCCATATGAATGGCCTTGTTTCTTTATCACAGATGGTTCAGAGCCAGACTTGCGGTTGCAACCAGTACTCATATGGTTCGTCCGGACTGAGCTCACAGAGCTGCGGGTCGTACGGCGGCACCGGCACCGGCCAGGTGGGCGTGTCCGGCAACATCGACGCGTGCGGCAACACATGCGTGGTCGGCTCCGTGCCCGTGCTCGGCTCCGTCGACTTCGGCGGATGCGTGCCCGCCTGCGGCTCCGTGTCCATCTCCGGACAGTGCGGATGCGGATGCCAGTGATTTTTTCTAACTTGACTCAAGAAATTTGTAATAAAAAATATATTAAATAATTTGTTTTATTGCTATAGTTTAGTTAGACAAAAGAGATTAAAATAAAATATAATTATATTTCCCAATAACAAGAGGAAAATTCATTCTAAAATTATGATTCTTTGAAGTGAATTGAATTGACGACCGGTCTGGCCTAGTGGGTAGTGACCCTGCCTGCGAAGCCGATGGTCCTGGGTTCAAATCCCGGTAAGGGCATTTATTTGTGTGATGAGCACTAATATTTGTTCCGGAGTCATGGATGTTTTCTATGTATATAAGTATGTATTTATCTATATAAGTATGTATATCGTCGCGTAGCACCCATAGTACTAGCTTTGCTTAGTTTGGGGCTAGGTTGATCTGTGTAAGATGTTCCCCAATATTTATTTATTTATTTATTATTTATTTTCTATGACGGCTGATCGGCGACACCTAGTGCTTTCCATAGAAAACGAAGCGCTGGAAGCTCCGGCCCGGCTCCGGCCTGGTCTAGTGTGAGTCATCCTTAAATGTTAACCATGTGCCAAACACGAACGCGTAATAGAAGCAAACACAATTATCTATCTACTGGAATTTCATCTTGATCATCATATCAGCATAAATATTGAATAATTTTTCCTTGTTGCCACCCCGCTGGGTAATTGTCCAATTGAAGAACATACGACCCTTTTGAAAGGGGAATGTGGATAATAGAGGCAGGTTCGGAATAGAAATATTTTCCACGTGATACACACCCTGAAACAATTGTGGGAAATTTATCACTTATAAAATTGATCACGTAAATACACGTGCAGTAAAATGTGACTAATTTGCTCCTCACTGAGTAAATAATTGAGGTTTTGCCTGTGCAATTGCAGACGAAGTTATCATGACGAATAACTACCGGAGATTTATCCTGAAGGACGGTACGGGTCAACATTTGTCGGGCATGCCGCCGTCCCGGAGAGTCACTCAGACATATTATCTCCGGTTGTTCTCATCTTGCTAACGGCGAGTACTTGCACAGATATAATCTCGTAGCCAGAATTATTCACCAGCAGCTTGCTCTCCTATACGGCCTTGTGGACCGCGAAGTGCCGTACTACAAGTACTCACCTGCGCCAGTTCTCGAAAATGGTTTCTATTGGGATCGATCTATCATCACTGACAGGACTATTGTAGCCAATAAGCCTGACATCGTTCTGATAGATCGATCGCACCGCCGGGCCGTGCTCGTCGACGTGACCATCCCCCATGATGAGAATCTCGTGAAGACCGAGAGGGCCAAATCCAGCAAGTACCTAGACTTAGCTCACGACGAGATAACCGCCATGTGGGATGTTGACTCGACGATCATTGTTCCTATAATCGTATCAGCGAACGGTCTCATAGCGAAGAGTTTCGACCAACATCTAGAGAGACTCTCGTTAGGTGGTTGGATCAAGGGTCAGATGCAGAAGGCGGTAATTTTGGACACGGCGGGTATAGTACGTCGGTTCCTCACACTGCGGCCCTGACCATCGGCAGCTTGGGCCCTGCTCCGCTGCCGGCGGCATTCTAGGTTAGGTTTTTTATAATGTGTGTATTTTTACATGGTTTTGTATATTTTTGCAATGTTTTGTAAGTGTTTTGGTATTGTACTTTTATACTCACATTGTAAAACCCTAACCTAAGACCCAAATGAAATAAAGAGAATAATAATAAAAGCAATCATCTTTGGAAACGGACATTTTGTATAAGCATCGTCAAGTTTTTCCTTAACAAAGACGCCGAGAGCATCGTTCAATATAAAATCGCAAACATTATAATGCCCCTCCACAAAACTGCGGCGATACTCGTTGCTTAGGAACTCATAGAGATACCAGTTTACCTGTAAAATACAATTACCTACAGTATGTCAGAGGGAGCCTTACAAAAATACGTATTGCATTAAAATTTTGCATGCGTGCTTTTGGCATTTAAGCCCGCCTTTTGTACGATAAGTTTAATTTTGGTGCAATAAAGATTAAATAGTTAGGTAAGGACCTGTAATTAGCCTTCCTTTAACTATCGGAATCCTCAGAACTAGCAGTATGCAATCTACAGTATGTAGATTAGACCTTATAATCATGTTATCATTAAAAATTAATAAAGAAAAATCTTATGCAAATTGCAAATCGGTAGCTCTTTTGATTCTCTATGGTTATAAATCATACCTATCTAAATACTTTCTTTCTTTAAATACTTTCTGATGGAAGAACAAGTTGAGAAACTTACGGTAACATTTTTTCCAAGTGGTTCTAAGATCTCAAAGTGCGCACTGAGATAATGAGTCGGGTCCCGGCGGTTCATTCGTCGCGCACTCACTTTCATGTCCGCTATATACTTGGGGTTGCAGTAAGTTAGTTCGATATGTTCAAAATCGGCAGAGTAAACCTTAAACAACATTTTTAATTATTAGTAATATTTTGGCACTGTAGTCCTGGTAACCGTACGACTTACTATTTACGAACGGAAGTCACGGAAGTAGGCTAAAATCCCGGTTCTTTTTTGGAATATCATATTATCATGTGTATTGTGTGTAAAGCGATGTGTTAGCATGAAAAAGTTATCAAATCTTGTGAAAGGTGGCTCGTGTCCCGCTTTACGATGTACCTATACAAATTCCTTGGCAGGAATGCGCCACAACAGTGGCCTGGAATATGTCTCTTTAAATTAATACAATTATAAAAAGATGGGTACTCAAACTCGCACATGAGATACTGTCGAGATGACTTCCTATCGTGTCTTGTGCGATAGAATAGTCTTGTGGCTTTGGCTATACGCTCAACGTTTCGCAGTAAAACATGTGAAAGCCAAGTTTTCGCGCCCTGTTTCACACCTCTTAGGTATTTCGTCGTTCTTCCATCTAATTGCCTCTACATCGCTCAAATATTTAAGCGATAGAGATGCAGATAAAGAAATTTCGCTTTTCGCAGCAGGCCCTCGTAACTCTTACCCGTTTCTTAGCAGCCAAAATGGCCGCCGCAAAGCACATCGCGAGAAGCAGGGTGGAGCCGTAACGTATCGTCCGATATGTCATGATGTTGTTTATATTTTAAAATTTCCGCGATGACTAAAAAGCAAACGCCCTTCAAGTAATAACCTATCATTGTTTAACATTACAATCTCTAAATTATTAATATAAATGCGAACCAGTAGTGCATGCTGTGATGCTAACGAAAACTTCAACTGGACAGTGCGTATTCAATCAGACATGCTAGAGGATTCCGTACAAAAAAGGTAGGTCTCAAAGCATCATAGTTTTTACAAAAAGTGCTTAAGATTTAATTTTTGGCACAAGCTTTTATCGCTGTCTGTACTTTTCTTTCAACAGGCAACATCTCTGGTGTTGCAGGCATTCATAGGTTACGAAGGCTGCTTACCATCAGGCGGGCCGTAAGCATGTTTGCCACTGACGTAGTATATAAAAAAAATCGAAGGCTAAGAAACGGACAGACAAATATGACAAATAAAAAGCGGCCAAGTGCGAGTCGGACTCGCCCATGTAGGGTTCCGTATTTAGGCGATTTATGACGTATTAAAAAAAAACTACTTACTAGATCTCGTTCAAACCAATTTTCGGTGGAAGTTTACATGGTAATGTACATCATATATTTTTTTTAGTTTTATCATTCTCTTATTTTAGAAGTTACAGGGGGGGGGGGGGGACACATTTTACCACTTTGGAAGTGTCTCTCGCGCAAACTATTCAGTTTAGAAAAAAATGATATTAGAAACCTCAATATCATTTTTGAAGACCTATCCATAGATACCCCACACGTATGGGTTTGACGAAAAAAAAATTTTTGAGTTTCAGTTCGAAGTATGGGGAACCCCAAAAATTTATTGTTTTTTTTCTATTTTTGTGTGAAAATCTTAATGCGGTTCAAAGAATACATCTACTTACCAAGTTTCAACAGTATAGTTCTTATAGTTTCGGAGAAAAGTGGCTGTGACATACGGACGGACAGACAGACGGACAGACGGACAGACAGACAGACATGACGAATCTATAAGGGTTCCGTTTTTTGCCATTTGGCTACGGAACCCTAAAAAGGCCCGCTTTAGCCATTTCGGCCACTGAACTCTGATCCTATGCAACCATTACCTATAATGACATAAACGGAATAAATGCATAAATATAATGTTTTTCCTACCCAGTGTTCCGTGACTAAATTTGCAAAACACACAAAACAGTCTGGCCACCCGTAGTTTTAATATACCTATTTAATTAGAAAACTTATAATATAAACGGTTTCCTTGATTAAAATACATATGTGAAATAAATAAATATTTGGGGATAATCTTGCACAGATGATCGACCTTGTACTATGACTACATTCGGTTCTAGGCGATGATAGAACTAGATAGGTATTTAATTAGATAAATACATACGTAGATACTTAGAATACATTCATAAGTCAGAAATAAATATCCGTGATAAACACACAAATAAATGTTCTTACCGGGATTCGAACACGAGGTTCCAGCTTCATAGGCAAGTTTATTACCGACTGGGCTAGGTGATCGTTTATTATATTATTTTAAAATGACTTCGTGAAAAACAAAAACCTACCTACTACCTAAATATACAGGCACGAAAGTGTGGATTAAGAACACAATTTATAAGCAACGAGAAATGCATTTTATATTTGCATGTTTATACAGTATTTTATACAATAATGAGGTTTAGCGTTTGCCGCATCCGCATCCGCTGGAGCCGCCGATCTGCTGCGTGATGGCGACGCAGTCCCCGCAGCCGTAGCACACCGGAGCCGAGCCGCTGCTGTCGAACTTGCCCTCGAACGCCACCGCGGTCAGGTACGGCAGCGCGCCGGACAGGTCCAGGTCGCCGGACAGGTCCAGGTCCGTGGCGACGGCGATGCCGGACGGCACGATGGGGCCGATAGCCTGTATGTTCAGGTCGCCGCCGCTGCTGGGGATGCTGATCGATTGGCAGCTGCAACCGCACTTCTGTCCAGCAATACTCTAAAACAAACAAGAGTTATACGTATAAGTACAAAGTCATGTACCTCATTCTGATCATAAAGTAAGCGAATTAGACTTAGAAACAGCAATACTCTGAAAATATAATGGCTTTAGTCAAATAAACATATACCATACCATTACCACACAATTTGTTTCCTTATTCTAACATATTGCAGATAAATTGAACGCTCATGAAAATTTGAATTTACTGGTTTAGCATTTTACAGGTTTGGCTAATCAAGAGCGAATCTAGATTAATTCATCTCGTATAAATAATAGGTACCTATACAGTTTTTTATGTTTTAGAAATGTATCTGTCTATTAAAGTGCACGTAAATTTATATAGATTAAGTTAGTTTCGTAACTATACAAACCTGAAACCATTGTAGGTATGTTTTTTTTTAATTGAATCTTTTATTTTATCGCCCCAATTTTTTTTGACCTGCCTATTAGCAAGTCGCGTAACATAATTACAGCATTAGTAAAATTCTACTTTATTTCTAGTGCTTAGAGTTCATAATCTTTAAAATAAGCATCAATCGGACTAAGGTATAAATATTCGAATTACACAAAAAATATAAATCAGATTATTATACGTAGGAGGAACTTGATATGTACATACCTGTACCAAAAAGGCAAAAGCGCAAATGATGGCAACTTTGAAAACCATTTTTGCTTCTTCCTAAGTCTGTTCACAAACCAAGAATGAATAATTAGGTTAAAGCCCCCGTATTTTATACTACAATTTTATCCTTCTTACTTCACTAAGAAAACAATTAATTATGTTACCAAATTGTATTTTATCACAAATATTTCAGTAACGATATTTTGACACTGAGATTCATTAAGTATATTTAGTAAGCAAGTCAGTTCTGTGTTATCGCTGACCTATTTCTTCATTACGCACATGAAGTCAGTATAAAAGAGTCTTCAAAATACAGGGACATCATTCTAAGTTCTTTGTTTAACGAATATTAGTATTTTTACTGAAATGTCTCGCTTCGTAGTCCTCGCTATCTTCGTTCAGGCGTGCCTGCTCCAGGTAAACAAATCTGTACAGTTTACATAAGTGTTTTATTTTATATTATAAAGTAAACGTAATAGTGCTCGACGAGGTCCCAGTACATGTCATCTTGGAAATTATGTCATTGTCCATAGAGGTGACAGCAGGGTGTCAGCTATTGGACATTAGCATGTCGAGCACTTGTACGTTTACCTTAGGTACCTGACCAATGGTTTTCCATTAAAAAAGCAACATGTGAGGTTTTGAACCTGTTTAGTAACAAGGGTGCGTAGCCCACATGCCAATCGTTTACGCTCCCTCACTAATAGGGAAGAGTGTTAGAGACACATAAAGCGTTTCGTCATCGTAGCGCAAGCGATGAATTGACCCCTTGGCTATTAGGCCTCCTGGTATTTTTGAGGATCGTAAGCTTTTCATCTGATCCTTTTGTTGCATATTATAACCGTTAGAACAATTTTTATACCATCAATAAGCATTTAATAATATCGTATTAACTCAGAATAATAGCTCAAGATACTAAGCCTCTAATTATTTTGACTCGGGGCCGTCATTATTTTACGTTACATTTTGTATGTTTGCTGTTAAATATTACATTCCTAAAAATAATTTATTTACGTAACTTAATTTCATATTAATGGCCTTGTTTATTTATCACAGATGGCTCTGAGCCAAACTTGCGGTTGCAACCAGTACTCATATGGTTCGTCCGGACTGAGCTCACAGAGCTGCGGCTCGTACGGCGGCACCGGCACCGGCCAGGTGGGCGTGTCCGGCAACATCGACGCGTGCGGCAACACCTGCGTGGTCGGCTCCGTGCCCGTGCTCGGCTCCGTCGACTTCGGCGGATGCGTGCCGGCCTGCGGCTCCGTGTCCATCCAGGGACAGTGCGGATGCGGATGTCAGTGATTTTTCAAATTTGACTTAAGGAATTTGTAATAAAAAATATATTAAATAATTTGTTTTATTGCTATAGTTTAGACAAAAAAGAGTAAAATAAAATATAATTATATCTCCAAATATCAAGAGGAAAATTGATTCTAAAAGTGAATTTGAAGTGAATTTATGACAACGTTAAGTAAATGATGACTCACACTAGGCTAGCCCGGCCGGGCCCGTGCCGAAGCATCCAACATGTCATTTTCTCTGACGGCTTATCGGCGACACGTAGTGCTTTCCATTAAAAACGAATCGCCGAAAGCTCCGGCCCGGCCCCGGCCTGGTCTAGTGTGAGTCATCCTTAAAGGTTCACCGTGTGCCAAACACGAACGTGCACTAGAAGCAAACACAATTATCTATCTACTGGAATTTCATCTTGATCATCATATCTGCATGTACATTGAATAATTTTTCCTTGTTGCCACCTCGCTGGGTAATTGTATAATTGACGAACATACGACCCTTTTTAAAGGGGAACGCGGATAAAAGAAGTAGGTTCGGAATAGAAACATTTTCCACGTGATACACAGCCTGAAACAAATGAGGGAAATTTATCACTTATAGTTATAAATGTATCACTTAATTATACATGTACAAGTAATATGTAACCTACCTTGCTCCCCACTGGGTAATATTGCCAATAATTACTTATATCTACCGGGATATTTATATTTATTTTTTATTTAGAAATTTAAATCAGGCAACAAGGCCCATATTACAAATACCTTACAGACTAACATACATATGGACCGTGATTACCTTTTGTATTGTTTTCGAGCTCCCGATATTTCGAGGCAGTTACATGCATCTTTTGCACGGCAAAGTAATCACGGTTCATATCCCGGTCGATATAGTCTAGTGAAACTAACCGTGAATCGTTCAAAACTGTTATTGGCAATAATGATTTCTAATAATAAGTATAAGCACTCATCTTTGGAAACGGACATGTTCTAAAAGCAGCGTCAATTTTTTCTTTAAAAAAGGCGCCGAGAACATCATTAAATAAAAAATCGCAAAGATTATAATGCCCCTCCACAAAACTGCGGCGGTACTCGTTGCTTAGGAACTCATAGAGATACCAGTTTACCTGTAAAATACAAATACAGTCTATCAGATACTTACAAAAAAGCCCGGCCAAGTGCGAGTCGGACTCGCGTTCCAAGGGTTCCGTACATAAGTCCGACTCACGCTTGACTGCACATTTCTATAGCACAATCTATAGGTAAATAACTATTTTGTGTATTTTTTTCAAACTTTTAGACCCAGTAGCTTCGGTGATAAAGGCGGAAGGGCGGGGGGGGGAAATGGTCGGACAAACAGACAGACAGACAGACAGACGCACGAGTGATCCTATAAGGGTTCCGTTTTTTTTCCTTTTGAGGTACGGAACCCTAAAAATACGTTTTGCAAAACGTTTAACGTATGAAACCGTTTATCCTATCTGGGGCCTAACCATGATGTCTTATTGCGAATATAGCGATTCTGTTTAGGACCTAAACTGAATTGCTAAGGAACGGAGTTATGCAGCTTATGTAGCTCCATCCTTTAGCAATTCAGTTTAGGTCCAAACAGAATCGCAATAAGACATAGGCCCCTGATAGGATAAACGTATGGTTTTCATCGAATAATTACCATAGCATGGGTCACCGATTAGTTTCTTCAGGGGTGCGCTTTTTAAAATAATATGACCATCGCGATCCGTTTCTAATTGAGTTAATAAACTCAATTAATAATATTTTTTTCTTTGTTTAATAAAACAAATGAAAAAATAATGTAGGTCGGCGGTCCGGATCTAGATGTACTAGTGCTATACATGCTAACGCCCAATAGATGACACCCTGCTGTCACCTCTATTGACAATTACTTAAGTTTCAAGACGACATGTACTGGGACCGCGGCGAGCACCAGTACGTTTACCTTACTTTCTGATGGGGGAAAAAGTTGAGAAACTTACGGTAACATTATTTCCAAGAGGTTCTAAGATCTCAAAGTGCACACTGAGATAGTGTGTCGGGTCCCGGCGGTTGTGTCGTCGCGCACTCACATTCATGTCCGCTATATACTTGGGGTTGTAGTAAGTTAGTTCGATATGTTCAAAATCGGCAGAGTAAACCTTAAACATAATTTTTTATAGTTAATATATATATTGAATAGAATTGAATAATTAGTATAATATTATTAAGGCACTGTAGTGCTGGTAACCATACCTACCACTACTGTTACGAACCGGAAGTAGGCTAAAACCCCGGTTATTTTTTGGAATTTCATATTAAGATGTGTATTGTGTGTAAAGCGATGTGTTAGCATGAAAAAGTTATCAAATCTTGTGAAAGGTGGCTCGTGTCCCGCTTTACGGTGTACTTATACAAATTCCTTGGCAGGAATTCGCCACAACAATGGCCTGGAATATATGTCTACCTGTCCCTTTTACAGTTAAAAATAAATTTTTGGCAACAATTTCATTTTTGGTACAAGCTTTTATCGCTGACTGTACTTTTCGAGACAATTCTAAAAACCCCTAACACAATTAGGTTGCGTTGTTTCATCACAGAGTTCCTATGGCCACCTCCTGTCTCCATCATCAGATCTGCTCAATTGTACCATAATATTCCATTGTCACCCGACTTACATGTGTATGCAAAATTTTAGTCAATCGGAAACCGGGAAGTGGATCAAATTTAACTTGCAAGATTTGATTACAGACCGACAACGGGACAGGTGAAACTAAATAAAAGCTTGTAAAAGATGGGTACACAAACTTGCACATGAGATACTGTCGAGTTTATTTTTATATCGTGTCTTGTGCGACATAATCGTCTTATTGTTATACGCTCAACGTTTCGCACTAAAACAAGTGAAAGCCAAGTTTTCGCGCCCTGCTGCACACCTCTCAGGTATTTCGTTCGTCCAACTAATTGCCTCTACATCGCTAAAATATTTAAGCGATAGAGATGTAGATAAAGAAATTTCGCTTTTCGCAGTAGGTTCAGAGAACTATCCCGTTTCTTAGCTGCCAAAATGGCCGCCGTAAAGCACGCCGCGAGAAGCAGGGTGGAGCCGTAACGTATCGTCCGATATGTCATGATGTTGATTATATTATAAATTTTTCGCGACGACTAAAAAGCAAACGTACTTCAAGTAATAACCTGCCATTGTTGAACATTACAATCTCTAAATTAGTAATATAAATGCGAACCAGTAGTGCATGCTAACAAAAACTTCAACTGGATAGTGCGTATTGAATCACACAGAGGATTCCGTACATTAACACAGTAGAAAAAAAGGTAGGTCTCAAAGCAACATAGTTTTTACAAAAAGTGCTGTTTAAAATTAAATTTTTGGCACAAGCTTTTATCGCTGTCTGTACTTTTCTTTCAACAGGAAACATCTCTGGTGTTGCAGGCGTTCATAGGTTACGAATGCTGCTTACCATCAGGCGGGTCGTAAGCTAGTTTGCCATCGACGTAGTATAAAAAAAATCTAATGTTAAGAAACGGACGGACAAATATGACAAATAAGAAGGCGCCGCGTTTTTGCCATTTCGGCCACGGAACTCTGATCCTATGCATCCATTACATATAATGACATAAACGGAATAAATGCATAAACGTAATGTTTATTCTACCCAGTGTGCCGTGACTAAATTTTCAAAACACACAAAACAGTCTGGCCACCCGTAGTTTTAATATACTTAATTAGCAAACTTATAAACGTTATTCTTGTTTATTTATTTATTTATATATATATATCGCGAATCTCGAAATTTGGTATATGGGGGTTTTCGGAGGCGAAAAATCGATCTAGCCTTGGTCTTATCTCTGGGAAAACGCGCATTTTCGGGTTTTTATATGCTTTCCGAGCAAAGTTCGGCCACCCAGATATTAATTATATAAAATAAACAAATATTTGGGGATAATCTTGCACAGATCGACCTCGTACTATGTGTACATTGGATTCTAGGCGATGATATAAACTAGATACTTAATTAGATAAGTACATACCTACTTAGATACTCAGAATACATCCATGGCTCAGAAACAAATTTCCGCGATAAACATACAAACGAGATTCTAACACGAGATTCCAGCTACATAGGCAGGTTTATTACCGACTGGGCTAGGTGATCGTTTATTATATTCTTGTAAAATTACTTCGAAAAACACAAAAACCTACCATCTAAACACACAGGCTGCGAAAGTGTGGATTAAGAATACAATTTATAAGCAACGAGAAATGCATTTTATATGTATTTGCATGTTTATACAGTATTTTTATACTAATAATGAGGCTTAGCGTTTGCCGCGTCCGCATCCGCTGGAGCCGCCGATCTGCTGCGTGATGGCGACGCAGTCCCCGCAGCCGTAGCACACCGGCGCCGAGCCGCTGGTGTCGAACTTGCCCTCGAACGCCACCGCGGTCAGGTACGGCAGCTCGCCGGACAGGTCCAGGTCGCCGGACAAGTCCAGGTCCGTGGCGACGGCGATGCCGGACGGCACGATGGGGCCGATAGCCTGTATGTTCAGGTCGCCGCCACTGCTGGGGATGCTGATCGATTGGCAGCTGCAGCCGCACTTCTGTCCAGCAATACTCTTAAACAAACAAGAGTTATACGTATAAGTACAAAGTCATGTACCTCATTCTGATCATAAAGTAAGCGAATTAGACTTAGAAACAGCAATACATTGAAAATATAATGGCTTTAGTCAAATAAACATATACCATACCATTACCATACAATTTGTTTCCCTATTCTAACATATTTCAAATAAATTGAACGCTCATGAAAATTTGATTTTACTGGTTTAGCATTTTACAGGTTTGGCTAATCAAGAGCGAATCTAGATTAATTCATCTGGTATAAATAATAGGTACCTATACAGTTTTTTATGTTTTAGAAATGTATCTGTCTATTAAAATGCACGTAAATTTATACAGATTAAGTTAGTTTCGTAACTATACAAACCTGAAACCATTGTAGGTATGTTTTTTAAAAGTGAATCTTTTATTTTATCGCCCCAATTTTTTTTGACCTGCCTATTAGCAAGTCGCATAACATAATTACAGCATTAGTAAAATTCTACTTTATTTCTAGTGCTTAGAGTTCATAAACTTTAAAATAAGCATCAATCGGACTAAGGTATAAATATTCGAATTACATAAAAAATATAAATCAGATTATTATACGTAGGAGGAACTTGATATGTACATACCTGTACCAAAAAGGCAAAAGCGCAAATGATGGCAACTTTGAAAACCATTTTTGCTTCTTCCTAAGTCTGTTCACAAACCAAGAATGAATAATTAGGTTAAAGCCTCCGTATTTTATACTACAATGTTATCCTTCTTACTTCACTAAGAAAACTATTAATTATGTTACCAAATTATATTTTATCACAAATATTTCAGTAACGATATTTTGACACTGAGATTCATTAAGTATATTTAGTAAGCAAGCCAGTTCTGTGTTATCGCTGACCTATTTCTTCATTATGTACATGAAGTCAGTATAAAAGAGTCTTCAAAATAGAGGGACATCATTCTAAGTTCTTTGTTTAAAGAATATTAGTATTTTTACTGAAATGTCTCGCTTCGTAGTCCTCGCTATCTTCGTTCAGGCGTGCCTGCTCCAGGTAAACAAATCTGTACTGTTTACATAAGTGTTTTATTTTATATTATAAGGTAAACGTAATAGTGCTCGACGCGGTCCCAGTACATGTCATCTTGGAAATTAAGTCATTGTCAATAGAGGTGACAGCAGGGTGTCAGCTATTGGACATTAGCATGTCGAGCACTTGTACGTTTACCTTAGGTACCTGACCAATGGTTTTCCATTAAAAAAGCAACATGTGAGGTTTTAAACCTATTTAGTGACAAGGGTGCGTAGCCCACATGCCAATCGTTTACGCTCCCTCACTAATAGGGAAGAGTGTTAGAGACACATAAAGCGTTTCGTCATCGTAGCGCAAGCGATGAATTGACCCCTTGGCTATTAGGCATCCTGGTATTATTGAGGATCGTAAGCTTTTCATCTGATCCTTTTGTTGCATATTATAACCGTTAGAACAATTTTTATACCATCAATAAGCATTTAATAATATCGTATTAACTCAGAATAATAGCTCAAGATACTAAGCCTCTAATTATTTTGACTCGGGACCGTCATTATTTTACGTTACATTTTGTTTGCTGTAATTGGTGTTAAATATTACATTCCCAAAAATAATTTATTTACATAACTCCATATTAATGGCCTTGTTTCTTTATCACAGATGGTTCTGAGCCAGACTTGCGGTTGCAACCAGTACTCATACGGTTCGTCCGGACTGAGCTCACAGAGCTGTGGCTCGTACGGCGGCACCGGCACCGGCCAGGTGGGCGTGTCCGGCAACATCGACGCGTGCGGCAACACCTGCGTCGTCGGCTCCGTGCCCGTGCTCGGCTCCGTCGACTTCGGCGGATGCGTGCCCGCCTGCGGCTCCGTGTCCATCTCCGGACAGTGCGGGTGCGGATGCCAGTGATTTTTTCTAACTTGACTCAAGAAATTTGTAATAAAAAATATATTAAATAATTTGTTTTATTGCTATAGTTTAGTTAGACAAAAGAGATTAAAATAAAATATGATTATATTTCCCAATATCAAGAGGAAAATTCATTCTAAAATGATGATTCTTTGAAGTGAATTGAATTGACGATCGGTCTGGCCTAGTGGGTAGTGACCCTGCCTGCGAAGCCGATGGTCCTGGGTTCAAATCCCGGTAAGGGCATTTATTTGTGTGATGAGCACTAATATTTGTTCCGGAGTCATGGATGTTTTCTATGTATATAAGTATGTATTTATCTATATAAGTATGTATATCGTCGCGTAGCACCCATAGTACTAGCTTTGCTTAGTTTGGGGCTAGGTTGATCTGTGTAAGATGTCCCCCAATATTTATTTAATTATTTATTTTCTATGACGGCTGATCGGCGACATCTAGTGCTTTCCATAGAAAACGAAGCGCCGGAAGCTCCGGCCCGGCTCCGGCCTGGTCTAGTGTGAGTCATCCTTAAATGTTAACCATGTGCCAAACACGAACGCGTAATAGAAGCAAACACAATTATCTATCTACTGGAATTTCATCTTGATCATCATATCAGCATAAATATTGAATAATTTTTCCTTGTTGCCACCCCGCTGGGTAATTGTCCAATTGACGAACATACGACCCTTTTGAAAGGGGAATGCGGATAATAGAGGCAGGTTCGGAATAGAAATATTTTCCACGTGATACACACCCTGAAACAATTGAGGGAAATTTATCACTTATAAAATTGATCACGTAAATACACGTATAGTAAAATGTGACTAATTTGCTCCTCACTGAGTAAATAATTGAGGTTTTGCCTGTGCAATTGCAGACGAAGTTATCATGACGAATAACTACTGGAGATATATCCTGAAGGACGGTATGGTCAACATTTGTCGGGCATGCCGCCGCCCCGGAGAGTCACTCAGACACTCAGTGGTTGGATCAAGGGTCAGATGCAGAAGGCGGTAATTTTGGACACGGCGGGTATAGTACGTCGGTTTCTCACTCTGCGGCCCTGACCACCGGCAGCTTGGGCCCTGCCTCGCTGCCGGCGGCATTTTAGGTCAGGTTTTTTATAATGTGTGTATTTTTATATGGTTTTGTATATTTTTGCAATATTTTGTAAGTGTTTTGGTATTGTACTTTTATACTCACATTGTAAAACCCTAATCTAAGACGCAAATGAAGTAAAGAGAATAATAATAAAAGCAACCACCTTTGGAAACGGACATTTTCTATAAGCATCGTCAAGTTTCGAGTCAAGTCAAGGTATTTCGTCGTTCTTCCATCTAATTGCCTCTACATCGCTCAAATATTTAAGCGATAGAGATGCAGATATAGAAATTTCGCTTTCCGCAGCAGGCCCTCGTAACTCTTACCCGTTTCTTAGCAGCCAAAATGGCCGCCGCAAAGCACGCCGCGAGAAGCAGGGTGGAGCCGTAACGTATCGTCCGATATGTCATGATGTTGTTTATATTTTAAAATTTCCGCGATGACTAAAAAGCAAACGCCCTTCAAGTAATAACCTATCATTGTTTAACATTACAATCTCTAAATTATTAATATAAATGCGAACCAGTAGTGCATGCTAACAAAAACTTCAACCGGATAGTGCGTATTGAATCACACATGATAGAGGATTCCGTACATTAACACAGTAGAAAAAAAGGTAGGTCTCAAAGCAACATAGTTTTTACAAAAAGTGCTGTTTAAAATTAAATTTTTGGCATAAGCTTTTATCGCTGTCTGTACTTTTTTTTCAACAGGCAACATCTCTGGTGTTGCAGGTGTTCATAGGTTACGAAGGCTGCTTACCATCAGGCGGGCCGTAAGCTTGTTTGCCATCGACGTAGGATAAAAAAAATCTTATGTTAAGAAACGGACGGACAAATATGACAAATAAGAAGGCGCCCCGTTTTTGCCATTTCGGCCACGGAACTCTGATCCTATGCATCCATTACATATAATGACATAAACGGAATAAATGCATAAACGTAATGTTTATTCTACCCAGTGTGCCGTGACTAAATTTGCAAAACACACAAAACAGTCTGGCCACCCGTAGTTTTAATATACTTAATTAGAATAATTAGCAAACTTATAATATAAAAGTTTTACTTGTTTAAAAATACATATGTATATAAAATAAATAAATATTTGGGGATATTCTTGCACAGACGATCGACCTTGTACTATAACTACATTCGGTTCTAGGCGATGATATAACTAGATAGGTATTTAATTAGATAAATACATACTTAGATACAGAATACATTCATAACTCAGAAACAAATATACGTGTAAAGTACACAAATAAATGTTCTTGCCGGAATTCGAACACGAGGTTCCATCTTCATAGGCAGGTTTATTACCGACTGGACAAGGTGATCGTTTATTATATTCTTTTAAAATTACTTCGAGAAATACAAAAACCTACCACCTTAATATACAGGCTGCGAAAGTGTGGATTAAGAATACAATTTATAAGCAATGAGAAATGCATTTTATATTTGCATGTTTATACAGTATTTTATTCAATAATGAGGCTTAGCGTTTGCCGCATCCGCATCCGCTGGAGCCGCCGATCTGCTGCGTGATGGCGACGCAGTCCCCGCAGCCGTAGCACACCGGCGCCGAGCCGCTGGTGTCGAACTTGCCCTCGAACGCCACCGCGGTCAGGTACGGCAGCTCGCCGGACAGGTCCAGGTCGCCGGACAAGTCCAGGTCCGTGGCGACGGCGATGCCGGACGGCACGATGGGGCCGATAGCCTGTATGTTCAGGTCGCCGCCGCTGCTGGGGATGCTGATCGATTGGCAGCTGCAGCCGCACTTCTGTCCAGCAATACTCTAAAACAAACAAGAGTTATACGTATAAGTACAAAGTCATGTACCTCATTCTGATCATAAAGTAAGCGAATTAGACTTAGAAACAGCAATATATTGAAAATATAATGGCTTTAGTCAAATAAACATATACCATACCATTACCATACAATTTGTTTCCCTATTCTAACATATTGCAAATAAATTTAACGCTCATGAAAATTTGATTTTACTGGTTTAGCATTTTACAGGTTTGGCTAATCAAGAGCGAATCTAGATTAATTCATCTCGTATAAATAATAGGTACCTATACAGTTTTTTATGTTTTAGAAATGTATCTGTCTATTAAAATGCACGTAAATTTATGTAGATTAAGTTAGTTTCGTAACTATACAAACCTGAAACCATTGTAGGTATGTTTTTTTAAAGTGAATCTTTTATTTTATCGCCCCAATTTTTTTTGACCTGCCTATTAGTCGCATAACATAATTACAGCATTAGTAAAATTCTACTTTATTTCTAGTGCTTAGAGTTCATAATCTTTAAAATAAGCATCAATCGGACTGAGGTATAAATATTCGAATTAAATAAAAAATATAAATCAGATTATTATACGTAGGAGGAACTTGATATGTACATACCTGTACTAAAAAGGCAAAAGCGCAAATGATGGCAACTTTGAAAACCATTTTTGCTTCTTCCTAAGTCTGTTCACAAACCAAGAATGAATAATTAGGTTAAAGCCTCCGTATTTTATACTACAATGTTATCCTTCTTACTTCACAAAGAAAACAATTAATTATGTTACCAAATTGTATTTTATCACGAATATTTCAGTAACGATATTCTGACACTTAGATTCATTAAGTATATTTAGTAAGCAAGTCAGTTCTGTGTTATCGCTGACCTATTTCTTCATTAAGCACATGAAGTCAGTATAAAAGAGTCTTCAAAATACAGGGACATCATTCTAAGTTCTTTGTTTAAAGAATATTAGTATTTTTACTGAAATGTCTCGCTTCGTAGTCCTCGCTATCTTCGTTCAGGCGTGCCTGCTCCAGGTAAACAAATCTGTACAATTTACATAAGTGTTATATTTTATATTATAAGGTAAACGCAATAGTGCTCGACGCGGTCCCAGTACATGTCATCTTGGAAATTAAGTCATTGTCAATAGAGGTGACAGCAGGGTGTCAGCTATTGGACATTAGCATGTCGAGCACTTGTACGTTTACCTTAGGTACCTGACCAATGGTTTTCCATTAAAAAAGCAACATGTGAGGTTTTCAACCTGTTTAGTGACAAGGGTGCGTAGCCCACATGCCAATCGTTTACGCTCCCTCACTAATAGGGAAGAGTGTTAGAGACACATAAAGCGTTTCGTCATCGTAGCGCAAGCGATGAATTGACCCCTTGGCTATTAGGCCTCCTGGTATTTTTAAGGATCGTAAGCTTTTCATCTGATCCTTTTGTTGCATATTATAACCGTTAGAACAATTTTTATACCATCAATAAGCATTTCATAATATCGTATTAATTCAGAATAATAGCTCAAGATACTAAGACTCTAATTATTTTGACTCGAGACCGTCATTATTTTACGTTACATGTTGTATGTTTGCTGTTAAATATTACATTCCCAAAAATAATTTATTTACGTAACTTAACTTCATATTAATGGCCTTGTTTATTTATCACAGATGGTTCTGAGCCAGACTTGCGGTTGCAACCAGTACTCATATGGTTCGTCCGGACTGAGCTCACAGAGCTGCGGCTCGTACGGCGGCACCGGCACCGGCCAGGTGGGCGTGTCCGGCAACATCGACGCGTGCGGCAACACCTGCGTCGTCGGCTCCGTGCCCGTGCTCGGCTCCGTCGACTTCGGCGGATGCGTGCCGGCCTGCGGCTCCGTGTCCATCCAGGGACAGTGCGGATGCGGATGTCAGTGATTTTTCAAATTTGACTTAAGGAATTTGTAATAAAAAATATATGAAATAATTAGTTTTAATGCTATAGTTTAGACAAAAAAGATTAAAATAAAATATAATTATATCTCCAAATATCAAGAGAAAAATTGATTCTAAAAGTGAATTTGAAGTGAATTTATGACAACGCTAAGTAAAGGATGACTCACACTAGGCTAGCCCGGCCGGGCCCGTGCCGAAGCATCCAACATGTCATTTTCTCTGACGGCTGATCGGCGACACGTAGTGCTTTCCATTGAAAACGAAGCGCCGAAAGCTCCGGCCCGGCCCCGGCCTGGTCTAGTGTGAGTCATCCTTAAAAGTTAACCATGAGCCAAACACGAACGTGCACTAGAAGCAAACAGAATTATCTATCTACTGGTATTTCATCTTGATCATCATATCTGCATGTACATTGAATAATCTTTCCTTGATGCCACCTCGCTGGGTAATTGTATAATTGACGAACATACGACCCTTTTGAAAGGGGAACGCGGATAAAAGAGGTAGGTTCGGAATAGAAATATTTTCCAAGTGATACACAGCCTGAAACAAATGAGGGAAATTTATCACTTATAGTTATAAATTTATCACGTTATACATGTACAGTAATATGTAACCTACCTTGCTCCCCACTGGGTAATATTGCCAATAATTACTTATATCGAACGGGATATTTATTTTTATTTATTTATTTAGAAATTTAAATCAGGTCCATATTACAAATACTTACAGACTAACATACATATGAATCGTGATTACCTTTTGTATTGTTTTCTTTTGTATTGTTTGAGCTCCCGATATTTCGAAGCAGTTACATGCATGATGCATCTTGTTCACAGCAAGGTAATCACGATTCATATTCCGGTCGATATAGTCTAGTGAAACTAACCGTGAATCATTCAAAACTGTTATTGCCAATAATGATTTCTAATAATAAGTATAAGCACTCACCTTTGGAAACGGACATTTTCTATAACCATGGTCAAGTTTTTCCTTAACAAAGGCGCCGAGAACATCGTTAAGTAAAAAATCGCAAAGATTATAATGCCCCTCCACAAAACTGCGAAGATACTCGTTGCTTAGGAACTCATAGAGATACCAGTTTACCTGTAAAATACAATTACATTCTGTCAGAGGGAGACTTACAAAAATACGTTTTGCATTAAAACTTTGCATGCGTGCTTTTGGCATTTAAGCCCGCCTTTTGTACGATAAGTTTAGTTTTGGTGCAATAAAGATTAAATAAATAAATATGTATGTAGTTAAGGACTTGGTTAATTGACGCACAAGTGTGCCCCCTATATTTCCATTTCTCGGAATCCTCGGAACTCGCAGTATGCAATCTACAGTAAGTAGATTAGACTTAGTAGTCAAATTATCATTAAAAAATAAATAGAGAAAAATCTTACGCAAATTGCAAATCGGTAGCTCTTTTGATCCTTCGATGAAAACCATACGTTTATCCTATCTGATAGGAGAAAAAAATTAAATACTTTCTGATGGAAGAAAAATTTGAGAAACTTACGGTAACATTATTTCCAAGAGGTTCTAAGATCTCAAAGTGCGCACTGAGATAGTGTGTCGGGTCCCGGCGGTTGTGTCGTCGCGCACTCACATTCATGTCCGCTATAAACCTGGGGTTGTAGTAAGTTAGTTCGATATGTTCAAAATCGGCAGAGTAAACCTTAAACATAATTTTTAATATTTAATAAATATATTGAATTGAATAGAATAATTAGTATCTTAATATTATGGCACTGTAGTGCTGGTAACCATACCTACCACTTACTGTTACGAACCGGAAGTAGGCTAAAACCCCGGTTAAGATGTGTATTGTGTGTAAAGCGATGTGTTAGCATGAAAAAGTTATCAAATCTTGTGAAAAGTGGCTCGTGTCCCGCTTTACGGTGTATACAAATTCCTTGGTAGGAATTCGCCACAACAGTGGCCTGGAATATATGTCTACCTGTCCCTTTAAATCACCTAATACAGTTAGAAATAAGTTTTTGGCAACAATTTCATTTTTGGTACAAGCTTTTATCGCTGACTGTACTTTTCTTACGACGACAACTAATACTCATCGAGACAATTCTAAAAACCCCTAACACAATTAGGTTGCGTTGCGTTGTTTCATCACAGAGTTCCTATGGCCACCTCCTGTCTCCATCATCAGATCTGCTCAATTGTACCATAATATTCCATTGTCACCCGACTTACATGTGTATGCAAAATTTCAGCTCAATCGGAAACCGGGAAGTGGATCAAATTTAACTTGCAAGATTTGATTACAGACCGACAACGGGACAGGTGAAACTAAATAAAAGCTTGTAAAAGATGGGTACACAAACTTGCACATGAGATACTGCCGAGATTATTTTTATATCGTGTCTTGTGCGACAGAATCGTCTTATTGTTATACGCTCAACGTTTCGCACTAAAACAAGTGAAAGCCGAAATCGCGCCCTGCTGCACACCTCTCAGGTATTTTGTTCGTCCAACTAATTGCCTCTACATCGCTAAAATATTTAAGCGATAGAGATGTAGATAAAGAAATTTCGCTTTTCGCAGTAGGTTCAGAGAACTATCTTACCCGTTTCTTAGCAGCCAAAATGGCCGCCGTAAAGCACGCCGCGAGAAGCAGGGTGGAGCCGTAACATATCGTCCGATATGTCATGATGTTGTTTATATTATAAATTTTTCGCGACGACGAAAAAGCAAACGCCCTTCAAGTAATAACCTACCATTGTTGAACATTACAATCTCTAAATTAGTAATATAAATGCGAACCAGTAGTGCATGCTAACAAAAACTTCAACCGAATAGTGCGTATTGAATCACACATGATAGAGGATTCCGTACATTAACACAGTAGAAAAAAAGGTAGGTCTCAAAGCAACATAGTTTTTACAAAAAGTGCTGTTTAAAATTAAATTTTTGGCACAAGCTTTTATCGCTGTCTGTACTTTTCTTTCAACAGGCAACATCTCTGGTGTTGCAGGCGTTCATAGGTTACGAAGGCTGCTTACCATCAGGCGGGCCGTAAGCTTGTTTGCCATCGACGTAGGATAAAAAAAATCTTATGTTAAGAAACGGACGGACAAATATGACAAATAAGAAGGCGCCCCGTTTTTGCCATTTCGGCCACGGAACTCTGATCCTATGCATCCATTACATATAATGACATAAACGGAATAAATGCATAAACGTAATGTTTATTCTACCCAGTGTGCCGTGACTAAATTTGCAAAACACACAAAACAGTCTGGCCACCCGTAGTTTTAATATACTTAATTAGAATAATTAGCAAACTTTGTGACGGTAACTAAGATGGCGGCTTTGAAAATTAAAACATCACCATTAGCCAACACAAATTTATTTAAAAAGTCTCAAGGTCTGAGGTCTTTACGCCCGTATGGTTCGCTTCCGCGGATCGCTGGTACTCCCCTGGCCCTGGCGCTGGTGGTCGGCGCTGACGAAAGGTGGTGGAGGCCCCGGAAACCGAGCTTCACGTCTTCACAGGGGGTAGCCGGCCGGCGAGTAGGGTGTGGCACCTCGTCCTGGGCGCATGGGGGTGAGCCGTCGTGTGCTACTGGGGACGCAGGTCTTGCAACACGACGCCAAAGGTTTCAATCTAATAAACGCACCCTGTGGATAAACGACCCGCATTAGATTGGGCTCCTCCGTACTTGATTGCCGTTGATGATGAGCACCGGGGAATAAGCAAAGCAAGGGGAAACCGCATATAGTTGGTGTAGGTGCTCAAAATCAGAACGGAGTTACAGAAGAAAGAATAAAATACAATAAGAGAGAAAATGTTCCATTACAATATTCTAAAAGTGGGTAGCCGTAAGTAGCATGACGCGGCAGAAGGCTGATGCAATACCTAGCTCGCATTGCGGCACTCTAAACACGAACAAGCATTTAACACTGTAAGCTTAACACACTATTCGATATCGCTAAATACTAAAATGCCTTATAGCTAAAAGCGTTAACGTTTTAAAATGCATTCTTCAAAACTTACCCGTATATGGGGCGCGAACACACTTAATTTAATGTAAGAACATCTCAAAGACAACTAAATATGTAGTTGTGAGACAATACAAAAATCAATCTTTAAATATGGTCGGACGCGACCGGCGCGTGCGTCCCGACACGGAAATAATGTCCGTGCGGGCGCAGCGCGCGTCCGACCTCAATCGTCTCCGCAGGGGGAATGTTGAGACCCGGCGGGCGCTCTGGTTATAAACTCCTATGCAGAAAAAACTGGTCCTGTGAACCAGTCAAGACGTTAAGGCGACGCCTCGCACTAATACCGTTAAGGCGATGCATTACATTCAATATTTTATCAATGTATATTATATTTATAATTATTACCTAAGTTTTTAGTTTTTAAAGCTAAGTTAATATCGTTAATTTACTTAATTATATTGTTTATGTAACACTACGTTACAACTTATAATATAAAAGTTTTACTTGTTTAAAAATACATATGTATATAAAATAAATAAATATTTGGGGATATTCTTGCACAGACGATCGACCTTGTACTATAACTACATTCGGTTCTAGGCGATGATATAACTAGATAGGTATTTAATTAGATAAATACATACTTAGATACAGAATACATTCATAACTCAGAAACAAATATACGTGTAAAGCACACAAATAAATGTTCTTGCCGGAATTCGAACACGAGGTTCCATCTTCATAGGCAGGTTTATTACCGACTGGACAAGGTGATCGTTTATTATATTCTTTTAAAATTACTTCGAGAAATACAAAAACCTACCACCTTAATATACAGGCTGCTAAAGTGTGGATTAAGAATACAATTTATAAGCAATGAGAAATGCATTTTATATTTGCATGTTTATACAGTATTTTATACAATAATGAGGCTTAGCGTTTGCCGCATCCGCATCCGCTGGAGCCGCCGATCTGCTGCGTGATGGCGACGCAGTCCCCGCAGCCGTAGCACACCGGCGCCGAGCCGCTGGTGTCGAACTTGCCCTCGAACGCCACCGCGGTCAGGTACGGCAGCTCGCCGGACAGGTCCAGGTCGCCGGACAAGTCCAGGTCCGTGGCGACGGCGATGCCGGACGGCACGACGGGGCCGATAGCCTGTATGTTCAGGTCGCCGCCGCTGCTGGGGATGCTGATCGATTGGCAGCTGCAGCCGCACTTCTGTCCAGCAATACTCTAAAACAAACAAGAGTTATACGTATAAGTACAAAGTCATGTACCTCATTCTGATCATAAAGTAAGCGAATTAGACTTAGAAACAGCAATATATTGAAAATATAATGGCTTTAGTCAAATAAACATATACCATACCATTACCATACAATTTGTTTCCCTATTCTAACATATTGCAAATAAATTTAACGCTCATGAAAATTTGATTTTACTGGTTTAGCATTTTACAGGTTTGGCTAATCAAGAGCGAATCTAGATTAATTCATCTCGTATAAATAATAGGTACCTATACAGTTTTTTATGTTTTAGAAATGTATCTGTCTATTAAAATGCACTTAAATTTATGTAGATTAAGTTAGTTTCGTAACTATACAAACCTGAAACCATTGTAGGTATGTTTTTTTAAAGTGAATCTTTTATTTTATCGCCCCAACTTTTTTTGACCTGACCTGTATAGCAAATCGCATAACATAATTACAGCATTAGTAAAATTCTACTTTATTTCTAGTGCTTAGAGTTCATAGTCTTTAAAATAAGCATCAATCGGACTGAGGTATAAATATTCGGATTAAATAAAAAATATAAATCAGATTATTATACGTAGGAGGAACTTGATATGTACATACCTGTACTAAAAAGGCAAAAGCGCAAATGATGGCAACTTTGAAAACCATTTTTGCTTCTTCCTAAGTCTGTTCACAAACCAAGAATGAATAATTAGGTTAAAGCCTCCGTATTTTATACTACAATTGTATCCTTCTTACTTCACAAAGAAAACAATTAATTATGTTACCAAATTGTATTTTATCACGAATATTTCAGTAACGATATTTTGACACTGAGATTCATTAAGTATATTTAGTCAGCAAGTCAGTTCTGTGTTATCGCTGACCTATTTCTTCATTACGCACATGAAGTCAGTATAAAAGAGTCTTCAAAATACAGGGACATCATTCTAAGTTCTTTGTTTAAAGAATATTAGTATTTTTACTGAAATGTCTCGCTTCGTAGTCCTCGCTATCTTCGTTCAGGCGTGCCTGCTCCAGGTAAACAAATCTGTACAGTTTACATAAGTGTTATATTTTATATTATAAGGTAAACGCAATAGTGCTCGACGCGGTCCCAGTACATGTCATCTTGGAAATTAAGTCATTGTCAATAGAGGTGACAGCAGGGTGTCAGCTATTGGACATTAGCATGTCGAGCACTTGTACGTTTACCTTAGGTACCTGACCAATGGTTTTCCATTAAAAAAGCAACATGTGAGGTTTTCAACCTGTTTAGTGACAAGGGTGCGTAGCCCACATGCCAATCGTTTACGCTCCCTCACTAATAGGGAAGAGTGTTAGAGACACATAAAGCGTTTCGTCATCGTAGCGCAAGCGATGAATTGACCCCTTGGCTATTAGGCCTCCTGATATTTTTGAGGATCGTAAGCTTTTCATCTGATCCTTTTGTTGCATATTATAACCGTTAGAACAATTTTTATACCATCAATAAGCATTTAATAATATCGTATTAACTCAGAATAATAGCTCAAGATACTAAGCCTCTAATTATTTTGACTCGGGACCGTCATTATTTTACGTTACATTTTGTATGTTTGCTGTTAAATATTACATTCCTAAAAATAATTTATTTACGTAAATTAATTTCATATTAATGGCCTTGTTTATTTATCACAGATGGCTCTGAGCCAGACTTGCGGTTGCAACCAGTACTCATATGGTTCGTCCGGACTGAGCTCACAGAGCTGCGGCTCGTACGGCGGCACCGGCACCGGCCAGGTGGGCGTGTCCGGCAACATCGACGCGTGCGGCAACACCTGCGTGGTCGGCTCCGTGCCCGTGCTCGGCTCCGTCGACTTCGGCGGATGCGTGCCCGCCTGCGGCTCCGTGTCCATCCAGGGACAGTGCGGATGCGGATGTCAGTGATTTTTCTAATTTGACTTAAGGAATTTGTAATAAAAAATATATTAAATAATTTGTTTTATTGCTATAGTTTAGACAAAAAAGATTAAAATAAAATCATGGACCTAGAATATTACGGACGGACTGTCACCTAAGACAAACTGTGACACTGCAATGGCGGACGGTTTGAATGTGTGCGTGTAGACGAGTGTTACCATGTAACACAAATTCTCCCCTAATGGTGAAACAATTATTTTTAACATCGTCCTTGTTTTCAAATAAAAAAATTAGGACAGTTTTACGTTAGACAATAAAATAGGTGTGTACGTATCTGATTTTATAGGTCTTGAAAATGCGCAATATTGCACAATTACTTTGTGCAAACATTATTTTCAATACCTAATGATATTTAGCATCGTAATGAAATCAGTTCGTCATGTTTTTTTTAATTTATACATTTAACTTGAAACATATCTGGTTTTCAACAAAAAAATTATAATACATAACAAACAAACGTTAAGTATCGCTCCTTAGTATCGGGAAATTACCATACCGACCTAGTTTGAAATGCATAATCAATAATTTAACCATTTACCTAAATGATCTCTTAATACATAATGATTTAATAAGAAGGGTATCAATTACCCTACTTTCGGGAAATTACCCTATTCATGTTACTGGTCACACTCCTGTTTTGCAGTTTGATAATTTATAAACAACAAATTATAGTGATTTTACGTACTAATTGATAAACTTAAGTATGAAAAGTTATTCCGTAACTTTTTTTCTTTCGATCGGTACAATTCTAGCAGGATTTAGCTACGCATGCCGGCATATTTTATATCTTTCTTCGACATGTTTACTTCAATGACGTTTCGATTCGTCTGACGGCAAACTGGTGGATGTGGGCTGTCAATGTGTGTGTGTCACGCGTAAATACTTAGAAACTGGTGGATGTTGGAATCACAGTTGTGTTGTAAGCGAAACTCTGTCCGTAATATTATAGGTTCATGAATAAAATATAATTATATCTCCAAATATCAAGAGGAAAATTCATTCTAAAAGTGAATTTGAAGTGAATTTATGACAACGCTAAGTTAAAGTAAAGGATGACTCACACTAGGCTAGCTCGGCCGGGCCCGTGCCGAAGCATCCAACATGTCATTTTCTCTGACGGCTGATCGGCGACACGTAGTGCTTTCCATTGAAAACGAAGCGCCGAAAGCTCCGGCCCGGCCCCGGCCTGGTCTATTGTGAGACATCCTTAAAAGTTAACCGTGAGCCAAACACGAACGTGCACTAGAAGCAAACAGAATTATCTATCTACTGGAATTTCATCTTGATCATCATATCTGCATGTACATTGAATAATCTTTCCTTGATGCCACCTCGCTGGGTAATTGTATAATTGACGAACATACGACCCTTTTGAAAGGGGAACGCGGATAAAAGAGGTAGGTTCGGAATAGAAATATTTTCCAAGTGATACACAGCCTGAAACAAATGAGGGAAATTTATCACTTATAGTTATAAATTTATCACGTAATTATACATGTACTTACAGTAATATGTAACCTACCTTGCTCCCCACTGGGTAATATTGCCAATAATTACTTATATCGACCGGGATATTTATTTTTATTTATTTATTTAGAAATTTAAATCAGGTCCATATTACAAATACTTACAGACTAACATACATATGAATCGTGATTACCTTTTGTATTGTTTTCTTTTGTATTGTTTGAGCTCCCGATATTTCGAAGCAGTTACATGCATCTTGTTCACAGCAAGGTAATCACGGTTCATATTCCGGTCGATATAGTCTAGTGAAACTAACCGTGAATCATTCAAAACTGTTATTGCCAATAATGATTTCTAATAATAAGTATAAGCACTCACCTTTGGAAACGGACATTTTCTATAAGCATGGTCAAGTTTTTCCTTAACAAAGGCGCCGAGAACATCGTTAAATAAAAAATCGCAAAGATTATAATGCCCCTCCACAAAACTGCGACGATACTCGTTGCTTAGGAACTCATAGAGATACCAGTTTACCTGTAAAATACAATTACAGTCTGTCAGAGGGAGACTTACAAAAATACGTTTTGCATTAAAACTTTGCATGCGTGCTTTTGGCATTTAAGCCCGCCTTTTGTACGATAAGTTTAATTTTGGTGCAATAATGATTAAATAAATAAATATGTATGTAGTTAAGGACTTGGTTAATTGACGCACAAGTGTGCCCCCTATATTTCCATTTCTCGGAATCCTCGGAACTCGCAGTATGCAATCTACAGTAAGTAGATTAGACTTAGTAGTCAAATTATCATTAAAAAGTAAATAGAGAAAAATCTTACGCAAATTGCAAATCGGTAGCTCTTTTGATCCTTCGATGAAAACCATACGTTTATCCTATCTGATAGGAGAAAAAAATTAAATACTTTCTGATGGAAGAAAAATTTGAGAAACTTACGGTAACATTATTTCCAAGAGGTTCTAAGATCTCAAAGTGCGCACTGAGATAGTGTGTCGGGTCCCGGCGGTTGTGTCGTCGCGCACTCACATTCATGTACGCTATATACTTGGGGTTGTAGTAAGTTAGTTCGATATGTTCAAAATCGGCAGAGTAAACCTTAAACATAATTTTTAATAATTAATAAATATCTTGAATTGAATTGAATAATTAGTATAATATTATGGCACTGTAGTGCTGGTAACCATACCTACCACTTACTGTTACGAACCGGAAGTAGGCTAAAACCCCGGTTAAGATGTGTATTGTGTGTAAAGCGATGTGTTAGCATGAAAAAGTTATCAAATCTTGTGAAAAGTGGCTCGTGTCCCGCTTTACGGTGTATGGGCATTTCTATTTAAAGTTGTACCATGACTCACTTGACGAGTTGAAAATATAATTTGGGTTATTTGGTACTTTTTCATGTAATTATATGAGTAAATATATTCTAGTTTACCAAACACTAAAGAGAATCGTCATATTTTTAGGATAAATCAGTTAAAATTAATATTTAATAGGATGAGGGAGGTTTTTTGCGGTCCGTTTGGTTACAAATAGTTTTTGATGTAGTAAGTAAACGACATACTTGAAGCAAATATTTTTATGTTCAAAGCTTAGAACTGTTAATAAACAAACTAAAAACAATCATTATTGACCGATTTAGAACAAACATTTTTCATAAAAGGGAACTTTAGGTGGTTTGGTTACGAGGTGACCCCAAATCGTACCTTATTTTTAGGTTTATTAAATAGTTATTGGTATTACTGCCATGTGACGAATAACAATCATTAGAATTAACAAAACATGTGATTATTGTCAAAAAAAATAAATATTTTAGCTTTTAAACATTAAATAAACAATAAAGTCCGTCAACCAAATCTTGTCAGTAGTAAAAGGCGGCAAATTTGAAAAATCGCGGGTTAGCAACACTGTGTTCGAATAATTCCAAAATGCGTGTCATCTGTGTTTTATCTGTGGAATGTGGATCGTGAAATTCGTGAACGACAGCCGTCACCTTATTTGTTTTCATTTGGTTTTCATTCTGAATCGTTTCTGTTTCAAGAGATATTTCTGCTGTCACCATTAAATACTAATACATTAAATGAGAATAAGCAAAGCTAAGGGGCCTACAATGTACAATCATGCTCGTTGATGGTAAACATTACTAAAAATTGAGGTTATGACAAGTACATGGAAGAACTCTTTCGAACTTTTAAGATTATGTTCAGTTTTTTTGTTTTAGGGTTAAAAGGCATAAATAAAATTAAAACGTATGCCTAAATCTATCCAACAAGACCATAAATTGTGTCCTGGAAACCGTCCATAGGCCCACATGTCTAATATTTTCAGCAATCAGTTGTGACTATTTACAAAGATGCAATAGAATACTACAGAGTATTATGCTTGGTTGAAGTGACCCGGTAACATTGGTAACTTCATTATATTTTTTCAAATAATGACCTGAATTATAGTGTAAGCTAAAGTGACCCTTATCTTATTTACCTTTAAATTAAATAAACACCCAAATATCAGTTGTTTTATTTTCAATATGTAATCCTATTTTACAATATATACCAATCAAAAAAATTACACAGGTATGTCATATTCATCCAGAAGAGTACACTAATTTACATTAACAAGTGGCATATTATATTGTAATTAATTGTTTTTAATTTCTTTTAGTAATACACTGTATATATCTTGTTTGTAAATAAATGATTTTTCCATTTGATAAGTAAATAAAGTTTAATAACAAATATATGCACTATCTAATTATCTGCATTTTGATATGATTTTATTTTAGTAAACTTAGAAGACATAGATAGGGAACAAAGAGAATATAAGCACTACGATAGGGAGTTGTTTTTGATATCTTCAAATTTGTTCATCATTTTGATTAACATTGTTTTAACATCGCTTTTAATTTGTCCGTCCGTTTCAAATTTTTTCAATAAACCGCGAGTGACAATTTGAATTGGCGTACGCAGGGCGCGCTCAGCGGAAAAAAAAATTCCTTTGGTTCGACGTACATTGCTGCTTTTCTTAGCGCAATACTGCTCTTTGAGTGTTGCCCTACTTTAGTTTGCTTTACATTGCTACTGACAAGATTTGGTTGACGGACTATAATAAATACTTTTGAAAACAAGGGGACATTTCCAAATGGACACCCATGTAACTTAATGGACAAAGTAAAGACGAGATCACAATTATCAAAAATTTACACAAATACTCAGTGAATGATAAAAGGACTACAATATATGTACTAAAATCAGTAGATAGAGTTTTAAACATAATAAAACTCAATATTACTTCATAAAATATTACTTATTAATTGCACATGAATTAAATAAGTACAGACAAAGTCACGGTAAAAACTACATATACTCAATGTGCGTGCGACTTTACCGTGTCCGTTTGGTTACATTTTTCTAGTCCGGCTATATGTTACGCTTCAAATTGTTACCAAACGGACGTAACGATTTGTCTGGGCCAGAATTAAACATATTCAAAATAATACAAAACTAACCACAATATTCAACTTATTTACTTGAAAAATAACTGTATGAGACATAGTTTTATTTATTATAAACAGTATTTCAGTTACTTAAGGTTTAAGCTGCATAAACTGTTGAACAAAACGGACAAAACATTGAGTAAAATTACATGTCAACACCAGCAGGCCACGATGGTCGCGATTTTGACCGTTTAAAATCAAATTGAACGTTTAAATAAGCTTTATCTATGGTCACAGGTTTGCCAGGATAAAATAAAACCTAAAATGTTGGTAAAAAATATTTCGCTACTTGGCGAAAACTGCGTAACCAACCCGGACTATGTCCGATTCGCTGTTTTGGGAGGACAACGGTTTTATCGAATTTAGACCCTATTATTGATGTTTTTAAAGCTGTTTTTCATCAATTACACATTTTTCAACATTTAAACTATGCCAGGAATGCATTACTTGGTGTTGCCTTCATAGAAAAAATATGTGTAAAAGTCCATCAAAAGTTGAAGTCGCTGAAGGGGACAGTACTACGGGGTGATTTTATCATATCTAAAAACCTGATTTTAAGTAAGAAAAAAGTAATTTATTGAGCATTAAACTTAATAAATGATGTGTCCATATAATATATTTCAACAAAAAACATCATTTACCCAGTTAAAAAATTCGTCTTAAGAGTAAATCGCAAAAAATGTAAGGGGACATGCGAAAAAGTCGAGGGTACAACTTTAAATAGAAATGCCCGTATACAAATTCCTTGGTAGGAATTCGCCACAACAGTGGCCTGGAATATATGTCTACCTGTCCCTTTAAATCACCTAATACAGTTAGAAATAAGTTTTAGGCAACAATTTCATTTTTGGTACAAGCTTTTATCGCTGACTGTACTTTTCTTACGACGACAACTAATACTCATCGAGACAATTCTAAAAACCCCTAACACAATTAGGTTGCGTTGCGTTGTTTCATCACAGAGTTCCTATGGCCACCTCCTGTCTCCGTCATCAGATCTGCTCAATTGTACCATATTATTCCATTGTCACCCGACTTACATGTGTATGCAAAATTTCAGCTCAATCGGAAACCGGGAAGTGGATCAAATTTAACTTGCAAGATTTGATTACAGACCGACAACGGGACAGGTGAAACTAAATAAAAGCTTGTAAAAGATGGGTACTCAAACTCGCACATGAGATACTGTCGAGATGATTTTTATATCGTGTCTTGTGCGACAGAATCGACTTATTGTTATACGCTCAACGTTTCGCACCAAAACAAGTGAAAGCCAAGTTTTCGCGCCCTGCTGCACACCTCTCAGGTATTTCGTTCGTCCAACTAATTGCCTCTACATCGCTAAAATATTTAAGCGATAGAGATGTAGATAAAGAAATTTCGCTTTTCGCAGTAGGTTCAGAGAACTATCTTACCCGTTTCTTAGCAGCCAAAATGGCCGCCGTAAAGCACGCCGCGAGAAGCAGGGTGGAGCCGTAACATATCGTCCGATATGTCATGATGTTGTTTATATTATAAATTTTTCGCGACGAAAAAAGCAAACGCCCTTCAAGTAATAACCTACCATTGTTGAACATTACAATCTCTAAATTAGTAATATAAATCCGAGCCAGTAGTGCATGCTAACTAAGACTTAAACTCGACAGTGTGTGTTGAATCACGCATGATAGAGGATTCCGTACATTAATACAGTAGGAAAAAAGGTAGGTCTCAAATCAACATAGTGTTTACAAAGAGCGTTGTATCTAAAATTTCTTTTTGGGCACAAGCTTTTATCGCTGTCTGTACTTTTCTTTCAACAGGCAACACCTATGGTGTTGCAGGCGTCCATGCTACGGAGGCTGCTTACCATTAGGCGGGCCGCAAGCTTGTTTGCCACCGACATAGTAGGTATATAAATAAATAAAGTTAAGAAACGGACAAATAATATGACATAAAAAGGCTCCCCGTTTTTGCCATTTCGGCCACGGCACTCTGATCCTATACGTATGCATCCATTACCTATAATGACATAAACGGAATAAATGCATAAACGTAATGTTTATTCTACCCAGTGTGCCGTGACTAAATTTGCCAAACAGTCTGGCCACCCGTAGTTTTAATATACTTAATTAGAATAATTAGCAAACTTATAATATAAACGTTTTCCTTGTTTAAAAATACATATGTATATAAAATAAATAAATATTTGGGGATATTCTTGCACAGACGATTGACCTTGTACTATAACTACATTCGGTTCCAGGCGATGATATAACTAGATAGGTATTTAATTAAATAAATACATACTTAGATACAGAATGCATCCATAACTCAGAAACAAATATACGTGTTAAGCACACAAATAAATGTTCTTACCGGGATTCGAACACGAGGTTCCATCATCATAGGCAGGTTTATTATACCGACTGGGCAAGGTGATCGTTTATTATATTCTTTTAAAATTACTTCGAGAAAGACAAAAACCTACCACCTAAATATACAGGCTGCGAAAGTGTGGATTTAAAATACAATTTATAAGCAACGAGAAATGCATTTTATATTTGCATGTTTATAGAGTAGGTGTTTTACACAATAATGAGGCTTTAGCGTTTGCCGCATCCGCATCCGCTGGAGCCGCCGATCTGCTGCGTGATGGCGACGCAGTCCCCGCAGCCGTAGCACACCGGCGCCGAGCCGCTGGTGTCGAACTTGCCCTCGAACGCCACCGCGCTCAGGTACGGCAGCGCGCCGGACAGGTCCAGGTCGCCGGACAGGTCCAGGTCCGTGGCGACGGCGATGCCGGACGGCACGATGGGGCTGATAGCCTGTATGTTCAGGTCGCCGCCGCTGCTGGGGATGCTGATGGACTGGCATTGGCAACCACAGCTTCTCTGAGCGGCAATGCTCTACAAACAACGTACTTAGTAGTGATATAGATTGACTCGTGAAAGAGCTCAAGAGGCTTTGTAAAAAATATTAAATTTAGATTTTTTATTTTAACCCTACTAGTACCTGTATCAAAAAATTAATAAATGAAAACAATGAATTATCGGGAAAGGACATAGCATAGGATACTTTTTTCTCACCGAAATTATTGTCATATTAAGCAGACGAGATTGCGGACAAATGCTAATTGTTTATATTTTTAATAAACTTAACTTCTCATGTTAAATCTTTTACTATCTTATTCAAAAGATTGTTGAAATATTCAAGCCTTGATTAGTCTTGAGGAACAGACAATTCATAACAATAAAATTTATAAAATAATTATCTTCGTGGTTGACTGGTAGAAAATGCCTCAAGGCATTAAGTCCGCCCTTTGTACTTTTTACTTGTTCTTGTGTAATAGTTTAAAATAAATAAATATTTTCGCTATTCCTTCCAAAATGGAATAGTAAAAGTCTAATTAACAAAAAAAACATACCTGGACCAAAAAGGCAAAAGCGCAGATGACAACAACCTTAGATGCCATTTTCTAAGTTTCTGGTTTCTTTCACAAACGTAGAATGATTATTCAGGTTAAAGTTCTCATATTTTATAGTGTTCTGTTTTTTATTACTTAACTTAAAAAAACTATTAAGTATGTTACAAATTGTTTTTTATCTCACATATTTAGGTAACGATGTTATGAAACTAAGAACCAATTAAGTAATTTTGTAAGAGAGTATACAGTTATTTCCGCGTTATCGCTGACCTATTTCTACATTTCGTACTTAATGGCAGTATAAAAGGATTTTCCATTTGTAGGGAATTCATTCTAATATCTTTGTTTAAAGAATATTAGTGTTTCTTGTAAAATGTCTCGCTTCGTAGTCCTCGCTATCTTCGTCCAGGCTTGCCTGCTCCAGGTAAACATTTTTTTTTAATTTAGGTGTTATTATAACAAATATACGTATAGTTAATCAAAATAATGACAAATTTTGACGACCGGTCTGGCCTAGTGGGTAGTGACCCTGCCTGTGAAACCGATGGTCCTGGGTTCGAATCCCGGTAAGGGCATTTATTTGTGTGATGAGCACAGATATTTGTTCCTGAGTCATGGGTGTTTTCTATGTATATAAGTATGTGTTTAGACAGATATATAAGTAAGTATATCGTCGCCTAGCACCCATAGTAAGTACAAGCTTTGCTTAGTTTGGGGCTAGGTTGATCTGTGTAAGATGTCCCCTAATAAAAAATAAACTATTTTGGACGTTTAGAGCATTCCAATAGTATACTTTGAAAATCTATAAGCTGGTACTTATGCTACTAGCTATGTATAAGATTTGAGTTCAAAATAAAATTCGGGTAATTAGTGTTTTTTTTCGGGGTTTTTAACGATATTAAGCATTTGTTTAAAGTGGTTGCAATGACATAAAGTCTTCGATCTCTTAAAGTTACATTCGGATGACCCTGCAGCAGTATTACTGTTGCGGCATTGCTGCAGGTGTAAATGTAGTGGCTGTGTTTATTTTCTTGATAAAATATGTACGCTCGCTGCTGCATTACTGCCGTTTTTAGAACAAGCCGTCACTCATTTTATCAAGGAAATTGACAATGCTGAAAAAGTAATGCTGCTGCGATCCCAATGTCACCTGTATGTATGATTCCAAAGGAAGAGGATCAAATTATGACCTGTTTTATTGCAGATATGTGATTTTACGATCTAAGGTCGAAAAATACGATAAATAGCGTGAATAATTTTTAATATTTTATTAATTATTTTTTCTACCAGATGGTTCTGAGCCAGAACTGCGGCTGCAACCAAATCTCGTACGGCTGCAACCAATACGGCGGCACCGGTACCGGCCAGGTGGGCGTGTCCGGCAACATCGACGCGTGCGGCAACACATGCGTGGTCGGCTCCGTGCCCGTGCTCGGCTCCGTCGACTTCGGCGGATGCGTGCCCGCCCGCGGCTCCCTGTCCATCTGCGGACAGTGCGGATGCGGATGCAATTAAATCAGGATGCTGTTATAGTGGAATTGTCTTTTTTTATTAAACGGCTCATTACTTTTTAAATGTTTGTTTTGTAATCATTGTTCCTTGAGAAGCCAAATAGTCAAGTGACTTGAACCTGAATTTTAAAATTCTTGTCTAATACATATGTATAAGTGTATATTAATCGATACACTTATATCGTTGTCCCTTAATGTAACTATTTTTAGAGGTTACTCCAAATATATTTAACCATTTTTTTCCATCACTACCATAAACTCTAGGTCAAAAACATCTTTGTAAAAAACTATTCGCCATCAAAAACTCAAACCTTAACAAAATACCAATTAACCACCTTTAGTACAGTCAGCAGCAGAAGTTGCTTAGCGAGGGCGAGTTTTTAAAAATTACCTTGACATGCTCTTATTCTCATAACAATAAAGTTGCGTCAAGATAATTTTGAACACCTTGCCCGCTTAGCAACGACTGTACCTACGAGAAATAAAATGATATGCGTCTACATAAAACGTGCTTAGCACAGTAAACAATGTGACGTCGATGACCCAGAAACACGTAATATGTGACTTTTATACTTTAACAACGACATTGAGTCATCAAAATGTACAATTAGTGCAATTAATGATAAACAGTAAATACTATTGCAACATAGTTTACTATACTGGTTCAACCAAATCTTGTCAGTAGTAAAAGGCGGCAAATTTGAAAAATCGCGGGTTAGCAACACTGTGTTCGAATAATTCCAAAATCGCGTGTCATCTGTGTGTTATCTGTGGAATGTAGATCGTGAATGACAGCCATCATCTTATTGTTTACATTCTGAATCGTTTCTATTTCAAGAGAAATTTCTGCTGTCACCATTAAATACGAAGATTATGCATGACCTAAAGCAAAGCTAAGGTGCCTACAATGTACAATCATACTCGTTGACGGTAAACATTACTAAAATTTGAGGTTATGATAATTCACTCGAACTGACGTATGAAGGGCGGAAAAATAAACACATTTGGTTCGATGTACATTGCTGCTTTTCTTAGCGCAATTCTGCTCTTTGAGTGTTACATGGTGTTACCCTACTTTAATTTGCAGTACATTGCTACTGACAAGATTTGCTTGACGCACTATACCTTCGGCCCGTGAGTTCGGCTGCGTGAAAGCGTGATAATAATGATGATTGATATAAACTACCCATGTCCTTCCACGGGTCTCGATCTTCTCGAATATATCTTCATGCCAAACTTCATCAAAATCGGTTCGGTGGTTTAACAGTGAAGATGTAACGGACAGACAGACAGACTTACATTCGCATTTATAATAAAATAGAATTTATGTTTCTTTAAATTTTCGGGCTAACAATAATAATAAGATTTAGTCATTATGAATGGGTGCATGAACACAGGGGTTTAGTACTAGGGTCCAGGAAATAAAAATAATCCGTTTCAATTTAGGTAAGGATTTATTTAAAAAATCCGTCCATAATTTTTTTAAATAACATTTTTGAATGATTCACGCGGTTAGTTTCACTAGACTTATATGGACCGGGATACACAACTTTGTGACCCGACCGCTATCTTCAGTTACCCGTAAACAAGATGCATGTAACTACGTTGAAATATCGGGAGCTCGAAAACAATATAAAAGGTAGGTAATCACGGTTCATATCCCGGTCGATATAAAGGATAGCTCACGTTAGACCGAGTCGTGTCCAGGCCGGAGCTTCCGGCGCTTCGTTTTCTATGGCAAGGACCACGTGATCACCGATTAGCCGTCATAGAAAATGACATGTCGGACGCCTCGGCACGGTCTAGCGTGAGTCATCCTTAAGTCTCGTATATTTTTTTAGTATTTGCATCCACATCCACCAAGACTGGACAGACTGTAGGAGCCAGAGCCAACATTGCCTCCGATCTGTTCAGTGATGGCAACGCAATCGCCACAGCCGTACGCCACAGGCGCGGCGCCACTGGTGTCGAACTTGCCCTCGAACGCCACCGCGCTCAGGTACGGCACTTCGCCGGATAGCACCAAGTCTCCGGCCAGACCCAGCTCCGTGGCTACAGCGATGCCGGTGGGCGCGATCGGCCCGATGCTAGAAATAGCCAAAGACCCTCCGTTGTTGGGGATTTCAATGGACACGCAGTTGCTCGAATAGCTCTTCGGTGCAATAGCAATCGGCTTGTAAGATATCTCTTCAATTTCGCAGCTTGATGATTTCGGGAGGTAATAGGGCCCAGCTAGGGACTGTGAACAAAAAAATACTGTCAAATCATAAAATAAAATTAAAACTACGAATTCTAAAATATTTCTTCCATATTTCAGGTAAGGTAAATGTGGCTAATTCCGTCATAGGGTCTATTCCGTCCACGAGCGTAGGTATATGATTAAATCGTAGGAAAAAAGCATCTGCTTTTGATTGCTGAAACTAAAAGCAACCGCTGCTTTGTCGATGAAATTATCAATTTTGTTCGTTGTTCGAGAAAAACGCTAGTAAACGGAATAGTCCCTATGACGGGATTATCCACGTTGACCTTACCTTATAATTCATGAAAGGAAGCTTCAAAGCACTGTATTAATCCGCGATTTCCTTAGGTACATTTTAAACCACAAATAAAGACGTTTTACGGTAATTGTCAGAAAATGTAAATAAAAACTAAGACTTTTAATTTTACTCTTTCATTTTCCAGATCTCTTTGACCATCAAGATATAGGTAATATAGGTATTATTGAAAATAGAATTCACCATACCTGCTGAACCAAAACTGCAAATGCACAGAAAAAAACACCCTTGAACGCCATTTTAATGCTAGGTACTTCTTACAGTTAGAATGTAGGTACTATGACTAAGGGATTCTGGCCTCTGGTTTTATTTAACCCTTGTTTTCTATTGCTCAACTAGAAATATACATGCAAACGCTATATTTTTGTGAAAAGTTATTAGCTAATTATGTTTTGGCACATGCTTTATCACCTTTCACTGGAAGGAAAAAGCAACATGGTTGTTATCAATCAACACAATTTCTTCAAGCTAATTTCCTAATATAGTACGAAACGGTTAGTATAAATATGGTTCATATGTTGGTAGAATCATTACATTTCTTTTAACAAGGAAAAATAACGCATTACACCATGTCTCGCTTCGCCATCCTCGCCTTCGCCCAGGCTTGCCTCATTCAGGTAAAAACTCAAAAAGTCTTACATACCTACAACACTATTAACTAACGTGATGGGCACCTTTGCGCCGGGGGTAGCGCGGAGAGGCCTCTTTCAGTAGTTTTTATATTCCTTGTTTTATTTTAGATATATTTAGGGCATGGTCTAATAAAACATGGTCTTCTCTTCCCAGAGTGTCACTTGCCTACGTCACAATAACATTGCCACTTTATTTCAACATAACATGTTACATGGGTACATTATATCTATGGTTAATAAGTTAATTTATTTCTTTATAATTTAATAATTTTCATTTATATGTATTTTATCTTAAATTTTACAATAACACGTCATTTTTAATTATTTGTTAGCAATATCTTCCGATTCACGAAAGAAATTTCAGACGTTCGGGTAATTCTGTTTACACTACTGGCAACACAGGATAGCGCTGTCACATTTGACAATCCGCCATTTTGTCCCTGACCGACCGTCCTTGTCGAACGCGTGTTAATTGTTATTTCCTTCTCGCTCAGTGTCAGCAGTCGCAGTGTTTTCCAAACTTTTCACGTCGTAAGCTTCGTAATTAATGTTTTGTTACGAAAATGGTTGGCTGCTCTATTCGGAACTGTAAGAGTAGGAGTGAAAAGTGCAATATAGATTTGTTTTATTTTACTATGTTTCTACATGAATAACTTAAAATTAATGCCGTTAAAATAATTTTCACTGTTGGTTAAAATTCTCCCACATTTTAAAGTTTGAGAACCTGTAAACAGCATGATGACGTAGGCAAGTGCCAGTTAGGTCATTCGCGAATCTCGGAATAGAGTACCAGGCGGAGTATATTATTATACCATGATTTAGGGTTGTTAGTTTTAATTTAGAATTATTAACATGTTTACACAAGATTTTTGTTGTACCTTTGTGATTTCTTTTGGTTTCATAGCAGCTTAGATAAAGAAATAAGTAAAAGCTATTTTAAGGGTGATGATCTGATCATCAATAAAGGTGAAGGTACATAGGCTCGTAACACCCAGGCCAATTTTTTCGTTATTGAATTTTTGGAACTTGCTTTTATTTATGTAAGGACCACTTGCGCCATCCAGGGTTAGCCACTAACCAGGAGTTAACCGTTGACACAGGTAAGAATGTACTGGTAACTCCGGGTTTAACTGGTTAACCCTAAATGGCGCAAGTGGCCCTAAGAATTCAAAACTTAAATTGAATTTCTACTTGTACAAGTACTTGTACGCTAGGACTGCCAAGACATACAAGGCCAGATTTTCCTTGAAATAAAATTATTGATCACATTTTCTGTAAACCCACAAATAATCTCGTATTGCAACATGAGAAGTCAACCGCATACAAAATGCAACAAACAAAATAATACTTTTTCTCCTTTACAGATGGCTCTGAGCCAACAGTTTGGTTGTAATCAAATCTCTTACGGATCTCCTGACCTCATCGAACAAATAAGCTTGAGTGCACCCAGCAGTGCCAGCGTTAGCTACAGTGCACCTAGCATCAGCGTGAGCGCACCTAGCTACTCGCAAAGCTACAGCGCGTCGTACGGCGGCGCGGGCACCGGGCAAGTCGGCGTGTCCGGCGACATCGGCGCGAGCGGCCAGACCGTCGTCGTCGGCTCCGTGCCCGTGCTCGGCTCCGTCGAGTTCAGCGGTAAAGTGCCAGCGTCCGGTTCCGTGTCTATTTCCGGACAGTGTGGGTGCGGGTGCAAAGCTTATGAGTAGATCTTTATTACAATAAAAAATTGATATCAGTGACATGTTTGTTTATTCCTAGAATTATCCTCACCAAAACATCCTCTAGTCGCCCAGACATATAAACTTGCCAAGACAAATGCATTTTTCAAAATAAATATTCAAATTAGAATGGAACAGGAGAGCTTTTTATAGGCCTCTGGGCGACTAAAACATATTTATTAGTACCCAGTCATTTTGTGGCCTTTGGTTAGGAGGTACTTTTTGATGGACCAGGCCGACATTTTACTAAACTGTTTTCTTTTTCATTTTACCTATAAATATGTATTACTTTATTAATTAAACTAATAAATAAAAGTGAGGCCTAAAACCAGTAAGCAAACGATTCTCCCGAGGTCTCCGGCTTAAAAGTTTTACTTTCTAAATACATCTTTAATTTTACAGACGAATTTCGAAAAATAATGATTTAGATTTAGATTTAGATATTTATTCTCATAATATGGAATTACATTATAAATTATGCTAAACTAATCTACATGAATTTATATTATGATCGTCATTAACATTAACATGATATTATTTATTAGATACAAATTAAAAATGTCTTAAAAATAATCAATCTTCTGTGAACTATTTTATCAATTCATGTCAAAACAAAATACGGGAATAACTAAGTACGAGTATATCTTAATGATCGTCATGTTCTAAATACAATAAATACTAGGTATACATTACGTTGAATATCAATAAATGAGAACATATCAAATTTACACGATTCAATTTACAATTTCAAATGACTACCCGTTCTACCCTACTCTAACCTAAGGTTAAAAATGCACTGCGATTAATATCTTCCGGTTTTAGTCTAATTTCTTGCGATTTCAGTGTTGTAAGTTCTTACACTTATGAAGCAAGGTCACGTTACACACTTTGCGGTTCTGAAACCGAGAGAAATTAATCACAGGGCGTTCAAAGCCTTAGACGGGTAATCACTACAGACGAGAAGAATTTCATCACATAACTAATTTTGATATAATCAATTGTGTTTATATTATTCAAATATTAATATTACACCTATTAGTTGGCAACAAATTAAGGGTATTTCTATCCTCCTGAGTCCCTTCAAAATTCGATTTGAATTAAATCCTTTATAAAGGCCTCAGGGACTCAGGAGGCTATGGAAATTCACAATAACGTCTCAAACAAAATAGTATTTAAATTATTTTGCTGTATTTTTCATATTCGAAAAAATTAAAAAGAAATTGTATCAAAGCAGAACAAGAAGTAGTAACCCGTTTATCCCTACCCGCGTTGCCCTAGAGCATGTATATTAGTCAAACTTTAACAAAATTAAACAAGATCGTAAACAGCAATGCCCGCCGGCATTGCCAAGCTGACAATTGCTATCGCTTTGACAACGAAACGCTTTGTGTCTCTCTATCACTCTTCCATATTAGTGCGACAGTGACAGTTGCGTTTCGATCGCTACGGATCGAAAGCGATTGACATGTTGGTTACGCGGCCTGAAACGTTATGGTCTTTTGGGGTTTAAATAGAGTTAGACCAAGAAAAGTCTGCAGCGATTTTGATAGCCCACGCAGTGCAAGTGTTATTTACACGTCATAAATTCATAGAAGTTTGACGTTTAAAATGACACTAGCACTGCGTGGGCTAGCAAAATCGCTGCAGACTTTTCTCGGTCTGACTCTAGTACCAATATAATATCATAATTGGTAACTATTAATCAACATTAATTACCTATGGGTTTCAAATTATACTATGAAAAATTTATTTTCAGAAGCTAGTTGAAACTAAAGTTAAAATGCCAAAAGTATGGCTAACCAAGACGCAAAATTTCCGGATAATTTTACATGATGATAAGAAGATTAATTGCATTTGACTATGCTTGCAAGTTATATGTAATATTTTTTGTCATAGGTAATTGAAATTATATTAGTTGCATGCCGTGCAAATTAATTTGGTATTATGCTGTATCTGTCTAATGAGTCTGATGACAAAGCGTCTCATAAAGTAGAACTGTTATTAAATGTAATGAAGATTACTTAGGTACCTACCTAATTGTACCTATTGTAATTTTACAAACAAGTTTAAGTTGGAAATGGTAATATGATATCTACGTACAACTTGACATTCTTTAAATAAATGCAAATGGAGATAGAATTATAGTAAACCTAATAGATAATTAACTAAAAAAATTTTACAGTGTTACTGAATATGTACCTACATAACTTTCACCAAACTTTATGACAGTTTCTTGGCGAACCTGTAGCACATGACATCCTTCCTTATTATCTATTGTGTAAGGTGTAGGTGTAGGTACGGTCGAAAATTTTATTTTATTACTCATTTCGTACTTTGTCACAGGGACAATATGAAAGTCGCTAGAGATCTCATACTATTATATTGTCACTGTGACAAGGGACAAAATGGGTCCCAAATTAAAATTATGACTGTACAGTCGACGTCAAGATGTGTTCGCATTTTTCTCCTTATTACACAGGAGTAAGGTGCAAAAGTGTACCTAAACATATATTTGACATCGACTGTACAAACAGCAACAACTAGCTGACCAGTTGGTAGAATCTCAATGCAACAATGATAAGACTATAAACCTGGTGCCTTACATAGTGCTTAATATTCTAAGGAAAAATGATCACAAGAAATTCACATAAATATCAATTTATTAACACGTTCTATACAATGTTTTTTTAGTATTTGTCATAACCGCAGCTGATAATCTTGGACGAGCCAGAGTTGAGGTTAGCGTTGACGCCGCTCGGGTTGCCGAGCTCCTGCGTGATGGCGACACAGTCCCCACAGCCGTACGCCACCGGCACGGCGCCGCTGGTGTCGAAGTTGCCCTCGAACGCCACCGCGCTTAGGTACGGCAGCTCGCCGGAGAGCACCAGGTCTCCGGCGAGGCCCAGGTCCGTGGCGACGGCGATGCCGGAGGGTGCGATGGCACCGATGCTGGTAATAGCCAGGGCCCCTCCATTGTTCGGGATATCGATAGACACGCAGTTGCTTGAGTAACTTTTGATGGGCTTATAAGATATCTCTTCGATTTCATCAATATCTTTGACAATCACTTGACCACTAGATTTTGGTCGGTAATACGGCCCAGCTAGAGACTGAAACGGAATATTTTCTTTAGTAAAAGGCATGACTGTTTAAATAACTTAACAACTTTTATATCGTAACCCATTCCATAGCCCAAAGTCTTTTAAACTACTAAAACACGTAACGTGGGAAACCTTGAGTAGTTTGTCTAATTAACTAGAGTCAAACCAAGCTAACTATGAACTAACTTGGCATGACCAGTAAAAACATAACATTCTTGTAAACATGTCAAGAAGTTAATAGAAGCACTTCCACACTTGTTGCAAAAACTTAGCAAAATTAGCTTGAAAACTTAAAAAAACTCTACTGAAACTATAAACATACAATAAAGAGTTCTATTACTGTTTTTCTTGAAATGATAAAATATATTTAACTAGCCGATTGCCTGACGTCACTTCACATTAGATTGAAATACCAAAGGATGACTCACGCTAGAACGGTCCAGTACGGGTGATCATTTCATGTTTTCTATAGAAAATGTAAGTGTCGGACGCCTCGGCCCGGACCCAAACCGTTCTAGGGTGAGTCATCCTTAATGTTGTGTAGTAAATTTTATAATACCTGCTGAACCAAAACTGCAAACACGCAGAAAGCCACAGCCTTGAATGCCATTTTTAATGATACTTGTATGTACGAGTAAGTAACTATGATTTTGGGATACTGCCACCTAGTTTTATTTAACTCTTGTTATCTATTGCTTCCTTTTTTGCGCCATATTTTTGTAAAAAGTTATTAAGTAATTTCATTTTGTCACGTGCATATCAACTTTCACCGTAACATCAACAAGACTTGTTATCACTGACTACTGACCTAATTTCCTCATGTTATGTGAAATGGTTAGTATAAAAGTAAAAGAAAAGTTGGCTATAACATTACATTTCTTTTGACAAGGAAAAGTAACACAATATCACAAAATGTCTCCCTTTGCCGTCCTCGTCCTGTGTGCCCAGGCTTGTTTGATACAGGTAAAATAACTCTATAATTCATCTACAAACACAACTTGTATAAGTAAATTTTTTAACACAGTGCTTTTATTTTCGTTTATAGGTGCATAGGTACCTAATACCTAATCGGTAACTTCATTTCATTTTCTTGGCAGCGCCGTTGAGTTAAAATAACGCCTGCTATAATATTATATAAATTCGAAAGTAACTTGGTATCTCTGTCTGCCTGTTACATCTTCACGTTTAAATCGCTAAACCGATTTAGATGTTATGGAGACATGACATAAGATTTTTTTGCGGAAATCAGAATAAATCGCGGGCTCTGGCTTCTGCCAGTATAGTAGCATAATCCTACTGATATTTAAAAAAAATAGGCTAATTGCAGAAAATACTCGGGTCGGGTCGATCTAGGTCGGGGCGATTCGCGCAATCTTTCGATAGACGCCTGGGGTGCCCACACAGTACAGAATCAGGCAAAGCACTACATTCGGAGCGCTCTTAGCAATAAAGCAATAATACCTTTTCTCCTTTTACAGGCGGTTTTCAGCCAACAGTTTGGTTGTAATCAAATCTCCTATGGATCCCCCGACCTCATCGAGCTCGGTGGCAACGAGAAAATAAGCCTAAGCGGACCCATTAGCTACAGTGCACCTAGCGTCAGCCTGAGCGCTCCCGGCTACGCATCCGCGTCGTACGGCGGCGCGGGCACCGGGCAGGTCGGCGTGTCCGGCGACATCGGCGCGAGCGGCCAGACCGTCGTCGTCGGCTCCGTGCCCGTGCTCGGCTCCGTCGAGTTCAGCGGTAAAGTGCCGGCGTCCGGTTCCGTGTCTATTTCCGGACAGTGCGGATGCGGGTGCAAAGCTTAAGGTCTAATGTTTATCACAATAAAATTAATTAAAATTAATATGTTTATTTTTAGAATCTTTTCTCATTCGTTATTGTAACGAACCAGGTAACCATAAGGGTATTTAAGCTAATTTTACAGTTTAACTCGCGTATTTTATTTAAGTCACTCGCGCGACATATATCGGAGAGCTTGAGTCGCCATTTTCAAACATTATTAATAATTAGGTTTCATTTATTAGCTTAATTTTAGTATGACTCACAACATTTTATATCCGAAGAATGCACATTTTTATAGTATCTACTATGAATAACTCGTTCATGTCCTTTCCTGTAGACATCGCAAAGTTAAGGGAATCAAATTTTTTTGGGCTGCATCACCGCTTATTGAGACTCAAATAAGAAAAACGGGATATACCTATATCTACCAGAGTCGTTAACTTTTGTTGTTTTATTGTGTAGAAGTGACCTATTATATTTTTTGAACGTATTTCAATTGTGCCATTTTGCTGCTCTCTGCTTATATAGAATCTTTTGGTTCGCATTAGATAGAAAATAACACTTATGATTTACATAGTAGGAATTTAGTTCTGTAGATACCTAGAACTTTACAACAAATATTTACGTAGGTATGCAAGACTTAAGAATAATAAACAGTGAGGAGAAACAGTCGTCACATCACATATTGAACTAAATACAATGTCAACTTAGAGATACATTTTATGGTGGCTACTTTGAATCATAAGTATTTTTTATACAAAAATATTTTATTTAATATACAAAAGTTTAGTATAAGTACAAAAGTGGATTAGTAATTAACGTCCACCACAACCACAGCCATAGTAGCCAGAGCTGGAACCGCTGCTGGAGCCACCGATCTGCTGGGTGATGGCGACGCAGTCCCCGCATCCGTACGACACAGGCGCCGTACCGCTGGTGTCGAACTTGCCCTCGAACGCCACTGCGCTCAGGTACGGCAGCGCGCCGGACAGGTCCAGGTCGCCGGACAGGCCGAGGTCAGTGGCGACGGCGATGCCGGACGGCGCGATGGGACCGATGCTGGTCACGGACAGGGCTCCGCCATTGTTTGACACCTCGATGGATTGACAGCTGCAGCCGCAGCTCCTCTGAGCAGCGATGCTCTAAAAGACAAAAATAATAATTGATTATTAAATCGTTGACAGAAAGCTACTTTTACTATAACGACCTACTTATTGTAATTTTGCGAAATCAAAGAGAAAATTTTCTACTAATTGTCTGTGCACTAAACCTATTATATTATTTATACAATAATCGTAATAAAATTGTAAATAAATAGTTACCTGGACCAAGACAGCGAATGCGCATAGGACAACAGATTTGAATGCCATTTTTGATATATTCCACTGGTTTTCCAACAGAGAATGAATTATCAGCCTCAGCCGCCGTATTTTATACACCCTTCTACAACGCTTGCTTCATGATAAGAGAAACCAATATACATTTAATTATAACTTTTGAGTAAGACAATTATTGCATATTTTGACGAACGTGACGTGGCGCTAACGATATTATAAAATCAATTATGTATTTTGAAAGACACAAGAAGCGCATTGCATATCACTGACCTATTTCTAAATGCCCTTATAACTGCTACTATAAAAGTGAAACAAGATTTTTCCAATCATTCTGGTGTCTTTGCCCAAAGAATATTTATAAAATGTCTCGTATCGCAGTTCTCGTCCTCTGCATTCAGGTGGTCTTAATTCAGGTAAGATCATTCTTATTACATTTTTATGGTTTAGTAATTAACAAAGGAACCGTTACCTACAATTTTTCCTAATGATCGTAACTATTAACTCGATAGCCAATATTTTGTGATAGGAGGAGGAGGAGGATAGCAATAACTTGATGTACCTATACTTAATTACCGTTAAAATTTATTAAGGTGCTTTTGCTGTTTATTTACAAATTTTTTTTGCTCATATGGATAGAAATATATGTACCAAAAAAAATTACAAGTGTATGAAACTATGTATCTACTAGAGATAGGTTTCCCTTTAAATTGTTTCAATAGTTCTCGAGTTACAAGCGATTAATGTGTTTTTACCTACAACAAATCCTGACTAACTGTATGGCGCACGCAGTTTTGCACCAAACGTCTTACCTAAATAACTACTAACATATTTTGTATTTGATTTTTACAGACCGTTCTGAGCCAGCAGTTATGTGGTTGTAACCAATACTCATACGGTTCGTCCGGACTGAGCTCACAGAGCTGCGGCTCGTACGGCGGCACCGGCACCGGCCAGGTGGGCGTGTCCGGCAACATCGACGCGTGCGGCAACACATGCGTCGTCGGCTCCGTGCCCGTGCTCGGCTCCGTCGACTTCGGCGGCTGCGTGCCCGCCTGCGGCTCCGTGTCCATCCAGGGACAGTGCGGATGCGGTTGCAATTAATTTGGTTGTTGAATAATAAGGATATGCATTAAAATACGTTTTATTGAAGTTTGGTTCTCACTTGCCATATATGCATTTTTACTGAATAGAAAATAATAATTATCGATATGTAATAAATATACATATTGCTAAGTCAGGTTAGATATAAAAGCCAATTCCGCAGTTACAGTAGCGAGTACACACAGATGTGAGATTTTATTTATAAACACGTTCTCTGACAATACCTAAACTATTGCTATAGTTTAGGTATCGTCCTATATAACCTACGATCATGCCAACTGATGTAGAACATTAACATTTTTCGGTACGGCCAGTACGAGAATTCGCGTAAAAAAAATGTTTCTTTGTCTGTAAACATTAGATAGGATGTCTAGTCTAAACATACCGTTTTTTACATACGGGATGTTATTTTTTATTTTTTATTCTCCATTCAAAATAAAAATCGACATCTGATCAGCCAAAATATGAAACAAGTATATTTATCCGCGATTTTAGGGTTGGTCCCTATAATAAAAGTTTCTGAGTAATATTCACATCACAAAATATATATGACGGAAGATTTTTTTTAAATATGTATATCGCCGTCTAAGTAGTCTAATATCCACAACACACACACGTCTTATTATATAGGTCGATTAGTGTAGTGTAAGATTAGGGGGTCACCAATGGCGGATCGCGGTCCGCATCCGGACCGCCGACCTACTTTTTTTTTGCTTATTTACTCAAGGATAAACGGACCGCAATGGTCATTTTATTTTAAGAACCGGACCCCTGAAAAAACTAATTGGTGACCCTTTGTGTACGCAGTTGGTTTTTCTTCCCTATAACCGTGTTCCGGTCGCGGGCTCCTTGAAAGTAATACGGCGCGATTCGGAAAATGAATAAGAGATACAAAACGTACCATTGCCCCGGCTGAATATTGGAGCGGCATTAATAATAGCGTAAGCCCCAGCCGCCATAAGGTACCTTTTGCCGTGGAACGTCACATATCTTTACTATTTCATATCTAGTGTACGATACATACCGCACGATACAACCGTTCTGACATACGAAGGTTTAAATATGTGGTCATTCAAATTGAAGGACTTCTAAATTCAAGACCCTTAGCGGCTTTGCCTACAACTAATCCAAGTGAAATGCCTTATTTAAGCCCAGGCCATTTTTTGACTGGTGACTCATTGCTTTCATTCCCAGAGAGTGATTGCACTCATGTACCAACTAATCGTTTAAAATTCTGGCAACAATGCACTCAAATGGTGCAAAGCTTCTGGAAGCAATGGCACAAACAATATCTTGTACAGTTACAAAATCGTCCAAAATGGCGTACTGAAAGTAATAATATAAAAATTGGTGCGCTAGTGCTTTTCAGGGATGATAACATTGCACCCTTGAGGTGGCCGATGGCCAGGGTTGTTGATACTTTCCCTGGTCCGGATGGAAAGGTGAGAGCGCTTTCCATCAGAACCAGTAAAGGTTCTCTAATCAAAACCAGTATTCATAAGATATCTGTACTTCCAATTGAGACTGATTAAATCTATAGAATAATAAAAATTCAAATTTTAAACATGTAGTTAACAAAGGGATTATAGTCAGGCCTCGATTGTCAGTCTATAATATAGCTTAGTTTTAATGTAAAAATAGAAGTTATGCATACCTAACCATAGATAAAACCTAGAGCTTGTATAGGTGCTTAGCTCCTGCCTGTAATTGGATGTAAAGCATTTAAAAGGTTAGGGTTGTCAATAAGGGCAACAATTTATTAGTATAAGTTTTTTAATTCTTTTTAATGTAATCTTTTGCTGCGCTGGCAGTATGTACGATACATACCGTACATGTAGGTAGAGTAACAAAATTCTCAAGTTTTAGTTTAACGGTAACCGTTGGCTTTGGAAGTGGAAATATAGTCGTAATTTTAAATTTATGTTTGGCGTTTCCTTAAATGACCTGCGCCTAACATCTAGTGAGTCATTTATTCATTTCCCGAATCGCGCCGATAGTGTCGTTATACAAAATCGTCTTAAAATATATTTTTTATAATGTACCTACCTAAACACGGTAGTACTATTAGTTATTCTGTGCCTAAACGTACTGGTGCTCGACGCGGTCCCAGTATATGTCATCTTGAAACTTAAGTCATTGTCAATAGAGATAACAGCAGGGTGTCATCTATTGGGCATTAGCATGTCGAGCACTAGTACTACGTTTACCTTAAATAGGCAACGACGCTATTTAAAAGATTCTGATTTTTGTATAATGCCACTATGACTCTTAGCCATAGCGATATGTTGTAGTTATTATTATGAGATATATGTACATCGTATTGCTGTAAGTTTAGAATCAGCTGATATACATACATATTAGGTAAGGTAAACGTACTAGTGCTCGACATGCTAATGCCCAATAGATGACACCCTGCTCCCACCTCTATTGACAATGACTTAAGTTTAAAGATGACATGTACTGGTACCGCGTCGAGCACCAGTACTTTTACCTTATATTAATATTATGTGCAAGTTAAATATTCTTAAAGAAATAAAAAATGCATAACTGCTGCACAATTTTATTACAAAGAAATGCCATTTATTTACGTATCAGATGGCATACACCATGATAGAATTTATGGAATTAAAATTTTCTGTCAATTCAATCAATTATATATGTCCCTCTGCTATAATTTTCCAAGCGATGGACTAAGCTTTGCAACCGCACCCGCACTGTCCCTTGATGGACACGGAGCCGCAGGCGGGCACGCATCCGCCGAAGTCGACGGAGCCGAGCACGGGCACGGAGCCGACGACGCAGGTGGTGCCGCTCACGCCGATGTCGCCGGACACGCCGACTTGCCCGGTGCCCGAGCCGCCGTACGATGCGGTAGAGCCGTAGCTGGACTCGCTCTTGCTGGACGAGCTCGAGCTGATCCCGCTGAGAACCACTCCGGACTTGCCGTAAGAGATTTGGTTGCAACCGTACTGTTTCTGGCTAAGCACAGCCTGTCAAAGAAAAAGAAAATTAGGTAGTAAATATTTTGTTTTTTCTTGTTCTTGATGACATTCGACAATACTTAGGTTGGCCCTAGCTATGTATACATGGACATTTATTTTTATTGTGACATTGTTTTATTTATTAATTTTATTTTTTCTGTTAAGTCGAGTTAAAAAGTAAATAATATCGTCACTTTTAGTGAAAGCCTTTATTTTATCCTTTTGTGTAAAATACTGTCGGCGCGATTCGGGAAATGAAATAAACATTCACTAGATATGAAATAGTAATGGAACGTCACATATCGTTACTATTTCATATCTAGTGAATGTCTAATTCATTTTCTGAATCGTGCCGTGTGTCTTTTTCTTTAAGAAATAAATGTATCTAATCTAATTTAATCTAAGTAGTATACCTACTTAGAGAGGTTTTCATTAGATTACATTATATTTTAAATATCTGGGAGACCGAGCTTTGCTCGGAAAACATATAAAATCTCGAAAATTAGCGTTTTCCCAGAGATAAAACCTAGCTAGATCGAGTTTTCGCCCCCTATATACCAAATTTCATCGAAATCGTTAGAGCCGTTTCCGAGATCCCCGAAATATATATATATATATATATATATAAATAAATAAATATGCAAGAATTGCTCGTTTAAAGGTATTAGATTTAGTAAACAATATAATATATAGTTATTTTTTATTTACCTGGACCAGGAAAGCCATGGCGCACAACACAACGACTGCGAATCGGGACATTTTGAATGTTCTTTCTTCGGTAATGGAAGTTAGAATGATTATTCTAGTTTCATTGACACATTTATACTATTTACTATCGCAGGAGAAATGTGGAAATGGGTCAAAGATAATGAACATGGGGTTATAGTCTTGGGAAACACCTGGTACGCTCTAATCAGGGTCACGTATTTATCGGCGCAAATGGTTTTTGCTTAGTTATTTGCGTTATTATGAAGCAAGGTCTTAGGAGGGATATAAAAGCTGATGACAGGTCCTGACATTTATTCTGTTTGCTAACGAGACAGACTAACGAATACACCTAAAATGATTTCCAAGGCCGTCATCATCTGCACCCTAGCCTTCATTGGACAGGTATATACCTATGTTATTGCATTATTGTATAAATTTGAAAATTAACCTAATTTTAAGACCATTCTAGAATAAAATTTCGGTGGAATTCGTTTACATATTTTCATATAAATGTACATGCATTTTACAAAAGTACAATCTCCAAATAGAGATAAAAGGTTAAAAAGTTTACTTCAGCTAAATAAGAATGTTGTTTGAACTTATAAAACATATTGCATGTTAAAAAAAGATCACTCAAAACCTAATAATTATAACGGCCACAACTATTATAGAGTGTACTGACAAAACCATTCTAAATATTATGGAGTTATGGGAGTCATGTCTGTCATAAAAAAATCTGGCTAATGAAAGAGAGAATGGTATAACTTGGTGTTTTCGTAATTCCTATCGATGTGAATTCATCAGGTTTAAATATATTATCAAGGTAAGCAATATTTGGAAGTACGAATCATACACATACTTTTAGACAGTTAGTAAATGATTTCCCAATGTTTTTTTTTAATTACAGGCTATCAGCGGGCCGAGCTCCTACAAAGCTATCTCCCCCAAGCTAGCAAGCTCTTCTAGCTACTCTTCCGGCAGCTGCCAGTCCATCGCCATCTCCAACAGCGGTGGTGACCTGCTCATCACCGCTCTCGGCCCCATCTCGCCGTCCGGCATCGCCGTCGCCACCGAGCTGGGCCTGGCGGGAGACTTGGAGCTCTCCGGCGAGGTGCCGTACCTGACCGCGGTGGAGTTCAAGGGCCAGTTCGACACCAGCGGCTCGGCGGGAGTCTCGTACGGCTGCGGAGACTGCGTCGCCATCACCCAGGAGCTCGGCAACCCGAGCGGCGCCAACGCCAACATCAACTCTGGCTCCAAAATCGTCAGCTGCGGTTGTTCCAAGTACTAATAAAACATTTTTTTTTTTACATTTCATACGAATAAATGATTTGTATTAAAAATATATACAGACTACTTATTATCCTAATATTTAGTAGGTACAAAGCTTAATACAGCTCGACTGATGTATTTACAGATGCGATTTATATGTAGTCTTCTAAAATCAAAAATACCTTAATTTAATTAAATAAATATCAATATCATATCACTAGGTAGGAGTGAAGGAGGTGGAGGGTTGTTTAATGACATCTACCACGCACGAAGCCACGGGCAGAGGCTATAGTCAACAATAACTCGGGTTTCATTGATAATACAATTTATTTATACTTGTCTTGTTTCTATTCCGTTCCGGCGACCAAGAACGTAAAACCATTTTAGAAATATTAGATCTAAGAAATGTTAGTTTAATTACGCGATGAAGTCTCATTTCGTTTAAAGTAACATGTGATAATCGATGCTAAAATAATGGTTTTGGTAATGTTTTATTTAATTTCATCCGTATCCGCATCCGCACTGTCCGGAGATGGACACTAATGATCCGCAGGCGGGCATGCAGCCGCATACAGAGGGGCTACCGCGAAAACCGAATTTCGCAAATTGCGGGGATCTTTCTCTTTTACTCCAATGACTGCGTAATTAGAGTGACCGAAAAAAATGCCCACAATTTGCGAAATTCTATTTTCGCGGTAGCCCCTCAGGACGGGTCAACTTGGGCTAATAGTCCACTGACGACTACAATTTAATGGTCGCCAAATATTAAAAATAATGAAATTTAAAAAGGGTCTATTTGTTCACCTGAAGCAGGCAAGCCTGGATACACATAGCACTAGCTAGTACTAACTCAGAATTTTCCCCGATGGAAACACACATAACGAAAGTCGACTTTATATTGGCCAAGAGCAATAAAAACAATACATCATTCTCGTCTGACCACAGGCTAATAAGACTCACGTATTACATGAAGGCAACTACAACGAAAAGTCGATCACATATTATGGGGTCAGATATAAACATTTCACCCCGCTAGAGTCTGAAATTCTGAATCCCTTAAAAATATGATGGAAGACCAAATAAAAAATATAGAGTCGAATAATAGTTGTCAATTAACATACAAAAACACCGTCCAAGCTATAAAAAACTGCGTGGAAAATCTACCAAACAGAGAAAAGGACATCAAGACAACTTATATTACTGAAGAAATAGAGTCGCTAATAATCAAGAGAAATGAATTGAAAAATACTACTTGCAGAACCCCTGACCTGAGCAACGAAAATAACTCAAAAGTCTTTTCAAGAAAATAAAAAGGAAAATAAACCAAAATAGGTAAAATATGAAAACAGCATCTCTTGAAAAAGAACTGGAAATTAGAAGCTCTACAAAGCGCACAGAAAAATATTTGGAAATCGGAAAGAATGGATACAAACTGTTAACACGCAAGATGGAAGAGAAACAACAAACAGAATTGACATATTAAAAGCAGCTATTAACTTTTATACGAAACTATACTCTACTAATGAAATAAACCAGTTAAGCTCTATATACCCTGAAACAGAGGTGCCACCCTTATTAAACTGCGAAGTACAATATGCCATTTCAAAAATGTTAAAGATAAAAGTCCAGGTGAAGACAAGATAACAAATGACGCTATCATTGCCATGAGAGAGCCATTATCGAAACATTTAAGCCAAATATACGACCAAATCATACAACGAGGAGAAATCCCGGACGATTAGAAATGCTCTCTCATAACCCTAATACCGTAAAATGGGGTGAGTAGGGACAAAACTGACATTCAAACCTCGATAGCATTTTATTTTTACATTGCAAACTGAATTGTGTATATAATAAGTGTTCCGGACGTTTGTATTTTAGTTTTCATTTTATTTTAGGTAGTTGCATTTCATAACTTTGACGATAAACAGGAAATCCCACCTCATTCCGTAGTCCCTCGTAATTGGGGTGAGATGGAATTTCATGCAAAGGTGATTTTGGAAGATTGTTGGATCGTTTTTTTTTATTATGAGTATTACTATAGCTCCATTTTAAATTGGAATACATTATTTTTGTAGCAGTAGCCTTAAAATTCCATCTCACCCCCCTTTCATCCCTTCTTTCCCCATTCATAACCCAACTCTCCCCGCGAACCCTACTTACCCCATTTTACGGTATACAAAAAAAGGAGACCCGAAATTAATAGACCGTCCTTTTTTACCGGTCCGACACTTTTTTGGGGGTATCATGGCCATCCTAGATATCCTTCTTACGTAGATTAGCTCACTCGCAGATTTTTTTCGAAAGATAACGTGTTGTAGACGGATCACTCGTAATAGAGAGTTTCGTGCATTCGTACAATATGAAAAAGCCTACCTGATTAAAACCATACATTCAAAACGCATTTAACGACAGATTAAATAAATATAATGGGACAATCTTACACAAATCTACCTAGCCCCACAGTAAGGCTTGACATAGAAAACATCCATAACTCAGGAACTTTGAGTATATAGCCTATGGAGATGTGATAACGTAAAATCTTCGAACAAATTTTTTCGCCACTTTAAGCGGGGGGCGAGGTAAACACCTACAGCACACCACCAAAAGATAAGTAACTCAACAGACACAGATTTTGCTGTTGCGACAAACGCACACTACAAAAAAATTCAACACATCAAAAATTACACGCACACAGACAGAATTTTCACATAACTATGCAGCATACATACGAACATGATAGTGATGGGTCACATCTGAAGAATGAGTCAAATCAGTTTGATGAATGAACTGAATTGTCTTATATAATTATTTATTATAAAATTGTAAAAATGAAAATTCTGTACATTGAAGATATTAGGTAGTCAATAAAATGATTGTTTGTATGTATGGCTGTCTGTATTTATGTGTCTTTGTGTCTTAGCCAGCACGCACAGCTAAACTGTGGAATGAACTGTCGCCCGCGGGTTTTCCGGGCTGATACATAGGTAAAGATATCGTCCCATAGAAAATTTGAATTTCGCGCCTTTTTTTACTGACATTATTTGCTTGATCATCTATATTAAACAAACTGCCGTGATTGAATGAATGAATGATTCATTCAATCATTCAAATGTTGAGTCGCTTTTTTAACTTTGTCACATCCCTTAAGACCGATTCGTCCCCGTACCACTGTATTCATGTTTACATTTTTCTGTCGTTTATGTATCGCAACGGTTATTTCTTTAAATGGAGATTGTGCTTCAATATACGAGGGGTGTTCAAAATATTCTCGGTATGAGAATGAAAACAAACAAGTACGAAAAGTTTGATATTTTTATTTTTCAATATACTCCCCCCCTATGTTCATACACTTAAAAGATCGATCAATTATTTTTTTTAATCCCTCGTAAAAATATTTTTTATCTTTCGTGTAAAAATGCTCCTCCACTGCCGCCTTCAATGCTTCATCGTCAGAAAATTTATTTCCACGCAGATCCTTTTTAAGATTGGGGAGCAAAAAGAAGTCGCTGAGGGCTAAGTCCGGACTATACGGTGGGTGAGTAACAGTTTTAAACCCACATTCAACAATAGCTGCCTTGGCAATATGAGCAGTATGGACGGGGGCGTTGTCATGCAGAAGCAGAATACCTTTGGTTAACTTTCCTCGCCTTTTTTCTTTAATTACATCCTTTAATTGACGTAGAATGTTAGCGTAGTACTGTCCTGTGATATTTACACCTTTTTCTTTATAATCGATTAGTAATACTCCTTCACAATCCCAAAATATCGTGGCCATGACCTTGCCAGCTGAAGGGATGACCTTGAAATTCTTGGGATGAGCTGAACCCTTAATGTGCCACTGCATGGACTCTTGTTTACTCTCTGGGTCATAATGATGAACCCAGGTTTCATCTCCAGTAACTATTCTTTGCAGCACCTCATCAGGATTTTCACCGCACAGGTCAATAAAATCGGAACAACAAGCTACACGCATGTCTTTTTGAAGCCGAGTCAGCATTCGCGTAACCCATCTTGCACTTACTTTTGACATATTAAGATGGTCATGTATAATATCATGTACGGTACCAATAGAGAGATTGGTTACTTGTGCTATAGATTTTACCTTCACTCGACCATCTTCCAATATAAGTTTTTCCACTTTATCAATATTTTCTTGTGAAGTAGCTACTACAGGCCGGCCAGGTCTAGGGTCATCTTCAATACTCTCCCTTCCGCGTTTAAACTCGCTTGACCACTTTTGAATGGTAGATAAAGAAGGAGCAGACTCACGGTAAACACAATCCATTTCCTCTTTTATGGTTTTTTGATTTTTACCCTGTTTTGTCAAGAATTTTATCACGCATCGATGTTCTAATTTAGTTAACATTGTCAATTCACACATGATGTTCATGTTTGTTCAGCAATTGCAGAAAAACAAAAGACCATCTCGGTTCGAATTATACTTTTTTTTAATGTCAATGAATAAACCTTAGCGGCCAGTAACGAAAGAAATTTTAGAAGAGGTCGTAAGATATCAATACCGAGAATATTTTGAACGCCCCTCGTACGTTTAATAGTTAGTATAAATAATTATTTATGATAGGAAACGCGATCTTGTTGCGAATTTGAGCTATCAGATCGCCTTTTACATGATAATACTGCACAAGTCACCATTTTTTAAGAGAAACGTCTCGCGACACGGAACGATGCAAAATGGCGGTGAAGCGACTTCAAGTAGTTTTATATAACGTGTTTGAACAGTTGACCAATGTACTTTGCCGGAGGGGGTCGCCCGTGTATCACATCTCCATAGGCTATATACTCAAAGCTCAGGAACAAAGAAAATAATTGCCCTTACCAGGATTAGAACCCAGGACCACATGCTTTGTAGGCAGAATCACTATCGACAGGGTCATATTTTTCATTTACTTATAGCTGGTCAAGCAAATCCTGTCAGTAAAAAAGGCGCGATTTAAAATTTTCTATGGGACGATATCCCTTCGCGCCTTCATTTTTCAAATTTGCCGCCTTTTTCTACTGACAAGATCTGCTTGACCAGCTAGGTATATATATTTTTGTTATAGTTAAAACTTTGGTTTGGTTATGGTCAACTAAAAAAATACAGCATATCGACCACTCAATGTTAAAATAATGAAAGAATTCATTACGCGAGCAAATTTTTATTCGTATCAAATAGATGTAGAATTTTATAAAATTGATAGCCACAACCGCAGCTAATAATTTTTGAAGGACCCAGACTTGTGGTTTCCGAGCTCCTGGGTGATGGCGACGCAGTCTCCGCAGCCGTACGAGACTCCCGCCGAGCCGCTGGTGTCGAACTGGCCCTTGAACTCCACCGCGGTCAGGTACGGCACCTCGCCGGAGAGCTCCAAGTCTCCCGCCAGGCCCAGCTCGGTGGCGACGGCGATGCCGGACGGCGAGATGGGGCCGAGAGCGGTGATGAGCAGGTCACCACCGCTGTTGGAGATGGCGATGGACTTGCAGCTGCCGGAAGAGTAGGTAGAAGAGCTTACTAGCTTGGGGGAGATAGCTTTGTAGGAGCTCGGCCCGCTGATAGCCTGTAATTAAATTTGACATTGGGAAACTATTTTTGCTAATAGTTTAAACTTTAAAGTATGAGATACTAGTACCAGGCGTGTCTCACTCCGCGATTTCGTCGCTTTGATACAGGTAACTAAAAGTACATCCGTTCGGCCCCAATTTTGGGGAAAGCCATAAGCCGCGCGTGGCGCTGTCGCCACCTAGCGGCCATATCTGTGCTAATCGTAACAGACGCGTTTTGTTAGAGAGTGAGTCTTCTGTACTTAGTACTATTATTTATTCTGTGCTAGTACTTCCAAGTATCTATTAGGCACCCTGACTGTTTTCTGTAACAGGTTTTAAATTAGATAGACATTAATAATTAAAAATAGATTATAATTTGCTTGATGCTTAATTTGAATTTGTTGTAATGGAAATAATGTATTGACATGTAAAATACTTTTATTTTATCAATAAAAGTTTGATTGATTGATTGATTGATTGACAGGCACTAAGAGAATGTTTACGTCGATGGAAATAATGGGGAACCTACTTTGTACACCCTTGAGTCTTGAGTGTTCGTTTCCATTATATGAGTTATAAGTGAGAGTTTTGTGTAGATGAGAGCATCATCAATTTTTAATAAGCAGAAACATCTGCGAACGATGCTATTAAGCTTAGAATAAATTTAAAAGTGGAAAAATTAATGTTTTGGGGTGAGACTTGAACTCACGGCCTCTGGATCGATACTCCAGCGCTCTGCCATCTGAGCAACCAAGACCTCATCCATAGCCAGCAAATCTTTCCACCATATTATGGGTCAAGTCTCACCCAAGACAGTAATTTTTCCACTTTTAAATTTATTCTAAGCTTAGCATTATCATTGTTGAACATGCAACATGTTTTATTACCAACTTTTGGTGAATTAGGGTAAATTCTAATTCCAGTATGGTATTTGAAATCAGAAATAGTTAAAATTATAAATTTAAAATGTAATAACATACCTGTCCTATGAAGGCGAGAGTGCAGATGATGACGGCCTTGGAAACCATTTTAGGTGTATTCGTTAGTCTGTCTCGTTAGCAAACAGAATAAATGTCAGGACCTGTCATCAGCTTTTATATCCCTCATAAGACCTTGCTTCATAATAACGCAAATAACTAGGCAAAAACCATTTGCGCCGATAAATACGTGACCCTGATTAGAGCGTACCAGGTGTTTCCCAAGACTAGAACCCCATGTGCATTATCTTTGACCCATTTCCACATTTCTCCTGCGATAGTAAATGGTATAAATGTGTCAATGAAACTAGAATAATCATTCTAACTTCCATTACTGAAGAAAGAACATTCAAAATGTCCCGCTTCGCAGTCGTTGTGTTGTGCGCCATGGCTTTCCTGATCCAGGTAAATATAGTAACATGTAATTTCTCGTTTCCTAAAATAAACATAGTACTTGTGAACTTGGTTAATAGAAATCTGCCTCTAAGTAATTAAAAATATTGATTACTTAGAGGCATACCCTAGACTTAGACTATCCTCTTATGCTAAAATATAAGTGAATCCACGTATACAGAATGTGTAATGAAGTAACTAAGACACGATCGAGTGATCATATTTTTATGTTACCAAAAATATTTTATAAATATTATGTGTGAAAGTATGGAAATATGTTTGGAAAATTGCTCAATCGCGTAAAAACGTCGAGTTTGGTAGA